>NC_064644.1:288652816-291052816 GCF_023864345.2 Schistocerca serialis cubense | reverse complement strand
AGAAGAATCATCAGAACGTGCATCAACAAATCGTACCAGAAAGAGGGACACTGGAGAGTAGCTACAAATGAAACAGTCTACAAGGAAATAGAACCGGTTATGAGTACAATCAGGAAGAAACGCATTTCATTTTTAGAACATCTAATCAGAACACCAGAGAACACAATCATCAGGAGAATAATAGAAAAATTGTGGAATAATAAGTGCAACATTAAGTGGATTACAGAAATCAAGGAAGATATGGATGAGCTACAGATTACTCTGGAAGACCTAAGAAATAAAACTGACAAAATCAGGAAACTCACAGACAAACAAACCAAACTGCAAACGAGAATCAACAAACAGACAATAGGAAGTGTGATTTCTGATGAAGAAAGAACGATGATGTCTGAGAGAATGAAGAAGTACTGGGCTGAAAGGAAACTGAAAAATTCTTTGTATAAAGTTGGCTAGAATGGTCCAATGAAGGCCATAAAATGTAAATAATAATAATTTTATTATGCACAGATTTTTCCTTATAGTTTAGAAGAAAGCACAACAAAATACATTCTCATCACACCATTAGAATTAGGCCGAGTATAGAAACTGAAAAAAGGGTATTCTTCTGGGGAGGAGGGGCCAAAATCTGGTATAAAGGCAGGTCCGCTAGATGACGCGCACATTCGTGAATGTCAACAGTTCGCTACAGTTACAATTTGGGTGTGTGTGTGTGCTGAAGTCGTAAAGCAGTTATTGCGATAATGCTGCGTGGATAGCCTCTATCGGGTGACAAGGGAGCAAGTATCGAAGCCTGTCTAATAGCCAAATTGCTTTTCAGTCGTGTTATTCATAATTTTGTCAGATGAGTACACAGTATGGCAAAAATATCAAATATCTCTGGACTCCAAAATTGCCGGCATAAGATACGCGTTTGATTCTGCGTAAGGCAAAAGTCAGTGGTTTGTGTTCCTCTCAAATAGTGGCTGATTTGCTGTTATGAGTCACTTCCAGACATGTTAGGCAGTCCTGGTTGAAGATGCGAATGCGGCATTCGTGAAACGGCTCCATAAGGCACCTTTAAACATCGCGCATAAGGAGGATCGACTGAAGTGTGCGAAAGAGTATATGTCGTGGACCATGTCTGCTGCGAACAATAAATACAAAATTGTTCTAGTGACGGCAAATAGGACAAACAAATCACAGAAAGTTCAGTTAGATAAGACAGAAAGGGAAACACTTTCTCCCAAGAAAAGATAATGGAATGACAAAAAGAGAACTAAAAAAAGCAGATGCAGGACCGACTGTAAGGATTCAAAATGACCGCTGTAGAGTAACGAGTAATCTGCTGTATGTAATGACTGTATAAATGTAAATAAATAACCTTTTTCTGAATTCTATGCTTGCGGTTGAAACAAGTGTAGCAATGCGGTGGAAATTTTTTTTTAATCGACATCCCTTGCATCGAGGTGTATACCGTCTATACTGATGGACACACCGTGTCGCTAAGCAGTAGGCGTTCGCTCTTGGGATTTGGTAAAATTGCAGTTTGGAACGGGCGTAGAATTCTGTTATTGAAAGGATCGCAGTGTAGTTCAACTTGATAATTTTTGATAGTGTTGCAACTGGACTTACTTGTTAGGATATTGCGAATGTTTGCTGGACACTGAATGGTTCAAATGGCTCTGAGCACTACGGGACTTAACATCTGAGGTCATCAGTCCCCTAGAACTTAGAACTACTTAAACCTAACTAACCTAAGAACGTCACACACATCCATGCCCGAAGTAGGAGTCGAACCTGCGACCGTAACGGTCGCGCGGTTCCAGACTGAAGCGCCTAGAACCGCTTGGCCACACCGTCCGCCGCTGGACACTGAAATTTCCACTGGAGATGGCATAGTATTATCAACACCTGGACGAGGATTCCTTATCATGTATTCATACATTTCCTCTACTCCACCATCCAAGATAGTTTCGAATCATTAACATCGAAAGACGTTGTGCAAAGACAATTGCAGGTGTTTTTTGGTGAATTTTCTTTCATAGTATCGTTCCCTGAGACAGATGTTGTCACTACAGATATAAGAAGTCCCATGTTCTCGTCTTCTGTGTCATAGGACGCTGCCAGCTTCCCCTATAAAACTGATGGGATGATGTACAGTGTAGTAGCAAGGGGCACTGTATTGTGAGAGGCACCAGCCGATAGCGTCATTCTGACAGCTCTGTCTTTAGTGTGCGCTACGGGGAGGGCATAGGGTATTTAGTGCTGATTTTCGTATTATCTTAGGTGAGTGTATTTTAGCCATTGTATAATGCGGCATCATTTATATTTATTCGCCGTTGGATGATAAGCCATGTATAATACAAATACTATTTTATCTTGGCAGACAAAGCCAGGTATAATGTGACAACAGTTATTTTTCGATAGCCCTGGCAGGCTGAGCCAAATATAACGAGGCAGAAGTTATATCACAGTTTATTCATGCACTGAAAGATATGTGCAGATAAGTACTATCTTACACTGGCTCATCTCGACGAGTATAAAATGGCTCTAACCACTATGGGACTTAACATATGAGGTCATCAGCGCTTAGAACCGCTCGGCTACAGCGGCCGGCGTGCTCGCACAGTGGGTGTTTCCATCACCAAGGTAGCTGAAGTGCTTGGTGTTCCAAGAGGTACCGATCGCAGATTTACATTGCGAACAGGGTAAGTGCAAGAACATCAACCGCTAAGTTGCCACCCACACATAAGTGTGTGTTGAGTGATCATGATGGACGGTTCGTTGAAGAAGATTGTGACGAAAAATAAAAGGACGGTTGCTGCAAAGGTCTCTGCAGAACTGAATGTCATACAAGCGAATCCTGTCAACAACAAAGCAACACGAAGAGAGCTCCAAAAGCAGAGAATTACAGGGCTAGCTGAGTTTCCAAACTACTCACTAATGATGCAACTACCCTTAAAACGTAAAACAGAAACCATAATACCAGAACTATGGTGCTCTGGAAGAGATTAATTTCGTCGGATGAGTCTTGTTCCACACTGTTTCCGACTTCTGGCGCAGCTTATGTCCCAGGAGTTATTATGTGGGTTGCCATATCGGGGTATTCCATGGGTCCCTTGATTACTCTGCAAAGATGCATTGCTGTCAAGGATTATGCGACCACTTTGGTTGATTACGCCCATTCCATGTTAGAACGTTTGTTACCCTGTGGGCCCATGTTCAAACTGCTCACGTCATCCAGGACAAGTTTTGTGAGCATGGCGATGAGCTGTCGCATCTATCCTGCTCACCACATTCACATTATTGAGCCTTTGTGGTCTATTTTGGAGTTAAGGCTGGCTGATCGCTGTCCACCTCCGCTGCCTAACTCACCACTGTTTCGCAGGACGAATGGTGTCAAACTTTAGTTAGTCTGTTACATGTTCCATAGATTATTTGAATTATTCTTCTATCGAAACGATCTGGAACGAGTCACTTTACAGGATGATTATTGTTAACATTAATCAACACATTATTATTTTTAGTCCTACTCACGCAACTACACTTTTTGCAATGGCTACCAATTTTTAAGTAGAAGCTCGTCAGTGGAATAGAAGAAGGTACCCAGAAGAAATGATTTTAAATTAGATTTGAAACTTGCTTCGCGACATGTCAGACACTTTATGTTATTGAGCAAATGATCAAAAATTTTTGTTACTTCATATTGAACTACTATCTGAACCACTGAAGGTATTAACAATTGGTAATAAGGCCATTTTTCCCTCTAGTGTCGTAGTTATGGAGATCATTGGAAGGATTATTCATGACGAATTTCATTAGTGACTTCTGTTTATGTATTGTGGCTGCACAGTTAAAATGTCCGGCTCCTCGAAGAGGTACCTCCATGACGCCTTAGGGTAAATATCACATATTATGCTCGCTTTTGTGCAACCGATACTTTCTTTTTAAGTGATGAGTTATCGTAGGAAAGTATTCCATAAGATATTACTGTGTGGAAATACGCAAAATATGTCAGAAGGTTGATTCATTTGTTTCCAAGATTTGCAATTATAAGAACAAATGTAGATGAAGTTGATTGTTTGAGAAACCCAGTAAAACGCCTCTTCCTGTTTAAGTTTTCATCAGTAAGTACACCCAAAAATTTGGAGCATTCTACCCTATATACTGACTCCCACTCATGTTCCACGTTAATTTCTGGTACAAAACTATTTGTTTAAAAAATGGTTCAAATGGCTCTGAGCACTATGGGACTCAACTGCTGTGGTCATCAGTCCCCTAGAACTTAGAACTACTTAAACCTAACTAACCTAAGGACATGACAAACATCCATGCACGAGGCAGGATTCGAACCTGCGACCGTAGCGGTCAAGCGGTTCCAGACAGTAGCGCCTAGAACCGCTCGGTCACCTCGGCCGGCCACTATTTGTTGTAATGAACTGAATGGAGTGTGTGTTTTCAAAATTTATAGAAGGTCCATTTTCTGGAACCACTTTATAATCTTTCGAAAATATCATTTACCATCTCTTTTGCGGCTTTCTCTCTGATGTTATTTATTATAACACGTCTACAAAAAGTACCAATTCTGCCTGTTAAATGCTAAGTGGAAGGAATAGGAGTGGACCCAAAATTGAACCCTCTGGGAGTCCATTTGTGATTTTCCCCCTCCCCCTCCCCCCCTCCCAGGTCACTAAAATTTTCCACCCTTACTACATTGCTTGAATTATTCTGTAAAACCTTTTTCCATTCTGTTTGTTAAGTATGATTCAAACTGATTGTGAGTAAAGCTGTCAATTCCATAACACTTGAGTTAACGCCCTGGAAAGAACACAAAGAATAACAACTGGCGATATTTCATTAGTTAACTCTTTTACTATTTGATGAATGAATGTATAAATAGAATCCCCAGTCGAGCAACCCTTGTGGGATCCAAACTGTGATATGCTAAGAAAACAGTTTCCTCTTAAGAGGGAGACTGCTCTTGAGTACATTACTTTTTCGAATATTTTGGAAAAAGGTTTTAGTAAGGAAATTTGATGTTAATTGTTTAAATTTTCTTATTACCATTCTTATGAAGAGGCTTAACAATTACATATTTAACCAATCTGGAAAAATTCCATTTATCTGTGAGACATTCAATATACAACTAAAGACGTTACTTATTAAGATGGAACAACTTTTCAGAATTCAATTTGAAATTCCACCAACACCACAAGAAATTATTATTATTATTTTAATTTTTATAAATCTATAAATTTCAGTGAAGGATGTTGCTGCTACCTCTAGCTGCTTAAAGTTTTGTGGAATGCCATTTTTGATTGGTTCGTTGATTTGTGGGAGGGACCCAGACAGCGAGGTCATCAGTCCTATCGGCTTAGGGAAGGTTGGGGGAAGGAAGTCGGGCATGCCCTTTCAAAGGGACCATTCCGACATTTGGTTGAAGCGATTCAGGGAAATTACGGAAAACCTAAGTCGCGATTGCCGGGCGCGGGTTTGAACCGACGTCCTCCCGAATGCGAGTCCAATATGCTAACCACTGCGCCGATTCGCTCGGTTGACATTTTTAATATATTCTCTTGCTTCTTCAGCTAAACAATTTGATCCCATTTTCGCTGTTACATTTAGAAAGTGATTGTTAAAAGTAGTTCCAACTTTGGAACAATCAATCACATCATTATCATTTAGTTTAATTGTTATGGTATCTTTTATACTGATAGGCTGACCTGTCTCCTGTTTGACAATGTCGCATGTAGTTTAAGCCTTATTGTCTGCATTATATATTTCTGTTAGGATGTATATACTTCCGGGCATTTTAATTACTTTCCCTAAAAAGCTATAGTGTTTTTTGTAGTATGGAAGTAATGTCAGATCTTGATTTACTCTAGCCGTTATATAAATTTCCTTCTTCCTCTTACATGAAATTTTAATTCCCTTAGTTATCCACACCTTAGCTTTATTTTTTTATTTTTTTTTTATAAAGGATCTTCTGGATAATTTTTTCGGTAAGCTACCTTCATACTTTCATAATGCTGACACCAATTTATTGCAGAATAAATTGAACTTGGCATTAGTATCTCTTTCTACACATACCTCAACCCACTAACACCCCTTTTAACTTACTCTTAAAATATTGTACCCTATTCTCATTAACAAGCCTCACTGCGTTATTTGAACCTACTTCAGGACTGTAAGGTGTCATATTGTTAATTTCCATTAATTAGATCATGATCAGATAGTCCATTAACAATTGGAGACACGTTACTTGTTTCAGCGTGAACACTGTCTATAAAAGAGTTATCAATCTGTGTTCTACTACCCTACCACAAGATTGAAAATTGAGTATTGAAATTAGATTGAAACACCCAAATAATGAAACTTGGTAGGATTGGAAATAACAGCCAGCCAGTTGCAGAATTAAACATTTATTAACCCTTTACCATGGTTCTGACATGTGTAAATTCGTCTTTTTCACAAGGGAAATGGACTCACAAAATCAATTGTTGACATAACTGGACGTTGAAGCCATTGTCGTATGCATGTATAGTGGGTGATATGTCCATTACACCCGACGGGAGCTTTATGGCTTCAACATCCAGTTATGTGATTTTATGAGTCCATGTTCCTTCTTCTTCTGAAGAAGACAAATTTATATTTGTCGAATCCATGGTAAAGAATTAATCAATCTTTAATTCTCCAACTGGCTGGCTGTTATTTCTAATCCTATCAAGCTTTTACGTTTAAAATTTAAAAAAAATCAAAATAATGTTCTGATTCATTTATCTTGTTCGTATCTTTCAAGAAATCTACATTGATATCTTCACAGACTTTCTCTTGCCTGACAAATAACTCTGTAATGTAAAGATTTCACGTCAATAGCTGAAAGTTTCTTAGAGGGGATCTGAAGACCGTTACAATTATCAGAGATGTATTCTGCAGCAACAACTTAGAATCACATGCTTCGAGGTTACGAGCAACAAAACGACTATTTGTTTCAACATAGATGATTTTGTGTCCAACTTCTTACTTACCCCTCCTTTTTCCTTGTTAACTGTACACGAAAATGATGCTAGTTTCTAATTCCTTTGAAAACCACATAGGATTTGTATTTATCCATTCCGAGACGACTGGTAGCTGTTTTGGATGCGAACGGTATTTTCTACACCGTATTAGGGATGCTAATGTGTTGTGTTTTTCCATACTTTTATCCACCGCCTGTATTTCATTAAGCAGTGAGACTTAGACACTATGCTATCTTTATTCATATCTAAATGGAGGCTATTAGCGAATACCAACGACTCTTAGATGTTTTAATCTTCTGTCATACCACTGTTATTAGTCAGCTGTCTAACTGATGTGTCTTGGTCACCGTAACAGATTTTTGTTTTTCTTTTACTTCAGCAACACTGTGAGGCTATAATCCGCGTAGCGCCAAACTTAGTATTCCTCCCAGGATGCAGCAGGAGACTTGGATTCCCCCGCGCCCCCTCCCTAATTTTTTGCGTAGTGTAATAAATATGCGGTTCATGGTAAACGAGTGTATTTGGTGTGCTAACTATATTCAACGAATATAAAAATAATCAGAAAGTGATTTGTGAGGAAAAGAACAGTTTCTTGTGTCGCAGTACTTTGGTTTTATCACCAACAAAATGAAGGACAAACTCTTATACACGAAGGAGAAGGAGCAGTACCATGTTTACCATAATTAGAAACATAAACTAGACTCGATAAAAGGAGCAGAGTAAAATGTTCAAGAACGTTTCCTGAGAAAAGTTAGAAAAACAAGTGGCAGATCAATAAATATGGACTTGAGCAGAAGAGTGGGAATGAAATAAAAGCAAACAACGATTCTTCAAAGAGATTTTATTGGAAGCTGTAACGCCTTTGTAACGACATAGGTCTTACTATCACTCCAGAATGATAAATTAGATACGAATACACACATTTTACTGTATTTATTTCAGGTGAATGAAACATAAAATTTTTATTTATGCACTATACATTTTTAGTAAAGCATGCTAACTGTGGTACTTCCACGACAATTAATTAATATTCATAGTGAAACGGTTTCGATTGGGCAGTTGCGACGTAAAATGGTTATGATATCTGTAAAACAGTAAACCGTTTATCATGTGAGCGATGAAATGCCATACACTTGGCGGGATACCATTTGGATGTTCCGTATCTTTTTCTTTCTTTCTTTCTTTCAATATTCAGACTTACTTGTAACGAATGGTATGTGCTACTAGTGAATTATTCACGTGAAAGTTTACTCGCTGTCGTCATACAATAACACAGGCTGCTAATTCCGGAGAATGTTGGAGAAATACGGACGCGGAGATGGATGGACTACAAGGATTGTCGGAGATGCGGACACCATCTGTGGCAAGCCGTTTGGGCGGCGACCCTTTCCTTCAACTGGTGATATCCGCAAAACTCTGCAATCAAGTCGTTGTGTCCGCATATTTTTCGAAACTGCCAGTACATAAAGGGCCTCCTCAGGTCCAGTTTTTATTAACAGTAGTATATAATTAGTCCTTCAAAATGTTGAAGCCACCATCGTACCATCAATAGTTGTATCAGTATTTTCATTTGAAAACGCGATTTCAAGAAGCCGAGAGGTTGTGTGTTTATCACTATTGTAGGCCAGTGTGCTTGTAAAAATAAAAATAAAAAAATGGATACATGAATGAGTGAGGAAAAAGACATATTCCATGTTAATTTCTACATCTACATCTTCGTGATTTCTCTGCTGTCCACAATAAAGTGCCTGGCAGAGGGTTCAATGATCCACCTTCAAGTTGTCTCTCTACTATCCACTCTCGGACTGCGCGCGGGGAAAACGACCACTTAATCTTTTCTGTGCGAGCCGTGGTTTCTCTTATTTTATCGTGATGATCATTTCTCCCTAGGTAGCTGGATGCCAACAGAATTTTTTTCGCAATCGGAGGAGAAAACTGATTGAAATTCCATAAGATCCCGTCGCAACGAAAAACGCCTTTGTCTTAATGATTGCCACTCCAATTCACGTATCATGTCTGTGGCACTATCTCTCCTATTTCGCGATAGTAAAAAACGAGCTGCCCTTCTTTGAACATTTTAGATGTCATCCGTCTGTCCCACCTGATGCGTTTCCCACACCGGACAGCAAGCGGACATGGGGTGGTGTAAGCAGTCTCTTTAGTAGACCTGTTGCGCCTTCTAAGTGTTCTGCCAATGAACGCAGTCTTTGGTTTGCTCTACCCACAACATTATCTATGTGGTCGTTCCAATTTTGGTTATTTGTAATTGTAATCTCTAAGTATTGAGTTGAATTTATAGCCTTCAGTTTTGTGTGACTTATAGCGCAATCGAAATTTAGCTTATTTCTTTTAGTACTTATGTGAACAACTTCACACTTTTCTTTATTCAGGGTCAAATGCCGCTTTTCGCACCATACAAATATCTTATCTAAACCGTTTTGCAATTCTTTTTGGTCATATGATGCCTTTACAAGACGGTAAATGATAGCATCATCTGAAAACAATCTAAGACAGCTACTCAGATTGTCTCCTATGTCGTTAATATAGATCAGGAACAATAGAGGGCCTATAACACTTCCTTGGGGAACGCCGGATATTACTCTTGTTTTACCCGATGACTTTCCGTCTATTACTACATACTGTGACCTTTCTGACAGGAAATCACGAATCCAGTCGCACAACTGCGGCTATATTACATAGGCACGCAGTTTGGTTAGAAGACGCTTGTGAGGAACGGAGTCGAAAGCCTTCTGGAAATCTAAAACTATGGAATCAATTTGACTTCCCCTGTTGATAGCACTAATTACTTCATGAGTATAAAGATCTAGATGTGTTTCACAAGAACGATATTTTCTGAATCCGTGTTGACTATGTGTCAATAAACCTTTTTCTTCGAGCTACTTCATTAAGTTCGGACACAGTGTATGTTCCAAAACCCTACTGCAAATCGACGTTAGTGATATAGGCCTGTAATTCAGCGGATTACTCCTACTTCTCTTTTTGGGTATTGGTGTGACCTGAGCAATTTTCCAGTCTTTAGATCTTTCTGTGAGCGAGCAGTTGTACATAATTGCTAAATATGGAGCTATTTTATCAGCATACTCTGAAAGGAACCTGACTGGTATACAATTTGGACCGGAAGCCTTGCCTTTATTGATTTAAGCTGCTTTGCGACACCTAGCACATCTACTTCTATGTTTCTCATCTTGGCAGTTGTTCTTGATTGGAATTCAGGAATATTTACGTCGTCTTCTTTGGTGAAGTAGTTTCGGAAAAACGTGTTTAATAACTCTGCTTTAGTGGCACTGTCATTAGTGACTTCACCCTTCTTATCGCGCAGAGGAAGGTATTGAGGGAGTCTTGCCACTGGTGTGCTTTATGTATGAGCAGAATCTCTTTGGGCCTTCTGCCAGATTTCGAGAGAGAGTGTCGTTGCGGAAATTATTAAACGCATCTCGTATTGAAGTACTCGCTGTATTTTGAACTTATGCAAAACTTTGCCAGTCTTGGGGATTTAGCGTTCTTTTAAATTTGACATGCTTTTTTCATTGCTTCTGCAACAGTGATCTGACCCGTTTTGTGTAACATGGGGGATCAGTACCATCACTTACTAATTTATGTGGTCTATGTCTCTCAATTCCCGTCGATACTATCTCTTTGAAATAATTCCACATTTTTTTCCACGCTTACATGATTAGATCGGATGAAGTGAAAACTGTCTCTTAAAAAGGTGCTAAGAACATTTTTATCGGCTTTTTAAAATATATATACTTCGCGTTTCTTTTTGATGGTTGTAGGTGTTAGGGTATTCCGCCTAGCAGCAACTGCCTTGTGGTCGTTGATCCCTGTATTCGTTACGATACTCCCTATTTGTCCAGGATTATTTGTTGCTAAGATGTCAAGTATGCTTTCGCAACCATTTACGCTTCGAGTGGGATCATGAACTAATTGTTCAAGATACTTTTCTGTGAAAGCATTCAGTACAATTTCGGATGACGTTTTATGCTTGCGGCCGGCTTTAAACGTATAATTTTTCCAGAATATCGAGGGTAGATTGAAGTCACCACCGACTATAATTGTATGACTGGGGTACCTCTTTGAAATGAGACTCAAGTTTTCTTTGAACTGTTGAACAACTATATCTCCTGAATCGGTGTGGGGGGCGGGGGGTCGGTAAAACGATCCAATGAATAGTTTAGTCCGATTGTCAAGTATAACCTCTACCCATACTGTTTCGCAGGAACTACCTACTTCAATTTCACTAGAAGGTAAACTACTTCTTACAGCAATAAATACTCCACCACCAACTGTATTTAATCTATCCTATCTGAACGCTGTTAGATCGTTTGAAAAAATTTCGTCTGAACTTATTTTCGGCTTTAGCCGGCTTTCTGTACCTATAACTACTTGAGGTTCAGTGCTTTCTACTAGGGCTTGGAGCTCTGGTTCTTTCCTAACACAGTTGCGAAGCTTACAACTGCAGTACCGATCGTTTCTTTCTTTTTTATTTTATTTATTTTTTTGTCATCAATCTTCTGACTGGTTTGATGCAGCCCGCCACGAATTCCTCTCCTGTGCTAACCTCTTCATCTCAGAGTAGCAGTTGCAACCTACGTCCTCAATTATTTGCTGGTTGTATTCCAATCTCTTGTAAGTAGGCTGTTTAGGTTTTTATATTGGTAACGCCACCTAGCGCTCTGTATGAAAATCACTGGCTGTGCTGCGTGCAGTCTGTGGCTAGTTTGCATTGTTGTCTGCCATTGTAGTGTTGGGCAGGTGGCTGTGAACAGCGCGTAGCGTTGCGCAGTTGGAGGTGAGCCGCCAGCAGTGGTGGATGTGGGGAGAGAAATGGCGGAGTTTTGAAATTTGTAAGACTGGATGTCATGAACTGCTATGTATATTATGATTTTTCGACACTATTAAGATAAATACATTGTTTGTTCTCTGTCAAAATCTTTCATTTGCTAACTATGCCTATCAGTAGTTAGTGCCTTCAGTAGTTTGAATCTTTTATTTAGCTGGTAGTAGTGGCGCTCGCTGTATTGCAGTAGTTCGAATAACGAAGATTTTTGGTGAGGTAAGTGATTTGTGAAAGGTATAGGATAATGTTAGTCAGGGCCATTCTTTTGTAGGGATTTTTGAAAGTCAGATTGCGTTGCGCTAAAAATATTGTGTGTCAGTTTAAGCACAGTCTTGTATAATTTTTCTAAGGGGACGTTTCACTCTGTCTTCCTCTACAGTTTTTGCCCTCTACAGTTCCCTCTAGTACCATGGAAGTCATTCCCTTATGTCATAACAGATGTTGTATCATCATGTCCTTTCTCCCTATCAGTATTTTCCAAATATTCCTTTCCTCTCCGATTCTGCGCAGAACCTCGTCATTCCTTACCTTATCAGTCCGCCTAATTTTCAACACTCGTCTGTAGCACCGCATCTCAAATGCTTCGATTCTCTTTTGTTCCAGTTTTCCTACAGTCTGTGTTTCACTACCATACAATGGTGTGCTCCAGACGTACATCCTCAGAAATTTCTTCCTCAAGGCCGATATTTGATATTAGTAGACTTGTCTTGGTCAGGAATGCCCTTTTCGCTATTTCTAGTCTGCTTTTGATGTCCTCCTTGCTCCGACCGTCACTGGTTATTTTACTGCCTAGGTAACAGAATTCCTTAACTTCTTCTACTTCGTGACCATCGATCCTGATGTTAAGTTTCTCGCTGTTCTCATTTGTACTGCTTCTCATTACCTTCGTCTTTCTTTGATTTACTCTCAATCCATACTCTGTACTCATTAGACTGTTTATTCCGTTCAGCAGATGATGTAATTCTTCTTCACATTCATTCAGGATCGTTTCTACAAGTATCTTACTGTGTTTTACCTGCCCCTTTTTAGACGGACGGCCTTTCTGTGGTTGCCTGAGACCCTGTAACCTAAAAAACCGCCCAGTTCTTTCCACACAGCCCTTGCTACCCGTGTAGCCGCTTCCTGTGTGTAGTGGACTCCTGACCTATTAAGCGGAACCCCGAAACCCACCACCCAATGGCGCAAGTCAAGGAATCTGCAGCATGCACTGTCACAGAACCGCCTGAGCCTCTGATTCCGACCCTTCTCTTGGTTCTGCACCAAAGGACCACAGTCGGTTCTATCGACGATGCTGCGGATGGTGAGTTCTACCTTAATCTCGCGAGCAAGACTGACAATCTTTATCATTTCCCATAGCCGCCTGAAACCGGAGAGAATCTCCTTCGATCCAAAGCGACACACGTCATTGATACCGACATGAGCCACCACCGAAATCCGATGTATCTTGCGGTTTATGAAATGTTATTAATGATGTCACGTGATGCAATAGAGAAGAAAACTTGGCAATTGGAGGGGAAATTTCAGTTGATAAACGTTTAGGAGTAACTGGAATTTCTGGCGACAGGGAGGTCATTTTAGTGTTATTTAGTATCGTAATTATCAGCTGAAAACCAGCAGCATAATTGCTGTGAAAACCTGGAAACCATTTATATCTGTCATGCAATAACATTGTTACTTAAGTAAAGAAACAATTTTTGTGTTTTATTTCGTATGGCATGCAGATAAATGTTACTGTAGAGTAATACTCAGATATAAACAAATAGGGATAAATGTTCCAAATACATACAGATTTGAATAGGAGTGGAGAGGCGGGTCTGTGAGGGGGATGGGGGAGGGGGGAGGAGGTAAAGCACAGGCCGAGAGGCAGGCAGAGGGGACACAGACCAGGCAAATCCTTCCAGGTACCGTCTACAAATCTCCATTGCCCACATACCTCGGACACCATTCCGTATTATTCAGCTTTTCGAATAGCTTTGTGTAACGCAAGTATCTATACGGAACCCCCAAAGGTCCGGAATCAAAGGTAGACATCAGACGCAGTGAGTAATGATCGAGAGATATTATCCCAACGTTTACTCATTCTGCTTGGGAACTGGTTTTCCCTTACCTGTAGGGGCACGAAGGAGCAATGACGACATGGATTGGTTACGTGCTAAAGCTTGCAACATAATTTTTCAATCCTCGATCAATAATGGGATTTTTTATGTCAATTATCTTTCATTTCTTGCAATGATCTGCTTACTTGGAAAATGCTAAACTATCTTTGAACTGTAGATCCACCTCTAATTCCTTGGGTAATGCACTACTGTGTTCTGGAAAAGGCAAGGGTGTGCCATTAAAAATAGGACACCGCCTAGTACAGGACTGCGACAAACTAAAGTATCTTCGGGTCGCGTACACCATTACCTGCACCATTTCTGTAATTATACTTTAATAAGTGTGAAGGGAATCCGTCTGCCGAATTGAGTGTAAGCACACTACTTTGTACTGCAAAAGTTAAATCGATTACTTCAGTGGTCTTATTAGATAGAGCTGTCGAAATAGCTAATTTTACCTACGTAAGAGAGCGATTCTTCAGACATCTTGGTTATCATGGGCTATAAAGCAGCTCTCATGTTGTCCTCTTAGGGAAATAGTAACTTAGTAATGTCACTGCTGAAATTGTGAATAGGTGGAAAACATACGCGATTCTGAGCGTTTTGTTTTCGACGACCGACAAAGCTTTAATTTCGCAGCACCTTTCGGGGAATTCTAATGAAATGCATCTCATTGCGAATGACAGAATGTTTTGCACAATTTAATTTTTTTTTCAAAAGGAATGAGAGAATTTATCGTCTATTTATTTTTTATACTGCTTTATTTGGTCTTATTTGATAAAAATTTAGTGTCTGGAGATACGAAGCGTTCAGTCATAAAAATATTCCTTAGAAGAAGCTTTTTTGGCAATTTTAGTTTCCTACAAGCATTCTTCTCTTTTTCACGCAATTGCCATTCTGCTAAGGACTTTTCCAAAACCGCTCTGCAAACCTGATAGTTGAACAAGTTGACAACGGCGGTCTGAAGTTTCTAGTCATCTTCAAACCGTTGTTTACTGATCAGTTGTTTCAAGTGTAAGAAGAGGTAATAGTCACTGGGTGCGATGTCAGAGCTCTAGAGTCAGTGATTGAAAACTTCCCAATTGAATTGACGATTCTTATCTTCTGTACGAATAGTAGTAGGCACTTTCGGTATCCAACTCGGAAAAAATTTGTGTTATCCGAGCGAGTCCGTAATAACCGCGCAAATAGTGGAGCATCTAACACGAGAAATTTATCAACTCGTATACTAATTGCCACACATCATGATCACTTGCACGCCCAGTTGTAAAGTCTCGACACCTTTGCCTCATTGTTCCTTCACTCGTTACTGTAACCGCTTAAACTAACCACAACGGTGACTTTGAGCAACTATATAGGGTGGTCCATTGATAGTGACCGAGCCAAATATCTCACGAAATAAGCATCAAACGAAAAAAACTATAAAGAACGAAACTCGTCTAGCTTGAAGGGAGAAACCAGATGATGCTATGGTTGGCCCGCTAGATGGCGCTGCCATAGGTGAAACGGATATCAACTGCGTTTTTTTTTAAATAGGAACCCCCATTTTT
Organism: Schistocerca serialis cubense; assembly: GCF_023864345.2. NCBI lineage: Eukaryota > Metazoa > Arthropoda > Insecta > Orthoptera > Acrididae > Schistocerca > Schistocerca serialis. The sequence continues at coordinate 291,037,311 of NC_064644.1, read as the reverse complement.
TATTACATATTCGTGTAGTACGTAAAGAAATATGAATGTTTTAGTTGCACCACTTTTTTCCCTTAGTTATAGATAGCGCTGCAATAGTCACAAACATATAAGTACGTGGTATCACGTAACATTCTGCCAGTGCGGACGGTATTTGCTTCGTGATAGATTACCCGTGTTAAAATGGACCGTTTACCAATTCCAGAGAAGGTCGATATCGCGTTGATGTATGGCTATTGTGATCAAAATGCCCAACGGGCGTGTGCTATGTATGCTGCTCGGTATCCTGGACATCATCCAAGTGTCCGGACCGGTCGCCGGATAGTTACGTTATTTAAGGAAACAGGAAGTGTTCAGCCACATGTGAAACGTCTACCACGACCTGCAACAAATGACGATGTCCAAGTAGGTGTTTTAGCTGCTGTAGCGGCTAATCCGCACATCAGTAGCAGACAAATTGCGCGAGAATCGGGAATCTCAAAAATGTCGGTGTTGAGAATGCTACATCAACATCGATTGCACCCGTACCATATTTCTACGAGCCAGGAATTGCATGGCTACGACTTTGAACGTCGTGTACAGTTCTGCCACTGGGCACAAGAGAAATTACGAGACGATGACAGATTTTTTGTACGCGTTCTATTTAGCGACGAAGCGTCATTCACCAACAGCGGTAACGTAAACCGGCATAATATGCACTATTGGGCAACGGAAAATCCACGATGGCTGCGACAAGTGGAACATCAGCGACCTTGGCGGGTTAATGTATGGTGCGGCATTAAGGGAGGAATGATAATTGGCCCCGATTTCATCGATGGCAATCTAAATGGTGCAATGTATACTGATTTCCTACGTAATGTCCTACCGATGTTACTACAAGATGTTTCATTGCATGGCAGAATGGCGATGTACTTCCAACATGATGGATGTCCGGCCGTAGCTCGCGTGCTGTTGAAGCGGTATTGAATAGCATATTTCATGACAGGTGGATTGGTCGTCGAAGCACCATACCATGGCCCGCACGTTCACCGGATCTGACGTCTCCAGATTTCTTTCTGTGGGGAAAGTTGAAGGATATTTGCTATCGCGATCCACCGATAACGCCTGACAACATGCGTCAGCGCATTGTCAATGCATGTGTGAACATTACGGAAGGCGAACTACTCGCTGTTGAGAGGAATGTCGTTACACGTATTGCCAAATGCATTGAGGTTGACGGACATCATTTTGAGCATTTATTGCGTTAATGTGGTATTTACAGGTAATCACGCTGTAACAGCATGCGTTCTCAGAAATGATACGTTCACAAAGGTACATGTATCACATTGGAACAACCGAAATAAAATGTTCAAACGTACCTGCGTTCTGTATTTTAATTTGAAAAACCTACCTCTTACCAACTGTTCATCTAAAATTGTGAACCATGTGTTCGTGACTATTACAGTATTAACTTGTCTGGCCCTGTAGAAAGGCATACTAGGCTGAGATATGATAATTCTAGAGAGCCGCCACAAGCTAACGTTAGACTAGAAATGCCATCCGCCGTTTTTTTTTTCTTTTTTTAGAAAAAAGAAGTATGAAGGCTAGAGGAGCGGTCGTTGGCGCTGGGCGGGAAGAGGTGGGCGACATGTTCATCGTAGCGGAAGACTGCTCGGTCCAGTTGCTCACCACAACACTTGTACTCTGCGACGCTACGAGGTCAGCTGTCTATTCATAGCGGGCGGTACACTCCTTTCCGATGCAGCTTGGTGGCCACCACCAAGGCACAGTCTCTGCACCACAAACATTACACTAGTCCGCTTCGGTAGCTGCGGGATCAGCGCGGCAGATTGCTAACCGAAGAAACCCGCGTTCGATTCCCGGCCAGGGCGGAGATTGTCTCCGCTCGGGGACTGGCTGTTGTGTTGTATTTATCTTCGTATCGTCGTAATTAACACGAATATCGCTCGCATGGCGTAACGTGACAAATCTAAGCATATGTAACTTCGTACCACAGTACGGTTTGGCCCTAATGAATGGTCTGAATTATCGAAATAGACTGTCATATCGACTTTTCACTGTTAAGATAGCTATGTGGGCACGACCCGAAAACCACTAAATTTTTTATATAAACAAGATGTTCGGAAATTTCCGTTACAAATTTTTAGGACTTGTCGAGGGAAGTGAGTACATGATATTTTAGAAAGAAACCCGTCTCTGGGAACGTCATCCCTCGAAGCTACAAAGCGCCGAAATAATGGTCGCTGCCGCCTGTAAATGTATGTGTGTAATACAGTCATTCCGTGATGACGTTACAAACTATCAAAGATCTGGGAGAAAGATAAATACATCAATTTGGGGAAAGGGTCCCCGCACAGGAGACGAACCAGTCGAAAGTTATAGACGATAACCGTCTGACAGTGGAATACACGTACCCGTACTGCTGTTATTAAGAGACAGGGTAGGCAACGTTTAGAGGTGGTGGTATGTACGACAAAAAAAAAAAGCCTAGTAAGCATGAGCTCTAAGACGCATACCTTAAGAGCTATGAGCACTTGTTCAGTAGAGCAGATGTGTTTCACACTAGCGAACGTGAACAAGTGCTCATAAATCTTAAGGTATGCGTCTTAGAGCTCATGTTTACTGAGCAGTTTTTCTTGTTTTTGTCGACACTACTACTTTTGAACATTGAATGCCCAACATTCTTAGCAACTGGTACATGCATTTCACTGTCAGATGAATCTGAATGATTTTCGCTTTTAACTTTAGACTACTTCGTTTCCGGTACACGGACCTTTTCCTCAAATTGGTACATTTATCTGCCTCTATCATCCTTGAAAGATCATAATATCATGGAATCACCCTGTATATACATTAATTTACAGGTGCCGGCGCCTAAAACTTCAACGTTACGTAGCATTGTTGGATGATGTTTCCGGATGTGGGTTCTTATTCAGAATATTATGTACTCACCCTCTCTACAAGTAATAAAAGTTGGTAACGAGAAATTCGGAATACTTTTTATATAAAAAGACGTTACGCTGAGGGCAGTTCCATCGTTCATAAAATGCCACAAGTAATCGCCCGAAAAGGCAAATACCAAGTGGGAGCAATCACAAGTGGAGAAAGGGGTCTTACAACGACATGTGTTTGTGCACTGAATACAGCAGGCGAATTCACACCTAAGATGTTAATATTTTAGCCCAGCAGAGTTCATGATGTCCTAAAAAGGTGAGCTCTACTAAACATAGCATTTGGATCGTCGACAAATGAATGGATAACGCCAAAACTGTTTGTCCGACGGATGAAACATTTCACAAAATGTAAAAGAAAAATTTTGTTGGAAGAACATAGAACACACACCACAAATTTAGAGACAGTTCAGGTGGCTCAAGGTTATGGTATGTCTTGCTCACGCTACTCATCGATTGCAGTCATTTAACAGATTGTTCTTTAAAAGACTAAAAAACAAAAACAATGAAGCGGCATCTTCGTGGCTACGTTCATTTCCTGACAATGTCATGAAACAAGCTAAATCGCAGAACTCCTGTGTAATGAATGTCCCAGATCAGTTTGTATGGGCATAGCACGAAACGGTTTTAAGGCAACTAGCTTGTGGCAACATAATATAAATGTCGTGAAATATGACTTTGTAGCTTCTACTGAACATGTTTTTTATCAATCAGACCAAGAATCGGCTGATAGAACTGGAACAACAACGAGAAAATGTGGAAGGACGCGTAACACCTCAGCACTCAACGATTAGTCTTGACCTTCTACAATATCTCAAAAATCCTAATTAATCTTCCCAGAGTTCGGCTTCTACCAGTTTTTCCATTCGTCAGTAAAGAATTCGTGTTAGTATTTTGCAGCCGTGACTTATTAAACTGATAGTTCGGTAATTTTCACATCTATCAACACCTGTCAACCTGTCTTAACTAATATAATGTCAGTATATTACTTCTTTCTGTCCCGGAAGGTCGAACATTGCACTCCATGCTTAATATTATTGATCTACCGCACTCTCCGAATACGCTACGAACTGATGACTGATTGAACCTTTGGAACGCCGCCCTTAACCTAAACAAACCTCATGTGCTCCTCGTGCTACTCGTGTAGCCCCTTCTGCTGTTTTGTGTGTGTTATTAAGAAGTGGGGAGATGGAGGGCTACAATTCTCCATCCTACAGCTTAGGTCAAGCGATCCGCGTCGGTATGATGTAAATCTCTAAGTTCCCTCAGCTTTATATCAAAGGATCGCGATCAGTTCTGGGCACATGTTACAAATACTACTGATTACATCTCGCGTGTGCGAGACTACTAGTTTTAATCATGACAACCAGCAGTGAACGGAAACCAAATATTGGCTCATTCATGCCGACTTGAACTATGGTATGCAACCAAGTGCACGCATTACGTTCAAGAACCACTGGCAGATTGTCCTCTACACCTTGGACGTGTTTCCCCGGCAAGCACACGGAGTGCAAATTGGCCTTTTTTCTCGATCTGCAACCTATTTTCCTAAAGGCCTCCATTACTCACCTAATGTTAAAGCTTCCTGTTACCAGAAAACCCGCCCTCTTACGTGTCTGGGCTCTGCATCTACATTGGCCTCGGTTCCAGCAGATGAAGTATCACGTGCTAACTCAATTGTACATTTAGCAGTGGGCAGCACTTCGGATCTATTGTTAACACGTAAGGAGACAATCTTCCACGCGGAGATAAATAACATCGTCATTGGCCGGCATTCACTCTTGGGTGAGGACGAACGGAATAGATCATGCAGCCGGCCGAAGTGGCCGTGCGGTTAAAGGCGCTGCAGTCTGGAACCGCAAGACCGTTACGGTCGCAGGTTCGAATCCTGCCTCGGGCATGGATGTTTGTGATGTCCTTAGGTTAGTTAGGTTTAACTAGTTCTAAGTTCTAGGGGACTAATGACCTCAGCAGTTGAGTCCCATAGTGCTCAGAGCCATTTGAACCAATAGATCATGCACTTCGAAAAATTTCGGAAGGCGCAGTGATATCTGGGTTTCCAGGCGATGGCAGAGCCACCAGAGGCGACGCAGCCTTTCACTCAGATGCCCCAACACAGATATAGCCCGACGCAGTGGCTTTAGCGCGTAAATTGTGGCCAAGGCAGCTTCAAGCTGTTTCTGGACAGCGACCAATTCTTTCAGCGTCAACAAACAACAAGCACGGAACCTGTCCATCTTTCACTACTTACAACTTCAGAGCGACACGAAAGAAAGTACTTATCCAAGCAATCAGAGCCTAATTGAAGACTTCAGTGTATGACTGTGGTGCTGTAGACGGCGCAGAGCTACACAAACGAAACGGAGTACAGAAAAGAATGAAAACAAGACAATTAAAAATGAACTGTTCTGAGGGCTAAAGGCATGTCCAGAGCAACTCTCTGCACACGCGGACGCAGCTGCCAGCACCTCGGAAACACTGACCAACTACTTGCGTCAGTGCAAGCGGACGCCCGCCCCAGAATGCTTCCACAGCTGGGTCGCTGGCCGCACGCACGTGCTCAATTGTCAGCGGAAAAGCTGTTTAACCAGCCGAGGATCGGACCAAAAGTGTCAGTATTTCTCCACTCACTCTGCCGACTCTCTAAGTATCTCCAGTTATTCGGGCTAGGACGACGAACACAGTGGTGGCGGTTTGGAGTAGCATTTGTGTTGTTGTAACCTGTATTTGGGAATAAATTGGTGAAATTATCTTTTTCAGAGTTCGCGTATTTCCGCTTCTCACGGATCCGATGTCTACATTGACCAATAATTAGCAAATGCTATCCTCAGCCGATGGTAACTCATTATAGTGTGATTTCTTTTAGACAGTGGCAAAACTGATTAAACTCCTCCACGAAAACAGAGATTCAAGCCGCTGGAGAAGCACTAGAACCGAGCGTTACAGAACTGCAGACAGACACTGAAAAGATGTTAACGACATTCAACGCTGTTTAGAGCAACACGCCAGTGTCGTTGCTGGCACCGCCAAGTTCCGTTAGCAAACTGATGAACATCACAGAGTGAAAGAAAAAAATTTAGGGAGCTTATGAATAGATGCACTGATCTTATACAGAATACTATGTGTGTCTTTGGGATGCACCAACAGAAGCCAGATCATTAAGCGAACTTGGCAATGGGCGCAGTGCCCTCGACCAGTGTACAATCCGTTTAGCAGTGTTTCGGTAACTGCACAAAAAAATACGGTCTGGGCGAAATGAAGTCTCACGTACAGGTAAAGTGGTTGTAACCTTGAAAGTAACGACGGTAGACTTTCTTTGAATCTGTGCTTTGCGAACATTCCAAAAATTACAGGCAGATTGCAAGTTTTCTGTTACTCTTACAAAGGAGAAAGCAGATGCTTCGGGTAGTCTTTGACGCATACAGGATGTATGTCTTTCGGTCCGGATTCGGTGCTAGGAACGCTGGGCTTGAGTTTTGAATAGGCTTGTCTTCAGCCATCTTGACAAAGAGCGCACTTGCAGTAGACTGCCTCAGATGGCTGGCCGGCAACGTGATGAGATGTTGCTAAGTAGCGTGCACGAAACGCATGTGCTATTCGATCTTGTTACAGTTTCACGACGAACGTGTGGTTCATGCTTAACTGTTTCCGTGATTCGCGTCGCTAAGTTGCTATTACTTCCATTTGTTGGTCTCGTGTCTCACATATGGTTGTTGGCTGTTTGTGAGGCTAGGCAGTCTCGAGGTTCGTTACAGAATCTGCTTGCTATTGACTCATCCGAATAGTAGTAGTAGTATGGTATTCTGCCTTACAGTAGGTCTTGTCATGGGTTAAACCTCTTTCACTTCTGTCTGTCCATAGCCAGTCTTTTCATTTCTGAATATTTGTCTCCTTTGATATTGTCCAGCATTTGATATCTTCTTTTTCCTCTTCCCCTTTTTCCCTCCACCATTCCTTCTATTCCTTCCTTCAATAAACAGTCCCTCCTTAGATAATCTCCAATCCAGCATTCCGTTTTCTCTTTATGATGACTTTCAGCATGTTTCTTTCTTCTCCAACTATTCTTAATACTTCTTCATTCCTTATTCGGTCTTCCAATTTCACTTTTTCCATTCTTCTCCATTTCCACATCTCTAGTGCCTCCAATCTTCTTTCATATTCCTTCCTCAATGTCCAGGACTCCCCACCATACAGCGCAACGCTCCAGATGTATCATTTGGCAAGTCTTTTCCTCAGATTTTTGTTTAGTGGTCCACAAAGTAATTTCTGTTTCCTCTTGAATCCTTCTTTTGCCATTGCAATTCTTTTCCTAATTTCTGTTGAGCAATACATATCATCCGTTCTTACACTTCCCAAATAATTGAAGTTATTCACTTGCTCTATTTCCTTTCCCCCTATTTTCATACGACATTTTCTCCCCTTTCCTCCAATTACCATGCTTTTCGTTTTCTTCTTGTTAATCTTCATTCCATATTCTTCTAATTTTGTGTTTAGATCATCTAACATTTGTTCCATCTCTCTTGCACTCTCAGCCATCACAACCATGTCGTCTGCAAATCTTATACACTCCACTCTCTGACCCCCTATACAAACTCCTCTCCTTCCATCAAAACTTTTATTAATAATTTCCTCCAAATAGATATTGAACAGTTTTGGTAATAAACAACAACCTTGTTTTATACCTCTTCCCAGTTCAATTTCTTCACTCATCACACCTCCTGCTCTTATTCTTGCTCTCTGGTTCAAATATAAATTTCTAACTAGCCGTCTATCCCTCCAGTCAGCTCCATGTTTCCTTAGGATTTCTATCAGTTTGTCCCATCGGATCAAAAGCCTTCTCTAGATCAATGAACACAACATACAACTTCCTTCTCTTCTCCATGTACCTCTCCCCTATCACTCTCAGTAGCCCAATGGCATCTCTAGTTCCCACTCCTCGCCTGAAACCAAATTGTTTATCTCCTATTATGCAATTCAACTTTCCATATAGCCTTCTGTTGAGAGTCCTCAGCAAGACTTTGGCTGTATGCGATATCAGGCTCACTGCTCTATGTTCCTCTCGCTTTTTGCTGTTCTTTTTCTTTTCTGTAGGTATTAAGATACTTTCTGTAAAGTCCTTCGGCCATTTTCCTGTCATGTATATTTGATTACACAATTCAATTAACTCCGTTTTCCCTTCTTTCTTCAAAGACTTTAACTGTCCCGCAGGAATCTCATCAATTCCCATCGCCTTTCCATTTTTCATCTCCTTCATAGATTCTTCAATCTCACTAGTTAGTACTGCATTTCCTTTGTCATCACCTGCAACTTTATCTTCTTCTTCTATCCCAGGGTCTTCTTCACTTGGTCGACTGTCTGCAGCGTATAGCCATTCTATATATTCTTCTCATCTTCTCATTATTTCTTGGGGTTCACTCACCATTTTACCGTCTGCTGCCTCTACTTCCTTTAGTCCATTGTTGTTTTTCTTTTTGCTGAATGTCAAATCCATTCCTTCTTTATACATCAAATCATATTTTCCTTCTTTCTCTAATTTCTCTATCTTGTCACATTTTTCTGTCAGCCATTTCTCCTTTGCTTTTTGTGTCTCCCTTCTTAATTCATTATTTAATCTCCTTTATTGTGCTTCCCTTCTTTTGTGTTTACAGTTTTCCATTTCCTGCGATCATCCATCTTGGTTATCATATCTGGTGTTAACCCATACTATCTTTACTTTTTTCCGCTCCTTGACTCCAAGCGTTTCCATAGCTACCTTTTTGATCCCATTGTTAAAACGACCCCATCTTCCTTCTGTGCCTTCCGTTTCCTGTCCTTGCATCATGATTTCACAATATGCGGTCTTTAATTTTTCACAATTGTCTTTGTCTTTCAGTTTCTCAAAGTTAATGTGCTCTCTCTCTCTTCTGTCCTTTCCAGGTTCTTTTCAATTTAACTAGAACCTCAGCTACTACTAATATATGATCTGAATGGATATCTGCCCCTGGTTCAGTATCTTTGTTGCATCATTATGTGATCAATTTGATATCTTTTGTTGTCAAATCGAGATGTCCAAGTATACAGTCGTCTTTTGTGGTTATCAAATACAGTATTTCCGACCACCACGAAATTTTCATTGCAGTTGTATCACAGTAAGTTTACTCATATTCCCTGTTAACTAATTTTTATAGTTGCTTTGCGAGTTGTATTGAACAACGTTTATCTAATTTTCTTATGTAATGGAACTTTCCATGCCACATGGCACAACAATGTGTGTTCCTATGACTTACTTGCTTTTCTGAGGTCAGTTATATTAATTTACATCCAAATATTCTTTATATTCAATTTTGCTTGCCAATCATTTTTTTCTGTTTGAACGAATTAACGTGGCTTGTATTCTGCAGTCAACATACGAGCATATGAAGCGCGACATACCATTTGCTGTCAGCAGTTGATAATTTTTATGAATTTCTCAGTAAGATATACTCCAGTTACTAGCATCATCTGTCATGAATGTTTCATATATCGTTCTTTGTATGATTTTCAGCATTCAAGGCAAGTCTTGATGCTGATGCAGAAACGTATGTAAGTATGCTGTTTAGGTTTTTATGTTGGTAACGCCATGTAGCGCTCTATATGAAAATCACTGACTGTGCTGTGTGAAGGCTGTGGTTGGTTTGCATTGTTGGGGTAATATTCGCCATTGTAGTGTTGGGCAATTGGCTGTTAACAGCACGTAGCGTTGCGCAGTTGGAGGTGAGCCGCCAGCAGTGGTGGATGTGGGGAGAGTGATGGCGGAGTTTTGAGAGCAGATGATCTGGACGTGTGTTCATCAGAGACAGTAAATTTGTAAGACTGGATGTCATGAACTGATATATATATTATGACTTTTGAACACAATTAAGGTAAATACATTGTTTGTTTTCTATCAAAATCTTTCATTTGCTAACTATGCCTATCAATAGTTAGTGTCTTCAGTAGTTTGAATCTTTTATTTAGCTGGCACTAGTGGCGCTCGCTGTATTGCAGTAGTTTGAGTAACGATGATTTTTGTGAGGTAAGTGATTCATGAAAGGTATAGGTTATTGTTAGCCAGGTCCATTCTTTTGTAGGGATTATTGAAAGTCAGATTGCGTTGCGCTAAAAGTACTGTGTGTCAGTTTAAGCACAGTCATGTATAATTTTTCTAAGGGGACGTTTCATACGTCGACCCTTAGCCGAGGATACCTCACTGGAATCTTCTGATTGTTTCTTGTGGATTGTGTAATTAGCTTAGCTATTGTTTATTGCTAGTGCGTAATTGTAGAGAGAATCTTCTTTGTAGTTGTAGTTTTTCATTGTTGTATAGTAAAACAGTTGTGGCATGCATGCAGATTTGCACCAAGTATTTCGCAGCTGCACTTGCAATTAACTAGATATTATTTTCAGTGCTATGCTAATGTGTTTTCTTATTTTGCTCTTCAAATTGTGCTTTTCTGTGTGGAATATTGTGACAATAATAGCGTGTGAAAAACGTAATACTAGGCTCCAAAGTAAACTAAGAAATGACAGTGAAGACGAAAGCAGTGTGTTAGCGCCACCGTGTAATGAATTAACTAATGTTCAGAGTAGTAATTTGGTAATTGTGCATAGGGAAATGGAGTGGGCTGCAAATAATGGTGTAGACAGTGAAACAACAGCTTGCCTCAGGAATCCGAAATGACAGGACACAATCTTGCAAATACTGTAGATTCAGGTTTTGCGTCCTCACCGTTTTCTCAAATAAGTCAAGACACATTTTCTGCTTTTCAAAATGCGAATATTGCCGGTTCAAATTCACTGCCGAATAGCACTGAGGAACATGTTTCAGACACCAGTGCATTGTTATTACAGTTAATGCAACAAATGCGACAAAGGCTACAAAAGTTAGACACAACGCTTGAACAAAATCAGAAACAAATAGGACAAAATCTTCAAAAGTTAGCCACAATGGAACAAAATCAGAGACAATCACAGCAAAAGTTAGACACGATGGAACAAAATCAGAGACAAACACAGCAACAGCTTCGAAAGTTAGACTCTATGGAACAAACGCTTGAACAAACACGTGAAGGTTTAACTGCTGAGTTACTTAAAATCGAATCGAAATGTCAAAAAGTCTGTAATGACGTAAAAACACAAATTTCTGAACATTTTAAACCTATTTTTTCGCATCATGAAAATGCATTACAGAATCACGAAGCAGCCGTAAAAGAACTGCAAACTATTGTTCATGAAAGTCACGACACCTTGCAAGCTAAAATTGACTCAGTTGCATTTACCGATTCGGTTATGCAACTTGCAAAAACTCAGGAAAACTTAAAGGACACAGTACATACGATTTCAACAGAAATGGACACTCTGAAACTTGGTTCAGAAAAACACACTGAGGAAATCTGTTCACTATCGGAGAAAGTAGCCGAACTTTCGGATCAGTTCACTAACTTATCTACAAAGGTAGATGATGATCTGAATGACACAAGACCCGTAGCCTTCAGTGACACAGAAGAGTATGAACAAATTAGAAAATTCAAACAAAATCAAAATCAAATCAATACACGGTTCAAAAGAGAAATTCGGGACGTACAAGATCAGTTGACGCAGGTAATACATGAATTACACATTTCAGAGGACACTCGCGCTCCAATACGGGAAGAGGGACATAGAAATACGGAACAGCCACAAAGTAATAACACAGGGCACTTCGGAAATTATGAAAGAAATTGGCAAGGTACACCGAATTTTGAGATGGAACCGCCGAAACGAAGTAACAATGACCGATATGCGACTCGCCGACATGATGATTTTGACTATAAGTTGTTTATTACCACACGTAAATACAAAACATTTAAGAATTCCGACACCGACACTCATCCACAAGCGTGGCTTCATCAAATGAATCAGTACCTGTCAAGCCCATACAGCCCCTCAGAACTCATCTGCATTTGCCTAATCAAATTGGCTGAACATTTACGACATATTATTTTGGCAGGACGTTGCAAAGACGACACTGAAGCTTTTCAGGGACTGTTACAAGAATTGGAAATTGACAGTGACAATCGCGGAATGCGAAAACAGGAGCGCAACAATTACAGGTCACATCCGTCACAATTCCGCGATGAAAGAAATAATAACTAGACACAACAAGGCTATTCTTACAACGCAAATCGTGACCAAAACAGACACCACCCGTATGACAACCGTTGGTAAAGTAGTAATAATTACAGTGAAAGATCACATTTCCATAGTAATGAATGTGACAGGGACAACCATAGAAACAGACAATATGGGAACCAAAACAATTATTATCAAGGGAGACAGAATAACTTCAGACACAACAGTCCTCCGTGCAGTTACGACTCAGGGAGAAGTTCTCCACCACATGACCGACAAGAAATTAATTACAGAAATTACCGACATGACGACAGACGATATAATCATAACGACAGACTTGAATTTCATCAGAACTGGCGAGATTCAAACAGGGCAGGGCCTTCTCGACAAGGTGAATTTGTAGAAGTTAGGTCTCCTAATCTTAATAACGACACGCGCCAACAAAGAGACAGGCAATGACTCGCACTGCAGGTAGCCATGTGCGCCGGCTGGATCAGAGAAATATAACATAGATGCTAACCTTGAGAAAAATTTGAGCATTCTTTACCGAAGTACCATAAACCACATGATAATTGCATTGAAGTTGAAACTCTGTGTGCTAGGAAGAGTAAAGGTTTACACCTTTATTTCACATGTAAAACCGTTTATTAAGAGATAATCTGCTTTTTAACTTAGTCTTTGCCATAAAACTTTTCACTTCACGCTACTAGTACAATTTGTCACACTGAGAAACTGTTAACATGCAACAATGTTTTGAAGTTAACTATCCAGTCTAGAACCTAGGGAACATATTTAGACAGTATTTACGAGTGCATTGTTATAGTGAACAGACGACACAGTGTTATTGTGTGTGTACATTCTTGCTTGTTAGTTGCACGATTACGTAATGACTATAAGGCTTACATACTTAGAACATGTACCGGTACTGCTAATGAGATTTTAGTGCAACATTTTGGTTTATTTGAAAATACATTCTGGATTTAAATTATTTTCTGAGAGATGCCAGATGACACAGTGGTTAGTTTATTTGATGGCTACACGATTATATCACGACGCTACTAATGTGTGACACGATTTACATTGTTGCTTTTGCGGTGTACCTGTTTTATCTCAGCACAGTTTTTCTGAATTCTTCTGGAAAGGAAAACATGTTTTAGTAGTAAATTTTGTGGTATAGCTACAATGAGACAGCCTTTTTCGTAGCACAACAATACGTTACAGTATAGTACTTTCTTGATCACGGTAATGTAGGTAATAACTACGATATCTATACGCATAGCATTTCACTTTTGTTTATTACGAGGTAAGTACAGAGACTTCTACAGAACTTTGCTTATGGACGACGATAATTACGACACTTGGCACATTTTTACCGTCAAGTAATGACAGAGATCATCTTACAACAAGATGCACAGTTTAGCACTGCAGTACACGTATTTGAGTGATTAATTTTGTACTTAAAAATTTATTTTTAAAGATTTTCGAATGACAAAGAAAGTTTTCCGTGATACATTTCATTCCATTGCTGTAATCTGTAACACTTGAGGGTATAATTACTTTAATCCTCAGGGGCTACACGCTTACTTTGTGTACCATGTGTTTGGCAAGCACAAGGAGCCCTAGCTAATATGGTATTTGCTTATACAACTTTACACATCGGTACCATATTTCTCTAACACATAATTACACAGCTATCTGATCATTTAACTGAGAGAGACAAACATTTATTTTACTACATCAGTGACAGATGTTTACGTAATTACACAGTTGGATAACTTCACACTTATGAAATTGTATTTTCTATGTACTTTGTGAACTGTTCATATATTTTTTCAGAACCATTGTGATACAATGAGAGCTTTGAATGATGTATTTGGTATGGGATCATGATTTTTAAAGTACATCTGAGGTAGATGATACTATTTAAATGAGCAGAGATTTTTTTTTTTTAGGTTTTGGAATTATTGCAGAAAGCTACGTCGTTTTTGAGATTTGAGTGAGGTGTTATGATGTTATTATTACGACGACGATGTGTATTATGCTGTTGAGGAATATTTATGATCAATAAGCTGATGCTATATGAGGAATTTGATTATGCTACGCGTTTATGATGGTGAAATATTGAAGAATTGTCGACGAATATGTGTATGTGTAATAAGGTAAGAACTAATGAGTAGTGGTTAGGGACTCTGATTTGAGAAAAAGGATATTGGAAACCAAGAATCGTACTTTAAGAGTTATGAAATGTGTGTATATGCGTGAAAGTATCACAATGCCAATGCAAATTTTTGGACACTTATATTTATAGGATTTTGTCTCTACATATTTGTAATGCAAATTCTCGACTTGTGAAATTTTTATAGTCTGTCACTGTAGCGCAAACTGCTATCGTAAATATTTCAGTAAGAAAGCTAAGTGACCTTGATGTAATGCGCTGTAGGCGCCAAGCTATGCGACAGTCGCCTGGAAAAAAAGCCGTTCCTTTCAGAGGCGCAACAAAAAAAAGGAGAGACCATTATCCTCGGTATTGACATTCCTTTGTAGAAAGCATCGCAAATACGACACTTCTTGATATTTACTGAAATGACGAATGACACGACAAGAAACATTTCACGGCTATTGTCTTGCTAGTTCAGAGATTTTTTACTGCCTTATGAAATGCCATATTTGTTTAACATATAGTTTCTAGTTGCACTGCAGCATTGGTTAAAATAAAAGTTAATAGATGTACTAATATCACTATTTTCTGTCTACAGACTCAGTAAAGAATAATTTTATGATGTACTTTCTTAGAAAAGAGAGCACAAATAGACATTTCCCTTCACAGGAATTGCATAAATAATTTTTATAACGATTTGGTGACTTGTCTGTTAGAGTAAGTAATCGAGATGCATCACTCTAGTGCTAAGATGTGGTGTAGGTATTAGACATGGCCATCTTTACTGTAATATTTTTTTCTGCTTGAGCTTTGTCATGTTTAGGTATAAGTTATTGCATTTGGTGCTGCTGTTTGTCAGACATAGTGCTACTGAATTTCACTTTGTATTACTCTGTTAAGCCATTTTTACTACCGATTTATTTTTCTTGTTGCTGCACATTGGCTCATACTAGTTGTAATGTTGCATTTGCTTTGCTGATTTAGATACACTGTTGCTTGCTTTGCCAGTTTGTATTTTTTTGTCATTGCTGTATGTGTTAATTTGTTGTGTGTTGCTGCATTGCCCCATCCCTTAGTATATATATCTGAGCTCAGTAGATTTAAGTTAGCTTAAGAGGGGGTGGGCGACATAAGAGAATGAGTTACGATGAATTGGAAGAAATGCATTGAGACGTTATACAAAAAAAGTACAGAAAGCAGGTATAGATAGGACTTTTTGGAAATAATGGAGAACGAAGGGAGATCTCCAAGAAGTAAAGAAAGTTTTGTTTGCAAAATACTGCAGTAAAACGAACACTGTCCTTTCCTTTTGTGTTATTCCGCTATGTGTTTGTGTACCTGTGTATTTGTGTTTTTACTGTCTTTATGTGTTTAGCTAATAATATTTATGTTGTAGAATTTTTCTTGCACTAAGGTACATTCACTATGATGAGGAATACTGTTATCCTCAAATATAATTTGCATTAATAATATGTTATTTACTTTATAAAGATGTTTAGACATTATTAATTCTGTTTTGTTTTAATGCACATGTGTGAAGTTGATGTTTCGAAAGTTATTCTGACTTTTTATGTATTTATTTATGTCATAATTCCTGTAACACTGATGTATATCTTATTTCGATTCTTTTGTAAAGCCCGTATTACCACAAATGTTATCTGTATTGTTATGTTCTTTAATGATGTATTTTTTACCTTTGTAATTGTATTCTCATGTCGTAAATTTATAATGGTATAGACACCAGTTCTTCAAATTAACTTTCATTTCACTGCACACCTTTCTGTTGGTCGTAGTATAGGCACAATAGATGAGAAGTTCGGACTGTTAGTGCTCGCAAGTGTGTTGATAATTCAGCAAGGGACTGGTTAACAGCATTGCTGGTTCTAAGGACAATTCCAAAAACTTTGTGTGGTTTATGAACTTGCTACATTGTCCGCAAGACTCTTCGAAGGTGATTGTGCACCTGCGCAGTCGCAGCAGATGGCTGCTGGCCGTCTCTACAAGGACTGCAGTGGGTCTGCACCTTTGATGACCCACTAATACCATTATTTCTACAAGGACTGCAGTGAGTCTGTACCTTTGATGGCCCACCAATACCGTAATCTCTACCAGGACTACAGTGAGACTAGAATGAGATTTTCACTCTGCAGCAGAGTGTGCGCTGATATGAAACTTCCTGGCAGATTAAAACTGTGTGCCCGACTGAGACTCGAACTTGGGACCTTTGCCTTTCGCAGGCAAGTGCTCTACCAACTGAGCTACCGAAGCACGACTCACGCCCGGTCCTCACAGCCTTACTTCTGCCAGTATCTCGTCTCCTACCTTTCAAACTTTACAGAAGCTCTGTGATGACCTACCAACCAATATTCTTCAAAACTTCGACTGACTCTGCTGTGGGTTTGCTCTGTTCTGACCCATTACCTGTCTGCATGTCAAGAGTCAGCATTATCTTTCCGTTAGAAGGACAACACTACTTCTTCAAGACAGCATGGAACTCCACTACTTCGATGTGCATTTTCTTTTACTGCTGAGACTTTGAGAAAAAAAAAACCCACTGCAATTTTACTGTGATGAATGATCAGGACTGTCTTTATGGACTGTGAGAAAATTTTAGCTTTTCACCAACATTGTATCAATAAGTGTGTGCATTTGATATCTTTGTTATCATAATTATGAAAAATTTTATCAAAACTGTATTGGCCACTGCCCAAAACAATTTGTAAAATTTTTCGTGGGGAGTATGGGGGCTATGTAAGTAGGCTATTTATGTTTCTATAATGGTAACGCCATGTAGCGCTCTATATGAAAATCACTGACTGTGCTGTGTGAAGGCTGTGGTTGGTTTGCATTGTTGGAGTAATATTCGCCATTGTAGTGTTGGGCAGTTGGCTGTTAACAGCACGTAGCGTTGCACAGTTGGAGGTGAGCCGCCAGCAGTGGTGGATGTGGGGAGAGTGACGGCGGAGTTTTGAGAGCGGATGATCTGGACGTGTGTTCATCAGAGACAGTAAATTTGTAAGACTGGATGTCATGAACTGATATATATATATATTATGACTTTTGAACACTATTAAGGTAAATACATTGTTTGTTTTCTATCAAAATCTTTCATTTGCTAACTATGCCTATCAATAGTTAGTGTCTTCAGTAGTTTGAATCTTTTATTTAGCTGGCAGTAGTGGCACTCGCTGTATTGCAGTAGTTTGAGTAACGAAGATTTTTGTGAGGTAAGTGATTCATGAAAGGTATAGGTTATTGTTAGTTAGGGCCATTCTTCTGTAGGGATCATTGAAAGTCAGATTGCGTTGCGCTAAAAGTACTGTGTGTCAGTTTAAGCACAGTCATGTATAATTTTTCTAAGGGGACGTTTCAAAGGCAAGATGGAGAAACGTACTGCTTTGTTCTACAGAAAGCGCCTTTATTCGATGTCCAATATTTTGTGTCTCGCTACAACAAACTGGAAGCACTTTCCCATTGCACTGCAGATGGTACAAGCCACGAGGCTGGACCACATTTACACTTCCCGAGTTATTTGATGTGATTGCACATATTCACTTGAAGTCAGTTTTCAATTTTCTATGCCCACTATAAATCGTTGCATTGCCAAAAAGTGTTAACTGCCTGGGTAATTTTCTTTATCACTTTGCAATCAGGTTGCGTTCCTAAATTAGTTTCATGGGTTAGAATTTCATGTACGAGAGGGCACAGTTTTCAGATCACGTCATATTCGGATTTTCTTTCGGTGGTGACCCAATTTAAAAATTAACAGAATTCTTACACACTGCCCTTTATAAGTAATAACCACAAAGTAGTTGTTATTGAAGATATCCTCTCAAAGTATTGCTCCGGATATCGGATGACATATCCACGAATGGACGCTTCCGAATTGACCTCTACCGACGACGACGTTATGTCTATCTTAGGCTGCGTTCACAGTAGCACCGACGAAGATCGTCAGGCGCACCCACCAGAGGTCGCCCTATAATATTGGCCAACAGCTTGATCACGGTGCGTCCCATCTCCGTCAGTTTCTGGTTGGGTCAAAGGAGGTTAGGTTAGGCTAAAATCTATTCTACGTATGAAGTAGGTTAGATTTTAACCTCCAAGAGTAGGATGGATATTACAACGCCTCCGTGCTTGGAGACGAGTGCTGTAGTGCGGCGTATGGAATTAAAAAGATGCCGAAAGCATGTAAATGAGCTATATGCCTCGAAAAGAACGTGGCGAGTACTGCACATTCTGTCCTCGGTTACTGGAATTACCAGACAAGTTTTACGAATATGTGAGATGAAGAGAAAAACTCCATGTCATAAAAGTTAAAAACGCTTTGTGACGCTACTTTTCTTCTCCCACCACCCATTACCGTCATAGGGCCGCCACCTTTGAAGAAAACATGCCGTAATTGATATTTTTCATATATTTTTTAGGTATGTGTTAGTAAAACATGTAGTTTCATTGATACACCATATTAAGGAGCTCTCCGTGTTGTTGCGAGCATGATTTATTATGCTCCAGTCGTAGGATGAGCGACTTCGGTATATAAAGTTTTTGTCAATACGGTGATGAGAATATAATGGTCAATTTACGTTGTGGAAGTAGATGATGTTTCTATTACATGATACATGGATAAAATTATGTGAACGTAAAAACTAAAAACATGGTGAAAATTAATGGAATACTAGCAATATTCAGGAAGTCATTCTAGTACTGGAAACTTCAATGCTCTTTAAAAACTTACCCATTGGATTTGAGAAGAGAGGTATCAAGATTTCATCTTTCATAATACACTCCTGGAAATTGAAATAAGAACACCGTGAATTCATTGTCCCAGGAAGGGGAAACTTTATTGACACATTCCTGGGGTCAGATACATCACATGATCACACTGACAGAACCACAGGCACATAGACACAGGCAACAGAGCATGCACAATGTCGGCACTAGTACAGTGTATATCCACCTTTCGCAGCAATGCAGGCTGCTATTCTCCCATGGAGACGATCGTAGAGATGCTGGATGTAGTCCTGTGGAACGGCTTGCCATGCCATTTCCACCTGGCGCCTCAGTTGGACCAGCGTTCGTGCTGGACGTGCAGACCGCGTGAGACGACGCTTCATCCAGTCCCAAACATACTCAATGGGGGACAGATCCGGAGATCTTGCTGGCCAGGGTAGTTGACTTACACCTTCTAGAGCACGTTGGGTGGCACGGGATACATGCGGACGTGCATTGTCCTGTTGGAACAGCAAGTTCCCTTGCCGGTCTAGGAATGGTAGAACGATGGGTTCGATGACGGTTTGGATGTACCGTGCACTATTCAGTGTCCCCTCGACGATCACCAGTGGTGTACGGCCAGTGTAGGAGATCGCTCCCCACACCATGATGCCGGGTGTTGGCCCTGTGTGACTCGGTCGTATGCAGTCCTGATTGTGGCGCTCACCTGCACGGCGCCAAACACGCATACGACCATCATTGGCACCAAGGCAGAAGCGACTCTCATCGCTGAAGACGACACGTCTCCATTCGTCCCTCCATTCACGCCTGTCGCGACACCACTGGAGGCGGGCTGCACGATGTTGGGGCGTGAGCGGAAGACGGCCTAACGGTGTGCGGGACCGTAGCCCAGCTTCATGGAGACGGTTGCGAATGGTCCTCGCCGATACCCCAGGAGCAACAGTGTCCCTAATTTGCTGGGAAGTGGCGGTGCGGTCCCCTACGGCACTGCGTAGGATCCTACGGTCTTGGCGTGCATCCGTGCGTCGCTGCGGTCCGGTCCCAAGGCGACGGGCACGTGCACCTTCCGCCGACCACTGGCGACAACATCGATGTACTGTGGAGACCTCACGCCCCACGTGTTGAGCAATTCGGCGGTACGTCCACCCGGCCTCCCGCATGCCCACTATACGCCCTCGCTCAAAGTCCGTCAACTGCACATACGGTTCACGTCCACGCTGTCGCAGCATGCTACCAGTGTTAAAGACTGAGATGGAGCTCCGTATGCCATGGCAAACTGGCTGACACTGACGGCGGCGGTGCACTAATGCTGCGCAGCTAGCGCCATTCGACGGCCAACACCGCGGTTCCTGGTGTGTCCGCTGTGCCGTGCGTGTGATCATTGCTTGTACAGCCCTCTCGCAGTGTCCGGAGCAAGTATGGTGGGTCTGACACACCGGTGTCAATGTGTTCTTTTTTCCATTTCCAGGAGTGTATTTATGGCGTAAGACTGAACATATTAGCTTTTAAATTAGTCTTTAGGTCATCGTAGACAGCATCTAACATGTCACACAAAACTTGGAAATTGTACTTTTCAGAACGTGGAATACGCCTAAATATTAGCAAAAGATGTCAAATATCGAAGTGGCTCTTCTAGTTTTACTTGAGCCAGAACTGCGTCTTTAATGTGAGTATCGGATTTTTTAATGGAGCTCGAATCACACCTCTACTAATACTCGAAATTAGCTTTCGTTATCCGAAAGTCTTTCACGTACGGGTCTTCGACTTTACATACTCGAGATGGTTCGTGGTGACCTTCAAGAGCAAGAGTACACACACTCTGTTTTACTTAATTTATTTGATGTTATGCAGAAATACGTCAATTACCTGTAACTTTCAGTGGCTGTCTTTCATCACACGTGTGAAAGACAAACGTAAGGTTTAGAACAAGATGCTCTGAAACACCGAAAGCGCTGAAAAGTGGAAACACGTAGTACACCACATCTGCAAACCGCTTCTTGTAACAGAAACGGTATCACCACCCTACTGGCATCAAAAGGCGAATGAGAAGTAGCAATAATCTGTAGACAGGCAATGTCCATCTGCCACAACCCAAAAAAAGATCCACTACAGTAACTTCAAGCATAAGATACACCATCCTTCTCATTTGAAAAAATATTTTTTTGAGTTTAGAATTTAGTCTTAAAATTTCCGGTAAAGATTTTTGCCTGCTTGCGGTTTCCAATAAAGCTGCTGTTTCAGTTCATAGATTCCGATCTACACTACTGGTCATTAAAGTTGCTACACCAAGAAGAAATGCAGATGATAAACGGGTTTCATTGGACAACTATATTATACTACAAGTGGCATGTGATTACATTTTCACGCAATTTTGGTGCATGGATCCTGAGAAATCAGTACCCAGAACAACCACCTCTGGCCGTAATAACGGCCTTGATACGGCTGGGCATTGAGTCAAACAGAGCTTGGATGACGTGTACAGGTACAGCTGCCCATGCAGCATCAACACGATACCACAGTTCGTCAAGAGTAGTGACTGGCGTATTGTGACGAGCCAGTTGCTCGGCCACCATTGACCAGACGTTTTCAATTGGTGTGAGATCTGGAGAATGTGTTGTCCAGGGCAGCAGTCGAACATTTTCTGTGTCCAAAAAGGCCCGTACAGGGCTTGCAACATGCGGTCGTGCATTATCCTGCTGACATGTAGGGTATCGCAGGGATCGAATGAAGGGTAGAGGCCGGCCGGTGGTAGCCGAGCGGTTCTAGGCGCTTCAGTCTGGAACCGCGCGACCGCTAGGGGTCGCAGGTTCGAATACTGCCTCGAGCATGGATGTGTGTGATGTCCTTAGGTTAGTTAGGTTTAAGTAGTTCTAAGTTCTAGGGGACTGATGACATGAGTTGTTAAGTCCCATAGTGCTCAGAGCCATTTGCACCATTTGAAGGGTAGAGCCACGGGTCATAACACATCTGAAATGTGACGTCCACTGTTCATAGTGCCGTCAATGCGAACAAGAGGTGACCGAGACGTGTAACCAATGGCACCCCATACCATCACGCCAGGTGATACGCCAGTATGGCGATGACGAATACACGCTTCCAATGTGCGTTCACTGCGATGTCGCCAAACACGGATGCGACCATCATGATGCTCTAAACAGAACCTGGATTCATCCGAAAAAATGACGTTTTGCCATTCGTGCACTCAGGTTCGTCGTTGAGTACACCATCGCAGGCGCTCCTGTTTGTGATGCAGCGTCAAGGGTAACCGCAGCTGATAGTCCATGCTGCTGCAAACGTCGTCGAACTGTTCGTGCAGATGGTTGTTATCTTGCAAACGTCCCCATCTGTTGACTCAGGGATCGAGACGTGGCTGCACGATCCGTTACAGCCATGCGGATAAGATGCCTGTCATCTCGACTACAAGTGTTACGAGGCCGGTGGGATCCAGCACGAAGTTTCGTATTGCCCTCCTAAACCCACAGATTTCATATTCTGCTAACAGTCATTGGATCTCGACCAACGCGAGCAGCAATGCCGCGATACGATAAACCGCAATCGCGATAGGCTACAATCCGACCTTTATCAAAGTCGGAAACGTGATGGTACGCATTTCTTCTCCTTACACGAGGCATCACAACAACCTTTCACTAAGCAACGCCGGTCAACTGCTGTCTGTGTATGAGAAATCGGTTGGAAACTTTCTCATGTCAGCACGTTTTAGGTGTCGCCACCGGCGCCAACCTTGTGTGAATGCTCTGAAGAGCTAATCATTTACAGATCACAGCATCTTCTTCCTGTCGGTTAAATTTCGCATCTGTAGCACGTCATCTTCGTGGTGTAGCAATTGTAATGGCCAGTAGTGTATATCCCGATTCTCATATCTGCATCCTTAGAATGCCACGAACTCCTTCTCTGAGTAAAACTGTCAATTTCTCACAGTCCCAGTTTCGTGTCTTGTCGTTCGAGATTGTCGAAGAAAACAAAGTGATCTGAATTTCAGCTATTGTCGTGCGAAATCCGTACGTTCGAGCAGTGAGATCGGCTACACTATGACCGTGCTCGAAGTGACGTGTTGATCTGAAAAGGTCAGCGGTTTTCGGCCGACGTCTGTCGTCGGCGGAATCCACCGACTGTGCCACTCTGACGGCAGCCTTACGCAATCAAATCCGGAACAAGTGGTCAAGGAAATACTTACTACGCGAGAAGCAGGAAAATAAGTGGCGGAGCATTGCCTGCACGCTCTTTAACAGTTATCTTAAATACACGCATGCAAGCAGAGATGCCGCAGCAGACAAGGGGAGAATGACTAAGTAGCACTGTGGCAGGAATGCGGAGCGTCTGCCCCCAGCGAGCACTTCTGCACTAACGGGCGGCCTTCGCAGAAGTCCAGCCGCGCTTGAGATGCCACTCGACGAATGACTTACGTCAGGCGACGCTCTGTCTTCTGTCTCTCTTATATTCTAGCAGCATATTCTGGACATGAGGTCACAGGCTTCGGTTTCCCTGCCAGTCGGCAACCTTCGAACGCGATCGACAGATGCAGAATATTCAGCAAGTACAAAGGACGCCATAGCTAACTAGAGAAAACGATACTCACAAGAGGAAGACTACCATCCCCGGACTCAGACAATCTGATTTGAGAGCACTAAAAGCGTTCAAAGCTCACAGCTGAAAGTGCTAAAACATTTTTTAAAAAACATTATCTACACATGCATCTACATCTAATACATACTCCGCAATCCACCATACGGTGCGTCGCGGAGGGTACCTCGTACCACAACTAGCATCCTCTCTCCCTGTTCCACTCCCAAACAGAACAAGGGAAAAATGACTGCCTATATGCCTCTGTACGAGCCCTGATCTCTCTTATCATTGTGGTCTTTCCGCGAAATATAAGTTGGCGGCAGTAAAACTGTACTGCAGTCAGCCTCAAATGCTGGTTCTCTAAATTTCCTCAGTAGCGATTCACGAAAAGAACGCCTCCATTCCTCTAGAGACTCCCACCCGAGTTCCTGAAGCATCTTCGTAACACTCGCGTGATGATCAAACCTACCAGTAACAAATGTAGCAGCCCGCCTCTGAATTGCTTCTACGTCCTCCCTCAATCCGACCTGATAGTGATCCCAAACGCTCGAGCAGTACTCAAGAATAGGTCGTATTAGTGTTTTATAAGCGGTCTCCTTTACGGATGAACCACATCTTCCCAAAATTCTACCAATGAACCGAAGACGACTATCCGCCTTCCCCACAACTGCAATTACATGCTTGTCCCACTTCATATCGCTCTGCAGTGTTACGCCCAAATATTTAATCGACGTGACTGTGTCAAGCGCTACACTACTAATGGAGTATTCAAACATTACAGGATTCTTTTTCCTATTCATCTGCATTAACTTACATTTATCTATATTTAGAGTTAGCTGCCATTCTTTACACCAATCTCAAATCGTGTCCAAGTCATCTTGTAACCTCCTACAGTCACTCAACGACGACACTTTCCCGTACACCACAGCATCATCAGCAAACAGTCGCACATTGCTAACCACCCTATCCAAAAGATCATTTATGTAGATAGAAAACAACAGCGGGCCTACCACACTTCCCTGGGGCACTCCAGATGACACCCTCACCTCCGATGAACACCCACCATCGAGGACAACGTACTGGGTTCTATTACTTAGGAAGTGTTCGAGCCACTCACATACTTGGGAACCAATCCCATATGCTCGTACCTTAGTTAGGAGTCTGCAGTGGGGCACTGAGTCAAACGCTTTCCGGAAGTCAAGGAATATGGCATCCGTCTGATACCCTTCATCCATGGTTCACAAGATATCATATGAAAAAAGGGCGAGTTGCGTTTCGCAGGAGCGATGCTTTCTAAAGCCGTGCTGATGCATGGACAGCAACTTCTCTGTCTCAAGGAAATAATCCACGCTCTAGATATGGAACTGATCTGAAGCCTGGAACCGCACATATTACCAGCCAATAACTTTTCAGTTAACCCTGGAGTGGCGCGTGGGGTACACCTGTCACCCAGCAGTTTTACATTCTGATTATTTCCGTTTAAAGTTGCAGCCTTTCCATGCTCAGTATCTTTCAAATGGGTGCATTGTTGAAGATCCGTCTACAGCTAACGTCAGTTGGACACCTCAACAGAGAGCAGCAGGACATATAAGTGAGTTGGGGTACAACTGTCTACCACGCGCCTATCTACTTAACAATTTCTTAAGGGAGGTGTTTTCTTTTTTTAACATTTTTCATACTAAATTTAATATTTAAAATTTTCATTAATCTTTAACTAAAGTGATTGCTTATGCAGTCTTCAACATGTACTACAATTTACAGAAACTGATACTCATTATAATGTTTTTATTTTAATGATATCAGATCCGAAGAAAAAAAGAGTGGATGTGTCTTCCAGCCCTGAAGTGTGGATGAGGTGGCTCGAAGAAGGTGCAGAGAGTGATGAAAATGACTCATTTGATTCTGAAGAATCTGATTCAATTGAAGATGATCAACTAATGGAAAGCGATCATGATACTGAAACTGAACAATCTGCAGATGAATACGATAGCAAGAATGGTGAGCCTAGTATTTCCTATTATCTTGAGGAGGACAGTAAAACAAAATGGTCTAAGTCTTTCGTAAAAGAAACGTGAGAACAAGGTCAGATCATATAATAACTCATCTACCTGGCCCCAAGATGCAAGCATCAGCAATACTTTCTGAAGATAAGTTATTAGATCTTTTCTTAGGCAGCAGAGTTTACAAAATTATAGTTAACTGCACAAATATTTATATAAGAAATTTCAGAGACATAGAGATGCTAGACTCACTGATGAGACTGAAATAAGAGCACTTTTCGGCATACTCTACCTAACAGGAACCCTAAGAAGTTCTAGAAAAAAACACTAGCATGCTCTGGGAGACTCTAGAGGACTCACCGTAACATTACTGGTAACAACTGGTTCAGCAGTATACCAACGGCTAAGAAGCTACAAGAAGACAAGGGACTAACATACGTTGGAACACACCGGAAAAAAGAAGGAAATCCCCAAGGACTTTTTACCTAATAAGCAAAGACCTCAGTACTCTTCTTTGTTTGGCTTCCAAGAGAATTGTACGCTAGTTTCACTCTCCCCTAAAGGTAATCAAGCTGTTCTCTTGATATCTACATTGCAGCATGATGATACCACTGATAAAGAGCAAGAGATTCACTGAAACCAGAAATTGTAAGTTTTTACAATATGGCAAAGATTGGAGTTGATTTATTTAACCGACTAATTCAAAAAAATGATGTCTCGCGAAACACTCCTAGGTGGCCTACGGTTATTTTCTATAATTTACTTAATGGTTGTTGGTTGTTTTGGGGAAGGAGACCAGACAGCGTGGTCATCGGTCTCACCGAATTAGGGAAGGATGGAAGGAAGTCTGCCGTGCCCTTTCAGAGGAACCATCCCGGCATTTGCCTGGAGTGATTTAGGGAAATCACGGAAAACCTAAATCAGGATGGCCGAACGCGGGATTGAACCGTCGTCCTCCCGAATGCGAGTGCAGTGTCTAACCACTGCGCCACCTCGCTCGGTTTTACTTAATGATTCTGCCATGAACGCACTGTGCATATACCGAGCAAAGTCTAGAACACCTAACTTCTTGAAAAGAACGGAGTTTCTGCAGAGGTTGGCCTGCGGAAATGATGAAACCTCAAATTCCCATTGAATTACGGCGGCGTGCACGTGTTCTATTGGGCATAAATTCAACAGGTACCCGACAAGACAATCCCAGAGAAGGTTCCAAAGGACATTGCTACAAATGTGGAAGGCAGAAAGACAGGTCAACTGGAAAATTGTGTCATAAATGTAAAAGACAGATGTGTTTGCATACTGTATGTGTTAACTGTCTAAAATAAATTATTGAACTATTTTTTTTTTTGGAAATTTGTGTTTAATTTCCATTCCGATACATATACAAACATAGAAAAAGCAACTAAAGAACATTTGATAATCATTTCGATGAGTAACTATGAAACACAAATGGGGGACAGGAGTCCTCCACGCGCTTAACCCTGTATCGATACTGCGCGCACCTACTGCAGGGTTAGTAATTCTTACTACTACTCTGTTCATCATGAGAATAAACGTGATGTAAACATTACGCCATGTATTCTTCCGCGTTTGCTTGAATCTCATTGGATTTCGTTTCACGTGGCGCGGAAGCCAAGCTATGTCCAGTTTGGTCAAGTACGATAATAATGATAAGTTTTATGCTGCGTTACACGCACATAGAGTGAGCGATAATGCGGGACAACAGCTTTACTGGTGCATTAAACTTGGACCGCACTCACCAGCCACCTGGTCCAACTAACCTGCAATAATGTGAGCAGTTGCTGTTCATACGTAAAATGAGACGAACAAAGAAAAAATATAGCTTCAAAAGTCATTTAATTTTAAAGAGAATGAAATAATATTCGGCAAAATGCCAGCACTACCGCACGCTTCTTAGGTGGCCGGACGGAAAGCGTAAAATGCTATTAATTCTCACCTAACAAAGACATAACATAGTATTCTAAATACTAACAAGAGTGATGAAAATTCCTAACTTAAACACAGGGTAATTTTTCTAAGCGAGCTGTGTGTGATGCAAGAGCATACTGAGAGGTGGCATGAGCCCCCTCTCATATTTCTATCTTACGATTCTCCTCTCTAATTGCATGCGGTGGAAAGTTGCTATTCCTTCACACGCGGACTTCCCACGCAGCGTCTCTCGTCACCCGGGTGGTCCGGTGACAGGCGGGCTCTGCTGACTTTGAAATGGTGTGAGGGAGTCGAGTGAATGCTTTCCAGACGCCGACATTGTCAAAAGACACGCCCGGAGGGGCCTGAAGTAGCGGCTGGGCTAGAGGTTCCGTTACTTCGCAGAAACTTACCGAAAACACTTTCTGGCGGGCTACCAGCGAGGCGTGGGAATGACTTGTGTACCCAGGCAGTTGTGGCGGGAAAATTCCCGCGCTTTCTGAAAAATAGTAACTGTGATTGGCTTGCTCAGGGCATAGCTCCGTGACGTAGCAAAATCAGTGCAGAAATTGGCGCCAAGAATCTCCATTGGTGGAATGGTAGTGCTCCGGCAATGGAGTGGAATTTTCCGCCGGTTTTCGAGTTGCTGATTGGAACGTTTAACCACGGCCACTGTCGTGGGGGCGGGAATGTTGTGTGTTCGGCCTGTACGGGTGCTCTAAGTAGTCGGCTCTCGCCTTTTGGTCGAGGACGTCGAAGCAACCATCCATCGCCTCCGGTACGCCAGATCGTGTTCTGGCAGTTAAGAAGACAGTTTGGTAATGTATGTCCGCAGCACTGGCAGATAGGGATTTTCCTAGGTGATAATCAGAGCTCAGCAGAGCGCGCCTGTTCGTCTTTTTCTAACTTTGTTCTGTCTTGGGTAGCAGCAATTAATGTTGGGTTAGCTGTGTGTCTCTCTTAAGATTTGAGTGGCAAGGAATTGGCTCCACATACCACTTCGTCTTAAACCTCACAATCTAGTTTAGGGACAACTTCACCTTCACAGCGTTTGTTTGAGTATCCAATTTGAGCCAATTTGATGTATTATAAATGTTTCATGTGTTTTTGTTTATTATTTTGTGTTTAGTCTTAATAAATCATATTGTTATTTTGGACAGAACTTTCATTCTGTTAATCGGTAGAGCAACCCATCATTTCTCACTACGTTAATGAAACCTTCCTTTATTTAACTTATTTAACAAATTAAATTATTGCAGGAGCCATACTCTTTGCTACTCCACTTGCAGGGTTGATTACAGTCAGTTCGCGTATATTTTTTAATCCATGTGCAACAGCAAAAGTCGGAGTTAGAATAGGGGAGACTTAGAGCATGATTTACATATGTAGATTCTAGAAGAATTTAGTGTTAAATACACAGCTTGCCCCGGCACCTCGCAATACTGCATGGATTTCACCGTACTGTTGAATACTGAAACCACTGGAGGTATTAATTACAGTCAGTCGTCTGGTAATCCCTTACCTCCCTCCTTAGCCGAATCCGAGAAATACATTTCAGATCTGGAACTATCATCTGCTATGTTGATAACGAGTCGATCGAAAGAACCCACGAAGCCATCCAGGCGCTGCATTTCCTACACTTCTTTTATGACGCACCGTTTCATATCCCGCCAGCGTTCGTGGTTCAAATGGCTCTGAGCACTATGGGACTCAACTGCTGTGGTCATCAGTTCCCTAGAACTTAGAACTACTTAAACCTAACTAACCTAAGGACATCACACACATCTATGCCCGAGGCAGGATTCGAACCTGCGACCGTAGCAGTCGCACGGTTCCTGACTGCGCGCCTGGAACCGCGAGACCACCGCGGCCGGCGCCAGCGTTCGTCAGTGAAATGTAAAAAGCTGCGTGCGTTAGTTCCAGTACGTCTGGCAGCTTAACATTCTAGTTAATTCCCGGGCCAAATCCCTTAACTTGGACCGGCCGGAGTGCCCGAGCGGTTCTAGGCGCTACAGTCTGGAACCGCGCGACCGCTACGGTCGCAGGTTCGAATCCTGCCTCGGGCATAGATGTGTGTGACGTCCTTAGGTTAGTTAGGTTTAAGTAGTTCTAAGTTCTGGGGGACTGATGGCCTCAGCAGTTAAGTCCCATAGTGCTCAAAGCCATTTGAATCTTAACTTGGCTCCAGATCGGTTCTGCTGGGTTCGTATTGTAGTGGTTCAGTGCAAATGTAAAAATGCAGCATTTGTTTGTTGCGCTCGATACTGTGAATGTTTTTCATGTTCCTGTGACACATATCACTTCGGTTCGAGAGAGATTACATCTGTGGTACAAAACAATGGGCATAGTCCAAATAAAAGTACCTGTATATGGTTTTTCATTTTTGCCCTAAAATCAAATTGTTGTATTTTCTTAATTTAAGCAACTTTATTAATAATCTTTCATAAGATATCGATAATTAAGATTTTTTATTTGAAATGAAAATGGGAATTTTGGATGCAATATGTAATTAGAAACAAGAAGATGTCTGTTATCCTTAAAAAGTGATGATGAATTTTACAACTGCGAGATGTAGATATTTCAAATTCAACGAAAAAAAGATTAAGGCGAGACTTGAACCTGCGATCCACGAATTGCACTATGTTATCAGTCTTCAATGCTACCGATTCCGATATGCATTTATGTCAAACCTGTATCAAACACAGACCGTCAGAAAACTTTAAAGCCGATTTTTTTCTGTAAATTTATGAGAAACATTAAGAACAACCTATTTCTCAATACCTTTTAATCGTGTTCCACACACATGTTTAACTACGGGACAGGAAGCAGCCTCAGCCATTTTCATACTGCATATTAACAGCGCGACAATCAGAACACAACACTACAGAGACTGTGACTGCAAATAAATTTCGAAATGAAAACTACATAGCTAAAGCGTGATTAAGAAACACGTTGACGGCTGTTAATACATTAGAATATCTTAAAGTTTCAATTAACGTAACTTAGTAATAATATATCTAATACATAAGTAGGATCTATTTCAAAGAGTGTAACAACACCAGTGTACGTGTGCTACGGCTTTTCACCAATCATCGCTTTTGTGTTCGTTTGCATCAGGTTTATTCTTATGATGAACAGAGTATAAGTAACTTTAAGGCGTAACCGCGAGAGGATATAGACTCGGATCACAATTTAGTTATGATGAAGTCTAGACAGAACTATAAGAGAATCGCCCAAAAGAATCAATGTAAAAAGAAATAGGATACTGAAGTACTCAGGAATGATGAAATGCGTTGGAACTTCTCAAAGGCTGTAGATAATGCGATGATGAATACTATAGCAGGCAGTTCAGCCAAATAGATATGAACTTCTCCAAAAAAGTCACAGAAGTTGGCCAAACAAATATAGGTACTTAGAAGGTAAATGCCAAGAAACCTTGGGTGACATGAAATTTACGAATACAATCGATCGAAGAAACACGGATGTAAAGGAGGGGGGGGGGGGGGGACAAAATACGGTAATATAAGTCACGTACGAATGAAATAAACACGAAGTGCAAGGAAGATGGTTACAGGAAAAATGCGAAGATATCGAAAAAGAAGTGATCGTCAAAAGAACTGATTCAGCATAGTGAAAAGTCAGAATAACTTTCGGTGAAATCAGCAACAGGGGCGTCAAGATTAAGATTACAAGTTGAATTCTACTGTTAAATGCAGAGGAGAGAACGGATAAGTGGACATAGTACACTGAAGGCCTCTACGTGGGATGGACTTGTCTGATGACGTGATGGACGAAGAAATGGGAGACTATGCTGAAGATACAGGGGTTGCAGTATTAGAATCATAGTTTAACAGTTCTTTGGGAGACTTGCAATCAAATAAGGCAGAAGGGGCAGATAACAAAAAAATGGCTCTGAGCACTATGGGAATTAACATCTATGGTCATCAGTCCCCTAGAACTTAGAACTAGTTAAACCTAACTAACCTAGGGACATCACACAACACCCAGTCATCACGAGGCAGAGAAAATCCCTGACCCCGCCGGGAATCGAACCCGGGAACCCGGGCGCGGGAAGCGAGAACGCTACCGCACGACCACGAGCTGCGGACCGACAGACAACAATCCTTCGGAATTTATAAAAGCAATGGGGGAAGTGGCAACCAAACGACTATTGAAACTGGTGTGTAGAATCTATGAGACTGGAGATATACCATCACATTTTCCAAAAGGTATCATCCACACAATCCTGAAGATGGCACGGGCAGGTAATTGCATTCAACTATGTAAAATGGTGCAAGACGTTGGAAATTCTGAGAAAAATAGGAGTAACATATAATGAAAGAAGAGTAATATACGGTACGTACAAGGATCAGAGAGTACAATAAGAATGGAAAACAAAGAACGGAAGGGTGTAAGCGAGGGTTACAGTCTTTTGCTCCAAAGAACCAATGAAGAAAATAAAATAGAGAGGCTCAGGAGTGGGATTAAAATTCATGGTGAAGGGATATCAATGACGGGATTCGCTGATGACGTTGCTGTCCTAAATGACTGAAGAGAAGAATTGCAACTCAACTTGAATGGAATGAACTATCTCTTGAGCACATCCGATAGACTGAGAGCAGAGAGAAGGAAGACGAAAATAATGATGTGTAGGTGAAAAAGGATTATCAATAAACTTAAAATCAAAATTCATCATCAGAAATAGGTGAAGTTCGGAAATTCTACTACCTTTGAAGCAAAATAACACGTGACGGTGGAAGCAAGGAGGCAAGCAGATTAGCACAGTCAAAGAGGGCTTTACTGAACAAAATAAGTCTACTGGTATCAGACATAGGCCTTAATTTCAGTAAGAAATTTCTGAGAATGTATGTATGGAGCACAGCAATTGAATGGTTGTGAAGCATGGTCTGTGGGAAAAGAGAAATGAAGTATTTAAGATGTGGTGCTACAGAAGAATGTTGAAAATTAGGTAGACTGATAAGATAAGTAATGAGGAGGTTCTCAACAGAATCGTCGAAGAAAGAATAATATGGAAAACAGTGACAAGAGCTACGGTAAACACTGACAGGAAGAAAGGACAGGCTGATAAAACGTGTGTTAAGAGATTAGGAAATATAATGGTACTCGACGGAGCTGTAGAGGGTAGCAACTGTAGAAGACAGAGACGGAATACATCCAACAAAAACTGAGAACACAAGGTGCAAGTGCTACTGAAGAGATTAGAGCAGGAAAGGATATAGCCGCAAGCCACTTCACATCAGCCAGGTGTCTGCTGACTCAAAAAAATCTGTATATATAACAGGCAATGTCACGACTTACTTATCATTGCCCAATCCAAACCGCTAAGGATGGAAATATGAACTTTAAGGTGTTGATCTTGTACTATAGGGGTTGTTTAAGAAAGGATTTTTCGAAATTCCATTTCGAAGGAGGTGAAATAAGGAATGAAAAGCTTTTGTGAAAACAGGTCTCCATTAACACAATTTTGAAGCTAGAACTATGAAAAATAGTATTTGGTTTCTCGGTCAAAAAATAGAAAATGTTTCAGCATTTTTGGAAATTCAACCAGTAAGGGGATAAAATAGTGAGTGAAAATATTTTTGAAAATAAATCATTATAAAATTACTACTAAAGCATTTTTAAAGCTACATATGTGGAAATATGTATTTGACTTCTTATTTGGAAGTAAATAAAAATACGTGTTTAAGTGTTTTTGGAAATTCTGCCCCTAAGAGGATGAAAGCCTTTCTGAATCACTCACTCACTGTTGCCCAGCCCAAACCGCTAAGGATAGAAACTTGAAATTTGGAGAGGGTGAGGATCGTATACTTTAGACATTATCTATGAAAGGACTGTTCAAAATTTCACTCCTAAGAGGATGAAATAGGGGATGAAAAGCTTTTTGAAATTGTCGTTATTGAGGTAATTTCGAAGTTAGGAATTTTTATTCGGTTTCTCAGCTAAAACTAAAAAATATGTTTTTCAACATGAATTCAGCTTCTGAGGGGTAAAAGAGGATGATAGGTTTTTAAAAATAAATCATTATTAAAGAACTACTAAAGCATTTTTAAAGCTATATCTATGAAAATTGGTATTTGACTTGTAGGTTTGAAATTAAAAAGATACGTTTTCAGTATTAATGCAAATTCAACCCCTTAAGGGAGTGAAATAGGGGATGGCAGATTTTATGAAATTATTTCTTATGAAACTATTTTCAGAGCTCAATCTATAAAAAAAATGTATTTGCCTTCTCTGTTAGAAATAAAAAAATACGTGTTTCATTGTTTTTGGAAATTCAGTCGCTATGGGGTGAAAAGGGATTAAGGTTTTTACGGAAATATTTCATTAGGAACGCATTTTTGAAACTAGATCTATAAAAAATTGTATTTGACTTCTTGATTAGGAGTAAAAAAATACGTGTTCACTGTTTTTTTTTTCGAAATTCAACCCCTAATGCAGTGAAAAAGGGGATAAAAATTTTTAATAAAATATTTCGCAATCTTAGAAAAATTTTAAAGCTAAATCTATGGAAATTGTTCACTTCTTGGTAAGTTATAAAGGAATATGTGTTATGAGATAAAAGGTTCTATGAAATATCGCAACTAGAAGACGAAATGCATGATTAAAAGAAACCTTGGACTGCAGCTCCAGAATCGCTTGTTCGATGGCCTTAATTTGAGCGAAAATTTTAGAAGGTGTTGCAATTTGTGAACAACATAAAAATTCGATTAAAGAAAAAACAAAACAAAACAAAAATGTGCAGACCATACAATCTACATGAGCGAAGCAACAGGCGCTAAGCTAGTATACTCGTACTCGTATGTATTCATTTTGTAAATGCTGTACGGTAAATTTAATACTAATGTATCTATAACCATATCAGCTGCTATAAGCTGAATCTACATTTTACTCTCTGGCGGGTACATTCAAAAGTATGCGAATAATTTCGATTCTTAAATTTTTAATAGTTTTTGATATTGGCTGATATCACGAGAAAAACACAGAGGATTTTTACGTAAGGACTGCAGAAAGTAAGTTACACACGTCATTCCACGTGAAGATAATTGCGTAACAAGAGTAGCGCATTGTCAGAAGAAATGAGTACATATTGCGATTTTCCTGCAGAGGCAGTTCTGCTGCGGTGCGGATAGTAGATGTATCAAAGTGTGCGAGTGAAATGGTGTGGCAGCTGGCAACGTACTCCAAACTACACTACTGGCCATTAAAATTGCTACACCAAGAAGAAATGCAGATAATAACGGGTATTCATTGGACAAATATATTATACTAGGACTGACATGAGATTACATTTTCACGCAATTTGGATGCATAGATCCTGAGAAATCGGTACCCAGACAACTACCTCTGGTCGTAACAACGGCCTTGATGCGCCTGGGCATTGGGTCAAACAGACCTTGGATGGCGTGACAGGTTCAGCTGTACATGCAGCTTCAACACGATACCATAGTTCATCAAGAGTAGTGACTGGCGTAATTGTGACGAGCCAGTTGCTCGGCCACCATTGACCAGACGTTTTCAATTGGTGAGAGATCTGGAGAATGTGCTGTCCAGTGCAGCAGTCGAACACTTTCTTTATCCAGAAAGGCCCGTACAGGATCTGCAACATGCGGTCGTGCATTATCCTGCTGAAATGTAGGGTTTCGCAGCGATCGAATGAAGGGTAGTGCCACGGGTCGTAACACATCTGAAATGTAACGTCCACTCTTCAAAGTGCCGTCAATGCGAACAAGAGGTGACCGAGACGTGTAACCAATGGCACCCCATACCATCACCCCGGGTGATACGCCAGTATGACGATGACGAATACACGCTTCCAATGTGCGTTCACCGCGATGTCGCCAAACACGGATGCGACCATCATGATGCTGTAAACAGAACCTGGATTCATCCGAAAAAATGACGTTTCGCCATTCGTGCACCCAGGTTCGTCGTTGAGTACACCATCGCAGGCACTCCTGTCTGTGATGCAGCGTCAAGGGTAACCGCAGCCCTGGTCTCCGAGCTAATAGTCCATGCTGCTGCAAACGTCGTCGAACTGTTCGTGTAGATGGTTGTTGTCTTGCAAACGTCCCCTTCTGTTGACTCAGGGATCGAGATGTGGCTGCAGGATCCGTTACAGCCACGCTGATAAAGATGCCTGCCATCTCGACTGCTAATGATACGAGACCGTTGCGATCCAGCACGGCGTTCTGTATTACCCTCCTGAACCCACCGACTCCATATTCTGCTAACAGTCATTGGATCTCGACCAAAGCGAGCAGCAATGTCGCGATACGATAAACCGCAATCGCGATAGGTTACAATCCGACCTTTATCAATGTTGGAATCGTGATGGTACGCATTTCTCCTCCTTACACGAGGCATCACAACAACGTTTCATCAGGCAACGCCGGTCAACTGCTGTTTGTGTATGAGAAATCGGTTGAAAACTTTCGTCATGTTAGCACGTTGTATGTGTCGCCACCGGCGCCAGCCTTGTGTGAATGCTCTGAAAAACTAATCATTTGCATATCACAGCATCTTCTTCCTGTCGGTTAAATTTCGCGTCTGCAGCACGTCATCTTCGTGGTGTAGCAATTTTAATGGCCAGTAATGTAGAAGTACGCGGGAGAGTATGATTCTTGCGGGAAAAAGTCAAAAATGCAAATACAGCCAACATGAATTTGTGGCAATGGACCAAATGTAATTGTCGCATATGCGGTGGTGAAATGGTGCCAACAATTTGACCAAGGCCGCACAGACATGGGTGATGATGACCAAGAACTTCAGATCTTGTACTAGGCGATTTCCGTCTTTTTGGCAAGTTGAAAGAACGTCTGAGGGGAACGATGAGAGAGTTCACACAGCGCTTCTCGAATGGCTTCTTGACCAAGGAGCGGATTTTTATCGTCGAGGAATTGAATGATTGCTTAAACCTACCGACTGCAATTTGTGGATATAGTCACTATATTGAAAAATATTATAATGTATTTGTGTCACTTTGAAGTGTAGTGCAGCATTCTGTAAAAGTTTATTGGTCTGTCGTAATAATAGGTAACTGTTTGTTTGAAGTATTCTTGTAGCAGCAAAAGTCATCCGACATTTTCAATAGTAAGGAGAATAGTGGCGAAAGGCGAAACGGTTTTGAGATTTCACAACAAATGACTGTCGCTACCGTCGTTATTTTCAGTATCAATCACATGTTTTGGCTTTCATTAAACGAATACAGAAGTGACATGTACGTATGTGTGGCAGTGCGTGAGTTCGGATAGCGAATATATATATATATAGGGTGGTCCATTGATAGTGACCGGGCCAAATATCTCACGAAATAAGCATCCAACGAAAAAACTACAAAGAACAAAACTCGCCTAGCTTGAAGGGGGAAACCAGATGGCGCTATGGTTGGCCCGCTGGATGGCGCTGCCATAGCTCAAGCGGATATCATCTGCGTTTTTAAACATAGAAACCCCCATTTTTATTACATATTCGTGTAGTACGTAAGGAATTATAAATGTTTTAGTTGGACCACTTTTTTCACTTTGTGACAGATGGCGCTGAAATAGTCACGAACGTATAAGTACGTGGTATCACGCAACATTCCGCCAGTGCGGACGGTATTTGCTTCGTGATACATTACCCGTGTTCAAATGGACCGTTTACCCATTGCGGCAAAGGTCGATATCGTGTTGATGTATGGCTATTGTGATCAAAATGCCCAACGGGCGTGTGCTATGTATGCTGCTTGGTAACCTGGACGACATCATCCAAGTGTCCGGACCGTTCGCCGGATAGTTACAAATGTGCGTGAAATGTTATGGGACTTAACTGCTAAGGTCATCAGTCCCTAAGCTTACACACTACTTAACCTAAATTATCCTAAGGACAAACACACAAACCCATGCCCGAGGGAGGACTCGAACCTCCGCCGGGACCAGCCGCACAGTCCATGACTGCAGCGCCTAAGACCTCTCGGCTAATCCCGCGCGGCCGGAATAGTTACATTATTTAAGGAAACAGGAAGTGTTCAGCCACATGTGAAACGTCAACCACGACCTGCAACAAATGATGATGCTCAAGTAGGTGTTTTGGCTGCTGTCGCGGCTAATCAGCACATCAGTACCAGACAATTTGCGCAAGAATCGGGAATCTCAAAAACGTCGGTGTTGAGAATGCTACATCAACATCGATTGCACCCGTACCATATTTTTATGCACCAGGAATTGCATGGCGACGACTTTGAACGTCATGTACAGTCCTGCCATTGGGTCCAAGAGAACATACGGGACGATGACAGATTTTTTGTACGCGTTCTATTTAGCGACGAAGCGTTATTCACCAACAGCGGTAACGTAAAGCGGCGTAATATGCACTACTGGGCGACGGAAAATCCACGATGGCTGCGAAAAGTGGAACATCAGCGACCTTGGCGGGTTAATGTATGGTGCGGCATTATGGGAGGAAGGATAATTGGTCCCCATTTTAACGATGGCAATCTAAATGGTGCAATGTATGCTGATTTCCTACGTAATGTTCTACCGATGTTACTACAAGATGTTTCACTGCGTGACAGATTGGCGATGTACTTCCAACATGATGGATGTCCGGCACATAGCTCGCGTGCGGTTGAAGCGGTATTGGTTCAAATGTTTCTGAGCACTATGGGACTGAACTTCTGAGGTCATCAGTCCCCTAGAACTTAGAACTACTTAAACCTAACTAACCTAAGGACAACACACACATCCATGCCCGAGGCAGGATTCGAACCTGTGACCGTAGCGGTCGTGCAGTTCCAGACTGTAGCGCCTAGAACCACTCGGCCACTCCGGCCGGCTTGAAGCGGTATTCAATAGCATATTACATGACAGGTGGATTGGTCGTCGAAGCACCATACCATGGCCCGCACGTTCACCGGATCTGACGTCCCCGGATTTCTTTCTGTAGGGAAAGTTGAAGGATATTTGCTATCATGATCCACCTACAACGCCTGACAACATGCGTCGGCGCATTGTCAATGCATGTGCGAACATTACGCTGTTGACAGGAATGTCGTTACACGTATTGCCAAATGCACTGAGGTTGACGGAAATCATTTTGAGCATTTATTGCATTAATGTGGTATTTACAGGTAATCACGCTGTAACAGCATGCGCCCACAGAAATGGTAATTTCACAAATGTACATGTATCACATTGGAACAACCGAAATAAAATGTTCAAACGTACCTACGTTCTGTAACTTAATTTAAAAAACATACCTGTTACCAATTGTTCGTCCAAAATTGTGCGCCATATGTTCGTGACTATTACAGCGCCATCTATGACAAAGCGAAAAAAGTGGACCAGTTAAAACATTCATATTTCTTTACGTACTACACGAATATGTAATAAAAATGGGGGTTCCTATTTAAATAAACGCAGTTGATATCCATTTGACCAATGGCAGCGCCATCTAGCAGGCCAACCATAGCGCCATCTAGTTTCCCCCTTCAAGCTAGAAAAGTTTCGTTCTTTGTAGTTTTTTCATTTGACTCTTATTTCGTGAGATATTTGGTCCGGTCACGATCAATGGACCACCCTGTATATATTCCATCCCTCACTGGGTATGCCCTTGCGCTCACGTTCTCGGAAACTGAATATATAAAGCGCCAGACACTAGTGATTTGGTTGCAGTTCGACTGTTACTTCTATGGTCCGTACATGTCTGATGACTCCGCAGTCATGTAACGCGCTTTATTTCTTCGTTCACCGCAGCGAGCGAGGTCTCTCTCTCTCTCTCTCTCTCTACATATTGTCATATGGGGATACCCAAGTATGCATTCACAGGAACGACTCATTAAGTCCCTGAGTTCCATTTTAGGTAATTAGCTAGTTAATTAACTACCTGTTCCATATACGATATCCACGAGAAACGTGTCGACTGCACAAACATACAACACATTAAAAAAAAAAAAGTATTGGTACGGCTACTTGCTGGCCATTTACGGATTTTTCCTGTATAAGTGGCCTATTATTTATATTCAAGAACCTCTCTACGGTGCAGATAAAGTTTTTAATCAGAAACTACTTTAAACTACTTTTGAACCCACGTCTGCTTACTGTCCGTGGGGATATTATCAAAGAGTTTTGCAGCTGCATATTTCACCCCTTTCTGTGCCAAAGTTAGGTTCATTAAAAGGCAATGTAGATAGTTTTTCCTTCTGCTGTTGTGCTTGTGGATATCTCTGTTGCTTTCTGGACCGTTGGTAAGAAATTCATA
Source organism: Schistocerca serialis cubense (assembly GCF_023864345.2). NCBI lineage: Eukaryota > Metazoa > Arthropoda > Insecta > Orthoptera > Acrididae > Schistocerca > Schistocerca serialis. Next base: position 290,997,601 of record NC_064644.1, on the reverse strand, counting down.
ACTGAAGAAATTCACTATGAGTCATTGGTTAACATTCTCAGGTGCCTAAATTGATGCCTGCAAGGTGTAAGTATGTGTACTCCACCCATAATTCTAATTAGTTTCTTTTGCGTAATGAATACAGCTTCCCCAAGTGAAGAGCTGTCCCAGAATATTCTCTCGTAAGATATCGGTGAATGAATATATACAAAATATGTTAACTTTCTGACATTTGTATCCCCAAAGTTGGCAATTATCATTTTGGCAAAAGTAGCGGAACCTAAACTTTTTTTGCGGAGTTGAAAGCTAGTCGGATTGTTCACAAACAGTCAATAACTTTAACAAAAACACCATTGACCACTTTCTCAGCTGATGCTTGTTTGCTTGGCTTCGCGACATTGCTTGCATCGTCAGCAGATAGGATTAACTCTGCCTCCTGATCCAAATAACGTGGTACATCACTAACGTAAAGCAAGAACAGTAGTGGTCCAATAAATTTTCCTTGTCGTTTTTCGCCATACAGGTCACAGGAAAACAGATTTGTTTCTTAATTATATATAATAAAAATCATACGTTTAATTCTTTCAACTGCACGTATCCGCTCACACATTATCACAAACTTCGCTCACACTGTCATTTCTTGATGTCACTTCAACATTTTTCTGGACTCTGTACTACAGCGCAGGAGTCAAAACAAATTAGCAACAATATAGATTATCTTGCTGTAAAACATACAGTCAGCCATAACACGTATTTTCGAACAAAGAGACACAAAAACGATATGATGTAGGGAGGAGCACGACACGGCCATAATCAGTATTCAGGATAGCGGCCTCGCGTTGAGATAAGAGCCTCGGCACGTCGTAGTGTATTATCAAACAGGCTGTTAATGTCTCGCTGAGTCATGGCATTCCAAGCAGCGTCTGGGCCCAATGTGTAGTTGCAGAGGCATGCGGATGAACCTTACAAGCGGCTCACCGAACTGCGAAATTCGAGACAACTGCCACGCGTGATCTGTCGTGTCGGTTGAATGGGTCGGCCACGAATGAAGAATCCATAGTTATTACACGCGGACTAATATACCCCTGGAGGCACGGGTAGTTTGTACTAAAATGCTCAGAAAATACTGCTGAACAACCTCCGAAATTTTGACGGTGGATTTCTGACTCAAACTATCACTTCACTAAAACAATGTCTTCTGGTGGGGATAGATCGTTTGCATTCAAAGTCCCACTTGTTTCTTAAAGCTTCCTTGATGTCATTTTCTTTGCATCAGAATTGTGTTTTGCAACATTGAAATTTGTCCTCAACAGTGTACCTCTAATGATTTCGAAATCAACTGTTCGTGGAACACACTGATTCCTCATTTGTAACTCAGCTGTATGTAAAAGTACTGGATGTGAATGTATTGGGTGTATATGTGTGTATTTTAGTGATTCCAGATTCTTGTTAAGAAATGCTTTTTCTTTCTTGTTCCACCTCTTCATCTCGGAGCACCACTTGCACCCTGCGTCCTCAATTATTTGTTGGATATATTTCATACTCTGTCTTCCCCTACAGTTTTTATCCTCTACAGCCCCCTCTAGTACCATGGAAGTCAGTCCCTCACGTCTTAACACACGTTTAATAATCCTGCCGTTCTTCTTGTCACTATCTTACCCGTGTTCCTGTCTTTGCCAGTTCTATGTAGAATCCCCTCATTCCTTATCGGTGTAAGTATGCCGTTTAGGTTTTTATGGCCGCGCGGGATTAGCCGAGCGGTCTTAGGCGCTGCAGTCATGGACGGTGCGGCTGGTCCCGGTGGAGGTTCGAGTCCTCCCTCGGGCATGGGTGTGTGTGGTTGTCCTTAGGATAATTTAGGTTAAGTAGTGTGTAAGCTTAGGGACTGATGACCTTAGCAGTTAAGTCCCACAAGATTTCACACACACACACACACACACATAGGTTTTTATGTTGTTAACGCCACGTAGCGCTCTGTATGAAAATCACTGACTGTGCTGTGTACAATCTGTGGCTCGTTGGAGTCATTGTTTGAATATTCGCTTGTGTACTGTTGGGCTGTTGCATGTGAACAGCACGTAGCGTTGTGCAGTTGGAGGTGAGTCGCCAGAAGTGGTGGATGTGGGGAGAGAGATGCTGTATTGCAGTAGTTCGAGTAACGAAGATTTTTGTGAGATAAGTGATTCATGAAAGGTATAGGTTATTGTTAGTCAGGGCCATTCTTTTGTAGGGATTATTGAAAGTCAGATTGCGTTGCGCTAAAAAAAAATATTGTTTGTCAGTTTAGTGATGATCAGAATAAGTAAAGAGAGAAATGTCTGAGTACGCTCAGTTTTGCTCAGCTGTTTGAAAATCAAATAACGTAGAAGTTTTCCAGCACTGTCATTCTTAATTTTTCTAAGGGGACGTTTCACTAGTTCACGTAATTTTCAAAATCCTTCTGTAGAACTAAATCTCATACGCTTTGATTCCCTTCTGTTGGATGTTGTGTTGTCCTCCTCATTTCCTCTCACATTCATCGACGTGCTATTTGCCGAAGTGGCGTCAAATAGAAAGACTTGTACTAGGCGGCCGAACTACACCCGTCGGGATCTGCTGGCCAATTTTGCCGTACCACTATTCCACTTCACCATTGCGCCCTTCATAGGAAGTGGCTTGCAAACTAGCGAAATAAGCGATTACTATGAACAGCCAAGAGTGCGAAAAGATCCTCGAGTATGATTTCGTATCCAATTCAAGGAAGAGTTAAGAAACAAGTTGAATTGTGAATGCACAAGGTCTAACCCTACCAGACGGCATCGCTTTTGTCAAGGGAAGTACAGGTTGAACCTGAACTCCATAGATATAATTTCAAGGGTTGTTCAGCAGTATTTACTGAATATTTTAGTACGAACGATACGTGTCTCCGGTGGCTCGTTTCAGAGTAATAATGTAATTATATAAGGGGTGACCAAAAAATTTCCGTTTGAGGGCACTCCTTAAGCGCCAACATGTTGGCAAAGGAGTAGTGTGGCATTAGTGTCTTTCCGACGTCCGTGAGGTAAATGAATACAGTGTCCCCAAGTTGTCCCAGAATATTATCCCGTAAGATATCGGTGGATGAAAATATACAAAATATGTTAAATTTCTGACATTTATATCCCCAAAGTCGGCAATTATCATTTTGGCAAAAGGAGCCGAACCTAAACATTTTTTTTTGGAAACCAACGTACTTTTATTTTGTTTCTAGGCTGCTGAAGGACACACACCGGTAGACACTCGTCGCGGAGAGAACAATGTGTATAGTGCAGCACGTTTTTATCGTAAACCACCGTTGTGGTATGGCGTGCCATATTCCGTGCTTGTCGCGACTCGACATACGACGCCGGTCGATCTGAGAGGCCAGCAGAAGTTAGGGCAACTCAAGTGGGAGGCACTCGAGCACCCGCCCTATAGTCCTGACTTCTCCTCGTGGGATTATCACGCCTTCGGTCTCTTCATTGCTCTGGGAGGAGGCCAGTGAAACTAGAACACATCAATGATTGTTTCACTTCAATACACAAATGATGAAAAGATTTACTGGACTTTGCCACACTTCTTTGCCGCAATGATTTACAAGTGTTAGTGACTATTATAGCATCACTTGATGCACTAATTAACAAACTGTTCTCTTGAAGTGCAATGTTCCACATTTACGAAAGTACAAGTCCATCTCAAACCTTAACAGCTCGTCGGTCCTACACTATGCTGTTGCCTCCTTCAGATGAGGCCACGAACTGGGCAGAGCTCTTCCTATGCCGGCTCTATATTGCCCTCAGTGTGAGGGTGCTGGAGTGCTGGAGAAGACGCGTGGTCTTCAGGAGCGGCCCCCAACGTTGTTGCGGATTGCAGTGAGACATCGCTGTAGTCTGTGGTATCGATATGCGTTGCCGACTTTTATAAGGCAGCGCAATCTCTGGACTATAGTATAGAGAATATGAGGACTTTAACCAAGTTTGCGCATCTGCAAGTGATGGAAACATGCACCAGATATTCTACTTCGTCAGTCGCTGATCTTAGGATACAGAGGCCCTCGAATTGTGACAACACTTTTATCTCCTGTCGACGTCCAGGTCTTTGAACTACACTACTGGCCATTAAAATTGCTACACCAGGAAGATGACGTGCTACAGACGCGAAATTTAACCGAAAGGAAGAAGATGCTGTGATATGTAAATGATTAACTTTTCAGAGCATTCACATAAGGTTGGCGCCGGTGGCGACACATACAACGTGCTGACATGACGAAAGTTTCCAACCGATTTCTCATACACAATCAGCCATTGACCAGCGTTGCCTGGTGAAACTTTGTTGTGATGCCTCGTGTAAGGAGGAGAAATGCGTACTATCACGTTTCCGACTTTGATAAAGGTCGGATTGTAGATTATCCCGATTGCGGTTTATCGTATCACGACATTGCTGCTCGCATTGGTCGAGATCCAATGACTGTTAGCAGAATATGGAATCGGTGGGTTCAGGGTACTACGGGACGCCGTGCTGGATCCCAACGGCCTCGTATCATTAGCAGGCGATATGACAGGCATCTTATCCGCATGGCTTAATGGATCGTGCAGCCACGTCTCGATTCCTGAGTCAACAGACGGGGGCGTTCACAAGACAACAAGCATCTGCACGGACAGTTCGACGACGTTTGCAGCAGCATGGACTATCAGCTCGGAGACCATGGCTGCGGTGACTCTTGACGCTGCATCACAGACAGGAGTGCCTGCGATGGTGTACTCAACGACGAACCTGGGTGCACGAATGGAAAAACGTCATTTTTTCGGATGAATGCAGGTTCTGTTTACAGCATCACGATGGTCACATCCGTATTGGACGACATCGCTGTGACACATTGGAAGCGCGTTTTCGTTATCGCCATACTGGTGTATCGCCCGGCGTGATGGTATGGGGTGCCATTGGCTACATGTCTCGGTCACCTCTTGTTCGCACTGATGGCAATTTGAACAGTGGTCGTTACATTTAAGATGTGTTACGACCCGTGGCTCTACTCGTCTTTCGATCCCTGCGAAACCCTACATTTCAGCAGGATAATGCACGACCGCATGTTGTAGGTCCTGTACGGGCCTTTCTGGATACAGAAAATGTTCGACTGCTGCCCTGGCCAGCACATTCTACAGATCCTTCACCAATTGAAAACGTCTGGTCAATGGTGGCCGAGCAACTGGCTCGTCACAATAAGCCAGTCACTACTCTTGATGAACTGTGGTATCGTGTTGAAGCTGCATGGGCAGCTGTACCTGTGCACGCCATCCAAGCTCTGTTTGACTCAATGCCCAGGCGTATCAAGACCGTTATTACGGCCGGCGGTGGTTGTTCTGGGTACTGATTTCTCAGGAACTATGCACCCAAATTGCGTGTAAATGTAATCACATGTCAGTTCTAGCATAATATATTTGTCCAATAAAAACCCGTTATCATCTACATTTCTCCTTGGTGTAGCAATTTTAATGGCCAGTAGTGTACTTTCAAACTTCCTTACTGCAGCCTGTGTGCAGATATCACAATGAAATCTTAAAAAAGTCACTACAATGACCTTTACATAAGAAGTGCAACATGAAGAACTGTGATGTGTGTGTATGTGGGGGAGCGCTAGAGGGGGTGTATGCATGTGCAAAAAGTCATTGTTGCATGAAGAATATTTTGTGATGTGTACTGTAAGAAGTGGTGGCTTTGTACACTATGTGAGTTGGTTGTATAGTTATCAAATCAATGCCAAATACAAAACAAAACTCGATCTGTACCAGCAATGGAATGACAATGACATTTAGTATGACAATATGAGACTCCACTTAAACGTAATCGGTAGGTGGTCGCAGGTATATTATAAGTTGCAGTACACTGGTGACTGCATCCTCTGTAATAGGTGGATGTGGCGTCATGCAGTGACTACGGGAAGGGCTCAGCAAGCAAGAAACGGTCTGTTTTGTTTTTGACGGCCATGAGGGCATCATGTATTCTACAGGGTATCCATAAAGTTCCGCTACCATTTCAAAAAATTATCTCTTGGACATTATTAGATAAAGAGCATCGTGGTTTGTTATAAAATGTTCGTCATCTCTGAAAGTTTTTTTTCTCTGTTATGCCAGAATTTCAGTGTGTTCCCACTCATCGCTCGCTGAATGTCAAGGCGATATACAGGTTGTGTCCATGTACTGGTTAGCATTATAGCACTAACAGTTCTGATCGTTTCAATGATTCGTGTATGAAGAAAAGCAGTCTCGCCAACTGATGTGTGCAAGCGATCCTCACTGTAACTGCAAAAATAAAAGTGTAACGGCGTGACATCGGGAGATGGCAGAGGCTATACGATAGGATCAGCACAGCACCTCTCGGAAAATGTGTCGTTCGTCACATCCCGCACATTCAGCCTCCGTCAAAGTGCATCATCATTCTAGAAGATGGCCGGCTACAGCCCTTCAAGAAGTGGTAGCTGGAACTGTTCGTGCACGTCCCATTAAACATTTGTCGTTATGGTTTTCTCTGCGAAAATAAATGGTTCTATCACACTACTGTGCATTAGGCCACACCAAACACTTTAAGTTTCAAGCTATGTGTGGGCTTTTAGATGTTGTGGCGAGCTATATGTCCAGAAATGTGGAACGTTACTTCATCTAAAACCAGGCATCTTTTCTGATAGTCATTGTCAGTCTCTATAGAGGCCGGCGTGGAATAAGTGAATGGATCTCGCAGAGGACGATCGTTTGGCTGCAATGCTTGAACCATTTGCACTTTGTGCGCAAAAAGGCGTGATCGCCTATATAAAAGTTTATGAATAAATGATCTTTCTTCCAGTAATTTCCATGATGCATGACGAATTGACTTTTGAGAGCTGCGCTGAAAAGCACCCTGTCAAAACGTGTTTGAGACAAAGGGACTTCCACTTCGAGGAAAGTCTTTGACACTACCTGTCTCTTTAAAGCTTTTGATCCACTTCATTGTGCTTGTTTTTGCTGGCGGTAACTTTCCATGCCGACGTCGATAATTCCGCAATACCGTTGTCACAGATTTGGATTCTGCGTACCAGTTTACACACTGCGCCTTGTCCTGGTCTATCGCCATCTGGATGCACTCCACGACCAATCTGCAACAAAGGACATAGGAAAAGCAAACGTTAAGAGCTGCTAAACGTTTTCCGACAAACCTCTATTCTCTAATGCTTTCAAGTTGTAATTTTCAGAAGTGATCGCGGGAATTTGTAGATAACTTTTAAAGTAGACTAACAGTATGTTTGTTAAAAAAATGTGTGTAGTACGCTGATGCAATAGCTCTATATTTAGCAATCATGTACAACCGCTCACTCGTCGAAAGATCCGTACCTAAAAACTGGAAAATCGCACAAGCCGCACCAGTACCCAGAAAAGGAAATAGGAGTGATCTGCTGAATAACAGACCCGTATCAATAACGTCGGTCTGCAGTAGGCTTTCAGAACATAAACTGTGTCCGAACGTCATGAATTACCTCGAAGAAAACGATTTATTGATTAACAGCCAACACAGATTCAGAAAATATCGTTGTTGTGAAACACAACTAGCTGTTTATTCTCACAAAGTTATGAGTGATGTCGACAGGGTTTGTCAAATTGACTTCATATTTTTAAATGTCTAGAACGCTTTTGACACCGTTCTTCAAAAGCGACTTCTAATCAATACTAATATAGTATCGTCTAAGTTGTGCGACTGGATTCGTTATTTCCCGTCAGAAAGGCCATAGTTCGCAGTAATTGACGGAAATCACCGAATAAAACAGAAATAATACGTAGCGTCCGCAAGGAAGTGTTATAGGCCCTTTGCTGTTCCTGATCTTCATAAACGATTTACGAGACAATGCGAGCGGCCGTATTAGATTGTTTGCAGATGATGTTGTCATTTACCGTCTTGTAAAGCCATCAGATGATCAAAACCAATTGCAAAACGACTTAGACAAGATATCTGTATGGTACGGAAAGTGACAATTGACCCTAAATTAATGAAAAGTGTAAAATTATCCACATGAGTACTAAAAGGAATCGGCTTACTTCGCTTACACTGTAAATAACATAAAGCTAAAGGCAGTAAATTGAACCAAATACTTAGGGATTACAATTAGGAATAACATAATTTGGAACTATCAAATAGATAATATAGTGGGGAAAACAAACCAAAGCCTGCGACTTATTGGCAGAACACTTAGAAAATGTAACAGGTCTACTGAGGAGACTGCTTGAACTATGCTTGTCCGTCCTCTTCTGGAGTACTTCTGTGTGGTACGGAATCCGCATCCGACAGCACAGACGGAGTACATCGAGAAAGCTCAGAGAAGGGCAGCTCGTTTTGTATTATCGCGAAACTGGGGAGGAAGTGCCACGGATATGATACGCGAATTGGGGTGACAGTAATTAAAACAAAGGCGTAGTTGTTGCGGCAGGATCTTCTCATGACATTTCAATCACCCACTTTCTTCTCAGTGTGTGAAAATATTTTTTTGGCGCCCACCTACATAGGGAGGAGTGATCATCATTGTAAAATACGAGAAATCAGCGCTCGCACGCAAAATCTTAAGTGTTCGTTTACCCGGCCGCTGTTCGAGAGTCGAACGGTAAAGAAATAGCTGGGAGATGTTTCGATGAACCCTCTGCCAGTACTTAAATGTGAATTGCAAAGTAATCATGCTGATGTAGATGTACGTACTGACAAGTTTTTGAACCACTTCATTGTGCTTGTTTTTGCAGGTTGTTAACTCCCCTTACTGGCGTCGATAATTCCGCAGCACCGTTGTCACAGACTTGGATTCTGCGTACCAGTTGACACACTGCACTCTTGTTCTGGTCTGTTGCCATTTGGATGCACTCCACTTCCGATCTGCAATTAAGTACAAGGGAAAAAGAAAACTTTAAGAGCTACTAAACGTTTTCCAACAAACCACTATTCTCTATCTCTGATACGTTTCCAGTTGTGATTTTTTGAAGTGATAGCGGGATCTTGAGGACACCCTGTATCTACGAGGTGAGTAACAAGACTGTTTTTTTACCTATCAAAGTTGTTATTTTTTGCGTCAAACAACAATACTGTCCCCTTAAAAGTAGTTCCATTTGGCAGCTATACACCGGCATCGTTGATCCCAGTCTTCGTAGCAGCGCTGAAAAACTTAAACTGGTAGGGTCTGTAACATGTTGGACTCATTCTTTAGAATGTTCTCCAGAGTCCCACAATGACGTCTTTTTAAGATATTTTTCGATTTCGGGAAATAAAACGTCACAAGGGCTCAGATCAGGTGAATATGGGGGCTGTGGAACAGCAGGAACGTTTTTTGGTGATGGAAGTGGTCCTGTGACATGGGCCGTTGTCATGATGCAGCATTGACTTGTCTGCAAAGACCGGTCTCACTCGATTCACCCCTTTCCTGAGTCTTTCAAGGACGTCTTTGTAAAACAGTTGGTTGGTAGTTTGTCATGGAGGAACAAATTCTTCAAGCACTGTACCCATATTGTCAAAAAAGCAAATCAGGGTTGTCTTGATCTTTGATTTGCTCATTAGAGCTTTTTTCGGTCGAGAAGAAGTGTCAATGTGCCACCCCTCACTTAACCGCTTTGTCTCAGGATCGTAGTCAAAAATCTGTGGTTCATCACCTTTGGTCACACGACTAAATCATTCGTGGTCATTGGCAATCCTCTCAAGAAGCTCAACGCACACGTTTCATCGATTGTCCTGCTCAGTTGTAAGGTTTTTCGGCACAATTTTGGAACAAACCTTTCGGATGTGCAAATCTTCGGTCAAAATCTGATGTACGGTGAAAGTGTTTAACAGGTCACCCATCATCCTTATTGTTAAACGGCGGTGTGATCTCACAAGAGCACACGCACTTTCGATGTTTTCGTCGGTTTTTGAAGTTGAAGGTCTCCCTGAGCGAGGTTCATCTTCAACGTGTTGTCGGCCTACGAAAAATGATTTGTGCCAGCGAAAAGCTTGTGTTCTTATCAAGGAATGTTCCCCACAGGCCTGTTTCAACTTTTCAAAAGACACTCACTGATTCCTCAAGTTGAACACATTACTTAATGGGATAACGTTGCTCTAAATTCCGCTGTTACACTTTCGTAACCCACAACAAGAACATAGCTTCACTGATGGTGCTCTCAAAAATCACATGATGGTTGTACGGAGCTGAAACTCGAACTGAGCGTCTGGAAGGGATGAACACACTGGTCTACACAAGTAGAACAACACAGAGTTGTCAGATCGCTCTCAGTATTGTCAGTCTCATTACTCTTCTCAAGCACATCGTCCAATGTGTTTAAAAAACTGTGTTCATTATGAATGGAACTTTATTTAATGTATCACGAGATCTACTCGAGAATTTAGAGGAATATTTTTTTTTTGTCATCAGTCTACTGACTGGTTTGATGCGGCCCGCCACGAATTCCTTTCCTGTGTTAACCTCTTCATCTCAGAGTAGCACTTGCAACCTACGTCCTCAATTATTTGCTTAACGTATTCCAATCTCTGTCTTCCTCTACAGTTTTTGCCCTCTACAGCTCCCTCTAGTACCATGGAAGTCATTCCCTCATGTCTTAGCAGATGTCCTATCATCCCGTCCCTTCTCCTTATCAGTGTTTTCCATATATTCCTTTCCTCTCCGATTCTGCGTAGAACCTCCTCATTCCTTACCTTATCAGTCCACCTAATTTTCAACATTCGTCTATAGCACCATATCTCAAATGCTTCGATTCTCTTCTGTTCCGGTTTTCCCACAGTCCATGTTTCACTACCATACAATGCTGTACTCCAGACGTACATCCTCAGAAATTTCTTCCTCAAATTAAGGTCGGTATTTGATATTAGTAGACTTCTCTTGGCCAGAAATGCCATTTTTGCCATAGCGAGTCTGCTTTTGATGTCCTCCTTGCTCCGTCCGTCATTGGTTATTTTACTGCTTAGGTAGAAGAATTCCTTAACTTCATTGACTTCGTGACCATCAATCCTGATGTTAAGTTTCTCGCTGTTCTCATGTTAGAGGCATTAACCACTTATTATTTTGAAACGTCAAAATGGTTCAAATGGCTCTGAGCACTATGGGACTTAACATCTATGGTCATCAGTCCCCTAGAACTTAGAACTACTTAAACCTAACTAACCTAAGGACAGCACACAACACCCAGCCATCACGAGGCAGAGAAAATCCCTGAACCCGCCGGGAATCGAACCCGGGAACCCGGGCGTGGGAAGCGAGAACGCTACCGCACGACCACGAGATGCGTGCTTTTGAAATGTGTGGTAATTTACAATCCAAGAGCGAGCAGTGGCCGTCACCAGTGAGATTCACGAGTAGCGGAAGTGCCCCAGATAGGACACAGATTGGGATGCAACTCCCTCAGCAGGGAGGACAAGGAACACTGGAAGTCACTCGCGTCCCAAGCGCAGCCAACAACGGCTTCTGTGTCCAGCCACTCTGGCTCTGCCAGTGTTTCGCCACGGCCCGACGCCGCATCCATCTTCACCCCAAGCCTCTCTAGACCGTCCGCCACTATATTTTCTTTCATCTCGGGCGCGCCGCGCCTACATGGAAGTGTCTGGACTTGTAGTGAGTCAGTGTTGACAAACCGCTTGTCAAATACGGCTGCCGAAAAATAAAAGCAAATCGAGCGGCCGGCGTCCTTTTACGGGGGCTGCCAAGTTGTCGCGCGATTAGAAACCGCCATAGTCGACGCGATAGCCGATAACTCCGTAATGAGCTTCCGATGCCGGCGTCGTCGCTGACATGAGCGATGTGTTGAGCGATAGGGCTCCGGCCTGGCTATAGCCAGTTGCAATGCCTCTACCTAATTTATTACGAGCGCGATGACTTCTGCGGTTGGATCTAGCACAGGTGCAGCTTAGTCCGGCTCGCCAACCCAAGACAAAATACACAAGCAAAACAACATTCCTCTAACAAATTCGAGCTTTGAAGTTCTCAATATTACAACGTACCGAAGTTTGGAAAGTTGGAGAGAGGCACTGAACACGTTCAGCTTAAGGCAAAGTTCCAGGTTCGAGGCCTAGTCCAGCACACAATATTTTAATCTGCCAGGAAGTTTCACAATACATTGTCAGTAACAAATACAAGGATGATTTGTTGCGCGTTTGTGGTTGGTAAGCTTGATTATTCCAAGGATAGTACAAAGAATTTCAACACTGCGTGGTGTATAGTTCATTGTTGATAGCCGTTTGATATGATCAGTATGTCGACTGCAATTGAAAATGGAGAAAACCCAGTTCCATGCCGTTACCAAACAATTTCATTTGAATGGTTGCACTGCCGCATAAATCAAAACCGAGTTGGATGAAGTTCATGTCAACTCTGCGCCATCATTGAAGACAATTACTTTTTGGATCAAGGAATTTAAAAGTGTTCGGACAAACACCGAACAATTACAGCCGTACAATTGAGATCACCACAAAGGAAATGACTTGCAAAATCCCTGATATGCTAATGTGAAACCGCTGAATAAAATTTTATGAGACTGCTGACTATGTAGGTATCTCATCTGGGCGAGTGCGTAATATCCTGCATGGAGAATTGGCTATGAAGAGGCTATTTGCGAGATGGGTTACGCGATTGCTCACAGTCGGCCAAAAGCGTAGCCAACACAACATTTTCACACAATGTCTGGTGATTTTTAATCGCCATCCGCAAAACTTGTTGCGTCGATTTGTGACTTTTGATAAAACCTGGATCCATTGTTACGCAGCAGAGTCAAAATGGCAGTCAAAATAGTGGGAAAAGGCTGGTTAAAGTGCACCGAAGAAGGCAAAGACCGTTTTTCAGCTGGGAAGGTGATGACCACTGTTTTTTGACATTCTCGAGGAATAATCCTCATAGATTACTTCGAAAATTACAAATACCCTAAATTGGAACGATCACATAGATTATGTTGTGGGTAGAACCAACCAAAGACTGCGATTCATTGGCAGAACACTTAGAGGGTGCAACAGGTCTACTGCTTACACCACGCTTGTCCGCCCTATTCTGGAGTACTGCTGTGCGGTGTAGGATCTGCATCAGATGGGACTGTCGACGGATGACATCGAAAAAGTACAAAGAAGGGCAACTCGTTCTGTACTATCGCGATGTAGGGGAGATACTGCCAAAGACATGATAGGTGAATTGGAGTGGCAATCATTAAAACAAAGGCGTTTTTCGTTGCGACGGGACCTTCTCATGAAATTTCAATCACCAGTTTTCTCCTCCGATTGCGAAAACATTCTGTTGGCACCCACCTCCATAGGGAGAAAAGATCATAACGATAAAGTAAGACAAATCAGGGCTCATACAGAAAAATTTAACTGCTCGTTTTTCCCGCGCGCCGTTCGAGAGTGGAACGGTAGAGAGACAGCTTGAAGGTGGTTCATTGAACCCTCTGCCAGGCACTTTATTGTGAATAGTAGAGTAATCACGTAGATGTAGAAAAAGGCAGAATCATAACTGGACCCTACCATGATTCATTGTTGAAACTTGCATTGGCTGAAAAAAAGAAGAAGCTTGTCACGAAAAAGTACCCTTTCATCAGGATAATGCTCCATCCCACATGTCAGCGATAACAGTGGCGAAAGCGTATGGATTGGCCTTTGAATTGGTCCCTCTCCACCTTATTCATCAGACTTAGCCCTGATTCCTAACTTGAAACTTTGGCTTGCTCGGAAGAAATTTTCATCAAATGAGGAAGTGATAGTTGCGGTGCGCAAGCATTTTGCAGAGCTTCACAGAACCAATTTTTCCGATGGGATGAATAAGCTGGAGGATCGTTGGACCAAGTGTATATTCCTCGAATGAGACTATGTCGAGAAGTAATATGAGTTGCTTACGGGAGTGATAAATATCACATATAGCTTGTAATAGCAATTTATACTGAATATTGTTAATATGGTAAGACAAAACTGAAGCGATACATGCAATTTTATTCAGAGCACTGCTGAGTAGGAACGACATAATTCTGCTCGCGCAAGACGCAATTAAGGGTTTATGTATATGTTATGAATATTGCAGCCAGTTATAAATACGTTTACATTGCTGTATTTAAATGCCATATACTGTTTAGGGCTATCATACCCATCTTCAGATAGCTAACCTTTCCAATTACATCAATGCTTTTCGACAGCACGTCGTCAACTCCTGCACTGCACAAGAATACTTAGTGTCACTTTGCATGTTGCTTCAATGGTAGAAACTGCTAATGTGACTGTATTTATTTATTTATTTAGATATAAGGTGAGACACTTGGATACACAAACATATGTTCCAGTGGATGGTGCTTTGTCTCGTTCTGGTTCTTGCACTTTTCCGGGACAATGTACAGGGTGAAAACTGTTTAAACCGACAAACTATGGGAAGTTGCACGGGATACCAAAAGAAATATTCTTCTCTACTGCCGTATTTTCCAGCGAGGATTTTTTTTAAACTGGAAGGAGTTGTCTCTGTATGAAAATTAATTAAACCAAAAAACTTTGTGAGTTTGCCTGGGACATTGAAACACTTTTTCTAATTTTTTTTCGTATGAAACATCAATGTACAAAGACTTCAGATTTTACCTATAGTAGATAAAAAGTAGCACAAACAATTTTTAATTCTTTATTACAAGGGACAACAACATTAACGCAACACAGTTACTTCAAAAATGCCTCCTTTGACTTGCAAACAGAGGTTACACCGGCGGGTCATGTTCTCTCTAACATGGTCAAAGACTGAAGGAATGTCCTTAATATCTCCTGATGTTACTACTATCGTTCGGGCAACCAGATCCTCTTCTGATTCAATAGACATTTTGTAAACAACGTTGCACAAGTCTCCCCACACAAAAAAGACCAGAGGGGTCAAATCAGGGCATTAAGTAGACCATGGTTCACGACCACCTCTACCAATCCACTTTTCTGGGAATTATCTTTTCAAGAATCGATGCACATGAGGGTTGCACGTCATCCAGAAATTCTGGCAATACTCTAGCGAGAACACTGTAATACATGCCACTTAAAGGCCAAGGTAGGAGATACGGTCCAATTAAGCAGTCACCTGCCCACAAATCACGTAGAATCACAATTGATGAGCGCGAATGAATGGGGCACGTGGATTAAACGCACTCCAAACATGAGAGTTGTGGTTCTCGAAGACACCATTGTTATGTAATAAGTACCAACCATATCAGTGTACTCACTCCAGATGGATCGCTCCATTAGTAAATAAGTACTGTGCTGGGTCAAGACGTACAACTAAATGTGAATGTGAAACAGTTACCACAACTGAAGAGTGACGTATGCGCTCAACCTGTACAACGGGAACCGTTACAACAACAAATTAGTCATTACATCTGAAGAGCGAACACTCCCTCTGTAGGATTAAATAATGCTCACAGGAAGTTATGACATTGGAGCTAAATATTTGATATGATGTCCTGTGCAACCTCCGAGAGTTTATCGGTTTAAATATTTTTTACCCTGTTAAGGTGTTGCAGTCCAAACAGCACATGTATTCTAAGTAAACAGCTTGTATTACTTTAGGAAATACGGCGGCCAGCCAATTTTTTACATGTTTTTATTTGTGTCAATAGGGATTTCGGGTTTTAACCATCTTCAATTTGCTTAATACATAATTAAATATTAAATTTGCACATAGTTAAAAACGTAGACAGCAGTTTACATGCTGCAGCTGTCCTGTGCAAAATAACAATTTTGCCTATCTACTACAACGCACGAGTTGTATATTGACAATATATTACTCTTAAGATACATTTCCTTTCTAATCTGCTTGTTGTTGCTCCTATTTTCCGCATTTATAAGCGTGGTACAAACACTTTTTTTGTGTGATGCAATGAAACAGCGCAGTACCCGCCATATTGCCGATTGACATGTTTGTAAACAGTGGAAACTAATGTCTACTGCCAAAGTGACACTTAGCTTACAGACTTTGAAAGTACTGCTGCAGACAGTTAGGTCTGATATTATGGACATGGACAATAATATAATGTGGATTTTTGTCAATTTATTTATCTTTCTAGACAGTAAAATGTCAGATTTTGGTCACCTATTTTCTGATTTTTGTAACCTATTTTTGTAAGTGGTAAAATCTAATTCGGGTAGTCTGAGATCTAGTTATCAGAATGTTTCTTCCACTGGGGACTGGCGTGACCTAATTGCTAAATCTAGTAAGTAAAAGCTATTTTCAATAACATTAGTTACACAAGAGGACATTCTTCCAGTAAACAACTGTCAAACTAAAATTGCAAGGAATTTGAAGGCCTTGGAGTTCTCCAAGCTAGTGTCATTTAAGTTCTTGGGGGAAGAATTGCCGAAGTTGCCATTCTGGCTAAAAAGTATTCACCACCACTTCCACTGAGAACACGTAAGGTGAAATATGTTCACAAACTATTCAAATTTATCTCACCATATCATCGTCATAATTTCTACTTGGAATTGAAAACAGACACTGATAACCAGCATAACGAAGAAAAGCAAGATTAACTCTTTGAAACTGAATGAAACTGTTGTTGGACGTCAATAAATTTATTTACGGCAATTTGAAGCAATTATTTTTTGTATCAATAATTTATTTCAACGCGCTGTTATTATAGTATTGATAGATAAAGAGACAACGAGTTTTGTTTCATGAATGTCACCCTAAGCAAAAGCATTTAATGCAATAAGAGCTGAATGTTAGTTCTTTCGGGTAGTATGTAATGTATTATTTGATACAGTGTGGATATTATGAGGGTGAGTCAAATGAAAACCTTAAATATTTTTTTAAATATTATTTATTGTACAGAAGTGGTACGAAGCTGTATCACTTTTCAACATAATCTCCCCCACGCTCAATGCAAGTCCTCCAGCGCTTATAAAGTGCATAAATTTCTTTAAAAAAAATTCTTTTGGTAGTCCGCGCAGCCACTCATGCACCGCGTGGCGTACTTCTTCATTAGAACGGAACTTCTTTCCTCCCATTGCGTCTGAGTGGTCCAAACATATGGAAATCACTTGGGGCAAGGTCTGGTGAGTATGGTGGATGAGGAAGACACTCAAAATGCAGATCTGTGATCGTTGCAACTGTTGTAGGGCCTTGCCTTGCATTGTCATGTTGCAAAAGGACACCTGCTGACAGCAATCCACGTCGCTTTGATTTGATTGCAGGCCGCAGATGATTTTTTAGGAGATCTGGTGAAAGTGGTCCCCCTAGGCATGTAATGATGACGCCTTTTTCGTCCCATAAGAGAGTCAGCGTAACGTTCCCTGCTGATGGTCCTATTCGAAACTTCTTTGGTTTTGGTGGTGAGGAGTGGCGCCATTCCTTGCTCGCTCTCTTCGTTTCCGGTTGGTGGAAGTGAACCCAGGTTTCGTCCCCAGTAACGATTCTTTCAAGGAAGCCATCACCTTCTCGTTCAAAGCGCCAAAGAAGTTCTTCACAAGCATCAACACGTCGTTCTCTCATTTCAGGAGTCAGCTGCCATGGCACCCATCTTGCAGACACTTTGTGAAACTGGAGCACATCATGCACAATGTGGTTTGCTGACCCATGATTAATCTGTAAACATGTTGCAATGTCATTCAGTGCCACTGTGCTGTTTTCCTTCACTATGGCTTCAAACTCGTTGTGCCTGACCTGGACGAGGAGCAACTTCCACTGAAGTCACACCATTTGCGAACTTCCTACTCCATTCGTAGACTTGGTGATGTGACAAACATACATCACCGTACTGAACCTTCATTTGTTGATGAATTTCAATAGGTTTCACACCCTCACTACGCAAAAACCGAATCACAGAATGCTGTTCTTCCCTGGTGCAAGTCGCAGGTGCGGCGGCCATCTTTATACTGATACTGCGACGGTATGTGTGCATCTGCACTATGCTGCCGCTTACAGGCAATTCTGCACGCTGTTTGTAGCACGCTTACCAACTTACAGGATAAGGGCACGAAATTTCGGTTTTTTATTACAAATTTAAGGTTTTCATTTGACTCACCCTCGTACATATGCTGAATACTGAAATATTGTAAAAAGTAAATATCATAAGCTAGGTTTATCTTATACATGGAATTCTTTAAACCTTTGCTTTGTTTTTCCTAAAGCTACGATTTGTGGTATAGCATGTTATTATCCAAATGTTTTAACTACATGTCCAGTACTGTTCATGTTGCGGGAACACCACATCACCAAAACTGTTGTTACTGAGGCCGGTATTACACTATCAAATTTCTTTGTCAAAGATTTGATCAAAGATGTGATCAAATATTCCGTCAAATATATTTGACAAAGATCTTTGATGTAGCGTCAAAGTTCAAGATGGCTGACAACAACAACTTGTTATTAACCGCAGCAGTTGCATGTACCACAATTGCACTGTGTGCACATGCGGAAGAGAAGCGGGGGGAAAAAAAGGAAACATACCTGGGTGAAGCCGTGGGTTTTACGACGACACGATAAAAGCATTCAGCAAAACTTGTTACGTGAGCTTACAGTGGAGGACATCAAGTCGTACATCAATTACTTAAGAATGCATGAGCAAACATTTCTGTATGTGCTCAAAGAAGTGTACCCTCACATCACAACGCACAATATTCACTTAAGAACTGCTAGATCTGCAGAAGTCAGGCTCACTGTAACACTCCGATTCCTTGCTACAGGAGAGGGTTAGGTTAGGTTAGGTTAGGTTAGGTTAGGTCAAGTCAGGTCAGGTCAGGTCTCCAATCTTCTTAATCTATTTTTGTATTCAGCGTGTCTCACGTTATAAAGCGCCTCATCAGCTTCATACATCTGTATTAATTTTGTAGTTGTCGGCACACACCAATTGTATTTACTGGCAATGTTTATAAAAACACTGCAGCGATGCTAGCGCTCCGTGTGGTAACATGTCACGTTGCAGTGAACAGAAGACAAGCGACTTCTTTGATCAAATCTACAGCGAGGCCCTATATTTGATCAAATATTGGACGAAATTTGACAAAGTTCCCTGTTACACCATCAAATATCTTTGACAAAGATATTGGACAAAGATATTTGACAAAGAAATTTGATAGTGTAATACTGGCCTTAGATTAGTTTTTGACAAATGAACTGATAAGAAAAGCATATAGACTGCTACCGACCCATGTCATTTTGATTGTTCGATGCACTCGCCCCGAAGCATGCCAAGGACAGATTTCTGTGCCGATCAAACGTCCCAGTTTCGCTGCTAGCGGCCTCGCGAGCATTCCGTTTACGGAAACCACTTTGACGGGCTGCACTGAATCACGCCGCGATGCGAGAAGCATACGGGCGCTGGAAATAAGCGGAGAGTGAAAGTGTGGCGCAACGACGTACCAACAGCTGGCGCATCTCGCGATCGCCGTGGGCGAACCACCGTTGCGGGCGGTCAGCTCACTGCAGTTACAGCCCGGGGAAGATGGTCGCTGAGTCATGTCGCGCCCCGGGGAGCCATCAGGTGTGTCCAGGTGGGCCCGTTACACGCACCGGCATGTGGGACAAGGTTCCGGCCTTGCTGCTGGAGGCGCACGCCTCGCTTGCTGCTTGCTGCTGCGCCCGCGGCTGTTTGGAGAACGGACCGCGGGACCGGCGCCGCGGATGTCTGCTGTCGCAAGCTACGAGGCGCTCCACCACCCGTTACCTCCCCTGCAAGGCTCATCCTGCCACCAGGCGTAATCTTACCTGCCGGCAACAGGTGGCAATTGCGCCCAGCGCTTACGCAATTTCACGTCAAACAGCAGCGACAACGTTGCCTGCTGTTTACTCGTGGGTGGTCGAGGGAAGTTGCTGCCCACGAGCTGCCTCGACCCACCACAAATGCCGCTGTTTACAAATCGCCTCTTCTACTAGCAGTAAAATAGGACATAGCCTGA
Source organism: Schistocerca serialis cubense (assembly GCF_023864345.2). Lineage (NCBI taxonomy): Eukaryota > Metazoa > Arthropoda > Insecta > Orthoptera > Acrididae > Schistocerca > Schistocerca serialis. The sequence continues at coordinate 290,977,753 of NC_064644.1, read as the reverse complement.
AGGCATCAAAGAATTGTCAGTGCTCAAATATATGAAGTTTGTTTGCCTGACCACCTACCGCAGCAGCTGTTATAGTCAGCTGTTACCGATTTCTCTGTCTTAAGCTTACTTTAAATAAGTAAAGAGTATTTTCCAGCAGACGCTGTCTAGTCATACTGATGTGACCATCTGTCAAAAGCCTGAATAAGCACCTTGGTCAGCGCGGATCGCTGCGAGAAGTGCGGCAAGAGAGTCAGCGAGGTTCTGGAAGGTACCGACAGGAATACGGAGCCATGCCGATTCCAGCGCAGGGTGTATCTCCCGGTTGAGGATCCAGGGTGCGAAAAGCCCGATGGAGGTGTACCCACAGGTTCTCAGTTGTATTTTAATCTGGCGAGTTTGGGAACCAAGGAAGTACAGCAAACTTATCTTGGTGCTCTCCGAACCACGTATGTACACTGCAAGGTGTTGATACGTCGCATTGTCCTGTTGATAGGTACCACTGTGGCGAGGAAAAAGAAAAGCCGGCCCGTGTGGCCGAGCGGTTCTAGGCGCTTCAGTCTGGAACCGCGACCGCTACGGTCGCAGGTTCGAGTCCTGCCTCGGGCATGAATGTGTGTGATGTCCTTAGGTTAGTTAGATTTAAGTAGTTCTAAGTTCTCGGGGACTGATGGCTTCAGATGTTAAGTCCCATAGTGCTCAGAGCCATTTGAACCATTTTTGAGAAAGAAAACAAACACATGTAGGGGTAGTCCACAAGAATAGAGGTATGGTTGTGTTGATTCATTGGCCTTCCCTAATGACGTGATCACGCAGGGAATGGCACGAAAACATTCCCAAGGTCATAAAGTCCCATCCTACGGCTTGCACCCTTTCGACGATTGTTGCAGGGCCGTACAAGCCAAACGCCATCTGTCCGATGGAGCATAAAACGTGATTCATCTGGAAAGGCCACCTGTCGCCACTCGCAAGGCTGCATTCCCGAGTGTATGAACCTCCACAGCAGGTGCCTGGTTCATTAACCCAGGCTGAGTGCTGTTTACCACGATGAAGGCTAGAGTTAGCACGCCAGAACTACCGACGTCCGCTGACAAGGGACATTCCTAAGTGTCAATGAAAGATCTTGACGAAATTTGATGTGTATGTAGAGGGGCAAAACAATGCTGTATGTATTTTCTTCGTTTGTGGCCAGTTTCAATTTTAAGGGGTAAAACACACCCCAAAAGGTCATTTGGCATCATCGGTTTGGAGGGAATATCTTCGAAACGATGATATGTAAAAAAATGTTTCTCATATAAAAGTTGATACGTTGTTCAAAACTGTGTAGACGAATTTTGTAATAATTCGAAAATTTCTAAAATACCCACCACCATTAATTAATTCTGAAAAATGAAGACTTTCGTTACCACATGAAATAAAGAAACTTTCAAGTAACATACATCTGGTTTCTTAAATACAACTTGTGGAAAATACGCTGTAGACAATGTGCTGTCACAGTATTTTCAACATACCTAATTAGAATATCTAAACATTCATTATTAGTATAGTTATTTACTTTACTTATATTTGTTTTATGTTTTAAATTGCTATCTTATGTGTACATTCATTTTTGTTTTGTTTTTTAGTTTGCCGTTTCACATGCCTGAATTTTGTTAACTGGAAATAGTAAGCAACCTATTTTTATGGTACAAAATTATTACAGTGATGATAATCTGTAAATAAATGCTTAAAACATAATGTTTTCATACACCATGCACATAAAGTGAACGAAATTCCTTCAAGTAATATACACGATAGAGAATACAATATAAAACAGACGTCAGCAGGATTTCAAATTGCCTCGGGTGTCCCTCTAAATATTCTAATTTGTATATTTGTAAGCCTTGCTCGAAAGAACTGAGTACGTACTGGTGACTGCAGTTTGATTATGTTGTTTCTCAAATGGAGATTGACATCATAATCGTTCAACAGAACTAGACCTGAAAATTTTCTTACAGTGTCCTTCCAACATCGTAAGCCCTATATGTCCCACTGCTGTGCATGTGTCATCGAGGCTTTTGGGATCACCAGGTGAACGAGTTCCTTGTCCTCGGGTACGATGGTCAAAACGGTGTTTTCACACGGAGCACCCGCCTTTTCATAGTTTTAAAGGAAACTAACGATCAGAGTGGACCGAGAACTCGTGAAAGTGACAGCATACAAATCCGGTAAACGACGTCTGGCTAGGTCAAAAAATATTTGCAAGATGTTCTCTCTTCCAGTGAGGGAAAATTTATGTTATTGATAGATTCTTGGGGCTGTCAAAAGTCAAAAATGTTTAGATATTTTAATCAGGTATATTGAAAATACTCTGACCGCACATTATACACTCATGCTCATAGAATAAGGATAATTGCACACAACGTGGTGGCACTACACAAAACTGGCACTAATAGCATAGGCACATAGGGAACACACACGACACAGACTTGTAAGTCCACGGTATTGGTGATAAGTTGAGAAAACTGTCCCGAATCACATGTGCTACAAAACGCCACTGTTTCCTGCGCATGTAACCCGACATCAATATGGGATATGATCACCATGCACACGTACACAGGCCGCACAACGAGTTGGCATACTCTGGATCAGGTGGTCGAGCAGCTGCTGGGTATAGCCTCCCATTCTTGCGCCAGTGCCTGTCGGAGCTCCTGGAGTATCATAGGGGTTTGAGAAGACGTGCAGTGATACGTCGACCGAGAGCATACCAGACATGCTCGATGTGGTTTAGGTCTGGAGAACAGGCAGGCCACTCCATTCGACTGATATCTTCTGTTTCAAGGTACTCCTCCACGATGGCAGCTCGGTGGGGCCGTGCATTGTCATCCATCAGGAGGGAGGTGGGACCCACTGCACCCCTGAAAAGGCGGACATACTGGTGCGAAATGACGTCCCGATACACCTGATGTTACAGTTCCTCTATCAAAGACATGCAGGAGTGTACGTGCACCAATCATAATCCCATCGCACACCATCAAACCACGACCTCCATACAGGTCCCTTTCAAGGACATTAAGGGGTTGGTATCTGGTTCCTGGTTCACGCCAGATGAAAACCTGGCGAGAATAACTGTTCAGACTATACCTGGACTCATCCGTGAACATAACCTGGGACCACTGTTCCAACGACCATGTAATGTGTTCTTGACCGAGCGCGGTGGCGCAGTGGTTAGCACACTGGACTCGCATTCGGGAGGACGACGGTTCAATCCCGCGGCCGGCCATCCTGATTTAGGTTTTCCGTGATTTCCCTAAATCGCTCCAGGCAAATGCCGGGATGGTTCCTTTCAAAGGGCACGGCCGACTTCCTTCCCCATCCGCCCCTAATCCGATGAGACCGATGACCTCGCTGTCTGGCCTCCTCCCCCAAAAACCAACCCAATGTGTTCTTGACACCAGTCTTTACGGGCTCTTCTGTGACAAGGGTTCAGTGGAATGCGCCTTGCAGGTCTCCGGGCGAATAAACAATGTCTGTTCAGTCGTCTGTAGACTATGTGTCTGGAGACAACTGTTCCAGTGGCTGCGGTAAGGTCTTCTTGTGGTTGTACACTGTGGACTTCCCGTACTTTAGCGTCTGGATACATTTTCTGTCTGCTGGAATCGTTGCCATAATCTTGGGATCACACTTTGTGGCACACGGAGGGCCCGTGCTACGACCTGCTGTGTTTGACCAGCCTCCAGTCGCCCTAGTATTCTACCCCTCATAACGTCATCAATATGTGTTCTTTGAGTCATTTTCAACTCACAGTCACCATTAGCACGTCTGAAAACGTCTACACAATTACTCGCTGCACCGTCCTCTGACATGCACCAACACACGTCTGCGTATGTGAACTGCTGCCAGCGCCACCGTGCGACGACCTCAGGTCAAATGCACAGCATGGTCATACCCGAGGTATACCTGTAAACCGCCCACCAGAGAGTTGTTTCACCATGTATCAGCATTATCCTTAATTTATCAGCTTGAGTGTATATAGCGTGTTTTCCAAAAACGGTATTTCGGAAACTGGCTTCATTACACATTACAATATTCGATTATACAGTTTTCAAGAATGTTAATTATATTTCATCTTTTATACATGAAACAGTTTTTATTTATCATCGTTTCGAAGACATTCCCTCCAAACCTAATATGCCAAATTACCTTTTGGGGTGTGTTTTATCCCCTAAAAGTGGAACTGGGCAAAACAAAAAAATACGTACCGCCTCCCTCTACACACCCGCCAAGTTTCATCAAGATCTTTCATTGGTACTTAGGAATGTTCCCTTGTCAGCAGATGTCCAGTTGTGGTATTGGCGTGCAACCTCTAGCCTTCATCGTGAAGAGGAGTCAGCATTGGTTAATGAGCAACGCGCCTGCTGCACAGAGCCAAAAGCAGCAACGTTCGCTGAACCGCCGTTGAGGAGACACTGTCGGTAGCTCCTTGGTTCGCCTGGGCGGTCAGATGCTCAATAATTCTACATCTCATCTCCGCAGTGTCGCTCACCGCTGTCGCCTGTGGCCCTCGGCGCCGGTTTCTTATAGCGCCATTTTGCCACACACGGCACGCTTTAACAATGCGGCAGGCGAACAGTTCACAGACTTTGCTGTATCGGAAGTGCTTCCACTCTTGGCCCGAAATCAAGTGATCACGCCCTTTTGGACGTCAGACACATCGCGCCGTTTCCGCATTACTACAACGACTGCAGTTTTCCCCGTCCGCTTTTTTTTTTACCTTTATTGTAATTTTAAAACCTGTACAACAGATAGGCTGGCAGCAGCATTCTACGTTGCTCTTCAGCCGTAGAGTAGAGAATGAGAAAAAATCATAAGGAATACACATAATTGACATAATGGCGGGTAATAAAACAGTAGACACAGAAATACAAAACCACATTCGACGATAATCCACTCTACAAACTGTTGACACGACGCACAAACACTGATGATTTCGATGGCACATGTGAACGATGGAATAGTGACGGTGAACACTACACACAAAACACGACGGCACACTCGAGAAACGGATGGCGTTGATCTCCGGCGCGCGAATGTCCACGTAACGTGTGCGAGTCCCCCGTCCGTATATCGTCCACTGCCGGCCGCGGTGGCCGTGCGGTTCTAGGCGCTCCAGTCCGGAGCCGCGCTGTTGCTACGGTCGCAGGTTCGAATCCTGCCTCGGGCGTGGGTGTATGTGATGTCCTTAGGTTAGTTAGGTTTAAGTAGTTCTAAGTTCTCGGGGACTGATGACCACAGCAGTTGAGTCCCATAGTGCTCAGAGCCATTTGAACCATTTGATATCTGCTGGTGCTTCCACCTGTCGTTTATGAGTGGTTATTGCACGTTGACGTCGTGGTTTTAAGGTACGTTTACGTTTGGGATTTGCACCGGTACAAGTATGTGCGTCACGTACACGCTTCTTCGGAACATTTATCGCGACTTGTGTGAGCGAGATACTTGAAAGTCGTACACCTGACGATTTGTATCAATGCAGCGGTGTTAGAAATTGGCGATAGCTTCCCAAAGCAATGCCGAGAACGTTATCTTTTTATGTGCTGGCGCACTTGCCCTTTTGGATGAATAAAGAAAAACCCACAAAACGCAACGAATACAACAACGGACTCCACAGAATACTCAAGATCAAATGGGCATTTGTAAACATGGCGGCACGGCGCCAAGGAAGACATCGGCAACTAGTCGAGTATATCGCGAAAAAGCTATATACAAAATGTATATGAAACTTATATACGAGGGAAGGTCCGTACAGAGGTCGAGTGAACTTTTGTATGAGATGATGTATCATGACATGTGAAGTCCGCAGCTTATGGTTTAGTCGCTAGCGTTGCTGCCTCTGGTTCAAGGGGTCCCGGGTTCGATACTCGTCCGCGTTGGGGATTTTCTCCGCCCGGGGAGTGGGTGTTTGTGTTGTCCTCATTATTTCATCATCATTCATGGAAGTGGCGAGACTGGACTGAGTAAAGATTGGGAACTGTACGGTCGCTGATAACAGCGCAGTTGAGCGCCCCTCAAACCGAACAACATCCTCATGAATGTCAAACTGACATGACGCTCATACAAGTTTCGATACACGTATCTTAACAGCAAGAACGTCGCCTGCTTTGTACCCGTTGATGGTCGAGAGGCACTGCTGGTCACGGGTTGCCCCGACCCACCACAAACGAATGCTGCTGTTTACAGATCGTCTCTTCCATGAGTGGGAAAAGATATAACACAGCCATAGGCACCAAGGAACCGTCGATGATTGCATATATTAAGTTTGTTTGCAGGACCATCTTCCGCAGCGGCTGTTGCAATCAGTTGCTTACTGTAAATAAGTAAAGACTGTTTTATGCCAGACGCTTTTCCTTATACCGAGCGAGATGGCGCAGTGGTTAGCACTCTGGACTCACATTCGGGGGGACGACGTTCGCTGTTGCTACGGTCGCAGGTTCGAATCCTGCCTCGGGCGTGGGTGTATGTGATGTCCTTAGGTTAGTTAGGTTTAAGTAGTTCTAAGTTCTCGGGGACTGATGACCACAGCAGTTGAGTCCCATAGTGCTCAGAGCCATTTGAACCATTTGATATCTGCTGGTGCTTCCACCTGTCGTTTATGAGTGGTTATTGCACGTTGACGTCGTGGTTTTAAGGTACGTTTACGTTTGGGATTTGCACCGGTACAAGTATGTGCGTCACGTACACGCTTCTTCGGAACATTTATCGCGACTTGTGTGAGCGAGATACTTGAAAGTCGTACACCTGACGATTTGTATCAATGCAGCGGTGTTAGAAATTGGCGATAGCTTCCCAAAGCAATGCCGAGAACGTTATCTTTTTATGTGCTGGCGCACTTGCCCTTTTGGATGAATAAAGAAAAACCCACAAAACGCAACGAATACAACAACGGACTCCACAGAATACTCAAGATCAAATGGGCATTTGTAAACATGGCGGCACGGCGCCAAGGAAGACATCGGCAACTAGTCGAGTATATCGCGAAAAAGCTATATACAAAATGTATATGAAACTTATATACGAGGGAAGGTCCGTACAGAGGTCGAGTGAACTTTTGTATGAGATGATGTATCATGACATGTGAAGTCCGCAGCTTATGGTTTAGTCGCTAGCGTTGCTGCCTCTGGTTCAAGGGGTCCCGGGTTCGATACTCGTCCGCGTTGGGGATTTTCTCCGCCCGGGGAGTGGGTGTTTGTGTTGTCCTCATTATTTCATCATCATTCATGGAAGTGGCGAGACTGGACTGAGTAAAGATTGGGAACTGTACGGTCGCTGATAACAGCGCAGTTGAGCGCCCCTCAAACCGAACAACATCCTCATGAATGTCAAACTGACATGACGCTCATACAAGTTTCGATACACGTATCTTAACAGCAAGAACGTCGCCTGCTTTGTACCCGTTGATGGTCGAGAGGCACTGCTGGTCACGGGTTGCCCCGACCCACCACAAACGAATGCTGCTGTTTACAGATCGTCTCTTCCATGAGTGGGAAAAGATATAACACAGCCATAGGCACCAAGGAACCGTCGATGATTGCATATATTAAGTTTGTTTGCAGGACCATCTTCCGCAGCGGCTGTTGCAATCAGTTGCTTACTGTAAATAAGTAAAGACTGTTTTATGCCAGACGCTTTTCCTTATACCGAGCGAGATGGCGCAGTGGTTAGCACTCTGGACTCACATTCGGGGGGACGACGTTCGCTGTTGCTACGGTCGCAGGTTCGAATCCTGCCTCGGGCGTGGGTGTATGTGATGTCCTTAGGTTAGTTAGGTTTAAGTAGTTCTAAGTTCTCGGGGACTGATGACCACAGCAGTTGAGTCCCATAGTGCTCAGAGCCATTTGAACCATTTGATATCTGCTGGTGCTTCCACCTGTCGTTTATGAGTGGTTATTGCACGTTGACGTCGTGGTTTTAAGGTACGTTTACGTTTGGGATTTGCACCGGTACAAGTATGTGCGTCACGTACACGCTTCTTCGGAACATTTATCGCGACTTGTGTGAGCGAGATACTTGAAAGTCGTACACCTGACGATTTGTATCAATGCAGCGGTGTTAGAAATTGGCGATAGCTTCCCAAAGCAATGCCGAGAACGTTATCTTTTTATGTGCTGGCGCACTTGCCCTTTTGGATGAATAAAGAAAAACCCACAAAACGCAACGAATACAACAACGGACTCCACAGAATACTCAAGATCAAATGGGCATTTGTAAACATGGCGGCACGGCGCCAAGGAAGACATCGGCAACTAGTCGAGTATATCGCGAAAAAGCTATATACAAAATGTATATGAAACTTATATACGAGGGAAGGTCCGTACAGAGGTCGAGTGAACTTTTGTATGAGATGATGTATCATGACATGTGAAGTCCGCAGCTTATGGTTTAGTCGCTAGCGTTGCTGCCTCTGGTTCAAGGGGTCCCGGGTTCGATACTCGTCCGCGTTGGGGATTTTCTCCGCCCGGGGAGTGGGTGTTTGTGTTGTCCTCATTATTTCATCATCATTCATGGAAGTGGCGAGACTGGACTGAGTAAAGATTGGGAACTGTACGGTCGCTGATAACAGCGCAGTTGAGCGCCCCTCAAACCGAACAACATCCTCATGAATGTCAAACTGACATGACGCTCATACAAGTTTCGATACACGTATCTTAACAGCAAGAACGTCGCCTGCTTTGTACCCGTTGATGGTCGAGAGGCACTGCTGGTCACGGGTTGCCCCGACCCACCACAAACGAATGCTGCTGTTTACAGATCGTCTCTTCCATGAGTGGGAAAAGATATAACACAGCCATAGGCACCAAGGAACCGTCGATGATTGCATATATTAAGTTTGTTTGCAGGACCATCTTCCGCAGCGGCTGTTGCAATCAGTTGCTTACTGTAAATAAGTAAAGACTGTTTTATGCCAGACGCTTTTCCTTATACCGAGCGAGATGGCGCAGTGGTTAGCACTCTGGACTCACATTCGGGGGGACGACGTTCACACCCGCGTTCGGCCATCCTGATTTAGCTTTACCGTGATTTCCCTAAATCGCTTCAGGTAAATGCCTTGTCACGGTTCGCGCTGCTGCCCCCATCGTAGGTTCGAGTCCTCCCTCGGGCATGGGTGTGTGTGTTGTCCTTAGCGTAAGTTAGTTTAAGTAAATTAAGTACTGTGTAAGCTTAGGGACCGATGACCTCAGCAGTTTGGTCCCATAAGACCTTACCACAAATTTCCAAATGCCGGGATGGTTCCTTTGAAAGAGCACGGCCGACTTCTTTTTCCATCCTTACCTAATCCAATGAGACCGATGACATCGCTATTTGGTCCCCTCCTCCAAATCAACCGGCCTTTTCCTTTTTATTTATAAAGCATCTGTGGTCTTTGGTGCTTTTGCCTCTTGTTTACACAGTCTGCAAAGGGGACGTTAATTACGTGAGCTCACATTCGGGGTGAGAGTACGCCAAAATCTCAACATTTAAAGGGGGGAAGGGATGAAAATCTCATGTGAACTTTTTAATTCAGAGGACGTACATTATTACGATGGATAACATTTTCTTTCATGCAGTTAATTCAGAGCATAGTCAGTATTAGAGCGTCCACCAATTGTTATGGCCTCTCTGAACTGAACTGAATGCTTTACACACGTGCATGCCTGGGATTGCCCGGTATTTGGAAATTTGTGGTAAGTTCCTATGGGAGCAAACTGCTGAGGTCATCGGTTCCTAGGCTTACGCACTACTTAATCTAACTTAACTAACTTACTCTAAGAACAACACACACACACACACACACACACACCCATGCCCGAGGGAGGACTCGAGCCTCCGCCGAGAGGAGCCGCGCGAACCGTGGCAAAACGCCCGAGACCAAGCGGCTACACCGCGCGGCTTGTTGTCCGGTGTGAAACAAGTTCCGCACAAGGGTTACATTTCATTTGGGGAGTTCTGTGCTGTGCCTGTTGAAATCACCGCGTGCCAGTCAGTCGTGATATTCTGCAATGCATATAAAGCCGATGTTATTGTGTTCAACATGATTTTGTATCGAGAGTTATATAACAGTAAGTTAAGCTGCACGTCGACAAATCGAAACACCTGTGCGATCAATAAGTTAATTTATGTGGAAGGAAGCTAAGCTGACGTTCACCGACTAGCATTCTGTTTTTTATCATATAAATCAAGAGAGTGAAAAGCTACGTAATCATACGGTTCATAGGAAGGTGCAAATAATGTTTCCTTTCATCTGGAAATTATGTAAAGGTTCAATGAAATTTAATGTACAGAATACACCAATAAATTGTTAATTTTTTAGGGATCCGTCAAAACGGTTAATACTATTTTCTTGGATTCTTTTTTCCCGTCTGTATTTGTCTGTCTGTCCGTCCGAAACTGCTCACATTAGTATTGGCATTGTAAGTAGGCTGTTTAGGTTTTTTTATTGGTAACACCACTTCTGTACAAAAATCACTGGCTGTGCTGTGTGCAGTCTGTGGCTAGTTTGCATTGTTGTCTGCCATTGTAGTGTTGGGCAGCGGCAGCTGGATGTGAACAGCGCGTAGCGTTGCGCAGTTGGAGGTGAGTCGCCAGCAGTGGTGGATGTGGGGAGAGAGATAGCGGAGTTTTGTAATTGGTGATGAACTGCTATATATACTATGACTATTAAGGTAAATACATTGTTTGTTCTCTATTAAAATCTTTCATTTGCTAACTATGCCTATCAGTAGTTAGTGCCTTCCGTAGTTTGAATCTTTTGTTTAGCTGGCAGTAGTGGTGCTCGCTGTATTGCAGTAGTTCCAGTAACGAAGATTTTTGTGAGGTAAGTGATTTGTGAAAGGTATAGGTTAATGTTAGTCAGGGCCATTCTTTCGTAGGGATTTTTTGAAAGTCAGATTGCGTTGCGCAAAAAATATTGTGTGTCAGTTTAAGCACAGTCTTGTATAATTGTTCAAAGGAGACGTTTCAGCATGTTTAAAATAGCCCTTTTAATAACGTGTTAAAACGCTGTTTAATAGTCAATGTTCAAAACAAATTTAAAAATTAATTTTTTAAGTATGTTACCCCATTGCGGGGAGAGCCTCAAAAGAAGGGCAGAAGGAGGGGGGGCGGCGGTGGCGGCGTGAAATCCCATCACATGTCACCAAATTTTAAAGAAAACCTCAGGTAACTAATGGACCTCCCAAACCACTGCTTTTTCCTTCGTTGTTAGCGGTGGTGAAGGTCGACAGAAAATAGGTTGCACATTCACTTTTGACATTTTTTACCTGTTTTAAATCACTTTTTCCTACGCAGCACTGCTGTTTTTTTTTCATTCATCGGTTTTGTTTCTGCCTTAACTTCTATTAACAACGAAGGAAAAATCATTGGTACACGAGAGGAAAAAACACCAATAACAGATGATGCCTTATAAATAAAAGCGAAACGCATCTGGTGAAAAATGTGCTTTTGTTATTTGATATAAACTTAAGACGGAAAAGCCAATAATAACTGATTACTCGTATATTATTAATTAATTAAACCGATTCCGGCACTTAAGCCATTTTCAACAGCCATATGAAACAAGAAACAGCCGGCCGAAGTGGCCGAGCGGTTCTAGGCGCTACAGTCTGGAACCGCGCGACCGCTACGGTCGCAGGTTCGAATCCTGCCTCGGGCATGGATATGTGTGATGTCCTTAGGTTAGTTAGGTTTAAGTAGTTCTAAGTTCTAGGGGACTGATGACCTCAGAAGTTATGTCCCATAGTGCTCAGAGCCATTTTGAACAAGAAACAAAATACAAAAGCACACTTGCAAACTCTTGCTGGTAGAAGCCTTGAAGTGATGCTCAAGTTTGATTGACTTAGCGAAGTTAACTGCATATTTAATTTGTTAATATAATGTTGACAAGTGTGTTCTAGTATATTGTTTACTGTTTCATAGGGAAATACCCTCAGATCTCAAGAAAAATGCAATAATCCCTACCCCAAAGAAATTTTCAAATGTGTGTGAATTCCTAAGCGACCAAACTGCTGAGGTCATCGGTCACAGACTGCTTATACGAACTTATGCTAAGAACAACACACACACCCTTGCTCGAGGGAGGACACCGGCGGGAGGGGCCGCGCCATCCGTAACAGGGCGTCTTAAACCGTGCGGCCACTCCGCGCGGCTACCCCAAAGAAAGCAGGTGCTGACACATACGAATATTACCAGACCATCTGTTTAACAGCCTATAATTACAAAAACTGGCACGAGCTACATACATGAGAACCGAAAATCTGGTAGAAGATGACCTCGTGGAAGATTAGTTTGGGTTCAAAAGAAATGAAGGAACACGCGAGCAGTACTGACCATACAGTTTACCTTAGAAGAAAAACTGAAGAAAGACAAACATAATTTTACTGCGTTTTTAGTTTCAGAGGGAGCTTTTGACAAAGATGACGGTTTACAGATTCTTTTAAATTCTGAAGGTAGCAAGGATAAAATATAAAGAGCGAAAGGTTCTTTACGATTGGGACAGAAACCAGACTGCAGTTGAGTTGAGAAGCATAAAAAGGAAGCAGTGCTTGAGAGGGGAATGAGATAGGATTGTAGCCTATGCCCGATGTTATTCAATCTGTAAATCTAGCGAGCCGTGAAGGAAAACAAGGGGAATTTTAAAAAGAGAGACGAAATGAACATTTAGAGGTTTGGCGATGATATTGCATTTCTGAGAGGGCGTGGGACTTAGACCATTTGAACGGAACTGATAACGTCTTGAAAAGAGGTTATATGATGAACATTAACAAAAGTGAAATTAGTGTAATTAAATGCAATCAGTTGATGGAGAGGAATTAGATTAGGAAACGAGAGACTAAAAGCAGTTCAGGAAAATGTGGGAAGCAAAATAAGTGACGACGCCGATTTAGAGAGATGTAAAATGGAGACAGGTAGTAGAAGAAAACATGAAAAAGAGAAACTTAAGCGTTAGGAAGTCTTTCCCGAAGGTATTTATCTGGAGCATAGCTTTGTACGTAAATGAAACCTGTAAGATAAACAGTTCAGACAAGAAGAGAATAGAAGCTTTTGAAATGTGGTGCTATGTAGAATGATAAAGATTAGGTGGGTAAATCGAATAACTAATGGGGAGGTAACGAAGCGAATTGAAGAAAAAAGGAACCTATGACGCAGATTTACAAAACGTAGGAGGGATAGGACACATCCCGAGGCATCAAAGTATTGTCAGTTTGGTAATGGAAGAAAATGTGGGGGTAAAGATTCTAGACTGAGAAAGCACGAATACAATAAGTAGGTTCAAACGGATGTAAGTTGCAACAGCTACGCAGAGATGAATAGGACAGAGTAACGTGGAGAGCTGAATCAAACCAATTTTTGGACTCAACACAATAACAACAACAACTGCTTGCAGCTACATGAAAACGTATCGTACATAGACTATATGCTAGAACATCCATTTTCTGGAAGGGACACTAGCACGGGCCCTGTATACTGTATAACTGGCAGCTTTCCTTCGCTCTACATTCATACTCAAATTTAGACCCAGAAGTGATTCACTGAAGCTGCGGGAAACATAGTGGCTCTGAGCACTATGGGACTTAACAACTGAGGTCATCAGTCCCCTAGAACTTGGAACAACTTAAACCTAACTAACCTAAGGACATCACACACACCCATGCCCGAGGCAGGATTCGAACCTGCGACCGTAGCGGTCGCGCAGTTCCAGGCTGTAGCGCGTAGAACCGCACGGCCACTTCGGCCGGCGCAAACATAGTGTTTCTGTACAAGTATTGGATTAGAGTACCTTAACCACTGCGCCGCTTCGCATACTAATTTGATTCCAGAGTTGATGTATTCCAGAAAGTAGTGGTGTTGATGTAGCTGGTATCGAGAATTAAAGACCAGTAACTCTTTTTTGTCACACTAATATTTTCGAATAGCGAAGCAAAAAGATATTGTTCAGGTCACAAAGCTTCATGGCTCAACTGGTGTTTTCGCTACAATCGTACAGGAACAATACACAGAAGATTAACATAGCAACTAACTAAAGATAATGCGCAAAATCTTGAAACGTTCCAAATTTAAGTCGGGGATTAAATGTTTACGCGATTTTAGGTATTTTATCAGTCGCTTATAGCTCCTTACCTTCTTCCACCTCTAGTAATGATCTGCTAACGTGAAAAATGCAAGGCTTCACCCGTTCTTAGCAGTCAGAGATAAACTCTATTACTACCCCGCCTCCCTACCGTAATAACTCGCTGTATAAGTCAGTACAAATGTTGGAGAATGTTAAGAACGTACAAGCTGCAAAATGAGTGTGCATTGTAAAGCGCTGCAGTCTTCAAACCTTTACGTTGGGGACTGTTTTACTACACAATTCTAAATGCAAGAAAATGACTGAATAGATTAAAATTGCAGAGCAAAAGAATACGCGTTACAGGAGATTCGCACGTGCTGCCTTTGAATATGGCACTCCTCCCTGTTCCGAGAACGCTTGTAACAATGCCACAAAGAGTCGCGCAATATATGTTCCGTGTAGCAGCGTGTGTGTTCTTCATTTGGATGCGAGCTGCTTCTAGGACACGAGATGCTGGCTTATCTACTTCGCAGAGGTCTTTTGATGTACCGCGTGTTTGTTTTCACCAGATGAATGATATGTCAATGTTGTTATCTCTGTGCAGTGAGACGCCATACTTTAAACATCCTCTCAGCTTCTTTGTTACCAATTATAAACATCACAGCAGCTCACCCGCTTTTAAAAGCGCCGCACTCTATTTTCACAAACAATTTTCGCTTCTAATCTTGATATTTGTTTTTTTATTTTCACATAACACAGAACACACTAAATCCATAGAAATCCGTTCACAGATTATAACAAATATCTTACATGAAAATATAAATGCGGTCGAAATTAAAAACCAACTACCCTCATTTAAATTTTACCAACGTTGATGTCTCTTTAACAGAGCGTATTGTAATGATAGCATTCAAAATAATTAATTTTAAAGCTAGTGTTTAATTGTTTCCACTTGCCAAATGTGTCAGTTACCGTCGAAGAGCTCCTGTAAACTCATTAAGCGAATGGACAATTTATAACTGCTCCAAACTTTAAAGTCTATTACACACACGACGACTGGCTTTTGAGTTTTTACAAAAAAATGACATAAAAACATTTTTGATAGAAATCGTTTTATTGTTTCTCAAAATATTTGCGATGTAAGTTTTTACGCTTCTGTATTTGTTTGCCCCAGTCCTGGAAACATATTTTCCAGGATCGTGTTGCTACCTCAAAAAACTAGTTTTGGTTTCAACAGCAAAATCTCTGAACATTAGTGTTCAGATACTTTATTTGACACACGGGAGAAAAAAGAATTGGTTAGTCGACAAACCAGGTTAATACGGGCAATAAGACTTTGATTCGATGTTTTCCTTTCCCAAATAATGAAATATTTGACATCTTGCATGTCAGCTTGAATTGTCGTGATAAGAAATGACGACGTTTTCAGTTGTTTTCCTGATTTCATCGCTGGATTGTTGCAAGCAAACTCTTGCGTACCATTCAGCATCAGCTGTTCTTTGATCCGTTCCTGTAAATACATTATTTGCAACAAAAGTAACTATCATTTCAAATGGTGTATGTTTGTTACCAAAAGTAATTTCAAAACTAATGAAATTTGTTAAAGTAAGTTAAATATAAAGTAAAGTAATCAAACAGGACTTTTAAATTAAAATTTTAAAGAAGTGAATGGTACTAGCTCTTAATTTCGCAGGTATGCTTAACATTAGGATTTATAGATGAAATTTAAGTTCTTATGGCATATTTGGCATGAAGTCTGATGCGGTACCATGAAATGGCATATTTTTGGACGATGATATCACTTTGAATAGTAATTTAGGATCTATTCAAATTCATTGCCCTTTGTTATTTGGATAACAAATTAACAGCACACGATTTTAAAATAGCACATAATCGACTTTTTCAAACCATGTAACTGTGAAAGCGAAGTTATCTTGCCTACACAAAAAAAGAAAAAGATACGCTTTTTTCCCTAATCTCCAAAATATTTGCTTCATATACATGAAACAATTAAGATTCAAGAATCGTAAATGAGCCTTTACTGGCAAAATGCGCATCTAAATTTGATTGTACCAGAAGCCTAAGAAGTTTTGTTTATTCCCTGTTGTTATAATTAAATAAAATTTGATTGTTTATCTTTCGCAAGGTGACTTTGAACACCGTTATCGTGCTGGTATCTGTTCTCTCTGACAGATCAGTCGATCGGTGATTGAAGATTAGTACACATAGTATGCAGTATTATTTTGACATTTCTATTCAAAAAGTAAGTTTAATTAATTCCATTTCTCTCTTTAAGTTTCCATAGATACAGGGAGCCTATAAAGTCAGGAAACACTTTGAATTATTTATTGCACAAGAACTAAACATTGTACAAATGTCATACATATTGCGTTTTGAAGAGAAACTCTGAAAGGTTGTTTTTGTGTGTGTGTTTTTTTTCCAAACATTCGATACGCGAACCATGAGTGGCCCGGCAGACGTCAATACGGTAATCGAATTCTTGCTGGTCGGACTGTGTGACCGCGCGGTTCTAGGCGCTACAGTCCGGAACCATGCGGCTGCTACGGTCGCAGGTTCGAATCCTGCCTCGGGCATGGATGCGTGTGATGTCCTTAGGTTAGTTAGGTTTAAGTACTTCTAAGTTCTAGGGGACTGATGACCTCATATGTTAAGTCCCACAGTGCTCAGAGCCATTTGAACCATTTGAACTGCCATCGTGATATGCGCACATTATACAGCGAAGCATGACACTCGTACTTCTCTGTGGATTCACTGCTTCCGCTTCAACCGGACCATGTTCAGGATAACTACGTGAAAGACTTTATTACCAGGTCGGAAGAAGCAACATCTACGAGAAATTTCGAGAGTGCTATAACGTCAACACCGGCTGTGTGATACCGGCTGTGTAGTATGAATTTATACGCGCGTGCGGTAAGGAGGAACATAGGAAACGTTATTATGGTGCTACTTTGGGCTGTGTCATGTCCTTCGTAGCTTGTCTGACGTCACATAGAAAATCGATGATTGTGACCCTTCATCAAGAAGACAAAAGCACAGTCGTTCCCCATTTACTTCGTAGAAGCCCTATTACAGTCCTGAGGCTTAGGTCGACGATGGGGGCTTCATGCTCAAGAAAACTGAAAACTCATTAAACGATCGTTAATTTTGGATGCGAGGTGCTATCTTCGATGCTCGTCATAATTAACAGCATGTGACAACACGACTAAAATTTGAGCGTCCGCCAGTGCTGCTAGATCCAGAGTGCCGTATTCGGCTTCAGTAAGAACTTCTGAAACAGCGGGCCGTATTTCTACAGGGGAGGTAGTAATGTGGTGCCTGCAGTGTGGTGCAGCAGTTAGCGTCGATTGCTGGCGCCAGTACATATGCGACGAGCCAAAATTATTAGTAATTTAGTATTTACCAGTAAACCCCCGATCCTTTAAAGAATCGAAATCTCTACAAAAACAGCTTCACGCATCTGATTACTTTGCAAATGAATTAACAAGCTAACTAATGTACACTCCTGGAAATGGAAAAAAGAACACATTGACACCGGTGTGTCAGACCCACCATACTTGCTGCGAGAGGGCTGTACAAGCAATGATCACACGCACGGCACAGCGGACACACCAGGAACCGCGGTGTTGGCCGTCGAATGGCGCTAGCTGCGCAGCATTTGTGCACCGCCGCCGTCAGTGTCAGCCAGTTTGCCGTGGCATACGGAGCTCCATCGCAGTCTTTAACACTGGTAGCATGCCGCGACAGCGTGGACGTGAACCGTATGTGCAGTTGACGGACTTTGAGCGAGGGCGTATAGTGGGCATGCGGGAGGCTGGGTGGACGTACCGCCGAATTGCTCAACACGTGGAGCGTGAGGTCTCCACAGTACATCGATGTTGTCGCCAGTGGTCGGCGGAAGGTGCACGTGCCCGTCGACCTGGGACCGGACCGCAGCGACGCACGGATGCACGCCAAGACCGTAGGATCCTACGCAGTGCCGTAGGGGACCACACCGCCACTTCCCAGCAAATTAGGGACACTGTTGCTCCTGGGGTATTGGCGAGGACCATTCGCAACCGTCTCCATGAAGCTGGGCTACGGTCCCGCACACCGTTAGGCCGTCTTCCGCTCACGCCCCAACATCGTGCAGCCCGCCTCCAGTGGTGTCGCGACAGGCGTGAATGGAGGAACGAATGGAGACGTGTCGTCTTCAGCGATGAGAGTCGCTTCTGCCTTGGTGCCAATGATGGTCGTATGCGTGTTTGGCGCCGTGCAGGTGAGCGCCTCAATCAGGACTGCATACGACCGAGGCACACAGGGCCAACACCCGGCATCATGGTGTGGGAAGCGATCTCCTACACTGGCCGTACACCACTGGTGATCGTCGAGGGGACACTGAATAGTGCACGGTACATCCAAACCGTCATCGAACCCATCGTTCTACCATTCCTAGACCGGCAAGGGAACTTGCTGTTCCAACAGGACAATGCACGTCCGCATGTATCCCGTGCCACCCAACGTGCTCTAGAAGGTGTACGTCAACTACCCTGGCCAGCAAGATCTCCGGATCTGTCCCCCATTGAGCATGTTTGGGACTGGATGAAGCGTCGTCTCACGCGGTCTGCACGTCCAGCACGAACGCTGGTCCAACTGAGGCGCCAGGTGGAAATGGCATGGCAAGCCGTTCCACAGGACTACATCCAGCATCTCTACAATCGTCTCCATGGGAGAATAGCAGCCTGCATTGCTGCGAAAGGTGGATATACACTGTACTAGTGCCGACATTGTGCATGCTGTGTTGCCTGTGTCTATGTGCCTGTGGTTCTGTCAGTGTGATCATGTGATGTATCTGACCCCAGGAATGTGTCAATAAAGTTTCCCCTTCCTGGGACAATGAATTCACGGTGTTCTTATTTCAATTTCCAGGAGTGTATTTGCCTTTAAGCATGTCAGCGAGGAAAAGTGGAGGAAAGATTTGAAATTATATCTAAAGATTGCTGGAAGTCACTAAGTGCCGTCATTATGAAACATTGTAGCAATATAAACTGGGAAATTTGTACTTCCTGTTAAGAAAAAGCCAGTTTTTCACGCATCTCAATGTTTATGACGTCATTTCACCTGAACTTCTGTCCGCCTGCTTAGCTATGTGATAACGTGCTTGCCTCCCGTGCAGCGGGCCCGTGTTTGGTTCCGGGGCGGGTTGGAGGTTTTCTCTGCTCGTGGACTGCGTGTTGTGTTGTCCTCATCATCATTTCATCCTCATTATCGACGCGCAAGTCGCCCAATGTGGCGTCGACTGAAATAAGACTTGCACTTGGCGGCCGAACTTCCCCGGACGCGGCGTCCCGGCCAACAATGCAATACACACATTAACATTTTACCCGAACTACTGTCTGTGTCGTACAATGATACAATTTAGCAGATACGTTAAGTGATTACTGTATGAAAAGTGCGTTGCGAATAGAGTTAGTAGTAAAGAAGTAATAAATTAAATTGTCATGCCTGATGCTGAAGTTTCACTGAGCTCCATTTTAAGCAAAACTTAGTTTTTAATGCGTCTAAGTATTTATGACGCTATGTCTCCTGGACTATGTGTTGCACAGTGACATAATTTTACAGGTACATTCAGGGTTGTATATGGTTACTATCTGCATATTGCGTCGCGAACAGAGTCGGTAGTAGGGAAGCAATAAATTAAAACATCAGGCCTGATGCTGCCGTTTTACTGCATGACTAGCGGAAATGAAGTAAGCGGTAAACTTTTTTTCCTTTCGTGATTTTGTAGAGGGGTGTCAGTGAGAAAAAGTTCCGAAAAGGATGAAATAGTGCGTAAAATCTGTTGGAAGTTACTAAGTGCTCTCATTTTCAAATAATAGGTGAATGAAGTGCAGGAATACGCGCCTGGAGACAAGCAGACAGTTTATAACTGTAATTCTTGCCTTGTTCTGCTAAACTTTAACATAAGATTACACCTATTAATGAGTTGATTGTCATAGCATTTTAAATTTTTGAATTCGGTTGATAATTACATGAAATATTGAGAATCAATTTTTCGTCGCCCCCCGGAAGCCGTCAGACAGTCAACCTACAAACGGTTCTGGGGACTCTGCTTCGGGTTCCAGGATAGTCGTTTAGAAATATAGATAACCAACTTAGCTCCCACTGCGTCGCTTGTGTACACTGTGGAAATATGAGGTGCACTTTTTTTCGTTTTAAACGGATTTGTATGTTGTTACGACCATTAAACGTGTGTAAACCAAAGAACCCACTTTCTATAAAAGAGGTAGTGGCAATTTCACAAACTGCAACACCTTCTAAACTTTTCACTCTAATTCATATCATGGAAGCATGGTCTTTACCTAATGTACTTCTGACCAAAAAGCGTTACTCATAGCTGGAGTCGGTAGTTTTTGTTAATCCTGCCTTTGAGTTCTTGTGGTGATATTTCATTCCCTCTCATATATACCCATTTTCATACATTTAAGTTTAAAAGTTTTTTAATATCATGAAATATTGTCACGAAAATTTTCGTCCTCTAGTTTACGCCATTATGGGTTAAATTCCCAAAAACAGTGAAGTACGTATTTATTTATTTCTAACTGAGTACTCAAATACCAGTTTCCCTTGATGTAGAACTAAAAATAATTTAATAGTTCTTTAATAATTACATATTTTCAAAATAAAACCCTTCACTCATTATTTCACTCCCTTGTGGGTTGAATTTCCAAAAATGCTGAAACGAAATACCAATTTTCGTAGTTCTTACTTCAAAGTTGTCTTAATAGGAATATATTTTCAAAAAACCTCTCACTTCCTATTTCACCCCCTTAGAAGGCGAATTTCAAAAAATCCTTTCTTAAACGATGCCGACAGTATAAGATGAACAACCTCTCCAAATTTCAAGTTTCTATCCTTAGCGGTCTAGGCTGGGCGATGAGGAGTCAGTGAATTAGTCAATACATTTCCTTTCATATATAGAGATTTCTGGGAGGTTCTAGAAATTCTTGCCGGCCGCGGTGGTCTCGCGGTTAAGGCGCGCAGTCCGGAACCGCGCGACTGCTACGGTCGCAGGTTCGAATCCTGCCTCGGGCATGGATGTGTGTGATGTCCTTAGGTTAGTTAGGTCTAAGTAGTTCTAAGTTCTAGGGGACTGATGACCACAGATGTTAAGTCCCATAGTGCTCAGAGCCATTTGAACCATTTTGAATCCAGAAATTCTTACTGTTTTTGTATTCTGCAATATTTGATGTCTCTGTAAATAGCTGCACTCTCTGTGCAGCAGATCAGGTCTGTTCTGGCTGCACGTTGGCGTTCGTAATAAACGTGTTTTCGGTGCTAAGTGTTTTAATTCATTGACTACCCTGCTTTCGGATTTACACATTTCTGCTTACGACCTGACAATATATGCAAACCATTCAATGTGGTGTTGGCCCACCCTTAGCCTTGACGACAGACTGAGTGCTACACTGAGGAGAGGTATCGATGTCGGTCGGTGAGGCCACGCACGAAGTCGGCGTTCCAAAACATCCCAAAGGTGTTCTGTAGGATATAGGTCAAGACTTTGTGCAGGCCAGTCCATTAAAGGGATGTTATTATCGTGCAACCTCTGCTCCACAGGCCGTGTGCATTATGAACAAGTGCTCGATCATGTTGAAGGATCCAATCGCCATCCCGAATTGCTCTTTCACAGTGGGAAGCAAGAAGATGCTTAAGACATCAATGTAGGCCTTTGCTTTGATAGTGCCACGCAAAGCAACTGTCAGATGAAGTTCACCTGGCGTTAGCCATACCCACACCCTGCTATCGGATCGCCACATTGCGTACCGTGATTCGTCACTCCACACGGCGTTTTTCCACTGTTCAATCGTCCAATGTTTACGCTCCTTATACCAAGCGAGGCGTTGTTTGGAATTTACCGGCGTGATATGTGGCTTATGAGCAGCCGCTCGACCATGAAATCCAAGTTTTCTCACCTTACGCCTAACTGTCATAGTACTTGCAGTGTACCCTGATGCAGTTTGGAATTCCTGTGTGATGGTCTGGATAGATGTCTGCCTATCACACATTACGACCCTCGTCAACTGTCGGCTGTCTCTGTCAGTCAACAGAGGAGGTCGGCCTGTACGCTTTTGTGCTGTACCTGTCCCTTCACGTTTCCACTTCACTATCACATCACAGACGTGACACAAGTGACACCCATTCACCTGACGACGTTGGAAGCCCGTGACTTCCGCGAAGCGCCCCATTCTGCTCTCTCACGATGTCTAATGACTACTGAGGTCGCTGATATGGAGTACCTGGCAGTAAGTGGCAGAACAATGCACCTAATATGAAAAACGTATGTTTTTGGGGGTGTCCAGATACTTTTGATCACTTAGTATACATCCAGAAGCGTGACTTTTTTAGTGGCCTAAGAAATACCGAATATTAAGAAGGGAGAGAAACAGGAAAACCGTTGCATCAAATGCATTGAGACCGGGTAAGTGTTAAAAGCTCTTAGAACTAACGTGTCCGACATGCGGTGTGAATCTGTAGAAGGAGTCGAAGAACAGGTACAAGAAGACTTGCAATATATCTCTAGAAAACAGAAAGGTGATAACAGTTCTACTGATTTGCTAAGATTAGTGCCAACTTAGACGACAAAGATATATTCCAAGCCTATGAGCCCGATACTTGTCAAGTTGCTTCGTGATAAAGCACATGATAGTGGCAGAGATTCACTGAAGAGAGTCATTTGTTCTGAATTAAAAATAGAGTTGGCGGTATCTGGTCATGGTGCAATCGGAATACCTCCTCTTTCACTGTTGCAACAACGATTACGCGGAAAACAACATTAATTAAAAAGGAAATAGTACTGCAAAAGCAAACAACTTACACAGTATTAGCAGACTTTTATGAGGACTTTTTCAGAACATGGCTTGAAGTTGTGACTGTGTGTTATTTTAATGTCTCTACATGACAGCTGAAGTCTTTGCTAAATAACATGCTTCGTTGTAACTAAGCACATTAAGACAAATATTCTGAAATGACAGTTGCAATCTCTATTATTCCAATAGTGAGGCTTGTGCCTGTGATTATTTCCTTACAACATCCCTTCAACTACAGTTCATCTCAAGGACTCAATATCTACCCAAGTATTCTAGCTCTTCGCTTCACAATATTCTTTATTATACATTCTTACGTCCTTGGTTTGTCGCATGACGCCTTTAGTTGTTATTAACTCAGTTCATTTGGTCTTCAACAGCGTCCTGTAACACCACGTTTCAAAGAGTTATAGTCGTTTATATTCTGTCTTTCCAATTATCGGCCAGGCACTTCACAGTGATTTGCAAAGTATTGCGTAGATTGTCCGTATTTCGTATCCATACACACCTGTGCCGCTAATATACATATATGACATTAACGTGCAATAACCACTCACAGACGGCAGGTGGAAGCACAAACAGTGGGGGGTATAAAAAGCGTGTCGGGGGTACGCGGAAAACAGTGCAGTCGTTGTCGTAGGGCGTCAACGGACCCATTTGTCAGACGTCCAAAAGGGACAAGGGAGAAAGCACTTCCGAAATGTCTGAGTCTGTAGACTATTCGAGTGCCGCCATGGTTAAAGTGTACCGTTAATGGCAAAATGGCGAGCCGACCGCTGTGGCCGAGCGGTTCTTGGCGCTTCACTCCGGAACTGCGCTGTTGCTACGGTCGCAGGTTCGAATCCTGCCTCGGGCATGGATGTGTGTGATGTCCTTAGGTTAGTTAGGTTTCAGTAGTTCCACGTCTAGGGGACTGATGACCTCAGATGTTAATTCCCATAGTGCTTAGAGCCATTTGAACCATTTTTGAGCAAAATGGCGCTATCCAAAACCAGCGCCGAGGCAACTGCCGTGCACCACGCGCCGTAGATGACAATGGTGAACGTCGTCTTGCGGTGACGTGTACGGCCGAATAGAAGTGCAACTGTTGTGCAGCTGACCGCCCAGATGAACCAACGGGCAACCAACAGTGTCTTCGCAATGATCGTTTAGCAACTGTCGCCCAGTTTGGGCCTCGGTTTCAGGCGCCTGGTTCACGCACCCACGCCGACTGCTGTTCATCGGCGACGAAGGCTGGAATTTGCACTACAGTACCGCACTGGGCGTCCACTGAGTGACGACAGGTGGTCTTTTCAGACGACTCATGTTTTATGCTCCAACGGACAGATGCCTGTACTACCCAGCAACAATGGTCGGAAGGGTCCAGGCCAGAGGAGGGAACGTTATGGTGTGGGGAATGTTTTCGTGGCGTTCCCTGGGTGATCTCGTCAATCTGGGAGGCAAAACGGATCAACACAAAAATGTATATATTCTTGGGGACCATCTCCATCCCTACATGCAGTCTGTTTTCCCTTGGCACAATGACATCTACCAGCAGGAGTGTTTCGAATAGCACTAGGACGAGTTTATCGTTCTTCCCTGGCCATCAGACTCCCTTTATTGAAACACAATTGAGGACCACCTCGATCGAGGTGTTCGCGCTGTTGATCCTCAACAGAGAAACCTAGTGCAGCTGGCCATGCCACTGTAGTCGGCGGGGCTCTACATCCCTGGTGGTACCTTCCAGATCCTCAATGACCCTCTTCCTGCAAGTCCGCGCGGCAAGTAGTGGTTATTCAGGCTTTTGACAGGTGATCACATTAATGCGACTGATCCGTGTATACAGTTTTCTCTCGTTGGCTCGTTGCATAACGACTTGTTTCGTTATCAACTCAATCCATCTGCTCTTGAACAGCCTTCTGTAACACTATATTTCAAAGGCTTATAATCCTTTCATTTCTGCCTTCCCTATTGTTTGTCAGACAGTTCTCACAGGGCTTTGCAAAGTATGGTTGTAGATTGTCCATATTTCGTATCAGTACCCAACAGAGCAGCTCATAAAGCTTTTCGTGAGTCCATTTCTGGTCTCAAGGTTATGTTCTTGGACGTCACGGCTTTTTATAGGAATCCCACCTGGCTTGGGTAATCCTGGCTACTAAATTTTACTTGCATCTGTCTTCTTT
This sequence comes from Schistocerca serialis cubense, assembly GCF_023864345.2. NCBI lineage: Eukaryota > Metazoa > Arthropoda > Insecta > Orthoptera > Acrididae > Schistocerca > Schistocerca serialis. The sequence continues at coordinate 290,952,686 of NC_064644.1, read as the reverse complement.
ATATATTCTAGTTCCTATGCTGCAAAATTCGTGCACTCCTTCAAGAATGTCTTGCCCATTATGATGTATCATGCAGCGTAACTTGCTGTGACAGTGCGAGAGAGAGAGACAAAGATATTGTTTATTACTCTGTGACGGTCAGAGCTCACATAATTATTCTTAGGTACAGAGCTTTTGTTCTCGTTAAGAGGAACTTTACAAGAAAAGAGCCATTTTTGTGATGTAAAAATCGACGCCAATGCTAGTTTTTGATTCACATTGTAAAATATATGTGTATAAGGAAGAAAATCAGTTAATAGAACAATAAAACATTGTTCTTTTCAAGAAGGTACGTGTTATTCTACACCCAGCGTATACTTCTATTGTGATTTAATAATAAAGACCAGCTTAAGAACAGTTCGGACGCAAAAGGCAAAGGTCCCGAGTTCGAGTCTCGGTCCGGCACACAGTTTTAATCTGCCAGGATGTTTCATATCAGCGCAAACTTCGCTGCAGAGTGAAAATCTCATTCTGGAAACATCCCCCAGGCTGTGGCTAAGCCATGTCTCCGCAGTATCCTTTCTTTCAGGAGTGCTAGTTCTGCAAGGTTCGCAGGACACCTTCTTGTAAAGGTTGGAAGGTAGGAGGCGAGGTACTGGCGGAAGTAAAGCTGTGAGGACGGGGCGTGAGTCGTGCTTGGGTAGCTCAGTTGGTAGAGCACTTGCCCGCGAAAGTCAAAGGTCCCGAGTTCGAGTCTCGGTCCGGCACACAGTTTTAATCTGCCAGGAAGTTTCAAAATTTATTTTTTTTCAAAGGAGCCTCTATACATGTATAACATTTGGCCGTTCAACATATCCCCCGCGAACGTCATTAGCGTAGTTTTCTTGTTGCTCATGAACACGTTACAACCATAAACTAGCACTCGCTCACTTACATGGTGAGCCCGATTCAATACCTGTTCATTTTCGCTACTGCTAGATCATCGATGCACCGTCACATGCTGACTTTCTGCCAGTGACAGACGACCTCAAATCGAAATGGAGCTTTACTACCGTCACTGCTTCTTCAGTAAACAACTTAAATTTCAGTGGTGACAATGGGAAAACATGCCTTAGTCATTCCTAAGTTTGGTCGGATGCATTATTCAATCACTGGTGACTACTTCAGTTATAACGGAAGCAATTTCTTTTGACTGATAAATTTGAGCATGTATCACTGCAGATTACATCTGAAGCCATGTCTCGTTCAAAAATAAAATAGTCTTTCCAAAAAATAAGATTTTGTGATGCAGAATTACTAATGACCGTGTTGAAAAGAAAAGATATTTATGATATAGTGCAATATCTGTAAGTCCGAGTCTAGATTAGAATGGAAGGTATTTACCTGCAAAGTAATAGTAAATCTCTGGTTGAACAGGACTTCGCAATTCAATGACTGTTCACACGGCTTCTCACTTCGACTTTTGAAATGATTATTACGAACATATTTTTTCCCTATTATATTGAAAATGCGCAGAAACCTAATTCATCGTTGTAAGCACTCCTACGAAAATAGTGAAAGGATCACATTTTAAGAATGAAAAAATGTGAGATACGTAAATTGCTCCATTATTTATGTAACAACAATGAAATTTGGTGCGAGATTTCGCAGTTTCGAATTTGAATATGCGCTCTCGGAACACTGTCTCGTAATTTAATCTACTACTTCTTTGCAGGTAAGGAAATCCTATAACAATTGTTATCTAGTCAAAGTACGTAGGGCGTATACACCGAAATGACAAAAGTCAGCCGCGCGGAGTTGCCGCGCTGTTAGAGGCGCCATGTCACGGACAGCGCGACCGCTCCCGCCTGGGGTTCGAGTCCTCCCTCGGGCATGGGTGTGTGTGTTGTTATTACTATAAGTTAGTTTAAGTAGTGTGTAATTCTAGGGACCGATGACCTCAGCAGTTTGGTCCCTTATAAATTCACACACACATTTGACAAAAGTCATGGGATACCACCTATGTCGCCCGCCGTAGTGCGGCAACTCGACTGGCATAGACCCAACAATTCGTTGGAAGTTCCCTGCGGAAACATTAAACCATGCTGCCTCTATTACCGTCCATAGTTACGAAAGTGTTACTGGTGCAGGATTTTGTGCGCTAATTGACCTCTCGCTTATGTCCCATGTCGGCCGATCAGGGTGGCCAAATCATTCGCTTACTGTCCAGAACGCCCTTCTAACTAATCGTGAACAGTTGTGGCTCTGTGACATGGCGCATTGTCATCCATAAAAATTCCATCGTTGTTCGGGAACATGAAGTCTAGGAATGGCTACAGATGGTCTCCAAGCAACCCAACAAAACATTTCCAGCCAATGATCGGTTCCACGTAAACACGGCCCACACCATTATGGAGCCACTGCCAGCTTGCACGGGGCCTTGTTGACAACTTGGGTCCATGGCTTCGTGGGTCCGCGTCACACTGTAACCTTCCACTGATTTCTGCGGCTATTTCACGTAGTGTTTATAAAATAAATAAAATAAATTAAATAAAATAAAATATTAATTATTTTATCTGTATGTTTGTCTCTCCTATGAGTCGTCAGGTTTTAATTATTCGGTATCAGACGCTTGACAATGGCTTTTTCGTAAAGGCAATGTTACTCGTAGTTGAACGTGAAGTAAAACTGAAATAATCGGACTTCGTAATTAAATCGTTTCCAAAGACTGCTGCGGTAGGTGCGGACTCATAATCTAAATCTCAATATTACAATAATTTGCCAGCCATGCCAAAACGTCGTACAGAGGTGATTGTCTACTAAACAAAAAAATTACACAGTTAGTTAAATCAGATATATTCAATGAATAAGCCTACAGTTCATAATCCTACTTACTTTTATAAATATAAATTCTTTTCAGAATCGAGTGCCTAGTATGGTTGCAACTCGCAGTAATTTTCTATAACATGAAATATGGCGGTGTGCCAGACAATAAACTAAAATACGTGGTTCTCGCACCACTTCAACCAGAGCTCTCTTTTCTTAATCAAACATACGAGTAACGTAATTGTGCTTTTGTTTTATTAGCGACACAGCGCTGCAGTTGTGTGCCATAGGCTTTATTTATTTGTCACTGATTATTTATTTAATTAATATCTCGCGTTTCCGAGGAAACTCACGCTCGGCATGCAAATGTGCCTTTATATTGCCCCCTGAATTGCGAGGCGAAAGGACACACCTGCAGGCGAGCAATTCACCTAAAGGCACAAGAAAATCTAAGTTATCTACAACTATTTACATGACCTACATTATACACATTATATACAACTTTGAATGACGCGGGTGCGCCGTAAAAGTTCTTATGTTGGCAGATAGAGTGCGCGCATGCGCAGAAGCGTCTGTGTGACTGCCGTTATGTCGTACAGTTAGATCACGCGGCACAGTATTGCAGTTCATATTGTTCGTGTGCGCGCGTTTCTCAGTCGTTGCACAAAGAAAATATTCAACCAAGATTACATATGAAGACTACATTCTATGACAGGTAACTTAGTTTTAAATTTACAATATTCGTTATAACACAATACAACTTAGATTGTTGAATGTTCTTAGTTACATAGTATTGTTTTGAAATACTTCAAAGAAAAATGTCCGTATGTTTCAGGTGCGTTGACCTATACACATCGTGTCGTTATCACAGTTCATATTCATCTGCTGCTCAATAATTTCTTTTTTTTTTTTTTACAGGTCAGTATCGTCGTGGTAAAGTTTTTTGATCACAGTAACATCGTTGTATAACAACGTGATTAATACATAAGCGTGTCCATTTCCCATTTCCATTATAGTCGTTGTGATGCAGTTCGTTGTAAGTAAAAGCATTGCTTATTACAGATCAGGCGTGACCCGTCGAGTAATTGGTCCACGTGCAGTTCGTTTTTTTTTCATTCCGTGGAAGCTTGGTTGCAGAACCTCGGACGGCATATAGCTGGCGTCGATCCTTGGACAGTCCAGGTAAGAGTGTCCGTCACATTTCGAGAACATTTCATTCCCTGAAGTTCCAACCAAAATTCTTCCACCCGTCGTGTTGTTTTCTGGACAGGCACCTTGTGTCCATTTAATCCAGTTAACATCTTGAAGTTGGGTACTGTAGTAATGTCACTAGACGATGCACGAATTATTCACTTCACATTTTCAGTTTTTTTGCTGAATATAGCTCACCTAAATGTTCGTAGTTATTAATCAAGGAAATCGTTCATCGCGTTTACATAGGTACGATGCATAATGAATGGCATTAACCGTTTCCTTCACATAGGTTTCTGCGTAGTTGCAGAGTTAGTAATGTTCGTTAATGTCCGTGAAAAGAGGTTCACTATGCAATGTCTTTTTGACACTCGTTTTGTTCAAATCTTTACATGATACATCAGTTAAAAAAATAAGTAATTATACATACACACGTCACATATTTTCTTAGCATAAACATAATACAGTTGCACATAAACATGTTTACATCATCATTACATAGCTATAGGTTATTACATTGTGTCACATTTGATTACATGAATTGCAGATATTTACATCCTCTTTAGCGGTTTTGCTGGGATATTATCGATGTTTTTTGTGATGTCATCTGAAATTAAGATAGGTTAGACACAACATTCATTACATCAGTAGGCAAGACCAGGCGTTTTCACTACTCAATAAATATTCAAAATAGTAAGAGAGAGAAAATGTTCGATTCCTCGCGTTTTGTGCGTGTGTGTAGAGTGTCTGTGTGGCCTTGACTACTGATAGATGCTTTTCGTGCTGAGAGATGTGCGTCTAATCTATTTCTCAAAGTAAAAGATCGCTTCACAGATGACGTCTGTCAGTTCGTCAGGTGTCATACCAAGTCAGTGGTACCTACAATAACAAATGTTCCGTGAAAAATTAATATGTCATTCACTGCTACGTAATCATAAATTTTACTTTAATATTCAGTCTTCTCGGTGGAGCCGCGGCGTTGAAAGAAAAGTTCTTCTGTCTTCAACTGCGACTCTGGAACACTGAAATGAAAATTTCTATACTACTTATTATCTGTGTTGTAGCAACAGAGTTTTTCGAGTTGCTTAGCAATATTTTGATGGGTATGACTTTGATATTATTCAGCATGAAATGCTCTAAGATCTCGGTGTGCGTATAGCCCAATAATTTTGTTAGTTCTACGATGTTGTAACAGATACGCACCAGGGTGCGGTATGTTAACAATTACATAAGGTCCTTCATATAGCAGACGCCACTTAGCGTTGCGTCGTTTGAGTGCAATAGATTTATGATGAGTACGAAGTAGTACAAGCATTCCTACCTCGAATTTTTGTTTTCTTTTTATTATGTTTCTGTGATGTTTGTTTCGTATCTGTGCGTGATGTGTCAGCGTAGTCAATACTTCTTTTATTTTCTGTTCAGGTGTGATTTCCTTGTCTGACAACTTAAGTAATGGTTCTATTCACTGATCGTTCTGTTTGCAATTGAACATGATCTCGTTAGGTGTGTAATTTGTATCGTAAATATTTAAATTATTGTGTACGTCTTCGAAAAGACTTAGGTAGGACACCCAATTAGTATGTTTTGATGAAATATAGGTCCTCATGAATCGATTTAATTCTCGGAAAAGTCTCTCAGTCGCGTTACATTGTGGACTAAACCTCGAAATAAATATACTTTTAATGTTATTTTCCTTCAAGAAATTTCTCCATTTGTTCCCAGAGTAGTATGCTGCATTATCTGATAGAATTGCTTTAGGTTTTCCCACGTGCGTCAGGTAATCACTTGAGAATCTTCGTATTACAGCACTTGCAGTGGCGGATTTTAAAGCATAAAGTTTAACATGTTTAGAAAATATATCGTAAAAAGCTAAGATATATTTGACGCCTCCAGAGCTTGCTGGATGCGGTCCACTGATGTCAGTACACAGAATTTCCAGGGGTTTACTAGGTAAAATAGAATGTAAATCTGTTTTTGTGGACAAATTCTGAGGTTTTGATTTTTGACATATGACACATGTTTTCAGTTCCCTGTAAATTTTTCTTCTCATATTGCTAAAATAACAGTATGTACTGAGCTTCGCTAAACACTTTTTTGTCCCATAATGACCCCAAACTAAGTGTGTGTGCCAAATTAAATTACGTTCAGACTCTTTGGGAATGCATACACACCAGTTAGTAGCATTTGGATGTCGGCGGTAAAATAGCACATCATTGTGTAACTTGTAATACTTAGTCAAAGGATGATTGTGTTTTTCTACCAGTAATGTTATTATTTTATACCAGTGAGGATCAGATTTTTGTAATTCAGCCATGTTTCTGCACATATCCATATAATATTGGTGATACTGCTTGTCTTGCATTAAGAGAATCCTGTAGTCATTTATATTTTCTAAGTCACTGTTGGTATCATTCATACCTTGTGGAAGTCTAGACAAAGTGTCTGCAATGGTGTTGTCCTTACCTCTTATGTACTTAATTTCAAAAGAGTAGTTCTGAAGTGTAACTGCCCATCGTGATAGTCTAGGATGTACAAGTTTACAAGTTAACAAAAATGTCAGGGCCTGGTGATCGGTGTAAATTACTGTATGTTTTCCAAATAAATAATAATTGAATTTCTTGAATGCCCATACTATGGAAAGTGTTTCTAACTCAGTAGTAGAGTATGTACGCTCACATTCAGTTAGAGTGCGACTCGCAAACCCAATAATTCTTATCTGTTCCTCCTCTTTATTCTTTACAACTTGAAATAAGCAACAGCCCAAGCCAGTACGTGAAGCGTCAAAAGTCATACAAAAATCTAAATTGAAATCTGGATGGCTCAATATGTTAGCATTCACTAAAGCATGTTTAATTGTATTAAAGTCATTCTGGCACTGTTCCGACCAGATCCAAACTTGATTCTTTCTGAGTAGATTTAGCAGATGTTTACTGTTCAAAAGTGGTTGTGGCAAAAAACGTCTGAAAAATGAACATAGCCCAAGGAATGATTTTAACTGCTTTTTAGTTCGAGGGCTAGGAAAGTTTCTGATAGCATCTAATTTACTGGGATCCGGACGTATACCCTGTGAATTAATGATATGTCCTAAATACTTTATCTCACTGCAACCAAACTTTGATTTTCTAAGGTTGGCTGTGACTCCAGCTTGTGCAAATTTTTCTAAAATTCTTTGAAGTGTGTCAACGTGTTCATTCCAGGATTGTGTAGCTATCAGTATATCATCTACATAGTGTGTGACTGTCTCAACTAAATCGTCGCCAAGCACGGTATCCAGGGCTGTAATGAATACCCCAGAGCTGACATTCAGTCCGAAGGGTAGAACACAAAACTGATAGGTTCACCCCCCGAACATAAATGCAGTATATTTCCGAGAATCAGGAGTGATACCCACCTGCCAAAACGAATTAGCGAGATCTATTGTGGAAAAATATTTTGCATCAAGAAATTTCTGTAATTGCTCTTCTAAATTTTCAGGTTTTGTGTGAACCGGTAAAATTATTTCATTAATAGCTCGTGCGTCTAACACTAACCTAATGCTTCCATTTGATTTTTTGACAACAAGTAGAGGACTACAGTAAGGTGAGATGGATGGTTCAATGACCTTCCAGTCTAACATTTGTTTTAATTCTTGCCACACAGCAGGTCGTTGAGATAACGGTACGTTATATGTCTTATGGTAGAAGATCTTGTGAGGCTTAACTTCAATCTTGTACACATACGTGTTGATAACACCTAATCGTTTGGTAAAAACTTGTAAATATTTGGATAACACTTCCTGTAGTTTTATACGTTCATGTACACTGAGAGCTGTAGCTTCACTTATCTTATGATCAAGCAATGTTTTCAAGTCCATTAGCTCTGTGTCAGATGAGCGTGTTTGCATGTCTTGAATGTCTTTGTCAAGTACTAACTGAACCTTGTACCCTGTACAGTGTTTGTCATGCTTTAGAGTTCTCCTGTCCAAATCAATAATAATTACCCCGCTTTTATCATTTAAAATACATTTACCTTTGGAGAAGTCTATAATGCAGTCCTTCTCGCTCATAATATCTATTCCTAATATGCAATTAGTCACAAGGTTTTGTACAACCAGGAATGGCCATTGTACGGTTCCATTACCTATTTTAACGTTTACAAAAACTTGCTTCGTAACCCTACATGACTTATTACCTAGTGCAGTAGTTATTTTACAGTTTTGGGCAGGAAACTCAGGCACAGGTTCCAATTCACACATCTTTTTATAAAAATTAAAAGATAAAACGCTCACAGCTGCACCTGTATCTAGGATAATAGTAGTTGGAATCCCACCTACTACACCAGTAGTGGATGCTAAAACGATTTCATTTGTGTTTAAACGACATTGTGTACTGTCTTGTAGAAGTTCATCTGATATATTGTTATTGTGGTTGTATCTTATAAATAAAACAGGTAGTTTTTGTTTAGAATTACTCGGCATATCATTATTCTGTTGTTCAAGTGTGGTGTCAAATAACTGATTAACATTGAAGCCGCCCCCCAAGGATTCTTCAGCCATGACCTGGGGCAAAGTAGTGACTGTTTCTAGTTTGTTGGATTAGCATTTGTACTAGGTACTGACACAGATTGAGGTTGTGCATCAGGTGTCATTTCTATTATATTCACATTCGGATATTGCCTATTATGATCTCCAAACTTTTGCGGTTGTTGTTGCTGTTGCGCATTATAACTTACCTGTTGGTCGTAAGGTATGCTCCAATTTTGACCTGGTGGCTGCTGTGGTAAAGCAGAGTTTGAATGAAAGTACTGATCGTTACGAGTCCAACCTTGATGCTGTCTTGGCTCGTAGTTATTATTATTTCTATTTCTGTTTGTGTTTTTGTTATTACCTTTGTATCCGTTGTTACCGTTGTAGTTATTACCGCGGTGCCTTTTGTATGGATTGCCGCATGAAATGTTATTACTGTTGTAACTATTGTTTGTATTGGAATACGCGTGTTGATTTTGATTTCCGTACTGAGACGGCATGTGAGTTTGCTGTTTTTGTTGTACCGCGTATCCAACTGTGGGCGCGCCAGAATTGTGTTGGCAAGCCTGCATGTTTTGCATACCACTAGTGTAAACATTGTGGCTGCTGTTTTGCCGCGCGAAGCGCTGATCTTCAAGTAACATGTCAACCGAATCTAAAGCTGTTAAAAAATAATCTGAATCGTCATCCGGGATATGTAGGAGTTTTTCTTTAATGTTGAAAGGCAATTTGGCCTTCAACGCACGGAGTATATCTCGCGTTGCTACTGGTTCGTCTAAAAAGTGTCCCATGTTCAAGTATTTTTCAAAATATCTGCGTAAGTTACCATTTTTACTGTTAAAAGTTTCAGGTTCTAAAATTTGTCTTCTGAGTCGCTCCTGAACGGATTGCGACCAGAATTTGTTCAGAAAAGCACGCTCAAACTCACTGTACGTGGTACATACGTCAGCTTGACTGTATGCCCAGACAGCTGCATCACCTTGGATGTAACCGACAATATATGAAATCTTTTTCCGGTCACTCCAAGTGCGTGGAAATGCGTTACTAAAAGATTTGAGAAAAATCACCGGATGAATGGTTCGTTTTTCTGGGATAAAAATCTGAAATTGCCTGTGTTTCATTAAGCTTTCGTCTTCCTTTGCATTATGATATGGATTTGTCCCACTGTAATTACTGCTATGTCCAGCTGGCGAGTAATTACGATAATGTTGCTGTGGTTTACCATGATAATAGCTTGTGTTTGTGTTTGCACATCGTGGTATGTGTTGTAGTTGTGGTGTGTTTTGTTCTTGTGTATTTGTCGTGTGCGGTATGTGTGTGTCATACTCGAATGTATATTGGTTCCTGAACTGTGCATTTTGACTGATATTTTCGTTACATTTAGACTGTGGTCGATCGGTGAATTGTCCCATGGGTGCAGTGACGGATTGTACTGCGTCACTGATCAGCTGTTTGTTATTAGTAATGTATTGCGCTACGGAGTCGTGCACCATTGTTGGTAAATTTTCACGTAAGCATCTATCAAAATGTTTGTCTTTGTTGACTACCCAATCATGAAATTCTTTATTAATATTTTGAAAATGAGCTGTGGCATCAGATTGTAAGATGTCAGTCAGGTGTTGTTCAACATTGTCAAATTTATTCTGTACGTCAGTAATTCGTTTTTCAAGGTTGTCATGTACTGAAGAATATGTTTGAATTTGTTCAGTAAGAACTTCACACGTGACATTAAGGTTTTTTACTTGTGTCTGTAAAAGTGCTACGTCAGTTGTAGTCTTTTCTTGTCTCGTATTAAGCTGGGAAAATTTAGTACTGAGTTCAGTCATCTGTTTGGTCAGTGTGGCGTCTATAAGTTCCACACGCTTACATAAAGTGTCATTACCTGTCTTGAGTGCTATGAGATCAGATTTGATTTCGTCATTTTGTGTCTTTAACTGTTCATTTTGCGTCTGTAAGGTTGCCATGTTTTCGGCGTTTTGCTTCATTAGCATTTGTAACATGTCGGCAATGTTTACCGTTTGCAAGGTCTCTGCCCCCGCCGCGTCATTAGACGTGACGTCATGCATTAACATGGGCTCTGATTGAGACTTTGAAATTTTTGTGGTGGAAGGCCTATTGTCAAAATTTTCGTCAACACTCGCGTCAATGTTTGATGAAGCGTCACTACCGGTTGCTGTCGTAAAGTCATTTTCTAACATTTGTCTCTCGTCCGAGTCGGATTGCGTCTGAATAGTACGTCTTTGCTGTTCCATTTTTGCGTATTGTTTTCTAGTTATTACCATGCCACACGTGATATATGTTTCAAGAAAATATTTGACACTGATTTTAAAATAAAATGCAGTTGAGCATGAATCGATCGTAGCAACAATGGCTGTCTGTTAATTTAAAAATATAAACTGAATTTGAGATTATTGGTAATGGCTGCTGGCCATGTTACATGATATCGTACAGAAGTCGGCCATATTGTACACTCGTGTATTGGTATTGTTGCATACGTTATTGTTTAAGGAAAAATACTGAGAATGGAATTTATCACTGAAACTGTTATGCGGAAAAGAAACACTACAGAATTTTACTGAAAAGCTAATACACTGAATTATACGTCTGGTCAAGCCTGCTAATGCAAAGATGCTGCGTCTTACCTTATTTTGCTGGAAGCTTCTTTGCGTCTTCCCGCAAAATTTTATAATTGGCAAATATCTTCTGATTTTTGTTATTTCTCATATAGTCAAGTCCAGGTCCAGAAAGTTGATTTTTCACATGAAACAAAGAGAACAATGTAACAAATGACAAAATAACAAGTCCGACACGCAGTCGCCAATATAAAATTAATAAAATAAAATAAAATAAAATAAAATATCAATTATTTTATCTGTATGTTTGTCTCTCCTATGAGTCGTCAGGTTTTAATTATTTGGTATCAGACGCTTGACAATGGCTTTTTCGTAAAGGCAATGTTACTCGTAGTTGACCGTGAAATAAAACTGAAATAATCGGACTTCGTAATTAAATCGTTTCCAAAGACTGCTGCGGTAGGTGCGGACTCATAATCTAAATCTCAATATTACAATAATTTGCCAGCCATGCCAAAACGTCGTACAGAGGTGATTGTCTACTAAACAAAAAAATTACACAGTTAGTTAAATCAGATATATTCAATGAATAAGCCTACAGTTCACAATCCTACTTACTTTTATAAATATAAATTCTTTTCAGAATCGAGTGCCTAGTATGGTTGCAACTCGCAGTAATTTTCTATAACATGAAATATGGCGGTGTGCCAGACAATAAACTAAAATACGTGCTTCTCGCACCACTTCAACCAGAGCTCTCTTTTCTTAATCAAACATACGAGTAACGTAATTGTGCTTTTGTTTTATCAGCGACACAGCGCTGCAGTTGTGTGCCATAGGCTTTATTTATTTGTCACTGATTATTTATTTAATTAATATCTCGCGTTTCCGAGGAAACTCACGCTCGGCATGCAAATGTGCCTTTATATGTTGCTTGTCTATTAGCACCGACAACTCTACATATACGCCCCTGCTCTTCGTCGTTAAGTGAACACGTCGGTCACTGCGTTGTTTGTGGTGAGAGGTAATGTCTGAAATTAGGATGTTCTCGGCTCACTCTTGACACTATGCATCTCGCAATATTGAATTTCCTCATGATTTCCGAAATGGAATATCTCATGCATCTAGCTCCAACTACCATTCCGCGTTGAGTGTCTGTCAGTTCCTGTCGTGCAGACATATTCACATCGGAAACCTTTTTACATGGGTCGCCTCAGTACAAATGACAGTTCCGCCAGTGCACTGACATTTTGTACCTTGTGTACACACAATGGCGGCTGCTGTGTAAGAGCACAAGAGTATGTGAACACCCTGACTTTTGACACCTTGCGGATTTATTGGTTAACTTTCCTTAAATGATGTTAAACGTAACACAGATGCTGCAATCTGAAAGACAAGGCACCTAAATCTAACGCGCTACTGTTCCTCTAGACCAGGGCTTAACAACTGGCCGGTTTTGAGCGCGAGTACTCGCGTCTGCTCAGGCACGTGCTCGCGAGCAGGTGCAAGGTCGCGGAGTGGGGAGGGTGGGGAGGGAGGGGAAATGCGCGCGCACGTTTGAATGTGATCTCGCGTTCTTAGCAGATTTAACTAGCCATCTGAATGCGTTGAACATTTTACTACAAGGTAAAGATCTGCTAATTACTCGTTTCATAGATCGAATACGAGCTTTTAAAATGAAATTGACACTTTGGGTGAGTCAGCTGGAAACAGGAAATCTAGCTCATTCTCCTAAATTACCATCCATGCAAGATGTTAACAAAGACTGTGAACGTTATTCACATAGTTTAGTTGATCAGCGCTTACAAGATCTGACAGCACTAGACAGTGATTTTGATCTGTTCTCTCCATATTCAGCGAATATTTAAGAGATTCGTCCTGAGCTGCAGCAAGAAATTATTGACCTGCAGTGTGACAGAGAATACAGAGAAAAATTTCAGAACAAGAAAAACATTTTGGAATTGTACAGACCCTTCCCTCAGGATAGATTTCCTCGTTTGCACAAACTGGCGGCTACAATAATATCAATGTTCTGTTCCACGTATGTTTGTGAACCACTGTTCTCTGCAATGAAATGTAACAAGACGCGCCTGAGAAACGCATTGTCTGATCGAAATTTAAACTGCACGCTGCGCCTAAAATGCACAAGAACAATTACTCCGAACGTAGACGCAATTGTTAAGGGCAAAAAGTGCAAGATAACCGAGAATCCCACACTTCAGTGACACCTTTTATTGTGTAACAGTTCACAAATTAATGCGAATGTAGAGGCATACACTAAGCTAATAAAATTACGTGGCACGTGTACATTCTCCTTTATTTGTTTCATTTGTCGCAGTAATAATTCTTGAGACTGTGAAACTTGGCAACAGGGTCAAGAGCACACCTTCTGTTGTGCACGTTTTAAAGAACTTTTGCGCATGCGCAACTCGCGTAACGCAATTGCCTTACGGGCCAAATACATGTGGATTTATATGTAAACTAAAGATGAAGAGAGGTAGAAAGGAAAAGAAAGGGAAGGGATCACGCTGTCAGCTGCGTGGGTACATTACACGGAATCGGCGGCGACGAGTGAAAATTTGTACCGGACCTGGGTTCGAACACAGGATCTCCTGCTTACTTTTTTTTTTTTTGGAAAGGAACTGTCCCGGCACCCAAAGGGAAGGGTGGGGGCAAAGTGGGCAGATGCATCTTCAACGTTCACTCCAGTGATGTCTTTGGAATGATATCATTGTAGAATAGAACACTTTTACCATCCATCAAGACAGTAAGACCATGATACACCGGTGACGCTGTATTTCAACCTGACACTAAAAAGGACGAGTTCTACCCTCTCTCTTCCCGTCTTCCCGATATCCATAACACAACGCTACAGTACACTGTATAAGCGCTCATGACGGTCATCCGAACGGCACAGACATTCACTTGACACTCTATGCCAGATCGGAGGAAGGTAACAGCAAACCATCTTCACAAGGATCTCACTTATGACGGTAATTTGGGTTTCCGGCACTTTCCTCCAACGCGTATCTCTTGAGTACGTAACTGATTTTTATTTAAGTTACTGAGGACTTCATGCTTTCCATATTCGATAGCAAAACGTGTTTCGATAAACTTTCGTTTTTCTGTGATTTTGAAGTGTGCTATTGCGCACTGGGAGCTATTTCTTAAGAGGCTGTTCATAATATACGTTATTACGCTTTCGCTGGATGTCAGTTTACAGTGTTCTAAAGTTTTATTCCCTGCTTCTCATACCCGCGGCTTTAATCTGTGCCACGATGAAACATTTCTGTAGAAATGACGCTTAGAATTCTTGAGCTGAGCATAATCATAAGCACAATACCAGCAGCATTCCACAGCGTTTCCTCGTTTAGTTTGTGCACCTACGCACAGGAAGGCAAAGAGCGGGCAAGGTATACGTCACGCTTGTCGTTCAGAGCCTTGATGCAGTTTTGTTTAACGACGCTGGTGAAATACGTTAGCAGTAAAGCCTACTGTTACGCGCTGCTGCCCAGTACTTTGCATTTTAATGGGGACTATGGAGGGAGTTCTCACTCTGCAAGTAAAAGAAGACTTACAGCGTTAATACTTCATAACTAACGTTGAAATGCTTCAACCATCGGCAGCAGTATTGTGGACTGACGACTTGTCAGCGCTACCACGATGTACGCCTGCTCATTCTCTCTAAGAGAATCGTTCCTCTGAATTTTGCAGTCAACCATCCGTCAGAATTCACTGAAAACAACTAGAAGGCAAGTCGAGAAGATTCCGTAAGTCTGTATGCTAAATAATATTGTGCGAGCAGTGAAACTTAGAAACAGGTTGTTTCATGGGCGTTAACACTAACTCTTGACAGCGAACGCCCGCCAAATGCACCACACGTTTTTCCAGAGACACGGGGAAAATTTCCTCCAAAGCGCGATTACTTTTAGCTCTCAAAGTAAAAAAGTGTCGCACTGCAAAAAATTGCAATCCTAGTTACAAAGACGTCGGAAACCTACGATATCACCAGAAATCGCACGGTGAAACGTGGACCGTAGCAAATCAGTAGAGGATGAATTTGAAAACATGACAATTTTTATCAAATGGGGAATCGAACCTGGACGTACTGCTCACCGCAGGCAGTCACTTAAACCATCTCTTTGTCAATTCACTCAGCTATATACTAGTTTTTGAAGTACACTATTGAGAAAAATTTTCTTAACAGATCGCAAACAATATACTTTGAAACTTACCTCTTAAAAGAAGTATTATTTTTCATTTTTTTAAACTCTTGCGATCAGATAATTACTATGTAAGAGAATTATGTCATAAAATATGTATATGGCGTCAAAGAATAGAGAATGAATATTGGTTGTAATTTAACGACAGTGTATACGAAAAACGTTAAAGAAAATCTGTAAACGTAATTCCTGTTTTTCGTAAAACAAGTTTCGGAAGTGAGGTCTTCCTCTTCCTCTATCTCACTTCAGATGTTGCCTACGAATCTATATGAGGTATGTGTGATTGAGCTTTATAATTTATTTCATCTCAATAATTGTCATATTGATAACAAATGTGTCTGCACTCATTGTGGAAATCTTTTAGTAATGACATATTAATCTTATTGTATGAGTTTTATGTTGCAGATGAGTGTGTCAGAAATTATGTATACATTGTTTGAAGGCAGAACGACCGCAGCTTACGGCATCGTTTTGCTTAAATGCTACATTTTCAAAAAGACGAACCTGAATATTCTGTTCTAAGAAGTTGGAACTGATACTTATTACTACTTTTTACATGGAGTCAGTTTAACATTTTCACCATCAAAAATCTTTCAAACAATGATGATGTACAATAGCCATCAGAGCCTGAAACATAAAAAAATAATCGATGGCCTATGTATTGTGGCATGGGTGGGACAGTGCACAAATGGTTTAATTAATTTTTAACTGGAACAGTTCAGAAGGCTGAAATAAACAGTTCACATAATGTTCAAAAATCAGCAGATTCCTCACACAGGGGAGGTATCAAGAATGGGATCCGACAAGGTTCAGTCTTGGGTTCTTTATTGTTCTGAACATATGTTGATGACTTGCCACTCTGTATTCACCAAGATGCGAAGCTAGTTCTTTTTTCTGATGATAAAAGTATATCAGTCACATCCAACAAACAAGAATTAACTGAAGAAATTGTAAATAATGTCTTTTAGAAAATTATGAAGTGTTTCTCTGCAAATGGATTCTCAGCAAATTTTGATGAAACACACTACATACATTTCTGTACAGTAAATGGCGCAACAGCATTAATAAATATAGAATTTGAAAAGAAGTCTGTAGCTATGACAGACCATTCTAAATTTTTGGATGTGTACATTAATGGGAGATAAAATTGGAAGAAACATATTGATGATCTTCTGAAATGTTTGAGCTCAGCTACTTATGATATTAGGATTATTGCAAAGTTTTACGATAAACATATAAGTAAATTACCTTATTATGCCTATTTTCGTTCACTGCTTTTGTATGGCGTCATATTTTGGCGTAATTCAACATGAAGGAAAAAAGTATTCATTGCACATAGCTGGAGCCCAGACAAGATCATCTTGCAGACGTTTACGAAACTAGGGATATTCACAGTAGCTTCGCAGTATATATATTCAAATATGAAATTTGTTGTTAATAACCCAACCCATTTAAAGATCAATAGCAATGTGCATAGCTACAGCTCTAGGAGAAAGGCTGATCTTCACTGCTTTGGGTTCAATCTCACTTTGGCACTGAAAGGGGTGAATTACGCAGTTACAAAAGTCTTTGGTCATTTACCAAATAGCATCAAAAGTCTGACAGATAGCCAACCAACATTTAAAAAGAAATTTAAAAAATTATGAATGGCAACTCCTAAATTATTAATTGTACCACTAAACAAAAGAACAAAACAAAAAATCAAAACAGAAAACTTTAATTATGGCATGTAAAGAGATCTGTTTTTAAACTGACACATTCCACATCATTAGGAAGTATCGCATTCATGATTCGTAGAGCAAGCATTAACCTACTCTAATGCAATGAAGGTGATACAGTCTAACAAGATAACGGATTACATACTGGTGTGTGCTATAATAGTGACCATATCATGCCATCGCATTCGTGACGTATCTTTACTGAGGCACACCTTTAATCATGCATTGCATACTTTTTGCTCGATTTCATTATTCTCACTTTATTATATGCCAGCAAGGAAGGATACATTATGACACAAGAAGTGAGCTAGGAACTGTTTACAGTTACGTTTCATTCTTACGAATATGTTAGTAGTAGAGGTTACAATTTTAATGCAGATGTTAAAGTATTGTAATCAGCAACTCAGCACAGAAGTTTCTCACAACGCACTGCACCACAGCGCGGAATCATTGGCTTTTAAATACATTAATCTGCCATTGTTGTCTCTTACCTGTTCTTTTAAACAAACGTCTAAACCAGGGGTTTACCTACTGTCTACTTTTATATCTCTGTTAGTGGCAAAATTATTTAACCACCAACCGATTCCACAGTAATGGTGATTTAGAAATTAAGGAAGTAATCTTAGTTTATAAAATTTATAAAGCAGAGTTACAGCAAATTAACGAATATAAATAATAATTGCTTGTCAAATACTTTATGCCAAGATTTTACGAAAACCTAATGAACATGTTTTTAAAACCCCTGTCGCCTACTGCCCACTGTGAAAGCTGGAACACCCAATAGTGTGCGATAGCGACCAGGTTGAGTACCACTCGTCTAACAATGGCAAATTTTTAAAAAATACATTGTGTACAAAGTATCTCATAACGCTGATGAAATAGTACTAGTGCCTTGTAATTTTAATTTACAAGTGCAATCATTGCATTGCAGAAGACAAGAATTAAGTGCTAGATTTTAAAAGTACACAGTTGAAAGTAATTATATTATTTCTGATACAATATTACAAAAAAAGATCGGTCAACATAATTAAACATACGTAACACTCACTGGCGTAGCAGACATTCACTTGTAAAGCGTGTCAAATTAAATAATATTTCTATTTGTTTCCGTAATTAGTTTGTTGTTACTTGCAGCATATTTCTTTGACACATTTGACTTTTCACCGTTATATTTGCAATGCAACAGTATTGTTCGATGCAGTCTTCAATATTTTAACATGTGTTTGAATATTGTTTCACGTTTCATTCTCGCTTTGAATGTCCCCAGCTTGATAGTAAGAAAATTATTTTAGTCCCGTCCAGTAACACAGTCATGTAGAAACTGAACAGCTAGTAATTCATCTCTCACACTATAAGGTGACATATTTGTAAGACACAGATAAATATTTGTTAATGTTTTTAAGTGAATTGTCAAAACGAGTTATGTGATGCAACACACTATTCAGTCACACGTCAGTAGGTCTAACATTTTAAAAGTCACACAAAAAAGAGAATGCGCTGCTGATGAGAAGGTTTTATTTGCGGACTTTCATAATTCATGGCTCTGTTTGTATTTAATATTCATTTGTAAGCAAAGGTTTAATTTACTACCTATTGAAATTAATGCTGTGCTTTGGTTCCCAGTTACAAACAGTCAGTTGTGTTTATGATTTCGTAATGTATAACCCAACTTTCACATTCCACAGTGTTCAACTGACACAGGAGGTTCATCTGTCCGATTGGTGACAAAGTATGTCACTGTAATACAGTATTTCCTCCCTTTCTTTGTATCGTGTTGGACGTACCCTCTAGGGCCACAGGAAAAATCACAAGCCAGAGTCGATGCCAGAATTCTAAGGGTCCAGAACCTTAAACTACCAGGTTCATAAATTCACATAGAGCTCTTTATGTTAAAACGACTGTAACATTGTACTTCTCAGATTTGCCAATATATGCACTTAAGCAGAACTTGAACAGAGTCCTGGTGCCTATTTTCGTATTATACATAAAACAGGATACACTGAACTTTCCCAGAATCCTTTCATCAAATCTGTGTTTTCCATTCTGTTTTTCAAATACCGTTTTTACATTTTTTTGAAAAAGTATTACTGTATCCGTCTTCTGTACTATCTAGATTTCGGTTTTTAGGCCGTTGTCGTGTACAGTGCTAAAACTTTTATTATTGTACTCGGCAATGGCTAAGAGGTCGACGTATAATAGTGCAGGAGATAAATACAGTAATACACAGCCAAATGGTGACTTATTCTTTCAAAAGTATTGCATGTATGTGGTCAGCACCATCGAAAATTTTTTACTGTTTTTACATGTTCATCGCATTTCATGTCGCTTCTTAGCATTAACTTTCCCAAAGATAATTAACATCTGAGATCGAGATGTTCACTTGTAACTGAATGGTAATAACGTCTTGTGCTTTTGCTTCACTTCTTGAACTATACAGACTTTTAAATGCATCTTGAAATGTCTGTTGCTTACTTTTCCATCTGTCATCTGAACGTCTCAAAAATGAGATCGACAGGAAGTGCAAAATGGCTAAGCAGGGATGGCTAGAGGACAAATGTAAGGATAGGCCTATCTCACTAGGGGTAAGATAGATACCGCCTACAGGAAAATTAAAGAGACCTTTGGAGATAAGAGAACGACTTGTATGAATATCAAGAGCTCAGACGGAAACCCAGTTCTAAGCAAAGAAGGGAAAGCAGAAAGGTGGAAGGAGTATATAGAGGGTCTATACAAGGGCGATGTACTTGAGGACAATATTATGGAAATGGAAGAGGATGTAGATGAAGATGAAATGGGAGATATGATACTGCGTGAAGAGTTTGACAGAGCATTGAAAGACCTGAGTCGAAACAAGGCCCCCGGAGTAGGCAATATTCCATTGGAACTACTGACGGCCGTGGGAGAGCCAGTCCTGACAAAACTCTACCATCTGGTGAGCAAGATGTATGAAACAGGCGAAATACCCTCAGACTTCAAGAAGAATATAATAATTCCAATCCCAAAGAAAGCAGGTGTTGACAGATGTGAAAATTACCGAACTATCAGCTTAATAAGTCACAGCTGCAAAATACTAACACGAATTCTTTACAGACGAATGGAAAAACTAGTAGAAGCCAACCTCGGGGAAGATCAGTTTGGATTCCGTAGAAACACTGGAACACGTGAGGCAATACTGACCTTACGACTTATCTTAGAAGAAAGATTAAGGAAAGGCAAACCTACGTTTCTAGCATTTGTAGACTTAGAGAAAGCTTTTGACAATGTTGACTGGAATACTCTCTTTCAAATTCTAAAGGTGGCAGGGGTAAAATACAGGGAGCGAAAGGCTATTTACAATTTGTACAGAAACCAAATGGCAGTTATAAGAGTCGAGGGACATGAAAGGGAAGCAGTGGTTGGGAAGGGAGTAAGACAGGGTTGTAGCCTCTCCCCGATGTTGTTCAATCTGTATATTGAGCAAGCAGTAAAGGAAACAAAAGAAAAATTCGGAGTAGGTATTAAAATTCATGGAGAAGAAATAAAAACTTTGAGGTTCGCCGATGACATTGTAATTCTGTCAGATACAGCAAAGGCTTTGGAAGAGCAGTTGAATGGAATGGACAGTGTCTTGAAAGGAGGATATAAGATGAACATCAACAAAAGCAGAACAAGGATAATGGAATGTAGTCTAATTAAGTCGGGTGATGCTGAGGGAATTAGATTAGGAAATGAGGCACTTAAAGTAGTAAAGGAGTTTTGCTATTTGGGGAGCAAAATAACTGATGATGGTCGAAGTAGAGAGGATATAAAATGTAGGCTGGCAATGGCAAGGAAAGCGTTTCTGAAGAAGAGAAATTTGTTAACATCCAGTATTGATTTAAGTGTCAGGAAATCATTTCTGAAAGTATTCGTATGGAGTGTAGCCATGTAGGGAAGTGAAACATGGACGATAAATAGTTTGGACAAGAAGAGAATAGAAGCTTTCGAAATGTGGTGCTACAGAAGAATGCTGAAGATTAGATGGGTAGATCACATAACTAATGAGGAAGTATTGAATAGGATTGGGGAGAAGAGAAGTTTGTGGCACAACTTGACCAGAAGAAGGGATCGGTTGGTAGGACATGTTCTGAGGCATCAAGGGATCACCAATTTAGTATTGGAGGGCAGCGTGGAGGGTAAAAATCGTAGAGGGAGACCAAGAGATGAATACACTAAGCAGATTCAGAAGGATGTAGGTTGCAGTAGGTACTGGGAGATGAAAAAGCTTGCACACGATAGAGTAGCATGGAGAGCTGCATCAAACCAGTCTCAGGACTGAAGACCACAACAACAACAACAATCTGAAATGTATTGACTACCCAACACAATTCCCTTCTTTGTGTTCTTCATATTTCCATTGTTTTCATTTGTATCTCACACCATCGTTTCCTTATCTTTTGAACAGATTTCCGAGTTTATCTGCCTTAATCAATTTGAAATTTTCCTTTCTTTTTGTTTTCCTTATTTATAATTGTAACAAAGTATTCAGCTAGGTTTGGTGTATTTGAATGTTATTTATGCATTTACAAATCAATATACCAGACAGACACAGTAACTCTGCAACTTCCTCTGAAGAAGAGAATAAACTACTTAATTTGTATTATTTCTAATTATTGTCATCCTACTATTTGATAGATCTATTATTATGATAATTGAATTTTCACATCTTTAATAGTCAGGCCAGAATCGTTATTATTATTATTAATGTTGTTGCACTATGAATTTTACTGAACATTTACTCGTGTACATTTCTCGCAATTGAAGTAAAACAGAATTCTTCATGGAACTTCCGCAGTTAAGTCAAACTAACATTTGTATTTTGGGATTGTCATAGAACATACATACCCTACCCAGATCTAATTTCATGGTGTTGTGCAACGTCCTCAATGTCTCTTGAGATGTAATAAAAATATTGGTTGGTTAATGCGGCGTTACACATTTCGTTTGCACAATTTCTGTCGAAACGATGTAGAACAAACACTTTAAGGTTACATAAACTTAACCAGATTGTATTTATGGCTACATACTGATCATTTACTGATTTATGAACAGCACATTGCCTTAAATATAAAAATGAACATATTAATCTTCAACAATGCTCTTGTTACTACTAAATCATCGTTAAATTTAACAACAAAATTAAACATTTTCTTCTTTAACACACATAAAAATAGCTTTTTATTTCAAATTATTTTGTAGAATAGATGTATGGAAGAAACGATTTAAGAGTAGATTTGAACTTTATTGTCCTTTATATCAGATGTCTGATGTGACTATGGAAATGGTCAGAGGTTTTTGTGACTGACTACTGAACTGTTTCCTGACCAATGACAGCTTTAGTGATGAGTAATGATGATTAAATTTTTTTCGCGTTGCATGTGAAGACCTATGTAAAAATAAGTCTTTAATTTTTTTTTTTAATTACACACTGTCCTGCAAAATGTTCCCTGATGAAAACAACTCAAACTTAATCTATTCATTTCTTACCCACAATATACAAGCCCAATGCAATCTGACTATTACACATTGACAACATGACTTCCAACAATTAACATAAAAGAATGGCCCTGAATTGCAAGAAATCCTAACAGTAATACAAACCCAAAAAAATATGAAATTAAAGAAATACGAAACTACCTCCAACTCCATTAATTGCCTAAACTCATTTCAATTACAAATCCCAATAGTGGAAACCCAATTCTTTTTCATAAGTCACTTACCTCACAGAAAATCTTCTTAGCACAAACTACAGCAATTACAGCTAGTAGCAACAACAGCTAGCTAAATAAAAGTATTCTAACTACTATAGAATCTGACTACTAGGAGGCATATGGTTATCAAAAGACAGATTTTGTTGAAGAGCAAACAATGTATTTAGAAAATTTTACCTTATTCATATGACATCCAGTTCCAAAAATTATATAGTTGTCAATAATTCCACTACCCAAACATTATCAACCATACATCCATTATCATACCTTTCCTTCCATCTTTTCTTATAAGAAATTTCATCTCACTTTACATTGCGTGTACTACCAACACAGAGTCTCCGCTAGGAAAAACATGTCCACACACTTCTCCATCCACTCGCTAACTGCTAGCCCGTCCAACCACAGAATCTCTTGTCGAGAGCGCAGAGCGCTGTCAGCGATATTAACAGAGTGTATAGCGCTGCCAATATACAAACAGGCTACTTGCATATATTGTTAAGACGGTTAGAATACCCAGCTTCTTTTACAGGCGCTTATATGATGACAGTGGACGGCCACCAAGTATTATTCGCATCATTTGCCTTTGTTCCATCAGTACTCTCTTGCCAAAGAACATTACACTGTCAGCCATTAGTAAGTGAAGACATGCAAAATATGTCGGTATGATTTGTTTATTTCTGAAACCAGCAACTATGCCTTCAGAAACTGTTGAATATAAGCTTTTGAGAAGTTCAGTAACATATTTCCTCTAACTAGAATTTTCGTAAATAGATCACCCAAAAATCCGGATCATTGTACTCTGTTTACCGATTTCTAACCATGTACTGTGTTTATAACTGGTGTGATCCATTTGTTGTACAGAATCGAAAATGATGATTGCTCTTCTTTTCTTTCATCAGGGGAGAGTCTGCAGAGACCCATTTAAAATTCATGTCCCGTGCCAAGGCTGCTTGTAAACTCTTGTCCACTTATTAATAGTTTGTATTCTTGATTCGGCAGATAAAACCTTTTTGATCTCTTTTGGATGTAATACAAATGGTTACAATGACCATTTGTTTCCTTTCACAGTTTGATAGATCCCATTACCAATACGTGTGTGTGAGGTGTGGTACTCATACTTTCATGCTTACTTGGGCCAGTGCTATTTATTTTCATTTAATTAGTTGATCTCTCTTGCACGACCTCGTTACTTTGAAATTTGGATGCTCTTATAGGGAAGTTTCTATTTTTGTAGCTCACTCGCTGTGCTAAAGAGCACAACTGATCTCAATTTCACAAAATTGACGCTTTACTGGGAGTGTGTCGTAATCCGTAATCAAATATTTTGGATATATGAAGATAGTAACTGTTCTCGAAAGAACAGATACCATTGATGACTGTGCAGCTTCTCTAGAATAAATGATAATTGAAACCCTCGGCTGCCGACAGGTGTTGTTGACATACCTCGATGGGGACAGCTGAAAATGTGTGCTCCGACCGAGACTCGAACCCGGGATCTCCTGCTTACATGGCAGACGCTCTATCCATCTGAGCCACCGAGGACACAGATGAATAGCGCGACTGCAGGGATGGGCAAAATATCTATTAGGAACATTACGTATGTAGATTGTGGACAGTTGGGAATGTGGGTCTCACAGGAAGCATGCAAGGGATAAGTCCCTGCAGTCGCGCTATTCATCTGTGTCCTCGGTGGCTCAGATGGATTGCCGGCACTGTAGCTCAGCGTGTTCGGTCGGAGAGTTAGATACCCTCTGTACTAAAAAAAAACTGAGTGAACGGATGGGCAAAATATCTATTAGGAACATTACGTATGTAGATTGTGGACAGTTGGGAATGTGGGTCTCACAGGAAGCATGCAAGGGATAAGTCCCTGCAGTCGCGCTATTCATCTGTGTCCTCGGTGGCTCAGATGGATTGCCGGCACTGTAGCTCAGCGTGTTCGGTCGGAGAGTTAGATACCCTCTGTACTAAAAAAAAACTGAGTGAACGGATCAAGGAACAAACTAAACGGCTGTCATCGGACGTCCGCAATGAACAAATCAACGAACAATGTAGCACAAAAATGAGATTAAAAAAGAAAAAAAAATGGATAGAACGTCTGCCATGCAAGCAGGAGATCACGGGTTCGAATCCCGGTCGGGGCACACACTTTCAGCTGTCCCCATCGAGGTATGTCAACAACACCTATCGGCAGCTGAGGGTTTGAATTAATTATCAAATACTTTGGACATACCAAATTTATTTAGATCTTCCCTATCACTTTGCTTATAAAGTGGTTTTTTGTGTATGGAAAAAATGCTGTGTGTTAGTGATGTATTTTATACGTAAATCTAATGGTTCATTTGGTCCATTATATTAAGCGTTATCACACAACACTAACAAACTGCCTGGCTGACTGATCATTAATTCTAACCAACTTTAATAGTTTCTTATGGATGTACCAAAATACTGATGCAATTCACTCACTGCGTTAGAATGTGTGTCAAGCGTGTAACTGTGTCTTTTGGATGACTGTACAGGGCCGGCCGAAGTGGCCGTGCGGTTAAAGGCGCTGCAGTCTGGAACCGCAAGACCGCTACGGTCGCAGGTTCGAATCCTGCCTCGGGCATGGATGTTTGTGATGTCCTTAGGTTAGTTAGGTTTAACTAGTTCTAAGTTCTAGGGGACTAATGACCTCAGCAGTTGAGTCCCATAGTGCTCAGAGCCATTTGAACCATTTTGACTGTACAGGATGACGTTACAATCTTGGTTAGGTGTTCACGAAAATTAAAGGAGAAGGACCGGGACATAGTCTAGACCATCCAGATATTACCAAGGCATTCACTGAGATTAACATTCCCACCCAACGGACGTACTGCTATCAATAACATCGTCAGACGTCCTGACTACGGGAACCTGGACGGAAGGTTTTGAGGGTTAATCAAAGATTTTTATATGGTAACTGTGAACTGTATTCCATCACTGCTCCCTCGTATTTCAGCCCAAATAATTTTGATAAAACCTTACTCCAACTCAGGATTCGAAGCAAATGGTCCTGCACTGAGTACAACTATGCAAGCGCACGTTAACGACCTTGAATGAGGCACTGTACGTATGCGGGAGGAAATAATATCAAATCTTTGTCCTCCCATCTTATAGGCAGTTTCAAAGTGTTTCATCCGAATTCACAAGAGTAAATCTTCAACATGAATGAAGACAAAAACTTGAGTTGAATTTTAACTTAAACTTTCGCTAGAAGACATAGTCTTGTGAAATCGGATGAATCTTTTGGAAAGAGGCCTATACTTTCAAAAAAGACTTCCTAACAGGTGAGTCTCTTTGAAACGTCACATATTTTTATGTTCTCACTTCAGGTTGGTCTCTGGGAAAGAAAATGTTTATTCGGCGTGGGTTGTGGACAGTCTCTGATGTTCTCGATCGAGAAGAAACGCTTCTTTCCTGCGGGTCACCTCAGCGTATCAGAGAGTGGGTTTACGCAGCCATGACCTTGCAAGAACAGCGGTGACGTAAGTGTGCGTAAGGAGATACCTCTGCACAGTAGCGAATGCGAGCTGCCGCCGTCACATTCCCGGGTTTTTATGACGCACTGCACGCATGTCGGTGGAGCGGTGTGTGACTTCCTTTTTTCACGCACACGACAGATGAGCAGGGGTATGACTCTGCGCACTTGCCTTCCTCTGGTGGCGGTTGCGACGACTTATAGAGTCGTACAGAGCCCTGAATCTTTACCCAGAATGGTAGGGGTAGCACTGACATCTATATTCTTCAGTACAGTAGCATAGGATCAATTAACACAATGATTTTCAAGGCCGCTGCAAAGATTTTGTTTAAATGTAATAAAAGTTGAAATCTACGAATCCCATACACAGTAGAATTGATATTATGAGGATACTTCAAGAAATAAGTCACACGTTATTATGGCAGGCCTAGTATCTTTTATTTAACAGTGCTCTTCAAAGAGTTAGAGATATATGGTACTGTTTTTCAACATTGGTTCTACCAGTCGTTCAATTCGTCGACGATAGAAATTCGTTCCTTGCTTACGGAAACATTCGAGAAAGTCCTCGTCCTTAGAAAAGCTCTTTCCTTCCTTATGTTCTTTTATCTTGCAGAAAATACGGAAATCGCATGGTGCAGGAGATCGCATGGTGCAAGATGTGGGCCTCGTGTTAGCATCATCCAAGTCTGCGCGGCCTTGTTCAAATTGTTGGCACCTTTTCATTATGACTGGACGCGATATAATATTTGAAGACCGTTTTCACAAAACCCAACAACTACAAAATTTGCAAAAATGAATTATAAATATATTCGTGTGTAACTAAATGAGACGAATACACTGCAGAAAAGAATTTTATGAAAATTTGCCTATTTAATCTTTTTCATGCAAAGCTGTGAAATTTTTCTAAAGGAGTTTTACCAAATGCGAACGTCTACTGTTTTTGGTAGACATTTATTGTTAGTTTTCGAAGAAGTAGTTCGCTACTTCCCGACATGAAACACATTTATATGCCCCCTGATTGGGTCTTTGATACCATTAAAAAGGAATTAATAATAATAATAATAATGCCTTGTGGCTAGGAGCTCCCGACGGATAGACCGCCTGGTGCAAGTCTTTCGAGTTGACGCCACTTCGGCGACTTGTGTGTCGATGGGAATGAAATGATGATGATAAGGATAACGCAACACCCAGTCCCTGTGCGGACAAAATCTCCGACCCAGCCGGGAAGCGAACCCGGGCCGTTTGGTATGACATTCCGTCGCGCTGACCGCTCAGCTGCCAGAGGCGGACAAAAAGGAATTGAAAAACCTCGAAACCATAACCTCACTATTTCACTATCATGAGGTTTGGAGCCACTATGGTACCTGTATGATTCTGGGCGAGGACTGGCAAATTTTAAGACCAATACTTAAAGATTAATAAAAGATAAACTACCACTCAAAATGTCTGAAGGCTGAGTTCTTCATAAAAGAAAAGATAGTGCCATTTGCAATGTCGAAACAACATATTTTTCCTCTCCTATATCGCTGAAGTGAAGGAAAGTAACATGATTGTTTCAAGGTCTTTGATTTATCAGCTGTAATAAAACCCAGAAGCAACGTGAGTGTCAAAAAAGGTCATGATGTGAAGAAACTAAAGAGACTTTTTGATATATCATCAGAAGCAGCCTGAGAGTTCTATGGGAAAAACACGACAACGAAAATAATGAAGTACAGCATGTTAATGAAATAATTTATTGAATTACTATTTGTTGAGTAGGTTAAAATAAACTAAAACATTTCTGCTATAAAATAATTAATCTTTACATGTTTAGATTTAGAAAAAATTCACGATTTTTATACATCTTTTATTTGCAAATAAAAGCTAATAGAAACGGCTGTCCACCGTTATGTATCTAGACTTTATTTGATAAATAAAATTTGGAAGATACCAGTAGTGTATATTGTTTAAGTATAAGGGGCGGTCAAAAAGAAACAAGCCGGAGGCATAATTGCAGAAACCAGTACCTGTATGTTAGAAGTATTGTCCCCTGGCTGTTGAGACACGTGTCCCACTGTGACACAAGGCGGCGAATGACTGTCTCGTAAAATTCCGGGGCTGCGATGTTAACCACTTCCGCACGTACACCTGGACGCCGTCGTCGGTGGTGGTGAATCGTTTGCCCCTCAGAGCTTTTTTAAGGGGCCCCCTTCTGTTGCGCTACCTGGAGCACGGGACAACAGTGAATGCCCAGCGTTACTCGGAAACCTTGACCACACTTCGCCAAGCCATCAAATCAAAACAGGAAATTTCACCTGTGAGGTCATTCTGCTCCACGACAATGTAAAGCCTAATACGGACAACACAGTCGCGGCACTCCTACAGAAATTCAAATGGGACGTTCTCGGCCACCCTCCATACAGTCCGGACCTCTCTCCCTGTGATTACGCCATTTTTGGTTCCCTTAAAAAGGCTTTGAGGTACAAACGATTCACCTCGGACGACGACGTCCAGCTGTACGTGCGGAACTGGTTAACATCGCAGCCCCGGGAATTTTATGAGACAGCCATTCACCGCCTTGTGTTACAGTGGGGCAAGTGTCTCAACAGCCAAGGTCAATACTTCTAACATACAGGTACTGGTTTCTGTAATTATGCCTCCGGCTCGTTCCTTTTTGAACGCCCCTTATAATTCAATAAAATGAGTTTTCCGATTTTTTTGATTTTTTTTTTTTTTTGTAGGCGCTGACTTTTGTGAAAATAGCCTTCTTTTAGTCCATATATCGCTAGAATTTCACGGCGAATAGGTGTGCAATTTTGTCGTGCTTAATTCAGTTTGGGAGTTCGTTTCCAGTTGCCGCGCCATTTCAATCGCTCACTCTAATGCATGCAGCAGAACTGTGTCTGCAGGAAACACGGAAAATGTAATCGATGCGACACTCACGTTGCGCAGTTTTCTTAGCGTGGAGTAACATGTGTAACCTACTATCTGAAGTGCCTGTGTATAAGTAGCGCGCCGCGCGGGATTAGCCGAGCGGGCTTAGGCGCTGCAGTCATGGACTGTGCGGCTGGTCCCGGCGGAGGTTCGAGTCCTCCCTCGGGCATGGGTGTGTGTGTTTGTCCTTAGGATAATTTAGCTTAAGTAGTGTGTAAGCTTAGGGACTGATGACCTTTGCAGTTGAGTCCCATAAGATTTCACACACGTTTGAACATTTTTATAAGCAGCGACTAAAACGTTTCCGTTCGAATACCACACTATGCCCTCGCCCACATGTCGGTGCTTGTATACCCGCATCGGAGTCACGTTGCGTTGGATATACGCTGTAGCAACGTCCTCAAGCGGGAACTTATTGATCACCCCTTATAACTGCCCGTATTACAATTGCATTCCCGACTAAAAAAGAGTCTATTGCGCTATACGCACTTGTAAGGTCAGCCTTTTCCTGTTCCTGACTAATATCCAATCATTTTTGCTTTCGTTTGGAGACAGTTTTAGTACTTCAGTACTTTGGAGAGAGGAAGATGATAAGTTTATTCAGGAAGCAAAATAAAAAAAGTGAATCGCAGCCTTATTTGCAGGACGCCTACCATAGCAACACCCAATCAGACAACGAGTTTGGTCACACCTGTGTGGGGCACCTTTATCATATCGATGTGCTGCGTCAGCTGTCGGTCAGTATTTAGCTGTAGACAGGAAATGCAGTTCGTGATATTATTGTTGTGATTCGTTATTATATGCTTTGTTTTTCAGTGTGTCATGTTGCTTTCACGGAATGTTTGGAAAAAAAGGTTCAAATGGCTCTGAGCACTATGGGACTTAACATCTGAGGTCATCACTCCCCTAGACTTAGAACTGCTTAAACCTAACTAACCCAAGGACATCACACACATCCATGCTCGAGGCAGGATTCGAACCTGCGACCGTTGCAGCAGCGCGGTTCCAGACTGAAGCGCCTAGAACCGCTCGGCCACAACGGCCGGCGGAATGTTTGAAGCTAACTGTTAAACTGCGGCCGCGCGGAGTGGCTGCCCGGTTTAAGGCGTAATGTCACGGATTGCGTGGCCCCTCCCGCCGGAGGTTCGAGTCCTCCCTCGGGCATGGGTGCGTGTGTTGTCCTTAGCATAAGTTAGTTTGACTTTAGCAGTTTGGTCTCTTAGGAATTCACACACATTTGAACATTTTGTTTAACTGCTTAGAAAAGTAATAAGACACTCATGATCCTGCAACGCGAACTCAGTGTGACACGTTAACGGGGAACGTACGAACGTAGTCGGTGCGCAACTGCACAGCTTTTGCTAATGAGGCCATGCTGCACTTGCGCGTAATGGCAAACCGGCAACATTTCCTGTAGCCATGTTCAACTGTCAACCAATTTGCTATTTTTATCCAGGTGTGTAGTTGTTTGCCTGTTTCCTTTGCTGTCACGCAGAAAAACGAAAGCGTTGTTCCAGTCTGGAGTAATTTTCTTCTTCTGTAGATAGATTCTAAATAATTTTTGGGGCTTCTTTCGCACTATTTCTCCTCCACATTTGGTCGTTTACTGGAATACCGTCATCTGCAAGTGCCTCTTCCGTATCTTGTGTGGCTTCTTATAACTCATGTGGTTCTGCTTTCGAAATGTCATTTTTATTACTTATTACACTGCCCAGTCACATTAACGTGATCACCTGTCAAAAGCCTGAATAGCCACTATGTGCAGCGCGGACTTGGAGGAAGAGAGTCATTGGGGTTCTGGAAGGTACTGACAGAGATGTGGAGCTATGCCGACTCCAGCGCCGTGGCCAGCAGAGCATCAACGGCGCTAACAGCCCCGTCGAGGTGGTCCCTATGTTACTCCATTTGATTTTAATCTGGGGAGTTTGGTGGCCAGGAGAGTCCTGGTCCTCTTCGAAAGATGCAGTACGCTGCGAGGTGTGTGATATGTTGTGTTTTCCTGCTGGGAGATGCCATCGTGCGGAAGAAAAAACAAACTGTATGTAGGGGTGTACATGGCCCCCAAGGACAGTGCTTACTTCTTACATTGTGCTTTCCAGGATGACGATATCACCGAGGGAATGCTACGAAAACATTCCTCAAACCTTAATGCTCCCTCCTCCGGCACGCCCAATTGTGGTATTGGCGTGAAAATTCCAGCCTTCGTTGACGATGCAGCAGTGAGCACGGGTGCATGAACCAGACACCCGCTGCAGAACGGTTGTTGAGGAGACACCGTTGGTAGCCCAATGCTTCATCTGGGCGGGTTTACAAACTTAGCCGTTTCGGAAATGCTTCCGGAAAGCCAATAATCACTCCCTCCAGAATGAGATTTTCACTCTGCAGCGGAGTGTGCGCTGATATGAAACTGCCTTGCAGATTAAAACTGTGTGCCGGACCGAGACTCGAACTCGGGACCTTTGCCTTTCGCGAGCAAGTGCTCTGCCAACTGAGCTACCCAAGCACGACTCACGCCCCATCCACACAGCTCTACTTCTGCAGTACCTCGTCTCCTACCTTCCAAACTCAGTTGGTAGAGCACTTACCCACGAAAGGTAAAGGTCCCGAGTTCGAGTCTCGGTTCGGCACACAGTTTTAATCACGCCCTGATGGACGTCAGAGAAATCGCACCGTTTCCGCATTACGACTACGACTTTACGCGTCCCCCCCCCCCCCCCCCCCAACATTTATATGCCCTCCACTGCTAGTGCTGCTGCCTGCCGTCTGCGAGTGGTTGTTGAAAGTTGACGTAGAAAACAGATGATGGCCACATTAATGTGAATGGAGCATACACCAATGTTTCTGATTCATCTCTTGAATTGTACAAGTATTTAAAGAAATATCCGAGACTGTCACTGCCTAGGTCATATCCTTGGTGAAATTAGTTTTCTGCGAATTAGGCGCTGGTCTAACCCAAATTTCTTTGCCCGACGATTCGCCTCGTACTGCAAACAGCGGCCAACTCCTCGGCCAGGACCAAAAGACACAGAATCTGGGCAGTATCTGACAGGAGTCGTGTAGAATGGTTCAACGAGAGGCGATTTTAGCTCTTTTCAAATAATGCACATCCGACAAAACTCAGGCACCCTCATGAGATATCCGTTAATGTCCTCTAACACTAACTGCAGCCTTGATAAAGGCTCCTTTCAGCGAGAAAGACAGTCCACAGTTTTGTTAGGTACGCCAGTGCCAGCGGAAGCCACTTCATGACTAACTTCAGAAGAACTACCAAATTACAGGGATGTTGATTGTAAAGGTTCTCTTGCTGTTCAGATATTTCCTGTTGGATGAAGATCGGGATGTTTCGGCGCCCAGAATGTTCGTCGAACCAGGAATGTATTCGTTTAGCCTTCTGAAAATGGCTGTTGTTATCTTGGAAGACAGGAGTGGCCACAGTATACTCATCGTGTGGGACCCTTCTTAGATACTATACAGATTTTTCAACAGAGTTATCTCCCATTTTAACCGTGATCACCTAGATCACCTGAAAAGAAATTTGATTGGAAAAAATCACTGGTCACACCTGTCTACAAGAAAGGTAACATAAGTAATCCACTAAACTACCGCCAAATCTCTTTGACGTCTATGTGTTGTAGAATCTTAGAATACATTCTGAGCTCAAATACAGGCTTTTATGGGTATAAGAGCAGATATTTTTGTTGGTGTCTGGGGACAGTGTGCTGAACAACATTACATCAGAAACTTCCTGGCAGATTAAAACTGTGTGCCGGACCATGACTCGAACTCGGGACCTCTGACTTTCGTGGGCAAGTGCCCAGGCTGTGGCTAAGCCGTGTCTCCGCAGTATCCTTTCTTCCAGGAGTGCTAGTTCTGCTACGTTCGCAGAAGAGCCTCTGTGAAGTTTGGAAGGTAGGAGACAAGGTACTGGCAGAATTGAAGCTGTGATGACGGCTAGTGAGTCGTGCTTGGGTAGCTCAGATGGTAGCCGGCACGGTAGCTCAGCGTGTTCGGTCAGAGGCTTAGCTACCCTCTCTAACAAAAAAACTGACTAAACTACTCAACGAACAACCTGAACGGGTGTCCTGGGACGTCCGCCCCGAACATACACAACTAACAATTTCGAACAAAATGAGATTTTTTTTTAAAAAAAAGATGGTAGAGTACTTGTCCACGAAAGGCAAAGGTCCCGAGTTCGAGTCTCAGTCTGGCACACAGTTTTAATCTGCCAGGAAGTTTCATATCAGCGCACACTCCACTGCAAGGTGAAAATCTTGTTCTAGAATATTATATCAGTATTTATTTCTTTTGCAGACTAATAATTATACCTATTAGGAGTATTATGTTGGTTAGTACCTCCAAGTACATTGGTAACAACAACTTATTAACTCTTATTTGCCCCTGGGCGGCAGGTCAGGTGTTAAAGTATAGACACGTTTGCGCAAAACGGTTAGTCTATATTGACCAGCGTTGCCCACTTAGTAGTTACGTTCTTACAGGAAACAACAAGTAGTAAATTATATGATGTTTTTGTGAGAAGACTGTTAGACACAGAGAAAAACCAACTAAAGAAACAACTACTAACACAATGATTTGGACATTTATTAAGGACCAACGATCGCAATACCTGAACAGAATGTCCTCTAGCATGCCAACCAACATGGATTCCGAAAACAACGACCGTGTAAAAGCTAACTCTCATTTTTCTTACGATGATATCCTAAAAGCCATGGATCAAGGTACGTAGACACAGTTTTTCTTGACTTCCAAATGGCATTGATTCAGTACCACACCTATGTATGTATGTTATCTTAAGTACGATTGCATTGGTATGAAGCAAAACTTGTGACTGGACTGGGAGTTTATTCGCAGAGAGGACGCAGCATGTTACCTAGGATGGTGAGTCATCGACAAAAGTAGAAGTAGCTTCAGGTGTGCCCTGGGTAAGTGTGTTGAGATCCAGGTTGGTCATGTTGTGCATCTATGATCTTAAAGATAATATGAGGGCGCGCGCAAAAGTAATGCCTCCAAATTTTTTATGTGAAAACTCTTAAAGCTTTTTAAATAAAACAAGCGTAAATAACATTCCGCATCTTTATTCTTCGTGTCTCCATACTTGCAGCCCTCTGCTGCTAGAGAGGGCTCCGAATTGCAGCGTGTAACATTGCGATGTGTAACTTAAAGGCTTTTTGGCCGCCGTGTACCCCTTTAAAGCTTGTTCACGAAGACGCCGTTGTAGTATACGAGAGACAGAGATTGGAGTGCTCGAATACTGTTTACTTCCTCGCCAATTTTAGATGCAGTAAGAGTCCTCTGAAGTTTACTGTACGCACATAGGAAATGACCTTCTTTGTATGATGTTACTCGGGGTCTTCCAGATCGCGAAACACTAGCACTGACACCAGTTTGCTTGAACTGCTGCAGTGTTTACACCACTGTCGATCGGCCATATTTTTACTGAAAGAACCTTCCTGTTGCAGAGCTACAATAACAGCACTTTTTTTCAAGTCCAATATACTGCTTCCGTCCCATTAGGAGGTAATTTGGTTTGAACCTGATCAGGTATACAAATACACTGCAAGATGTACTGTAGACTAATGCGAACTGATTCCTACACAGATAGCTGAAGAACTGAGGCCTATTCTAATGCAAAAGTCTGGATACTCATCAGGGACCAAATGAAAACAACCAGTAAAATACACAGCAGAGGCGCTTAGTTTTTACATGCTTATACTTGTTTTATTATCAGAATGTGGATATGAAATTTATTTACTTATTTAATCGTGTCAGAAACACACGCTATAGCTTACAAGTTATACAGAATGTTCCAAAACATGGTAATACAAGCATTACAATTACAATTAAATGCGGCGTGACAAGTATGCAACAATTTCGCATGCTTCCTTGGTGGCATCGATGACATTCAGTGGCGTGCATGACGTTGGCCATAGGCAGCAGACAAGAAGATGACTCATTGTCTGTTCTTCATCACATTCGCATCTGTGATGACGCGTGCAAATCCCCACTTTTTCAAGTTGATCTTTGTTCTTCCGAGTCCAGAACGCAGCCTGTTGGGGGCCTTCCATATTGACCAGCTTTCTTCGTGACCTGATGGGAGGCTTTCGGGCGGGATCGTCCACCCTGCAAGGTGGCTGGATCTGGAACGCCATGAGTTGACTCTGAAGTTCGAAGGTGGTTCAATGAGGCTTCCTGTTGAATGGAGAAATCTTTTCCTAGACTTGAGCTTGGTACTGCTGGCTGATACCCGTGTAGTGCTTGGGTCTTCAGATTCATTGCCTTAGACTTTTCCTGTCTGGATTCACATTCACGACAGATATCTGAAGGTGGGATGCCCGCCAGACAGTAAACTTTATCAAGTGGTGTAGATCTCAAACATCCCGTAATGAGTCTGCAGTTTTCATTCAAGGCGATATCCACTTGTTTAGCATGACTAGGTCTGCACCAGACAGGGCAAGCATATTCTGCAGATTAACCACAAATTCTCAGCTGTGACAGGTGATCGAAAACACAGGAAATGCAATACTTGGTCACGTTGACGGTAACCTGGATGAGTGGGACCAAATAGTGGTACGAAAAACGTGTCCCAAAACATTACAGCCTGATTTGAAAAGAGGTAAAATCGCCGCTCGTTGAAGCATTCTACACGACTCCATTCAGATACTGCCCAGTTTCTGTGTCTTATGGTCCGGTGAAGACGAATGGCTTTGTGTGCCGCTGTAGGATATGGCCTTTCGCGATGTACCCAACTCAAAACGTTCGTTGCATGTAGTTTACTTCGCAATGTTCGCGTGGACATTTGTTGATATGGATCTGCATGCACTGACAGCTACATTCCTGTGATTTTGAAACCAAGTGACATTGACAACGCGTGAGACTTGTCTCCGGTACCCGTCAGGATGTTTTTACGACCGCTGTTTTACGTCGTGTTACATGACTGAGTGGTGCAGATACTTTCGACAGTATGCATTGATACACCAACACATCGGGCAGCTTCATTCGCTGTGTGATCTTCGGGCCGTCCGAGCACAATAACTCCTTTCTGTCATGTCTGCACGTCGAGCTCGTCTTACAGCGCTGATTCCACACAACCAACTGGCACCTGCACAGCACATAATCACTAACATGACTTGCGCCAGCGGTGGGGGATCGCGCGACCGCCTGGTAACACTTTTACACCATCTGCTGTGCTCCAAAGCGACCACTGTGTTCTTTTAAGGGGGTAGAACAGGACACAAAATTTTTTTGAGCCTAATGCTTTTATTGGCTTAAAAGTTCCTTGAAGAGTCTATTTTTTAAGATCCATTCGTATAAAGTGTGCCATAAGTGTTAGAACACTTTAAAACCCAGATTTTCGGCATGGGAATCTGGCACGTCCGAGGGTTCGAATGAACCGATGTAATACTATAACATTTAACGCCGGAACAGGGATCCTGTTAGTTTCGCATAGTATCATAGAGGGCTTCAGTATCAGCTAAAATATTATTCTCGACAATATCCTTCTCCGTAACATGTTTCATAATGGTTAAGTTTGAAAGCACGTACTTCGCCCACGTCTGCGTCATTTCACTAGTATTTTTGCGAAATAAAACTTGAGTGCTTGAAAATGACAAACATAGGTATTTATAGGAATTGAAAAGATTCGAAAAATGTTTCCAAACGTGCAAAAAACGCATCGATTGGTAAGTGGATATAACTGCGTGAAAATGGGAGTGTTTCGACATCGGCGAAAAAAAGGTTAACTGTATAGTGCTGGTTTGCTCAATTTCAATATTAAAAACGCAAACTGGAACTATGAACTTTCTTCAGGTTGGCGGGAGCTAAAACACGTTAAATATACATGCAATCACATCATCATACCTTTTTGTAACTTGTGAATCGGCATTTTTTCTACTGTAGTGCGTAGTATTTTTGCGATATACACTCATGATCATAAATTAAGGATAATGCTGATACATGGTGAAACAACGCTCTGGTGGGCAGTTTTCGGATTTAAATCGCCTAGGGGTATGACCATACGGTGCATTTGACCTGCGGTCGTCGCACGGTGGCGCTTGCAGCAGTCCACATACGCAGAGGTGTGATGGTGCATGTCGGAGTATGGAGCAGCGAGTAAGTGTGCAGACGTTTCCAGACGTGCTAATGGTGACTGTGTGTTGTAAAAGGCTCAAAGAACTCATATTGATGACGTCATGAGGCGTAGAATACTAGGGCGACTGCAGGCTGGTCAAACACAGCAGGTCGTAGCACGGGGACTCCGTGTGCCACAAAGTGTGACCTCAAGATTATGGCAACGATTCCAGCAGACAGGATACGTGTCCAGGTGCTACAGCACGGGACGTCCACAGTGTACAACACCACAAGAAGACCGATATCTCACCATCAGTGGCCGCAGACGGCCACGGAGTACTGCAGGTAGTCTTGCTCGGGACCTTACCGCAGCCACTGCAACAGTTGTCTCCAGACACACAGTCTACAGACGTCTGAACAGACATGGTTTATTCGCACGGCTTGAACCAGGAACCAACCCCTTAATGCCCTGGAGAGGGACTTGTATGGAGGTCGTAGTTTGATGGTGTGGGATTGGATTATGATTGGTACACGTACACCCCTGCATGTCTTTGACAAAGGAACTGTAACACGTCAGGTGTATCGGGACGTCATTTTGCACCAGTAAGTCCCCATTTTCAGGGGTGCAGTGAATCCCACCTTCCTCCTGATGGATGACAATGCACGGTCCCACCGAGTTGCCATCGTGGAGGAGTACCTTGAAACAGAAGATATCAGGCGAATGGAGTGGCCTGGTTGTTCTCCAGACCTAAACCCCATCGAGCACGTCTGGGATGCTCTCGGTCGACGTATCGCTGCACGTCTTCAAACCCCTAGGACACTTCAGGAGCTCCGACAGGCACTGGTGCAAGAACGGGAGGCTATACCCCAGCAGCTGCTCGACCACCTGATCCAGAGTATGCCAACCCGTTGTGCGGCCCGTGTACGTGTGCGTGCTGATCATATCCCATATTGATGTCGGGGTACATGCGCAGGAAACAGTGGCGTTTTGTAGCACATGTGTTTCGGCTCACTTTTCTCAACTTGTCATCAATAACGTGGACTTACAGATCAGCGTCGTGTGTGTTCCCTATGTCCCTCTGCTATTAGCGCCAGTTTTGTGTAGTGTCACGTTGTGTGGCACCACATTCTGCAATTATACTTAATTTATGAGCATGAGTGTAGTCTGCTTGCCCGCCATACTTCGCGAACGCACGGCTCCATGCAGGGCCCGCGGGAAATCAATATGTCAGTGAAAATGTGGCCACAGTAGGTCTTAACTTTGTCGTGTGCTACCGAGAGCTTGCTTGCATTTAAATGCATTGTTAAGAATATTATTAAACTCGTATAAAATATTGATCTGATGGAATAAAATTTTGCTGGAGACATTTTAGTCTCAATTTCATCTTCAGTAATGGTAGAAGCTGAATCAGTGAATTAAACTTTGTGCCACGACCGGGACTTGAACCCGGGTCTCCTGCTTACTAGGCAGTATGTTACTTGTGTATTGCAGTTCGGGTTAAGGAGGGCTTTGGACTAATGTAGCCCATGCAGGTAAAGTCACCAAAGTACTATGGTGGTGTAGTGGTTAGCACATCTGCTTCGTAAGCAGGAGAGCCAGGTTTAACACCCGGTTGTGGCACAAATTTTAATTCATTGCTTCAGCTTGTATCTCTATCACCAGAAACAGTTACTCGCACCCCACGAAAGGCAACTGCTGGCTCTCGTAAGACCAGTACTGTCACGTGCTGTGACGTTCACGCCGCGGCTTGTCTTTTCCGTGGGCCTCGCACGAATACTACTGACTGGTGCCGAATGTATCAAGCAGAACCAGGGAACAAAATGACCCTACAACGGAACGGACGGTAACACCTGTTGTTTATATTAAATGTTGCGGCTTTATTGTTTTGATTATAAGAAACTGTGCTTTAGAGATCTGAATTCCAGAGCAATACTTTGTTAAAAATAATTTCTCTTTGTATCTATTATCACAAGTTTTCAAAAATCGAACCTTGTAATTTTTTATGGCTGGGGGAGGAGATGGGGGAGGTGTGGTGGTTGTATGGTTTCACAGGTGAGTACCGGCACCTAAAATTATTGAAATTAAGCACTGTTGTAACCCAGGATTTAAAGAAACATTCGGAATCATGTAAATTATGTCTTGTTAGTGGTAGCGGAACCTTGACGGATGAGAAGTGAAATGTGAAATGTTTTCGTGTCCACACACACTGTCTATTACAGCATGCTGAAGAACGTATCGCCAGCACTACAGTCAGTCACCCATCCGTTCGAGTAGGCATTATTATCTAGAGCCTTTAATCATCATTCACGTGTTTCATCCACTGCCTTCACGTGTCATGCTGGAGATCTGATTCGGGTGTTCCATGTAAATATTAGACACTCAGACTGCTCAGTGAAGAAAGGCTGCAACATACATCATCAGCAATCGTTGTTTGCAATTGTAAATGTTGGTACATCCTTCTCCTGGAAAGGCCTTCTTACCGCTGGTTACAGGTCACAATATACGTGCATGCACGTTTCTATTTATGTGTGTGTCACAATATGCGTGCATGCGTGTTTCTATTCACGTGTATGTTTATGTACTTTCGGGGCCGAGTCAGCATCTGTTCGTCTGCTCTGTTATCGATATAGGTTTGTGGAATCTGTGTAGTCACCGCTTAGTAACCGTCGCAAGTCATCGGCCAGTGTACAATACCAGAACATTTCCAAGTTATGCCACATGACGATCACCAGGTGCAGAGGTGCCGCGCGAGGTCCATTTGTCAGTGTGACGTTGCGAAAACGGGTGCTCGGCGCTAAGGCGCGGTGACTAATCCAGTGGTAGATGTCTGTCTGCAGGAAAGCGGGCCAAGGCAGTACGGTGAACGCCACCTGGACCCGTCCTGACTAAGAATGCAGCCTCTGTCAGGCAGTTCGTTAGTTCCTTGTTCCATATGTCGTGTAGACTAGTGGATCCCAACATGCAGGTTGTTACCCCCTCTGGGGTAGAACGAAATTTACTAAGAGGTAAAAACAAAAGTTTTTCGTTTGTGTTTCGGTCACAAAAGTACACAGTTTTTAAAGACCATTACTATTATCAATATTTTGACACACTAATTCTCATTATTTAATTTAACAAAAATTAGAATTTTTTTACATACTAGCATTAACATGCAGCACAATGTGGTGGCAGCGAAAAGCTTATGAAATGAATACACTGCAATAAAATTGCTACACCACGAAGATGACGTGCTACAGACGCGAAATTTAACCGACAGGAAGAAGATGCTGTTATATGCAAATGATTAACTTTTCAGAGCATTCACGCAAGGTTGGCGTCGGTGGCGACACCTACAACATGCTGACATGAGGAAAGTGTCCAACCGATATCTCATACACAAACAGCAGTTGACCGGCGTTGCCTGGTGAAACGTAGTTGTGATGCCTCGTGTAAAGAGGAGAAATGCGTACCATCACGTTTCCGACTTTGATAAAGATCGGATTGCAGCCTGTCGCGATTGCGGTTTATCGTATCGCAACATTGCTGCTCGCGTTGGTCGAGATCCAACGACTGTTAGCAGAATATGGAATCGGTGGGTTCAGGAGGGTAATACGGAACGCCGTGCTGGGTCCCAACGGCCTCGTATCACTAGCAGTCGAGATGACAGGCATCTTATCCGCATGGCTGTAACGGATCGTGCAGCCACGTCTCGACCCCTGAGGCAACAGATGGGGACGTTTGCAAGACAACAACCATCTGCACGATCAGTTCGACGACGTTTGCAGCAGCATAGACTATTAGCTCGGAGACCATGGCTGTGGTTACCCTTGACGCTGCATCACAGACAGGAGCGCCTGCGATGGTGTACTTATCGACGAACCTAGGTGCACGAATGGCAAAACGTCATTTTTTCGGATGAATGCAGGTTCTGTTTACAGCATCATGATGGTCGCAATCGTGTTTGGCGTCATCGCGGTGAACGCACATTGGAAGCGTGTATTCGTCATCGCCGTATTGGCGTATCACCCGGCGTGATGGTATGGGATGCCATTGGTTACACGTCTCGGTCACCTCTCGTTCGCATTGACGGCAGTTTGAACAGTGGACATACATTTCAGATGTGTTACGACCCGTGGCTCTCCCCTTCATTCGATCCCTGCGAAACCCTACATTTCAGCAGGATAATGCACGACCGCATGTTGCAGGTCCTGTACGAGCCTTTCTGGATGCAGAAAATGCTCGCCTCCTGCCCAGGCCAGCACATTCTCCAGACCTCTCACCAATTGAAAACGTCTGGTCAATGGTGGCCGAGCAACTGGCTCGTCACAATACGCTAGTCATACTCTTGAAGAACTGTGGTATCGTGTTGAAGCTGCATGGGCAGCTGTACCTGTACGCGCCATCCAAACTTTGTTTGACTCAATGCCCAGGCGTATCGAGGCCGTTATTACGGGCAGCGGTGGTGGTTCTGGGTACTGATTTCTCAGGATCTATGTATCGAAATTGCGTAAAAATGTAATCACATGTCAGTTCTAGTATAATATATTGGTCCAATGAATACCCGTTTATCATCTGCAATTTTAATGGCCAGTAGTGTATATAAACATCTTCTTCCTCACATAGTCTATCCACTACACACATACTTTTATCGTGACAGTAAAATGGAGACATGTGCATTAAATATAATTAAACGTCTCACGCAAATGTCGTCTCCGAGTTGTAACTAGTTCCCGCAATGGACCAGAAATTGTTTCAGTATTCACTTTGCAACAAGTAAACGACCTAATTGACAGCACACAGCACAACAGTAACTATGTAATTTTCTACTACACAGCGCAACAGAAGTAAAGGATCACATTTTAGAAATACCATATATGTATCCTATTCCATTGTGTCACATTCCAAGGCCTAAGTTTGAATTTTGGCTCAAAGGTGCCTACAACGTTTCTCTGTAACGGTGCAAAATCGTGGCGCCCTGTCACGTCGACCTCACGCTCGACGTCGCTTCTAACAGCAAGGTGTGGATACTCGCGAAAAAAAGGCCAGAAGTCAGATGTTCATCGGACGTGTAAAGGAGATTAATTATGCCGTACTGGCACCACATTTCACCACAGTTCTGCCCAAGGCCGCCGTGGACGTCTCGCACGACGGGAAGGTCATCACAACCCTTCTTACCCACATTTTCCCCGTTCTTTTGGCGCCTCTGCA
Source organism: Schistocerca serialis cubense (assembly GCF_023864345.2). NCBI lineage: Eukaryota > Metazoa > Arthropoda > Insecta > Orthoptera > Acrididae > Schistocerca > Schistocerca serialis. Next base: position 290,910,279 of record NC_064644.1, on the reverse strand, counting down.
ATGGAGGTTAGAACCGCGACACCCAACGTTGATATCACGCGGTTTTCGTATGGGGTAGCCGAGGAAAACATTTCAGACACACCATCGCTCAGAATCGAAAAGGAGAGACGTCAAGGGGTAGCATTTAGTTCGTTAATGAAACCGCCCCTTTCTCTGGGACGTTGATTCCTAAACATTTCGCGGTCGAAGACCACAGTTCGCAGTACGATAGCAAAAGGACGATGTTCTGGACAACCTTAGCCGTTGTTGAGTGCTCCAGGGGGATTCAGTGGGGCCAAATCATGATAGTTCGTTTACTGGGGCCTTAATGGAAAAGAAGGTTTCAATTCAGTACATCACATTCTTTGTCCAGCGGCCAGCGGCCATTATGGAAACCTCCGCTCTTCGGCCGCAGAAGGAATAACATGTCCATGGCCAATATCCCCTAGTAAATAAGAGTGACATGTGCGTACTACATAGCGACTTGATGAAGACGAAAGACAGGCTTACGTAATACCGGGCGCTGTAGTGTTAACGAGTTCACAGGAATGTCTACGAAACTACACCGAGTGTGGATTAGCTACGGAACCATCGGGGCCCCGGGAACTGTGAGTACTTTTGCGAACACCGAATGCACATACCGGGTGATCAATAAGTTAATATAAATTTGAAAACTGAATAAATCATGGAATAATGTAGATAGAGAGGCACAAATTGACACACATGCTTGGAATGACTTGCGGTTTCATTAGAACAAAAAAAAGAAATACAGAAGTTCAAAAATGTCCGACAGATGGCGCTTCATCTGATCAGAATAGCAATAATTGGCATAACAAAGTAAGACAAAGCAAAGATGATGTTCTTTACAGGAAATGCTCAATATGTCCACTATCATTCCTCAACAATAGCTGTAATCGAGGAATAATGATGTGAACAGCACTGTAAAGCATGTCCGTAGTTATGGTGAGGCATTGGCGTCGGGTGTTGTCTTTCAGCATCCCTAGAGATGTCGGTCGATCACGATACACTTGCGACTTCAGGTAACCCCAAAGCCAATAATCGCACGGACTGAGGTCTGGGGACCCGGGAGGCCAAGCATGACGAAAGTGGCGGCTGAGGACACGATCATCACCAAACGACGCGCGCAAGAGATCTTTCACGCGTCTAGCAATACGGGGTGGAGCGTCATCCTGCATAATCATCGTACGTGTCAGTAGGTATTTATCAAATGGTTCAAATGGCTCTGAGCACTATGGGACTTAACTTCTGAGGTCATCAGTCCCCTAGAACTTAGAACTACTTAAACCTAACTAACCTAAGGACATCACACACATCCATGCCCGAGGCAGGATTAGAACCTGTGACCGTAGCGGTCGCGCGGTGCCAGACTGTAGCGCCAAGAACCGCTCGGCCACTCCGGCCGGCGGTGTTTATCAGCCAGGCTGGGGATGATGCGATTCTGTAACATATCGGCGTACCTCTCACCTGTCACAGTAGCAGTTTTGCTGTCCAGCGCCATCTAGCTCCGGCTGTCTCATACTATGGGCCTGCAAGTTATGCAGGCTCTTGTTGGTAAAAGGCAGTGTGGGGAAGGATGCGTCTCAAACAGCCTCTCCTTCTCAAGTGCCCTTACCCGCCTTCTAGAGGTGGAGCTGTTAAGCCTTCGGGCAACTGAAGGGTAGGGACACGACGGTGTGCTTAACAACTTGTACACCGGTTCTGATGGCTGCATTTGCTGTGGTGGCATCCTGCCCCAAGTCAGCGAAGGCCACTCGCCTTGTCTTGGGTTCCGAGGCATGCTCTGCCAAGCCGGGGCGTGGTGACATGTCCCCGGTCAGGTTAGATGGGTCCAGACCTATGAACGTCTGGGGGACCGGCCCGGCACCTGAGTAGGACCGGGTCCTTGGCCTTTGGTGGGAACCTGGACTAGTAAGGGGCGAAGGACGGAGAGTGAATCCGCTCTCCCGGAATGCGGGTGGCATTCGCCGATAAGGGAGCGGGTGAAAACTGTGGTGGTGTGGCTGTTGAAGAGGACTAGTGCGCTGTACCCATGGCGTGCTAAACCTGGCAGCTCAGTTATTGACAGCTCTTGGTCAAGGGGCGGGACCGGTGAGCGAGCTGCATATAGCCTCCCCCCGTGCCAGAGAGGCCAGTCCGGGGCAAGAGACGGGCCTCCATCTTTCACTCTCTTTGAATACGATAATGGCAGAGAATCAAGAGAGTGGTAATGTGCTAGATGCTTCCGAAACGGAAAGCGCGATGAATTTAACGGTTGCTGAGCGACACTCGAAATTTTTGAAATTGCTGGACTCGAGTGTCAAAAATGGAAAAATCAGCAACGGTGGTATAAACCTGATTAGAGATTTTGTTGCAAATTGGGCAATTGTTCACTCCCAGTTAGAAGGGAGGATATCGGAATTAGAAAAAGAAAGTCAAAGGATTAGAAGTCAGCCTACTTGGACATATGCTGCGGTTGCGAGAGCCCTAGTGGCCAAGGCACCGACAGCTAAAGAGACAATTCAATAGAACATGAAAAAAGTAACACCAACGGTTTTTATAAAACCTAAACCTGGTGAAGACATTAAAGCTGCTAAGTCAGCTTTCGAAAAGTGTGTTGATCCAAAGAAAGATAAAATCAGGATCAACAGTGTCCGTACCTCAAAGAATGTGCTGATAGTCGAGACGGCCTCGCAAGAAGACAGCCAAAAGATCTTAGGCAATCAACAACTAAGTGAGAAAGTTAGGTGTGAACCTCCACGAAAGCGTCGTCCACTCATGTGTCTGTATGATGTACCTACATTTATGTCAGCAGCCAGCCTAGTTGATGCGATATACACACAAAATTTTGATGTGTTAATGACTAGAAACGAGTTTGCTGAAGAGTTCAAGCTACGTTTTAAATTAGGGCCTCGAGAAAAGCTGACTGTACATCATGTTGTCGAGGTTTCACCTAACTTATGGGAAGTATTAACGCGAGGTGGCCGGTTGTACGTCGGCTACTCAGCACTGAACATTAAGGATTACTTGGCAGTACCACGTTGTACAAAATGCCAGGACATAAACCATACTAATAAGTATTGTACAGAACCGAATGTCATATGCGCCCACTGTGGCCTGTCTGGACGTATTAAGAAAGATTGTCCTAATAAGGACAAACCAGCTATATGTGTACCATGCAAGGAACGGGGCCGTAAGTGTGGTGGACCTAAAGATTGTCCAACCCACAAGATGTTCTTGGATAGACTTATACAAAGAACAGATTACGGAGATGTTTAAAATGGTACAAGTAAACGCAATGCGCAGCCAGATGGTTGCGCATGAGCTAAGGAAACTAGCGGAACAAGAACAAATAGATGTTCTTCTGATACAAGAACCGAACTCCTGTGCGGGTCGAGTCCCTGGCTTTCCTGCAACAGCACAAGTGGTTTCCTCGGGTGGGAACCCCATGAGTGCAATTATAATATTGAACAAAACTATAAAAACTACGATATTAAGTCAGTTCTGTACCGAGCATATTACGGTTGTACAACTCAATTTGTTGTCTTACAGTATGTACGTTGTTAACGTCTACTGCCAATTTAGACATGACATCAAGATTTATCTTGACCAGTTGCATTGGATACTAAGAGTTTTAGCCGGGCAGGCTATAATTGTAGCTCTGGATGCCAATGCTAAATCCCCGCTCTGGCACAGTGATGTACAGGACGGTAGGGGTGCGCAGCTTGTTGATTTGATAATGGAAACGCACATGCATGTGATAAACTTGCCGGAGTACCCCCCGACCTACTCAGGGAGGGCGGGTGCAACATCAAATATTGATGTCACACTAGCAAGCGAGAGGGCAGCACCCCACGTCCATAACTGGCAAGTAAGAGAACACCTAACTGTCAGTGATCATAACTGTATAACATTTGAAATAGCGACAACCATTGCAGATGTGCCAGGCGAGTGGGGGGAACGGTTCAATTACGCTCGGACAGACTGGGACCGACTCGTGCAGGTGTTCAGTCCTCCAGAGTTCGGGGAGGACATAGGTAATATTGATGAAGCTGTGGAGGAGCTTGTAAGCTCCGTGCAAACAGGTATCACACACTGGCTGTACCTCGAATAGCGAGATACATCTGCAGGGAGTCCACCCCATGGACCCCTGAATTGACTGTGCTTAAACGGTCGGTCAGAAGGGCGCGAAGCAACTATCAAAGGAGCTTTGCCCACGACGAACGACAATACCACCTGCGTATTTATCGTCGTCTGAAGCAGAGATACAAGGATCAGTTAGACATTACAAGGCGCCAATCCTGGGAAAGATTTGTGAACGATCAGCTGGGAACAGACCCTTGGGGAGTTCCTTACAAAATCGTTCGAGAAAAAATTAGATCGCCCATGATGTTGTCCACACTACGTGCTGGGGATGGTGACACGACCAAGAATTGGGAAGAAACAGCAAGACTGCTGTTGGACACATTACTGCCAGACTCGCACGAGCAGCGGGAAATACGTCAGGCGCTCTCGATTCCGTATCTTAACGATACAAACGTGTGCCCTTTCTTTGCAGAGGAGGTAGAAGCAACCATCTACACCTTTGCAAGGAAGAAGGCGCCTGGTCCTGATGGGATCCCTGTGGAGATCTTACAGGGACTCGCACACTTGGTCACCCCGGCATTAAGTCGTATTTACAACATCTGTTTACAGATGGGCTATTATCCACAGAGGTGGAAAACTGCAGAAGTTGTAATTATCAGGAAAGGCCCTGATAAAGATCCAACGATGCCGAAATCCTATCGGCCTATCTGTCTGCTGGATGTAATGGGCAAAGCATTTGAGAAGTTGCTGGCTGACCGACTCCTGAGTCACCGAACTCTGCACGACGTGAGTGATAGGCAGTTCGGATTCCGAAAGGGTCGCTCCATTCAGGATGCGATCAATGAGGTTTACCGGATTTTTCACTCAGCTACATCGAAGTATGTTCTGGGCATAATGATAGACATCTCAGGGGCCTTCGATGACCTGTGGTGGCCGGCACTCTTCTCTCGCCTAAGAGAGATTGGGTGCCCGCAGCTGCTATATGGCTGTCTGGAGGCCTACTGTGATGGAAGAATCGCTAAAATAACGGCTCCTGGAGCCGTCGTATCTAAGAGAGTATCCCGTGGTTGTCCCCAGGGATCGGTGTGTGATCCCATGTTCTGGGATATCAACATGGAATCATTGTTGAACGTCCTGCAGGAAGAGACTGCAGTTCTGGGTGTCGTTGCTTATGCGGATGATCTCGGAATTCTAGCGGAAGGTGACACTCGCATTGTGATCGAAGACCGATCACGACTGGCTATTGGTCTGTTAACAGATTGGTGTGAGAAGACTAAAATGTCTATTGCACCACAAAAATCGCAATACATGTTCTTAAAAGGCAAGTTAAATAGAGACCCAACAGTCAGAATTAATGGCCAGGCAGTGTCGCGACACAGATATGCCCGTTACCTAGGGGTATATCTAGATGAGAATTGGAGTTTCATTCCGCATATTGAGCAAATAACGACAAAGTCCTTAGCTCTGTTCAATAAGATAATATCAATTAGACAAAGAAGATTTCATTTGCCGTCAAAAGCAATAAACATCTACCACAACAGTATATTGGCACCAATAGTAGGGCACGCATCCAGTGTGTGGGCCCACAGGCTAGCTCTGGTGCAGCCTGCCGCTGCTGTCAGGCAAATACAGAGGAACGTTCTGTTGAGATGCATTGGAGCATTCAACACAAGTCCAACAGATGCACTATTGGTAATTATGGGTCTATGTCCACTAGACCTAATAATAAGGCAGCACGCAGCCTTCTGCTGGCTGCGTAAACAGAACATCGAGATGGTGCAAAATATAATGGGCATTCCTCTGGTAAGCGTCAAAGCCATCCGAGGAAAAGTGCTTGACATTTGGCAGGACGAATGGGATGACTCCAGTACAGGCCGTAGAGTCCACGGGTTTCTACCCACAGTAAGGGGAAGACTAAAGAACAATATAATGAAGCCCTCACAGGGCCTAGTTCACTTCCTCACAGGACACGGTCCCTATCCCAAGTACTTGCATAGAATAGGGAAAAGGCCAACACCGGAGTGTGACTGTGGTGCCCACGAAGGATCGCCAGAACACACAGTGTTCGAGTGCCCAATATACGAACAGGCTGTCTCAGTGGAGAGGCAGCTTCTGCAAACAAGAAATATTAACGAAATATTGTCAAAAAGCGAATTGTTCAACAATTTCGCAAAATTGGTAAACAAAATCTCAAGGGAGGCCCAGCGAGCCTACCTTGGTAGAGAGTAAATGCGCTTCAGATCTAATGCGCAATTGTAAATATGTAAATACTACGTTTGTTTAAGTCTTTGATTCATAGTAGCTAGTAGTTGTAGTTAGATCAGTATGGTGTTGGGGGCAATAAAAGAGTAGTACAAATGGAGTGGTTTCTCTAGTAGTAGCGGCCCGCCTCCACGTGGCTAGGGACGGGCAACTCTCTGGCAGGATTCCAGAGAGGCTAAGAGGCCGATCATTCACATATAGCAAAAGCTGCTTCATAAATAGATAGTATGCATGCATTAATAAACCACTTCTGTAGTGCTGATAGCAGAGATAGTTAGTCTTAATACACCCACTCAAAAGTGTTAGAAAGTGGGTTATGTATGTTTCATAAAAAAAAAAAAAAAAAAAAATTGGCCAGCGCCATCTGTCGGACATTTTGTGAACTTTGTTTTTTTTTGGTTCTAATGAAACCCCATGTCATTCCAAGCATGTGTGTGTCAATTTTTTCCTCTCTATCTACATTATTCCGTGGTTTATTAAGTTTTCAAATTTATACTGACTTTTTGATCACCCGGTAGATTGTGTTGCTTTCTCTTTAAAATTATTACTTGTGTTTCCCCGAACGGTAGCTACATCCAGAAATTTACCTGGAGGTCGTAGCGCGGCGACTGCGTAGAATGGGACAGAGGTACCAACATGAGATGGGTGTTATCGATTTTCATAAGACGATCAGTCAAAAGAGTAAAGAGCCATAAAGTGTGTCGAGATGTGCAAACGTACGTGGATTACTGTCAGTAGGTATTAAGCTGGTGTGGGTGGCCAAAGGATAGATGTCGAATGTGGAGAGGGATGAAGTGAATGCAGTGGGCAGACAGCAGAGAGGTTGAGGTTTTCATAAGCAGCTGCAACTAGTCGTCTTTAGTAATTGTAAAAATTTTATTTTCCCGTTACCGGTTTGAAGTCGCCTAGCAACCCGTCATAAGATGGTTACTCAGTCCTTAGTTAAAGTTTGTAGCGTTGCGAGGGTCGTTGGTATCTAATCAATATTAGCAAATGCAAGTTTTTCGTCTCCGCCGCTTGAAGATCCAGAGACAGCAGCGTCCGACTTACGATATGAAAATCACTTAGAAAACGTTAGTTCAAATGCAACGCGATTCTGCAATGTGTCCCGTACGTACTGGATTCTGTGGATTATATGAGCTCGTTGAGTAATTTCCATTCAAATTTCTAATACAGATGCATGCCACATGAAAAGTTCGTGACTGAAGAAAAGGCTAATAAATATCTCATTTGTATTAACTCTATGCCGTCCGGCGACACCACAGTGGTGTCGTGCGCGATATAGCGGTCAACGGCCGGCGGCACCACAATGGTGTCGTTTGCATAGTATCACGCAGTGGCCGGCGACAGCACTTTAGTATCTTTTGCTTTCTGTTGGTGTTTTGTTTAGGTAACAATAAGTTACACACGTCAAGAAGTTTTTTGTTTTGATAAGTACTTGTGCCCTGCGGACGAAAGAGACAATAGGGTTATTTACAACGAACGCGCGGTCGTCTTGTCTGACGTTCTGGACGACTTGGCCAATTGGGAAAAGACATTAGATATCAGAAAAAACGAAAGTGAAGCAGAATCGTAGGAAGATATTGAAATACGTCCAAGAACAATTCGGCGAACGGTACGGTTGCCAACTGATTCGGCTGAATAAGAACGAAGAAGACAGTGCACTGTGGCCAGACTTTGATTTACCGAGGACCAATAATAAATTTGAAGGATCCCCGTGTGCAAACATATTTCCCAAAGATACACAGAGCGTCGAGAATATAGTAGAATTATATATTATATATTATGAACGATCTATTTGAATATATTAGCAACGAAACCAACAAGTACTACAGTCAAAATTGGAATAGAAGGAAACTGGATTTAAAGAAATGTCAAATTGTCGACCCCACGGGACCCGAACTTAGAAAATGGTTTGGGCTTGATATACTTATGGGAACTGTAAAAAGAGCAAGGATCAATGACTATTAGTCAACGAAACCGTTGATAGGCACACCGATATTTCGCAAAACGATGTCCCGATTCAGGCAAATATTATCATTTTTACAGTTTTCCGACAGCAACAATAAAGCGGATAATGCCGACCGGCTTGTCAAAGTGCAATTCGAAATTGATTATTTTTCCAAAAAGTTTAAAGAAACGTTTAATCCAAGCCAAAACATCTCAATTGATGAAGGAATGATACCGTGGCGTGGACGGTTAAGTTTTTTAAAGTTTACAATTCGTCGAAAATTACGAAAGACGGCAAAAAAATGGTTCAAATGGCTCTGAGCACTATGGGACTTAATATCTATGGTCATCAGTCCCCTAGAACTTAGAACTACTTAAACCTAACTAACCTAAGAACATTACACACATCCATGCCCGAGGCAAGATTCGAACCTGCGACCGTAGCAATCGCGCGGCTCCGGACTGAGCGCCTAGAACCGCTAGACCACCGCGGCCGGCACGAAAGACGGCATACTCAATCGGATGCTGTGCGATTTGATTACTGGAAATATATTCAGGCGCTCGACAGCCTTTAGCAAAAACAGTGGTGGAACTATTGACATCTTCTGATGGAAAGTGGCATCACCTCTGCATGGATAATTATTATAAGAGCGTAGACCTTGCAGAGAAGTTACTTGAAAAGAAAATTCGAGTTTGTGGAACGATACGGCAAAATAGAGGATTTCCAAAATATTAAAGCGCGCGAAAATCAATGTATTTGAAGCTTGTCATCAACGGAAAGGTGACAAGCGGCCGGCGACAAGCCAAGTAATCCGAGTTAGCGCTGCCGTCGCCAAGCGAATGAATTTGTACGAGACGTGCGGACGGCAAAGTGTTAAGATAAGAGAGGCTCAAGACACTTGTGGTTTAGGATCGCTATCATGGAAAGGTAGGGTAGTTACAATTAAACTTTCGCGACTTGAGAGGTTCTCACGTAAAACGAGAGATCGTGGGGCAATGAAACTTTGTGGAAACATTTATAGGGAAATGTGGAACAGAAATAACGGATAAACCATTGAAAGATACACATATCAATTTCCACATGAGAGGGTAACATTTGTCAACAACGTACCATGTTTATGTTACAGGTTACAAGCGTTGCTTAATGTGATGACAATGTCCATCCACGACAGCCTGTGACCACACTAATGATACCATTTCACAACTGTTCGCAGCGGTTTTCGAACGGAGGAGTATGGCATATTCATCTGTCGTGACACAGCTCTTACACTGCTTCAAGATTACACATTGCGTCCAGCATTCTGTCATGGCAATAGGAACTTCCTGAACAATTTGTGGCGCAATTGGGCATCGGCGTCTGTCAGGAACAACTCCCAAAGAGCAATTAATTCGAACTTCCGAATCATCTCTTCAACACCGATGCGGAGAGAGGAGCTCCCCACATTCCCTTAACGCGTCGATATTCGCTGTTCAACTTCTACATAGATACTCCGCAAGGCACCTTATGCGTGGCAGAGGGTACCCTGTACCACTAATAGTCATTTCCTACCCTGTTCCACTCGCAAACAGAGCGAGGGAAAAACGACTGCCCATACGATATATTCTGCACGAGCCCTAATCTCTCAAATCTTATCTTCATGGTCTTAACACGAAATGTACGTTGGCGGCAGTAGAATCGTTCTGCAGTCACTCTCAATTGCCGGTTCTCTAAATTTTCTCAATAGTGTTCCTCGAAAAGAACTGCGCCTGCTCTCCAGTGATCCCATTTGCGTTCCTGAAGCAACGCCGAAATACTTGTGTGTTGTTCTAACCTACCTGTAACAAATCTAGCACCCCGCCTCTGAATTGCTATGATGTCTTCTTTTAATCCGAACTAGAGGTTGGGGGGGGGGGGATTGTTTTGGGGGAAGAGACCAAACTTCGAGGTCATCGGTCTCATCGGTTTAGGGAAGGATGGGGAAGGAAGTCGGCCGTGCCCTTGCAAAGGAACCATCCCGGCATTCGCCTGGAGAAATTTTAAGGAAATCACGGAAAACGTAAACCAGGATGGCCGGACGCGGGATTGAACCGTCGTCCTCCCGAATGCTCAGAACTAGAGATGGGTCGTTCGCCAACTAACGGGTCCAAAGGAACGGTTCACCAAGATGAACGGAACGAGCGAGGAACGAATTCTAAGGAACGGTCTTTCATAGCTCCCTTCGGCAGCAGCTTTCTACTTACAGTTCCCGGGAACGGGAAACGGTCGGCCTCGTTCCCCAACGGCACGTCGGCCAGTCTCGTTCCAGCCTCGGTCCCGTTCCCATCTGTCTCGGTCTCGGTCGCGGCTTTCTACGAGGGTCACTCCAAAAGAAATGCACACTATTTTTTTTAATCCCTCTTTTATTCTACATGCTTGAAAGTTTTACAGTGTGTAGATACATCCCTTAGGAACAATATTTTCATTTCTCAACATACTTTCCATCCCTCTCATCTGCCCCACGCCATCTTGGAACCAGCGCCTGTATACCCACATGGTAAAAATCTGGACCAACCTGTTGGAGCCACTGTTTGGCAGCATGCACAAGGGAGTCATCATCTTCAAACCTTGTTCCATGAAGAGAATCTTTCAGTTTCCCAAAGAGATGATAATCACATGGAGCCAGGTCAGGACTGTTCCAAAAGACCGCTGCATACCGTTTTTCTTGTTTCTTTGAGAGCCACTGTCAACATCCTGGGAACCCACCTGGCACAAACCTTTTTTAACGCGAACACTTTCAGTATTCTGCAAATACTTCCTTCCCCTATCCCAACGTAGCGTGACAATTCGTTCACTGTGATGCGTCTGTCAGCAGTCACCAGTTCGTTAACTCTCTGCACACTGTCTGGAGTGTGTGCGGTACGAGGCCTGCCGCTGCGAGGACAATCCTCAATATTGTCGTGCCCGCTTTCATCGCGTAACCTGCTTGCCCACCGACTAACTGTGCTGCAATTGACAGCAGCATCTCCATACACCTTTTTCAACCTCTTGTGGATGTTTCCCACTGTCTCGTTTTCACAGCACAGGAATTCTATGACAGCACGTTGCTTCTGACGAACGTCAAGTGTAGCAGCCATCTTGAAGACATGCTGTGACGGCTCCACTCACGGGAACAGGTTGAACTAAGTTTGAAAACAAGTGCGAAGGATGTATCTACACACTGTAAGACTTTCACACATGCAGAATGAAAACTCTATTTTTTCAAAAATAGTGTGCATTTCTTTTGGAGTGACCCTCGTACTTATAGTTCCCGGGAACGGGAAACGGTCGGTAGCGTTCCCGAACGGTACGTCGGCCGGTCTTGTTCTGGCCTCGGTCCCGTTCCCGTCTGTCTCGGTCTCGCTCGGGCGGACTCGTCCTTCTTCGCGTGCCCACTCGTCGCAGTTCCACTGCCGACTGCTCATAGTTAGTTCAGTATCGAGTTGTTGTGGTTCGTTTCGTTAGCTTCGCACGCCCATTCTAGATCTGTTTCAAACTTTTTTTGAACTCTGAACTTCTGGATCTTTTTGTATTCTATTCAGCGTCCACGAACGGTAATTAAAATGCATTTTATAATTACGTAAATTACATAAAAATTACGTGGTATGTAATACACACATCTTTTCAGGTAACAAAACGGCTCATCAGCTTGCTTCACTATTTCGATAAACAGCAAAAGAAATACTTGTAAAAAGGCAAGATTTTTTGTTATTCCACATGCAAAGAACGTCGGCACGGCACACACGAGTGGCCATTTTCCGTCTTTTTTTAATCCAACAGCAAAAGAGCATGTTCATTGTTATGGAAGGCAGACCGACTTACAACTGAATGAAGCCCGCGCTCCGTAATCGAGTTTATGTTGTCACGTTTTGTAAAGAGAATATGATAACTCCTACAGTACAATATTATTTCAGTGGTACAGGGTGGTTGGCCCGCATTCGTGGTCGTGCGGTAGCGTTCTCGCTTCCCACGCCCGGGTTCCCGGGTTCGATTCCCGACGGGGTCAGGGATTTTCTCTGCCTCGTGATGGCTGGGTGTTGTGTGATGTCCTTAGGTTAGTTAGGTTTAAGTAGTTCTAAGTTCTAGGGGACTGATGACCATAGCTGTTAAGTCCCATAGTGCTCAGAGCCATTTTTTTTGGTACAGGGTGGCGCACGAAAAATCGGCTCCGAGTACTAGACTGCTCATTGTCGCTTACCAATACTCATCTATTGTTTCGAAGCTGTTTGCATAAGCTTATTTGTTATTTCTTCAGTGCCTAATGATTACATGTTTATCTATTCTGCTCGTAGCGGTCAACAATTGGCGAGTAGTCTATACTCGGGGCCGGTATTTCGTGCGCCACCTTATATTATTTCCCTGCGATCAGCCACATAAAGCTACATTTAGCTAAACGAGATGTTTTGGAGAATCACGAAAATTACAAGTGTGTTAGAACTCTGTTATCAATAAAACATGTTATGAACATTATTATTTACGATGTTTTCGGTAGCAAAATTCTGTAGCGCTTCGCTCTCTCTTCCACGAATTTCTTCCATGGTAGGGCTGCCCACCCATGGTGTAGAGCACGGCCCTCCTGAATCTGCTCCGATACCATATTCCCAAGACAGTCGTGGCATCCCAAGCAACGTAAGCAGCAATATCGCGGAATAAAACGGATAGTCTCAGTGGGCCACTATTCTGCTGCAGTGGAATTCCGACAGGTGCTAGTACACGTTTCTCATTCTTACACGAGGCATAACCCAATCTTTCCACAGACAAACAACACTGAAAGGTGATTCTTGAATCAGAAACTCGCTACCTAGTCTATCCTTATATAGATCGTAGATGGTTATATTCCGAATTACTCCCATTGCATATGTAGTAAATTACGTAATAGCTCTCGTGTTAGGCTCTGCTTCTAGGTTAGTGTTCTTCATTAATTTTACAGAATCATCTTCTGAAGATGTTTAAGCGATAATAGTGCACTTTTAGTGCTACATATCTGCATTATGCAAATTTTCTACTTTATTGGATTGCCTACAGTAGTTAACTTTTTGCTACATCAATTTTGCACCCTTATTTGTTTCATACTTTATAATAATACACATATCAAAAAAAGTTTTGCATCACCTCGGTTCCGAGTATTACGGAACCTGTAAGAAAATTGGAATAGAGATCAACATAAACATCAATTCCGCCTTTTTTATTGCTCATGTAAACCACACATTGCGTGTAGTACCACCATACAGCGAGACCTTCAGAGGTCATGGTCCAGATTTTTGTACACAACGGTACCTCTAATACCCAGAAGCACGTCCTCTTGCATTAGTGCATGCCTGTATTTGTCATGGCATTCTATCTACAAGTTCATCAAGGCACTGTTGGTTCAGATTGTCCCACTCCTCAACGGCGATTCGGTGTAGATCACTCAGATTGGTTGGTGGGTCACGTCGTCCATAAACAGCCCTTTTAAATTTATCCCAGGCATGTTCGATGGGGTTCATGTCTGGAGAACATGCTGTCCACTCTAGTTGAGCGGCGACTTCCATGACCACCAGCGCCTTACGTCGGCCCCACATGCCACCCCAAATCATCAGTGAACCTCTACCTCGCTGCGCTCGCTGGGCAATGTGTCTAGCGCGTTGAGCCTGTACAGGTTGCCTCCAAACACGTCTCCGATGATTGTCTGGTTGAAGGCATATGCGAGACTCTTAGGTAAGGAGAACGTGATGCCTATTCTGAGCGGTCCATTCGGCATGCTGTTTGGCCCATCTGTACCGCCCTGCATGGTGTCGTAGTTGCAAAGATGGATCTCGCCATGGACGTCGGGAATGAAGTTGCGCATCATGCAGCCCACTGTCCACAGTCTGAGAAGTAACACGACGTCCTGTGGCTGCACGAATCCATAGCGGTCATCCACTGCAGCAGTAGGTAGCCCTGGGCGGCCTGAGCGAGGCATGTCATCGACAGTTCCTGTCTCTCTGTATCTCCTCCATCTTCGAACAGCATCGCTTTGGTTCACTCCGGGATGCCTGGACACTTCCCTTGTTGAGAGCCCTTCCTGGCACAATGCGGACGCAATCGAACCGCGGTATTGACCGTCTAGGCATGGTTGAACTACAGACAACACGAGCTGTGTACTTCCTTCCTGGTGGAATGACTGGAACTGATCGGCTGTCGGACACCCTCCGTCTAATAGGCGCTGCTCATACATGGTTTCTTACATCTTTGGAGGGTTTTAGTGACATCTCTGAAGAGTCAAAGGGACTATGTCTGTAATACAATATCCACGGTCAACGTCTATCTTCAGGAGTTCTGGGAATCGGGGTGATGCAAAACTTTTTTTGTGCGTGTACATTAGTCTGTTTTACAATAGTATTGTTATCGATAAGTGCTTATTTCTCCACCGCCCTGCCATGTCATCCAGTCACAGTGGCTTAAGTATGAGTGCTCCTTTGACTCATTTCGGATCTAAGCCTGTCCTTTTCACAGTTAAGATGTTATAATCTCTCCATTGCAGTAGCTTCTCGAACTGTCCACAGAGAGTCTTAGGTTCAGATACCTCTTATCAGCTGAGTTAGTTATTTACTTAAAATGTCACCCTTGCTGGGAATGTTGTTAGATGATTCTCCCCCTCCATGTTGTAGGCGTTTAGCAATCACAGAATAGTGGCTAAATGAGATCACTGACATCCCTGTAAAACACTTCTGCCGTCCGTGTGGCCGAGCGGTTCTAGGCGCTTCAGTCCGGAACCACGAGGCTACTACGGTCGCAGGTTCGAATCCTGCCTCGGGCATGGATGTGTGTGGTGTCGTTAGGTTAGTTAGGTTTACGTAGCTCTAAGTCTAGGGGACTGATGACCTCAGAAGTTAAGTCCCACAGTGCTTCGAGCCATTTAAAACACTTTTGCCAGCTGTGACATTCCACACAGAGGAAACAGCACACATTGTCGACCACTGGAGTCAGTCCAGCTGTCCCTGAGGCTGCCCCGTGCCGCCCTGTGGTTTCCAGTATGGAATGGAAGTGGTCTTCTCCAGGCACCCTGAGCACAAGCCGTCTATTTTAACTTCACTTGTAACTGAGGTACACAACGATACTGCGACAGGCCGCCACCTCCCAGGCAACCATTCGCCTGGCTTCTCTCTCCAGGTGGCAGCCTCCAGATATGCGTCCGCCGATACTGTGGACAGCAGCCATAGAATGCGTTGTCAACTGCTGACTACATTGCTCCTGCCTTGTACTGCCGGACATGGAAATCCTTCCTGCAACATACACAGAGCGCCACAGACACTCACGCAGTTACAACCAGCAGTTAGTTCAATTCACTGACTGCAGTCAGCTCAGTACAGTACTCTGAAGCGTCGCTGTTTACAGAGAACTAATATCATTAACACGGTGTCTGAACGCCTGTATTCATCACTGCGACAAGGTCATAGACTGCCAGGAGGCACTATTCAGATACTATCGTGATGAAGATTGCTCCAGCTGTATGATAAATATTTATTTATGAAACAACTACATTGAAGCGCCAGAGAAACTGGTATCGCCAAGCTTATTCAAATACAGAGATATGTAAAAAAGGCAGAATACAGCGCTGCAGTCGGCAACGTCTAAATAAGACAACAAGTGTCTGGCGCACTTGTTAAATCGGTTACTGCTGCTACAATGGCAGGTTATCAAGATTTAACTCACTTTGAATGTGGTGTTATAGTCGGCGCACTTTTTGCTGGCCCAGCATTGAAATCTGCAGCAATTGTCGGCAAGGCCTGCACTTCTGTCGCGTTGAACGATTCTCTTCAGTCGTCGTTGATCCTGTTCTTGTAGGATCTTTTTCCGGTGGCAGCGATGTCGGAGATTTGATGTTTTACCGGATTTCTGATATTCACAGTACACTCGTGAAATGGTCGTACGAGAAAATCGCCACTTCGTTGCTACCTTGGAGATGTTTGTGTCCCATAGCTCATGCGCCAACTATAACGCCACGTTCAAACTCACTTAAATCTTGACAACCTGCCACTGTAGCAGCGGTAACCGATCTAACAACTGCGCCAGACACTTGTCCTATACAGGGTGTTAGAAAAAGGTACAGCCAAACTTTCAGGAAGCATTCCTCACACACAAAGAAAGAAAATATGTTACGTGGACATGTGTCCGGAAACGCTTACTTTCCATGTTAGAGCTCATTTTATTCAAATGTTCAAATGGCTCTGAGCACTATGGGACTCAACTGCTGAGGTCATTAGTCCCCTAGAACTTAGAACTAGTTAGACCTAACTAACCTAAGGACATCACAAACATCCATGCCCGAGGCAGGATTCGAACCTGCGACCGTAGCTGTCTTGCGGTTCCAGACTGCAGCGCCTTTAACCGCACGGCCACTTCGGCCGGCGCTCATTTTATTACTTCTTTTCAAATCACATTAATCATGGAATGGAAACACAGAGCAACAGAACGTACCACCGTGACTTCAAACACTTTGTTACAGGAAATGTTCAAAATGCCCTCCGTTAGCGAGGATACATGCATCCACCCTCCGTCGCATGGAATCCCTGATGCGCTGATGCAGCCCTGGAGAATGGCGTATTCTCACAGCCGTCCACAATACGAGCACGGAGAGTCTCTACATTTGGTACCGGGGTTGCGTAGACAAGAGCTTTCAAATGCCTCCATAAATGAAAGTCAAGAGGGTTGAGGTCAGGAGAGCGTGGAGGCCACGGAATTGGTCCTCCTCTACCAATGCATCGGTCATCGACTCTGTTGTTGAGAAGCGTACGAACACTTCGACTGAAATGAGCAGGAGCTCCATCGTGTATGAACCACATGTTGTGTCGTACTTGTAAAGGCACATGTTCCAGCAGCACAGGTAGAGCATCCCGTATGAAATCATGATAACGTGCTCCATTGAGCGTAGGTGGACGAAACTAAAATGAGCTCTAACATAGAAATTAAGCGTTTCCGGATACATGTCCACATAACATCTTTTCTTTATTTGTGTGTGATGAATGTTTCCTGAAAGTTTGGCTGTACCTTTTTGTAACACCCTGTGTAGGCGTTGCCGACCGCAGCGCCGTATTCTGCCAGTTTTCATGTCTCTGTATTTGAACACGGATGCCTAGGCCAGTTTCTTTGGCGCTTCAGTGTATAATACGATTTTCTACTGTCCATCAGGCAGAATTAGTACTTAAGCTTGAATAAAAAAATGAAAAACAAATTGAAATTGATTTATTAGCAAAACACATAACACAAAATTATAATTTATAAAAATTAATACAATTTATTAAGGAACGTCAATTACGTCATATTTAAGGAATATTATATACGAACGCATAGTTATTAATGGGTTTATATGACGTAGGAATAGTTTTCGCCGAGAAAAAGGATTCAGTATGAACTGTCTTTACAGCAGAAATTTCGCTTTCTTCTCCCTTGTACGCTGCGACGCACGAAATTTCGTAATATTTACAACAACTGTAATCTTCAAAACAATGTCAGTTCCTTCAGACATGCATGTCAAAGCATGCATTGTAATATAAGAAACAAATACTGTATACACATACACTGTAATAATCAGTGGTATTAAAAATTACATTCAAATCGTCTTATACATGAAAACTGTCACAACTGAGAATGTGTCCGGCTTTTTGAAAGACCTATGGACGTAGCAACGCAGCTGCAACACTGTTCGTGCCGAGGCGAATCATCAAGTAGCCCAGAACAAAAATGACAACTGACCACAAGTAGACAAATTGCCAGACAGAGGTATGACGTTTTTCGTGCCCGCGGGGCCACTCCAGAAGTATTTTTCAGTGACAAACTAATTTTTTTTGTACTTGTGTCACTTTTTTGCCAGGGTGTGATATGTATCCATGCGATTGACTGAGGTAAATGCATTCAGGGCTGTTTATGTGTCAAAAGATACGTGTTAGTAAGGTTGCTTCATGGTTGTTTTATTACGAGCTGCGGTGCTTTTATTTTTGCTTTATACTTTCAGATGTGGAAAGGAGATAGGGTGCAGCTATGTGATATGTTGCCTCTGTTTTCGTTGCATGCCAACGATTTGCTATGCTCCGTGGTTCACTAGACACATTCGCTCAAGCTTCAACTTCCAACACGGTCTCGGACTAGCTCAGGTCACTGAGGTCCTGTTGACTTTGTGCTCATTTGAAATCGTGACATGTTAGTACCACGAGCGAACAGCTTTCCAGCTTTGGTGATACATGTTTAGCTACTATGAACTGTAGGCTCTACTTCACTTAGGGGAAGTTATGAGGGGGTATATACAGGGTGTTACAAAAAGGTACGGCCAAACTTTCAGGAAACATTCCTCACACATAAAGAAAGAAAATATGTTATGTGGACATGTGTCCGGAAACGCTTACTTTCCATGTTAGAGCTCATTTTAGTTTCGTCCACCTACGCTCAATGGAGCACGTTATCATGATTTCATACGGGATACTCTACCTGTGCTGCTAGAACATGTGCCTTTACAAGTACGACACAACATGTGGTTCATGCACGATGGAGCTCCTGCACATTTCAGTCGAAGTGTTCGTACGCTTCTCAACAACAGATTCGGTGACCGATGGATTGGTAGAGACGGACCAATTCCATGGCCTCCACGCTCTCCTGACCTCAACCCACTTGACTTTCATGTATGGGGGCATATGAAAGCTCTTGTCTGCGCAACAAAAATGGTTCAAATGGCTCTGAGCACTATGCGACCTAACTTCTGAGGTCATCAGTCGCCTAGAACTTAGAACTACTTAAACCTAACTAACCTAAGGACATCACACACATCCATGCCCGAGGCAGGATTCGAACCTGCGACCGTAGCAGTCGCGCAGTTCCGGACTGAGCGCCTAGAACCGTGTCTACGCAACCCCGGTACCAAATGTAGAGACTCTTCGTGCTCGTATTGTGGACGGCTGTGATACAATACGCCATTCTACAGGGCTGCATCAGCGCATCAGGGATTCCATGCGACGAAGGGTGGATGCATGTATCCTCGCTAACGGAGGACATTTTGAACATTTCCTGTAACAAAGTGTTTGAAGTCACGCTGGTACGTTCTGTTGCTGTGTGTTTCCATTCCATGATTAATGTGATTTGAAGAGAAGTAATAAAATGAGCTCTAACATGGAAAGTAAGCGTTTCTGGACACATGTCCATATAACATATTTTCTTTCTTTGTGTGTGAGGAATGTTTCCTGAAAGTTTGGCCGTACCTTTTTGTAACACCCTGTATATATATATATATATATATATATATATATATATATATATATATATATATATATATAGTATCCTAAACCGTAGGTTACAGAATTATTTAGACAAAACCATCTTCAACTACAGGATATTCTTCTTGGTATCTGATTTAAAGAATGGAATTTCTGAGAAAAATAAACACACTGCATTTAATTTTCTTATCATGTGCAAGTAGTACAAACTAGAAATGTGGTTTCCCAATTTGTATCAACGAGTGCATAAATTGTACCAGCCTATGTCCCTAAGCTTAAAGATATGTATTAGTCTAAATATAAGGAAATGAAAAATTTTCAGTTTTCTTCCCAACCCTGCACGCTTTGCAAGAATACACCTTTTGCATTACATGCATCCTATCATTTCTTCAGTTCTTTCTTCCTCGCATAACTCGTTATACCGTACCTCTGTTTAGCTGGCTTCCCCGCGAAGTCTCCAAACTCTTTTTTTTTCCACAGATGTTGCTGTATTTTTAGATTTTTTCTCCTTTCCTTCGGTTACCTTTTTTTGCGTGGACTGCTCATCAATGCACAGGCGCCTTGGCTAGGTCTTTTGCTCGAAGCTTTCATTATTCTCCTTGGACACTGCGTTATTTCTTGCATGGACGCCTCCAGCCTTTTTTTTTTGTGTGTGTCTTAGATTCTTCTACATTGAAATTGTGGAGCAGTTCGTTTCGTTCTGTAATAACGAACGCAAGTTTTCTTCCGTCCGACCTGCTTAAACCGAGCGTCAAATGTAAGAATGTGCTCATTCAATTCATTTTCAACTTCGTTGGAAAACATTCTCTGCGGCAAAAATTTTATATCTCGGTCTGGATTTTTGTTTTTATTCTCAGTATACTCCTACATTATTGACTTAGGCACATTTCATATGCGTGGACATTCATTTAATTCATGATCCCCATTTGGAGTTACTGTTACAGCTAAATGAAATTCATCTGCTGTCCACTTTGTACAACACGTTTTTATTGCCGTACTGTAACGAAAAATAATTGTTTGATTAATAACTTAGGATAAAGGACGCATTAGAAAATTTCCCGTATCATTTCCAAACATTGTTTTGCACTAATAATACGAAACTTATTCTTTAAAGATCAGTCTACGTGCATTTCTCTTGAATTGTTCAGTATCGAAAACACAGTGGTACATTTCCAGGCAACGTCGCCATTATCTGTTTGTCAGTTTCCTACAAATGTACCACTACGAATACAGATTCATGACAGCTTAAAAACTAAGATTATTTCGTGTATATTCACTCATAAATAAAATATTATGTTCCCCTTTACCATGTAACAGTAATTCCCTTCGCCACGTACAAAAAAAAGTTAGATAGAAACCACATCAAAATCAACGCTATCTTCAGACGACCTGTTCCTCAACATACAGCTGACAATATGGCTTCAAGAAGTACATAATTCACGCTAACCATACTAAATGTCTGATATAGTACTGGTACAAATTAGGAGCCGGTACAATAAAGACAACTCTCACCCATCTCATATGAGAGAGTTTTACCTGCTCGTTAAGTTCTCGCACTGTGTGTTTAATGTAGCACATGGCGCAGTGCAAACGTCATGATGGTACTGGTATGCTCATATTTATGCGAAAACACTGTAACGCCACTGCACAGTTGATCGTAAATATGAGTTTCTACACAGGTGGTCAGATTGTGTATTGCCTGTTTAACCAGCTTTGCGCTATAGATTACTTTGCTGCTGAGATGCTTACTTTTGTGACTATTTTAAGCATTGTGTGTATATCACGTGTTAGGCATGGTACTTCAAACACATTGACTACAGTGTCAAAGACACACTATGTTTATTAAAACGTAACTTTAAACTGTATAAATATTTATTTACAAAAGAATGGAGAAACTGGTAGAAGCTAACCTCTGGAGAGATCAGTTTTGGTCCCCTGAGAAATGTACGAACGCGCAAGGCACTACGATCGCGCAAACTGTTTTATTAGATACACTGAACAACGTAAACTTACTTGTATAGCATTTGTAGATTTAGTGAGAGCTGTTGACAGTCCTGATTGGAATACAGTCTTTTAAGAATCAAAGGACACGAAAGGAAAAGGAGTAATTGATAAGGGTGTAAGGATGAGCTATAGCTTATCCCAAATTTTATTCAGTCTGTATGTCTAGTAAGCAATAAATGAAACTACGGTAAAAGATTTGGAATATCAGTTGAACGGAATGGATACTGTTTTGAAAAGAGATGTAAATCTGATATCAATAAAAGTAAAAGATGGGTAATGGAATGTTGGTCGAATTAAATCAGACGATACTGAAGGAATTATAATGAAAAATTAGCGCGCTAAAAGTAGTAGATGAGTTTTGCTATTTCGTTAACATAACCAACAATGGCCTAAAGGGAGAGGAAATAGAATGCAGTCTGGCAACGGCAAGAAACAGGGTTTCTGAAAAAGAGAAATTTAGTAATGTCGAATATAAATTTCTGTGTTAGAAAGTCTTTTCCGAAATTATTTGAATGGAATGATACGCTGTAACGAAATGAAACGTGGACAGTAAACAGTTCACACAAGAAGACAATAGAAGTTTCTGATTTTATGGAAGAATTTTGAGGATTAGATGGGTGGTTTGGATTACTAACGAAGAGCTGCTGAATCAAACTGGGGAGAAAAGAAAAGTATGCCAAAACCTGAGTAAAAGAAGGGATCGATTGATAGCACACATACTGAGGCATCAAGTATTCGGCAAACTGGTAATGGTGGCAAGTGCAGGGAGTTAAAACTGAACAGGGGGACCAAGGTTGAACAAATTAAGCAGATTCAAATCACTGTAGCTTGCACTAGTTATGCAGGGACTTGCACAGGATAGATTAGCGTTGAGAGTTGCAGCAAGCTTTTCTTCAGCCTGAAGACGACAGCAACAACGTGGTATACATTACTTTGTATTGTGTGTCTTTTAACCATTTTATGTTATACACAAGATATATCTTGTGTTATGCACGAGACTTCAGACTCGTTGACAGTGGTGGCAAAAAATGTCCCATTACATACAGTATGTATAAAAATGTAACTTCAGACTTTGTAAGTATTCCCTACCACGACACTGTAAAAGCAACTGACCAAGTTACTTAGATACAACTGTGTGATCAAAAATATACGGACACACCTACGTAATGTGGAACTGACCAGTAGATGTTACTAGGGAAGGACCCGCTAGTATAAAACGAGTCGAGATAAAAAAAAAAAATGGCTCTGAGCACTATGGGACTCAACTGCTGAGGTCATTAGTCCCCTAGAACTTAGAACTAGTTAAACCTAACTAACCTAAGGACATGACAAACATCCATGCCCGAGGCAGGATTCGAACCTTGCGGTTCCAGACTGCAGCGCCTTTAACCGCACGGCCACTTCGGCCGGCAAAACGAGTCGGGGAGTATTGCGTTTTTAGTAGAAGTGCATTAACGGCAGAACGGGTCGGTCAGGAGAACTCACTGACTTCGAAAATGGTCTGGCCACTGCATCACATGCGAGTAACCAATCAATAAGGGAAATTTCAACCCTTCCAAAGCTGCCCAAATCAACTGTTGGTGACGTGACTGTGAAGTGAAAACGCGAAGTAACAACCACAACTAAAACAAGACCCGGTAGACCTTATGTACTGATGGACAGGGGCCAACGAACATTGTGAAGGACGCTTTTGAAAATATCACACGAAATCAGCGGAAGCAAACACTCGTGAGCTCGAAGTTGCTTCCAGCAGACCAGCTAGCACTGTGTGTACATAGGAAGTTAAGAAGAATGGGTTGCAATGGTGAAGCAGCCTCTCATGGGCCACACTTTCTGTAGTTATCGCTAAGGGACGCTTGAGGTGCTGACACCACTAGGCAATGTACGCCAGGACACATGTGCTTTTCACGCTATACCGTGCGACAGCGCGATGGAAGGGTCTGGGTTTGGCGAATGCCTGGAAAACCTTACCTGCTGTCATGTGTAGTGCCGATAGTGAAGCGTGGACAGTGTAATGCCACTTCCTCGGACGAGAAATGAAAATCAAAAATTAACTCCAAAATTCCCAAAGATTTCCCCAAAACAAGTTCCAAATTGCATGAAAAATGAACAAGCAAACAAATTTCCAGTTAACACTATTACTTGGATATTAACCAGTAATTTAATCAGAAATCTAATACTTGGTAATTTATTAACATACGAAAGAAAGATAGGATTCCAGTAAAATCAAACTCAAAATTCAAAATCATAGTAAATCGCAAAATCATTATAATTAAAATTCGCAAAGTAGAACCGACGTTCCCAAAGAACAATCCGTGTGAGTACTCTTTGGGATTCGTGAGTAATGGCTAAGGATAATTCAAATGGCTCAAATGGCTCTGAGCACTATGGGACTTAACATCTGTGGTCATCAGTCCCCTAGAACTTAGAACTACTTAAACCTCACTAACCTAAGGACATCACACACATCCATGCCCGAGGCAGGATTCGAACCTGCGACCGTAGCAGTCGCGCGGTTCCGGACTGAGCGCCTAGAACCGCTAGTAAGGATAATTCAATCCATTGTCACTACGTTACGAGAGTTAGCCGAAGCAGGTCATACTTTTGAATGCTCGTATCTGTAGGCGCAATTAGATTGTTTTTTCAGAATTGATTATTGCGATCTACTATTACGCAGCGAAACGATACTTTGACTACAAATATTACGTTATTTAGAATTCAGATAGAGGACTTGCATGTATTAGACAGAAGTGACTTAATTAGATAACCTGAAGTTAACACTATTTAGGAAGTGAACACAGATAGACAGTTTCATTCGTAATAACTAATGGACTATGGAACTTGGCGATAGTTACGAAGCATATAATTTATAATTCCCCCCAACACCTGGGAAAGCTTCTTCCTCACGGCTCTGTAAGGAAGTGACTAATATTGTGTAATAAACCAGCATATCATGTCAATTCACGCATTTATCATTCAAGTTTTATAATATTATTTATAGAGATAACGTGCAGCGTTATTATTTGACTGAAGCGCTCGGCGCTTATATAGAAAACTCCTTGACTTTAGGAATTAATAACACTGTTACGACTGATTATAGATTTGAGATTGCAACCAGTCTATCGGGAATTTGGTGTCGCTGGCTCTAATTTGAACCTATCATTAATATTTAAATAGCAACTGATAAACCATCGATTATAAACGATTTAATTACATTTGGTGAAGTAAATATCTCGCACAAGTCGCGAGTTCAGTTCATCAATGTTCTTTTTGTAACTTCGATACCGATACATAAGAAGTAACAATCTCATTTCTCTACCACTGAGTGTCAGCCAAGACCGAAGGTCCGAAGGACGTTACAACAGGTGGTGTTACGGTATGGGGTTGCTTCTCGTGGTGCCCTTACCGTACTTACAACATTGAATGTGCTGCATACAGCAGAGGTATAGTTCGGTGACGATGGTTGTATGAGCATGACAGTGCACCCCGTCATATAGTAGCCTCTGTGAGGCAATGGTTTTGGTCAATAACATTCCCAAGATCAATGAAACACCTTTGGGATGAGCTAGAAGGACGAATTCGCTCCAGATCCAGAGTCAGACATCACTATTCTCTCTGGTTTCGGCTCTCGAGGATGTATGGGCTACCATTCTTCTGCAGGCATTGACACTTCACTGACAGTGTCCCCAGCAGAGTGCAAGCCGTCATAAAGGTGAAGGGTGGACATATCGTATGTCAATCTCCACTAATACCTGTCTCGATACTGTTGATCATTCAGTGTACGTAACTATCTACGTCAGAACATAATGACTCGTCTTATGAAGATTTGCAAATGGGACTCGACACTGGTGCTCCTTAAATTTTTAAAAATCCTACTATGCAGCCAATGTCGACATTTTAGTCACCACGAAGTTCCTGGTATCATCCTCGTATCATGTCAACTTCAGTAAAACAAACTTAGTGACCGACAGAACTGGGTCTGTGTGAGTCATACAAAACAGCGGAGCGGACCAGCCGTTGTGCCGCAAATAGCGGCGTCCCTGCTCACATAAGCGGACGCGCTTCGCCGGGTGGCATTGCGGTCACGGTCGCGCTGATCCGCCGTGATTCCGACCAACATCCTCACTAGCGCCGCACTCGCTCTCGTCTAGGCGACCTGCAGCTAGACCAGCACAACAGGCAGAGTCGGAGGCACTTTCACTGCGGCACATGCCTTTACCAAAGAGCGTAACCGGCTGCACGCGACGCGCGATTATCCTACATCGCCAGCTGCGCGTCGCCTCCGTTGCCTGGATCGCAGGAAGTCGGTAGGGATTGTAGTGTTGTTGTTGTTGTGGCCTTCAGTCCTGAGACTGGTTTGATGCAGCTCTCTATGCTACTCTATCCTGTGCAAGCTTCTTCATCTCCCAGTACCTACTGCAACCTACATCCTTCTGAATCTGCTTAGTGTATCCATCTCTTGGTCTCCCTCTACGATTTTTACCCTCTACGCTGCCCTCCAATACTAAATTGGTGATCCCTTGATGCCTCAGAACATGTCCTACCAACCGATCCCTTCTTCTGGTCAAGTTGTGCCACAAACTTCTCTTCTCCCCAATCCTATTCAATACTTCCTCATTAGTTATGTGATCTACCCATCTAATCTTCAGCATTCTTCTGTAGCACCACATTTCAAAAGCTTCTATTCTCTTCTTGTCCAAACTATTTATCGTTCATGTTTCACTTCCATACATGGCTACACTCCATACAAATACTTTCAGAAATGACTTCCTGACACTTAAATCTATACTCGATGTAAACAAATTTCTCTTCTTCAGAAACGCTTTCCTTGCCATTGCCAGTCTACGTTTTATATCCTCTCTACTTCTACCATCATCAGTTATTTTGCTTCCCAAATAGCAAAACTCCTTTACTACTTTAAGTGTCTCCTTTCCTAATCTAATTCCCTCAGCATCACCCGACTTAATTCGATTACATTCCATTATCCTCGTTTTGCTATTGTTGATGTTCATCTTATATCCTCCTTTCAAGACACTGTCCATTCCATTCAACTGCTCTTCCAAGTCCTTTTCTGTCTCTGACAGAATTACAATGTCATCGGCGAACCTCAAAGTTTTTATTTCTTCTCCGTGGATTTTAATACCTACTCCAAATGTTTCTTTTGTATCCTTTACTGCTTGCTCAATATACAGATTGAATAACATCGGGGATAGGCTACAACCCTGTCTCACTCTCTTCCCAACCACTGCTTCCCTTTCATGCCCCTCGACTCTTATAACTGCCATCTGGTTTCTGTACAAATTGTAAATAGCCTTTCGCTCCCTGTATTTTACCCCTGCCACCTTTAGAATTTGAAAGAGAGTATTCCAGTCAACATTGTCAAAAGCTTTCTCTAAGTCTACAAATGCTAGAAACGTAGGTTTGCCTTTCCTTAATCTTTATTCTAAGATAAGTCGTAAGGTCAGTATTGCCTCACGTGTTCCAATATTTCTACGGAATCCAAACTGATCTTCCCCGAGGTCGGCTTCTACTAGTTTTTCCATTCGTCTGTAAAGAATTCGCGTTAGTATTTTGCAGCCGTGACTTATTAAACTGATAGTTCGGTAATTTTCACATCTGTCAACATCTGCTTTCTTTGGGATTGGAATTATTATATTCTTCTTGAAGTCTGAGGGTATTTTGCCTGTCTCGTACATTTTGCCCACCAGATGGTAGAGTTTTGTCAGGACTGGCTCTCCCAAGGCTGTCAGTAGTTCCAATGGAATGTTGTCTACTCTGGGGGCCTTGTTTCGACTCAGGTCTTTCAGTGCTCTGTCAAACTCTTCACGCAGTATCGTATCTCCCATTTCATCTTCATCTACATCCACTTCCATTTTCATAATATTGTCCTCGAGTACATCGCCCTTATATAGACCCTCTATATACTCCTTCCACCTTTCTCCTTTCCCTTCTTTGCTTAGGACTGGGTTTCCATCTGAGCTCTTGATGTTCATGCAAGTGGTTCTCTTATCTCCAAAGGTCTCTAATTTTCCTGTAGGCAGTATCTATCTAACCCCTAACCTATATAACTCGTAAAATGATATGTAAATCACCTACACATTTACCACGATTCCTGTCGTTCCTCTTTCGTCCTTTAGCGAAACGTGTGAAGTCCAGCGTTATGCCCCTAATGGGCCAGTAGAGACCGACCTACTGTTGCGTCATTCTCTGCCAATGGCGTCGCTGGATGTGGTGCAGAGGGGCGTGGGGTCAATTATACCGCTCTCCCGTGCGTTGTTGGCTATCTTGACATTGGAGACGCTACTTCTCCTTCAAGAAACTCTTCAATTGGCATCGCGATGCTGAGTGAACCTCTGTCCAGTCTTCCAACCAAGGAAAAATACCTGGCAGTACCGGGGATCGAGTGCGGATCCTCTGCATAGCAACTAGACACGTTGACCACCGAAGTACAGAAGCGGATATTTCATCCTAGTAGCTGAGTGGTTAGCGCGACAGAATGTCAATCCTTAAGGGTCCGGGTTCGATTCCCGGCTGGGTCGGAGATTTTCTCTGTTCAGGGACTGGGTGTTGTGTTGTCCTAATCATCATCATTTCATCCCCATCGACGCGCAAGTCGCCGAAGTGGCGTCAAATCGAGAGACTTGCACCAGGCGAACGGTCTACCTGACGGGAGGCCCTAGTCACACGACAGTCCTATTTCTCACTGAAATACCAAAAGTCAATGGAAAGCACTGCTCAAATATAGTGACTGGTAAAAAAATTGTGGGAGGACACAGGATGTGAAGTCGGTCGTCGGTTGGTGAAGCCTTATCTTGGACGTTTGTCACCGTACAGTCCTTAAGAAATGGGTTTCTGACGACCTATTGAGATCGACGGCGGTCTGATTCTCAGAACACCAACGATCGCCCTGTGTGGCTAAGCAGAGGCGACGAGACCTCAGCTCGTCTACACTAGTGTCCGTCTTGTGCGGTGATTTACACGTATAGGAAATTCTCTGCGATATTGAACGTCCAACCCATAGACTGCCGACCCCTAGTGTAACCTCCGATACGCTATCACCCATGAATCTTCCAGCGATTACCATCTCAGGCTGAAAGCTGGTTAACTCATGGCATGCTGCCATCTTCAGTACATCATGTCTACACTCGTACCATACACCGCATCGAATCGCAAATTTTGGGCGTCATATGGAGTGTAGTCGCAATGTTTTAATTACAACTTCGAAAAAATAGCGTTCCTTAATTAATTTCTAGTTCCTCACAGGTACATGTCTGCAGTCTTGTACACACCGAACTACCCCCAGTCACGTTAATCTGAGCACTCCTATGTACGACGTCAGCATGCAGTAACCACTCACAGACGGCAGGTGGCAGCACTAGCAGTGGAGGGTATATAAAGTGTGTCGGGGACATTAGGAATATAGTGCAGTAGCCAAGGATAAAAGCATTTTTGAAACTGCTAAGTCAGTAAATTTTTCGCTCGCAGGCATGATTAAAATGCACCGCGCATGGCGAAATGGAGCTATCCAAAAGCAGCGACAGCGCAATTGTGGTGCACCAGGGTCCACACATGACAGGCATGAACGAAAGTTGTGAACAGACTTCAGGCTTGCAACTGTTGAGCGACTGGCCGCCCACATGAACCAAGGTGCTACCGGCAGTGTCTCCTTGCTGTGTATGGCCTGCCGCAGCAGGTGCCTGTTTCATGCACTTATTCTGACTGCTGTTCATCGGCCATAAAGGCTGGAATGTGCACGCCAATACTGCAAATGGACGTTAGGTAAGTAGCGACAGGTGGCTTTATACACTCCTGGAAATGGAAAACAGAACACATTGACACCGGTGTGTCAGACCCACCATACTTGCTCCGGACACTGCGAGAGGGCTGTACAAGCAATGATCACACGCACGGCACAGCGGACACACCACGAACCGCGGTGTTGGCCGTCGAATGGCGCTAGCTGCGCAGCATTTGTGCACCGCCGCCGTCAGTGTCAGCCAGTTTGCCGTGGCATACGGAGCTCCATCGCAGTCTTTAACACTGGTAGCATGCCGCGACAGCGTGGACGTGAACCGTATGTGCAGTAGACGGACTTTGAGCGAGGGCGTACAGTGGGCATGCGGGAGGCCGGGTGGACGTACCGCCGAATTGCTCAACACGTGGGGCGTGAGGTCTCCACAGTACATCGATGTTGTCGCCAGTGGTCGGCGGAAGGTGCACGTGCCCGTCGACCTGGGACCGGACCGCAGCGACGCACGGATGCACGCCAAGACCGTAGGATCCTACGCAGTGCCGTAGGGGACCGCACCGCCACTTCCCAGCAAATTAGGGACACTGTTGCTCCTGGGGTATCGGCGACGACCATTCGCAACCGTCTCCATGAAGCTGGGCTACGGTCCCGCACACCGTTAGGCCGTCTTCTGCTCACGCCCCAACATCGTCCAGCCCGCCTCCAGTGGTGTCGCGACAGGCGTGAATGGAGGGACGAATGGAGACGTGTCGTCTTCAGCGATGAGAGTCGCTTCTGCCTTGGTGCCAATGATGGTCGTATGCGTGTTTGGCGCCGTGCAGGTGAGCGCCACAATCAGGACTGCATACGACCGAGGCACACAGGGCCAACACCCGGCATCATGGTGTGGGGAGCGATCTCCTACACTGGCCGTACACCACTGGTGATCGTCAAGGGGACACTGAATAGTGCACGGTACATCCAAACCGTCATCGAACCCATCGTTCTACCATTCCTAGACCGGCAAGGGAACTTGCTTTTCCAACAGGACAATGCACGTCCGCATGTATCCCGTGCCACCCAACGTGCTCTAGAAGATGTAAGTCAACTACCCTGGCCAGCAAGATCTCCGGATCTGTCCCCCATTGAGCATGTTTGGGACTGGATGAAGCGTCGTCTCACGCGGTCTGCACGTCCAGCACGAACGCTGGTACAACTGAGGCGCCAGGTGGAAATGGCATGGCAAGCCATTCCACAGGACTACATCCAGCATCTCTACGATCGTCTCCATGGGAGAATAGCAGCCTGCATTGCTGCGAAAGGTGGATATACACTGTACTAGTGCCGACATTGTGCATGCTCTGTTGCCTGTGTCTATGTGTCTGTGGTTCTGTCAGTGTGATCATGTGATGTATCTGACCCCAGGAATGTGTCAATAAAGTTTCCCCTTCCTGGGACAATGAATTCACGGTGTTCTTATTTCAATTTCCAGGAGTGTAGATGATAGATGGCCGTTGCCGTGTACAGCGTGAAATATCTGAAAGCAAACACCCTGCAACAATCTTCGGAAGGGTCCAACTTGGAGGAGGGAACTTAATGGTCTCGGGAGTGTTTTCGTGGAATTCCCAGAGTGACCTCGTCATTCTGGACAGCACAATGGGTCAATACAAGTATGCATGTATTCTTGCAGACCGCGGCACGATGGCAACGACCAGCAGTACAATACAACATGTCACACGGGTCACAATGTACATGGTGTCCCACTCAAACCTCCCTTATTTCAAACACCCAGGAAAAAAAACAACAGTAGATACGACAGTGAAAAATGCACCACACTGTAGAGCATATCAAAGAATTTATTTATCTATCATCATTACACTTCTACGTGTGAACCATTTGTAGCACATAGAATATCGAGTCCATATTCAATTCTTGCCAAGTTCTTTGTAATATTTCCTCTGTTATTGTTGAAATTGAATTACTGATACGATGTCGCAACATAGGAATATCGTCCACTTTAGTCGCATACACGCAGTCCTTCACGAATCCTGACATGAAGAAATCAAGCGGCGTAGCATCGGGTGAACGTGGTGGCCAGGCAATGGTTCCTCTGCATCCGATTCAATGACTGAGAAATTTCCTATCCAGGAACTTGCGAACAGCCGTTTACCAATTAGGCGGAGCTCCATCTTGTTGAATAATGATGTTGGGTTGCAAGTTTTTCATCTGAGGGTACACAAACGAATCCAACATGTCCAGATACTCTGACCCATTCACTGTTTGTTCCACAAATGCACAATCCTGTCGTGCATTAGCCCGCACCAGATGTTTAGTTTAGGGCTATCAAATGGTTCAAATGGCTCTGAGCACTATGGGACTCAACTGCTGAGGTCATTAGTCCCCTAGAACTTAGAACTAGTTAAACCTAACTAACCTAAGGACATCACAAACATCCATGCCCGAGGCAGGATTCGAACCTGCGACCGTAGCGGTCTTGCGGTTCCAGACTGCAGCGCCTTTAACCGCACGGCCACTTCGGCCGGCTGGGCTATCACGAACGTGTTCAATGATAACATGCGGATTTTGCGAACCCCAAATGCGAACATTATGCCTATTAACCCATCCTGATAGAGGAAAGCTGGTCTCGTCTGAGAATAAACATCTATCCAGGAAGCGGACATCCACATCAATATGCTGCAGCATATCCACAGCAAATTGTTGTTGGCGTGGGTTGTCGTTCAGCGCCAGATGTTGCAAAATTTGCACTTTGTAAGCACACATATGAAGACGCTGGTGAACTACACGGTGCAATGTCGATCGAGGTACAAATTGCCTAGATGCTTGACGACTGACTTACCTGGGCTTCTGAGAAACGCTTGTCTGATGCCCTCCACTGTCTCTTCTGAAACTCTGTAACGTGTAGTGCCAGAATGTTTCAGAACACTTCCTGCTGCCAGAAACTTCCTACACCATTCCTTAATTGTTTTCACATCAGGTGGATCACATTCATACACATGACGATAATTCTTTGCACAGTAATCGGCGATTTTGTAACGTGTAGTGCCAGAATGTTTCAGAACACTTCCTGCTGCCAGAAACTTCCTACACCATTCCTTAATTGTTTTCACATCAGGTGGATCACATTCATACACATGACGATAATTCTTTGCACAGTAATCGGCGATTTTGTATCTGCAAACCACACTGCTTGCGCACACTGCTGTGGAGCCGCCATTTTCACTTTATGCGACCATACTGCACTCTGGTGACAATTCTTGACACTTCTGACGCGGGAATATAAATTCCTTGAGATGCTTTACAATGTGGTGCATTTTCCATTGTCGTATCTATTTCTCTCCCAGGTCCTTGAAATCAGGGAGGTTTGAGTGGGACACCCTGTATATGTATGGTTTGAACAGCACTAGAATGAGTGTGCCGTCCTCCCTTGGCCACCAAACTCTTCGGATTTAATCCCAATCGAGAATCTGTGGGACAGTTCGATCGGACTTTTCGCGTCATGGATCTACAACCGACAAGCCCACCGCAGCTGGCCATGGCACTGGAGTCTGCATGGCCCCACATCCCCGTCTGTGCTTTCCAGAACGTCGCTGGTTCTCTTCCTCCACGCCCGCGCGCAAAAGGTGATCACATTAATGTGACTGGACCGTGTAGAACGCGCCGCTCGAGGAGACCAAAATGAAATGGCACAGCCAATTTCTTCTTTATCAGTGGGCTACATGATTACATGATCTGCTGAATGGAATGAACAGTCTAACGAGTACAGAATATGGATTGAGAGTAAATCGAAGAAAGACGAAAGTAATAAGAAGTAGCAGAAATGAGACAGCGAGAAACTTTACATCAGGATTCATGATCACCAAGTAGATAAAGTTAAGAAACTGCGCTACCTAGGCAGCAAAATAATTGAAGACGGACGGAGCAAGGAGAACATGAAAAGCATACTAGCACTAGCAAAAAGAGAACTCCACTAGTATCAAACTTTGAGGAAGAAATTTCTGAGAATGTACGTTTGGAGCACAGTATGGTATGGCAGTGAATCATGCACTGTGGCAAAACCGTAACAGAATAGAATCGAAACATTTGAGATGTGGTGCTACAGACGAATGGAGAAAATCAGGTGGACTGATAAGGTAAGGAATAGGGTTGTTCTGCGCAAAACAGGAGAAGGAGGGAATATGTGGAACACACTGTTAAGGAGAAGGGACACTATGATATCACATCTGTTAAGATAAGAGGGAATGAATTCCATGGTGCTAAAAGGAGCTGTAGAGGGCAAAAACTGTACAGGAAGACAGAGATTCGAATAAATCCAGCAAATAACTGAGGACGTAGGTTGTAAGTGGTACTCTGAGATGAAGAGGTTAGCACAGGAGAGGAATTCGTGGCGGGCCGCATCAGACCAGTCAGAAGATTGATAACTCAAAAAATAAATAAATAAATTAATGAATAAAACAAAATAAAATAAAATAAAATAAAAATAAAAAATAGCTTCCCTTCCCATCCCTCCCCCCCGCTTCTCCACCTCCCCTTGCATTGTGCCCCATCTCTAATCACTTCGTTGTCGACTGGACGTCACAAGGAAGCTTTCGTTCCTTACTCGTGAATACAAAGCGATCAGTTGTAGAAATTTGATGTTTTGAACCAAACATCCCAGCAAGTTAGAGTGGGCAAGGAAATTCCATGTCGGAAATAAATGTAATGGGATTTGCAGTATAAAATTTCGCCTCACCCCCGGAGGAGCAGGCCGGGCTGTTGTGGGATTCAGCCTTTTACAACCAAGAATCCTAATAGGCTAGGAGTGGAGTAGAGGGAATCGTAATTGGGAATATTTAGGAGAGAATATAAAGCTCATATTCGTGTGGTGGCCAAGTGAAACCACCTGGAAATCTTTATCGGAACAGGGGGACAGGATCATTTGTAAGTTATTTCTGAGACATTTATTGTTGATTTTCATTCCCTACTCCTAAAGATAGCGCAGACTGTTCGTGTAATGACTCAATGAAGAGTCAGAAATTCTTCAACAAATTACCAGGCAATGAATTTCTAGACATATAAAATGTACATGACTGAAGAAAGACAAGGTATTTTACGAAAAATAAGACCTAAAGCGAATAAGGGACCGGCGAAAGAAGTGCCAATGACATCACTGCAGCAAGATTTGTCGCCAAATGATTTATAAGTTTCCTTTATAACTTATTACAGTTACAAATCATTTGATGGCGGTGACTTAAGGCATGTCGATGTTAGTGCTCTTACTAAGATCGCACCATCCCCAATAGCGCTTCTAACCGTTGAGCCCTGCAAGGCTGGTAAAACGGGGATTGACCTGTCCTAGGCGAAGGTATGGTTTGGGTGAGGTGAACGAATGAACGCCAGACATTAGGAAGGCAATACAGTATTTTATTGTACGTCAATGTCAGAGACACTAAGTTTTCAGAAATGAACTATCGTCCAGATGGGATACACAGCAAACCAATTCTGTCGATATTGGTTTGTGCAAAATCTCTCTAAAGACTCCTGTATTCTGAGTACTGCCTTGTGCAACAAGGAGTACTGCAGCATCGGTTACACGTCCCCATGATGGCGTGTGAGCGTGGAAGTATCAGTGCCTCTGAGACAACATTACGAGTGATCTACACTG
The DNA here is from genome assembly GCF_023864345.2 of Schistocerca serialis cubense. Classification (NCBI taxonomy): domain Eukaryota; kingdom Metazoa; phylum Arthropoda; class Insecta; order Orthoptera; family Acrididae; genus Schistocerca; species Schistocerca serialis. Next base: position 290,875,393 of record NC_064644.1, on the reverse strand, counting down.
TACTGCGTGTGGTGATGTAGCGTAGTATGTGTGTGTTGTGCATAGCATGTTGTATCCTGCAGCAGCTAGAACGGGAGCATCGGCATCATCGCTGACTCGGGTGCAGCCAAGGTAGGCGCTAATGTCAATTACTGCTCAGTCGTCGGTAGAAACACTGATATAGAGCACAACCCAAATTAATTATGTATGTTTGCTCGTTATTAATGTACACATAAGTGGGATGATAAACTGAGTAGTGGCAGACAGATTCATTGGTAGTATACTGGAGTAATGAACGACTAACTTTAGCTGATGAGGCATATATGGCTATTTGGCCCGTCGATTGTGACTCTTCTACGAGATACCACGTGCGATCGCGCGCGTTCAGTGCGAATGAAACTTTCTGACACATGCACACAAGTAGATTTTCGGCGTGGGCGAATATGTTTTGAAGAAATGGTGTTAGACGGTGGTGTAGATGACTCAGATTACTCCCACTCGCTGTCATCCGTACCGCTTTTTCTGCTTGTGAGAATATCTTCGAAAGTGGGGGATGGATAATCCTTCTAAGTTAGGCGCGTGAGATAATCTGTAATGTGCTGAAGTTAATGAAGCATGATGTAGTGGAAGAAATAACTATTCCATTGAAGAGTGTGGAACTGTTCCTTGTGAAGTGTGGAAAAAAGCGTGCGCTCGGTCGATATATATATATATATACTGCACTAAGTAGGGATCGTTTGTAAAGCGATTTAATAATAACTATTAATCGGAAGTAAGTGGAACACGCGATGATACGGACAACGAAATATAAGCTTGTGCAGTTACAAATAAATATACTTCTAGATACGACTGGTTTCCATAAATCTATTTTTTTCGTTCTGAGCTGGCGTTTGTGTCTGTCTTTGAGAGAGTGCTCTGAATTGAAGATATGGTGACTTTTGACACGACTCATAATCTGCCGAAAGAGCTCGTGTTTGCTGTGCTTTTCTTATTTCAGTCTTCATATTGATACGAACAATGCTTCTCAAGCACAAATCTTATCATGAGTGAATTGGAACCTTAGGTAAGATAAAAAACAATATAAAAAACCTGATTTACTCAAACTTTCCAAGGAGATACAAGGCCACTGTTCAAATTACTTTCTACCAGTCACTGTCATGATTTATATTATTTGTTCCATTACAATCTAATTATATTTATAAATAAAATCGTAAATAAGCATGATATCAAGTTTTATTCAATGTATCCAAAGTTCAACTAGCATTTAAAAGTTTAAGTGAAATTTGTGACGTTAATTTTTTGGGGGCGTTGTGGAGAGAAAAAAGCTTTAGTTCGAATATTGAGAAAGGTATGTTGAGATTGGTTGGACATGTAGAAAGGATTAAAGAAAGAAGGTAGACGAAACAAGTAGGCCTGTACAAGATGGGAAAGTTAAAAGGATTTGAGTACAGCGACTTTACTTCAGACAAATTGAGGATGTTTTTGCAACACCAAGCTTGGAGTCTATAAGTTAATAACGGCGTTTCTACCTACATAGTTTAAGTTCAAAAAATTCCGCTCTGGAAAGATACATGGCTCTTTTGGCTAGTGAGTTTGCCGACCACTGTACTAGGGAAATGCAATCTGTCCTCAAAGGAGGACCCGCCCTAGAACAGTCCTTGAGCAGGTGGAACCCATACCAAATAGAACTAACAGAGGCTACTGCACGGTTACAAACAAGGGCAGCCAGCACAAACGGCCAGAGTTTTGTTCGAACTGTGGAAGTGTATCGCGAAGGTGCTGAAAGAACTGAACTGGCAGATACTTGAAGACAGACGAAAACTATCCAGTGAAAACTACTTAGAAAGTTCCTAGAACCAATTTATGTAGCAAAATAATACTGAACATCGGTTGAGTTGCCTGTTCATACGCGCCAGTTATCTATGTCATTACCAAAACTAAAGCAAATGAAAACGGATGGATGTCACTGAAATCACTTTCGGCTTCCAATCAAACAGCATTTTACTTTCAGCTTAAGAAGGCTGTTCCACGGGTGTTGCCGTACGGTCACATGAACCAACTGGCACGGTACAAGTTGCTGGACTCGAATTCCTGCCAACAAGCCAGGAATGCCAACAGGCGACTTGCCAGGGCAATGCGCCAGCGGCTGTCGCCCGGCGTAACACGTGCACCAGTGCATCTCCGCACCATCTAGCGTCATCCGCGAGAGCTACCAGCAGCAACTTGCGGTGGCGGTTTGTCTGTTGCCTTGCCAAGTTTCTGCTTTCTGCGTGAAGGTGGTTTGCTGAACACTTGCATACGTTGAACATCAGTCTTCGATTTTACTAATTACAAAGGCATTAAATCAGACGGAAAAGTGAAATCAAGCATCTCGTCCGAGATTCTAAGAATGATCAGTATTCACAATCACAGCTGTTCCGAGGGCATCGCGAAATAGGCTCCCGCTGGAGTTCGTCTCTACCAATACTATGATTCGTTAGTTCTGGTACACTACATAAATGACGCAGTAAATGATATGAATAACAGTAGTAGCATTGTAGTTCTGGTACACGACGTAAAAGACGTAGCAAATGATGTGATTACAGATAGTAGCATTGGTAGGGAAAGGAATATAAATGAATGTCTAAATGAGAAACTGGGAGCTGACGACTTCTTTGTTTTTTGCTTATTTGTTTGGTTGTTTGTTTGTTTTGGATACAATTAGAACCGCACATTATTCAGTGTCTGTTCACTGTGTATTTTGTGTTCTTCCAAAGCGTAAATCTCATTGTATAAGTAATAAAAATTAGCTGATAGCCTAACTGCTGTGCTGTTATGTAACCAAAGCAATTACTTTTGAACCAAGAACAGTTTACATGCGAAAACATTAAAAAATTATTTATAATTATTGTTGTTATTTTGTACTCAACAGAATCTTCTTCATCATGGAAGAGATTGCAGTTATTATTGATAAATGCAAAAGATATTTATGAATAACAGAAACATGTTTCATAATTGTTCGGCAAAGTGATAGAGCGGTGTTTGGTATATTTTCGTTTTGTATTTTTTTAATTTTACCTGCCTTTTTCTAGCTCTGTATGATAAATCTGTATTGTTTTCTTTATTTTAGCCACCGCATTCCTTTAGTTCACATTACATGTCACGCGCCCGGGTTCCCGGGTTCGATTCCCGGCGGGGTCAGGGTTTTTTTTTCTGCCTCGTGATGACTGGGTGTTGTGTGATGTCCTTAGGTTAGTTAGGTTTAAGTAGTTCTAAGTTCTAGGGGACTGATGACCATAGCTGTTAAGCCCCATAGTGCTCAGAGCCATTTGAACCATTACATGTCAACAACTTTCGAATAAAATGTGAATTAAACATTTACCATTTCAGTTTCTTCTATAAATGTTGGTTATTCTTAAATAACGGACGGGAGGATAACTATGTAGAACAAAGATGTTCCGCAGGTTACCCGATCTTTTATATTTTCTAGACGGCTCGCCGCTTCCTGCCTTTACGAGAATCTAGAATGACACTGATCACACACGTAAAGAAAGCGATCGTTATGAGATAACGCCTGATAAGTATGCAACACGCCTACAATACAGGTAACGTGGGTACGACCTAACCCATTAGTGCCGTGCGTTGCCATATGGCGACGCTTGCTACACTTCTTTAAATGACCAATGCTACTCGGAAGACTACCGTAGTCTACGCTTATTGATGGTAACCTACAGTAGTTTTACAATTTTAGCCTCGACCAAGGGCGCAGGCACAGAGGGGTTCCAAAAATTGACCAAAAAAATGAGGTTGAAAGTTTAAGAATTAACTGCTAGAGCTACGTGGGTTCTCTCTATTCCTGTCTCCTGCCTGCTTATGATTAGTTTTTCCCTCAGCCAAAGACCGTAAATGCATGCTGTCGTCCCAGGGTTACGTAAATGCATGCTGTCGTCCCAGGGTTATTTCTTAAGGAGCATCATAAAGAATCACTACTACCAAACACGTCTCACATGGATTGTGTGTAAACAGTGAGCTTGGTTCATACAGCTGCTGCCTGTACAACTAGCTAATGTTCAAGAATGGAGTTTTTGTATAGGTTAATTGGCGTCTTTAGCAATTGTAATAAAAATCTTATAAAGACTGTGGTCTTAAGGTTTATAATACAGTTGCTAAAGACGGCAATTAATCTGTGCATCTTGCATATGTCCAACTGCGGAGAAGAGGCCGAAATTCAAAGAAGACAATACGTAATTGAGTTTTTTGCTGCTACTTCGCTAAGGTACAGTAGGATACCAAAGACTTGCGAGCTGGTACTAAAGAAGATGTGCTATCTTGTTGAAGACTTTTGATTTTTACTGATTTATGCCAACTGAGGACTGGAGTGAAACTGCTTAAGCTTGAGTGCTTAAAAGTGTTTGATCGAGTAATAAGTGAAAAAGTAAAAACTTGTCGCATGTAACACACCGTTTCATCTCACTTTAATTTCGTGAAACGAACGCCTTATGTGAGAGCTCTGCATATTATTTTGAAAAATATGAAGCAGATTTTGATCACAAATGCAGCACAAATATCGATACAATCGAGCTGGTTAACGAAAGGGCTGCTTTCAAATTCCATTAGGAACAACTGGTAAATAGCACTGGACAGCTTCCCATTTGAATATTTCGAACTTCTGTTTTTATTTTTTCAAAGTATGACTTACAAAATTCTTATCCAAACGTCGAAGAACTCTGAAAATATTTATGACAATTCCAGTGACTGCAGCATCTTGTCAACGCAATTTCCGAAATTAAAGATGATAAAAAAGTACTCAAGGTCGCGTACTTGTGAAACAGACTGACAAAAATCAGCTATCTTGTCGATAGAACGCGACACAGCTACTAAATCTGGATTAATTGCATAATCAATGAGTTTTCTTCGCTCAAAGCAAGGAGGTGAGAAGTAAAATTGCCGTAAAAACATAATTCTTTGAAACAATTTTGTCCTCAACAATTAATTATAGCTCTTTTTCATTTGTTTCCAATTAATAATTCACTAGGACCAAATAAATTAGTAAACACAATATACAATGAATGCTATACGCAATAAGAATTAGATACTGTTTTACTTCCATTTTTGTAGAAAGTTTATACGATTCTTTATTTACTTACTAAAATGGCATTTAATTTATTGTGCGCAATATTTTTCATCTATCTGATTACATAATATTTTCAATAACGGTTCATTTTTATTAAATTTACCAGAAAAAGTACAAAATTTCCTAAATTAGCGCAGAAAAAAGTGCAGAAAGGTAGTTTTTCTGGGGGCAAGGGGGGCTGCTTTGTTAGTACTGCCAGGGGTACTAGGTTACCTCGGTGCTGCTTTGACTCTAGTAACCGAATCTCTGCAGATATTAATATCAATAATAATGAATTGACATGCCTTCCGCCGCCGTTAGTTTTATTTCGGGTGCCACCAAGAGCGCATCCTGAGCTATTTGGGGAAAAATGGGGGCGGAGAGGGCAAGACTTTTGATAGTTTCACGAAGAAAAACGAAATTATTATACAATTTATAATTCCAAGTATGCTGCTAAGTTTGATTGCTTTTACAATAAGCCCATTCCGCCCGAGCTGCCATCATCAGCCTTTTGTGCTTCGCAGTTGAAAGCTGTGAAAAACGTTGTCAGGTGTGTGGAATTTCCTTAAGTTAGCTCGACTGTAGCACTCACTAAATAGTACAGAATGAATGTACTAAAACTTCACGTATGATGCGGCATTTTTTCACGAATGTCATTTCTTGAACTACAATGATATATTTGTCCTACAATGATATATTTGTGTAGACACTTTCCGCGGCATATGTAGATACTGTCTGCGAAATATGTTACGAATAGAGGTAGTAGCAAAGAAGTAATAAAGTTCAACGTCATGAACAATCCGGCGTCCGCAGCCCGTCGTCGTGCGGTACCGTTCTCGCTTCCTGCGCCCGGGTTCGATTCCCGGCGGGGTCAGGGATTTTCTCTGCCTCGTGATGAGTGGGTGTTGTGTGATGTCCTTAGGTTAGTTAGGTTTAAGTAGTTCCAAGTCCTAGGGGACTGATGACCATAGATGTTAATTCCCATAGTGCTCAGAGCCCTTTGAACCATTTTTTGAACAAACCGGTAGTTCTCACGCCTCTCATATATTTGACATATCTCTTGAACTGTGATGGACCCGCCAGGATAGCCTAGAGCGCTAACGCGCTGCTTCCTGGACTCGGGTAGGCGCGCCGGCTCCGTATCGAATCCGCCCGGCGGATTAACGACGACGGCCGGTGTGCTGGCCAGCCTGGATGTGGTTTTTAGGCGGTTTTCCACATCCTGCTACGTCAATACCGGTCTGGTCCCCACGTCCTGCCTTAGTTACACGACTCACAGACATTTGAAACACATTCACACTATTTCACGATTGCCACTAGACGCAGACAGCTGGGGTACACTAATTCCGTCTGGGGGTGGGGGGGGGGGGGGGTATGGAGTGGCGGCAGGAAGGGCATCCGGCCACCCCTCAACATTAACATGCCAAATCCGGTTAACCATGGCCGACCCTGCGTAACTGCAGGACAAGGCGCAAGCGATAGAATCTCTTGAACTGTGATGGGTAGGTGGTTGTTATCCCCACAGCGATAGTTGCCTGACGAAAATGAATATTTATACCAAGTTTTATTGAAATAGGTCCAGTGGTTTAGAAAGAGATGTGGAACATAATTACATCTGTTTGTATGGTATGTACGGATTATTAAATGGATTTAATTGTTATAAATTTTTACATACGTCTGATGATTTTGACATCCATGCGACCTCTTTGGTTCTGTCGCTGACTATTTGTGTGTTTGTTATGTTTCGTGGTGTTATTTTAGTAATAATGGTTGGTTATCACCTTGTCTGACTGATTACTTTACTTGTAACGGTTGATGCATGGGTTCGTAGCGTTTTCCTGTAAGTTTAATAAACACTACAGATAGACGTGACAGAGGCTTCACTCATCAATAATATATTCTCCTTCACCATTTACAAGAGTCTGCTAACGCGACTGCAGATGTCACGTAGCTTTGAGGTGAAGAACTCGTCGAGCCATCTTCCGAGTGCATTTTTATCAGGAAAGGAAGGTCCTTTAAGGTTTTTCTATAGAGAAAGGGAAAGGTGAAAATCTGATGGCGCAAGATCAGGTGAGTAAGGTGCTGAATGGCTTCCCAACCCAGCTCCTGTATAGTGTTCTTTCGTCAGTCTAGCAGTATGTCTGCAGCTCGTGGTCTCGCGGTCGCGTTCTCGCTTCCCGAGCACGGGGTCCCGGGTTCGATTCCCGGCGGGGTCAGGGATTTTCACTTGCCTCGAGATGACTGGATGTTTGTGTTGTCCTCATCATTTCATCATCATTCATGAAAGTGGCGAGTTTGGACTGAGCAAAGGTTGGGAATTTGTATAGGCGCTGATAACCGCGCAGTTGAGCGCCCGACAAACTAAACATCATCATCTAGCAGAATGCGGGAATGCGGGCGGGCGTTACTGAGGAGTAGCATCACTTCACGCAGTCTTCCTGGTCGTTGTTCTTGGACTGCGTCTGTAAGATGTCTCCGTTGTTGACAATAAATGTCAGTAGTGATGGTTACACCTCCGGGAAGCCATAAAACATTATCTTTTGTGGATGTGCACAGACCTTTGTACGGGGAGTTGCTGCTTTGTTTGGGCTCAGCCACTCCTCTCTTTTCCTTACGTTAGCATAAAGACACAATTTCTCATCATCAGTAACGATGCACGAGCCAATGGGTCTCGAGCAAGCGGAGATTCACGTTTTTGTCACCCATTGATTTTTGTGGTTTTGGCTTAGAGCATGCGGTACCCACACACTTGGCTTTTGAGCCTTCGCTGTTACATGCAAATGTCGCACGATGGTGGAATGACTACACTTCATCACATTTGCCAACTCTCGAGTACAGTGACGTGGGTCATTGAGGATTAATGTATTTACATCCCGAAGGTCTTCCTGAACGTGGAGAGTCACTAATGTCAAAACGATCCTCCTCAAAATGATAAAACCATTTTTCTGCCGTGCTCTGTGGAATGGCATTGTCGCCATACAGGGCGCAAATTTTCTTGGCCACCTCCACTGCTGTCAGCCCGCTACTGAGCTCAAACAGAAGAATACGTCGGAAATGTTCCGATTTCTCCACTTGGTACACTATTTTCTAGCGGCCACAGCTCCACTCACTATCTCCAAATGGCAAAGTGACGATATGCAAACTCAGATAGCAGCTTTGAACTACAAATCAAAAACGGCAATCGATAAATGAACTCACAGCAACATGCAAAACAAAAACGCTATGAACTATGCACCAACCTAATACTTGTCAGATTACATTCTTTATGTCGGTATTTTCGTGATGGCTTGTTTGACAGATAATCCAGAGATATTGTATAGTTACCGGCAGTACTGTTTATCATTGTTGTTATGGAGGTATTGGAATAGCCTCGGCAGTAGTGGCGCTTTATTGATGGGAAAATGGATTGAAGTGTGAATTGAAGTTTGTGGCAGGGAGCGCACTGGACTAGGAACTAGGATAGTCCATGCAGGTGTTTTTCTCATACTGCTACGCTGGTGTACTGGTTAGCATATCTGCCTCTGAAGCAGGAGGCCTGGTTTCAAATCCTGACTATAGCGCAAGTTTTAATTTATTTCTTCACCTTCTATCATTATCGAAGATAATGTTGAGACTCATGCCTCAAGGAAATTGTAATTCCATCAGAATACTGAATGAATAAAATGATAGCTGCCGGCAGTAATACGCTTCGTTGATTGAAATATTAGAGAGCGGAAGGTTCTTGCAATAATCCACACAGATTGTTTTTTAATCGCAAATTTTGTGGACTTCAGACATTCGGAACTTTTAATCTCGTAAAACTTATCTGTTTTTCGCTTGTGGACATCAGGTGATTGGTGTCACCACTGATGGAAGGCGCGTCTTATACCAGCGTCGGCAACAACTACCACCACCTGATGATCTGAACCAGCTGTTTCAGCGAAATACTATGAGATTTGCTTAACATTTCCGGCGGAAAATATGAGAAGTGTAACTGAAAGTGATTCCTTGATAAATGGTACCAAACTAAGCACAGGGCTATAGATAGAGAGATGTGAATGAAAAGCTTTTGGCTGGCACGAGGGCAATGCGTAAATCTTTCAGTGACTACCGTAGCAGAAATTTATCAAACGACCTTTCATAAAACCCAAAGAATCTGGTCATCAAAATTAGTGTATATACGCTCACGGACGACAAAAAAACTGCAATTAAGGGTAGCAAAGCGAAGGCAGGAAATCACCGTTTTCAGATGTTCTTTTACTAAAGCGGATAAAGATGCAATGACCGAGTCTATATCTTGTACCACTATAAAGATAAGTGATGCAGACATTTGAGCCAGTGGTGTTTGGCAAACAGCTAAAATCAGATGAGCCTCCAATGCCCGAAAGGGTCCTCTCATTCTATGTTGACTTTTCAGCTGATTTAGCTCCTATTTTAACCTTAATATATCGTAGACCACCTGAAGAAAAAACTGTGCCCTGCAATTGGAAAAAAGCGTAGGTCACACTAGTCTAAAAGAGGAGTGACAGAAGAGATTAGCAAAACGATCGTCCAGTCTCACTGACGTCCATGAGTTGTAGATTCCTAGAACATACTGTGAGCTCAAATATAATGAGGTATTCCATACGGAATGACTTTTTCCATACCAACCAGAATCGATTCCGAAAACATCGATCTTGTGAAACCTAACTCACACTTTTCTCACATTATATACCGCAAGTCAAGGAGCATGGCAACCAAACGTATGCAGTATATCTTTACTTCTGGAAAACATTTTACTCGATACCAAACAAATGCTACTAACAAAAGAACAATTATTAATTAACATTCGTATTGGGCTGAGGATCTCTTGCTAGGGCGGCGTAGCGTGTTATGTTGAATGGAGAGTCGTCGATAAAAGTAGAAGATACTTCAGACGTGACCCGCGGAACACACTCTTGTTCATGATGTATGTTAGCCACATGGCAGACAATATTAACCCTAGATTACTATAACCTCTTAATATTCACGTTTGCAGTTGGTACCAGTTAGCGGTTGCCATCAGTCTGGTACTGTCAGTATAGGGTGTAATAAAACAGGACATATTGTATTTATTTTGTATATGACAAACCATTGGAGACATAGTTGAAGCACTGAGAACCACAAGAACCCAAAGCACAGAGACAAAGTTTTGACAAAAACGCATTGACGAAGAAAGATCGCAACACCAAAAGATAATTAATGTTGAGTAATGAAATTTCAGGATTACATTTGTCTAGGTAACACATTTCAGTGATCAACATAGCAAGATAGCAGTGTAATATAAGCGCGCATACAGCAGATGTGAAATGCTGGTACATTAACAACCGGTGTAACCGCCAGAATGTTGAATGCAAGCAGACAAATATGCATGCATTGTGTCGTACAGGTGGCGGATGTCTGTTTGTGAGATGGTTCCATGCCTGCTGTGCTTACAAGGGAGGCCACGACGTTTGGAACGCGGATTTACTGTTAACTTCGTACACTCGTAGTACTCCATGAGGATAACAAAATGTGTATGCAGTAGCGCGTACTTCTCAAGCGTTACTGAGAAAATCGCAAGATACTTTCGGTCCTCAAATATAGATCTGTGCGTGGCCATTTTAACTATGAAGCGGCTTCATCCGAGCGGTGCCGGCACGGTAGCTCAGCGTGTTCGGTCAGTGTGTTAGCTTTTTTTTTTTTTAATAAAAAACTGAGCGAACGGATGAACGACCAAACTGAACGGGTATCATCCGACGTCCGCCCTGAACAAATTCAGCGACTAATGAAGAACAAAATTAAAAAAAAAAAAAAAAAACAGTGGTTGGCGTTCAAGACGATGGATCGCTGGATCGAGTTCCGTTCGTCAGTTTTTTTTATTTTCAACACACTCATTTTCTTTACTATTTTAGAATTGATATAATGGGAAAAAATGGTTCAAATGGCTCTGAGCACTATGGGACTTAACATCTATGGTCATCAGTCCCCTAGAACTTAGAACTACTTAGACCTAACTAACCTAAGGACATCACACAACACCCAGTCATCATTAGGCAGAGAAAATCCCTGACCCCGCCGAATATAATGGGAAAAATACGTGTACTCGGATGAACTTTTAATAAATTTACAATGTTATTTGGCAGTCTACTAATTTTTATTACCACAAATAATATAGTATTCATAACTATCAACTAGTACACGACCAAACGCATAAAGTGATACTGAAAATGTATGCTTGTCCGTGTCTTCAAAACTGTTCGTATTTAGTCGAAAGAGAACGAGAAATTGCTTCTCGGAAGACGCTATTAAAATACACCCGATACTGCATAACCAATTATGAGCACCGATTTTTAAGGAAATACTGCGTTATGCATGGTTTGCTTCCAAACTATCGTCTGAAAGACAGCTTTTTGAAAATGTTAACGAGGTGTGTTTTTCCAAGAAAAACGTCAAAAGACCTTGAGTATGTGGAAACATAGCATTTATTCAATGCAGCTGGTGCCGTTTAACTTTATGTTTTCCGTGTTTTTACGAAAAATACCATCCTGCAACTTGTAATATCGAAAGCGACGATTAATTGTACATCTTTCGAAAGCCGTTTGTGCCGGTCAAAACTTGGTGGTAACAAGTCGTTTCGGGCTCCTTCCATGTATAAGGGATTTCTCAAATCACGGACAAGCATACATTTTCAGTAACACTTTATGCGTTTGGTCGTTTACTAGTCGATAGTTATGAATATTACATTATTTCTGATAATAAAAATTAGTAGACTGTCAAATAACATTGTAAATTTAATAAAAGTTCATCCGATTACACGTATTTTCCCCATTATATCAATTTTAATATAATTAATAAAGAAAATGACTGTGTTGAAAACAAAAAAAGAAACTGACGAACGGAACTCGATCCAGCGATCCAGCGGCTTCAACGCCAAACATTAAAAAAAAAATTGTTCTATATTGTTCATTGAATTTGTTGAGGGCGGACGTCCGATGACACCCGTTCAGTTTGTTCGATGATCCGTTCGCTCAATTTTTTTATTATAAAGAGTAGGTAACGCTCTGACCGAACACGCTGGGCTACCGTGCCGGCACCACTCGACTGCTGCCGCTTCATGGTAAATCCGCGTTCCAAACGCCGAGGCCCTCCATTGTTAGTCGGCCAATACAGGAACGGTTAATGCTGTTTGTGGATGACGCTGGAGTTGTCATCCGATGATGTCCCACATTTGCCCGATAGGAGACAGACCAAGGCAACACGTCGTCACTCAGCAGAGCACGTTGCGTTAGAACAGCAGTATGTGGGTGAGCGTTATCCTGTTGGAAACCACCCCCTGCATTGCTGTTCATGAATTGCAGCACAACAGTTCGAATCACCAGACGGACGTACAAATCTGCATTCAAAGTGCGCGGTATAATTACAAGTGTGCTCCTGCTGTCCTAAATCGCACGCCGGACAACAACTCTAGGTGCAGACCCAGAGTGCCTAGCACACAGGTTGGTTGGAGGCCCTCAACTGGTCTCCATCTAACCAAAACACGGCCATCACCTGCACCGGAGGCGTAACCAGCTATCAGCAGAAAACACAACAGACCTCCACCATGCCCTCCAATGAGCTCTCGCTTAACACAAATGAAGTCACAAATAGCGATGGTTTGAGGTTCGATGGTTTGGTTACAGAGCGTATGGACCGAAGCTGTCCTTGCAGCAGCCGATTTGTAACAAACACTGCGGTGCGCCAACTGCTGCTCCAATTGCTGCTGCAGATGCAGTACGATGTGCCGCAGCCGTACGTCGAACACGATTGTCTTCCACCGAGCGAGGTGGTGCAGTGGTTAGCACACTGAACTCGCATTCGGGAGGACGACGGTTCAATCCCGTCTCCAGCCATCCTGATTTAGGTTTTCCGTGATTTCCCTAAATCGTTTCAGGCAAATGCCGGGATGGTTCCTTTGAAAGGGCACGGCCGATTTCCTTCCCAATCCTTCCCCAACCCGAGCTTCCGCTCCGTCTCTAATGGCCTCGTTGTCGACGGGACGTTAAACACTAACCACCGCCGGCCGGTGTGGCCGTGCGGTTCTAGGCGCTTCGGTCTGGAACCGCGTGACCGCTACGGTCGCAGGTTCGAATCCTGCCTCGGGCATGGATTTGTGTGATGCCCTTAGGTTAGTTAGGTTTAAGCAGTTCTAAGTTCTAGGGGACTGATGACCACAGATGTTAAGTCCCATAGTGCTCAGAGCCATTTTTGAACTAACCACCACCACCACCACCACGATTGTCTTCCCTCTCGGTTGTGCCACGTGGCTGTCCCGAGCCCGGTATGCTTGCGACCGTACATTCTCGTGACCGGCGCTGCCAGCTATACAGTAGCATATTCCTGCCAAATGCTTGAGCTATATCGCAGAAGGAACGCACAACTTCTCATAGCCCTATTACACGACCTCGTTCAAACACAGTGAGGTGTCGACAGTGGCGTCTTTGTCGCCTCAAAGGCATTATTGACTATCAACTCACCACTTATCTCAAAGGTAACTAACGCTCACAAACGTTACAGCGCGTATTTAGGACAAAGCTGATTTGCATCCTCCTAGCAGCGCTACTACCGCCACTCTTATGCGACTGGAGCGAAATCTGAACAGATATCGTCTTTCAGATGTAGAAACGCGCCTATCTACTTCGGAGCGAAACCACCGGCCTCACAGGTTTGATGTGTTTTTAACCAAGTCTCAACATCCTATATTTTATTTATGAAATATGTACCCACTTTATGTTATGAAATTTAATTAATATTAAGAATTATTATTATTAATAATTTTTATCCGCAAAAATTTCTTATGTGTAGACTAGTTTCAATTATGTCTAGTTTGTAATTAATGTGGAACTAGAATTAGAACATAAAGAAACTGGTAATGGAGGGAAGTGTGGGGAGTAAAAACTGAACAGGCAGACCAAGGATTGAACAAATTCAAATCACTGTAGGTTGCACTAGTTATGTAGAGATGCAGGGGCTTGCACAGGACAGGTTAGCGATGAGCGTTGCATCAAGCTTGTCTTCAGCCTGAAGACCACAGCAACAACATTGTATACATTGTATTGTATTGTATGTTAACTGGGGGCCCATAAACGACGGAGAGGTTCCGTCCCCGCCGCAGCTGCAGTGGTCCACAACCCCACGACGACTACCGCAGTCCACTTCACCCCTCCGCCGTCTCATACCGAACCACTATTTCAGGATTATTGTGCGGTTCGGACACAGGTGCCCCCCCCCCACCCCCCACCCCCAGGGAACGTCTCACACCAGGCGAGTGTAACCCCTGTGTTTGCGTGGTAGAGTAATGGTGGTGTACGCGTACGTGGAGAACTTGTTTGCGCAGCAATCGTCGACATAGTGTCGCTGAGGCGGAATAAGGGGAACGAGCCCGCCTTCCCCGAGGCAGATGGAAAAACCACCTAAAAACCATCCACTGCCTGGCCGGCTCACCGGACCACAGCACAAGTTCGCCGGGCGGATTCGTACCGGGAAACAGACGCTCCTTCCCAATCCGGAAAGCCGTGCGTTAGACCGCACGGCTAAATGGGCGGGCATAAACGCACCATACACGCTCAGCTATGACCTATTCCAACAATTCATGGTCCTCACAATCATTATTTTCATTAGCACACTCTCTGGGTTGTGATTCAGATAATACTGTCTGTTCACTTCAGGTAGAAAATCTAGTAGTTTTGTGAAGTCTGTGTTTCAGATTTGATCTAGTCCTTTTACTCTGTCTTTCTGTTTCGAGGTTGACATTTGCCTTCCACATACGGATTTTGGCACTAAATTTTGCAAGGCGTCTAGAGTCAGTATGTCTCCCTCGATATGACTTGAAGAAAATGGTGGCCTCCCACAAGTCCAAAGAAGAATATGTCACTTCGAACAACAGTTCATGGCAATCTGCTGCAGACTTTATCAACGTACAATTTCTGTAATGCACATTGTTGTCACGAACATCAACTTTTGGTTTAATAGTGATGTAGGTAACATACTTAAGGATTCTGAAATCTTCAGTGTCGATTTTACAGACTGGAATGCTGAAAGCATGGAATATGAGTTTATGGTGGCCCTTTCTTTCAGGAACTTCCAGCTTTTATGAAGAAATGGGCCTCAATGTAGCCAGTGAGCCTTCATACAGCTTTGAAAATTTGTGCTTTGGACCAATATGGAAGTAAATATCAGAGAAATTGGTGAGACAGCTTTTCGCAAAAATTCATATATACAGTGTAAGGCTAGAATACTGATAAAATTGGTTCACCCTAACATCAACAGATGTCAGGAGTATGCATATATGCTACCATCTCAAAATCGACGACAGTATCCTTTAAGCCCTTGTGATTCTCAGCGCCCCAACTGTAGTTAACTAGTGCACAAATTATAAATTATGATGTCCTTTCAATAAAATATGGGGTGCTAAAAATTATCGTGGATTGGTAACAATGTAACATTTTCCCCCCTTTAGTCTTCTAGGGTTAATCGTAATTTCAAACTTTTCGCAAATGATGCAGTTATTGGTAATGAGGTACTATCTGAAAAAAGATGCAGAGATATTCAATCAGATATTTATAAGATTTCTAACTGGTACAAAGACAGGCAGGCAACTTGCGTTAAATTCACAGAAGTCTAAAATTGCGCACTTCACAAAACGAAAGAAACGTATTGCCTATGACTACAATGTCAATGGTTTACAGTTAGAATGAGTCAACTCATATAAATACCTGGATATAACAACGGAATAATCACTTAGTCTCAATCGTAGGTTTATTGGCAGCCTACTGGGAAAATGCAATGTGTCTACGAAGGATACTACTTACAGATCACTTGCGTGTTCCATATTAGAATATGGCTCAAGAGTTTGGTACCCATATCAAATTGGACTAATAGTGGATATCGAACGTATACGAAGATGGTTGGGGCGAATGGTCACAGGTTTGTCTGACTCATCGTAGAGCGTCACGGACATGTTGAAAATCCTGAATTGGCGCTGTGGAGATAAACGCAAATTACCCCGCAAAGATTACTTATTCAAGAACCAGCATTAAGTGGAGATTAGGGAGATATTCTTCGTCCTCCTACGTATCGCTTCTTAGGAATCGCGGAGACAAGAATAGACTAATTACGCTTTCACAGAGGCAACTCTACCAGTGCTCCATACGCAACTGGAACGGAAAGAAACCTTAACATGTGGTGTCATGCTAAATAGCCTCCGCCATGTATTTCACAATGGCTTGCAGAGAATAGACATAGATGTAGATAGATGTGGTTCATTGGCCAGGTGTCATTTCTCAAAACTAAAGAAAGCTCTGGGACTCAAACTCCTCTCATTCACTGCTGGCAATAATTTGTTGTTAATGTGAAAAGTACAGCATCTTAGCGTGATTCGCAGTCCACGCTAAACTACATCTCCCACTGCCCTCTTTACCCCGCCCCACGCCCCCGCTGATCCACTTTGCATCCATTACGTTTGCGAACGAAGTTGTGCAGAACGCAACATGCTCCAGTTATTACTGCACAGAGGTCCTCAATCACATTTAAAGGACGATTACGCATTTGCCACTTCTTGGAGAGGATCCCAAAAGTGTACTCTAAATAACCCCGCGTCCTCGACAACCTGTAATTATAAACTTATCTTTTCTCTCTCAATTTTTTTGAACTTCAAGGGCGTTGCATATTTTCACGAGCAATGCTTCATCTCCGACAGAGCAAAATGGAAGAGGCTCAACTGAGTCAGAAATATCGAAGCTTTGGCAACGCACCTGAAATAAGAGACTTCTGTGTTATTGCAGTAACACAGTAAATGGAAGAACATTCGTGACTGTTACACAAGACAGCTCAACAAGAGGAAAACCTCAAAAAGTGGTTCTGTTGCAGAATTAAAACAAAAAAAAATTTAGAGTTTAATATGTTATTTTGTTATTATCTCTAATTCTTCACGGTAAATGATGACAGCCAAAACAGTTGCAGGATAAAATTTATTAAAATTTTTGACCACGGTTTCGGTATATATAAATATACCTTCATCAGAAGTAAAATACCTAAAATTACATCCTGCAATGGAGATTAATAAAACAATTGTGCCAAAGGCGTCGTCAGTAGTTAAAACATCATCTCCATTTATACAACATGATTATGGGCTTCTGTTAATCTCCATTGCAGGATGTAATTTTAGGTATTTTACTTCTGATGAAGGTATATTTATATATACCGAAACCGTGGTCAAGAATTTTAATAAATCTTTATCCTGCAACTGTTTTGGCTGTCATCATTTACCGTGAAGAATTTCAACAGTTGCTGTTTCAGCCATGTTTAAAATCTTGTTATCAGTAATTGCCACTAAACCAGCAGATATGTCGCTCGTATCAAAGAAGTAAATGATTCTGTTCGGGTGGAGTAACCTCAAATTCTCGTGAGAGACAAAGGATAACAGAGGAGGAGAAATTGTTTCTATTACTTGCAGCAAACATGAAAGACAATTCCCTATAAACTGTAAAAATATGTGTTTCTCTTGAGTAATTAACGTAGGATGAGTCCAGTATTTTCTTTTCAGTAACAAAGGGAACACTTTCTCTTCAGAACCCATTTCGTAATTGGCTCATCCAAGCACATAGAAACCCTTGTCGCAGAGCTTCTGCTCCAGTTTAGTCGCATACCCTACGATTCAACCGCGCAGCTCGAAAGCGCGACAGTCACGCCCCGCAGCGACTGAATAGCGCGTCTGAATCGCCAATACGAAGACGTCAGTGTGAAAGCAGCGTTACTGTTGCCGCGTAATAAGGGTGACGATAAATGTGACATTTACGATGAAACCTGTTATATCGCTACATGAGTGACTAACAGAATTATCTTCTGAGCTATCTTTCACACAGCCATACACACCTGCGTCTTAGTAACGACAGGCAGTGTACCTATTCGATTTGATCATCGTGTAGTACGTAAACATCTTACTGACAGTGACGGCACTTGGCAATCTACTATGTTCTGCGAATGCAGGGAAGCTGCGACAATGATGGACAGACGTAACAAAAATTAATATATGAATGTTCTTTTTTCTGTAAACCTTTTTTCTTTTCCATCACGTTGCTCGTAATATCGTACCTGTAAGAAGCCTGAATAACCATCTTTTGTGGCACGGACCGCTACCGGATGTCCAGGAAGAGAGTCAATAAAATTCTGTAAGGTGTCGAAAGGGATGTGGAGCCATTTCGACTCCAGAGCCGTGGTCAGCTGTGCTAGATTTCTTAGGCAGTGGTCAGATTAATGTATACTTGATTACATGCAGCATTGGGCATGCATGCTGCTATATCGGCAGTGAGATGCAAGTCCTAAAACAAAACGTTCTCATTCAGATTTCTTTTCATTTCTTGCTCATAAATGTGAATTTTTTGTTGGCGACCAACAAATCTAGTGACAATAACTATATAACTAGCACCAGTAATACAATTAATACTAACTCAAAAATACAGCGATCCTTGTCTTTAAAAACGATTTTACGCTGACACTACTCACTCAGTTTTAGTTCAGTACGTTTCGAAGAGTTTTTCCTAAAAAACACACTTTTCTGCATTCTCATTTTTAATTCGCCATAGTCCTTCGCTCATTGTGGGATAAAACAATGCAAGTTATACAGGGGTATGCAGCTTATTTCTACATCCAACAAATCGCCAAATTTGGTGCACTAAATGCTGATACATTATGTCAATCATATGTCTAATAGTGAGTAAGACTGAAATGTAAACGTCTACCGAAAACTGTAAAAGAAAATAAAATTACTTTATCAGGGACACAGAATCTTCTTTTTTCTGGCTTTTGTCTCGTATCTACACGGTGTCGACACGTTAAGGTCTGGAGTTAGTACTGTTCGTGGAAGAGAGTGGCCGGCTACCCATCTTGTCGCACACCCGTTGTATTTTCATAACTGTGATACTGTTTTATTATCAAACCAAGCGCGAAGAAAATTAATAAACTCTATTATTGGTACGTTGTCACCTGTACTTCGTGCAACATGTTTGACGGTATCCAGAATGGGGTCGAAAACAAAGTCTTACTCGGACTGCTGCTGGAATGTGGTCTGCATTTGTTGAACGTTGCTATGTGACAGTAAACAAACGTCGTGTGACTAGGCCTCCCGTCGGGTAGACCATTCGCCGAATGCAAGTCTTCTTGCGCGTCGATGGGGATGAAATGATGATGATTAGGAGAACACAACACCCAGCCCATGAACGGAGAAAAATCTCTGACCAAGGCGGGAATCGAACCCGGGCCCTTAGGATTGACCTTCTGTCCCGCTGACCACTTTTTTTAATTTTTATGCTCTATCCATCTTTTTTAAAAAAACTTAAATAAGTGGATTTTTTTACATAGTGGTGTAACAATAACAAAAACTGCTTCTATCAGTTTTTTATATAAGACGACGACCTTCATAAAATAAAATATTCCTGGGAAACGTAAATAAGTGGACTTTTTTACATAATAGTGAAAAAATACTGCTTCTGTCAGTACAAAACAATAACGGACCACGTTGCTCTTCTTGGGCGCGTACCTCGCTAATCCCGTTATACCTCGCGTTGGTGTCGGGTACGTCTTCACGTGTGGTGGTGGATCCTCTCCACTGTCCTGGCCCCTTTCTTGTTCTGATACTTACATATAATAATTACATTCTCCTACCCAGGACACCCCAACTGGGTGGCGGATCAAGCAAGGCACTCCCTAAAATATTTGCGTAATGTGTTCGATATCTCTGATGTCTCATAAGCTGTGAGCTTCTTGTAGTAAGGCCCAAAAGTCGAGTACATTCTTACTACCGTCTCGGAAAAGATAAAGCACAGTCAAACCTCGAATCCAAGTCACTGCGTTTGTCACCACTCAGCTACCGGAGGCGGACGCTATGTATCAGAATAACTGCGGCACGAATGGTTTCACAGGAATGAATCTTTCTTTCTACAGCGAAGAGGGCGTTGTTTTGAAACTTTCTCGAACAAAACAACTGTGTGATCAACAGATTGCAGTGGAAGTAGCAGTGTTCGTAGCTCCGCATGTATCTGCGAAACACACGGCTCGGTGAAGCTCCAATTACAAAGTTATTTTAATAACAATATCTAACGGTGCGCCGGATCGGTACTCAGAACTGGAATCTTGGTTTTCGCTGACAAGTGACGACAAGAAAGCTGGCCCTGGTGATGGCGATGACATGACAGTAGCACGAGACGAGCCGGCCGACGGTCTAGGTGGCAGTAGGCGGAGACAAGGTGACCCGTCCGGGAGACAAGCAAATAGCTCACATAGTTCAAATGGCTCTGAGCACTAAGGGACTTAACATCTGAGGTCATCAGTCCCCTAGAACTTAGAACTACTTAAACCTAACTAACCTAAGGACATCACACACATCCATGCCCGAGGCAGGATTCGAACCTGCGACTGCAGCAGCAGCGCGGTTCCGGACTGAAGCGCCTAGAACCACTCGACCATAACGGCCAGCGACAGGGAAATACGTTCTAAAAATCCGATTGGAACGGAAACGGTAGATGTGATGTACATGTACATACAAACAAATGATTACAATTTCAGAAAAAACTGGATGATTTATTCAAGAGAAAGAACTTCACAAATTGAGCAAGTCAGTAACGAGAAGGTCCACCTCTGGCCCTTTCGTGAGCTGTTATGCGCCTTGGCATTATTGACAAAGTTGTTGAATGTCTCCCTGAGGGATATCGTGCCAAACTCCAATTGGAGCTCTAGTCGTCAGAATCACAGATGGTTGGAGGGTCCTACCCATATTGCTCCAAACGTTCCCAGTTGGGGACAGATACGGCGATCTCCCTGGCCAAGGTAGGGTTTGACAAACACGAAGACAATCAGTAGAAATTCTCGCCGTGTGTGGGAGGGCATTATCTTGCTGAAAAGTAAACCCAGGATGGCTTGCCATGAAGGACAACAAAATGTGGCGAAGAATATCGTCGACGTAGCTTTGTGCTGTAATGGTGTCAAGAATGACAACCAAAGGGGTTCTGCTACGAAATGAAATGGACCCCAGATCATTACTCCTGGTTGTCAAGCCATATGTCGGACGACCGTCAGGTTGGTCTCCCACACTGTCTGGGACATCTCTAGACACGTCTTCGGCATGGAAACTCAAT
This sequence comes from Schistocerca serialis cubense, assembly GCF_023864345.2. NCBI lineage: Eukaryota > Metazoa > Arthropoda > Insecta > Orthoptera > Acrididae > Schistocerca > Schistocerca serialis. The sequence continues at coordinate 290,854,177 of NC_064644.1, read as the reverse complement.
GACTGGAGTAGAACTGTCTTGAATGATGAGTCTCGCTTCGAACTGAGCCCCTGGAGACGCCCTGGACAACGGTGGGATACCAGCGGGGGGAGTTTCTACTGCCTGTCTTCGTGCTTGCCTACGTCTAGCTTGGCCAGCAAGAACGCCTGTTCTCTCTCCAATTGAGAACGTCTGGAACATTATGCGCAGGGCCTTCTAACAAACTCTGGATTTTAACGATCTAACGCGCCTCTTTGGCAGAATTGGGACGACATCCCTCAGGAGGACATTCAACAGCTCTGTCAATCAGTGCCAAGCTTAATAACTGCTTGCAAAACACCAAACGTAGACCAACGCGTCAGTAAATTGCTGAATTTGTGGAGCCCTTTCTCTTGAATAAATCATTCGATTTTTCTGAAATTTTAATTATTTTCTTGTCTCTATAAGTACATACATCTACCGATTTCCGTCCCATTCGGCTAATTCCTTCATGGTGCGCCGGATTATTTTTTTTGTGTTAGAATGTAGAAACTACTCCTAACAATGATGAGCTGAACACAGATCAGTGACGAGAAACGAAACTTAATAGTGTCATGAAGAGTAAAGCAAAGAGTTGGCCTTCCTAGCCACTGGATGAATCGTTGGAGGCTTCGAATACTCGAATGATAGAATGAATAGTCCTAAACACTCATATTTCATGCATTTACTACTATTTTGCTTACATAATTCATGGTTTTGACTTCGTCATTTAATTGCGAAATGAACGATTATTTGCAACGTACGAACAGAATTACGACTCACGAGTGTGAACAAATTAATCAACGTTGCTTTCTGAAAGTTTCTTAGTCGTACGAAATATGACAGTTATACTACGCTAGCCCGCCGGTGTGGCCGAGCGGTTCTAGGCGCTTCAGTCTGGAACCGCAAGACCGCTACGGTCCCACGTTCGAATCCTGCCTTGGGCATGGATATGTGTGATGTCCTTAGGTTAGTTAGGTTTAAGTAGTTCTAAGTTCCAGGGAACTGATGACCTCAGATGTCAAGTCCCATAGTGCTCAGAGCAATTTGAACCATTTGTACAACGCTAAATTGTTTTTTGACACCACACGGGTGCGACATTTGAAAACGTTTGCACGATCGTTTGACAACATATTGCTAGATGTGACGCCATATAATTACACTGTAATATCGAAGTCAGAGTGTGCACTATCTCGGAGACGGGTCTGAGTACGATGTTCAGGCTGCGATATAGGGCAGCAGGTCTCGTATCTTACCTTCCTTGTACGCGGCTATCAGTCAAACAGTACAAGGTCAGATGACATTAGTCACGCTTCAAGTCGTTTTGTTGCACTCGCCAAGCAGATATCAGTAACATCTCTCCAATGTGCCAGTTATCAGTTATCGCTAATCCAGTTACCCCTCTGTATAAGTTTCATGTTTCTAAAAAAAAAAAGTCGTTATCTATTCATCGATATCAAATTGTTCTCTTCAAAGTAATCCCAGTGTAATTTAACGGGTTTCTGTCAACACTTATTTTCAGTCTTCGCAATAGTACGGGGGATTTCCATATGGCGTTTAGCTTGTTATGCAACTCTGTCTCCATCCCTTCAGTATTGGCGACATGTCGTCCTTTCGTGGTTCTCTTCAGCTTCAAGAAGAAAAGCCGTGAATGTGCGGTACAATAGCTACGCATATGTGAAAAGATGTAGACGAGATAAAAACCTACGAAGCGTTGCATCAAACCAGTCGTTGGACTAATGACTGTGACAACACACTTCATGAACTCGCAGTAGAAATGCAGTTGCTAACAGACCTGGCAGAGGATAATGTTTCCGTTTGATTACATTAGCGTGAATAAATGGAGAAAGGACGGAGAGCTGCGACTGACTCACACAGTTATCGTTGTGCGATCTCAAGAACGAAACGTACTTTCAGCCCTCGTGGTGGCCACCTGGGAGCGACTGCTATCGGTGTAGAGACACACACTTGGGTGGGAATGCTGGTTGGAAATCTTGACTACAACAGAAAGCAGCCGGCTATAATGTGCTGATGTGCGCGTGACTTCTGCTTTACGTGTACTTTCACTGGATCACGTGGTCTACGTCATTCTCCGCAAGCCACCTAATGCTGTGTGGCGGAGAGTACCTTTTGTACCACTAACTGAGCCCTCCAGCCCTGCCCCAGTCGCGAATAGCGCGTGGGAAGAATGATTGTCGGTAAGCGTCTTACGCGAGACGTACGTGGGGGAAGTAATATGTTGTCCGACTCTTCGCGGAAAGTGCTCTCTCGAAATTTCAATAACAAGTACCTCCATGATATACCGAGCCTCTCTTGTAACTTCTGCTAATGGAGTTTGTTGAGCATCTCCGTAACGATCTCGCACCGGCTAAATGATCCCGTGAGTAGATAGTGTCGGAAGTTCCATGCGGCTTTTCGCGGATGATGCTGTAGTATACAGAGAAGTTGCAGCACTAGATAATTGCAGCGAAATGCAGGAAGATCTGAAGCGGATAAGCACTTGGTGCAGGGAGTGGCAAATGACCCTTAACATAGACAAATGTAACGTATTGCGAATGCATAGAAAGAAGGATCCTTTATTGTATGATTATATGATAGCGGAACAAACACTGGTAGCAGTTACTTCTGTAAAATATCTGGGAGTACGCGTGCGGAACGATTTTGAAGTGGAATGATCATATAAAATTAATTGTTGGTAAGGCGGGTGCCAGGTTGAGATTCATTGGGAGATCCTTAGAAAACGTAGTCCATCAACAATGGAGGTAGCTTACAAAACACTCGTTCGACCTATACTTGAGTATTGCTCATCAGTGTGGGATCCGTACCATGTCGGGTTTCAGAGGACGTAGAGAAGATCCAAAGAAGAGCGGCGCGTTTCGTCACAGGGTTATTTGGTAAGCGTGATAGCGTTACGGAGATGTTTAGCAAACTCAAGTGGCAGACTCTGCAAGAGAGGCGCTCTGCATCGCGGTGTAGCTTGCTGTCCAGGTTTCGAGAGGTTGCGTTTCTGGATGAGGTATCGAATATATTGCTTCCCCCTACTTATACCTCCCGAGGAGATCACGAATGTAAAATCAGAGAGATTCGAGCGTGCAAGGCGGCTTTCCGGCAGTCGTTCTTCCCGCGAACCATACGCGACTGGAACAGGAAAGGGAGGTAATGACATTGGCACGTAAAGTGCCCTCCGCCACACGCCTTTGGGTGGCTTGCGCAGTATAAATGTAGATGTAGATGTACACGAAACGCGCAGCTCTTTGTTGGATCTTCTCTATCCCCTCTGTAAGTCCTACCCAGTAGGCTTCCCACATAGGTGAACATTACTCAAGAATCGGTCGAACAAGCGCCTTATAAGCCGCTTCCTTAACGGATGAGTTACATTTCCTTAAGAGTCTTCCTATGGAACTCAGTCTGGCATCTGCTTTTCATACTATTTGTTTTATGTGGTCATTCAACTTAAGGTCGCTTAGTATAGTTACTCCTAGTATTTTACGGTAGATACTGTTTCCAGCGTTTGTCATCAATAGTGCAGCTGTACAGTAGTGGATTTCTTTTACTATGATGCGTAATATATCACATCTATTTATGTTCAGTGTCAACTGCCAGAGCCTGTACCATTCATCACTTCTCTGGAGGTCATTCTGCAAATCGTTACTATCTTCTGGCGTTGCTACTTTGTTATAGACAACCAGATCATCTGCGAACAGCCTTGAAGAGCGTTCGATGCTTTCTACTAGATCATTTATATATACTGTAAACAGTAACGGTCCTATCACACTTTCTTGAGATACTCCGAAAACTGGCTCTACATCTGTCGATTTTATTCCGTTTCCGCGAGCTAAGAGAACAGAAATGATGTGATTCGAAATTAAAGATCCATTCGGCGGTGAGCGCTACTTTTGCTGTCGTGTTAGTATCGCAGTGGGTAGCGTGACATTCGTGCGTCAAGTAGGGTGGACATTCAGTACACTCACGTGCTGCGTTATTTGGCGGATATTGGGAAAGATCTTTTGTATTAAGGTAACGAACTGTAGATAACATTTCAGGACTCATAGATAATAATTAATTTCGAGACTACAGAAGTTTAAAATATTAAATAAGCCGAAAACTGCTTGTAACCGATAATAATTTGACTCTCGAAACTGTATTCAGTGGCCTTATCCTAAATTATTGTATAATAATATCTGCTGTGTTTCCTCAGGCAGAAACTTTATATCTCTTCCTTAACGCAACAGAGGGTACAGGCGGAAGCCTTTTGACTTCTCAATCTTCTGCCTGGTTTTATGCTACCCGCCACGAATTCCTCTCCTCTCCTGTGCCAACCTTTTCATCTCAGAGTAGTACTTGCAACCAACGTCCTCAATTATTTGTTGAATGTACTCCAATCTCTGTCTTCTTCTACAGTTTTTACCCTCCACAGCTCTGTCCATCACCCTGATATCTTAACAGAAGTCCTAACTGTTGTGACTTAGCACGACAGCCAAGTCACAACGAGAGGAAGCCGAAAGGCACGCGTTAAGCTCACGCAGATTGGCGTGAGGTCTGGAACAGTTAACAGGAAATGAGAACTTAGAAAATGGACGAAGTTGCTGTAATACTTAACTTTAATCCACATTTGTAGAACATCTCTCGTTACGGTACATGCTTCATAATATTAATTATCAATTGAATACGGCGCCTTGCTAGGTCGTAGCAAATGTAGCTGAAGGCTAGGCTAACTATCGCCTCGGCAAATGAGAGCGTGTTTGTCAGTGAACCATTGCTATGAACGTCCGCTGTACAACTGGGGCGAGTGCTAGTACGTCTCTCTAGACCTGCCGTGTGGTGGCGCTCGGTCTGCAATTACTGACAGTGGCGACACGCGGGTCCGACGTATACTAACGGACCGCGGCCGATTTAAAGGCTACCACCTAGCAAGTGTGGTGTCTGGCGGTGACACCACACTAACATCCTGTGCTTTCTTGTTGTCAGTGTTTTCTGTATGTTCCTTCCCTTTCCGATTCTGCGCAGAACCTCCGCTTTCGTTACCTATTCAGTCCACCTAATTTTCAACATTTCTGTAGCACCAAATCTGAAATGCTTCGATTCTCGTCTGTACCACTTTTTCCACACTCCATGTTTCACTACCGTACATATCACTGCACCAAACGTACATTCTCAGAAATTTCTTCCTCAAAGTAAGGTCTATCTTTGGTACTAATGGGTTTCTCTTGGCGAGTGCTAGTACGCATTTTACGTCCTCATTGCTCCTCCCGTCTCGGGTTAATTGTTTGCCTAGGTTCCAAAATTTCTTAACTTCATCTACTTCGTGATCATCCATCCAGATGTAAAGTTTCTCGCTGTATCATTTCTGCTACTTCTGATTACTTTCTTCTTTCTTAGAATTACTCTCAATCCACATTCTATACTCATTAGCCTATTTATTCAATTCAACACATCCTGCAGTTCTTATTCTTGATTTTCATTTATGATAGTAGCGTTATCAGCGAATCCTATCACTGATATCCTTTTACCTTGAATTTAATTGCACTTTTCAACTTTGCTTTTATGTCCCTCATTGCTTCTTCGATGAATAGATTGAACAGTAGGAGCGAAAGTCTACATCCCTGTCTTACACCCTTCTTAATCCGAGCACTTCGTTCCCTCTTCGCTCTTGTGCATATTGTACATTACCCGTTTTCCCGTAAAGGTTACCCCTATTTTTTTGGAATTTCGAAGATCTTCACCATTTTACATTGTCAAACGCTTTTTCCATGTGTGAATGTTTCTTGGTTTCTCTTTAGTCTTGGTCCATTATCAACCGCAACGTCAGAACTGCCTCTACCAAAGCCAAAGTGATCGTCCTCTAACACGTGCTCAATTTTCTTTTCCATTCTTCTGTATATTATTCTCGCCAGTAACTTGGATGCATGAGCTGTTAAGCTGATTGTGCGATAATTCCCGAACTTGTCGACTCTTACAATCTTCGGAGTTATGTGGGACGCAATTCTGAATGTAAGATGGTATATCGCCAGACTCATACATTCTACACACCAACGTGAATAGTTTTGTTGCCACTTCCCCAATGATTTTATAAATTCCAATGGAATGTTACCTATCCCTAGCTTCTTATTTGATTTTAAGTCTTCCAAAGCTCTTTCAAATTCTGATTCTAATATTGGATCCCCTATCTCTTCCATATCGACTACTGTTTCTTCTTGTACGAGTACCACTTCATCAGACAGGCCTTCCCCCTCATAGATGTCTTCAATGTACACTTTCCAACTATCCGCGCTTCCCATTAAACAGTGGAATTCCCATTGCACTCTTAATGTTGCCATCCTTGCTTTTAATTTCATCGAAGGTTGTTTTGACTTTTCTGAATGCTGTGTCAGTCCTTCGGACAATCATTCCTTTTTCGATTTCTTCGCATTTTTCATTCAGCAATTTCGCCTTAGTTTCCCTGCACTTCCGATGTGTTTCATTCCTAAGTGACTTTAATTTCTATATTCCTAAATTTCCCTGAATATTTTTTTACTCCTGTTGTGAGTCTTGAACAGAGGACTCGCTGTTACTATCGGAAATTTATTGCAGAAATCAGTGTTTCTCCTCTGTCATTCCTAGTACCCAGCCGATATTCTGTAGCCCTTTCTTCTACTCCTCCACCAACAACCACATTCCAATCAAACAAGACTTTCAGATTTTCTTCTGGCTTTACGTAATGAATTAGCCTCATATACTTTCTCTGTCTCTTCATATGCGGTTGCGATGTCGGCATATATACCTGAACTATCGTCGTCGGCGTTGGTTTGCTATCGATTCTGATGAGAACAGCCCTAATACTGCACTGTTGGCAGTATCTTACTCTCTGCCCTATCTTCATATAACTAATCCTACTCCAGTTATACCATTTTCTGCTGCTGTTGATATTACCCTATACTCACCTGATCAGAAATCCTTGTCTTCTTTCCATTTCTCTTTACTGACCCTTACTATATCTAGATTAGCCTTTGCGTTTCCCTTTTCAGATTTTATAGTTTTCCTAACACTTTCAAGCTTCTGACATTTCATGCCCCGACCAGTAGAAAGTTATCCTTTCGTTGGTTATTAAATCTTTTTCTCATGGTCACGTCTCCCTTGGCAGTTAGCTCCCGGAGACTCGAATGGGGGCTAGTCCGGAATTTTCTGCCAATGGAGAAATCATCATCATACTTTTTCAGTTACAGGCCACATGTCCTGTGGGTACCCAGTATGTGCCTTTAATGCAGTGGTTTCCATTTCCGTCTGTATAATTATGTCGTTGATCATTGCTGATTCTTTCACCTTTAGGGGCAGTTTCCTACCCCAAGAGCAAGTGAGTCCCCTGAACTTCTGTGCGCTCCTCCACCCTCTTTGACAAGGCTGTTGACTGAATGAGGGTGACTTCTTGAGCCTAAAGTCTTCGGCCGCCATTACTGATGATTATTGTTCAAAATTTAAACGGTGACAGGGTTCGAAACCGTCGCCGACGACTTCTCTATGACGAACCAAAGACCTTACGGCTGGACCACGGATGCAGTTCACGCAAATACATCTGCATAAAAGAAGGTGTAACGTAAGGTGATTACCACAAAGAAACATGTATGGGAAAGATGTAACATAAAAATACGGCAAATACACAAATATCATAAATGATCCCAAGCTTTTATAACCGCCTCAGTGAAAGAAATAATAATAGAGAAAAGTAGTGGAAGATATGTACTCACAAAGAGAATTTATTGATCTGTTGTCACTAATTTTGAAGTACAATTACTTTAAGTTCAAGGGAGAATTGTGTTTTGAAAATGATGGGCTTTGGATGGGGAGCTCCATATCCGACCTATTAGCCGACATATTGATTAACTGCCCTGTAAATAATGTTTTTTTTTTATTGATAATCCAAATCTAGCAGTAAAAATAGCGTACTACTTAGGAACGCTGACGATACTTTTCTGTTGGTTAATGGCAATGATGACGTAATCAGTACAACTGTAGATGTTTCAGAGGACAACATCACAAAATCAAATTCACCAGTGAAATGGAAATCAGTGCACTGGTTCGATTCCCGGCGGGGTCAGGGATTTTCCCAGCCTCGAGATGACTGAGTGCTGTTGTGTCCTCTTCATCATCGTCATTCATCCCCATTACGGTCGGAGGAAGGCAATGGCAAACCACCTCCACTAGGACCTTGCGTAGTACGGCGGTGCAGTTCTCCCGCATCGTTCCCCTACGCTCTGTCACGGAGTATGGGACTTCATCATCATCATCATCATCAATGGAAATCAACGGTTCCGTTAACTTCTTAGACTTAGATATTAGTTGGGTAGATCACGCAACTAATGAGGAGGTACTGAATAGAATTGGAGAGAAGAGAAATTTGTGGTACAACCTGACTGAAAGAAGGTATCGTTTGGCAGGACATATTCTGAGGCATCAAGGGATCATCAATTTAGTACTGGAGGGGAGTGGGGGGGGGGGGGGGGAGGGGGTAGAAATCGTACAGCGAGACCAAGACATGGAAACAGTAAGCAGATTCAGATGGATGTAGATTGTAGTAGTTACTCGGAGATGGAGAGGCTTGCACAGGATAGAGTAGTATGGAGAGCGTTTGGGCTGAAGACCACCACCACAACAACAACCATTCAAGTCACCCAAATTAGCATCAGAAACTCTTTTTTATTTTCTGTTAATCCTCATCTTAAGCCCCCAGATCTGAGATTAGGTTTGATGAGCAGATAGCTTTGGGCAGCGGGTTATAGCTGAGAAATCCATCTTCGCTGCCCACCTGGTTGAAAGTGGCCACATCCGCCATTCTCTGAGGTCGGGTGTCAGGTTGTTGCACAAAGCTGAAAAGCGCAGACTCGTGGACCTCTTGTGGAGATGGTGATATACTGTCATCTCAGGTCGCATGGCGTTCACCTGCTCAATGAGCGGTTGCTGGTGGAGAGCAGCCCGATTTGGGAGCTGTTCGACGGTCTCCTGCATCAGGGCAGGAGACGTCGCAACGCGGGAGGGAACTAATATCAAAATGTTGGCCTACTTTAAATACGACAACACTAGACATGAATAAAGAATCATTCAACTATTAGCTTTAGGGGCTAAGTATAAGGCAATGAATTTCATCGTTCTTTGCAAGTAGCGCATCACAATTAGAGCTACAGCAACAACACACGTTGTGCACGAAAGTAAAGTCAATAGAGGGCGTTAGTATGTTTTTATTAACTGAATCTGGTTCAAATAGACTTTTCATGTTCATCTTTAGTATCATACTACGATGTTAACAGATCTTTAAAAACTATTTGTATAAACTTTTGTATTTCTTTTAGTTATTTAGTCGATCACTTAACTACGATACTAGCAGCTACGCTGGATTTTAGCTTTTGACGAATTCTGATTGGTATGTAACCATATTTTATCAAGACGATCTTCAAAAAAATTTTTTAATTTTTATCTCGAATGTGATGAAAAGATTCTGTAGGGGACAGTTGTAAGAACCAATTAATGATCTTTTGCATAATATTTTGTGGATAGTTTCACCACTTGCGTATGAATAAACACATTGTAAATTGGGGTTTCTTGATGTATTTGAAAGCTGATATTCAAATATACTCGCTGATTTCCTTGACTAAAATGGGTTTTAAACTATTGTATCGGGAAGGAACTGGGATAGATACTTTTTGGAATATAGAGGGCGTTACTTGCAATATATGACGCAAACTGAGGCTGCTGTACTTGTAAACAACAATCTCAGTTTCCTCTTGCCTATAAATCAGCAGAGACGTATGGGGACATTTATTGCCGACAGTTTGCTGGATTATAAGTCACACAAATGGTATGTTGACAAACTGATCATTTCTATGGGATAACGCGGAGTTTTACTTATTTTTTGAGTAAAACAATTCTTGTATTTCAGTACTGACGATGGCTATTTATGGCTGAAATCTAGATATCCAAGTATAACAAAAACCAATGGGATTGCGACTCATTGCTGTATTCCTATCCCTTCTTGGAACAAATGCTGTTATTACTGCTGTTTTTCATTTTTATATCGCATACACTCGAATAAATGACTAGAAAATATGAAAGAAGTCTGTTCTCTCTACAACTAGCACACGGAGTGGTAGGGATCTCTTTTGGCACTTAACTGAGATGCTTTAGATAAAATATGGGGAAGCTTAAATCGAGACAGCAGGCCGCAACCGAAGCATTTAGAGTCACCTTATTTTACAAACGTTTGAGGGAAGCACATATGTAGGTGTAGTAATTTACTCCTACGAAAAGTGGGAAGGATGCCAACAGTATTTCTGGACGGCCACTGCCAGAGGTCGTTAAGTGTGAGTGGGTGATACGAGGGTTGGAACTTTAATAGTGGCAACTATTTATTTACTCGTATAAAATAGATACGTGTTTCAAAGTTATACTGCCCTTCGAAGTAGTCACCATCATTGTGTATAACCCGTTGTCAGCGATGTGGAAGTCGTAGGATACTCATAGCAGTGCCAGTTATGTTGACAGTTCGAGCGGCGCGGCCTATTTCCCGGCGAATTTGTAGCAGTTCTGAAGCGAATGCCGTGAAGTGTTCCCTTCAGTTTAGAAATCGAGTTGAACTCACGAGGGCTTAAGTCAGGGGAGTTCAGTAGGTGGTATAGCGCTTACCAGCCCCATCAGTCAAACAAATCAGTAACAGCTTGCACTGTACACGCTTGAGCATTGTCCTGCAAAATGATGGTCAGGTCCTGCAGAAAGTGTCATCACTTCTGTCTCTATGCTGTTCATTTTTGGAACACAACCTACGACCAGCACACCTGCGACAGGCGGGATAACGTGATGGACAGGGTGGGCGGTGTGAACCCGCCATCCACGGTTAAGCTGGTGGATGGAGCGGGTCTCGTACAACGTGAACTGCGATAGACTAAGAACTAATCTTAGAAAACTAGTAACAGTGCACTGCTTTACAAAGTGCGGCACATATTTCATTAAATTACCATTTAAGAGCCAAACGTAAATAAATAAATAAATAAATAAATAAACATCTGCCCAATCAGCGAATATAGTGATAAGCAACAAAGTGCTCACTTAACAAATGGGTAGCATTCTAGTTATAGGAATGAGAAAACCCATGAGGCTTATGTTCCCCCAAAATTAATTGGCAAACAATTGCTTATAACAATTGTACAGCACGAACAGTCATTAAACACTATTTTGAAATGGGAGGAAATTCTCTGACTTCTAACATGTTTTGCAGAAAAACACTAGCCATAAGTAAGGAATCGGGTAGCTCTTACTAACGTAAACAGCACTATTTCAAATAGCTAAGCAACGAATCTCAAATATACAGTTTTGTTTATCAGGCTGCCCGGAACAATTACAGTAGAAAAGTACATTCTTATTTTAACAGAATTTAACATCGGAAATCCAGGGCAGGTCAACTAACAACCCCAACAAAATGTTTTACAAACACGGAAGTAAAATGATTACAATGAAGAGGCACTCTGATTAAATTAGACTAACCCCAGTAAAATGTATTGCAAATGCTTAACTAACATGATTACAGTGAAAGGTACTCTGATTAAGTTAAAATTCACTGTGTTTAAAAGGAAGAACAACACACAGTTCAACACTCAATATGGTCCACGATAAGCCACTCGAAATACGACCATCTTAAACAGGCAGTTATGATTAACGTACCTCCCTTAGCTCTGCAATACAGACCACGCAGCTTCCCCACATTTCACAAACAGTTGCGATTTACGGCTGTGATGAAACAGAGTTGCTTCCATTAAGGTTCTTTCGGAGCGAATCCCCATAAACAGCAAATATAGCAGATCTTCCAGGAAGGAGAAACTAGTCGCAGTACTAAGATTTTACCAAAACAAGGCGCAGAAGCCACAGAAAGAGTCTCACCAACATATTTCATGAATCGGTAGAGAAGTGGCACTCAAAAATCCCTCACGCGTGGCACAGACAGATATTCAGAGACCCATCACCGTACAACCAACAAAAAACACCGTATTCGCGGAATGAGGTCTGCACTCTGCAAAAGCCGTTTACTATCAGCACCGAACAATGGAGGTAAAACGGCCTCGCGCCCCGCAAATGCTCCTTCCTATTCGGCCCGCCAATTCCAACTGTCAACCTTCGTCCCGGTCAAAGCACCAAGTGTGGAGAACCATCACAGATCATGCCCCGCTACCACGATCTAGCGATCGATTGATCGATGAGAGCCGGCACGGCTCAATTGCTATTTGGCAGGAATGCGTAATGACCTTTGCATAAATATCCATCACTTGTCTCACAAGCTTCCAGCGCATCTAAAGCTCATGAAGCATTTATGTTCTGAAAGAGAGAGTAAAGTTTTTTGTTGATGATGGAAAATCGTACAGGAGTTCGGGGAAGCCTTGCATTTTACATCTCAGTCTACAAACTCTTTAATCACATTTGCGGCTAAAAATATAAAATCCAAAATTTCAGTACAAGATAATTATGTGAGTATTCATAGAAACTGAGAATGTAATCCTGTGTTCCAGCACAAATATCATTAATAAACTAGCAGCAGACGTAAAACACGAAACTGAGAACTCACACCAATTAAAAATTTAAACAACAACTTTTTCCTGCACGAGTAATATTTGGCGAACCACCTGCATAAAACTGTGAAATAAAACCCAGTAAATGGCTGTCCCTCAATTTTTACATTCCTTCAGTAACCGTTTGGATAAACGAATTGAGAGCTGTCAATTTCGAACTTCAGCTATATTCGTACAACTAAAAAAAATAAACTGTCAGAAGGATTAATGAGAATATTTTTCTCTGGATTTAGCGGTTAATTTCATAACCGTTAGCTGTCATCTTAGTGCCACGCGGGATTAGCCGAGAGGTCTGAGGCGTTGCAGTCATGGACTGTGCGTCTGGTCCCGGCGGAGGTTCGAGTCCTCCCTCGGGCGTGGGTGTGTGTGTTTGTCCTTAGGATAATTTAGGTTAAGTACTGTGTAAGCTTAGGGACTAATGGCCTTTGCAGTTAAGTCCCATAAGATTTCACACACATTTCAAGATTAAAATGAAGGTTTTACATCGACGACGTTAAAAACGGTTTGTTGTCTTAAAAACAAATGATGATGTCTTTACATTGAGAATGAAGCACTGAAAGCGATAGAACCTGCCTCAGGAGAGGATAAATCGGGAATGCTCTGAGCGGTGATATACACTCCTGGAAATGGAAAAAAGAACACATTGACACCGGTGTGTCAGACCCACCATACTTGCTCCGGACACTGCGAGAGGGCTGTACAAGCAATGATCACACGCACGGCACAGCGGACACACCAGGAACCGCGGTGTTGGCCGTCGAATGGCGCTAGCTGCGCAGCATTTGTGCACCGCCGCCGTCAGTGTCAGCCAGTTTGCCGTGGCATACGGAGCTCCATCGCAGTCTTTAACACTGGTAGCATGCCGCGACAGCGTGGACGTGAACCGTATGTGCAGTTGACGGACTTTGAGCGAGGGCGTATAGTGGGCATGCGGGAGGCCGGGTGGACGTACCGCCGAATTGCTCAACACGTGGGGCGTGAGGTCTCCACAGTACATCGATGTTGTCGCCAGTGGTCGGCGGAAGGTGCACGTGCCCGTCGACCTGGGACCGGACCGCAGCGACGCACGGATGCACGCCAAGACCGTAGGATCCTACGCAGTGCCGTAGGGGACCGCACCGCCACTTCCCAGCAAATTAGGGACACTGTTGCTCCTGGGGTATCGGCGAGGACCATTCGCAACCGTCTCAATGAAGCTGGGCTACGGTCCCGCACACCATTAGGCTGTCTTCCACTCACGCCCCAACATCGTGCAGCCCGCCTCCAGTGGTGTCGCGACAGGCGTGAATGGAGGGACGAATGGAGACGTGTCGTCTTCAGCGATGAGCGTCGCTTCTGCCTTGGTGCCAATGATGGTCGTATGCGTGTTTGGCGCCGTGCAGGTGAGCGCCACAATCAGGACTGCATACGACCGAGGCACAAAGGGCCAACACCCGGCATCATGGTGTGGGGAGCGATCTCCTACACTGGCCGTACACCACTGGTGATCGTCGAGGGGACACTGAATAGTGCACGGTACATCCAAACCGTCATCGAACCCATCGTTCTACCATTCCTAGACCGGCAAGGGAACTTGCTGTTCCAACAGGACAATGCACGTCCGCATGTATCCCGTGCCACCCAACGTGCTCTAGAAGGTGTAAGTCAACTACCCTGGCCAGCAAGATCTCCGGATCTGTCCCCCATTGAGCATGTTTGGGACTGGATGAAGCGTCGTCTCACGCGGTCTGCACGTCCAGCACGAACGCTGGTCCAACTGAGGCGCCAGGTGGAAATGGCATGGCAAGCCGTTCCACAGGACTACATCCAGCATCTCTACGATCGTCTCCATGGGAGAATAGCAGCCTGCATTGCTGCGAAAGGTGGATATACACTGTAGTAGTGCCGACATTGTGCATGCTCTGTTGCCTGTGTCTTTGTGCCTGTGGTTCTGTCAGTGTGATCATGTGATGTATCTGACCCCAGGAATGTGTCCATAAAGTTTCCCCTTCCTGGGACAATGAATTCACGGTGTTCTTATTTCAATTTCCAGGAGTGTAGTAATGAAGTGGCAAGAGACATGGGACTTGGGGCGTAGGCGATGAGGATGGAAACTAGGTCATTGTTATGGAGAGGAAAGAAGGGGATGAAATGGGAAAAGAGAAGGGAACTTTGATGTGGAAAAAGATGGAGAGAATGGGTTAGATCTGACAGGGAGGATAAATGTCAGTGTAGGTTCAAGTGGTTTTGAGCACTAAGGTACTTAACATCTGAGGTTATCAGTCCCCTAGAGCTTAGAATTACTTAAACCTAACCAACCTAAGAACACCACACACATCCATGCCCGAGGCAGGATTCGAACCTGCGACCTGGCCGTCGCGCGGTTCCAGACTGAAGCGCCTAGCACAGCTCGGCCACACTGGCCGGCTTCAGTGCAGGTATCATTGACTTGGATGAAGAGGCTGATGAAGCAATGTTGGGAAAGTATGTGGAAAAAGGATAGAAAAATGGTTCAAATAGCTCTGAGCACTATGGGGCTTAACATCTGAGGTCATCAGTCCCCTGGAACTTAGAACTACTTAAACCTAACTAACCTAAGGACATCACACATATCTATGCCCGAGGCAGGATTCGAACCTGCGACCGTAGCAGTCGCGCGGTTCCGGACTGAAGCGCCTAGAACCGCTCGTCCACCGCGCCCGGCGAAAGAGGGTAAATATAGGAGTGATGGGATGTGTTGGCATTCGTTTGGCGGCATGCCAGAATTGGTGACAAGGATGGCTACGATGAGATTGTTGGAGTAATGTTTGCGGAGTGAGTAGGATACACGAGGATGTTTAATGTTGATTAGTAAGGTGACGAATTCGTAAGGAAATCGAGAAGGTAGAAGCAAGCAGATGTATTAAGCAACATGGAGTGCACTGTGTTCAATAATTTGGAAGAACTGGCCGAAACTAAGTGGATCGGTTACTGAATTCAATATTTGTTTCTCTCCAGGGATACCGATGATGCACGAACAGATACAGTGAGTCTTGAGTTCACAGTTTGACAAATGGGTGGTAGTATTGACAGTCGTTGAGGTAATAATTGAATAGAAATAACGAATTATTACAGTAACTGCGGTCACTCGGTAAATCGTTTTTTTATTCAAGGTATTTGCTACCAACTACACTCCGCAAGTGGCGCCCACTGCCACTAAGTGCTTAGTATGTCGGGCGGTTGGTTTGGTTTTGTTTGGTTTGTAGCCGCTAACGGAGCGGTGGCCAGCTCAGAAGTTGGCACTGACAGGCGGCGGTGAGTCGACCTCGTGGTCTGAGGAACGAGACCTCAATTACAGAGCCTAGGCGGACGGGGACAGGGGCACGGATTTAGCCTCAGCCCGCTGGCAGCGTTTGTTTTTGAAGCGGCTAAGGCAGCGAGGCTGTTCTGGCGGCCAAGGACGGAGTACCAGCGTAGCGTAGTCGCTGCCAGCACCAACTGTCTCCCGCGTACAACACCGACTTCTATTTACTGAGACGCGGAATGCAAATTTAGTACTTACTGTTCCATAAAGTTTTGGGCGTGCACCCGGATAAATTTCACTACATCTTCTGATACTTCGGCTGTATACGTGCAGCCACCTTCAGAGTGAACTTCACTCTGAAGATGACTGGAGGATATAAACCCGAAATGTCAGAAGAAGAAGTGAAATTTATGCGACTGGACGCTCGACATTTTACCGAACAATCATTGTCCCGTGAAAATATGAAGATGTACATTAGTACTGACTATTTTACGGAAACAACGCAAGCAGAGTCGCTGCCTACACAATATGTTCAGGAAAGACTCTCAGTGCACAGCGTTTTTACTGGTCGTTGGTGTTTTCGTTTGCTGAGACAGAATTGAAAATGACGAACTTGCCAGCTACAAATCAAAGTAAAGTAAAGCCGCATGGCATTGTCAACTACAAGACCCCCAAGAGGAAGGTTCAGCCACTGAGTCGGAAAGGGTTTTCTTCTGCTTTTCATAATGGCTCCTCTCCTTGTGGATATGTGAAAGTTGTGAATTCTGTGTTTTCGTAGAGTATAGGAAGGACTGACTCAGCATACAGAAAAATCAAAACAAGCTTTGGTAACATTAAAAGCAAGTATGGTGACATTGAAAGTGCAACGGGAATTCCATTGTTAAATGCAGAACAGAGAGTGGATAAGTGGAAAGAGAAGATTGAAGGCCTCTATGAGGGGGAAGACTTGTCTGGTGTGATAGAGGAAGAAACAGGAGTCGATTTAGAAGACGCAGAGGACCCAATATTAGAATCAGAATTTAAAAGAGCTTTGGAGAACTTAAGATCAAGTAAGGCAGAAAGGATAGATAACATACCAAAACAATTTCTCAAATCATTGGGGGAAATGGCAACAAAACGACTGTTCACGTTGGTGTGTACGATGTTTGAGTCTGACTTTCGTAAAAACATCATCCACACAATTCCCAAGACTACAAGAGCTGACACGTGCGAGAATTATCGCACAATCAGCTGAACAGCTCATGCATCCAAGTTGCTTACAAGAATAACATACAGAAGAATGGAAAAGAAAATTGAGGATATTTTAGATGACGGTCAGTTTGGCTTTAGGAAAGGTGAAGGCACCAGAGAGGCAGTTGCGGTTGATAATGGAAGCAAGACTAAAGAATAATCAAGACACATTCATGGGATTTATCGACCTGGAGAAAGCGTTAGACAATGTACAATAGTGCAAGATGTTCGCAATTCTGAGAAAAATAGGGGTAGGCTACAGGAGAGCCGTGTAATATAAAATATGTACAAGAGCCAAGAGGACTACCACGACCGGTGTGCTCGGATTAAAAAGGGTGTAAGACAATAGTCTTTTGCCCCAACTGTTCACTCTGCACATCGAAGAAGCAATGATGGAAATAAAATAAAAAAAATCGGAGTGGAATTAAAATTCAAGGTGAAAGGATATCAATGATACGATTCGCTGATGATTTTGCTATCCTGAGTGAATGTGAAGAAGAATTACATGATCTGCTGAATGTAATGAAAAGTCTGATGAGTACAGAATACTGATTGAGAGTAAATCGGAGAAAGACGAAAGTAATGAGAAGTAGCAGAAATGAGGACGGCGAGAAAATTAACGTCAGGATTCATGAAATTAAGGAATTCTACTAACTAGCCAGCTAATGAACCATTGATGGACTGAGAAAACAGGGCATCAAAAGCAGACTAGCACTGCCAAGAGAAGTCTACTGGTATCAAACATAGGGCTTAATTTGGGGAAGAAATTTCTGAGAATGCACTTTTGGACCACAGCATTGTATGGTAGTAAAACATGAACTGTGAGATAACCGGAACAGAAGAGAATCGAAGCATTTCTGATTTGGTACTACAGACGTATGTTGAAAACTAGGTGGACTGATAAGGTAAGGAATGACGAGGTTCTGCGCAGAATCGGAGAGGAAAGGAATGTGTGGGAAACACTGACAAGGAAAAGGGACAGGATGAAAGGAATTCTGTTAAGACATCAGGGAATGATTTGGATGGTACTAGAGGGAGCTGTAGAGGGCAAGCAACAACTGTAGAGGAAGGCAGAGACTGGAATAGATCCAGAAAATAATTAAGGAAATAGGTTGCAAGTGCTACTCTGAGATGAAAAGGTTGGCACAGGAGAAGAATTCGTGGCGGGGCGCATCAATCCAGTCAGAAGACTGATGACTCAGAAAAGACAGTATAGAGGTGTATAATGGATGCTTGTACAGCGCCGTGTTAAGTTTGTATCGTACGATGATGAGAGAAGGGAGAGAGTGAAAACTGGTACAGGCACATAGCCTACCCCTCTCGAATAGCATCAAGTAGGCCGTCGAGCTGATTGTTCCCATCCGACGGACGAATCATCAACAGTGTCACATACCCTCATTTCATGAGACACCGCGGGGAGATTTAGACTTTAAATGAGGACGCGTACGCAAAGTCTGGTGGTCAGAAGCTTTACGCCACTACCTCTCCTTGTTCTGTCGGCAAAATAGTGGCAGTGAAAATTTCATCCACCACCAGGATTCGAACAGGCTTACGTCCGAGTCGAGCACCACCGGGCAGGCGCGCAGCGGCACCAGAGGCTACGAAGCCTGGTGAATAGAACAAAATGACTCTAAGCACTATGGGACTTAATATCTGAGGTCATCAGTCCCATAGACTTGGAACTACTTAAACCTAGCTAACCTAAGGACATCACACACATCCATGCCCGAGGCAGGATTCGAACCTGCGACCGTAAGCAGCAGCGCGGTTCCGGACTGAGAGAATCGTTCGGTCACAGCGGCCAGCTTGAATAGAACAGGGCGCATCTTGTAAGTTAATGAAATACGAGAGCTGCATGGTAAGTACGCTCGGTTTTCATGTGGCACGCTATGTAGTGGGGGCAATGGAACAGTCCCCACAATGACTCACGCAGTTAAGTAGTTTGCTGCGGTGAGGGAAAGCCGTATCGCTTCTCGTGCGCCAACATTAGTGTTGGAAAAATGAGATTGGCAATAGAATATCACGCCAAATGGGAAGACCATTCTGCAATACTGTTTGTACAGTCAAAACTCTCAACACTGTTGACCTTCAATGAATCGTGTTTCTTATTACATGAGGTCGATGGTCTGCTCCGGATATGCTGTCATCCAAGCGAATGGCTACTGGAGACATGTAGGACGCATGCCGGTGGCGGCAATGTTGTGTTATGGGGGTCATCACTTTGGCTTCTATGGGACCTTTGGTAGTAGTGACACCTGTGGGCTAAGTGAACATTATTGCGTATCACCAGATCCCTTCATGCTCTAAGCTTTCCCCGAAGGCGATGGACTCTTCTAATAAGATAACTGTTCGCGTCACATGGCCAGAGTTGTGTTGCAATGGTTAGACGAGGACGATAGTGAATGCATGTTGTCGTCTTGGCCACGAAATCTGAACCCGATGGGACGGCTGCTCCGCGCTGACAAACCACACAAACCACCGGCCCGTAATTTAAGGGAATGGCGTGACCTGTAAGCAATCATCTGAGAGTCAACGTGAGCCTTCGATACCGCCCGTCGAATTTGAACTGTGGTAGGTGACGTTATTCATCAGTCAGAGATTACCCACTGTCCTTAGTTGTGCTAGTGACGGACGAAAACAATGATTACAGTTCACACGAATTTGGAAATATATTTATAAATACATTTTCCTCTCGAATATAAAATTCTTGCCTGGCGTGCACTTGCGCTGTGAGGTCGCGGCTCTGTTTGTGTGTTACAGTAACGTTGACCTATCTTTTATGTTGATATTCTTTCGTTTCGTTGATACCGCGATTTTTGGCCACGCGTATTGGTATTGCCTTTTTAGCTTTTTATACTGCAATCAGCTTTTTAAGTCGAGATGTATAGCTCAAGTGATTTGAGCTGTATAGCTCAAGTGATGTTTTCGTACCATGTTTTGTTTGTTCTCGCGATTTTTCGCTGTGTGTGTTGTTAGCACCTTCTGGCTTTCTGTATTGGTATCTGTTTTTAGCTTTCTGTGTTGCTGTCAGGCTTTTCAGTTGTGATGTATAGTTCAAGTGATGACTTCAATATTGTATTTCGTTAAGTGCCGTGATTTCTGGCTATTTGTATTGGTATTTGTTTTTTACTTTTTTATTGCTATCGGTTTTTAGGCTTTTTCTATTGGTATCGGTCTCTTAAGTTGAGGTTTATGGTACAAGCATGCGTTCAATATCTGTTAAGATTAGTTCGAGCAAATTCTGTGGTTTCTTTTCCTCTTTGATGCCAATCATTGTATCATGTTTCTCCGGTTGTTTCGTTTTGTATATTTTGCTATTAACGCGATTCTGCGGTCGTTATTTTAGTTTGTTCGCACATAAGACTCAAATTTCCAACTGTTGTCCCGCTCGCTTCAATATTTATTATTAAGAAATTGTACTTTTAGGTATTTGACGTTTATGTTTGGTCACAGAGAGAATAGGTAATGTCATTCGCCGTGATTTTGGAATAATGTTTGTTGTGCATTTTGGGACTTGTTACGGCGTTATTGGTCAAAGTCAGCGGATGGTATCGAAGGCTCTGGTTTATCCGATACTAGGAGACACATACCTCCGGAAATCCATGCCAAGCAGTATCGCTCTATTGTGCCCTAAAGGTGGATCAACACGCAACACGGCAGTGACCCCCGCTGTAACAAGGAATTGGGGGGGGGGGGGGGAGGGGGACTTTATGCCCGTCTTTTGAAATTATTGTTACTTAGCTAGTTACTTTTATATTTTAAAATTTTGAAAAAGTATTTTTTGCTTGTAATGAATTCTTCTACCAGATTCGATATACGTTTTGTTCTAAATTTTTGAGGTTAACTTAAACCGAAAGTTCAAATCTCAGTAGTAGATGCCACTTTCTTCTCTCAGAGAATCTCGTATTCAGTCTTCCCGGGTTTAGGGCCTTTCTTACACATCGTTATCTCCTTGCAAGATATGTTGAAAGCAAAAATCAACAACAATGGACGAAATTTGAATTCTTAATTTTTTTTGTGTTGATCATAAAGTCGGCAGCACACATTACTGAAAACCCATTGCTATTACTAAGAGGTATTTTCAGATCGGGACTCTACTTGTAAAAATTATATCGTAATATAATTCAACAAAAGTTAATGATTTTTTTCTATTCTTTTGGAGTGGGCGTAAAGTATGCCCCCTTCCCCCCAACTTACCCTCCCCCCTTCACCACGTCCCCCCCCCTTCACCACCTCCCCCCCCCTGCCCCATCCTTTAGTGACGCGCGTTATGGGAGATGCCTTGGTGTTGCTAGGATTAAGCAGGTGGTCATAACGTATTCCCCCATCACAGTATGTGACGGCGAAGCCGATTTAAAGCCCCCTAACAGTGTCATCCGTGCAGATGAGCGAGAACCGAGTCGTGAATGGAGCCTCCGCGGATCCAAATCGAGGCGACGTGGGGCAGTGACGGTAATGTGGCTGCGGACCCCGCCAGCCGCCCACGCAGGGACTGGTCGGTAGCGTCGCGTCAGCCGCTATTCTGGCAGAGCAGCGCGCGTTTTGGCAGGGCGACCAGGCGGCGCGAGGCACCGGGCTGCAGCGAGCTTCCACGATTCTACATCTACATCTCCGCAAGCCACCTGACGGTGTGTGGCGGAGGGTACTTAGAGTACCTCTATCGCTTCCCCCTTCTATTCCTGTCTCGTATTGTTCGTAGAAAGAGAGATTGTCGGTATGCCTCTGTGTGGGCTCTAATATCTCTGATATTATCCTCATGGTCTCTTCGCGAGATATAAGTAGGAGGGAGCAGTATACTGCTTGACTCCTCGGTGAAGGTATGTTCTCGAAACTTCAACAAAAGCCCGTACCGAGCTACTGAGCGTCTCTCCTGCAGAGTCTTCTCCTGGAGTTTATCATCTCCGTAACGCTTTCGCGATTACTAAATGATCCTGTCACTAAGCGCGCTGCTCTCCTTTGGATCTTCTCTGTCTCTTCTATCAACCCTATCTGGTATGGAAGGACTGAGCACTTTTCCAGTTTCAAGACATCCGGGGGACACTGCATCATATCCACACCGCACTTGGCAAGCTACCATACGGTGTGTGGCGAAGAGTATACGCTACTGCATATGCATCTACGTCTACATCTACATTCCCAACCCATCTATTACTGCGAGGTGGAGAGCACTTCTAGTACCCACAACTTTATATGCAGGGCAACTCCAGCCGAAATATTCTATGATTAGAAAAAAAAAAGACCGCTGCGACTGTTAGAATTCTTTGTTGGAGAACACGACCGGTTTAGCAAATTAAATTTGCATCTTAAATTGCTTCAAGCCAAAAGATTAAAAGTTCCACACTACTGGCCATTAAAATTGCTACACCAAGAAGAAATGCAGATGATAAACCAGTATTCATTGGGCAAATACATTATACTAGAACCGACATGTGATTACATTTTCACGCAATTTGGGTGCATAGATCCTGAGAAATCAGTACCCAGAACAACCACCTCTGGCCGTAATAACCGCCTTGATACGCATGGGCATTGAGTCAAACAGAGCTTGGATGGCGTGTACAGGTACAGATGCCCGTGCAGCTTCAACACGATACCACAGTTCATCAAGAGTAGTGACTGGCGTATTGTGACGAGCCAGTTGCTCGGCTACCATTGACCAGACGTTTTCAGTCGGTGAGAGGTCTGGAGAATGTGCTGGCCAGGGCAGCAGTCGAACATTTTCTGTATCCAGAAAGGCCCGTACAGGACCTGCAACATGCGGTCTGCATTATTCTGCTGAAATGTATGGTTTGGCAGGGACCGAATGAAGGGTAGAGCCACGAGCCGTAACACATCTGAAATGTAACGTCCACTGTTCAAAGTGCCGTCAACGCGAACAAGAGGCGACCGAGACGTGTAACCAATGGCACCCCATACCATCACGCCGGGTGATACGCCAGTATGGCGATGACGATACACGCTTCCAATGTGCGTTCACCGCGATGTCGCCAGACACGGATGCGACCATCATGATGCTGTAAACAGAACCTGGATTCATCCGAAAAAATGACGTTTTGCCATTCGTGCACCCAGGTTCGTCGTTAAGTACACCATAGCAGGCACTCCTGTCTGTGATGCAGCGTCGAGGGTAACGGCAGCCACGGTCTCCGAGCTGATAGCCCCTGCTGCTGCTGCTAATGTCGAACTGTTCGTGCAGATGGTTATTGTCTTGCAAAAGTCCCCATCTGTTTACACAGGGATCGAGACGTGGCTGCACGATCAGTTACAGCCATGCGGATAAAATGCCTGTCATCTCGACTGCTAGTGATACGAGGCCGTTGGGATCCAGCACGGCGTTCCGTATTACCCTCCCGAACCCAGCGATTCCATATTCTGCTAACAGTCATTGGATCTCGACCAACGCGAGCAGCAATGTCGCGATACGATAAACCGCAATCGCGATAGGCTACAATCCGACCTTTATCAAAGTCGGAAACGTGATGGTACGCATTTCTCCTCCTTACACGAGGCATCACAACGACGTTTCACCAGGCAACGCCGGTCAACTGCTGTTTGTGTATGAGAAATCGGTTGGAAACTTTCCTCATGTCAGCACGTTGTAGGTGTCGCTAGCTGCGCCAACCTTGTGTGAATGCTCTGAAAAGCTAATCATTTGCATATCACAGCATCTTCTTCCTGTCGGTTAAATTTTGCGTCTGTAGCACGTCATCTTCGTGGTGTAGCAATTTTAATGGCCAGTAGTGTGTTTAAACCGGGTAAAGGCATTCCCAAAGTTTATATCCAGGCATTTAAAACTTCTGACTCACTAATGTTCAAGCGTCTGTGATAAAATGTATTGGGGGCTAAGGCCATACCCAACCTCCATTGCAGACAGTTTGGGGTGGAAGCGTTGCTGTTGCCGGCAGCAACCGTGACTTCTGCTACCACTATCCTTGTTCCATTTGCGAATGGCACGAGGGAGGAATGATTGTCGGTAGGTCTCCGAGTTGCATAGGGCAAACAGACTTCCTTGAGCAACTTGGATTTATACTGTAAAAAAGAGAAATTTATATTACAAAAAAGAAAGAACGTGACAGAAATCTTCAAGAACAGAATGAATTTTTCCAAAATGCTTACTCTAATATTTATGACGACGTTATCCAGTAAGTACGCTGTGCCTGGTGTTTCTCCTCGTTCCACAAACGTGAATCTGTTTAACTCGTTGTCTGGAACGGTGTGGAAGGTGGTCAGCACAGACTGCAGCCTGTGACATACTTAGACGTACTACTGCATCGCTCGTCACTCAACCTATCGCTGTTTTAGTACACCAGCCTGTGACAGAGGCGCACGTCACTTGACTATCCGAACTGTTTTAACCCACCTACAGCCTATGTATTTTAGGTTACTGCACTTTTTAGTCCCAGGTGTGTGTGGGTTCTCATAACATTTTGTTGTTAATTCTGCAGCCTTTGATGGCAATGTTTGTAATGTCACACTTTCGTAAATTTTATTTTCGTTGCCTTTTTTCCTGTTCCAAGTAGAGCTCGAGATGATCTGCAGCGCTGATATACAAGTTGAGGACAGTGAGAGAGGGCTGACGTACGAGTCAGCAACAATACGAGAGCCTCCGTCTAGAGCGTGTGCAGCTTATCTTCGCCAGTCAGCTATTTGTGGACTTACAGTCCTAATGCAGTCCGTGTTGTGCCATATTTTGAGACTGATTTTTAGTTAAAAACGTGTAAGCGTTATCCAGTTAATGTGTTAATTTTTCAGTATGAATAGGTTTAGTTGAAGATGACTCAGTGAGCCGGCCGGTGTGACCGAGCGGTTCTAGGCGCTACAGTCTGGAACCGCGCGACCGCTACGCTCGCAGGTTCGAATCCTACCTCGGGCGTGGATATGTGTGGTGTCCTTAGGTTAGTTAGGTTTAAGTAGTTCTAAGTTCTAGGGGATTGATGACCTGAGATGTTAAGTCCCATAGTGCTCAGCGTCATTTGAACCATTTGAGTCAGTGATAAAATAAGGAACAGTAACAGAAGTGAGAACGTACGGATTGCAAGTTTTAAGTCTCATCAATACATTCAACCTTCTAGAACATTTAGCAAGTACCACGAGAATTATAAACTTTGGATTTAGGTTCAGTGGGCCTGAAACCTATCCACTATCAAAATCAACATAACCTTCCTTCAATTGGGCCAACTGTCGGTGAATCGAGGAAGTACAGTACATACTGACGAAACTAAAATGAGCTCTAACATGGAAAGTAAGCGTTTCCGGACACATGTTCACATAACATATTTTCTTTCTTTGTGTGTGAGGAATGTTTCCTGAAAGTTTGGCAGTACCTTTTTGTAACAACCTGTATAGTTTTCATGACTTTAAATTTGTGTACGGTACGCAACGACTTGTAAACCTAAACGTTGCTTGTCCTGAGTAGACGTGGCCTTAACAGAACATTGACCACTGTTAGGCGCCATCCTAAAAAATAATTAGTAATTTTCTTTCAGCTCATCTTCGAGAAGTGCCGCCGATTAGGACACTAAACTTTATTTCACATTCCACGAGCTATGTGCCCGCTACGAATAATTTAACATATCTCACTTTCTGATTTCCTCAAGGTTGCGAGATAACATCCCAGGCAGAAATGCCTGGTCACAGGATTCTAGTTCTAGTATAAGATTTCATCTGAAAAGATTATGCTTGTTATCTTATATTGGTGTTAGATTCGAAACAACACGATCTGGAGTTACAGGTTTTATTACTTCACGTTGAACTGACCTACGAAATATTATCTGGTGGTATAAACGCCTGAGTTTTCACTATACTTTTGATATATGTTGAGGAATATCTGTGATAATTCAAGAGAGAGATAATTAATTATTTATAATCTCGTAGCTACCCTGAGTACTGAGCTAGTGTGCTGATTGCTGATCAACGTCGGGCTATATTAAATTACATTACACTGGCGCCCAGTGTGGGGCCGAAATAAAAACTAGAATCCTGAGACCCAATTTCATTGTTGTCATTGATTAAATGGATGTATAAAAGCATATAGTGAATCGTAATTAATCAATAACACGTTTCCGTTACATGTATTACACGCACGGGAACGATGACAAGCTGACTGAGAATCAGAATGAGTGATCGCAGACCCACGCTGTTCCTTACATCCAAGATAGACTGTGGGGTAAGGAATCGAATGCACACGACCAGGTTTCTAATTAAAACTAGTGAGTAGTACCTGGGCGCATGCAATTAATAACAAACTTTCCACGTAGTTGCCTTCTAGCATTTCGATTATAACTATTACTGTAAAGAGTTGTAAGAATGTGTTACCTGCATCTTGGCAGGAAAGGCAAAAGATACAGTTTGTTATCTCATATATTACCAGAGATGCCGCATTATGGGCATCAGAAGTGTCATTCTTTTAGCGAGTCCGAGCAACATTTTTTGGCCTGGTTTTGGTCAGTTAGTTTACAAGAAAGACTACGGAAACAGGTATATAACTCACGCTGGGAACGCTCAGAAAATATTTTGATAAGTACATCGACAAAACGAGGTACTGATCAGAGCCGATCGCCATACGCGATGTGTTTAGGATATTGAAATCCAAGTTGCCTATCTCAATGCGGAGAGAATTGGTACATGTACCTGACAATGATTTAAAGACATTCATGTCGGTCGTGGATTCTTTGGATTTGATACAAGAGGATGCACGACAGCAAAATAATAACGGTAAAGGGACAATTAATAACCACAAACATAGGGATAACGGTTATTGAAACCAAGACCTGAATAATAGCTGGGGATACGAATTTGTTGGTAATAACTTTGAGGGATCGAACTGACAAAAAGGAGGGAATGGAAATAGAGTACATGGTATGTCAAGCGGTAACTGCTCTCTCTCTCTCTCTCAGTAAGAACAGATGCAATATGATGGATCCGAAAAAGAGGAAGGAGGAGAACTACGGAAGTAATTTTCAGCCCAAAAGTATGAAACAAGGAGGTGGGCAGTGGCTGCTAACTGATCGGCAGCGTCAAATAGACAGGAACAGGAAGTCTCGATCAATTATGCCGAAGCCATTCCCACGCCGGCAAATACTTCAACGTCGACATTGGTTAATAACCCGGGTACTATACAGAATAATACAAATAGACAGCACAATGCGCAAATAGTAGAAGTTACAGATGATAAACTGGCAACAAACTACAGGGGGTCGATGTAAGCCTTCGGCCCTCGGCCAATAGGAATGGAGCAAAGGCAAACTAGAAAACGATAATAATCAGATTGCTGTGCTGCGTTATAGTCACAGAAACGCGTAAATGTTCTGACCAACAAACCGAGATCGTGCAAGCTGCGTTACATCTAAAAGAAAATGGAGTATTCGCAACGGTTTTAATTGACACAGGAGGTGCTGTGTTGGTGATGTCTGAGATTTCTTTAATGTCATTAAAGAAAATAAGACTGCCTGCGTTTCCGGTTCAAAATTGTAAAATTACGGGGCAATAAAGGGAAAGTCACAAAATGTCAAAGCTCAGGTGCAGGCAGGTATAGAAATAGAAAATGATGCGATGTTATGCACGTTCCTCATTGTTAAGAATGTAACTACAACTTGCATCCTGGGACGGGACATACTGAGGGAAAGAAGCGCTATGATCGACATCCCTCAGGGCTTGTGCTTTCTACGAACGCCTACCAAGAATTTGCAATAACCATTGATCAAAACAATGGCAAAGCACAATAGGTTCTGTCGGTGGTTCAAACATGTAGTTAGGAGATGATTACCTGTACAGTTAATCTCATCTTCCCATCGAAAGGGTAGCGGATGTCTCGGTGCTCCGTTTCGAAAAGCATTGTTACTTCAATTTCCAGTCATGTACATGATTACTTCGCCGGAAGGTGCTGTTCACAACACGCGTAAGGTAGCACAAATAAAAAGAGGTACTGTTATCTTATTGGTGAAAAAAAAAAAACATGTGTAAAGTATCACAGCATATGTAAATAGCACGAGTCTGTAGGAATGAGGAACGCTTCCAAACAACTCTATTAAGGTGATGACCTCTACATTTAATCGCATGATCCACAGTGACAAGTAGCAGATATCCAGTGTGCCGTCAACGTTCCCTCCATCTCAACGGAGTGGTGTCAGTCAATCATTATGCCGTAATCAACAGTGTAGCCAGTGGATGGTCGGGAATGGAAAGACGCCATTTATATGAAGCGATGTACTGTAACACGCACCGCAGTTGATAGCGAGATCAATTTTAGCAATTTTAACCAGAAGTCAGAGAGAGAGAGAGAGCAATATCCACCACATTCTGCAACCTGTTTAGAAACAGAGTGAGCTGAGTTAATGCTATAGGAGCGTGTTTTGACCACTCACTGGAAATGGGAATATGTTCTCATAGCTCCACCACCCGTGTACGATGTGTAAAGTCATAGTCAAATGAAGCCTGCTCCAGCAACACGATGACAGCACGAACATTTATGGTGGTATTTCTTGCTGGGAAAATTAGGGAAGACTCAACATCAAAGCAGATCTGCGCCACTCATAATCCATTCACAACTATCACCCAAACATTTAATCATCGTTCTTCTGTACCATCCAGCAGAGGAAAATTACGAACTATCTGCATGCTGGCACCGAGCGCATGTAACGATCCTATTTAATATACAGGTATTGATCCATTGCACAGACCAGTGTAAAGTTGCATCGCCTGTACTGTAGGAGGATGACCATAACCCACAAACTATATAATAAGTCGCAAGAGATGCTCCCTGTGACCCTCTGTCGTTGTTTGAAACATTGCTTTTTCAGCTGTAACACGCTTTGTACACTGCCATACATTTCGAGGTCTGTGTCAGGTTCTAAACTGACATTAACACGTTCTGATCCATTGCTTCTCACAGAAAACTAGACGTTGTACGGTATAAATCATGTTGCTGCTGCTGATACCATAACACACCACACACTGGATGATTTTAAATAAAAGACAGTTACAACATAAGGATATAGGAAGAGTTTGGCAGCATTGTGGAGAGTCTCCAAACTGTTGACCAAAGGTGATTGACAACCTCTACATTTAAACTCATCTGCCACAGTGACAGAATAGCTGATGGCTCTGCGTTCCATTTCAACTGTTTCCTCATATTGAATACATGTATGCGATCACTGTTCGGTGCTAGCCATCCCCCAGAAGATGTTGCCATTCTGCCAAAACTCTTTCTCCAACTCAAACAAGCGATGTCAATCATTATGTGGTAACCAACAGCATACCAGTTGATGGATGGGATAGAAAAGACACCATCGATGTACTGAAATTATAAGCATCATAGTTGATAGTTCAAACAATTTTAACAATTTTACAGTAATTTCAACACCGATCAATAATGCGACAGCATGTTTCTCAATTTCCATGTAATTCATCGGAAATTTATGGTAAGTCCAGTCAGTGTGCTCCCTGCCGCCGTTGGATAAGCAGCTGAGCAGCAAGTCGTATACTCCTAGCTCACTCATTTGTTACATAGTTTAATTCTTAATTTCTTTGCGTGTTTTTGGTACTTGCATTGTTTAATTCATAAATTTCGGGCGTATTATAGTATTTGAGAGTGTAGCATCGTGTTTTAGTACCTGAATAGTGTAATTTCGCTTAGTCTCCTTCCGCCGCCGAGCAGTGTCGGCAGTGCGCAAGTAGCAGCATTACTGCATTTACTAGGCAATCTTGTATTTTAATAACCGTTTAAATTTTGTCGATTTGTTTGCGCTCTCTGTAGATTAGTTCAGACGTTCTTTGCAAAACAGTTTTTAGCATGGATAGGGACTGCAACTGCTGTGTTCGGATGCAGGCTGAGTTGGCATCCCTTCGCTCCCAGCTTCAGGCAGTGTTGGCTTCGGTCACACAGCTTGAGGCTGTTGCCAATGGGCATCACTGTGGGGGTCCGGATGGGGGTTTGTCGGGGACGGCCAGCTCGTCCCACGCATCCCCTGATCGGACTACGACTGTGGTTGCCCGGGATACTGCCCGCATTGAGGCTGATCCCTCACCTGTGGTAGAGTGGGAGGTCGTTTCAAGGTGTGGCAGGGGGCGAAAGACATTCCGGAGGGCTGAACGGAAAGCCTCTCCAGTTTGTCTGACGAACCGGTTTCAGGCTCTTCGGCCTGACATGGCTGCTTGTCCTGTTCCAGAGGTTGCCCCTCAGTCTGCAAGATCCGGGCAGTCGCAGAGGGTGGGCTTACTGGTAGTTTGGAGCTCCAACGTCAGGCGCGTAATGGGGCCCCTTAGGGAAATGGCAGCAAGAGAGGGGAAGAAAACCAATGTGCACTCCGTGTGCATACCGGGGGGAGTCATTCCAGATGTGGAAAGGGTCCTTCCGGATGCCATGAAGGGTACAGAGTGCACCCATCTGCAGGTGGTCGCTCATGTCGGCACCAATGATGTGTGTCGCTATGGATCCGAGGAAATCCTCTCTGGCTTCCGGCGACTATCTGATTTGGTGAAGACTGCCAGTCTCGCTAGCGGGATGAAAGCAGAGCTCACCATCTGCAGCATCGTCGACAGGACTGACTGCGGACCTTTGGTACAGAGCCGAGTGGAGGGTCTGAATCAGAGGCTGAGACGGTTCTGCGGCCGTGTGGGCTGCAGATTCCTCGACTTGCGCCATAGGGTGGTGGGGTTTCGGGTTCCGCTGGATAGGTCAGGAGTCCACTACACGCAACAAGCGGCTACACGGGTAGCAGGGGTTGTGTGGCGTGGGCTGGGCGGTTTTTTAGGTTAGATGGCCTTGGGCAAGTACAGAAAGGGCAACAGCCTCAACGGGTGCGAGGCAAAGTCAGGACATGTGGGGACCAAGCAGCAATCGGTATTGTAATTGTCAACTGTCGAAGCTGCGTTGGTAAAGTACCGGAACTTCAAGCGCTGATAGAAAGCACCGAAGCTGAAATCGTTATAGGTACAGAAAGCTGGCTTAAGCCAGAGATAAATTCTGCCGAAATTTTTACAAAGGTACAGACGGTGTTTAGAAAGGATAGATTGCATGCAACCGGTGGTGGAGTGTTCGTCGCTGTTAGTAGTAGTTTATCCTGTAGTGAAGTAGAAGTGGATAGTTCCTGTGAATTATTATGGGTGGAGGTTACACTAAACAACCGAACTAGGTTAATAATTGGCTCCTTTTACCGACCTCCCGACTCAGCAGCATTAGTGGCAGAACAACTGAGAGAAAATTTGGAATACATTTCACATAAATTTTCTCAGCATGTTACAGTCTTAGGTGGAGATTTCAATTTACCAGATATAGACTGGGACACTCAGATGTTTAGGACGGGTGGTAGGGACAGAGCATCGAGTGACATTATACTGAGTGCACTATCCGAAAATTACCTCTAGCAATTAAACAGAGAACCGACTCGTGGAGATAACATATTGGACCTACTGATAACAAACAGACCCGAACTTTTCGACTCTGTATGTACAGAACAGGGAATCAGTGATCATAAGGCCGTTGCAGCATCCCTGAATATGGAAGTTAATAGGAATATAAAAAAAGGGAGGAAGGTTTATCTGTTTAGCAAGAGTAATAGAAGGCAGATTTCAGACCACCTAACAGATCAAAACGAAAATTTCTGTTCCGACACTGACAATGTTGAGTGTTTATGGAAAAAGTTCAAGGCAATCGTAAAATGCGTTTTAGACAGGTACGTGCCGAGTAAAACTGTGAGGGACGGGAAAAACCCACCGTGGTACAACAACAAAGTTAGGAAACTACTGCGAAAGCAAAGAGAGCTCCACTCCAAGTTTAAACGCAGCCAAAACCTCTCAGACAAACAGAAGCTAAACGATGTCAAAGTTAGCGTAAGGAGGGCTATGCGTGAAGCGTTCATTGAATTCGAAAGTAAAATTCTATGTACCGACTTGACAGAAAATCCTAGGAAGTTCTGGTCTTACGTTAAATCAGTAAGTGGCTCGAAACAGCATATCCAGACACTACGGGATGATGATGGCATTGAAACAGAGGATGACACGCGTAAAGCTGAAATACTAAACACCTTTTTCGAAAGCTGTTTCACAGAGGAAGACCGCACTGCAGTTCCTTCTCTAAATCCTCGCACAAATGGAAAAATGGCTGACATCGAAATAAGTGTCCAAGGAATAGAAAAGCAACTGGAATCACTCAATAGAGGAAAGTCCACTGGACCTGACGGGATACCAATTCGATTCTACACAGAGTACGCGAAAGAACTTGCCCCCCTTCTAACAGCCGTGTACCGCAAGTCTCTAGAGGAACGGAGGGTTCCAAATGATTGGAAAAGAGCACAGATAGTCCCAGTCTTCAAGAAGGGTCGTCGAGCAGATGCGCAAAACTATAGACCTATATCTCTTACGTCGATCTCTTGTAGAATTTTAGAACATGTTTTTTGCTCGCGTATCATGTCATTTCTGGAAACCCAGAATCTACTATGTAGGAATCAACATGGATTCCGGAAACAGCGATCGTGTGAGACCCAACTCGCCTTATTTGTTCATGAGACCCAGAAAATATTAGATACAGGCTCCCAGGTAGATGCTATTTTTCTTGACTTCCGGAAGGCGTTCGATACAGTTCCGCACTGTCGCCTGATAAACAAAGTAAGAGCCTACGGAATATCAGACCAGCTGTGTGGCTGGATTGAAGAGTTTTTAGCAAACAGAACACAGCATGTTGTTATCAATGGAGAGACGTCTACAGACGTTAAAGTAACCTCTGGCGTGCCACAGGGGAGTGTTATGGGACCATTGCTTTTCACAATATATATAAATGACTTAGTAGATAGTGTCGGAAGTTCCATGCGCCTTTTCGCGGATGATGCTGTAGTATACAGAAAAGTTGCTGCATTAGAAAATTGTAGCGAAATACAGGAAGATCTGCAGCGGATAGGCACTTGGTGCAGGGAGTGGCAAATGACCCTTAACATAGACAAATGTAATGTATTGCGAATACATAGAAAGAAGGATCCTTTATTGTGTGATTATATGATAGCGGAACAAACACTGGTAGCAGTTACTTCTGTAAAATATCTGGGAGTATGCGTACGGAACGATTTGAAGTGGAATGATCATATAAAATTAATTGTTGGTAAGGCGGGTACCAGGTTGAGATTCATTGGGAGAGTGCTTAGAAAATGTAGTCCATCAACAAAGGAGGTGGCTTACAAAACACTCGTTCGACCTATACTTGAGTATTGCTCATCAGTGTGGGATCCGTACCAGGTCGGGTTGACGGAGGAGATAGAAAAGATCCAAAGAAGAGCGGCGCGTTTCGTCACCGGGTTATTTGGTAACCGTGATAGCATTACGGAGATGTTTAATAAACTCAAGTGGCAGA
The DNA here is from genome assembly GCF_023864345.2 of Schistocerca serialis cubense. Taxonomy (NCBI): domain Eukaryota; kingdom Metazoa; phylum Arthropoda; class Insecta; order Orthoptera; family Acrididae; genus Schistocerca; species Schistocerca serialis. Next base: position 290,820,768 of record NC_064644.1, on the reverse strand, counting down.
CTCTGCAAGAGAGGCGCTCTGCATCGCGGTGTAGCTTGCTCGCCAGGTTTCGAGAGGGTGCGTTTCTGGATGAGGTATCGAATATATTGCTTCCCCCTACTTATACCTCCCGAGGAGATCACGAATGTAAAATTAGAGAGATTAGAGCGCGCACGGAGGCTTTCAGACAGTCGTTCTTCCCGCGAACCATACGCGACTGGAACAGGAAAGGGAGGTAATGACATTGGCACGTAAAGTGCCCTCCGCCACACACCGTTGGGTGGCTTGCGGAGTATCAATGTAGATGTAGATGTAGATGTAGACTGGTTTGATGCAGCTCTCCATGCTACTCTATCCTGTGCAAGCTTCTTCATCTCCCAGTACCTACTGCAGCCTACATCCTTCTGAATCTGTTTAGTGTATTCATCTCTTGGTATCCCTCTACGATTTCTACCCTCCACGCTGCCTCCAATACTAAATTGGTGATCCCTTGATGTCTCAGAATATGCCCTACCAACCGATCCCTTCTTCTAGTCAAGTTGTGCCACGAATTTATCTTCTTTCCAATTCTATTCAATACCTCCTCATTAGTTATGTGATCTACCCGTCTAATCTTCAGCATTCTTCTGTAGCACCACATTTCGAAAACTTCTGTTTTCTTCTTGGCAAAAGTATTTATTGCCCACGTTTCACTTCCATACATGGCTACACTCCATAAAAATACTTTCAGAAACGACTTCCTGACACATCTATACTCGATGTTAACAAATTTCTCTTCTTCAGAAACGCTTTCCTTGCCATTGCCAGTCTACATTTTATATCCTCTCTACTTCGACCATCATCAGTTATTTTGCTCCAAAAATAGCAAACTCATTTACTACTTTAAGCGTCTCATTTCCTAATCTAATTCCCGCAGCATCATCCAATTTAATTCGACTACATTCCAGTATCCTCGTTTTGCTTTTGTTGATGTTCATCTTATACCCTCCTTTCAAGACACTGTCCATTCCGTTCAACTGCTCTTCCACGTCCTTTGCTGTCTCTGACAGAATTACAATGTCATCGGTGAACCTCAAAGTTTTTATTTCTTCTCCATGGATTTTAATTCCTACTCCGAATTTTTCTTTTGTTTCCTTTACTGCTTGCTCAATATACAAATTGAATAACATCGGGGAGAGGCTAAAACCCTGTCTCGCTCCCTTCCCAACCACTGCTTCCCTTTCATGCCCCTCGACTCTTATAACTGCCATCTGGTTTCTGTACAAATTGTAAATAGCCTTTTACTCCCTGTACTTTACCCCTGCCACCTTCATAATCTGAAAGATAGCATTCCAGTCAACATTGTCAAAAGCTTTCTCTAAGTCTACAAATGCTAGAAACGTAGGTTTGCCTTTCCTTGATCTATTTTCTAAGATAAGACTTAGCATCAGTATTGTCTCACGTGTTCCAAAATTTCTACGGAATTCAAACTGATCTTCCCCTAGGTCGGCTTGTGCCAGTTTTTCTATTCGTCTGTAAAGAATTCGCATTAGTATTTTGCAGCTGTGGCTTATTAAACTGACAGTTCGGTAATTTTCACATCTGTAAATACTTACTTTCTTTGGGATTGGAATTATTATATTCTTCTTGAAGTCTGAGGGTATTTCGCCTGTCTCAAATGGTTCAAATGGCTCTAAGCACTATGAGACTTAACGTCTGAGGTCATCAGTCCCCTAGACTTCGAACTACTTAAACCTAAGTAACCTAAGGATATCACACACATCCGTGCCCCAGGCAGGATTCGAACCTGCGACCGTAGCAGTCGCGCGGTTCCGGACTGAAGCGCCTAGAACCGCTCGGCCACCGCGGCCGGCGCCTATCTCATACATCTTGCTTTCCAGACGGTAGAGTTTTGTCAAGACTGGCTCTCCCATGGCTGTCAGTATTTCCAATGGAATGTTGTCTACTCCTGGGGCATTGTTTCGACTTAGGATCTTTCACTGTTCTGTCACAATCTTCACGCAGTATCGTATCTCCCATTACATCTTCATCTACATGAACTTAAATTTCCATAATATTGTCCTCAAGTACATCGCCCTTGTATAGACCCACTACCCAAGGATTTTTATTAGCCCTCGTCTTTTTACCTACTTGATCCTCTGCTACCTTCACTATTTCGTCTCTCGAAGCTACCCATTCTTCTTCTACTGTATTTCTTTCCCCCATTCTTATCAATCGTTCCGTAACGCTCTCCCTGAAGCTCTCTACAACCTCTGGTTCTTTCAGTTTATCCAGGTCCCATCTTCTCAAATTCTCACCTTTCTGGAGTTTCTTCAGTTTTAATCTACAGTTCATAACCAATAGGTTGTGGTCAGAGTCCACATCTGCCCCTGGAAATGTCTTACAATTTAAAACCTGTTTACTGAATCTCTGTCTTACCATTATATAATCTATCTGAGACCTTCCAGTATCTCTAGGCTTCTTCCATGTGTACAACCTTCGTTTATGATTATTGAACCAAGTGTTAGCTATGATTAAGTTATGCTGCGTGCAAAATTCTACCAGGCGCCTTCCTCCTTCATTCCTTACTCACATTACATATTCACCTACTATGTTGCCTTCTCTTCTTTTTCCTACTATCGAGTTCCAGTCACCCATGACTATTAAATTTTTGTCTCCCTCACTATCTGAATGATTTTTTTTTATCTCATCATACATTTCCTCAATATCTTAGTCATCTGCGGAGCTAGTTGACATATAAACTTGTACTGCTGTGGTAGGAGTGGGCTTCGTATCTATCTTGGCCACAATAATGCGTTCACTATGCTGTTTGTAGTAGCTTACCCGCATTCCTATTTTCCTATTCGTTATTAAACCTACTCCTGCATTACCCCTATTTGATTTTGTATTTATACACACTACTTAATCTGTTTATACACATTACTTAATCTAACTTAAACTAACTTACGCTAACGACACTACACACTACCATGTCGGAGGGAGGACTCCAACCTCCGACATGGGTAGCTGCACGAGCCGTGGTAAGGCCCCTTGCTACCCCAAGCGGCTCCGTATAATCCCTAAACTGTCCATTCTCTACTTTGCGAGTGTCATTGCGAACATGGATAGATGACTGTGTAGTACGTCCGTTCATTGTTAATTCTCGTCATAAAAATATACCAGACAGTGCTCTGGATATTTCTAGCACCTCAAGTATAGTGCATAATTTACTATCTACCTCTATGTGGATGCCCCTGCAGTACCTTTACCGATTTAATCTGCAGATGACCAGAAGTAGATCGTTACTTTCCACGTCTCGTGAATGAATGGAGCTTGCCGAGTCCTAGCGCATTCAGGTACACAAGATTTCTCCAGACGCGCCCATGTCGAGGAGGTTACCAGCCCTTATCGGTGTATAGTAGTAGATTTGAAAGTGCTGTGATGTAATACCAGACAGTTAAGAAGAACAAGAAACGGGTGGTTTTTATGCATGATGCAGCTCCAGACAGATGGAGTTCGAAGCATTTTACGTAAATTAACTATGCTATCAATTTTAAAGCATTGTTCTAGTGTCTGGGATCAGTACTAGTAGGGTATTGGTAAGAGGGAACATAAATACACACACTCCTAAGGCTACACGGTTCTGAACTTAAAGCATACTATAATGTGAGATTGCTTGAGTTCCAATCCTAGCAGTCATGTCAAATGCAGCGCTGTTATCATTCCATTGTAAGAAATATATTTCCTAGGCATGACATACATCCTTCCTGCAGGTTTCTCTACGATGAACTATGGTAACAAACTGTAAAATGGAAAAAAACCACTTCCTTCAAATATCGATTCTGTGTGATACGTGTACAATGGAGCTTTCAAATTCAAATGGCTCTGAGCACTATGGGACTCAACTGCTGTGGTCATAAGTCCCCTAGAACTTAGAACTACTTAAACCTAACTAACCTAAGGACAGCACACAACACCCAGCCATCACGAGGCAGAGAAAATCCCTGACCCCGCCGGGAATCGAACCCGGGAACCCGGGCGTGGGAAGCGAGAACGCTACCGCACGACCACGAGATGCGGGCTACAATGGAGCTTTCCAGAGATGTATAGCATCCACTGTTCACATCCAATCACGGTTCAGAAATTATACTATGCTCGCATCAATCCTTCTTCTCCTGCATTTTGACAGTTTCCATGCGTTAGGGGGTGCACTTAGGCTTTCCATCCAGTAGAATCTGGGTTCGAGTCGCTGATACGCTGCATTTTTAATGTGCACAGAATGTTTGTGCACTGCATTATTTTCGGGTGTTTAAGTGCTGTGAGCATGTTAGCATAGCATTACACATGCATTATTTCGGTGATCTACGAGAAGTTTCCACGTCTGTGTACTGTGTACTGGATTATTTCGGCAAAGTACGAGTTGTTTGCATCTCTCCACATCAGTGTACTGCATTATTTACGAGTAGTTTCCAGATCTGTAAACTATATATTGTGACCCCAAGCACGTCAGGGTGAGTGTTTTGTATCAGTGTAATAAATAAACTACGTGAAATCTGTCCCTAAATAAATTGTTCAGAAAGTAAATAAAGTACACTCCTTCCTCTCTCCAGCAACACAGAACAGGCTGAGTTCTTTTCCAGCCAGTTCCCAGGTGGGGTGGACACATCAGCACAGATCTGGGACAAAGAAATTCCCGCCAAAATTACAAATTCCTGCCAAAATTCGACATTCCCACCAATGGGTAGACTGGGGTACACGTGCAGATGCGAAAACACGTGACATCATCATTGTGGTGTCACCGCCAGACACCACACTTGCTAGGTGGTTGCTTTAAATCGGCCGCGGTCCATTAGTACATGTCGGACCCGCGTGTCGCCACTGTCAGTGACAGCAGACCGAGCGCCACCACACGGCAGGTCTCGAGAGACTTACTAGCACTCGCCCCAGTTGTACGGACGACTTAGCTAGCGATGCAACGGACGAAGCGTCGTTTATTTGCAGAGAAGCTAGTTAGAATAGCCTTCAGCTAAGTCAATGGCTACGACCTAGCAAGGCGCCATAACAATTGATAGTTATCGTATGAAGCATGTCTCATCAAGAACGATGTATACAAATGATGGATTAAAGTTAAGTATTCCAGAAGCTACGTACTTTTCTTTATAGCATTCATTACGTATCCTGTTTCAGACCTCACGCCATCCTGCGTGAGCTTATAGCGTGCATTTCGGTCTCCTCAAACCACACTGTGTCGGCACTTCTGTCGACACATCAATCATGATGCTGTGCTCTTATTGACTGAACTGCACAATCACGTGACCTATCGCAGTGAACTCACGAACTAGCTTAGTTCTTTGGTCTGCTTGATCAGAGGCAGTTGTCTGTTGTGGGGTGGGAGCTGAGACAGATGTTTTCATGCATTGTGTAATGCAGCTTTAATGCATCTCGATGCAAAGCATTTATTTACAGAACCATATTCTTTCTCTTCATATGTTCAACCATTAATGCTCGCTTCCATTCTTCATGCAGCGAGCTGTGGATGCACTCCTCGGCTGAATGAGTGCATTTAACATAGCTATAAACCCCCCCCCCCCCCCCCCCCCCCGCCCTGTCTGGCACCAACATCTCGCTAGTTGAATACACACTCCTTCCACACTGACATCTCAACAAGCACTGATATCTTAGCCTCTTATTCTGGTAACAGCACTTTAAGCCGCTATTGCTACAGGTAGATAATAAATTTAAACAAATTTATACAAATTTAAACAAATTCATACAAATTTAAACAAATTATATTCCAATTGAATGACATCATGAGCAGTCTCTATGGGGGCAACAACATACTGACTCCCCTCAGCTGCAGGAGTAAGCTCTTAGAGCAAAATTCCCTCCAAAATGCGAAATTCCCGCCCATTTTACAAGAGGATGACACAACATCATGCAAAATAGTCGGAAAGGGTGGGTGGGTGACTGCCGCATGACCCATAGTAGCACATAATTCAATTTCCCACCAACAATCAATCTTCCTGTGAGGGGGTATGGCACTTTCCCGCCAAAAGCCACCATCTTCGATACCAGTACTTACGTCATCAGCTGACGTCACGACCGCCATCTTGGATGACGTCATGCGCTATTGCCAAGTCTACAGACCGCCATCTTGGATGACTTTATCGCCGCCATCTTGGATACGTCTGGCAACAGTGGAGAGTGGGCGACAAGACAGCTGTCCAACTACTAATGGGCACTACAAACTGCCACCTGCAGTTTCCAGATTTTTCTACTGTTTTTGTTCATGTGAGATACAAGGCTGTGTTTTGTGCAGCATTTGCAAATATTACTAAATATACATATTTAACTGCTGGATAATATAAGGAGTGAGTAGTAGGCCAAAGCTGGTAGGAGCACATTTTGTTAGTGTGGGTTGCATACATTCAGGTGCAAACTTGATCGATTTATGGCCTCCCTACCCCCTCCCCCCTTAATCTATTGTTCTGCTATGTTGTTTGTGACCCTCTGGGGGTTGATTTATGACCCCGGTGAATAATCTGTCCTCCTTCTATCCCACCTTTCTGAGAAACCCCATCGCCAGTTCAAGCTCATCTTTGATAACAAATTAATTGATGAATTAATTAAATCGATAAATTAATTATCCCATTCCAATCCTAGAAAATCCCCAAGCACTCCATTCGCAACATCACCATGCCACCTCCCATCCCCTATTTGGTGGGAAAAGGACTCGGTCTAAATTGGAAAGGAAGGATCTAGCAACAGGAAATTCGATTACTTAACAAAGTATACACTGTTTTTTTCTAAAAATTTAATTCATAGGGGTTTGATCTCTCTTGCTCATCATTCTCTGCTGTTTCATAAGTTGCAGGTCTTGTAAAATTATCAGAAAGAAGTAATTAAATAGATCGCTTTTCCTGATCGTGTAAGTAATATCATCATGAAAGACTCATCACACATAATTACACCATTAAAAATTTCTCCATTCCATCTTCACACTGATCACTGGCAGACATTCTGGTAGCTCTCTGTATTCCTGCATGCACTGGTTGAAAGAGAGTCTCCACAGTGCATACTAGGATCCCGTGACTGTTGTCTGCTGCCACACTGTATTAACACGCACACAGGTCAGGAGAAAGGCTTGCGACACCAGAACTCGTCCTGACCCTGAGCAAAGCATCAGGCAGTGGCAACCATTTGATATTGATACTTGAGAAATTAATGTTGAAACATATGCACTCCTTCCCTTTGTCTCTCTCTCTCTCTCTCTCTCTCAAGTGCTCACTTCCTGCATGTGCCATGTTGTGCCGACAAGTGCCTTTGGTCAAGACTGTACTGAAATACAAACAAAGTAGCATTTACCTGGGATACCCCCTAGCCTTCCCCTGTGGATCATCATTATCTTCTGTTGTGGAAGACGAGTTCGTGTAAAATACATCAAAAAGGAGTAATTAAACAGATTGCTTTTTCTCCAGTTGCACAACGAATACCATCATGAAACACTTACCACATGTAATTACACTGTCACAGATCGCACTAAACACTTGTGGCGAAAAAAAGTTCCCGATCATGTCACTGACTGCCAGGTCAATTACACCGCGCTTTACACACCACCAGTAAGGGACAGCCGCAGCTGCAGGACTGCGCCCTTTTTTTGTCATCAGTCTTCTGACTGGTTTGATGTGGTCCTCCACGAATTCCCCTCCTGTGCTAACCTCTTCATCATCTGCAGCACTTCACTGTCTGCCATCCACATCATACTATACCTCCACATCCCTTCCCCAGCCTCCTCCTCCTCCCTTCCCTAGTCAACACTCCCATTATACACTGGTGTTGCTGCTGGCAGTGTGGTATCAGTCGTATGTGTGAGTTGCGTTTGTGTGAGTGTGTGTGTGTGTATGTGTGTCTATTGTTGACAAAGGCCATTGGACGAAGGCTTTAGGTGTGAAAATATTTTTGTTGTGCCTATCTGTGACTCAGCATCTCCGCTATATGGTGAGAAGCAACTTTCCTTCTCGGAACATCTTGCACAATTTTACACTGTCGAACACCTTTTCCAGGTCAAGAAATCCCGCTAACGTGTCTTTATCTTTCTTTAGTCTTGCTTCAATAATTAACTGCAACATCAGAATTGCCTCTCTCGTGCCTTTATCTTTCCTATAGCCAAACTGATCGTCATCTAGTGCATCCTCAATTTTCTTTTCCATTCTTCTGTATATTAGTCTTGTAAACAACTTGGATGCATGAGCAGTTAAGCTGATTATGCAGTGATTCTCGCACGTGTCAGTTCTTGCTGTCTTTGGAATTGTGTGGATGATCCTGTTCTGAAAGTCAGATAGTATATCGCCAGACTCATACATTCTACACACCAACGCGAATAGTCGTTTTGGTGCCACTTCCCCCAATGATTTTAGAAATTCTGATGAAATGTTATCTGTTCCTTCTGCCTTATTTGATCTTAAGAGCTCCAAAGCTCTTTTAAATTCTGATTCTAGTACTTGATCTCCTATCCCTTCTAAATCGACTCCTGTTTCTTCTTCTATCACATCAGACGAATCTTCCCCCTGATAGAGGCTTTCAGTGTATTCTTTCCACCTATCCGCTCTCTCCTATGCATTTAACAGTGGAAGCCCCGTTGCACTCTTAGTGTTATCACCCTTGCTTTTAATGCCACCGAAGGTTGTTTGACTTCCCTGTGTGCTGAGTCTTTCCTTCTGACTATCATTTCGTTTTCGATGTCGTCACCTTTTTCCTGCAGCCATTTCCTCTTAGCTTCCCTGCATTTCCTATTTATTTCATTCCTCAGCGAATTGTTTTTCTCCATTCCTGAGTTTCCCAGAACATTTTTGTACTTCCTACTTTCATCGATCAATTGAAGTACATTATTTCTTTTTACACATTGTTTCTTCGCAGTTACCTTCTTTGTACCTATGTTTTCCTTCCCAACTTCTGTGATGGCCGTTTTTAGAACTGTCCATTCCTCTTCAACTGTACTGCCTACTGAGCTATTCCTTACTGCTGCATCTATAGCATTAGAGAACTTCAACCATATCTTGTCATTCCTTAGTACTGCACTAATTCTCTGCAAACAAAGAATCAAGTAGCGGCATCCCATTGAAATTTGATACCAGACTCCCTTCCTGACTCTCTCTCTCTCTCTCTCTCTCTCTCTCTCTCTCTCTCTCTTTCTCCTTCTCTCTCTCTCTCTGCCATCTCAGATGGTTCCTTCATGTTTGTGTGAACCAATATATGCAAACACACGCAGACCAAGATGTCCTCCCCACCCCTCCTCCCTTCCATCCCTCTCCCCTGTCCCCATTGCTACTCACGCATACTGGGCTTGGTAGTCGGTACATCCCTTTGTTCTCACACTGCCAATGCTATCGATACCTGTAGTGGGTGGAACAAACTCATTCGAAAAGAAGTAGGTAGCATCTGTTGTGTGCCACACTAACCACTCCTTTGTCCTGAACATAGAGGTGGATACCTTGTAAATCCCCAGCTGGGGATGTCTTGGAAGTATTCTCTCACTCTACCAGGTTTATTGACTTAAATTAATCAAATCGATATCTTTGTGTTTGGCCAGTTATTCCTTGCATCCTTTGTTGGATACTAGGACTGGTGTACGTGGTGGGATTCGATCATGCAACTGCTTACTTTCCAAACCCTTCCAGACTTCTTTCGCCCCACTGCCTCTTGTTGGCTTATAATGGCACAGTTGGATCATTTGGCAGAAAGTCTATTACGTTGGAAGTAGCTGAAAATTTCAGATTTCAGCTCAGTTGCATGCTATGTCGTTACACCATCTGCTAAGGGGTTGGATTGGTGTGTGTGCTCGCCACTATCGAAAACAATAAATTGATCAGTCAGGAATTTGATGGTACGATTAGGTTTTTAAAGTACTATGTAATCCCTAAGTTGTTTCTCTCAGCTACATCAGGATGAAGAAGGAGGAAGAAGGAGCTGCAGCATGACAGGACCGTAATAACAACAAATACCACTACAAGACAGAATGCACTGCGATGTGTTGAGAAGCATTAAATATGACACACTTAAACCGTGATCCAATCTGTAGTACTAGTTGTCATGGCTAGATGTCGGAGATCGCCGAAACACTGATACATCCCATGTCCACAAACAGCGCCACAGGAGAGAGATTCAAGCAGCGCTAGTTGCCGCCATTTAGATGTGTCTCTGCGCTGGTATCACGTCGCCAGCCGGGCCAGTAGAGTACCACCCTGCTGTGGAGGGTGTCCGGGCATGATTAGAGTGCTAGGAATTAGGATGTTATCAATACCTCCAGCGCCAACATTTGTCAGTGATCGATACTGAATCTTCCCAAATATCCATGAAAAATCGGAGAATACTCGCAACACAAGCGATCACGAACGCTACCCAACACATACAGATTATCTGTTCGGTATTCATCCACCTAGAGGGCAGTACGTCTGTATGCCGAATAACCAGTTGGTTTGGCTTAGCGACGCCTCAAACCTTAAGCCGGAAATGTTAGTTCGTTAGTCTCTGGCTACATTCACGATGCACCCCACACTCCAAACAGTGTCACTGAGCGAGGTGGCGCAGTGGGAGGACGTCGGTTCAAAGCCGCGTCCGGCCATCCTGGTTTAGCATTTCCGTGATTTCCCTGAAACGCTTCAGGCAAATGCCGGAATGGTTCCTTTGAAGCCGGCCGATGTGGCCGAGCGGTTCTTGGACGCTACAGTCTGGAACCGCGCGACCGTTCGGTCGCAGGCTCGAATCCTGCCTTGGGCATGGGTGTGTGTGATGTCCTTAGGTTAGTTAGGTTTAAGTAGTTCTAAGTTCTAGGGGACTGATGACCTCAGATGTTAAGTCCCATAGTGCTCAGAGCCATTTGAACCATTTGGTTCCTTTGAAAGGGCACGGCCGACTTCTCTATTCCGATGGAACCGATGACCTCGCTGTTTGGTCCCCTTCCCCGGACCGACCAACCTACCAACCAAACAGTGTCATCCCAGGAAACCAGCAACACATTTATCACTGTAATTACAATTAAATATTACGACTGCAGCCCCAATCTGTTGGCATTCCACAAGTATCGGAAATACCCCCTCGTGACGACTATGGCTCTGATACAAATCGTCCATTGAAAATCAATATCTATATCCTCCTTATGAGAGGACATAATTTTCCAAGTAAAATCTTTCATCCTCCACGTCAGATCCATACCTATCTTATGACTGGACATAGTCATCTTATTTGCACATGCCGGAGCACTGACCGAAGTAACTTTACATCTCAACATATACATTATAAGCTTGCTGATCACAGTGAGTCGATCATACATCCCGTACTAAGTGTAACAATTCGCCAATAACTGAATTCTGGTGACACCAAACAATATTGAGTGAAAATCTGCGATACATGGACATGCCTCATTTGTTTTTCTTGCGAGTGGTACCAGCTTGGCTTAGGAAAAGAGATGTAATCGTCTTATAAGCGACCAGCCGTTAAAAACACGATCGCAACAACCATGTTTCTGTCACCTTGCATAAAAAGCAGGCTTGAATCTACAGGCACAAACAAGTATCGCCAACGATATTCATGATAAAAACTGTACATGCTTTATAAATTGAGGTATGGTACTGCTTCCGAATGAAGTGCTCTTCTACACAAATACCGTGACATTGAATTCAGAGGGTGATCGCAGGGTTTGTATTGATAGACCGAAAGTGCGGGTGCACGTCGCCAGCGGTGTAAGCTCGTAATAAAATCACCTTTCTCACCGAATTTATAAGTGATCCGGCTAAGGAACGTGGTATTAAGCCGATATTTGCAATTCCCCCAGGCGCGCTAACAAACAGTATTTGTAGCAAATTCTACCTCGATTCCGTGTAGACAGTGTAGCAGAGGTCGTGTGATATACGCAAGGGGTTATAGGTGAGGGCGGATGTTGTCCCTACTTTTTCTTGTCCCTTTGTCCCGCTTCGGCGCAGGGCCAACAAAGTAAGCTATGGATTTGGCACCATTAGTTTAATGGGTGACTGTATGCCCTTCCTGTCGCCAACCCTGTTACCCTTCTGGTGCAGAATATGTGTACCCAACTGTCTGCACGTAGTGTTATTCATGTGAAAGTGAGAGAAAGTTTTTGAAATGTTTGCGAATAGTGTAACTGAGGTGGAATGGGGAAACCAGCCCGGTATTCACCTAGTGAGATGTGGAAAATCGCCTAAAACCACGTCCAGACTGGACGGCACACCGACCCTTGTCATTAATTCGCCAGGTAGATTCAATCCAGAGCCAGTGGACCTCCCTATCCCAGAAGTGCAAGTGTAACAGGCACGGTCATGCAAGGGGGTAATACCATATCGTACCTTGGAACAATTTTGATATTTCGAAAACTCTTTCTTTTCTGGGATAATTTTTGCAATTTCAGAAAAAGCCTGTAACTCAAATAAATTGAAAGCTATTATTTCAAAACGAAGTAAGGAAGTATATTAAACATCTATTACAGGGCTGGCCAGAGGCGAAGGTCTGAAAAGTGTTCCAAGATAGAACGCTCTCCTCTACAAATATATCATTCACTTAGACCTTTACAGGATCTCAAATTGGTGCAAGTATTGATCACTTGCTTTAAATGTGCAGTAAACAAAAATTTTGCGCTTCGCAAAACGAAAAATCTTTGTATCCCATGACTGCAATATCCATCAGCTTTATCGAAGAGAACGAGTTTCATAAATTGAGCAAATACACTCCTGGAAATTGAAATAAGAACACCGTGAATTCATTGTCCCAGGAAGGGGAAACTTTATTGACACATTCCTGGGGTCAGATACATCACATGATCACACAGACAGAACCACAGGCACATAGACACAGGCAACAGAGCATGCACAATGTCGGCACTAGTACAGTGTATATCCACCTTTCGCAGCAATGCAGGCTGCTATTCTCCCATGGAGACGATCGTAGAGATGCTGGATGTAGTCCTGTGGAACGGCTTGCCATGCCATTTCCACCTGGCGCCTCAGTTGGACCACCGTTCGTGCTGGACGTGCAGACCGCGTGAGACGACGCTTCATCCAGTCCCAAACATGCTCAATGGGGGACAGATCCGGAGATCTTGCTGGCCAGGGTAGTTGACTTACACCTTCTAGAGCACGTTGGGTGGCACGGGATACATGCGGACGTGCATTGTCCTGTTGGAACAGCAAGTTCCCTTGCCGGTCTAGGAATGGTAGAACGATGGGTTCGATGACGGTTTGGATGTACCGTGCACTATTCAGTGTCCCCTCGACGATCACCAGTGGTGTACGGCCAGTGTAGGAGATCGCTCCCCACACCATGATGCCGGGTGTTGGCCCTGTGTGCCTCGGTCGTATGCAGTCCTGATTGTGGCGCTCACCTGCACGGCGCCAAACACGCATACGACCATCATTGGCACCAAGGCAGAAGCGACTCTCATCGCTGAAGACGACACGTCTCCATTCGTCCCTCCATTCACGCCTGTCGCGACACCACTGGAGGTGGGCTGCACGATGTTGGGGCGTGAGCGGAAGACGGCCTAACGGTGTGCGGGACCGTAGCCCAGCTTCATGGAGACGGTTGCGAAGGGTCCTCGCCGATACCCCAGGAGCAACAGTGTCCCTAATTTGCTGGGAAGTGGCGGTGCGGTCCCCTACGGCACTGCGTAGGATCCTACGGTCTTGGCGTGCATCCGTGCGTCGCTGCGGTCCGGTCCCAGGTCGACGGGCACGTGCACCTTCCGCCGACCACTGGCGACAACATCGATGTACTGTGGAGACCTCACGCCCCACGTGTTGAGCAATTCGGCGGTACGTCCACCCGGCCTCCCGCATGCCCACTATACGCCCTCGCTCAAAGTCCGTCAACTGCACATACGGTTCACGTCCACGCTGTCGCGGCATGCTACCAGTGTTAAAGACTGCGATGGAGCTCCGTATGCCACGGCAAACTGGCTGACACTGACGGCGGCGGTGCACAAATGCTGCGCAGCTAGCGCCATTCGACGGCCAACACCCGCGGTTCCTGGTGTGTCCGCTGTGCCGTGCGTGTGATCATTGCTTGTACAGCCCTCTCGCAGTGTCCGGAGCAAGTATGGTGGGTCTGACACACCGGTGTCAATGTGTTCTTTTTTCCATTTCCAGGAGTGTAAATAACGCGTTTGTCCACCTCTGGCCCTTATGAAAGCAGTTATTCAGCTCGGCACAGATTGACAGTGTTGTCAGTTCCAAAATGAGATTTTCACTCTGCAGCGGAGTGTGCACTCATATGAAACTTCCTGATAGATTAAAACTGTGTGCCGGATGGAGACTCGAACTCGGTACCTTTGCCTTTCGCGGGCAAGTGCTCTATCAACTGAGCTACCCAAGCATGACTCACGAGCCCTCATCACAGCAATAGAGTACTTGCCCGCGAAAGGAAAAGTCCCGAGTTCGAGTCTCGGTCCGGCACACAGTTTTAATCTGTCATGAAGTTTCAGAGTTGTCAGGTGTTGCACTGAATGATATCGTGCGATATTCTGCTGTTGCGTTAGACAGTCAAAATAAAGACTGTTGAGGGCCCATGCACATTCTCGATTGAGGAGAGATCTGGCTACCTCGCTGGCCATGTTAGGGTTTGTCAAGCACGAAGACAAGCAGTAGACAAACGCGCTGTGTGCGGGCGGGAATTATTTTGCTGAAATGTAAGTCTATGTTGGCTTGCCATGAAGGGTAACAAAACGGGTGTATGAGGGCTATTCAGAAAGTAGGGAACGTTTCCGTCCGACGCCGCTAGGCGCGCGCCGATCGCGTACGTTTTGGTATGTGCGTGCTCGGCAGCTCAGTCGGCATCCATCCGTGACAGCAGGAACATCTCTGCGCGTCTGGTTTTTTCGATACTAGAATTTGAAATGTGCGCTATAATCGAAAATCCCGCCAGTTGTGAGGTGCGGTCGGTTTTTGTTGGCAAGAAACCTAAAACCTATAGAAATTTATAGTGAACTGTGCGAAGTGTCCGGAACTAGTGCATTCGGTTTAAAAATGCCGAACCAACGTTCATGATGAAGAGAAGAGTGGACGCCCAAGCATTGTGACTGACGATCTTGTCGCTAAAGTTGGTGAAACGATCCGTGAAAACCGTCGCTTCACAATAACGGAGCTTTCGCTTTCTTTTCCACAAATTTCACGGACTTCATTGTTTGGAATTGTCACTCGAAAGCTAGGCTACCACAAATTTGGTGCACGATTGGTGCCCAAAATGCTTACAGAGCACCATAAAGAACAGCGAATGGGGACAACATTGACATTTCTGGAGGCCTACCACAAATATGGTGATTCATTACTGGATCGAATCGTAACCGGTGACGAGACTTTGGTGAAACATGCCAATTGCGAGACAAAACTATAGTCCATGTTGTGGGGGCACACAAGGTCCCCCCAAAAACCAAGAAAATGTTTGTAAACCTTGTCAGCAAGGGAGTTGATGGCGACAGTGTTTTGGGATAGGCAAGGTGTGCTTCTTATTGATTTTCCCGAACGTAGAGCAACTATAAATTCTGTCCAATACAGTAAAACTTTGCACAGCCTTAGAAGAGCAATTCAAAACAAACGACGAGGAAAACTGACGTCCAAAATTTTATTTTTGCACGACAGTGCCGGACCTCACACGGCAAACCGCCCTAAAGAACTCCTTAATTCATTCAAATGGGAAATTTTCCCTCATCCGCCTTACAGCCCCGATCTTGCACCAAGCGAATTCCACTTGTTTCCCGAGACGAAGAACTGGATTGCAACGCAGGGCTTTGACGACGACGCGGAACTCCAGGCGGGCGTGACTCGCTGGCTGAAGTCTCAGGCGGCAGAATTTTACGACGAAGGTCGTTCAAAGCTTGTCCACCACTAAAGGTGCCGCGGATGACAACCAGAGGAATCCTGATATGAAAAGAAATGACACCCAGACAATCACTTCTGGTTATCGGGTAGTATGGCGGGTGACAGTCATGTTGGAATCCCACCCAGCGTCTCCAAACACGTCTTCAGCTTGGAATCTAACTGGAATAGAACTGTCTTTAGTGATGAGCTCCCATATGGCCCGATAACCAGGAGTGGTGGTCTGGGGTACCATTTCTTTTGGCCATCATCCGCGGCATTCTTACGGCTCAGCGGAACGTCGACGATATTTTAACCACGTTTTGTTGCCCATCATTGCCAGCTATCCTGGGCTTACATTTCAGCAAGATAGTGCTCGCCTCCACATGACAAGAGTCTCTACTGCTTGTATTCGTACTTGTCAAACGCTACCTTGGCCATCAATGTAGCCGGATCCCTCAGAATTGAGAAAGTTTGGAGCATTACGTGCAGCAGCCTCAAGAAATCTCTGGATTTTGACAATTTAACGCGCCAGTTGGGCAGAGTCTGGCACAATACCCTTCAAGAGAACGTCCAACAACTCTGTCTATCAATGCCATGCTGAATAACTGTTTTCCTAAGGGTCAGAGCATTACTGACTAGCTCAATTTGTGAAACTCGTTCCTCGTTCCTTAAATAAATCATCCAAATTTCCTGAAATTGCAATCATTTATTATTTGTACATGTACATCACATCTACAGATTTCCGCCCCTTTCGGATAATTCTTTCGTATTGTGCCTCTTTTATGTCTTATAATGTAAACCGGACGGCGAAGCGCTTGAAAGTAGATGCAAACCATCCCATCAATGTCTTCTTAGAAAGTTTCAAGAACAAACCTCAAGTGAAGAATCTAGGAATATATCCCATCCCAAACATCGGGACGACAATATTAGACTAATTAAAATGCAGAGACTGCCGTTTAACCAATCATTCTTCCCATGCTCAAAGAGCGAATTAAATGAGAAAGAGATCTAATAACTGGTAGAATGTGAAGTACCCTCCATAATGTAGTTCACAGTGATTCACAGGGCGTGGACATAGTTGGAGATATACACGTGCTACTTATAACGAGAGCGAGTATGTGGCATCGTTTGGAGTGGAGCAAGAAACGTCGTCGTTCGTCTGTATAGCATTGGAAGGAGGTCAGATCGCACAGTGAGTCACAGTAGGTGATGATGTAGTCCTCAGATGGGCGGGTCTAGCTAGGCCCAGTGAATGGCTGGCAAGCGGTGCGTACCGATGAGTGCTCTGTTAACAGTAAACTTCGATGGAAGTGGTTTTTCCCATTAATTTAACTGTGTCTCTCCTCATGGTCTTGCAATTTTTTGGCAGTTGGTTTTGGGACCGAGACTGTGTTGCAAACTGTTATTCTGCAATGTTTTCCCACAAAACGCAAGCCGCTCTTGGACGTCATTGGTGAGCGCTCAGGCAGCGGTGGCTCGCTTCCAAGACAGCGAGAGGTTGGTTATAACTCTCCAGGCGCCGGCCAAACTGGAACCGCATATATGGCGCGAGCACGGCCTGCTCTCCCCAAATGGGCATCACTTTCTAAATGTCCGCCGCTGCACTACGCACCTGCCACCATTATTCTCTCGGCCTACTTTCTCGTCCAGTGCGAGATATGGGGTTTCCTCAGCAAACAGTCGGGCAAAAAGAATATAAAAAGGATGTATACAAATAAAGAATCGGACCTTCACGCCAGTGAGAAGTGAGGCATGCTCATACTAAGTTGGCGAACGTGGTCCCCTAACGACCATGAGGCAACTGCAACGGAGTTCATTTGCAAGAACCAGTCAATTTTTCGCCAGCTTCGGTACGAAGGAGTCACTACGACCACCAGTTAGTTGAGCAAATAATGGTTGGCAGCAATTTGTTTTCACATTTCACTATGTCTGTTGTCAACTGGATGGAAACACCTCACGAGGACAATTGTAAAGCAGTAGGGATTCCAAACGCAGCTGTTGAGTCGTGAAAATAGCGTGAAGCCCTGCACACTGACTAAAAACCTTAAGTTCTGTTCGCACGTAAAGTCATCAAGCGGATGTGCGGACACTAGAATACACCGAAGGGCTCACGCGCAGGCGGGATGTGAGCTGTGACGTCATCGTGAACCGTCTCACTACTCCGCACTGCTAGTTGGTTGGTTGGTTGGTTGATTTGGGGGAGGGGACCAAACAGCGGGAACGTCGGTTCCAGCATATTAGAGAAGGATGGGGAAGGAAGTCGGCCGTGCCCTTTCAAACGAACCATCCTGGCATTTGCCTGAAGCGCCTTAGGGAAATCACGGAAAATCTAAATCAGGATGGCCGGACGGGGATGTGAACCATCGTCCTCCCGAATGCGAGTATCGTGTGTCAACCACCGCGCCACCTCTCTCGGATCCGCATACAGCTTATAGGTACACAGCGTACGCATGTTTAAATCATACGCAGGTATGAATGTAATCGAGATTTTCCATGTTTTAGTTTATTATTATTATTATTATTATTATTATTATTATTATTATTATTAAGCTTTGCATTAGTTAGACTATTTATTCCATAGGTCACTGAAATGCAACTGGAAAGTCTCCGACGGACGTCAACGTCTTTTATCAAATGGTTCAAATGGCTCTAAGCACTATGGGACTTAACAGCTGAGGTCATCAGTCCCCTAGCACTTGGAACTACTTAAACCTAACTAACCTAAGGACATCACACACATCCATTCCCGAGGCAGGATTCGAACCTGCGACCGTAGCAGCAGCGCGTTTCCGGACTGAAGCGCCTAGAACCGCTCTGCCACAACGGCCGGCTGTCTTTTATCATCTCGGAGTGCACTGCTTTTTTCTGGAGGAAGAGGGTCACACAGACTTAAAATGGTTCAAATGGCTCTGAGCACTATGGGACTTAACATTTGAGGTCACCAGTCGCCTAGAACTTAAAACTACATAAACCTAACTAACCTAAGGACATCACACACATCCATGCCCGAGGCAGGATACGACCTGCGATCGTAGCGGTCACGCGGTTCCAGACTGAAGCGCCTAGAACCGCTCGGCCACTGACTTAGACCACATAGACCTGTAGTACAGAGAAACATTCCATAATGTGATTTTAAACTCTTTAACCATGTTAACATGTTTTCTTTTTCTATACTGGAAAGTTATATTACAATTTTTTTTCATTTCTTTCAGTTTTTGTCTTTGTTCATTCTCAGTTCGCTACCTATCTTAGTATTTTTTTCTTGTTGATAGCTTTCATTCTCATGAAAGTGTGTGTCCTTTCGATACACATAACAGCGAAGTCATCCATCCCTGAATACCTCTCATTTTAAATGTCCTTTAGTCACATAAAAACTTTTGGGTTGTAGTCAATGAAATTGCTGTGAGATTATTGAACTTTTTTCCATTTTCAAAGCGAATTCCATAAAACTTTCAGTTGGCTTCATTATAGATTCACGATATCAAAGTATGCGTACGGAGGGCTATACGTGAAGCGTTCAGTGAATTCGAAAGTATAATTCTATCTACCGACTTGACAGAAAATGCTAGGAAGTTCTGGTCTTACGTTAAATCAGTAAGTGGCTCGAAACAGCATATCCAGACACTCTGGCTTGATGATGGCATGAAACAGAGGATGACATGCGTAAAGCTGAAATACTAAACACATTTTTCCAAAGCTGTTTCACAGAGGAAGACCGCACTGCAGTTCCTTCTCTAAATCCTCGCACAAACGAAAAAATGGCTGACATCAAAATAAGTGTCCAAGGAATAGAAAAGCAACTGAAATCACTCAACAGAGGAAAGTCCACCGGACCTGACGGGCTACCAATTCGATTCTACACAGAGTACGCGAAAGAACTTGCCCCCCTTCTAACAGCCGTGTACCGCAAGTCTCTAGAGGAACGGAAGGTTCCAAATGATTGGAAAAGAGCACAGGTAGTCCCAGTCTTCAAGAAGGGTCGTCGAGCAGATGCGCAAAACTATAGACCTATATCTCTGACATAGATCTTTTGTGGAATTTTAGAATATGTTTTTTTGCTCGCGTTCATGTCAATTCTGGAAACCCAGAATCTACTCTGTAGGAATCAACACGGATTCTGAAAATAGCGATCGTGTGAGACCCAACTCGCTTCATTTGTTCATGAGACCCAGAAAATATTAGATACAGTCTCCCAGGTAGATGCCATTTTCCTTGACTTCCGGAAGGCGTTCGATACAGTTCCGCACTGTCGCCTGATAAACAAAGTAAGAGCCTACGGAATATCAGACCACCTGTGTAGCTGGATTGAAGAGTTTTTAGCAAACAGAACACAGCATGTTGTTCCCAATGGAGAGACGTCTACAGACGTTAAAGTAACCTCTGGCGTGCCACAGGTGAGTGTTATGGGACCATTGCTTTTCACAATATATATAAATGACCTAGTAGATAGTGTCGGAAGTTCCATGCGACTTTTCGCGGATGATGCTGTAGTATACAGAGAAGTTGCAGCATTAGAAAATTGCAGCGAAATGCAGCGGATAGGCACTTGGTGCAGGGAGTGGTTCAAATGGCTCTGAGCACTATGGGACTTAACTTCTGAGGTCATCAGTCCCCTAGAACTTAGAACTACTTAAACCTAACTAACCTAAGGACATCACACACATCCATGCCCGAGGCAGGATTCGAACCTGCGACCGTAGCGGTCACGCGGTTCCAGACTGTAGCGCCTAGATCCGCTCGGCCACCCTGGCCGGCGCAGGGAATGGCAACTGACCCTTAACATAGACAAATGTAATGTATTGCGAATACATAGAAAGAAGGATCCTTTATTGTATGATTATATGATAGCGGAACAAACACTGGTAGCAGTTACTTCTGTAAAATATCTGGGAGTATGCGTGCGGAACGATTTGAAGTGGAATGATCATATAAAATTAATTGTTGGTAAGGCGGGTGCCAGGTTGAGATTCATTGGGAGAGTCCTTAGAAAATGTAGTCCATCAACAAAGGAGGTGGCTTACAAAACACTAGTTCGACCTATGCTTGAGTATTGCTCATCAGTGTGGGATCCGTACCAGGTCGGGTTGACAGAGGAGATAGAGAAGATCCAAAGAAGAGCGGCGCGTTTCGTCACAGGGTTATTTGGTAAGCGTGATAGCGTTACGGAGATGTTTAGCAAACTCAAGTGGCAGACTCTGCAAGAGAGGCGCTCTGCATCGCGGTGTAGCTTGCTGTACAGGTTTCGAGAGGGTGCGTTTCTGGATGAGGTATCGAATATATTGCTTCCCCCTACCTATACCTCCCGAGGAGATCACGAATGTAAAATCAGAGAGATTCGAGCGTGCACGGCGGCTTTCCGGCAGTCGTTCTTCCCGCGAACCATACGCGACTGGAACAGGAAAGGGACGTTTACAAAATCGCATAGTAGACACGCGCCAGCGTACAGAAACTGTCCGGGATATTACCTACACAGTTCATTTTCTGTTTCTAATAGAAAATTGGCAAAATAAATACTCAGCCAATGTTGCATTTGTCAGCTAGTCTTACAATAAAGGGCCTTTTTGTCTATTTATTCGCAATACGTTACATTTGTTTATGCTGAGGGTCAAAAAAAATGGTTCAAATGGTTCTGAGCACGATGGGACTTTACATCTTAGGTCATCAGTCCCCTAGAACTTAGAACTACCTAAACCTAACTAACCTAAGGACACCACACACATCCATGCCCGAGGCAGGATTCGAACCTGCGACCGTAGCAGTCCCGCGGTTCCGGACTGAAGCGCCTAGAACCGCACGGTCACCACGGCCGGCCTGTTGAGGGTCAACTGCCTTACCATACGCCAAGCGTCGATTCTCTGCAGGTCGTCCTGCATTTCGCTACAATTTTCTAGCGTCGTGGCCTCTCTGTATACAACAGCATCATCCACGAAAATCCCGATAGAACTTCGGACGTTATCTATTACGTTACTTCTATAAACTGAAAAAAGTAATGTTCCTATAACACCTCCCTGCGGCGCGCCCAAAGTTACTTTTAAGTGCCCGCATCTCGTGGTCGTGCGGTAGGGTTCTCGCTTCCCACGCCCGGGTTCCCGGGTTCGATTCCCGGCGGGGTCAGGGATTTTCTCTGCCTCGTGATGGCTGGGTGTTGTGTGATGTCCTTAGGTTAGTTAGGTTTAAGTAGTTCTAAGTTCTAGGGGACTGATGACCATAGATGTTAAGTCCCATAGTGCTCAGAGCCAGCCACTTTTAAGTCTGAAGACTTCTGTCCGTTTAGAATGACATGCTGTGTCCTGTCTGCTAGAAACTCCTCAATCCAGCCACAAGGTTGGTCTGATATTCCGTACGTTCGTATTTTGTTCATTAGGTGGCAGTGCGGAACTTTATAGGATATCTTACGAAAGTCAAGGAACGAGGCTTTTACCTAGGCGTCTGTATCTACCGTTTTCCTGGTCTCTTGAGGGTCTGCACAGATTATGCGAACAACGTGCTCATGTTCTAGCAGAAATTTATCTTAGGTCGCTGGAGCAACAAAGAATGCCACGTGATTATAAAAAAGCGCAGGTCATTCCCGTTTTCAAGAGGAGTCGTCGGACAAATTTACTTAATTATAACACTATATCGCTGTCGTCAGTCTATTGTAGAATTACGGAACTTGTTTTACTCTGTCAAATTGGTATTAATGCGGAAAATGAAGACCTCCACTTTAAATATCAACATAGGTTCTGTAAACAGAGATCTTTTAAAACACAGCTTGCTCTGTTCGTCCATGAAATTCATGGAACAGTAGACAAAGGCGCCAAGGCTGGTGCCGTATTCCTTGACTTTCGGAAGGCATTACATACAGTTCCGTATTGTCGTTTAAGGAACAAAATGCGAGCTAACAGTTCATCGGACCAGGTCTGTGACTAGATCCATGAGTTACTAGCACATAAAACTCTACACATTGTACTTAACGGGACGAAATCAACAGACGTAAACGTAATTTCAGGGGTATCTCAAGGAAATATTGGTCGAACAGTTATTTTGTAAGCTACTTCGTTTGTTGATGGACTAAATTTCCTGGCCATTCTTCCAATGAATCTGTCTGGCATCTGCCTTACCATTATTTTTATGTGGTCGTTCCATTTCAAATCGCTTCGTATGCATACTCCAATGTATTTTATGGAAATAACTGACAGCGATTGTCGCCAGACAATAAGGGATATGTGTATCAAGTTTGGTTGACATCGGTCCAGTGCCTTAGGAGGAGATATGGTTCAAAATGGTTCAAATGGCTCTAAGCACTATGGGATTTACCATCTGAGGTCATCAGTCCCCGAGACTCAGAACTACTTAAACCGAACTAACCTAAGGGCATCACATACATCCATGCCCGAGGCAGGATTCGAACCTGCGACCGTAGCAACAGCGCGGTTCCGCACTGAAGCGCCTAGAACCCGTCGGCCACAGCGGCCGGCAGGAGATGTGGAACACACACATAAACACACACACACACACACACACACACACACACACACACACACACACACACACACACACACACACACACGATTACATACTCATCCGCGCGCGCACAAATCCATACATGCGTCCATTTTTATAACACGTATCATGGATTTCATAAAATATTTAACAACTGTTTACAATGGCCTTCAAAAAATGTCTTCTTGTAAGACAATTTCTTGAGCACTGTTCGTCAGTCTCTGACCTTACAATGTTAGAATAATAGAATAACTAAAGAAATGCCAAGCAATAGTCACACGTTTGATCATGCGATCGTTTAGTACACGTGGGAAACTACATCTACATCAACATCCATGCTCCACAAACCACCTGACGGTGGGTGGCGGAGGGTACTTTGAATACCTCTATCGGTTCTCCCCTCTATTCCAGTCTCGTATTGTTCGTGGAAAGAAAGATTGTCGGTATGCCTCTGTGTGGGCTCTAATCTCTCTGATTTAATCCTCATGGTCTCTTCGTGAGATATACGTAGGAGGGACCAATATACTGCTTGACTCCTCGGTGAAGATATGTTCTCGAAACTTCAATAAAAGCCCGTACCGAGCTACTGAGCGTCTCTCCAGCAGAGTCTTCCACTGGAGTTTATCTATCATCTCTGTAACGCTTTCGCGATTACTAAATGATCCTGTAACGAAGCGAGCTGCTCTCCGTTGGATCTTCTCTATCTCTTCTATCAATCCTATCTGATACGGATGCCACACTGGTGAGCAATATTCAAGCAGTGGGCGAACAATTGTACTGTAGCCTACTTCCTTTGTTTTCGGATTTTTTTTTTTCCTTGTCATCAGCCTACTGACTGGTTTGATGCGGCCCGCCACGAATTCCTTTCCTGTGCTAACCTCTTCATCTCAGAGTAGCACTTGCAACCTACGTCCTCAATTATTTGCTTGACGTATTCCAATCTCTGTCTTCCTCTACAGTTTTTGCCCTCTACAGCTCCCTCTAGTACCATGGAAGTCATTCCCTCATGTCTTAGCAGATGTCCTACCATCCTGTCCCTTCTCCTTATCAGTGTTTTCCACATATTCCTTTCCTCTCCGATTCTGCGTAGAACCTCCTTATCAGTCCACCTAATTTTCAACATTCGTCTATAGCACCACATCTGAAATTCTCCGATTCTTTGCTGTTCCGGTTTTCCCAAAGTCCATGTTTCACTATCATACAATGCTGTACTCCAGACGTACATTCTCAGAAATTTCTTCCTCAAATTAAGGCCGGTATTTGATATTAGTAGTCTTCTCTTGGCCAGGAATGCCTTTTATGCCATAGCGAGTCTGCTTTTGATGTCCTTCTTGCTCCGTCCGTCATTGGTTATTTTACTGCCTAGGTAGCAGAATTCCTTAACTTCCATCTACTTCGTGACCATCAATCCTGATGTTAAGTTTCTCGCTGTTCTCATTTCTACTACTTCTCATTACCTTCGTCTTTCTCCGATTTACTCTCAAACCATACTGTGTACTCATTAGACTGTTCATTCCGTTCAGCAGATCATTTAATTCTTCTTCACTTTCACTCAGGATAGCAATGTCATCAGCAAATCGTATCATTGATATCCTTTCACCTTGTATTTTAATTCCACTCCTGAACCTTTCTTTTATTTCCTTCATTGCTTCCTCGATGTACAGATTGAAGAGTAGGGGCGAAAGGCTACAGCCTTGTCTTTCACTCTTCTTAATACGAGCACTTCGTTCTTTATCGTCCACTCTTATTATTCCCTCTTAGTTGTTGTACATATTGTATATGACCCGTCTCTCCCTATAGCTTACCCCTACTTTTTTCTGAATCTCGAACAGCTTGCACCGTTTTATATTGTCGAACGCTTTTTCCAGGTCGACAAATGCTATGAAAGTGTCTTGATTTTTCTTTAGCCTTGCTTCCATTACTAGCCGTAACGTCAGAATTGCCTCTCTCGTCCCTCTACTTTTCCTAAAGCCAAACTGATCGTCGCCTAGCGCATTCTCAATTTTCTTTTCCATTCTTCTGTATATTATTCTTGTAAGCAGCTTCGATGCATGAGCTGTTAAGCTGATTGTGTGATAATTCTCGCACTTGTCAGCTCTTGCTGTCTTCGGAATTGTGTGGATGATGCTTTTCCGAAAGTCAGATGGTATGTCGCCAGACTCATATATTCTACACACCAACGTGAATAGTCGTTTCGTTGCCACTTCCCCCAATGATTTTAGAAATTCTGATGGAATGTTATCTATCCCTTCTGCCTTATTTGACCGTAAGTCCTCCAAAGCTCTTTTAAATTCCGATTCTAATACGGGATCCCCTATCTCTTCTAAATCGACTCCTGTTTCTTCTTCTATCACGTCAGACAAATCTTCACCCTCATAGAGGCTTTCAATGTATTCTTTCCACCTATCTGCTCTCTCCTCTGCATTTAACAGTGGAATTCCCGTTGCACTCTTAATGTCACCAAAGGTTGTTTTGACTTTCCTGTATGCTCAGTCTGTCCTTCCGACAATCATATCTTTTTGATGTCTTCACATTTTTCCTGCAGCCATTTCGTCTTAGCTTACCTGCACTTCCTATTTATTTCATTCCTCAGCGACTTGTATTTCTGTATTCCTGATTTTCCCGGAACATGTTTGTACTACCTCCTTTCATCAATAAACTGAAGTATTTCTTCTGTTACCCATGGTTTCTTCGCAGCTGCCTTCTTTGTACCTATGTTTTCCTTCCCAACTTCTGTGATGGGTCTTTTTAGAGATGTCCATTCCTCTTCAACTGTACTGCCTACTGCGCTATTCCTTATTGCTGTATCTATAGCGTTAGAGAACTTCAAACGTATCTCGTCATTCCTTAGTACTTCCGTATCCCACTTCTTTGCGTATTGATTCTTCCTGACTAATGTCTTGAACTTCAGCCTACTCTTCATCACTACTATATTGTGATCTGAGTCTATATCTGCTCCCGGGTACGCCTTACAATCCAGTATCTGATTTCGGAATCTCTGTCTGACCATGATGTAATCTAATTGAAATCTTCCCGTATCTCTCGGCCTTTTCCAAGTATACCTCCTCCTCTTGTGATTCTTGAACAGGGTATTCGCTATTACTAGCTGAAACTTGTTACAGAACTTAATTAGTCATTCTCCTCTTTCATTCCTTGTCCCAAGCCCATATTCTCCTGTAACCTTTTCTTCTACTCCTTCCCCTACAACTGCATTCCAGTCGCCCATGACTATTAGATTTTCGTCCCCCTTTACATACTGCATTACCCTTTCAATATCCTCATACACTTTCTCTATCTGTTCATCTTCAGCTTGCGACGTCGGCATGTATACCTGAACTATCGTTGTCGGTGTTGGTCTGCTGTCGATTCTGATTAGAGCAACCGGGTCACTGAACTGCTCACAGTAACACACCCTCTGCCCTACCTTCCTATTCATAACGAATCCTACACCTGTTATACCATTTTCTGCTGATGTTGATATTACCCGATACTCATCTGACCAGAAATCCTTGTCTTCCTTCCACTTCACTTCACTGACCACTATTATATCTAGATTGAGCCTTTGCATTTCCCTTTTCAGAGTTTCTAGTTTCCCTACCACGTTCAAGCTCCTGACATTCCACGCCCCGACTCGTAGAACGTTATCCTTTCGTTGATTATTCAATCTTTTTCTCATGGTAATCTCCCCCTTGGCAGTCCGCTCCCGGAGATCCGAATGGGGGACTATTCCGGAATCTTTTGCCAATGGAGAGATCATCATGATACTTCTTCAATTACAGGCCACATGTCCTGTGGATACACGTTACGTGTCTTTAATGCAGTGGTTTCCATTGCCTTCTGCATCCTTATGTCGTTGATCATTGCTGATTCTTCCGCCTTTAGGGGCAATTTCCCACCCCTAGGACAAGAGAGTGCCCTGAACCTCTATCCGCTCTTCCGCCCTCTTTGACAAGGCCGTTGGCGGAATGAGGCTGACTTCTTATACCGGAAGTCTTCGGCCGCCAATGCTGATTATTTATCAAAATTTAGGCAGTGGCGGGGATCGAACCCGAGACCGAAGACGTTATGATTATGAATCAAAGACGCTACCCATAGACCACGGGCGATCGCATTTGCTTTACCGACGATCAACTTTATATGATCATTCCATTTTAACTCACTCCTAATGCCTACTCCCAGATAATTTATGGAATTAACTGCTTCCATTTGCTGACCTGCTATTTTGTAGCTAAATGATAAGAGATCTATCTTTCTATGTATTCGCAGCACATTACACTTGTCTACATTGAGATTCAATTGCCATTCCCTGCACCATACGTCAATTCGTTGCAGATACTCCTGCATTTCAGTACAATTTTCCATTGTTACAACCTTTTGATATACCACAGCATCATCTGCAAAAAACTTCAGTGAACTTCCGATGTTATCCGCAAGGTCATTTATATATATTGTGAATAGCAAGGGTCCCACGACACTCCCCTGCGGCACACCTGAAATCACACTTACTTCGGAAGACTTCTCTCCATTGAGAATGGCATGCTGCGTTCTGTTATCTAGGAACTCTTCAATCCAATCACACAATTGGTCTGATAGCCCATATGCTCTTACTTTGTTCATTAAACGACAGTGGGGAACTGTATCGAACGCCTTGCGGAAGTCAAGAAACACGGCATCTACCTGTGAACCCGTGTCTACGGCCCTCTGAGTCTAGTGGACGAATAGCGCGAGCTGGGTTTCACACGATCGTCTTTTTCGAAACCCATGCTGATTTCTACAGAGTAGATTTCTAGTCTCCAGAAAAGACATTATACTCGAACAGAATGATACAAAGATGCTCAACAATCTCCAGTGGCATGCGCCACGAAGGAGGCGTTATGTATCACGGAGAGGTGAAGTGCTGAAATTCCGAGGAGATGTCAGTATATTATTTCCTACCACATGCCTGTTGCGAAATGACGATGGTTAGATACTAAGACAAACTGGAGCTCGTACGGAGATTTATCAATAACCATCCTCCCCACGCACGAGGCACAATGAAACATGGAAGGTGGGAAACTACAGAACTAGAAATACCTTCCTTGATAGATGGTAAGGTGTTTGAATATTACACGTACAGAGGAAACAGGCGAGTAGAGGACAATGAAACAAGCCAATACTCCTAATAAACACAGGTCCGGAAACGAATTCTTTTCGCGATACGACGTATTACGACGAGCACTTGAACGCCTTGTAACAGAGAACCCAGGGATACAAATTGCAGATATGCGCTTGAGTACAAACATGTTATAACACATGTTCCACACAGCCACAGTTCATGTGAAGGCAGGCTTCAGAACGTCACGCAATCCATGCACGTACACCATCAAAAATCCGAGGCGTGTTCCTAATGAACTGACAACCACCTTCAGTGGGTTCTCTGAGCCGGCCGCGGTGGCCGAGCGGTTCAAAGCGCTTC
The DNA here is from genome assembly GCF_023864345.2 of Schistocerca serialis cubense. NCBI lineage: Eukaryota > Metazoa > Arthropoda > Insecta > Orthoptera > Acrididae > Schistocerca > Schistocerca serialis. Next base: position 290,792,016 of record NC_064644.1, on the reverse strand, counting down.
AATCCGGAACCGCGCTGCTGCTACGGTCGTAGGTTCGAATCCTGCCTCGGGCATGGCTGTGTGTGATGTCCTTAGTGTGGTATCGATAGCTACGATGCCACGGCATAGGTACAAAGTTCGTAGGTTGGCACTACGACACCGACCCAGACGACAGCGCCCTCTAGCCGGCGCTGTGCAGCTTTACGAGCTCCGCTCCAGATTCAGCCCATTTGATCAAGAGCAGACGGACGGGACACTTCGTTTCATATAGAGACTTTGCACTAGTTACGACAGGTCTAAGACTTCGCACCTACGTGCCATCATTTCAAAGTTATGTAACCATTTATTAACTCGGTTTTTGCCTACAGTAAACATCTATAATTTTACACGCAGTACCGAAGTATTTTGCCTCTCCTACTCCTACTCGCTTTCGTCATTCGGCCAACCTTCAGCTTTCAGGAGCAGACCCACGCGCGCCTTCCAGGCGGGATACGAAACTTAGTTAGGTTTAAGTAGTTTCTAAGTCTAGGGGACTGATGACTTCAGATGTTAAGTCCCATAGTGCTTAGAGACATTTGCGTTCTCTGAGTTCATTGATGTTGTTGATGTGGTCTTCAGTCCTGAGACTGGTTTGATGCAGCTCTCCATGTTACTCTATCCTGTGCAAGCTTCTTCATCTCCCAGTACCTACTGCAACCTACATCCTTCTGAATCTGCTTAGTGTATTCATCTCTTGGTCTCCCTCTACAATTTTTAGCCTCCACGCTGCCCTCCAATACTAAATTGGTGATCCCTTGATGCCTCAGAACATGTCCTACCAACCGATCCCTTCTTCTAGTCAACTTGTGCCACAAACTCCTCTTCTCTACAATTCTGTTCAATACCTCCTCATTAGTTATGTGCTCTACGCATCTAATCTTCAGCATTCTTTTGTAGCACCAAATTTCGAAAACTTCTATTCTCTTCTTGTCTAAACTATTTATCGTCCGCGTTTCACTTCCATACATGGCTACACTCCATACAAATACTTTCAGAAACGACTTCCTGACACTTAAATCTATACTCGATGTTAACAAATTTCTCTTCTTCAGAAACGATTTCCTTGCAATTGCCACTCTACATTTTGTATCCTCTCTACTTCGACTATCACCAGATATTTTACTTCGCAAATAGCAAAACTCCTTTACTACTTTAAGTGTCTCATTTCCTAATCTAATACCCGCAGCATCACCCAATTTAATTCGACTACATTCCATTATCCTCGTTTTGCTTTTGCTGATGTTCATCTTATATCCTCCTTTCAAGACACTGTCCATTCCGTTCAGCTGCTCTTCCAGTTCCTTTACTGTCTCTGACAGAATTACAGTGTCATCGACGAACCTCAAAGTTTTTATTTCTTCTCAATGGATTTTAATACCTACTCCGAATTTTTCTTTTGTTTCCTTTACTGCTTGGTCAATATACAGATTGAATAACATCGGGGAGAGGCTAAAACCCTTTCTTACTCCCTTCCCAACCACTGCTTCCCTTTCATGTCTCTCGACTCTTATAACTGCCATCTGGTTTCTGTACAAATTGAAAACAGCCTTTCGCTCCTTGTATTTTACCCCTGCCACCTTTAGAATTTGAAAGAGAGTATTCCAGTCAACATTGTCAAAAGCTTTCTCTAAGTCTACAAATGCTAGAAACGTAGGTTTGCCTTTCCTTAATCTTTCTTCTAAGATAAGTCGTACGGTCAGTATTGCCTCACGTGTTCCAGTATTTCTACGAATCCAAACTGATCTTCCCCGAGCTCGGCTTCTACTAGTTTTTCCATTCGTCTATAAAGAATTCGTGTTAGTATTTTGCAGCTGTGGCTTATTAAACTGATTGTTCTGTAATTTTCACATCTGTCAACACCTGCTTTCTTTGGGATTGGAATTATTATATTCTTCTTGAAGTCTGAAGGTATTTCGCCTGTTTCATACATCTTGCTCACCAGATGGTAGAGTTTTGTTAGGACTCGCTCTCCCAAGGCCGTCAGTAGTTCCAATGGAATGTTGTCTACTCCGGGGGCCTTGTTTCGACTCAGGTCTTTCAGCGCTCTGTCAAACTCTTCACGCAGTATCGTATCTCCCATTTCATCTTCATCTACATCCTCTTCCATTTCCATAATACTGTCCTCAAGTACATCGCCCTTGTATAGACCCTCTATATACTCCTTCCATCATTCTGCTTTCCCTTCTTTGCTTAGAACTGGGTTTCCATCTGAGCTCTTGATGTTCATACAAGTGGTTCTCCTATCTCCAAAGGTCTCTTTAATTTTCCTGTAGGCAGTATCTATCTGACCCCTAGTGAGATAAGCCTCTACATCCTTACATTTGTCCTCTAGCCATACCTGCTTAGCCATTTTGCACTTCCTGTCGATCTCATTTTTGAGACATTTGTATTCCTTTTTGCCTGCTTCATTTATTGCATTTTTATATTTTCTCCTTTCATCAATTAAATTCAATATTTCTTCTGTTACCCAAGGATTTCTACTAGCCTTCGTCTTTTTACCTACTTAATCCTCTGCTGCCTTCACTACTTCATCCCTCAAAGCTATCCATTCTTCTTCTACTGTATTTCTTTCCCCTATTCCTGTCAATTGTTCCCTTATGCTCTCCCTGAAACTCTGTACAACCTCTGGTTCTTTCAGTTGATCCAGGTCCCATCTCCTTAAATTCCCACCTTTTTGCAGTTTCTTCAGTTTTAATCTACAGGTCATAACCAATAGATTGTGGTCAGAGTCCACATCTGCCCCTGTAAATGTCTTACAATTTAAAACCTGGTTCCTAAATCTCTATTTTACCGTTATATAATCTATCTGATACCTTTTAGTCTCTCCAGGGTTCTTCCATGTATACAACCTTCTTTCATGATTATTAAACCAAGTGTTAGCTATGATTAAGTTGTGCTCTGTGCAAAATTCTACCAGGCGGCTTCCTCTTTCATTTCTTAGCCCCAATCCATATCCACCTACTACGTTTCCTTCTCTCCCTTTTCCTAAACTCGAATTCCAGTCACCCATGACTATTAAATTTTCATCTCCCTTCACTATCTGAATAATTTCTTTTATTTCATCATACATATCTTCAATTTCTTCGTCATCTGCAGAGCTAGTTGGCATATAAACTTGTACTACTGTAGTAGGTGTGGGCTTCGTATCTATCTTGGCCACAATAATGCGTTCACTATGCTGTTTGTAGTAGCTTACCCGCATTCCTATTTTCCTATTCATTATTAAACCTACTCCTGCATTAACCCTATTTGATTTTGTGTTAATAACCCTGTAGTCACCTGACCAGAAGTCTTGTTCCTCCTGCCACCGAACTTCACTAATTCCCACTATATCTACCTTTAACCTATCCATTTCCCTTTTTCAATTTTCTAACCTACCTGCCCGATTAAGGGATCTGACATTCCACGCTCCGATCCGTAGAACGCCAGTTTTCTTTCTCCTGATAACGACATCCTCTTGAGTAGTCCCCGCCCGGAGATCCGAATGGGGGACTATTTTACCTCCGGAATATTTTACCCAAGAGGACGCCATCATCATTTAATCATACAGTAAAGCTGCATGCCCTCGGAAAAATTACGGCCGTAGTTTCCCCTTGCTTTCAGCCGTTCGCAGTACCAGCACAGCAAGGCCGTTTTGGTTATTGTTACAAGGCCAGATCAGTCAATCATCCAGACTGTTGCCCTTGCAACTACTGAAAAGGCTGCTGCCCCTCTTCAGGAACCACACGTTTGTCTGGCCTCTCAACAGATACCCCTCCGTTGTGGTTGTACCTACGGTACGGCTATCTGTACCACTGAGGCACGCAAGCCTCCCCACCAACGGCAAGGTCCATGGTTCATGGGGGGCTGAGTTCATTAGCACTATCAATATGTCTGGAATAAACCAAGGCTTTAAATATCCCCCCCCCCCCAAAAAAAAAAAGAGAAATCCAAAAGGTTCAAGTCGGTGGACCTGGGAGGCCATGGTATTGGCGAGCTACTACTGATAAACTTGTAGTCGAAACTCTATTTATCAGTACCAAGGCATCCGAAGGAAGATGAACGTGGGAATGTTTTGAAATAAACGAAACCTTTGATATGAACAGTGTTCTCACGCGGATATTACTGCGCTTGTGTATATGTCGTACCGGGGAAAGCATTAGTTTCCAGGCCTACGTATCTTAGAGTTATTTGCTTGTTTTATTGTTTTCTCTTGCCCCTTTAGTTTTTACGTGTGTTAATCAAACACCGTAGATTTGGACTTAGACGTAGGAGAAAAAAGAAATAAAAACTGTTGTCTACAATATTTCCAGTGTCTACAATATTTTTAACATCGCATGTCTCGAACACAGTTCCCAGCTGCTACTTTTACTCAGCATCTGTAGGACTAGTGATTATAGAGGGAAACAACTAAGTCCGCAGCTTTCCCAAGAGACTGGAAGTGATACGTATTTGATTCCAGTTTGTACTGCCTTCTGTGTCCCAACAGTCCGGATCTACATTCCTAAGCTGCTTCTTCTGTCATACACAGGATGAAAAAGTAGTTGGATTCCTCTTAATATCGCGCCGGACCTCCATTTGCTCGGCAGAGTGCAGCAGCTCGGCGTAGCATGGACTCAACAAGTCGCTGCAGAAATATTGACCCATGCTGCCTCTATAGCTGTCCACAATTGCGAAAGCGCAGGATTTTGTGCAAGAGCTGACCTCTCAACTATGTCCCGCAAATGCGCGATGGGATTCATGTCGGGCGATCTGGGTGGCCAAATCATTCGCTCGACATATCCAAAATTTTCTTTAAACCTGGCGCAAACAATTGTAGCACGGCGACATCGCGCATTGTCATCCATAAAAATTCCATCGTCGTTTGCTGCAAATGGTCTCCAAGCAGCCGAAAATAACCATTTTCAGTGAATTATCGGCTGTGTTGGGTCAGAGAACCCGTACATTCCATGTAAACACAGCCCAGACCATTATGGAGCAACCAACAGCTTGCAGTCCCTAGTGACAACTTGGGTCCATGACTTGTGTGGTCTGTACCACATTCTAAACCTACCTTCAGCACTTACTAACTGAAACCGGGACTCATCTGACCAGGCTACGGATTTCCATTCATCTAGGATCCAAACGATATGGTCACGAGCGTAGGAGAGACGCTGCAGGCTATGTAACGCTGTTAGCAAAGGCGTTCACGTTGGTCGTCTGCTTCCATAACCCATAGATGCCATATTTCGCCGCAATGTTGTAACAGATATATTCATCGTACGTCCCACATTGATTTCTGCCGTTATTTCACGCAGTGTTACTTGTCTGTTAGCACTGACAGACCTACGCAAACGCCGCTGTCCTCAGTGGTTAAGCGAAGACTCTCGGTCACTGCGCTGCCCGTGGTGACAGGCAAAGCCTTAAATGCAGCATTCTCTGCACACTCTTGAGACTGTGGATCTCGGAATATTGAATTTCCTAACGATTTACGAAATGAACATCCAATACGTGTAGCTCCAAATACTATTCCGCGTTCAGAGTCGGTTAATTGCTGTGGTGCGTCCATAATCACGTCGGAGACCTCTCCGCACGAATCACCTGAGTACAAATGACATCTCCGGCAGTGCATTGCCCTTTTATATCTTGTGTAAGCGATACTATTGCCATCTGTATATGTGCGTATCACTATCCGATGACTTTTATCACTTCAGATTATGTGTTAGTTCCCAGTACGATTCAATTACTTTGTGCGTGGTTGTACCCTCCGAGCGGCTAACTTTGCGGTCACTCGCATTCCACAAGATTATTACTTTCTCCAGAGATCTCCTTCTTGTTTTCCAATTAAAGATAACACTAACAAAGAAACACGTTACTGTTATTTCCACGCTTTTGAACCTTCGCCGGGTTACACTAACGTATCGGCTCTTTGTGCTGATGGGCTGTCATTTCTTCGCTATTTTTAAGAGTATTTTTGTCTCACCAACGTCTTTCATTCAGTCAGCCTCCAATACATGAAACTCCAGACCATGTTCCGCAATAATTACACTTTATATTGTGAGTGACGCATCCACGCACATTTGCTAAAAACACACACACACGCAAATCATTATCTTGCTTTAATGATTGCAGAACAGCTCCAGTTAGCACATAAAGACGATAGTTGATTTATATTTCGTGAATAAAACTGTCTATGCTTCTGTTTTTTGTTTAGGTACATGTACTTACAGACGAAAGTTTCATCTTCAGAGTTTACAAATAAACCAATCGAGGCGTTTCGTCATGGCTTGAGGAAGCGATCAGATATGATTTTTGCGAGACCTGTTTCGTTAGTCCGTGATGAAATCTACTGATGAAGTGAAACAGGCTATGGATAAACAAAAGGCGACTATTAAGTACTTTTTGGATCTCAGCAATACTATCGACTTTGACATTGTACTTTCTAAATTCAGAAGTCAAAACTTTTCTTCAAGTGTTGTACAATGGTTCCACACGTTGCTTACATACCGCCAACAGTGTGTATGATCGGAACAAAGAGGTCGCAGTGGAGGGACGTGGTATCATGGGTCCCCCAAGGATCAGAATTGGGCCCATTACTTTTTTCATTGTGTGTTAATAATTTGTCGACTATTATTTCCCACTGCAAGTATCATTTATACGCTGATTACCTTCAATTTTACCAAAGTGCGAGCCCAACAAAACTGTGCGCAGTCACCCAGCACTAAATGTCGGCTTACTTGCTTTATCAGAGTGGACGCGGAACATGAATTTGAAACTTAACCCATCTAAAACGCAAGCAATTTTAGTCGCTTACAAAAGGCTTATTACCGCTCAGTTCAGAGAATCTCCTCGGTCCTTAATCCTAAACAGCACAGAAATAACTTTTTCTTCTTCTGCAAAGAAATTCCGGGTAATTCTGAACCATCATTTGGACTGGACTGAAAACACATCTGCAGTCTGTAAGAATGTGTCAGCATCGCTTCATTCACTACAAATATATAAAAAGAAACGTCTTTCCTCTCGAGCTTAAAAAGGAACTTGAAGAGTCACTAATACCCCCCATCCTTGATTATGGTGATCCTACTCCCCAAGGACTTTCGCATGAGAACTCACACTGGCTGGAACTGGCGGTGAATGCTTATCTGAAAGACACTTGTGATGTGTGCTATTTCGACCATATCACTCCTGCCTACGAACAATTATCATGACTACGTGCCGATAAGCATAAGGATTATCATGCCCCGTGTTTACTCTATCATCTTCTCAATCATTGCACTCCTTCTTATTTACTACTATCTGAACAACAACGCAGAAATATACGTTCTCAACAAAGTAAAATCCTCTCTGTACCAGTGCACAACATTATCACGTTTTCTACATTATTGTCATTCTCACGGACCTGACACTGAAACAATCTTCCTCAAAATATGAGAGAAATTAAAATGATTTCAAATTTCAAAAGACAGCTAATGGCCCACCTTCTGTTTAGTAGCTATCTCTTCCATATACTTGTCTGTAGCTCGCTTTTCTCTATCCTCCCTCCCCTATCAGTTTTCCCTAACCTTATCTACGCAGTTCTCTGCTGAAACTCTCTTCTTCCCTAACAGCCATTGCCACGGTCATTTCAGTTTTCTCCACTTTCATTATGCATTCCATTTCTACTACCAAACAAGGTTTCAAAAGTGCTGATCTAATCGGTAACATTCCTAATACCTCCCTTGTGTTATTATTATTATTATTGATGTTATTATTATTGTGAATTATTACTTTTATTAATATTGGAAATTATTATTATTCTCATTATTATTACTATTATGTTACGTTATAACTAATCGATGCCATTCTTTATCATCTTTGTTACTGTTATTATTATTATTATTATTATTATTATTATAGCCATTATTATTATTACTGTTGCGAGTTATTAGTTTTTATCAATAATGCAAATTATTATTGTGATTCTAATTTTTTTAATGTATTATTCCTGGTCAGATGTAAGAGAGGGCCTTGAGGCTCTAATCTGGTCAGGCTACATAAGCACTAAGTAAATCAAATAAAGATACACACTGAAGTTCGCTCAACTTAGAGGACTGTCACCAAAAACTAACACTGAAATATATCTCGCAAAATTCATGTGATTGACTCACAAGACCGCAAAACTTGTTAACACCGAAGATAGAACTTCCGTTCCAAAGCAAGTTAAAGTAAATAAAAATGTAAATGCAGACAGTTGACGGGCCTTCATTTATAAAATATACATAATTTTATTATTTGCCTTATGGTAAATTTTTTATACCACTGCATTATTATTATTTGTTAAGAAATCCTCACGCTAGTAGGTAACATTGATCAACTCTTCGCTAGACACTACAATAAACTGTACACGGCAATATGGCCGTTGTCCTCATGCGTACCTCATCAGAATGACTTTACTCGGTGTATCCCATGATTAAAACGAAGGCTGACCATTGTCACGATCAAACTAATATGTAAAACTGTCACGATAAAACTGACGCAGGAAACCGTCAGATAATAATCCCGTGATACTCTCCACAGTAATATCACGGTCGTGACGGGTGATGTGGACTACACGCGCTCAGTGGCTCTTACGTTGGTACGAAACACGGAAGTTTCTCAATTTGACTGATTCACAACCACACCTTCTGGAAGTGTTCTGCGTGCGGGAACTTGGTAGTATTTCTTTGTCTCTTGCGAACTTCCTCTAAGTGGTTCAAATGGCTCTGAGCACTATGGGACTCAACTGCTGAGGTCATAAGCCCCCTAGAACTTAGAACTACTTAAACCTAACTAACCTAAGGACATCACAAACATCCATGCCCGAGGCAGGATTCGAACCTGCGACCGTAGCGGTCGTGCGGTTCCAGACTGTAGCGCCTAGAACCGCTCGGCCACACCGGCCGGCGAACTTCCTCTTCCGTTTCGAATTGTGCCAAAGAGCCCCTAGTACCTACCGTGAATAATCCTCTCATTACGGCACTGAGGACATTAGGTAATATCCGTCAGAGCGCTCATTGCGCTATGAGTGTTGCTGAGCGGAGAACAAAGAACCACGATAGTACAGAAACAGTCGTGGAAATACATGTCCATGAAACACGGATATGGCTGTGTGTCATACCACTGGAATGCATGGAAACTATTTACCTCCTCTATTTGGTATCCACACCTGTTGTTAGACTCAGGGTTTCAAAAAAATGGTTCAAATGGTTCTGAGCACTATGGGACTTAACATCTGAGGTCATCAGTCCCCTAGAACTTAGAACTACTTAAACCTAAGGACATCACACACATCCATGCCCGAGGCAGGATTCGAACCAGCGGTCGCGCGGGTCCAGACTGAAGCGCCTAGAACCGCCCGGCCACTCCGGCCGGCAAGGGTTTATTAGCCTTTATCTGGGGAATCCAGTTTCACCAAACTCATGTTTAGTCTGCATTGAATATCTCGTCATTTCACGTTGCTACGTGATCAGAACGTAAATCTAGTTTAAAGAACGTTATACAATATTTTGTTGGGTACAGACGGAAATAAAGGACAGCGAACCCCACCACAAGATAATAACGAGAAATTTCAGTGTATAAGTAGGATGAAAATTAAAGTATGGCTCTTCATTTCAGAAATTCGGATACGGTACTAGAAATGGTAGAAGTCATACATTAGTATCATACAGTGAAAACATTACATTAGAACAACGTGAGTCACTTTGTATGAGTCCCATAGATAGGGATCTATGAAACATGGAAACAAATATGAAATGTAAATTTATGTATGTAGAAATATATTTGAAAATAGAGCATTACAGTGCTAACATTAATCATATTAAAACCGAATACTTTAATTTTAATAGTTGCTGTAAATAATCTTCAGTGTAGTTCAAGGAGTTGTTCAACAGAAAGTTCTTTAATTTAGTCTTAAAGTCCACTACATTATCCACAAGACATTTAATATGTACTGAAATTTTGTAGAATACGTATGCATACTTGTGTCTGACTCCTTTCTGTATTAATATTAAACCGGTGATGCTTTTTTAAAGGTTGTTTTTGGTTGTAGTATTATGTTCATGAAACAAACTCCTCTAAAGACATCTCTGCAAGCTGTTCGACAAATAACACGGTATGCAGCTGCAATAACAAGCTTCTGTACTCTAGAAATATTATTCCTGTAATTTGAATTTCTACAGAAAATGACCTCCTACGTCATTAGTCAACGCAAATACTCGGAGTAAACTTTTTTTAATATTCAATCCTAATGTACTCCATATTTTTGTGTTGTACTGCTATCTCTATCATTTATATTTATTTTCTGTTTAACTTAACATAATGCTATCCCATCTTGAACATGTTCTGCTGTTTTTCAGGGGAGCATACAAACTGACATATGCGTTTTTATATGATAAAGTATTGAAGCTAAATTAGCATAGACATATTATTGCTACAATTCTTTGCTTTATTTTCTGGTGGACAGCTGCTGAAGGATCTGGGGAGGAGGGTCAGCCAGAAGTCGACGTCTTATTATTATTATTATTATGGTGTGGAGCTCAGCAAGATGTATTTCACTGTCTGCTGAGTTAGACAAGACAGCCTGAGAGGGATGCATGCAGATCGTTTTATGTTAGATGCTATAGTGCAATATTTGTATGATACGCTTTTAACATGTCCTTTGTTCGCTCACTACATGGGCGTTCAAACGCATCATTCGCATTTTGTTTCCTTATGGCTGTAACTTAGGTTGTTGGTGTGAACTAAACTGGACTGGTTTCCTATTTTTTGACTTTCGTGTGTGTATGTATGCATATGGTGCGCTTACGTAAACGCTATTTGATAAAATAAGTCGCCAAAATTATCTGCAAGTGTATAACTGTGTTTGAATTAAGTTTTACCAAAATAATCGGAAAACCTGAAAGTGTAAACTAAATACACTATACTCCGAATTTCTGTATCGTACGGTGCAATGAACAGTGATGTAATGTGTGACGTCACAGTACGTGACTTGCAGTCCCAACACACAAAACTGAAAAGTGTGCATTAAGTTACAAAACGAATTTTGAAGGAAAACGCTTCTATTCAAATTCCCTGTAAATTTACGTACGCAAACTGACCAAATAAAATTCCAAACATTAAACGATACTCACGCGAATCTGACACTGTACTGAAGAACAGGTCTGTTTGAGAAAGAAATGGAATCTGAATTGAACTTTACTTAAACTGAACCTGATAACAATATTGAAATACAAAGCTTAACTGTAAATAATTTTGTTGTGTTCTGACTGAGGTGAAACTGGCCCTAACAAATTTTCATGACCTACCTGTAGCAACGGAAACGCGATACTGCTCGAAAGCGGTTGAAAAAAAAAAAAACCAGTGCAGCAGCAAACCAGCTAAAGGAAAGAAAACTTTGCGCCAGTGCGATTCAAGGACGTGTAGCTACACTAAGCATATTAAGCTTTAGTTTTAGCCACCGTGTTCCGTGAAATTCAATGAGGCGTCAAGCAATTTGAAAATAAAACTTTCGTGAGGAGATGGGGAAAGAGATTGGACCTACTGAATGATGTAGAAGAGACTAGCATTCAAAAACTATATTGCGAAACTCATTCCTTAAATATTACTGCCGTCTCTCAAAAAATCACTCCTTAAAGATATGACTGAATTTGTAGGAGGGTAGACGGGCGGTAAATATGACTCGTAGTGCAAGCCAAGTGAGCTGATAATTTTGTTTAATCAAGTTTCGATACTCGAACTGACTGACCCGAACCAATAAAGAAAACGCTAGCTAAAACTTTCCCTTTCTCAAATACATCGCAAATACATCGTAATGTAGCGACAACGTTACCAGAAAACTTCAAACTTCTCAAATCGATCTTTACAAAATCATATTCCCAAAATTCAACATCCTCTGCGTTTGCATCTCTGTGCTTTGCAACCTGTTTCCAGACCACTCACATTCAGCAGCATGAGAAAGGACCGACACCCTCATTTGTTTATCACAGAATATTCACTGGTAACAATAATACTATTGACAACCAAAGATCACCTTCCTTGTACTCAGAATCTTTGTGGCTTAACATATCGACTGTCGAAGACTTCTGTTTGAAAAATATCCAATGTACAAATATGAAGTGTGTGATACATCGAATAAAAATTGGGCTCACATCGCTTTCACTGAATACCAAAAACAAGCTAGTAACTTTGTACGGTACACGATGTGAATGAAACATTGAAACACCGAAATTGTAAATGAACAAATATTGAGTGTGTTAGCTGCCCCAAATGGACATTCTTTTATTGTGCTCCACATTTCTCGTGGCTTTTGTGAGCTATACTGACGCTGCACTGACCGTCTTTGGCTCATGCAACTGGGATGTAACTTATATGAGCCGACTTCGGGTAAAATCACTGCATCAGATAAAATAGCTTTCACCATTATCGTGTCAAGTGATTAGCGAAAGCTGAGACATCAGCAAAACATGTTGTATTTTTTTGTGTGGTAATTTATTTGTGACTTTCTGATGTTCCATGCCACTTTTTATTACAGTCTGCCGCAACAATACTATGTGACTTTCAGTACTGTAAAATACACGTACATACAATAATGTTGCAAGACCGGATGATGAAGTGTAGATCTGTCGAATCCGATAATAGTAAAAAAAAAGATTACTAGCGATCTTAGTAAACTTGATTCTTCAAGAATAACATATCTTTTAGATCTCCCCCAGAGATGGACGCAATGTCAAACATATACAAAAGAAAATATTATGATAAAAAGGAAAGTGATCAGACGCTTAAGGGAGACGAAAATTTAATAACGATGGGTGTTTGCAATCCGATGGTAGGAAAAGGAAGAGGAGGAAAAATTGGAGAACATGGACGGCGGAAAAGGAATGAAAGAGGAAGTCGTCTGGTACAGTTTTACACACAGCAATATTTATTTATCACTAACATTTGTTTTAAGAATCATTAAAGGAGGCTGGATGGAATGGATAGTATCTTGATAAGGGATTGTAAGATAAGCACCAAGAAAAGTAAAACAGTGTTAATGGAATTTATCGAACTAAATCAGACGATGCTGCGGGAATTATATGAGACACTAAAACCAGATGAGTTTTACTATTTGGGCAATAAGATAACTGACGAGACGGAAGTAGAGAGCATATAAAATGCTCACTGCTTATAGCACGAAAATCGTTTTCGAAAGTGGAGACTTTGTGAACACGTAATACAAATTTAAGTGTTAACACATCTTTTCTGAAATTATTTATCTGATGTGTAGCTTGAAACGTCCCCTTTGAACAATTATAAATGACTGTGCTTAAACTGACATACAATATTTTTAGCGCAACGCAATCTGACTTTCAAAAATCTCTACAAAAGAATGGCCCTGACTAACATTAACCTATACGTTTCACAAATCACTTACCTCACAAAAATCTTCGCTACTCAAGCTACTGCAATACAGCGAGCGCCACTACTGCCAGCTAAATAAAAGATTCAAACTACTGAAGGCACTAACTACTGATAGGGATAGTTAGCAAATGAAAGATATTAATAGAGAACAAACAATGTATTTACCTTGATATCATCATATATAAATATAGCAGTTCATGACAAATTTCAAAACTCCGCCATCTCTCTCCCCACATCCACCACTGCTGGCGGCTCACCTCCAACTGCACAACGCTACGCGCTGTTAACATCCAGCTGCCCAACACTACAATGGCAGACAACAATGCAAACTAGACACAGACTGCACACAGCACAGCCAGCGATTTGCATACAGAGGTGGCTTTACAATTAAAAAACCTACTTACATAGCCTCCATGCTCCCCACAAAAAATTTTACAAATTGGTTTGGGCAGTGGCCAATACAGATTTGAAAAAAATTTTCATAATTACAATAACAAAGAAATCAAATGCACACACTTATTGATACAATGTTGGTCAAAAGCTAAGATTTTGTCACAGTCCATAAAGACAGTCCTGATCATTCATCATAATAGTAATTACAGTTTTTTTCGCAAAGTCTCATTAGTAAAAGAACTTGCACACAGAAGTAGTGGATTTCCATGCAGTCTTGAAGAAGTAATGTTGTCCTTCCAACGGAAAGACCATGCTGAGTCTTGACATGCTGACAGGTAATGGGCCACAACAGAGCAAACCCACAGCAGAGTCATTCGACGTTTTGAAGAATATTGGTAGGTAGGTCATCACAGAGCAGACCCACTGTAGTCTTGGTAGAGATTATGGTATAGGTGGGCCACCAGAAGCGCAGACCCACTGCAGTCCTTGTAGAAATAATGGTACTGGTGAGTCAGCAAAGGTGTAGACCCACTGTAGTCCTTGTAGAGACGGCCAGCAGCCATCTGCTGCAAATATGCAGGTGCACAATCACCATCGAAGAGTCTTGCAGAGAATATAGCAAGTCCATAAACCACAACTTGTGCACTCACAAAGTTTCTGGAATTGTCCTTAGAACCAGCAATGCTGTTATCCAGTCCCTTTCTGAATCATTAACACACGTGCAAACACTATCAGTCCCTACTTCTCACATATTGTCCATATACTATGACCAACGGAAATGTGTGCAGTGAAATGAATGCTTACAAGTTACTTAGTTTGATAAACTGGTGTCAATTACAATTTTATAACATGAGAATACAATAACAAAGGTACAGAATACATCATTAAAGAACATAACAATACAGATAACATTTGTAGTAAAACAGGCTTTACAAAAGAATAGAAATAGACATATACATCAATGTTACAGGAATTATGAGATAAGTAGATACATAAAATATAAGAATAACTTTTGGAACATCAACTTTACACATGAGCTTTAAAACAAAACAGAATAAATAATGTCTAAGCATATTTACAAGGTAAATAACATATTATTAATGCAAATTATATTTGAGGATAACAGTATTCCTCATCATAGTGAATGTAGCTTAGTATTAGAAAAATTCTACAATATAAGTCTTATCAGATAAACATATAAATACAGGAAAAACATAAATACCCAAGGGTACACAAACATATAGCGGAATAATACAAGGAAAGGACAGGGTTTGTTTTACTGCAGTATTTTGCAAACAAAACTTTCTTTACTTCTCGGAGATCTCCCTTCGTTCTTCATTATTTCCAAAAGTCCTATCTATACCTGCTTTCTGTACTTTTCTCGTATAGCCTCTCAGTGCATTTCTTCAAATTCATCGCAACTCATTCTCTCATAGGCTACCCCCTCTTAAGCTAACTTAAATCTACTGAGCTCAGATGCTAAACTAAGGGACGAGGCAATGCAGCAGCACAAAACAATTAACACAAACATCAATGACAAAAAATTTAAATAGACAAAGCAATTGCAATATTACAACTAATGTAAGGCACTGTGCAGCAAACAAGAAAAATAAATGCGTAGTAAACTGGCTTAACAGCGTAATACAAAGTCAAATTCAGTAACATTATGCCTGGCAAACAGCAGCAGCAAATAAAAAAAACATATATCTAAACATGACATAGCTCAAGCAGAAAAAATAGTACACTAAAGATAACAATGCAGACAAGGGAAATGTATATTCACATCTTAATGTCTATGTAATTAAAGTGGTGCACCACAAGAAGTTATTCTACCAAAAAGTTACCAATTACTTGAAAAGAAAATTATGAATGCAGTTCCTGTGAAGGTAAATGTCATTTTGTGCTCCCTCATTTTTTTGAAAAAATTATTATTTACTCGATCTGTAGACAGAAAATATTTATATTAGTACATCTATAAAATTTTATTTTAACCAATGCTGCAGTGCAGCTAGAAACTAGATATCAAATGTAATAAGCAACTATGTACAAAGTAAAGCATAAGAACATCATTCAGTAGTCATTAGGCATTTCATAAGTTAGTAGAAAAATCTCTCAACTAGAGAACAGTAGTCATAATCAGGTGTATAGACATAAAAATATTTCTCGTCATTTCATTAGGCAATTTAGTAAATATCATAAATTAAGAACTCTACAGTGTAATCATGTTTTCAAGTTTGAGGGTGTCGTATTTACGATGCTTTCTACAAAGGAATGTCGATAGCGAGGATAATGGCCTCCCCCTTTTTTTTTTCTACCACCTAATGGCTTTTTCTCAAGGTGGCTGGCACACCTGGCCGCTCACAACGAATTACGTCACGGTCACTTGGCTTTCTTACCGAAATATTTACGACAGCAGTTTTCGCTACAGTGACAGTCTCATATAAAAATTTCACAGGTCGAAAATTTGTGTTACAAATGTGTAGAAACAAAATCCTATAAATATAACAGCGTCCAAAAAATTTTCACCAGCATTGTGATACATTCACGCATATACACACATTTCATAACTCTTAAAGTACGATTCTTGGTTTCCAACAACCTTTTTCACAAATCAGAGTCCCTAATCACTACTCATTATTCCTTACCTTATTCATCGACACTTCTTCAATATTTCATCATAACAGATATGTAGCATAATCAAATAACTCATATAGAATCAGCTTACTGATCATAAACATACCGCAACAGCATAATACACATAGTCATCGTAATAATAACATCATAACACCTCAGTCAACTCTCAAAATCGTCGTAGCTTCCTCCAATGATTTCAAAACCTAAAAAAATTTTCTGCTCATGTCAAAAGTGTCATCTGCCTCAAACGCACTTTAAAAATCATAATCCCATACCAAATACATCATTCAAAGCTCTCATAGTATCACAATGGTTCCGAAAAATATGAGCATTTCACAAAGTACAGACAAAATACAATTTCATAAGTGTGAAGTTATCCAACTGTGTAATTACATAAACATCTGTCACTGACATAGTAAAAAGAATGTTTGTTTCTCTGTCAAATAATCAGATAGCTGTGTAATTCTGTGTTAGAGAAATATGGTACCGATGTGTAAAGTTGTATAAGCAAATACCATATTAGCTAGGGCTCCTTGTGCTTGCCAAACACATGGTACACAAAGTAGGCGTGTATCCCCCTGAGGATTAATGTAATTATACCCTCAAGTGTTACAGATTACAGCAATGGAATGAAATGTATCACGGAAAACTTTCTTTGTAATCCAAAAATCTTTAAAAATAAATGTTTTAAGTACAAAATTAATCACTCAAATACGTGTACTGTAGCGCTAAATGTGCGTCTTGTTGCAACATAATCTGTGTGGAAGTGTCATAGTTATCGTCCTCCGAAAGCTAAGTTCTGCAGAAGTCAATGTACTTACCTCATAATACACAAAAGTGAAATGCTTTGCGTATAAATGTCTTAGTTATTACGCTTATTGCCGTGATGAGGAAAGTACTGTGCTGTAACGTATTGTTGTGCTACGGAAAAGGCAGTCTCATTGTAGCTATACCACAAAAGTTACTACTAAAACATGTTTTACTTTCCAGAATAATTCAGAAAAACTGTGCAGATATAAAACAGATATAGCGCAAAAGCAACATTGTAAATTGTCACTCATTAGTAGCGTCGTGATAAAATCGTGTATCTGTCACATAAACTAATCACTCTGTCGTCTGGTATCTCACAGAAAGTACTTTAAATCCAGAATGTATGTTCAAGTAAACCAAAATGTTGCATTAAAATTTCGTTAGCAGTACTGGTAAATGTTCTAAGTATGTGAGCCTTATAGTCATTACGTAAACGTGCAACTAACAAGCAAGAATGTACACACGCAATAACACTGTGTCGTCTGTTCACAATAACAATGCATTCGTAATTTCTGTTTCAATAAGTTCTCTTGGTTCTTGATTGGATATTTAACTTCAAACATTGTTGCATGGTAACAGTTTCTAAGTCTGACAATCATACTAGTAATGTAAAGTGAAAAGTTTTATGGCAATGACAAAGTTAAAAAGCAGATTATCTTTCAATAAACGGTTTTACATGTGAAATGTGGTGTAAACCTTTACTCTTCCTAGTACTCAGAGTTTGAACTTGAATGAAATTGTCAGGCGGTATACGTCGGTAAAGAATACTGGAATTTTTCTCAAGGTTAGCGTCTATGTTATTTTTCTCTGAGCCCCTGGCGCACGCGGCTGCCTGCTGTGCGAGTCATTGTCTGTCTCTTTGTTGGCGCGCGTCGTTATTGGGATTAGGAGACCTAACTTCTACAAATTCGCCGTGCCGAGAGGGCCCAGCCGTGTTAGAATCCCACTAGTTCTGATGAAATTGACGTCTGTCGTTATGATTTTATCGTCTGTCGTCATGTCGGTAGATTCCGTAGTTTCTTCCTTGTCGGTCACGTGGTGGAGAATTTCTCCCTGAATCGTAACTCTGCGCTGAACTGTTGCGTCTGAAGTTATTCTGTCTCCCCTGGTAATAATTGTTTTGGTTCCCAAATTGTCTGTTTCTGTGGTTATCTCTGTCATATTCATTACTACGGAAATGCGATCTTTCTCTGTAACTATTATTACTCTGCCAGTGGTTGTCATATGGGTGGTATCTGTTTTGGTCACGATTTGTGTTGTGAGAATAGCCTTGTCGTGTCAAGTTATTACTTCTTTCATCGCGGAATTGCGACGGATGTGACCTGTAATTGTTGTGTTCCTGGTTTCGCGTTCCGCGATTGTCAGTGTCAATTTCTAATTCTTGTAAGAGTCCCTGAAATGCTTCAATATCGTCTTTGCAACGTCCTGCCAAAATAATATGTCGTAAATGTTCAGGCAGTTTGATTAAGCAAGTGCGGATGAGTTCTGAGGGGCTGTATGGGTTTGAAAGATACTGATTCTTATGCAACATGTCTTCAAAATATTTCATAAGACTGGAAAATTCAGATTGTTCGAAACGTTTCATCATTATGATGCTATGTTTTACTCGGTCTTGTGTGGCTTGAGACCAATATGCTGAGAGGAAGGCATGGTAAAACTCTCCTTCACTGTGGCAATCGTGAATGACCGATCGCATTCTTACAGCTAGTTCATTCTCTAAGTAGCCACACATAAATTCTAATCTGTGCTCTAATGACCAGTTGGGAGGAAAACAATGAGAGAATTGATGGAGCCACGCTTGTGGATGAATGTCGTTGCAAGAATTCTTAAATGTTTTGAATTTACGTGTAGTAATGAACAGCTTATAGTCAAAATCGTCATGTCGGCGAGTCGCATGTCGGTCATTGTTACTTCGTTTCGGCGGTTCCATCTCAAAATCCAATGCGCCTTGCCAATTTCTTTCATAATTTCCGAAGTGTCCTGTGTTATTGTTTTGTGGTTGTTCCGTATTTCTATGTCCCTCTTCCTGTATTGGAGCGCGAGTGTCCTCTGAAATACGTAATTCTTGTATTACCTGCGTCAACTGATCTTGTACTTCCCGAATTTCTCTTTTGTACTGTGTATTGATTTGATTTTGATTTTGTTTGAAATTTCTTATTTGTTCATACTCTTCCATGTCAGTGAAGGCTACGGGTCTTGTGTCATTCAGATCATCATCTACCTTTGTAGATAAGTTAGTGACCTGATCCGAAAGTTCGGCTACTTTCTCCGATAGTGTACTTATTTCCTCCATGTGTCTTTCTGAACCAATTTTCAGGGTATCTACTGTGTCCTTTAAGTTTTCCTGAGTTCTTGCAAGTTGTGTAACCGAATCGGTAGATGCAACTGAGTCAATTTTAGCTTGCAAGGTCTCATGATTTTCATGAACAATTGTTTGCAGTTCTTCTGATTCTGTAATACATTTTCATGACGAGAAAAAATAGGTTGGAAATGCTCACAAATTTGTGTTTTTACGTCATTACAGACCTTTTCACATTTCGATTCAATGTTATGTAACTCAGTAGTTAAATCTTCACGTGTTTTTTCAAGTGTGGTGTCTATCTTTTGAAGCTTTTGCTGTGTTTGTCTCTGATTTTGTTCCATTGTGTCTAACTTTTCAAGCTTTTGTCCCATTTGTTGCATTAATTGTAATAACAATGCACTGGTGTCCGAAACATGCTCCTCAGTGCTTTTCGGCAGTGAAGTTGCACCGGCAACATTCACATTTTGACAAGCGGAAAATGTGTCTTGACTCATTTGAGAAAACGGTGAGAACCCAAAACCTGAGTCTACAGTATTTGCAAAATTGTGTCCTGTCATTCCCGATTCCTCAGGCGAGCTGTTGCCGACCGATCGATCGATAATGCGTCCCTCTTCACTAATTGTTTCACTGTCCACGCCATTGTTTGCCGCCCGCTCCATTTCCCTATGCACAGTTACCAAATTACTACTTTGAATGTCTGTTAATTCATTACTCTGCGGCGCTAACACACTGCTTTCGTCTTCACTGTCATTTCTCAGTTTACTTTGGAGCCTAATGGTTCAAATGGCTCTGAGCACTATGGGACTCAACTGCTGTGGTCATCAGTCCCCTAGAACTTAGAACTACTTAAACCTAACTAACCTAAGGACATCACACACATCCATGCCCGAACAGGATTCGAACCTGCGACCGTAGCAGTCGCACGGTTCCGGACTGCGCGCCTAGAACCGCGAGACCACCGCGGCCGGCCTTTGGAGCCTAGTATTACGTTTTTCACACGCCATTATTGTCACAATATTTCACACGACAACACAGAAAAGCACAATTTGAAGAGCAAAAATAAGAGAACACATTAACATAACACTGAAAATAATATCTAGTTAATTGCAGCTGCGAAATACTTGGTGCAAATCTACATGCATGCCACAACTGTTTTACTGTACAACAATGAAAGACTGCAACTACAAAGGAGATTTTCTCTACAATTGCGCGCTAGCAATAAACAAAGGCTACACTAATTACACAAACTACAAGAAAAAAAAATCAGAAGATTCCAGTGAGGTATCCTAGGCCAAGGGTCGACATATGAAACGTCCCCTTTGAACAATTATAAATGACTGTGCTTAAACTGACATACAATATTTTTAGCGCAACGCAATCTGACTTTCAAAAATCTCTACAAAAGAATGGCCCTGACTAACATTAACCTATACGTTTCACAAATCACTTACCTCACAAAAATCTTCGCTACTCAAGCTACTGCAATACAGCAAGCGCCACTACTGCCAGCTAAATAAAAGATTCAAACTACTGAAGGCACTAACTACTGATAGGGATAGTTAGCAAATGAAAGATATTAATAGAGAACAAACAATGTATTTACCTTGATATCATCATATATAAATATAGCAGTTCATGACAAATTTCAAAACTCCGCCATCTCTCTCCCCACATCCATCACTGCTGGCGGCTCACCTCCAACTGCACAACGCTACGCGCTGTTAACATCCAGCTGCCCAACACTACAATGGCAGACAACAATGCAAACTAGACACAGACTGCACACAGCACAGCCAGTGATTTGCATACAGAGGTGGCGTTACCAATAAAAAAACCTAAACAGCCTACTTACAAGCTTTGTGCTGATAGTAGACGTAGGCGATAAACAACCGAGACAAAAAAGAGAATGGAGGCTTTTGAATTGTGGTGCTATAGAGGATCGCTGAATATTAGATACGTATATCGAAGAACAACGTCTCAAAAATGAGATCGACAGGAAGTGCAAAATGGCTAAGAAGAGATGGTTAGAGGACAAATGTAAGGATGTAGAGGCCTATCTCACTAGGGGTAAGATAGATACCGCCTACAGGAAAATTAAAGAGACCTTTGGAGATAAGAGAACGACTTGTATGAATATCAAGAGCTCAGATGGAAACCCAGTTCTAAGCAAAGAAGGGAAAGCAGAAAGGTGGAAGGAGTATATAGAGGGTCTATACAAGGGCGATGTACTTGAGGACAATATTATGGAAATGGAAGAGGATGTAGATGAAGATGAAATGGGAGATATGATACTGCGTGAAGAGTTTGACAGAGCACTGAAAGACCTGAGTCGAAACAAAGCCCCCGGAGTAGACAATATTCCATTGGAACTACTGACGGCCGTGGGAGAGCCAGTCCTGACAAAACTCTACCATCTGGTGAGGAAGATGTATGAGACAGGCGAAATACCCTCAGACTTCAAGAAGAATATAATAATTCCAATCCCAAAGAAAGCAGGTGTTGACAGATGTGAAAATTACCGAACTATCAGCTTAATAAGTCACAGCTGCAAAATACTAACACGAATTCTTTACAGACGAATGGAAAAACTAGTAGAAGCCAACCTCGGGGAAGATCAGTTTGGATTCTGTAGAAACACTGGAACACGTGAGGCAATACTGACCTTACGACTTATCTTAGAAGAAAGATTAAGGAAAGGCAAACCTACGTTTCTAGCATTTGTAGACTTAGAGAAAGCTTTTGACAATGTTGACTGGAATACTCTCTTTCAAATTCTAAAGGTGGCAGGGGTAAAATACAGGGAGCGAAAGGCTATTTACAATTTGTACAGAAACCAGATGGCAGTTATGAGAGTCGAGGGGCATGAAAGGGAAGCAGTGGTTGGGAAGGGAGTAAGACAGGGTTGTAGCCTCTCCCCGATGTTGTTCAATCTGTATATTGAGCAAGCAGTAAAGGAAACAAAAGAAAAGTTCGGAGTAGGTATTAAAATTCATGGAGAAGAAATAAAAACTTTGAGGTTCGCCGATGACATTGTAATTCTGTCAGAGACAGCAAAGGACTTGGAAGAGCAGTTGAATGGAATGGACAGTGTCTTGAAAGGAGGATATAATATGAACATCAACAAAAGCAAAACAAGGATAATGGAATGTAGTCTAATTAAGTCGGGTGATGCTGAGGGAATTAGATTAGGAAATGAGGCACTTAAAGTAGTAAAGGAGTTTTGCTATTTGGGGAGCAAAATAACTGATGATGGTCGAAGTAGAGAGGATATAAAATGTAGGCTGGCTATGGCAAGGAAAGCGTTTCTGAAGAAGAGAAATTTGTTAACATCCAGTATTGATTTAAGTGTCAGGAAGTCATTTTTGAAAGTATTTGTATGGAGTGTAGCCATGTATGGAAGTGAAGCATGGACGATAAATAGTTTGGACAAGAAGAGAATAGAAGCTTTCGAAATGTGGTGCTACAGAAGAATGCTGAAGATTAGATGGGTAGATCACATAACTAATGAGGAAGTATTGAATAGGATTGGGGAGAAGAGAAGTTTGTGGCGCAACTTGACCAGAAGAAGGGATCGGTTGGTAGGGCATGTTCTGAGGCATCAAGGGATCACCAATTTAGTATTGGAGGGCACCGTGGACGGTAAAAATCGTAGAGGGAGACCAAGAGATGAATACACTAAGCAGATTCAGAAGGATGTAGGTTGCAGTAGGTACTGGGAGATGAAAAAGCTTGCACAGGATAGAGTAGCATGGAGAGCTGCATCAAACCAGTCTCAGGACTGAAGACCACAACAACAACAACAACAACATCGAAGAACAAATGATTTTTCTTTTTCATTAGTCTTCAGACTAGTTTGATGCGGCCCGCCACGAATTCCTCTCCTGTGCTAACCTTTTCATGTCAGAGTAGCACTTGCAACCTACGTCATAAATTATTTGCTCGATGTATTCCAATCTCTGTCTTCCTCAACAAGTTTTGCCCTCTACAGCTCCCTCTAGTACCATGGAAGTCATTCCCTCATGTCTTAAGAGATGTCCTATCAACCTGTACCCTCTCCTTATCAGTGTTTTCCACATATTCCTTTCCTCTCCGATTCTGCGTAGAACCTCCTCATTCCTTACCTTATCAGTCCACCGAATGTTCAACATTCGTTTGTAGCACCACATCGCAAATGCTTTGATTATCTTCTGTTCCGGTTTTCCTACAGTCCATGTTTCACAACCATATAATGCTGTACTCCAGACGTATATTCTCAGAAATTTCTTCCTCAAATTAAGGCCGATATTTGATAATAGTAAACTTCTCTTGGCCAGGAATGCCTTTTTTGCCGTAGTTAGTCGGCTCTTGATGTCCTCCTTGCTCTGTCCGTCATTGGTTATTTTACTGCCTAGGTAGCAGAATTTATTAACTTTATCTTGACCATCAGTCCTGATATTAAGTTTCTCGCTGTTCTCATTTCTGCTACTTCTCATTACCTTCGTCTTCATTCGATTTACTCTCAATCCATACTCTGTACTCATTAGACTATTCAGTCTGTTCAGCAGATCACGTAATAGTAATGTCTTCGGCGAATCGTATCATTGATATCCTTTCACATTGATTTTTAATTCCACTCCTGAACTTTCTTTTATATCCATCACTGCTTCCTCGATGTACAGATTGAACAGTAGGGGCGATAGGCTGCATCCTTGTCTTACACCCTTTTTAATACGAGCATTTCGTTCTTGGTCGTCCACTCTTATTATTCTCTCTTGGCTGTTGTACATATTGTGTATGACCCGTCTCTCCCTATAGCTTACCCTTAACTTTTTTCAGAATTCCGAGCATCTTGAACCATTTTACATTGTCGGACGCTTTTTCCAGGTCGACAAATCCTATGAACGTGTCTTGATTTTTCTTTAGCCTTGCTTCCGTTATTCACCGTATATTCTCAGAAATTTCTTCCTCAAATTAAGGCCTCTCTCTTGCCTTTACTTTTCCTAAAGCCAAACTTATCGTCATCTAGCTCATCCTCAAGTTTCTTTTCCATTCTTCTGCATATTATTCTCGTAAGGAACTTGGATGCATGAGCTGTTAAGCTGACTGTGCGATAATTCTCGCACTTGTCAGCTCTTGCCGTCTTCGTGGATGATGTTTTACCGAAAGTCACATGGTATTTCGCCAGACTCAAACATCCTGCACACCAACGTGAATAGTCATTTTCTTGCCACTTCCCCCAATGATTTTAGAAATTCTGATGGAATGTTGTCGATCCCTTCTGCCTTACTTGACATTAAGTCCTCCAAAGCTCTCTTAAATTCTGATTCTAACTCTGGATCCTCTACCTCTTCTAAATCGACTACTGTTTCTTTTTCTATCACATCAGACAAATCTTCCCCCTGATAGAAGCTTTCAGTGTACTCTTTCCACCTATCCGCTCTCTTCTGCATTTAACAGTGCAATTCCCGTTGCACTCTTAATGTTAGCAGCCTTGCTTTTAATGTCACCGAAGGTTGTTTGACTTCCTTGTGTGCTGAGTCTTATCTTCCAACTATCATTTCTTTTTCGATGTCTTCATATTTTTCCTGCCGGCCGGAGTAGCCGAGCGGTTCTAGGCGCTTCAGTCTGGAACCGCGCGACCGCTACGGTCGCAGGTTCGAATCCTGCCTCGGGCATGGATGTGTGTGATGTCCTTAGGTTAGTTAGGTTTAAATAGTTCTAAGTTCTAGGGGACTGATGACCTCGGCAGTTAAGGCCCATAGTGCTCAGAGCCATTTTTTCCTGCAGCCATTTCGTCTTAGCTTACCTGCACTTCCTATTTATTTCATTCCTTAGCGACTTGTGTTTCTGTATTCCTGAGTTTCCCGGAACATTTTTGAACTTCCTCCTTTCATCACTCAACTAAAGTATTTCTTCTGTTACCCATTGTTTCTCCGCAGTTACCTTCTTTGTACCTATGTTTTCCTTTTCAACTTCTGTGATGGCCCTGTTTAGAGATGTTCATTCCTCTTCAACTGTACTGCCTATTGAGCTATTCCTTATTGCTGTATCTATAGCCTTAGAGAACTTCTAGCGTATCTCGTCATTCCTTAGTGCTGCCGTATCCCACTTCTTTGCTTATTGATTCTTCTTGACTAATGTCTTAAACTCCAGCCTACTCTTTACCACTTCTGTATTTTGATCTGGATCTATATCTGCTCCTGGGTACGCCTTACAATGCAGTAT
Source organism: Schistocerca serialis cubense (assembly GCF_023864345.2). Classification (NCBI taxonomy): domain Eukaryota; kingdom Metazoa; phylum Arthropoda; class Insecta; order Orthoptera; family Acrididae; genus Schistocerca; species Schistocerca serialis. The sequence goes on along the minus strand of NC_064644.1, from coordinate 290,766,281 downwards.
CTGACTTCGGGAAGCCTGTCCGACCATGACGTAATCTAACTGAAATCTTCCCATATCACCCGGCCTTTCCCAAGTATACCTCCTCTTGTGATTCTTGAACAGGGTATTCGCTATTACTAGCTGAAACTTGTTACAGAACTTAATTAGTCTTTCTCCTCTCTCGTTCCTTGTCCCAAGCCCATATTTTCCTGTAACCTTTTCTTCTACTCCTTCCCCTGTAACTGCATTCCAGTCCCCCATGACTATTAGATTTTCATCCTCCTTCAATTACTATATTACCTTTTCAGTATCCTCATACACTTTCTCTATCTCTTCATCTTCAGATTGCGTCGTCGGCATGTATACCTAAACTATCGTTATCGGTGTTGGTTTGTTGTCGATTCTGATAAGAACGACCCTGTCACTGAACTGTTCACAGAAACACACTCTCTCCCCTACCTTCCTATTAATAACGAATCCTACTCTTGTTACACCATTTTCTGCTGCCGTTGATATTACCATATACTCATTTTACCAGAAATCCTTGTCTTCTTTCCACTACACTTCACTCACCCCCACTATATCTAAATTGAGGCTTGGCATTTCCCTTTTCAGATTTTCTAGTTCCCCTACCACAGGGCTTCCCAACCTTTTCAGCTGGCGGACCCCTTCTTCAGTCGAAAATCCATGGCAGACCCCTAGTCAGTCAAGAGCACAGTAACTTTAAATTTCAGAGCGAAACCCATGTGAACTGAAAGCTTCTTAATGCAAGTGCTATGTTCCCAATGACCCCCCACCCCCGAAGTATCAACAGTCTTTGGTTTAGCCTCCAGAGCGGCCGAGCGGTTATAGGCGCTACAGTCTGGAACCGCGCGACCGCTACGGTCGCAGGTTCGAATCCTGCCTCGGGCATGGATTTGTGTGATGTCCTTAGGTTCGTTAGGTTTAAGTAGTTCTAAGTTCTAGGGGACTGATGACCTCAGAAGTTAAGTCCCGTAGTGCTCAGAGCCATTTGAAGTCTTTGGTTTAGAGATGAATGAAAACAACTTGAAATTAACGATCCAATTTGAATTCCCACTGTGTCCACACACTTACTAGTGGATTTACTCCCTTTGATCAACACACTATTGCCAGATTAAAATTACTTGGTAACTGACATTTCACACGTTGGAGCTGCCTTCCTCCAAGAGCAATCAACGTCACGTCCAAACTGTTCGCTGTTGACAAGCTGCCGCTTATGGTCTGTTCACTTCCACTGTTTGGCTACTGTTGTGTAAGAAGTATGCATATTTTGTAACAGTCGTGTGTGTGTGCGTGTGTCTGTGGTTTTTCGTGAAATCCGAAGAAAAATGTTCAAATGTATGTAAAGTCTATGGGAGTCAAAAATCGACTTATTAGGTAGTGCACTGACAAAGCAAGGTTAACATTTAATGATGCCTGGGCCCGCATACGTGCCAGCGAGCGCTGTGATTGGTCGACAAAACTCGCTCCGCGCATGCGTAAAAGGTTTCAGCGCATCTAGCGTCGTGAGCCGGCGCACAAACGACCCCCGTATTGTTGCGAAACAGTCGATGAGAGAAGCCACATTCTCCGGCACTAAACTGTGTATGTGTCCTCACTTAGGAACCGCAAAGGCTGCTTGGGAATACGACCTGAAGTAAAAAGTACACGTTTTTCAGGCGAAAAAAAAGTTATGAATTTGATTTTAACATTTTTATTCAATAATTTTACTCATTATTTTACACGATTTGGTGAATGGTGGCCGCGGACCTCCTAGAAAGAGCCGGCGGACCCCTAAGGGGTCCGCGGACCACACTTTGGGACGCCCTGCCCTACCACGTTCAATCTTCTGACATTTCACGCCCCGACTCGTAGTACGTTATCCTTGCATTGATTATTCAATCTTTTTCTCATGGTAACCTCCCCCTTGGCTGTCCCCACCCAGAGATCCGAATGGGGGACTATTCCAGAATCTTTTGCCAATGGAGAGATCATCATGACACTTCTTCAGTTACAGGCCACATGTCCTGTGGATACACGTTACGCGTCTTTAATGCAGTGGTTTCCATTGCCTTATGCATCCTCATGCTGTTGATCATTGCCGATGAGGAGGTACTGAACCGAATTGGGGGCAAAAAGAAATTTATGGCATAACTTGAGTAAAAGAAGGAATCCAGAGGCAAAAAGGAATCATGAGTTCGTCAATGGAGGTAAATGTGAAAGGTAAAAATTCTAGAGGATGAATATAATAAGCAGATTCATATGGATGTGGGCTGCAGTACTCATTCGGGAGAGAAGATTATGACACAAGGTAGGGTAGCGTGGAGGGCTGCATCAAACCAGTTTTCGGACTGAAGGCTACAACAACAGACTATATTTACAGAGGATATTTCAATTATATGTACCAATTTTTGTAAAATTTTAAACTATTCAGTCACGAAGTGGTGCCCTTATTTAATACTAGTGTCATCAACAAACGGACTGAATTTGTCATCTGGCAATGCAATTAAAGATCACTGGTATTTGTCGGAAAGAACACAAGACCCAAAATCAAACCTTGTGGTACATCGTCCGATTGTTCTAAATTCCAAGTGCCTATTGGAGTGTCATGGGCTTGGAAGTGAAACAATCAGCGTTCTTCCATACAAATAAGATAAGTCATGAACCTACTGTGTATCATATCAGATTGGCAGTGTGAGTGAAACTGCATCTCCTTAGAGCAAAAGGAAGTAGAATGCGTTCCTCTGAGGCCTTGTAAGACATCTGGAGTTAATTAGCAAGTCATTTGTCTCAGATGGGCAATAAAAATAGAGCTCCACGGACGAAAGTGTAAGAAATAATAGCCGAAACAGACCGTATCTGACAGGCTGTCGTTCGCGATGCGTTATCGGACGTATCTGACGCGCCGGAACGGACTCGACTCGGCGCAGTCGACTGTAAAAGGTTATCGAGCCGAGCCCTGAGAAGCCCTCAGATGCCATGCAAGATAGGGGGCCCCACGACGCCGTTGGATTTTCACACCTCCCATTCGCCATCACAGGCAGAGACACGGCTCTCGTGTTATGCGCTGGGACAGCGGTGTCGCGACGTTCTCATGTAAGCCGCTGCCATTGCAAATGATGAGGAAAGTAATCTAAAGTATTACCAAGGTCCAGAGATGATGATGACATCAATGAAATTTTACTATCGTTTCCCAGGTACATATTAGGCGAAGATAAAACAAGCGCCATCTTGATGTGCGAAACAGCTCCGGTTATACGTCTTGTTTAAATAACCACGTAGCATGTGTTCAGTTCAGTGTATAAACAAGGAATTATGCGCTGTAATAACTTCTTCTATGTTTGACAGCTTATCCCATTCAAGAATTCATTCAAATGTAGCACAGCTTGGGTACGGTCAGGGTATTTGCAGTAATATTTTTTAATTGAGGCAAAGCGATGCCTTGCTTAGAGTGCTACAGGTCTTGTGTGTTAGCGAGGAAGTGAACTACCTGTGAACCCGGGCGCATATACTTGCTGTAAATGCTAAAAGTAAAATTTTTTGGGCTAAATTATTAAAATCTAACAGCTTCGTTAAATTCTGTGGGTTTTCATGATTATATTAGTATTTAACACTTGGGTTTGTTTTCTGTTTTATAATTGCGATAGTTAAAATGCGCATTTCAGCTCTTCATTGATTGAGAAAGGGTTATAAAATTAATACATATTGAGGTTTAATCAAAATCGTGCCAATAATTGGATAATGAGCTCAGCTTTCAAAATATTGGATGGTTTATGGTCACAAATAAATGAAGCGAAATTAATCATTAGGTGAAATCAGTTTGTTGCTACCTAACCACAGCAGGGAGAGAACCGAAACATATATTAATTTAATGGCTCGACTGCTACCCTAGGCATCTGGTTGTGCGCTATTGCATTGTGCTCCAATGAAATCTCTTAAAACATGAAAGCCCAGCACGGTGAGCAGTCGATAAATAAATCTGTTGGGACAGGGATGTAATCTGATACCATCTCTAAGTTTCACCCTCAGTTTTATTTAGCACAAAAAAACACGTTATTTTGGGACATGACTGTCTATTTATGTATTTTTATGATAATTTGCAAGGAGGATGGTAAATGGTGTATTTACTTATTTCTTATAAAGGGAAGGAATGTGGGTGGGTATTATATTACACCGTTATAACGCAACAGAATGTATGAGAACAAAATAGTTAGTAAAACAAACCGGTACCGACTGATTAACAAACCGTTGTATCCTCACACAGGACAAAGAAATTGTTGGAAATTTGTAATAAACAACAATATAAACGGATAGTATCCAGTATTCTGATGTAGTGTATCACAGTCTTCCGACATGAAGAACCTAAAGCTATAAACAAACGATAGCTTTTATGGCTGCCCAAACACCTTGCATGTAATGAGGTTCATCTGATTCAGCAGTGTAGGTGACTTGCTTTGTTTCATTGGGGAGCAATATGACAGTTTGCCTAGGGAGGCCGTCTGTATTCATTTTTAACCCTCAAAAATATTGTAAGTATAGCAGCATTTAATCAGTTATCACTGCTGTGTGGACAAGCTTGCTACTGGTGAGGAAAATTTCATTTGTACTATTGGTTGGGAGAAGAATGTTGCAGAAGTTATTTATTTGTTTGAGCCACATTGTGTTCGAAGATGCTGGTGGAATGAAAAGTAGCTATCACGCAATAACGTGCACCACAGCAGAGGGCCTACAACCTTCAGGCAGCCAAAGAGTTCCCATTTGGCTCTGCTGAAAAAAAGAGTATGTTTGTGTAATATATGAATGTACAGTCCTTGTTTGAATTGTATATTGAACAGATATATGTGCCACACCAAGACTCAAATGTATTTATTGATTTCAATTGAAAATTTTGCGCTAGCTAGGGAATATTACACGTATTGAGTGTATGCTGTTTTGGAAGAATGTAGTTGAAATTACCTTACAGCAGACATCTTGACTTTTGATTTGTAGTGTGGTGATGCTTTACAGTGAAAGGATATATACACATTTCTAATTTTGAATTTAATAGGCTGAACTTATGATGCTGAAGTTGGACGATTTTTAAAAGTGACATAATTTGTCTTAGAAAAACTAGAAGTTCCGTGAGTGTCAAATTTTATCGATCGTGACCAGGCACAAACTTCAAACCTGTGCAGTTATGGGGAACAATTGTATCAGAGCCATACTAATTATTAACCTTCGAATATTATCAGACACCCTTTAGCTGGCGTTGTACCTGGATCAGGTCTCTGAATCCTTGTGTGTCCAGGTTTGGGAAGGCGGAAAGTGAATGAACTTAATAACACTGATGTAGCACCATTCTCATGATAGGCAGACCATCACAGTATAATGCAAGATTTTATTTTTAAAAGAACCTTAAAAAATGTGCAGTCATAATAGTTTAGACAGTTGGGGGTACGATAGTAATGGGACTACTTTATTTTGTATAAACCTCCGCACTTACCTTATTGACTGAGCTACAATGACTGCACATCTTCATAATCCTTGAATAATGTTGACCTTGGGATGATACGTGGCAACGATGCCGGCTGTCTTAGGAACAGCTCTGCACCACATCTTGTGTTCACATCATCACATATTTTCAACTTTCCCTCATTCATATCATCCAAACATGCTTGTCATGTTCATTGTTCAAGCATCATCACGGAATATGCAGACATACCTGTTGCTTTGTGTCTGGGTCAAATTTATTCAATCATATTTCATCACTGGTTGATCATCATCAGCCATCTGAAATCTGCTGGTGGATAAAGCTCTCCCGGGCTTTTTCAAGTACTACAGGCTTCATCTATATACATAAAGGTTTCCCCCTGGATATTCGTACATACATGTTGCCCCTTGATATACGTACATGTTGCCCCCGCATGTCGTCTACCCATCTTACAGTAGGTTGTCCTCTTGGTTGTTTTCTGTTGGAATCTATAATCCAATTAGAATTACTTGATAGTTAACGTCCGTCACATGCCACTACAGTGTTGCCATATCGGCGTTCGGTGCCGCTGAGTTACTGGCGACACACAAACACGGTGGGTCACTTCACAAATGCTGTTAATGTGTAACGTGGAGGAATGTTGAAAGCGGCCGCCGCGAGGTATGACGGTAATGCGAGGTGCTCTGTCGGCAGTTGATTTTAAGTGACTGAACTGCGCGTCTTGTAGCCCTGAATTTAAACTCATGTCCTAACCTAACTGCAGTCTCGTGCTGTGCAGTGTAGCTGAGAAAACGGCAGTCAGCTGTCTCCGGCAGAACTAAAACCACGATGGCATTCTACACGGCGATTAATGCTAACCTCTACGAGCACACTTAGAAAGAAAAATGTTAGTTTCAGCGCGAATTTCTCGTAAACATTGGTTACTTGAAACTATCCTCGCACTGCTACACAAGCAGGCGCGTTACCAACCGATCGGCAGTCCTGGTTGGCCCTTGGTTGCAGAATTTATGCGACAGAGGCAAATTTCAAGTGGAAAGATAAAGACAGGAACAAAACTGAGAGCAAATAAAGGCAATACAATGACTAAAATTACATGACAAAGTATTAGAAATAAAAAATTATATGTAAACATTTAACTGATTAAAAATTATAAAGTCTTTTGAGTAAATCTAGAAACAAAAAATTTCCGGTGCACTTGCCGTGATTCTACACTATCTAGACGTCAGGTTTGTGTGTTAATCACTACGCAACTGTAGCACAAGAACTACGTTCTGGTATTTACGACTCTTGTGTCCCAATCACTATGATGAATAGAGCCTTCAAAGATTTGGTGTCATGCAATGTCGTCCGAAGCTTTATCTAATGTAATCCGATCTCTGATTGTAATAACTGTATATGTGACACTGAATAGCGTTATGTGCGGAAGGATACAGTAGCGTTTGGTTAGTGCTTGGTATGAATCGTATTTCGTTGGCATCGTTGCGAATGTTTGTTGTTTTTGATGTGGTTATCATGTGTGATGAAATACGAAATAAGAGGGCCAGACCCTACGATTTGGGATCCATACACATTAAGACAGAAAAACAGACAAGGAACTGAAGGTGAACTGACCGCTTATTGTAGTAGTTTGGCAATCATGAACGGTTCAGGCATGACACGGAACCCTCTGATTAGAGGTAACTAGCTCCAACACGTGAAGTGTCAACCATCAACTAACTGTAATCGGACTATAGTTAAGAATTTCTGTTAGCCATCGGCAGTTCAAAATGGTTCAATTGGCTCTAAGCACTATGGGACTTAACATCTGAGGCCATCAGTCCCCTAGACTTAGAACTACTTAAATCTAATTAACCTAAGGACGTCACACATATCCATGCCCGACGCGCAGGCGCGCGGTTCCAGGCGGAAGCGCCTAGAACCGCTCGGCCACAGCGGCCGGCCATCGGCGGTCAATTCGCCTACCTATATGTCCCGGCCACTTCCATCTCAGCTACAAGTAAGTGCGATAAAAATGTAAAAAGTGATATAATATAATAAACGATACAGCTCACAGCAATTTGTACTTTCAGTTGGCATTCATAATGGTCACAGTTAAGTGTACCCCCAAATGTTTACATTTAAACAAACAACAGTACTTTACAAGTCGTATCGCTATTTGAGTTGGTAAATTCTAGTCGTCCGTCGCCTGAGAAGCAGCTCAGCCTCTTCTTTTCTTTGATGAGGTAGAATAACAACATTATAACGTGGAACTCGAACAGCGGCGACAATTTTTGTTTGAAAGCTCCATCTAGTTTGGGTTTCACGGTCTGTATTCAGGCGCCACTCCACACCTCAGTCATCACCTAATTTTTTGTCTGATTTTGATGCTGAACAATTTTCTCGTCAGACACCTGTCCCACGTTCGTTTCCATTGGCATTCTTAGGTACAGCAAACTTTCACAATTTCCAACACACAACACGTTACTCCAAGGGTACATTCATTCGGCAGACAGAGTTGCAGAACGGCAGTCGGCAATTTTAAAGCAATTCTCTGGGCTGGTTGTATTTTTGTTTACACCTCGCAGCAAGGCCGTCAGTCGAGGTTGTCTGCAATTCCCCTACAGGCCCTCCGGGCATTTGGCGTAGCGTGCATGGCCTGCTTTAAAGGGAGCTTTCTCACGGCCAACGTGCCATCTGGTGTACACTAAAAAGAAAACAATCTCTGCATTGCTTCCTGTAGTACTGAAGGAAATCACTTTGACTTCCATATTTAAAAAAACAGTATAGCAAACAAAGAAAAGATGACATTGTACAAATACAATGATGCCCTTGACCACATATGTTTCCCTTGATACATACAATGTATTATTTCAGGACAACCTTCAAACGCTAGAAGTAGTCTGTTACACGACATATGACGTAGAAAAAAATTGTCAACAGTGGAATCCAAAAATTTTTTGTAAATCCTACTCAGATTAAGCAGAGCTTTAACACGTATTCGGGAACACACAAGAGACATTCAGTGTTACTGTTTAGAAAACTTTTTTCGGTCTCACATTCAATACCTTTCAGGAAGTAAGTTTCCCTGTCGTAATTTCATAATGGTTTTGGAGTTCGACTTCAATTTGCCGTAACTACGCCAATGTGAATAATTTTTAAATGAGTGTTTTGCACGTCTGGCCTGTTTAAAACTAATATCTAAGCTTCATCATTTAAATGAACCGCCAAAAATGAAAGGAACTCCCAATTAAAAAAAAATAGCATGCTTACCTGTATCAACATTTCTGGTGCAGATAAGCAGCAACAACTACTGTAAGAACTTAACAAAGTATATTTCGATGCAGGCTGAAAATCGTTCACTATAAGATTAAAATGGTATATAAGCAGAGACAGGAAAAACCATTTAATTTTTTGGTCAATTACGCTATTTTTTGCTAATTTAGGTTTTATTGCCTGTTGGCTCATATTTCAATCATCAGTTTCTTTTTTTGGATGTTATTATTTTTTGTGCTAGGCTTTGTTGAAATTGAAAGTGTATCTATCAATTACATCACGTTCATTGACATCACACATCTCATTTATTTATGTTATTAGAAAAATCTTTTACGTTAATTTTATCAAATCTAATTTACATCTGAAAGTAGGAGACAAATTGCCTTCAGCACTACACCAGACATTTGAAAATGTCCAAGTTTTTATGGAAAGTTGCTTTTTCGCAAAATTCTGAAGGGATTTGTCCCCCTTCACAATATCAACACTACAGAGCCTTACCATTCCAGGCACCGACATACATAGCAGCGTCTGTGCCATGTCATCATTAATAATTGTCATCAACCGTCCTAGTGTTGAAACGAGAACCTAGGGCTCTGAACGACATGCATGGAACTGTGGCCTGGTACGAAGGTGCAACCCGTTGCGGTTCAGAGTTCCTTCGGCCCTCCCTGAAGTATTCGTCTTCATGTTTGTGAACAACTTCCTCGATTTATCACGAAAAATATATTTTCCCATAACGACAAATTCATTTTGGAACGGTTTCAAATAGAGAGAACATTTTAGTCCGCAGATCTCACATTTTTCGACTCTTATGTGCAACAAATCGTAGTAGAAATCACTCCATTGGAGAGAACTTTAATATGGCGCATCAGTCAAATTGCATATTATAGTAGTACACAGATATAAACACGAAAACTACCAAGTATGGCTCTTTAGCTTCACAAACACGTAAATCCACATTGCATCTGCCTGGTTTGCTCCTGTCAGCCGATCACAGCACAGAACACGTAACCTGCCAGTCACAGTACGGAACATGTGACGTAAGCGTGTTTCTGGCGGCACGACAGAACACTGGGAATGTTTATCTCGGCATTTCCTCAGTATTATTTCTAAAATTTAGTGAAATGGAATCTGTGGTGGTAGACCGATTTGTTCGCCTGGACATGGTGACCGATGCTCAGCGACCAGCTGTTGACCAAAGCGCTGGGCGGGTTCATTCGTTTGTTCGGAAGGGGAGGCCGGCATCTGCCTGCTTTGCTCCTGTCAGCCGAATACAGCACAGAACACGTAACCAGCCAGTCACAGTACGGAACATGTGACGTAAGCGTGTTTCTGGCGGCACGACAGAACACTGAGAATGTTTATCTTGGCATTTCCTCAGTATTATTTCTAAAATTTAGTGAAATGGAATCTGTGGTGGTAGACCGATTTGTTCGCCTGGACACAGTGGCCGATGCTCAGCGACCAGCTGTTGACCAAAGCGCTGGGCGGGTACATTGGTTTGTTCAGAAGGTGAGGCCGGCATCTGCCTGGTTTGCTCCTGTCATCTGATCACAACACAGAACACGTAACCAGCCAGTCACAGTACGGAACATGTGACGTAAGCGTGTTTCTGGCAGCACGACAGAACACTGAGAATGTTTATCTCGGCATTTCCTCAGTATTATTTCTAAAATTTAGTGAAATAGAATCTGTGGTGGTAGACCGATTTGTTCGCCTTGACACGGTGACCGATGCTCAGCGACCAGCTGTTGACCAAAGCGCTGGGCGGGTTCATTCGTTTGTTCGGAAGGGGAGGCCGGCATCTGCCTGGTTTGCTCCTGTCAGCCGATCACAGCACAGAACACGTAACCAGCCAGTCACAGTACGGAACATGTGACGTAAGCGTGTTTCTGGCGGCACGACAGAACACTGAGAATGTTTATCTCGGCATTTCCTCAGTATTATTCCTAAAATTTAGTGAAATGGAATCTGTGGTGGTAGACCGATTTGTTCGCCTGGACACGGTGACCGATGCTCAGCGACCAGCTGTTGACCAAAGCGCTGGGCGGGTTCATTCGTTTGTTCGGAAGGGGAGGCCGGCATCTGCCTGGTTTGCTCCTGTCAGCCGATCACAGCACAGAACACGTAATCAGCCAGTCACAGTACGGAACATGTGACGTAAGCGTGTTTCCGGTGGCACGACAGAACACTGAGAATGTTTATCTCGGCATTTCCTCAGTATTATTTCTAAAATTTAGTGAAATGGAATCTGTGGTGGTAGACCGATTTGTTCGCCTGGACACGGTGACCGATGCTCAGCAACCAGCTGTTTGACCAAAGCGCTGGGCGGGTTCATTCGTTTGTTCAGAAGGGGAGGCCGGCATCTGCCTGGTTTGCTCCTGTCATCCGATCACAACACAGAACACGTAACCAGCCAGTCACAGTACGGAACATGTGATGTAAGCGTGTTTCTGGCAGCACGACAGAACACTGAGAATGTTTATCTCGGCATTTCCTCAGAATTATTTCTAAAATATAGTGAAATGGAATCTGTGGTGGTAGACCGATTTGTTTGCCTGGACACGGTGACCGATGCTCAGCGACCAGCTGTTTGACCAAAGCGCTGGGCGGGTTAATTCGTTTGTTCAGAAGGGGAGGCCGGCATCTGCCTGGTTTGCTCCTGTCATCCGATCACAACACAGAACACGTAACCAGCCAGTCACAGTACGGAACATGTGACGTAAGCGTGTTTCTGGCAGCATGACAGAACACTGAGAATGTTTATCTCGGCATTTCCTCAGTATTATTCCTAAAATTTAGTGAAATGGAATCTGTGGTGGTAGACCGATTTGTTTGCCTGGACACGGTGACCGATGCTCAGCGACCAGCTGTTGACCAAAGCGCTGGGCGGGTTCATTCGTTTGTTCGGAAGGGGAGGCCGGCATCTGCCTGGTTTGCTCCTGTCAGCCGATCACAGCACAGAACACGTAACCAGCCAGTCACAGTACGGAACATGTGACGTAAGCGTGTTTCCGGTGGCACGACAGAACACTGAGAATGTTTATCTCGGCATTTCCTCAGTATTATTTCTAAAATTTAGTGAAATGGAATCTGTGGTGGTAGACCGATTTGTTCGCCTTGACACGGTGACCGATGCTCAGCGACCAGCTGTTGACCAAAGCGCTGGGCGGGTTCATTCGTTTGTTCGGAAGGGGAGGCCGGCATCTGCCTGGTTTGCTCCTGTCAGCCGATCACAGCACAGAACACGTAACCAGCCAGTCACAGTACGGAACATGTGACGTAAGCGTGTTTCCGGTGGCACGACAGAACACTGAGAATGTTTATCTCGGCATTTCCTCAGTATTATTTCTAAAATTTGGTGAAATGGAATCTGTGGTGGTAGACCGATTTGTTCGCCTGGACACGGTGACCGATGCTCAGCGACCAGCTGTTGACCGAAGCGCTGTGCGGGTTCATTCGTTTGTTCGGAAGGGGAGGCCGGCATCTGCCTGGTTTGCTCCTGTCAGCCGATCACAACACAGAACACGTAACCAGCCAGTCACAGTACGGAACATGTGACGTAAGCGTGTTTCTGGCAGCACGACAGAACACTGAGAATGTTTATCTCGGCATTTCCACAGTATTATTTCTAAAATATAGTGAAATGGAATCTGTGTTGGTAGACCGATTTGTTCGCCTGGACACGGTGACCGATGCTCAGCGACCAGCTGTTGACCAAAGCGCTGGGCGGGTTCATTCGTTTGTTCCTAAGGGGAGGCCAACATTGCCCGCTTTCGGTCGGTCAGTGACACACTGAAATTACAGAATCGAGGCGCACGTCGTGCCGTCTTTTTCAAACTATTTTATAGGAACTATTCTGTAAAGAAATTCATTTTTGAATTACTTACAGATTTGAAATGCAATGAAATGATCGTGTGGTATTGTAGGTCGGGAGGCCCCATTTCCGGAAGTTCAGCCGCCAAGTGCAAGTCTTATTTCAGTCGACGCCCCATTGGGCGACTTGCGCGCCGGTGACGAGGATGAAATAACGATAAGGACAAAACAACACCCAGTCCCCGAGCTGAGAAAATCTCCAACCCGGCTGGGAATCGAATCCGGGCCTGCTGCATGGGAGGCAGTGTCTACACTGGTACGATGACGTCACAGGCAAAACAAATACCGCACGTGAAACACGTGCAGACATGACTGTTGTGGGCTCACCCATTGTTTAAGCATTATTAGTCTCGTGGTCATTAGCGATTCAAATCTGACATCAAAAATGGATGACGAAGTTGATGCTGATGCTGATGATGATGAACATGACCAGCCACTTTCCTGGATTCGTGCATTGAAGCCGGCGGTAGGAGGGGGGGGGGGGGGGGTGAGAGCAGTCCAGGTAGAGTATTTACTGAGAATGGGCATGGACGCCGCTTCTTGTGCTGCCACGGTAACAAACGGCACGGATTCCTGCGGCTGCGAATGCTGCGTGGCGTGAGCGGCACGCGCACGGCTGCCCTACATGGGCGACAGTCGGCGCTTCTTCCGCTGAATCACAAGCAGCCCAGTGCAGTCGCAAATCGCCGCCCTGCCACCTTGTACGCCATTCGAAAACGGCGTTTGTCCCTGTTCCGTCACCTACCTCCGACCGAGATTTTCATTCGTTGCTCGAGTCCTGCGGCTGTCATAAACAATTTGTTAACATATGTTTTGGATCTCAAGGAGCTCGTTCCAGCTGTTTAACTACAATAATAGGAAATGAGAGCAGAATATCCGTAAGCACGGCTGATGTGTTATTTGCACACAGAACAGGGAGTACATAGATATAATCCGTTCATCATGAGAATAAACCTGACGTAAACAATCACAAACGCGATGATTGGTCAGAAGCCGTAGCACACGTACACTGCTGTTGTTACGCTCTTGGAAGTAGGTCCTACTTACGTATTAGATATCTTATTACTAAGTTACGCTAAATGAAACTTCAAGATATTCAAATGTCTTAACAGCCATCATCGTTTTTCTTAATCACGCTCTAGTTTTTATTTAAAAGATCGTGTACAGTCACAGCCTCTGCAGCGTTGTACTCTGTCGCGCTGTTAAATGCGCTGTATGAAAATGGGTGAGGCTGCTTTCTGTTCCGTGGTGAAACACGCGCGTGGAACACGGTTAAAAAGTGCCGAGAAATAGGCTGTTCTTAATGTTTTTCATAAATTTGCGGAGATAAGGGTCTTTGAAGTTTTACCAGCGCTGTATATAATGCGGCTGATAAACAAACTCACGTTGGACTGTAGCATAGTCGGTAGCGTAATGGAATGTAAAGCAAAGGAGGTTATTCATGCGTTTGTTCAATTTTCCCCAGTATAATTTTTTTCTTCTCGTGCAGTTTGAAATACCTACATCTCGTAATTATGAAACTCACCATCTTTTTTTATGAATGTCTTCTTGTTTCTAATTACATATTGGACGCGAAATTCTTTTTCCATTTCAAATACAAATTCTTAATTATCGATGTTTTATGAAAGACTGTTCATAAATGTTGTTTAAATTAAGAAAACCTATGGATTTAATTTTTATGGAAAAAATGAAAAACCAAATCCTCTTTATTTGGACTTTGTCCATCGTCTTATACCACAGAGGTTGATAAGTATCGTAGAAACATGAAAAACAACCATTTTCACAGTATCGAGCACATCATACAAATGCTGCATTTTTACATTTGCTACTGTACCATTACTATAGGAACCAAATAGAACTGATCTGGAGCTAAGGAGCGGGATTTGGCCCGAGAAGTAACAAGAAGCTTTCGAAATGTGGTGCTACAGAAGAATGCTGAAGATAAGGTGGGTAGATCACGTAACTAATGAGGAGGTATTGAATAGGATTCGGGAGAAGAGAAGTTTGTGGCACAACTTGACTAGAAGAAGGGATCGGTTGGTAGGATATGTTTTGAGGCATCAAGGGATCACAAATTTAGCATTGGAGGGCAGCGTGGAGGGTAAAAATCGTAGAGGGAGACCAAGAGATCAATACACTAAGCAGATTCAGAAGGATGTAGGTTGCAGTAAGTACTGGGAGATGAAGAAGCTTGCACAGGATAGAGTAGCATGGAGAGCTGCATCAAACCAGTCTCAGGACTGAAGACCACAACAACAACAACAAGTAACAAGACTTGCTGACAGACGACTGGAGCTAACGCGCGCGGCTTTTTTACACGTCACTGCCGAACGCTGGTGGGATATAGAACGGCTCCTCATAAAAGAAGAAGAGAAAATGCTGCGCCTGGTTGGCTTCTTGGATTCTGTTGTTGATAGGCTCGTTATCCACGTAGCAGGTGACACTTCCAGAACTGAAATGTATTATTCGGATAAGGAAGGAGCTAAGAGATTACCAGACGACTGACTGTTATATCTTCATTGGTTTCAATATTTATCTACACGGCGAAATCCTTGAATACTCCCTTACGTTACACACAGCTTATGCAGAAAAATTGCCCTGTGGTTGAGTCAGGAATTTTTATCATTCTTGTTTTTAGTTACAATAGTACTTTAGCTACAAACGATAACGTGTTGCGTTTTTCATCTAGTCGTCTAAGGAGCGCATTGTGGAGATTTGCAGTGCATTATGTCATGCTGCTTAAAAATTAAATGACATTCAAAGCTGTATTGTTCCTCTGCTCGTTTCGTTTTACGTGTCAAATGCAGTTGGCCACATCACTGCAGGCTAGGTGTATCGCCTGACCGGCCAGTGTTAAGTTAAATGAGCCGGGAAAGCTGTTGTCCTGTATTATCGCTAAGTCGATGTGCGCGTAACGCACAGCGCAAAACGTACCCTTATTATCGTACCTGACGGTACTCGCGACAGCTTGGCTGCAGTCCCACGTGAAACATAATGCAACGTTTACATCAGGTTTATTCTTATGATGAACAAATTATAGTCACGAAGTTTGAGTTAGCACTTCGAAAAATTAAAGCTGCAGCCCTAAAACTTGAAGATGGTGTCAGTCCTGCTCTAAATCTTCATCCTTCAACACGACACATTTCCCGAACGGTGGATGACTTGGCATAGACCTTGGTTGCAATAGTTTGTACCGGTTGGTTATAATGAAAGTGCAGCTGCTAACAGAGGTCCACTGCGGGCTGTAGTTACCGAATGACAGCGAAACTTGGTAGATTTGTTAACGAGTTAATGCGGAACCGAGTTACGCTGGAAAAAA
Organism: Schistocerca serialis cubense; assembly: GCF_023864345.2. NCBI lineage: Eukaryota > Metazoa > Arthropoda > Insecta > Orthoptera > Acrididae > Schistocerca > Schistocerca serialis. The sequence continues at coordinate 290,750,385 of NC_064644.1, read as the reverse complement.
TTAGTTCTAACTGTGGACACAAGGTGAAAATCTGGCGTCTCTACGTGAGTGAACAATGTGGCTGTTGAGAAGACAGACCGCGTGCTGTTAGTGAAACTGTTTCATGTGAACAGTAGCATTTAGAGTGCAGCGCTGAGAGAGTATCACCGACTGAAAAGAAGATGACAATGAAATTCGAAAACACGGATGAGCTCGGGGTCGTACGTGGAAGAGGAACGCGTCCCATCCCGGAGGAAGTTATTGACGAGGTTACCGTAACTGTCCACGCAGCACATGCCCCGGGTAGTTATAGTGCTCGTGCATTGTCACGAGAATTGTTCACCCCATGTTTCAACAGTGCGGAATGTCTTGCGGTGTGTATTACATCGGTACCCACACAGGATCGAGACGGTGAAGCAACTGAAATATCATGATGCGCAGCAACGTTCTGAATTTGCTCTTCCTTTTCTGGCAAGGGTAGAGGTTGATGACACGTAGACGGGCAATATTTTATGGAGTGACGACGCAGATTTTACACGAGAGGATGCAATGAATACACAAAACTGCTGAATTTCGAGTACTCTTAAACTGCGTGTTGTGCACGAAGAGCCATTGCACCCGCGGCATATCACTGCCTGTTGTGGATTTACAAGCACCTTTATTCTCTTCTTTGAAGAGAATACACCCAAAAGGCCTGTCAGATGTACCATGACGTCTGCACGTTATCGAGACTTCCTTGTACAGCATGTGATCACTGCTTCGGAAGACTGCAACTGTGTGGAACCCACCGTTTTCATTCAAGATGTGGCAAGACCTCATGACGTTCGCCCAGTGAACTATCTGACTAATGGAACCTTCCACGAACGTGTCATCTCCTGAGGTTTTCCAGATGCATGGCCTGCAGAACTATCTGATCTGATTCCATGTGATTTTTGGCTCTGGGGATATCTAACAGAATGCATTTACCAGGGACCTGTTCGATCTCTGCCTGACCTGTGGCTCAGTATACAGAACACGTTGCTCAGATTGCACCGGAACTCCAGCGAGCAACTATTGATCACATCGTTTTTCAACTGCAGCATCTCTTCGACGTCTCCGGCAGTTAACAATAAAATCTACATAATTTGGCCTTTCCTGTCCACATCGTGATCCATTATATATGGAAACATTTCTACATGTGTTCCTTGCATTCACAGCGTCAGATTTGCACGTGGTAGGCAAAATTGGAACTATTTTTTTCCATTGTATATCGGTTCCGCATTAATGCATCAGAATGTTAACCAAGTTTCGCTGCCATATAATAATTACAGTCCACACTGGACGTCTGTGAGTAACTGAATTGTAATTATAACAGACCTATATTTTAGCTGTCCAGGAAACGTTCTGCCTTCAAAATGACTCTGTCCTCATTCTGGGACTGGACTCGCATTCGGGAGGACGACGGTTCAATCCCGCGCCCGGCCATCCTGATTTAGGTTTTCCGTGATTTCCCTAAATCACTCCAGGCAAATGCCGGGATGGTTCCTCTGAAAGGGCACGGCCGACTTCCTTCCCAATCCTTCCCTAATCCGATGAGACCGATGACCACGCTGTCTGGTCTCCTTCCCCAAACCAACCAACCAACCAACCTCATTCTGGAAATGCCTGTCATGCAGTGCTTTCTCCATCAGGGGAAAGAGTAAGATGTGACTGTATTCGATGTTGGGAGAATATTGTCTTGAAGCTAAGCTTGATGTCCCAAAGAAGGGGCATGTCTGATTGTGACTTTGCAGCGGGACGCTGTCGTGGAGCTAAAAGATCCCCTTTGAAAGCTTCACTCGACACTTCTTCTTGCCAGCATCCCATAACCTCGTCTAGATATTTCCGTGGTATGGTGCTCTGACGGTTTGTTCCTTCAGAGTATTATCTTTGCACCAAACCATGGCAGTCCCAAGAAATTCTCAGCACCACATTGACCAACGAGGTTGGGTCTTTGTCTTTTTTGGCTTTGGTGAATCCACTTGTTTCCACTACTGGCTTTGCTTTTAGCCTGTCCATCATAGTGACGCATACACAGCACTTGCCCATAGGGTTGCCACCATGTGCTAGGTGCATCACTATGACAGCAAGTTGCCCATGATGGGTAGAGATGACATCTAGGTTGGCCTGACATTGCCATTGTCCCCTCATTTCTGTAGGCTTTCTGAGTGGGTGTGGGCAGTTTCACTCAAAATGGTGTGCAATATGTTGAAAACTGATCCATGACTGTTCTTCAGTTTTCCCTGTATCACCTCGATGGTGATACGCCGGTGTTCGTGCACCGGGACCCCACATCTCTTGCGATTCCCGATTCTTCATACAGACATGGTCTGTCATTTTGTTCTTTGTCATTCAGACATGTCTGACCTCACTGGATGCGTCTGCGCCATTTGATCACTATGCCATATGATGATACATTTTCTATCAACTAATCTTGGATCCTTGCAGTGTTGGTTCAAATGGCTCTAAGCACTATGGGACTTAACATCTGAGGTCATCAGTCCACTAGACTCAGAACTACTTACACCTAACTGACCTAAAAACATCACACACATCCATGCCCAAGGCAGGATTCGAACCTGCGACTGTAGCAGCAACGCGGTTCCGGACTGAAGCGTCTAGAACCGCTCGGCCACAGTGGTCGGCTGCAGTGTTGATTCAAAAGTAAAAATGTATTATCACAAGGTTTCCCACATCAATAATGGGCGGTTGCGCCATTTTGTTTTGGCTTCTCTAGCAGCGTGATACCGTACCGTGGCGCTAGTATTTCAACAAATACCGGACTGCAGAAATTTACCTGCAGTTAAACAAAAATTAATTATGTAATTTTAGACCTATTTTTATGCCATCAGTGTTTGCTAAAGTTATTAAAAAGGCTGTGTATGTAAAGATAATTGATCATTTTATATCACATGATTTGCTATCAAATGTACAGTTAGGCTTTAGAAGTCGTTTAATAACCTGAAATGCTATATTCTCTTTTCTGTGTGAGGTACTGGTTGGGTTAAACGAAATGTTTCGAACGCTAGGCGTATTTTTTGATTTAACTAAGGCGTTTGATTGTGTTGATCACAAAATATTGCTCCAGAAGTTGGACGATTACGGAATATGGGAAGTAGCTCACAATTATTTCACCTCTTACTTTAGGAACAGACAGCAAAACGTCATTATTCACAATGTTGAGAATGGCTGTGATGTGGGGTCCAACTGGGGTGTAGTCAAGTGGGGGGGTTTCCCCAGAGATCAGTGTTGGGGCCATTCCTGTTCCTTATTTATATAAATGATATGTCCTCTAGTATAACGAGCAACTCTAAAATATTTCTGTTTGCTGATGACACTAGCTTGGTAGTAAAGGATGTTGTGTGCATCATTGGCTCGGTTTCAAATAGTGCAGCTCATGACCTAAGTTCAAGGCTTGTAGAAAATAAACTAACGCTAAACCACAGTAAGACTCAGTTTTTACAGTTTCTAACACACAATTCAACAAAACCTGACGTTTTAATTTCACAGAATGGGCACATGATTAGTGAAACTGAACAGTTCAAATGTCTAGGTGTTTAGATAGTAAACTGTCGTGGTAAGCCCACGTACAGGATCTTTTTCAAACACTTAATACTGTCATTTTTACTATTGGAACGGTATCTGAAGTGAGTGATCGTTCGACATGAAAATTAGTCTGCTTTGCTTATTTTCATTCGCTTACGTCGTATGGTATATTTTGGGGTAACTCTTCCCATTCTAACAGGATATTTTTGGCTCAGAAGTGTAAGTTCACGAAGCTGTTGTCGACCCCTGTTCACGAGTCTGGGTATTTTGACATTGTCCTCTCAATATATATATTCCTTACTGTCATTTCTTGTTAACAATATTAGCTTATTCCCAAGAATAAGCAGCTTTCTCTCAGTTAATGCTCGGCAGAAATTAAACCTGCATTTGTATCGGACTTCCTTAACTCTTGTGCAGAAAGGTGTGCAGTATACTGCTCCATCCATTTTCAATAAGCTACCACTCGAAATAAAAAAAATCTTAGCAGTAATCCACGCGCTTTCAAATCGAAACTGAAGAGATTCCTCATGGGTCACTCCTTCTATTCTGTCGAGTAGTTCCTTGAAAAGTTAAGCTGATTCGTGTTGTATTGTTGATTGCGTTTACTTAAACTTATGGACTGACTTTTTCCGGGTTCATAAACATTTTATTTTTATCTGTTATACCTTTATGTTATAATTTCATGTACTGATACGTTCCATGACCTTGGAGATTTGCTACTCAATTTGGTCCTACGGAACTTGACGTGTAAATAATAACAAAAAAACTTTATGAAGAACCCTTATATGTGGTTATAGACATTCGGTAATGCAGCACCTACAATCACAGTGACATCTGTACTCGTCAGCCCATTCTATTGTTTATGGCGGAGTGTCACATTATACCAGAATAAATTCCCCCCCCCCCCCCTCCCCCCAATTATATTCCATCCGCAGATGGTATTCTGAGGAACTGTCAGGATCCCTCTGGCTGACAGAAATAACATCTAATTTTAGGTTTGTGGCTATTATGTGGGTTGTGCACTGGAGGAAGCTGTATGTTTCTTGACTGGTTTTGGAACGTAGGCCCTCTAAGTTTCGCATTTTCATCCCGTCGCCAAAATACTTGCATAGGGAATGTCCAAACAGATATGTGAACTGACTGAAGTTTTGCTAGGAAACACACCAAGCGAGGTGGCGCAGTGTTTAGTACACTGGGCGGATGGGGAGGGGAAAGGGGGGGAGGGTAGCATTCGAGAGAAAGACTTTTCAAATTCCCGTCCAGACATAGAGATTTAGGTCTACCGTGGTTCCCCTAAATCGTTCCATTCAAATTCCGGGATGGTATCTTTGAAAGACCATGGTCGATTTCTTTGCCAAAGTTGACACAATTGAAGTTTGCGCTCCATTTCTAATGACCGCGCTTTCGACGGGACTTTAAAAGCTAATCTTCCTCCCTTTCTTCCCTCCTTTCTGGTAGACGGAACTCAGTATGTCTTGCTTAACCCCTCCTCCCTTCAAGGACAAAACAATTATTTACTTTTTGATATAAAATGAGAATTTGTTGTTATTTTTGACCTAATAGATTTACGTCCGCTACCAGCAATGAAGGGTGAATCTTTGACAATTCCAATCGCTCGTGGTGTCCAAACGTCAGAAAAATCATTAAATATTTCAACAACATACGTTGGTCCAGAAACGAAAACAAAGAGGCACTAGATTAACAAGTTGTCACGAGATCCATAACAACCATAATAGCCTTAACTAAAATTTAAAAAAATATTAAAAAACTGGTGTCAGTATTTGGCAAGGAATGGTATATGTGACACATACGTCTCATTCAATCTTTATAACATCAAAATTCCAGCGGTTCGCATGAAAAAGAAGATTCTACATCAAATAGATTATTTAAAATTAGTACATACATTTTTTGCTTAGTTAGTGACTACAAGTATTTAATAATTTGTTTTTATAGCAATCAAAGCATTAGTGTTGAAGCACAAGAGCTGGAATTAGATAATAATAATAAGAAAATAACTATTGAGTCAAACGGGAAGAATGTGTCATTCATGCATAGTCCTACGTAATATTTCATATACATCGATACTCCGCAATCCACCGTACGCCTCATGGTGGAGAGTACACCTAACACCACTAATCATATTCTTCCTGTTCCACTCGCAAAAGGAACGAGGGAGAAACGACTGTCTGTATGAATCCATATAAGCCCTAATTTCTCGTACCTTACCTTCGTGGTCGTTACGTGCATTCTATGTTGGCGGCAACAGAATCGTTCTACAGTCAGCTTTAGATGCCAGTTCTCTAAATTTTCTCAACAGCATTCCACGAAATGAATGTCGCCTTCCCTCCAGGTATTCCTATTTGAGTTATCGAAGCTTCATAATGCTTGCCAGGTAATCGAACCCATCAGTAACAAATCTAGCAGCCAGCCTCTGAATTGCTTTGCTGTCTTCCTTTAATCCGACCTGGTACGGATCCCAAACACTTCCGCAGTACTCAAGAATAGGTCGCACTAGCGTCCTATCCGCAGTCCCCTATACAGATGAACCACAATCACCAGCATTAACTTATGTTTTTCTTCATTTAGAGCTAGCTGCCATTCATCACACCAACTAGAAATTTTTTCTAAGTCATCTTGCATCCTCCTGCAGTCACTGTAACAAAAATGTATGCCATAAACTGCAGAACACATTCCTCAAACGTAGACGAAGAAATTATGTTATATCAACACGGGTCTGGAAATGCTTTGTTTGATTGTTACAACTCATTTTCTCCAATTCATTAATCGTGGGAAACACACACGAACAGAAAGCACCAGCATACCACACGCAGTTCTTGCTAACAGGACATGTTCAATACGCCCTCCGTGGGCACTGATACATGCATCAACACGCAGTCGTAGTGAATCTCCGATGCGCTGATGCAACCCTTGAGTATTGCGTATGGTTTCGCAGCATTCTGTAATACGGACGTGGAAACTCTGAACATTTTGTACTGGGGCTGCATACACAAGAGCATTCAAATGCCCCCACAAATAAAAGTCAATTCGGTTTAGGTCCGGAGAGCGTGGTGGCCAAGCAATTGGCCCATCTCTACTCATCGATCTGCCACTGGGTCTGTTATTTAGAAGCCGACGGACATTAACACCAAAATCAGGATGTGCCGCATCGTGCATAAAGGGCATGTTTTGTCGCACAGCTAAAGGCACATCTGTTAACAGAACAGCTAGGACATTCTCTACGAAATTATGATAACGTTGTCCCTTTGGCCTGAGTGGAAGAAACCGAGGCCCTTCCAAACAGTCACCAACAAATCCGGCCCAAAAATCGACAGAAAATCTTCGTTAATGACTTGCTTCAACAGTTGGGTGAGAATTGACGTCTGTTCTGCCGATTGTGAAAATTTACAATCTGATCTCCTTGCAACTCGATGGAAAAAAAAATTGTAGCATGGAAACAAAGCGATTCCCGACCCATGTTCATGTAATACAACCTTTTCTTCTACTCGTGAAGAATGTGTCCTGCAATATGTGCCGTACATTTTTGTTACACCCTGTACAGAGGATAATAGCGGTCCTGTCACAATTCCCTAGGGCATTCCCGACGATATCCTTGTCTCTGATGAATACTCGCTGTCGAGTTCTACAACTTAACTGTCTGGGTTCTATAACTTAAGAAGTCTTCGAGCCACTCACGTATCTGTGACCCAGTTCCATATGCTCGTACTGCTTTAACTGCCTGCAGTGGGGCGCCGTGTCAAATGCTTTACGGAAATCTAGAAATATGGTATCTGCCTATTTCCCTTCGTCCATAGTCCGCGGTATATCATGTGAGAAAGGGCAAGCTGAGTTTCGCACGAGCGAAGTTTTCTAAAACCATGCTGACTCTTGGACATAGGCTTCTCGATCTCAAGAAAATTTATTATATTTGAACTGAGAATATGTTCAACTATTCTGCAGCAAACCGATGTCATAGGACATCCGTCTGTAATTTTGCAGACCAGTTCTTTTGTCCTTCTTATATACTGCAGTCAATTGGGGTTTTTCCCAGTCGCTTAGGACTTCACACTGACCGAGAGATTCACGATTCGGGGCCGTGGAGCACTTTTTGAAAAACCGAATTGGGATTACATCCGGACCTGGTGACTTATGTGTTTTCAACTCTTTCAGTTGTTTCTCTACGCCAGGTAAGCTTATTACTATCTCGCCATACGGCAGTCTGAACGATGGTCAAAGGACGGTATGTTTGTAAGATCCTCCTGCGTGAACTATTTCTTGAACGTGAAATTTAAAACTTCGGCTTTCATTTCGCTATCTTGAACTACAACACAAGACTGGTCAACAAGTGACTGGATAGAACCATCAGACCCACTTAGGAATTTTACATAGGACCAGAATTTTCTTGGGTCTCCACCAGATATTTCGCTAACTTATGACGGTTGTAGTAATTGTATGCTTCTCGCGTAGACCATTTTTCACAGGCACGAATCTCAACTAATCTTTGCTTGTCGTCATCTGCGCGTTCTCTTTTGAACCGAGAGTGCAACAGCCTCTTCTTTCTCACCTTTCTCCAGATCTCGTTATTATAACATGGTGGGCCTTTTCCGTTCTTAATCCACTTACTGGGCACATGATACTCCAGATCACTATTTACAGTCTGCTTAAACATTGCCCATAATTGTTCTACATCCATGTTACTGGAACTAAGTGGTTTCAGTTCACTGTCTAAGTGAGATGCTAACAACTGCTTATCTGCTCTTCCTAGCAGAAAGATTCTTCTAACCTTCTTAACCATCCACGAGTTTCCGAAACCATAGTTGCTATAATGACATTGTGATCGTTAACCCCCGTTTCTACACTGACGTTGTCGATAAGCTCCGACTTATTTGTAGCTACAAGGTCTAAAATATTTCCATTGTGTGTGGTCTGCCGAACTAGCTGCTCAAGACAAGTTTTAGAAAACGTGTTCAAAAGTTCTATATATAGCTGTCTGTCTGTACCCACCGCAATGAATCCATAAACATCCCACTCTATTCTCGATAGGTTAAAGTCGCCTGCAACTAGTACTGCATGATATGGATATTTACAGGCTACTGATTGTAGACTTCCTTTGAATGATTCTAGAACTGCAACGGCAGTGTCGGGTGGCCAGTGAAAACATCCAACAATTAATTTGGTGTCACCTAGACCTGTTATATGCGACCAGATAACTTCACTGTTACACCCCGATCTCAATAGAGACAAATGTTTTTCAACCGCACTGAATACTCCCTCTCCAATGGCCTCTAATCTGGCTTTTATGATATGCATCCCATGACTCACTATATATTTCAGTGCTTTCCATTCTGAGTTCCAGCCAGCTTTCTGTCCCAAGAATAATTTGAGCCCGAGAACTTTGCTGGAAGGCAGTAACTTCGGTAACTTTGTTACGAATACTTCGACAATTTACTGATAAAATTTTGACAGTCGAAGTATCTTTAATCTGAACACGGTCTGACATCCCTTGCTGTGTACCGACTGGCGAATGTTCATCAGAGTAACTGAAACTACAGCCTAACCTAAAAAAATCCTCATGTGTACTCCACAAACACTCTGCTACCGAGTAGCTGCTACCTTTGTGCAGCACACCCCTTACTTATCAAGGAGAGTCCTACAAATCCCCAACCAATAATGCAGGTCTAGAAGTCTGCAACCAAGACCATCACAGAGTCGACAATCCTTTGGTTGAGACCCTCCACTCGGCTCCAAACCAAAGGACTTCAGTCAGCTCTGGGAACAATGTTGTAAATTACGAGCTCTACTTGCACCCCATAAATGAGGCAAGCAGCCTTCATCATTTCACCGCGAGTAATAGTCGCTGGAGATCTGAACGCAAAACACCCAGAATGGAATTCACGCATACGAAATCCCAACGGCAAAAAACTGTACGAACATTCACTAGGCAGAAACTACATTATACTAGCGCCGACTGAACCGACGCACATTCCCTATCAGAGGGGACACAGGCCAGACGTGATAGACATGGCCCTCATCAAGGGCATTACATCGACACTCAACGTTGCCGTTGAAAATGATCTGCCCTCAAACCACCAACCTGTAATACTATACATTGAGGAAACACTGCAGCACATGGAACAACGAAAGATGTTGGACTACGGGCGTGCGAATTGGACATTGTTCAAGGAAACGCTCGATAGCCACATCCCACCCATGCATGAAATTAATGAAACAGCACAAATTGACGAGGCAGTAGAAACCCTCACTAACGCCGTCCAGGAAGCAATGGCAGGCACCATACCTGATCGCACCTCACAACAACACAGTGCGGCCCTGCCCCAGGAAATCCTGGGCCTAATCTCAATGAGGAATCGCCTCAGGAGGCAATGGCAGCGCACCAGGCGTCAGTACTTCAAACGGCACATTAACAGGCTACAGGGCATCATACACGATAAAATACAAACACATTGAACACAACAGTGGAACCAAAAACTCGAAGGGCTGGACACCGCACGACCTGGCGTGTGGCAACTAGCCCGACACTTCACCAGGAAGAAAATATACACCCCAACGCTTCAAGGGCCTGACGGACCTGCATACTCAGCGGAAGAGAAAGCAGAACTAATGGCCCGCACACTCGCAGCGTCATTCACACCGAACCTGGTACCATCAGATCCAGTGTTCACACTTGCTACTGACCAAGAGGTTACACGCATTCTAGCCCAACCATCGTGCGACGACATTCGACACGCTAGCACAGCCGATGTCTCTTGGGCTATAACGCATTCCGCTGCTAGGAAAGCCCCTGGTCATGATGACATTCAAAACCGTGTCCTCCAGGAGTTCACGGATAAAGCAACTGAGTACCTAACACACATAACGAATGCCATACTAAAACACCAACACTTCCCCGCCTTTTGGAAGACGGCCAAGATACTGTTGTTCAGTAAGCCGGGGAAAGACCACAGCCTCCCACAAAATTACCGACCCATCAGCCTTCTGAGCTCGCCCAGTAAGATTGTTGAGAAGGTGAATCTCAAACGCATCACTAGGCACTGCATAACAAATGACATCCTGAGACCGGAGCAATTCGGCTTCAGGAATCACCACTCCACAACACAACAACTCTTACGGGTCGTTGAACATATAACATATGGCTTCAACATAAACAAAGCTACAGGGGCGGTGTTCCTAGACATCGAAAAGGCTTTCGACCGTCTATGGCATAACGGACTCATTCGCAAACTCAGCGACGCGGGATTCCCCGACGGGCTGGTGCGTCTAATACACTCATACCTCACAGATAGGAGTTTCAACACTGACGTGCAGGGAAAACAATCAACACGACACGGTATACACGCGGGAGTACCCCAGGGAAGCATCCTAGGGCCCCTGCTGTTTAACCTCTACATAAACGATCTCCCAACCACACACAACACAACGGTGGCAATCTACGCGGATGACACAGCCATCCTCGCGCAAGATTTGATACCATCAAACATTACGTCACGCTTACAGACTGCACTCAGAGTGGCTGAGCCTTGGTTGGAGAAATGGCGTGTTAGAGTAAACGTCGCCAAGTGCGAAGCCGTGCTGTTCACTAGAAGACCGAAGCAACTGCGCAAACACCGATACTGCAGACCAATAACTCTACATGCACGCCCAATACGTTTCCGCGAGAAAGTCAAATACCTCGGTGTCTGGCTGGACCGGAAATTACTCTGGGGGGACCACATACAACACATGACCAACTGAGCTAGCACGAGGCTCAAATAGCTCTACCCTATGCTCAACAGGCGTGGCACACTGAACAGAAGGGTGTCGAGGTCCATGTACATGACACTTATCCGACCCCTGATGACGTACACAGCTCCTGTCTGGGGATACGCTGCGCCTACACGCCTGCGCCGTCTGCAGCTCATACAAAACAAAGTACTCAAAATCATAAGTAATGCTCCACGATACACACGCATCGCGGACCTTCACCGGGAATACCGACTTGAGACTCTCACGGAGGTAATCCACAAACTCACCGCAAGACCATACAGAAACTCCATTCGCAGAACCCGTTTATTCTGAATCTGGGGAACTACGACCACAACCATAGATGAAAACATAAAAGACCAAAAGACATACTTGTAAGGACCTAACATATATGGCCAAGCATACGCAAACATAACGGTACAGGTGAGCCCCTGTTAATCAGATGCCATTACTGGATATCCAGCTGGAATACACTGCCGAATAATTGGCACCACGCAGGGAAGCCGCACCGTACACTGCATGCAGACAAGCTCCACACATCCCCCAAACAGTGAGATGATCTATGGCCGATCTCCCACTACTGTATAACGATCTTGATTGTTCCAGGAATGTAGCAGCTGCAGAAACTGGGATACATCGCCTTTGCCACGGTAATGATGCATGATACCCATACTAACAAATCCAACCTTGCAAGAACTATCGCAGCTAGTAAGCCATTACTGCTCTTACTACCCATCCCACTGTCGCAGAGGTTTTTTTCCCACGGCACGAGCCATGGCACTTTTTTCCCCCTGCTCTTCAAATCGCTACCCTCACTCGCGTTTCGTCCACTATCTATCACCTGAAGGACCGTGTTAATGCGTAGTCTTACCCAGACGCACGGATAACATCACAGCCCAGCATCCTGTGATCCACTTACTAGATAAGTAACATGTTTATGGAGGTGACAGTAGAACTTTTGGTTTGGTCACCACGTTGGTGCGGGCGTGGAGGAGCCCCATCTCTTCACCACTTCCGCCAGCCCTCTGTATGAACTGAGGATGGCCTGAGAACCCCTGCTACAGGCGCGTTTGTGGCGACGTGAGCCACAACTTGAAGATGGCTGCACCCTGCTCGCTCGATAGCCGTAATCAAGGCCACCTCCATGTCACAGATGAGGCTTCCCATGAGACATAACGAGGACACACTGGCTTTCTCTCCAGCCCTGAACGCACCTAAAGTTGGAGCTCCCAGTAACTAGTAGACCCCTCCTCCCATGTGCCTGCTCGGACCCTGCTGAAGAAGCGGCCACCTGTCCACTCACAGGGCGAATGGACGAGGCCTGACGATCAATCTCCACATTGGCCCTCCGCCTCGAATGAGGCGAACGCGTTACCAGCCGCCACGCACTTTGCTGTGAGGGTGGATCCACCGCGTCGGATATACTATAGTCTGTCGGTAAACTGAAGAGTGAACGAGCGAGTCCCCACTCTGCCTACATTGCTACGTCACAAGGCGCTTCTACAGGCTGTTTCACAAGGAAGTACCGTCCCTGCCGTGGCGCGCGCTTTAAATCTGTGTCGACGCCGTGTACAGAAACGTCTCGGCTACGTTTATTTTTAGACAAATGCATTAAGAGTATAAGGAAAACAAAAGACGATAGCGTCTTCGAAACAAAACATTATAGAGTAGATACTATTAACATAAGAACGGAAGTCAGGATTCTACTACCGAGCGAGGTGGCGCAGTGGTTAGACACTAGACTCGCATTCGGGAGGACGACGGTTCAATCCCGCGTCCGTCCATCCTGATTTAGGTTTTCCGTGATTTCCCTAAATCGCTCCAGGCAAATGCCGGGATGGTTCCTTTCAAAGGGCACGGCCGGCTTCCTTCCCCGTCTTTCCCTAATCTGATGAGACCGATGACCTTGCTGTCTGGTCTCCTTCCCCAAAACAACCAACCAACCAGGATTCTACTACAAACATAGAACCGAATGCCTATTCATGTGAACGTATGTTCCTCTATTCGTAAGACGAACCAGATATAGGGCAATCAATCTGTAGAATTTAAGGTTTGTTCTTACTTTGTGTTTCTACTAAAAGGTAGAAATTTTCTTTGAAGGGCTGCATTGAAACATAACAATTCTTGCAACACGAAGAGTGTTTAAAAAGTAACCGGAAATTTATAATTTCGTGTGTTGTATTAGTTCGATTCGCATTGCTTTTTTTTGTCACTGCCTTCGTAAACATGTCTGAAAAGTATTTCCTAGTAAATCCCATTTCACACAATGTCTTGTGTAAAACATCTTTCTGCCAAGGAAAGTGTATTTTTTGTTTCACGGCAGTAAGTAATTTCCGTAATGTGGGCACTATTTTTTGGTTTATGCAAAAGTCCTCGATCGTTTGTCGAATGACCGATTTTGTGAAACTGTCTATAACGATGGGTTTCCTCCCTAAATTATTAGTTTTCTTTCGCGGCTATTCAAGTAAACCATGCGCCTTGTTTTCGCGTTCCTTCCTTGTGTGTCCTATTGTGGCGAGGCTGACGTTTGCATAAACTGCAGCCCTTTGATTGGGACTGGTAATATTAGCCAGCAGTTCTTTTTGTTTCGCCTCCCGAACACAGGCTGTAATAATGTTAGAGACGATAGAACGCCCGTTATTCCGCAAATACCTCATCCTCTTCGTATTCAGCACATTTTCTTAAAATGCAGGGCGATTATCCATCACTTCCGTGTACTGAAGTATATCAGTGAGTACACAAAGTCAACTGACTGACACTGGCAAACTAAGATCCCACGAACAGAAATGACGTATATCACTGCACGCCAAACTACACCGCTAGACAGGTAACGGGCAACTGATTTTGGGTGGCCCTGTAGGCCAGTGGCAGGGTTCTTCCGGGAAAGGCCACTTCCCCCACCAAAAGCGGTGCTCGCTCTTGAGTTTACAGACAGACGGAGGTGCTTCGCTAGCAGATCCCATGGGCGTAACCAGCCCCTCATGCTCCGCCACCGTTACACCCAAAGGCAGCAGCCTGAAGGTGACTGACTGTAGCTCAAAATGTTCAAATGTGTGTGAATTCCTAAGGGACCAATCTACTTAGGCCATCGGTCCCTAGACTTACGCACTACTTGAACTAACTTACACTAACTTATGCTAAGAACACCACATACACCCAAGCCCGAAGGAGGACTCGAACCTCCGGCAGAAGGGCCCGCGCAGTCCGTGACATGACGCATCAAACCGCGCGGCCACCGTAGCCAAAAGCGCATTCAGTTGTTCGCAAACTACGTCAGCACATAGCGTGCACACATCCTATCCATCATAGTAAGACTATAAAAGCGGACAGAATCCTAGATATGCGACTTGCTACTGTAATGTAAAAATATAAAAATAGTGATATGTAGAAAATATATGGCGATCTGCCAATTTTCTAAGATGGCGCCTAACAATGAAAGTTCTTTGTTAAACCCCATATCTACTTAGGACAATCCAAGTATCAGATTACAAATTGATTGACCACATACACAAATTCTTTTGACAAAATAACCATTGTATTTTTCTGGTTTTAAGTACAACTTAACATTATTAGCTGGTACAGCAAGATGAGCTTTACACAAGAACGTCATCTTAGGTCCGAATCCAAGCAGATAAGATAAGCGAATGACAAAGGAAAGATAGTTCATGCATAGAAGGGCAAGAGTCCATGGAATAACATGTCCATTGTAGCCCTCTCTCTTCTTCCTTGGCGTAACTTGTCGGTTCTTTATAAAATTTATCGTAATATTTAGTTTACATTTTTTTAAACCCAAGACCACCCAGGAGAAACAGTACACTACCCTCCAGATGTGTCACCAATGGACGCTGTTGGGACAATGAGCCATGTAGCAAAAATGAAAACTGAGCTACAGACTACCAGAAAATACATTTCAGAAATGCGAGCTTAGTCCTCTTCAACAGAAAAGCATGCACGAAAGAAATATACCGGGTGATCAAAAAGTCAGTATAAATTTGAAAACTTAATAAACCACGGAAAAATGTAGATAGAGAGGTAAAAATTGACACACATGCTTGGAATGACATGGGGTTTTATTAGAACCAAAAAAAGTATTGCTAGACGCGTGAAAGATCTCTTGCGCGCGTCGTTTGGTGATGATCGTGTGCTCAGCCACCACTTTCATCATGCTTGGCCTCCCACGTCCCCAGACCTCAGTCCGTGCGATTATTGGATTTGGGGTTACCTGAAGTCGCAAGTGTATCGTGATCGACCGACATCTCTAGGGATGCTGAAAGACAACATCCGACGCCAATGCCTCACCATAACTCCGGATATGCTTTACAGTGCTGTTTACAACATTATTCCTCGACTACAGCTATTGTTGAGGAATGATGGTGGACATATTGAGCATATCCAGTAAAGAACATCATCTTTGCTTAGTCTTACTTTGTTATGCTAATTATTGCTTTTCTGAGCAGGGAAGCGCCATCTGTCGGACATTTTTTGAACGTTTAAATTTTTTTGTTTCTAATAAAACCCCATGTCATTTCAAACACGTGTGTCAATTTGTACCTCTCTATCTACATTATTCCGTGATTTATTCAGTTTTCAAATTTATACTGAATTTTTGATCACCCGGTACTACGAGACAGGAAAAGATAAACACAAGTTGCTGCTCCATAGGCGTGTATTGGCCGAGAGCTGAGACCTCACACTGATACAATAACGCTTCTGCGACCTTCATTTGTAGAAGTCACTCTCTTCGAATTTTCAGTCTCCATCAGGAGATGATCACTTCAATCACAACATGTGTCATTGAGAACTCTTGATGCTCTCTTTGTCGCAAGTCCCGTTAGCCCATCGATTTTACACGTTTCGTAGCTATTGAGGAATGTCAAACCTACTTGTCTCATGAAATCAGGTTCTGTCATTTTCGTCTCTGTCTTCATATAAAGTACATCTGCCAGGCATTATTTATTGTGGTATCCAAAAGTCACGTCAGTACCAACGACTATCATTTCTTTCTCCTGATAGAATTACAATACTGGTTGGTGTCCTTGTCTCACACATGTGAAATTCTACTCTTATTTAAATAAATATATTCAGTTTGTCAGTACTCAGAGTATAATGAAAATATTACACGCTTTTCAGACACCATATAAAATTTAAAACAGGTCTTTCGTGGGTGAAATAGCGCACTGAACTGAACAGGCAGACACTGTCGCTATGAGCAACAGGAAACAACGACGTGCAGCGATAACAACGAGGTCTACCGCTACATCTATAGATACACTATGCAAACTAATGTGAAGTGTCCGGCAGAAAGTACTTATCAACATACCACATATTCGAGTTACTTTCTGTCCCATTCGCTTACGGAGCGCAGGTGGAATGCCAGGTAAGAAAACGTTTGCTGTGATGTTTTCGCTACACTAGTCTTTCGCGAGTTAATGAGGAGGCATAGTCAGAAGCGATATAGCGTCTGTTGCTTCCCGAGGTAGTGCCATACACACAGATGAACCAAAACATGAGCACATGTTTAACAGCGTGTTGGTACACCTTCGGAGTGCAGAGCGGCAGCGATTGTGCGTGGCATGCGTTCATTTGTATGTTTCCAGATGTCTACACACAAGTCACGCAGTTCCCATAAATTACCGAGTGATGGTTTGCATGCGCGTAGCTGGCGCCCGTCTCGGATGTGTTCCATCAGGTTCAGATCAGAGGAATTTAGTGGCCAAGACATCAGCATGAGTCTGAAATAAGAATTGTTTTGATTGCAAGTTTTACTACTAAAATTTAAAAATCACATGTCAGCGATAACCGGTTTCGATCATATCTAGATCATCATCAGACCGTGTCTCTGGAATACAAAAAATAATACTCCAAGGAGGGTATAGATATTAGACGGTTCATCTACATAATGAAGTATGTATACACGATAATAAAAAGCCGTAAAGTTTTTAATATCATTAGCTGGTGGGCATGGATGAAGAGCGGAACGCTGCCAAGTGTCGTAAGACACCTCTGGAAGCTGCTAAATACGATGATAACGTATGTCAGAATTTAAAATATCAATCTAGATGCAAATAAAATATGATATGAAAGATTACATAAATGTAAGTTGGCCGTAGTAGTAATTACTTTACATCTGCAAAAGATAATAAAAGACGTGCATGAACAACCAATAGAATTAGTTGTAAGGTCGCTAAACGGCCATCTACGAGGGTTGCCTGAAAGTACAAACTGAGGTATAGAAGCAAAGATAAGCGCAGTGGTGCTAACCGTTGCCGTGGAGACGATAACATGGAACGTCTCGATGAGTAGCTCCAGAGGCGAGGATGCGCCACGGGTGTAACGGCGGAAGGACGTCCTTTTCACACACGTTACCATCGCATATGAAGCCCTATTGCCTCCCGATGACGTCATGCAGCAGACGCGAGGCGAAGCTTCCCCTATATGATGTAGAGCGTTTTGACGCTATTTAGCAGCTGCTGGAGATTTCTTCCGCATTAGTTAGCGCTCCGTTCATCGTCTCTGCTCACCAGCTAATGACACCATAAACTTTCTGGTTTATTATTATCGTGTATCCATATTTTATCATGTAGACAAATTGTATCATACTGATACCTGTCACCCTGTAAGGAGAATAATCTTTTGCATTCCAAAGACATGGTCTGATGATGATACACTATCTGATCAAAAGTATCCGGACACCTGGCTGAAATTGACTTAGAAATTCGTGGCGCCCCCCATCGGTAATGTTGGAATTCAATATGGTGTTGGCCCACCCTTAGCCTTGATGTCACCTTCCACTCTCGCAGGCATACGTTCGGCAGGTGCTGGAAGGTTTCTTGGGGAATGGCAACCCATTCTTCACGAAGTGGTGCATTGAGGAGAGGTATCGATATCGGTCGGTGAGGCCTGGCACGAAGTCGGCGTTCCAAAACATCCGAAAGGTGTTCTATAGGATTCAAGTCAGGACTCTGTGCAGGTCAGTCCATTACACGGATGTTATTGTCGTGTAACTATTCCGCCACAGGCCGTGCATTATGAACAGGTGCTCGATCGGGTTGAAATATGCAATGGACATCCCCGAATTGCTCTTCAACAGTGGGAAGCAAGAAGGTGCTTAAAACATGAATGTAGGCCTTTGCTGTGATAGTACCACCCAAAACAATAAGGGGTGCAAGCCTCTCCATGGAAAACACGACCACACCATAACACCACCGCCTCAGAATTTTACTGTTGGCACTACACACGCTGGCAGGTGACGTTCACTGGGCGTTCGCCTTACCCACACCCTGCCATCGGATCGCCACATTGTGTACCGTGGTTCGTCACTCCACACAACATTTCACCACTGTTCAGTCGCTCAATGTTTACGCTCCTTACATCAAGCGAGGCGTCGTTTGACATTTACCGGCCTGATGTGTGGCTTATGAGCAGCCGCTCGACCACGAAATCCAAGTTTTCTCACCTCCTGCCTAACTGCCATACTAGGCTACTTGCCGTGGATCTAGATGCAGTTTCGAATTCCTGTGTGATGGTGCGGATAGATGTCTGCGGATTACACATTGCGAGCCGGCCGCTGTGGCCGAGCCGTTCTATTCGCTTCAGTCCGGAACCGCGCTGCTGCTACAGTCGCAGGTTCGAATCCTGCCTCGGGCTTGGATGTGGGTGATGTCCTTAGGTTAGTTAGGTTTAAGTAGTTCTAAGTCCAGGGGACTGATGACCTCAGTGCTCAGAGCCATTTCTTTTTACACATTACGACCTCTTCAACTGTCGGCGATCTCTATCAATCAAGAGACGAGGTGGGCCTGTGTGCTTTTGTGCTGTACGCGTCCTTCCATGTTTCCATTTCACTATCACATCGGAAACAGTGGACCTAAGGATGTTTAGGAGTGTGGACATCTCGCGCACAGACATATGACACAAGTGACACCCAATCACCTGACCACGTTCGAAGTCCGTGAGTTCCGCGGAGTGTTGCAATCTGCTCTCTCACGATGTCTAATGACTACTGAGGCCGCAGATATGGAGTATCTAGCGTAGGTGGCAGGACAATGCACCTAATATGAAAAACGTATGTTTTTTGGGGTGTCTGGATACTTTTGATCACATAGTGTATGATCGTAACCGTTTACCATTGACACGTGATTTTTAATTTTTAATAGAGAACTTTACGGTCAATGCTTACTACTAGTTCAAATTATATAATCAGTGGAGCACTTTTTTCAATAATGTTTTCAAAAGCATTATCAACATGAGTTCTTCGAACTACTGTAGCATGATTCTGGCCTTATGACTCGAACAGTTATCTTACTGGAGGATGCGATCACGGTCGAGGAAGACATGAAGCAATAAGAGAAGCAGGAGGTCAACAGTTATGTTCACGTAGTTCGATTAATAACATGGGTGTTATGGAAGTTTAGGTAAACATGCCCTGTAACACAATACTACTACTACCAGCCAGACTGCACGTTTTAAGCAGTTTTTGCCTGGACGACGTCTTAGATGGACACGACCATCGACCTGGTGTAACACAAGAAAAGTGATTCATCCCACTTGCCACCCACCCTCGGTCCAATTTCGAAGGTCCAGTGCTTACTGAAACTATAATTGACGAAGTCGTTGGCCGCGCTGTGTAGCCGCGCGGTCTCAGGTGTCTTGTCACGGTCCGCGTGGCTCCCCCTCTCGGAGGTTCGATCTTCCCTCGGGCATGGACGTGTGTCATCCTTAGCGTAAGTTAGTTTAAGTTGTATTAATTAGTGTGTAAGCTCACGGATCGATGACCTCAGCAGTTTGGTCCCATAAGACGTTACCACAAATTTCAATTTTTTTAAGACGTCGTTGGCTCTGTATGGGAGCACATAGGGATCGCCTACTGCGAAGAACCATGTTTAAAAATGTGCGCTGAACGGCGGACCTTGAAAGACTTGCCCCTGCACCAGCATCTTTCTCTGTCGTCAAATCTGCCACAAATCATCGCCTATGTTTCTTCACCAAGAGGACTCGTCTCCGGCTCCCACGTTGTGTGGTGAGGTGTGGACATCCAACACCTTGTCGCCTACTCATAGATTTGCCATCATTTAGCTGTATTCCATAGACGTTTACAATAGCAATGCGCGAACAGACGATTAACTTCTCCGAGATGTTTGTTACCAGGAACCAGGCCTTGGCAATCTGCCCTTTGGCAAAGTCGCTTATATGAATGGATAGTCGCTAGAATGGTTTATTGTTCATCTCTGCTTGGTTCTTATTCATGGTCCAGTCACATTTATGTGACCACCGCCTACGTTCTACTTCGCCGGCCGTTGTGACCGAGCGGTTCTAGGCGCTTCATGTCCGGAACCGCGCTGCTACTACGGTCGCAGGTTCGAATCCTGCCTCGGGCATGGATGTGTGTGCTGTCCCTCGGTTAGTTAGGCTTAAGTAGTGCTAAGTGTATGGGACTGCTGACCTCAGATGTTAAGTCCCATAGTGCTCAGAGCCATTTGAACCATTTTCCACGTTCGACTTCAACGCGCGATAGCCACGCACAGACGATAGGTGGCAGCACTGGCAGTAGAGGCATGTCTGGAGGACGTGGATGAAATAGTGCCGTTGTCGTAATGGAGAAACGGAGAGATTTATCTGACTTCCAAAAGGGCATGTCATTGGCTTTCGGGCCAAGGGTGGAAGCATTTCCGAAACGGCTGAGTTTGTGAACAATTCGAGTGCCGCCGTGGTTAGAGCACACCGCGCATGGCAGAATGGTGGCTAGGCGAGTGTGGTGCACCACAGGCCATAAGTGACAGCCGTGAACGACTGATGCGGAAATGTGTATGGGCGAACAGACGTCCAAATGCTGAGCACCCGATCGCGCAGATGAACCAACAGTGTCTTTAACGACCGTTCAGGGAATGCTGCTGCGTGTGGGCCTCCGCAGCAGGCGACAGGTTCATGTACCCATACTGACAGCTGGTCGTCGGCGACGAAGCCTGGAATTTGCACGCCAGTACCGCATCTGAGCATCCAATGAGGCCTTTTCATACGAATCACGTTTCATGCTCCATCGGACAGACGGCCGTTGGCGTGAACAGCGTGAAAGGAACGCAAATACCCTGCAACGATCGTCCGAAAGCTCCAAGTCAGAGTAGGAAGCGTTATGGTCTGTGGAATGTTTTCGTAGCATTCTCTGGGTAATCTCATCATTCGCACCCGAAGGCACAATGGATCAACACAAGTATGTACGTATCCTGGGAGCCCATATCTACCCCTGCATGCAGTTTGTTTATCATGGGCACTATGGTTTCTACCAGTATGACAATGCAACATGCCACACAGCTCGCAGTGTACACGCGGGGTTTGAAGAGCACCAGGATGAGTTTACCTTACTCCCCTGGCCACCAGTCTCCGGATTTAAAGCCCATAGAGAATCTGTCGGACCACTTCGAGCAGGATGCTCGTGCTAAGGGTCCTCAGTCGAGAAACTCAGTGCAGCTTGCCACGACACTAGAGTCGGCGTGTCTCCTCTCTATCGGCACCTTCTGTGACGTCTCCTTTTGTCTCGGCTCGATGGTGACGGTTGTCCCAGTCGAGATGACGTGGAACGGCGTCCGTCGATCACGACAACGCCAATCTGTAACTATTATAAAAACAAACTCCTAACGCGATTTGGCTATCTTTCAAATACTGTCTCTCAAAACTGATATCAACGTCTCGATGAAGTAGCACGCCGGAGTGTGTGCGCCGCCCTTGCTTGTAATTAAAGCAATGGTTTTCGATTTCTATCGATCTTTCTTTTTTTTTTTTGATCATCAGTCTACTGACTGGTTTGATGCGGCCCGCCACGAATTCCTTTCCTGTGCTAACCTTTTCATCTCAGAGTAGCACTTGCAACCTACGTCCTCAATTATTTGCTTGACGTATTCCAATCTCTGTCTTACTCTACAGTTTTTGCCCTCTACAGCTCCCTCTAGTACCATGGAAGTCATTCCCTCATGTCTTAGCAGATGTCTTATCATCCTGTCCCTTCTCCTTATCAGTGTTTTCCACATATTCCTTTCCTCTCCGATTCTGCATAGAACCTCCTCATTCCTTACCTTATCAGTCCACCTAATTTTCAACATTCGTCTATAGCACCACATCTCAAATGCTTCGATTCTCTTCTGTTCCGGTTTTCTCACAGTCCATGTTTCACTACCATACAATGCTGTACTCCAGACGTACATCCTCAGAAATTTCTTCCTCAAATTAAGGCCGGTATTTGATATTAGTAGACTTCTCTTGGCCAGAAACGCCTTTTTTGCCATAGCGCGTCTGCTTTTGATGTCCTCCTTGCTCCGTCCGTCATTGGTTATTTTACTGCCTAGGTAGCAGAATTCCTTAGCTTCATTGACTTCGTGACCATCAATCCTGATGTTAAGTTTCTCGCTGTTCTCATTTCTACTAGTTCTCATTACCGTCGTCTTTCTCCGATTTACTCTCAAACCATACTGTGTACTCATTAGACTGTTCATTCCCTTCAGCAGGTCATTTAATTCTTCTTCACTTTCACTCAGGATAGCAATGTCATCAGCGAATCGTATCATTGATATCCTTTCACCTTGTATTTTAATTCCACTCCTGAACCTTTCTTTTATTTCCATCATTGCTTCCTCGATGTACAGATTGAAGAGTAGGGGCGAAAGGCTACAGCCTTGTCTTACACACTTCTTAATACGAGCACTTCGTTCTTGATCGTCCACTCTTATTATTCCCTCTTGGTTGTTGTACATATTGTATATGACTCGTCTCTCCCTATAGCTTACCCCTACTTTTCTCAGAATCTCGAACAGCTTGCACCATTTTATATTGTCGAATGCTTTTTCCAGGTCGACAAATCCTATGAAATTGTCTTGATTTTTCTTTAGCCTTGCTTCCATTATTAGGTGTAACGTCAGAATTGCCTCTCTCGTCCCTTTACTTTTCCTAAAGCCAAACTGATCGTCGCCTAGCGCATTCTCAATTTTCTTATCCATTCTTCTGTATATTATTCTTGTAAGCAGCTTCGATGCATGAGCTGTTAAGCTGATTGTGTGATAATTCTCGCACTTGTCAGCTCTTCCTGTCTTCGGAATTGTGTGGATGATGCTTTTCCGAAAGTCAGATGGTATGTCGCCAGACTCATATTCTACACACCAACGTGAATAGTCGTTTTGTTGCCACTTCCCCCAATGATTCTAGAAATTCTGATGGAATGTTATCTATCCCTTCTGCCTTAATTGACCGTAAGTCCTCCAAAGCTCTTTTAAATTCCGATTCTAATACTGGATCCCCTATCTCTTCTAAATCGACTCCTGTTTCTTCTTCTATCACATCAGACAAATCTTCACCCTCATAGAGGCTTTCAATGTATTCTTTCCACCTATCTGCTCTCTCCTCTGCATTTAACAGTGGAATTCCCGTTGCACTCTTAATGTTACCACCGTTGCTTTTAATGTCACCAAAGGTTGTTTTGACTTTCCTGTATGCTCAGTCTGTCCTTCCGACAATCATATCTTTTTCGATGTCTTCACATTTTTCCTGCAGCCATTTCGTCTTAGCTTCCCTGCACTTCCCATTTATTTCATTCCTCAGCGACTTGTATTTCTGTATTCCTAATTTTCCCGGAACATGTTTGTACTTCCTCTTTTCATCAATCAACTGAAGTATTTCTTCTGTTACCCATGGTTTCTTCGCAGCTACCTTCTTTGTACCTATGTTTTCCTTCCCAAATTCTGTGATGGCCCTTTTTAGAGATGTCCATTCCTCTTCAACTGTACTGCCTACTGCGCTATTCCTTATTGCTGTATCTATAGCGTTAGAGAACTTCAAACGTATCTCGTCATTCCTTAGTACTTCCGTATCCCACTTCTTTGCGTATTGATTCTTCCTGACTAATGTCTTGAACTTCAGCCTACTCTTCATCACTACTATATTGTGATCTGAGTCTATATCTGCTCCTGGGTACGCCTTACAGTCCAGTATCTGATTTCGGAATCTCTGTCTGACCATGATGTAATCTAATTGAAATCTTCCAGTATCTCCCGGCCTTTTCCACGTATACCTCCTCCTTTTGTGATTCTTGAACAGGGTATTCGCTATTACTAGCTGAAACTTGTTACAGAACTCAATTAGTCTTTCTCCTCTTTCATTCCTTGTCCCAAGCCCATATTCTCTTGTAACCTTTTCTTCTACTCCTTCCCCTACAACTGCATTTCAGTCGCCCATGACTATTAGATTTTCGTCCCCCTTTACATACTGCATTACCCTTTCAATATCCTCATACACTTTCTCTATCTGTTCATCTTCAGCTTGCGACGTCGGCATGTGTACCTGAACTATCGTTGTCGGTGTTGGTCTGCTGTCGATTCTGATTAGAACAACCCGATCACTGAACTCTTCACAGTAACACACCCTCTGCCCTACCTTCCTATTCACAACGAATCCTACACCTGTTATACCATTTTCTGCTGCTGTTGATATTACCCGATACTCATCTGACCAGAAATCCTTGTCTTCCTTCCACTTCACTTCACTGACCCCTACTATATCTAGATTGAGCCTTTGCATTTCACTTTTCAGATTTTCTAGTTTCCCTACCACGTTAGATTTTCCCCACTTATAAATATAGCGACTGCACCACTCGATAACGCGATGACTCCCTTAATCTGAAATCCTTTCGGTGTTTGCGACAGGCTTTTATTGCGAGGATATTGCGTTGTTAATTATTATTCCGTCGTGAAGACGTCGCTACGTCGCGTATTCAACAACTACACGACACAATTCCAGAGATAAAATGGCTCTGAGCACTATGGGACTTAACTTCTGAGGTCATCAGTCCCCTAGAACTTAGAACTACTTAAACCTAACTAACCTAAGGACATCACACACATCCATGCCCAATTAGTTACAAGCTTTAATCATCAAGGATTTTTGTTGGTAGCGATTTAAGGTGGACCCATCACAAATCCTTCGTGCAGGAAAGATATAGCTTACAAAACGTTCGTTTGGACACTTCTTGAGTATTTTTAGCCAGACTAGTTTCTCACCAAGTTGGATTAACAACAGAGATTGAAAAGGTTCAAAGAAGACCTAGATGAGGCATCACGAATTTGGGTGGTCAATGTGACTGGCAGAGACGCTCAACGAACTGCAGTGAGACGTTACAAGAAAGGCGCAGTGCTAATGGAGAGACCGTTCCTTACAAAATTTCGACTCCCACCTATGGTTGGTCCGCAGCTCGTGGTCGTGCGGTAGCGTTCTCGCTTCCCGCGTCCGGGACCCCGGGTTCGATTCCCGGCGGGGTCAGTGATTTTCTCTGCCTCGTGATGACTGGGTGTTGTGTGATGTCCTTAGGCTAGTTAGGTTTAAGTAGTTCTCAGTTCTAGGGGACTGATGACCATATTTGTTAAGTCCCATGGTGCTCAGAGTCATTTGAACCATTTGAACCTATGGTTGGATAACAATTCGAGCATTTCATACTGCTTCCATTATCTGCAAGACAGTCCCCAAAGCGTGTATAGGGACAGAGATATCGAATGTCATATTGGGATGCAGTGCTCTAGTCTTCAGTCTGAATACTGCTTTGGTGCAGCTCTACACACCCTCTAATCTGTGCAAGTGTCTTTATCTCTGCGTAGTTACTGAAATCTGTCTCGTTTGAAGAGTCTTGTTCATCCATTATCATCAAGAAGAGCATTTTGTCGCAGATGACTGTTCTGTTGGAATCCTGAAGCAGTCGTGGTGCCCGACCAGCCGTTGTTGCTTTCAGATGGTAGCCCTGCCAGTGTCCCAAACTGCCACCTTGTCCACAGTCTGCGGCTGATGGCTTCGAGGTCTTTCCATATTCAAATGAAGTGACGCTACATCAGTTTACATGATGACTGACATGGCAGTGGCGCCATAAGCTGCTGTTTGCACGCGCTCCTTCCCACATTCTAGTGCCACCGATTTCAATATTGCTGCAAATGAGATTATTCGGAAATGCGTTGGTGTCGTCACTCAGATTACGGCATTAAAATTGCGCCAAGAATCCAATAAGAAGACGAAAAACCATGAATTTTAGATATGGAAGTGGATTTCGTGCATAAATAACACGGGCCTATCAAACATACTTACAAATAAAGTAGTATTCATAAGAGAAGATCCATTCACTGGCCACTTTTGAATAACAAAAGTAAATTTCGAGCACTTGTTGAACTGCATATCGAGCTGTGTTAGGAAATGTGATACTCAAAGATGCAGTACTGGCTCGACTGAAACTACGAGTGACACTTCGCTATCTGACATATGCGATATCCTGTAATGTCTCCAGTACAATTTCAAAGTTCTTGTGTCATGTGTTGGATGTTATTTGCGCGACCCTTAAGACCTATTTGAAAGCTAATATTTTCACTCTTGCGGCCCAAATCAGTTAGTTAAATAAGAAGTCACAGGTACTGTAAATATTAAAGCTATCCTACTAAGAATTTTGGAATTACGCTTTGTGCAAGTACACTATTAAAGACACCGTCATATAGTTGGTCACTGGATGTTCTAGGTTCTTTATTAAAAGTTATAGCAAGCCTGAAATTATAATGTCAACAGAAACGTGGTTACTTCCTTTCTCAAATTCACTATAGAGGTGTTGAAGGGCACTTATATCCTTATATTGCCAATACGAGAATGTGAATATATAGACAATGTTGCATTAATTAATTTTTGGTATTCCACAAATAAGAGCCGTGCGGAGTGGCGCGCGGTTACAGGCGCCATGTCACTAATTGTGTCGCCCCATCCCGCCACGGTTCGAGTCCTCCCTCGGTCGTGGGTGTATGTGTTGTTCTTAGTATAAGTTAGATTAAGTTAGTTTAAGTAGTGTGTAAGTCTAGGGACCGATGACCTCAGCAGTCTGGTCCCTTAGGAATTCACACACATTTGAACACAAAAAAGATCGCTCCTGGTGCAGTTTCAGAAACTGCACGACCACTTTTTAGACCTTTTTTTTGGTACTGCGAAACACACGAACTGAAAAATTACTAACACGGAAACCAGAATACAGCAATGGTGCCTTGAAATTAAGCCACGAGGCTTAATCGATGCTGGGGCAAGGAAAGTGGCGTCAGAAAGTTAAATCGATTTTAACTTTGGGTGAAAGAATCGTAGCTCAATTGACGCTTTGGGATCTGGGGGTTCCATGAGCATCTTCGGTGACGCCACTCGAGTGGCAAAAGAGTGGCGTCACTTTAGTTGCATATGGAAAACCAGCTTGACGCCCCAAGGTTCACGGTCCCTATTAGGACGGTTGATGTTGAAATGTCCCCTTTGAACAATTATACACGACTGTCCTTAAACTGATACACAATATTTTTTTTTAGCGCAACGCAATCTGACTTTCAAAAATCCCTACAAAAGAATGGCCCTGACTAATATTAAACTATACCTTTCACAAATCACTGCTCAAGCTACTGCAATACAGCGAGCGCCACTACTGCCAGCTAAATAAAAGATTCCAACTATGGAAGGCACTAACTACTGATAGGGATAGTTAGCAAATGAAAGATATTAATAGAGAACAAACAATGTATTTACCTTGATATCATCATATATAAATATAGCAGTTCATGACAAATTTCAAAACTCCGCCATCTCTCTCCCCACATCCACCACTGCTGGCGGCTCACCTCCAACTGCGCAACGCTACGCGTTGTTCACAGCCAGCTGCCTAACACTACAATGGCGAGTATTACAACAATGCAAAGCAGCCACAGACTGCACACAGCACAGCCAGTGATTTTCATACAGAGGTGGCGTTACCAATAAAAAAACCTAAACAGCCTACTTACATAGCCCCCATGCTCCCCACAAAAAAATTTTACAAATTTTTTTGGGCATTGGCCAATACATATTTGTTAAAATTTTTTTTTACAATTACAATAACAAAGATATCAAATGCACACACTTATTGATACAATGTTGGTCAAAAGCTAAAATTTTCTCACAGTCTATAAAGATAGTCCTGATTCATCACAGTAAAATAGCAGTGTTTTTCTCAAAGTCTGAGCTGTAAAAGAAAATGCACACAGAAGTAGTGGATTTCCATGCTGTCTTGAAGAAGTAGTGTTGTCCTTCCAACGGAAAGACAGTGCTGACTCTTGAGATGCATACAGGTAATGGGCCACAACAGAGCAAACCCACAGCAGAGTCAGTCGAAATTTTGAAGAGTATTGGTAGGTAGGTCATCACAGAGCAGACCCACTGTAGTCCTGGTAGAGATTACGGTATTGGTGGGCCACCAGAGGTGCAGACCCACTGCAGTACTTGTAGAAATAATGGTATTGATGGATCATCAAAGATGTAGACCCACTGTAGTCCTTGTAGAGATAGCCAGCAGCCATCTGTTGCGATTGTGCAGGTGCACATTCACCATCGAAGAGTCTTGCGGAGAATATAGCAAATCCATAAACCACCACTTGTGCACTCACAAAGTTTTCGGAACTGTCCTTAGAACAAACAATGCTGTTATCCAGTCCCTTGCTGAATTATTAACACACGTGCAAACACTAACAGTCCCTACTTCTCACATATTGTCCATATACTATGGCCAACAGAAACGTGTGCAGTGGTTAATAATAAGATGAACTGGTGTCAATTACAATTTTATAACATGAGAATACAATTACAAAGGTACAAAATATATCATTAAAGAACATAATAATACAGATAACATTTGTAGTACAGGCTTTACAAAAGAATAGAAATAGACATATACATCAGTGTTACAGGAATTATGACATAAGTAAATACATAAAGATCACAAGAACTTTTGAAACATCACCTTCACATGTGAGCAACAAACCAGAATAAATAATGTCTAAGCATATTTACAAGGTAAATAACATATTATTAATGCAAATTATATTTGAGGATAACAGTATTCCTCATCATAGTGAATGTAGCTTAATATTAAAAGAAGAAAAAATTCTATGAAACTACACAGAGACAGGAAGAAAACAAATACACAAGGGTACACAAACATATAGTGGGATAACACAAAAGGGAAAGGACAGGGTTTGTTTTACTGCAGTATTTTGCATGGAGATCTCCCTTTGTTCATCATTATTCCCAAAAAGTCCTATCTAAGCCTGCTTTCTGTATTCTGTTCATATTTCTTTCAAAATAATTATTTCTGATTGTACAATACTCATTTGGGCCCAAATCGTTTTCATATAACTTTCAAAGCATTCTTTCCCTATTCTCCATAGTTAGGTTCTTATATAGTCTACCCCCTCTTAAGCTAACTTAAATCTAGTGCGCTCAGATATTAAACTAAGGGACGAGGCAATGCAGCAGCACAAAACAATTAACACAAACAGCAATGATAAAAAAATACAAATGCCAAAGCAAGCAGCATAAATTATCAGAGCAACTGCAATATTACAACTAATATAAGGCAATGTGCTGCAAACAATAAAAATAAATCAGTAGTAAATCAGTAGTCAAATTCAGTAACACTATGCCTGGCAAACAGCAGCTTATATCTAAACATGACATAGCTCAAGCAGAAAAAATAGTACACTAAAGATAACAATGCAGATAAGGGAAATGTATAATCACATCTTAATGTCGAAGTAATTAAAGTGGTGCACCACAACAACTGATTGTAAAAGGAAATATTACCATGTACTTGAAAAGAAAATTATGTGTTACTGTTACTAGTTCCTTCTTATTGTTCTTTCCTTTCCAAGTGCTCCTTTTTTAAAGAATGTGGATCATAAAATAATTATTTAATAGATCTGTTGACAGAAAGTGTTCACATTAGCAAATGCATTTCATTTTATAAAAGCAATGCTGCAACACAGCTGGAAACCAGATATCAAATGAAATAAGCAACTATGAAAATCAAAGCATAAAAATATCATTCAGTAGTCATGTGACATTTCATAAGTTAGTAGAAATTCTCTCAACTCTCATAGAAAGACGCTTGTCATAATCGGGTGTGCAGATGTAAAAATATTTCTTGTCATTTTATTAGGCATTTCAGTAAATATCATAAATTACGAGCTCCACAGTATGCTTTCAACAAGGAAATGTCAGTAGCGGGGACAATGGCTCCCCTTTTATTTTCTACCTGTGCCGCTGAAAGGCTAATGGCTTTTTTTTTTTTTTCGGGCGGCTGTCGCCCAGGTGGGTGCCCGCGACGCATTACGTGCAAGTGGTCACTTAACTTTCTTACGGAAATATTTATGACAGCAGTTTCCGCTACAGTGACAGTCTCACATAAAAATATTTCACAGGTCAAGAATTAGCGTTGCAAATCTGTAGAAACAAAATCCTATAAATATAAGTGTCCAAAAAAATTTTCGTCAGCATTGTGAGACAGTCACGAATTTACGCACATTTCATAACTCTTAAAGTACGATTCTTGGTTTCCAACATACTTCTTATTCCTCATATACGGTAGCATCATCTTATTGATCATAAACATATCTCAACAGCATAGTACACATCGTCCTCATAATAATATCATAACACCTCAGTCAAATCTCAAAAACGTCGTAGCTTTCTGCAATAATTTCAAAACCTAAAAAAAATTCTCTGCTCATTTCAATAGTGTCATCTTCCTCAAACGTACTTTAAAATCATGCTCCCTTACCAAATACATCATTCAAAGCTCTCATAGTATCACAATGATTCCGAAAAAAAAATATGAACAGTTTACAAAGTACAGACAAAATACAGTTTCATAAGTGTGAAGTTACCCAACTGTGTATTGCGTAAACATGTGTCACTGATGTAGTAAAAAAATGTTTATCTCTCAGTTAAATGATCAGATAGCTGTGTAATTTGTGTGTTAGAGAAATATGGTACCGATGTGTAAAGTTGTATAAGCAAATACCATATTAGCTAGGGTTCCTTGTGGTTGCCACACACATGGTACACAAAGTAAGCGTGTACCCCCCTGAGGATTAATGTAATTATTCCCTCAGGTGTTACAGATTACAGCAATGGAATGAAATGTATCACGGGAAACTTTCTTTGTAATTCAAAAATCTTTAAAAATAAATGTTTTAAGTACAAAATTAATCACTGAAATGCGTGTCCTGTAGAGCTAAATGTGCATCTTGTTGTAAGATAATCTCTGTGGAAGTGTCGTAGTTATTTTCCTCTGAAAGCTAAGTTCTGCAGAAGCCAATGTACTTACCTCATGATAAACAAAAGTGAAATGCTTTGCGTAGAGATATCTTAGTTATTACGCTTATTGTTGTGATGATGAAAGTACTGTGCTGTAACGTATTGTTGTGCTATGGAAAAGGCTGTCTCCTTGTAGCTATACCACAAAAGTTACTACTAAAACCTGTTTTACTTTCCAGAATAAAACAGAAAACTGTGCAGATATAAAACAGAAACACTGCAAAAGCAACATTGTAAATTGTCACTCATTAGTAGCGTCGTGATAAAATCGTGTAGCTGTCACATAAACTAACCACTGTGCCATCTGGTATCTCACTGAAAGTACTTTAAATCCAGAATATATTTTCAAGTAAACCAAAATGTTGCATTAAAATCTCATTAGCAGTACTGGTAAATGTTCTAAGTATGTAAGCCTTATAGTCGTTCCATAATCATGCAACTAACAAGCAAGAATGTACACACACAATAACACTGTGACGTCTGATCACTATAACAATGCATTCGTCATTTCTGTTTCAATAAGTTCTCTTGGTTCTTGACTGGATATTTAACTTCAAACATTGTTGCATGTTAACAGATTCTAAGTCTGACAAGCATACTAGTAATGTAAAGTGAAGTTTTATGGCAATGACAAAGTTAAAAAGCAGACTATCTTTCAATAAACGGTTTTGCATGTGAAATGTGGTGCAATCCTTTACTCTTCATAGTACTCACAGTTTGGCTGGAATACAATTATCATGCAGTATACGTCGGTAAAGAATACTGAAATTTTTCTCAAGGTTAGCGTCTATGTTATTTTTCCCTGAGCCAGCGGCCGCACGCGGCTGCCTGCGGTGCGAGTCATTGTCTGTCCCTTTGTTGGCGCGCGTCGTTATTGGGATTTGGAGACCTAACTTCTACAAATTCACGTTGTCGAAAGTGCCCTGCTCTGTTTGAATCCCGCCAGTTCTGATGCAATTCAGGTCTGTCGTTACGAATATATCGTCTGTCGTCATGTCGGTAGATTCCGTAGTTTCTTCCTTGTCCGTCACGTGGTGGAGAGTTTCTCCCTGAATCATAACTGTGCGCCGAACTGTTGCGTCTGAAGTTATTCTGCCTCCCTTGATAATAATTGTTTTGGTTCCCATATTGTCTGTTTCTCTGATTGTCTCTGTGATAGTCACTACCGCGGAGAGGTGATCTTTCCCTGTAATTATTACTACTCTGCCAACGGTTGTCGTACGGGTGGTGTCTATTTTGGTCACGATTTGCATTGTAAGAATAGACCAGTCGTGTCCGGTTATTGTTTCTGTCGTCACGGAATTGTGACGGATGTGACCTGTAATTGTTGTGTCCTTGTTTTCGCGTTCCGCGATTATCAGTGTCAATTTCTAGTTCTTGTAACAGTCCCTGAAAAGCTTCAATGTCGTCTTTGCAACGCCCTGCTAAAATAATATGTCGTAAATGTTCAGGTAATTTGATTAAGCAAATGCAGATGAGTTCTGAGGGGCTGTATGGGTTTGACAGGTACTGATTCTTGTGCAACATGTCTTCAAAATATTTCACAAGACTGGAGAATTCAGATTGTTCGAAATGTTTCATCATTATGATACCATGTTTTACTCGGTCTTGTGTGGCTTGAGACCAATATGCTGAGAGGAAGGCATGGTAAAATTCTCCTTCACTGTGGCAATCGTGAATGACCGATTGCATTCTTACAGCTGGTTCATTCTCTAAGTAGCCACACATAAATTCTAATCTGTGTTCCAACGACCAGTTGGGAGGAAAACAATGAGAGAATTGATGGAGCCATGCTTGTGGATGAATGTCGTTGCCAGAATTCTTAAATGTTTTGAATTTACGTGTAGTAATGAACAGCTTATAGTCAAAATCATCATGTCGGCGAGTCGCATATCGGTCATTGTTAGGTCGTGTCGGCGGTTCCATCTCAAAATTCGGTGCACATTGCCAATTTCTTTCATAACTTCCGAAATGCCCTGTGTTATTATTTTGCGGCTTTTCCGTGTTTCTAAGTCCCTCTTCCCGTGTTGGAGCGCGAGTGTCCTCTGAAATACGTAATTCTTGTATTACCTTTGTCAGCTGATCTTGTACTTCCCGGATTTCTCTTTGGTGTTGTGTATTAATTTGATTCTGATTTTGTTTGAATTTTCTTATTTGTTCATACTCTTCTGTGTCAGTGAAGGCTACGGGTCTTGTGTCATTCAGATCATCATCTACCTTTGTAGATAAGTTAGTGACCTGATCCGAAAGTTCGGCTACTTTCTCCGATAGTGTACTTATTTCTTCAGTGTGTTTTTCTGAACCAAGTTTCGGAGTATCTACTGTGTCCTTAAAGTTTTCCTGAGTTTTTGCAAGTTGCGTAACCGAATCGGTAGATGCAACTGAGTCAAATTTAGCTTGCAAGGTCTCATGATTTTCATGAACAATAATTTGCAGTTCTTTTATGGCTGCTTCGTGATTCTGTAATGCATTTTCATGCCGCAAAAAAATAGGTTGAAAATGCTCACAAATTTGTGTTTTTACGTCATTACAGACTTTTTGACATTTCGATTCAATGTTATGTAACTCAGTAGTTAAATCTTCACGTGTTTGTTCAAGTGTTTGTTCCAATGAGTCTAACTTTTTAAGATTTTGTTCCACTGTGTCTAACTTTTGAAGCTTTTGCTGTGTTTGTCTCTGATTTTGTTCCATTGTGTCTAACTGTTACTGTGTTTGTCTCTGATGTTGTTCCATTGTGTCTAACTTTTCAAGCTTTTGTCCCATTTGTTGCATTAATTGTAATAACAATGCACTGGTGTCTGAAACATGTTCCTCAGTGCTTTTCGGCAGTGAAGTTGCACCGGCAACATTCACATTTTGACAAGTGGAAAATGTGTCTTGACTCATTTGAGAAAACGGTGGGAACCCAAAACCTGAGTCTGCAGTATTTGCAATATTGTGTTCTGTCATTCCCGATTCCTGAGGCGAGCTGTTGCCGACCAATCGATCGATAACGCTTCCCTGTTCACTACCTGTTTCACTGTCTACACCATTGTTTGCCGCCCGCTCCATTTCCCTATGCGCAATTACCAAATTACTACTTTGAACATTAGTTAATTCATTACTCTGCGGCGCTAACACACTGCTTTCGTCTTCACTGTCATTTCTCAGTTTACTTTGGAGCCTAGTATTACGTTTTTCACACGCCATTATTGTCACAGTATTTCACACGATAACACAGAAAAGCGCAATTTGAAGAGCAAAATAAAATAACATAGCAATGGAAATAATGTCTACTTAATTGCCAGCGCAGCTGCGAAATACTTGGTGCAAATCTACATGCATGCCACAACTGTTTTACTGTACAACAATGAAAAACTACAACTACAAAGGAAATTCTCTCTATAATTACGTGCTAGCAATAAACAATAGCTACACTAATTACACAAACTACAAGAAAAAAATCAGAAGATTCCAGGTTCGAATCCTGGCAGGGTCGCTATATGAAACGTCCCCTTTGAACAATTATACACAACTGTCCTTAAACTGATACACAATATTTTTTTTTAGCGCAACGCAATCTGACTTTCAAAAATCCCTACAAAAGAATGGCCCTGACTAATATTAAACTATACCTTTCACAAATCACTGCTCAAGCTACTGCAATACAGCGAGCGCCACTACTGCCAGCTAAATAAAAGATTCCAACTATGGAAGGCACTAACTACTGATAGGGATAGTTAGCAAATGAAAGATATTAATAGAGAACAAACAATGTATTTACCTTGATATCATCATATATAAATATAGCAGTTCATGACAAATTTCAAAACTCCGCCATCTCTCTCCCCACATCCACCACTGCTGGCGGCTCACCTCCAACTGCGCAACGCTACGCGTTGTTCACAGCCAGCTGCCTAACACTACAATGGCGAGTATTACAACAATGCAAAGCAGCCACAGACTGCACACAGCACAGCCAGTGATTTTCATACAGAGGTGGCGTTACCAATAAAAAAACCTAAACAGCCTACTTACAATGTTTTTTAAAAAAATCAGGAATTCGATATATCGATATTTAAAAAACTGGTAGCCGGCCTTTCTATTGATAATTGTAACGATATATCGATAGGAAAAGATCGACCTACTGGTCAAAAAAAATATTGGCTGCAAATTGTAAATGTACTGCCGGTTTTAGAGCTGTGTATGTAAATATTGATTTATTATTAGATATTCTGTACATCAACAAGCCAGCAGCCTGCTTATCCCCCTTACAGCAAGAATTGAAAGGAAAACGATGTACAATCACTGTTGACGATAACCACTTTGCTAACAATGACAACTGCATGTTAAGTGCCACAATGAAAGGTGTCCGACGGGTCCGTCGTCGGTTTCGTCACATATCGTATTTATCCGTAACACTTTATGTCGAATTTCCTGCTTTTTCATTTCTGGAAACGCCAGCGACATAGCGGCTGTAGTGTCAAAACTGGGCGGTGAAGTTAAACGTTGCGGTGTCTACTGGTAGCGCCGAGAGATGTTACGTCAGCATTTCCCCTGGCACGTCTCCGCCAACCGCTGAGACTCATGTTCGTCATTTTCGACAACTGTTTTTGATGAATGCCGATGTGAAGAAATAGCGCACTAGTTGCGTTAAATTTTTTTTTGTTTTTTCGTGAACACCCCCCCCCCCTCCTTTCGCCCCCCGGTGCAGGCAGGCCATCTTATCTGTACCACCTATATTTGCTTCACAAGACTGGACGTGACGAAAGCTCAAAATGTAGTAAGACGCCTTCACACAGAGAAAGTAAAATTATGTTCCAGTACAAATTCAAAAGTACAGTTTTAATTTATTTACCGAAGACTGCGGAAAAAAGTAATATAAAATAAAAATGTAGGCTCTCGATATTGCCGTTTCGATTTACATACAGGGTGTTACAAAAAGGTACGGCCAAACATTCAGGAAACATTCCTCACACAAAGAAAGAAAATATGTTATGTGGACATGTGTCCGGAAACGCTTAATTTCCATGTTAGAGCTCATTTTAGTTTCGTCAGTATATACTGTACTTCCTCGATTCACCGCCAGTTGGCCCAATTGAAGGAAGGTAATGTTGACTTCGGTGCTTGTGTTGACATGCGACTCATTGCTCTACAGTACTAGAACGTTTGGCCAGGCATTGTTGGTGATGTCTTGATTGGGCCTACGCTCAATGGAGCACGTTATCATGATTTCGTACGGGACACTCTACCTGTGCTGCTAGAACATGTGCCTTTACAAGTACGACACAACATGTGGTTCATGCACGATGGAGCTCCTGCACATTTCAGTCGAAGTGTTCGTACGCTTCTCAACAACAGATTCGGTGACCGATGGATTGGTAGAGGCGGACCAATTCCATGGCCTCCACGCTCTCCTGACCTCAACCCTCTTGACTTTCATTTATGGGGGCATTTGAAAGCTCTTGTCTACGCAACCCCGGTACCTAATGTAGAGACTCTTCGTGCTCGTATTGTGGACGGCTGTGATACAATACGCCATTCTCCAGGGCTGCATCCGCGCGTCAGGGATTCCATGCGACGAAGGGTGGATGCATGTATCCTCGCTAATGGAGGACATGTAGAACATTTCCTGTAACAAAGTGTTTGAAGTCACGCTGGTACGTTCTGTTGCTGTGTTTTTCCATTCCATGATTAATGTGATTTGAAGAGAAGTAATAAAATGAGCTCTAACATGGAAAGTAAGCGTTTCCGGACACATGTCCACATAACATATTTTCTTTCTTTGTGTGTGAGGAATGTTTCCTGAAAGTTTGGCCGTACCTTTTTTGTAACACCCTGTATATCGATATATTGTGTGAAAAGCACTGCGTTCATATATAACGGTATTTTTTAAAAAAAATCGGTATATCGATATTTTGCCAACAGCCCTAGTTCATGTCTGAGGCACAGGGGCTGCCTCACTGGCCACTGTTTAGAGATTAACGCTGTCTCCATCTGTATGGCGCGTTGCCGACCGGTTCTGGAGGCGGTAATCCTCTGCCACTTCGTAAGCCTTGTCGTGCGAGAGCCCAGAGCTTGTAATCCCGTGCAACATGTGTCTTTAATGTCACCAGGCCAAATGCTCTGGAAGAATTTTGCTCTCTGACCAACCGGTTAATGCTTGTTTTCTTGGGACGTGTGTCCCCATTAGCGAGTAAACTATCGCAAGTCACTTGTACAAGCTGCTTCTACAAGACTTTTGACGTGGAAACATCTCCCCCCTCCCCCTCCTCAGCGAGACGACTTTTGCATGTTTCGCCAACTTCCAGAAGCAGCTTTATTGTTCAACTAGCTCTACTCCGCCACGCTCTGCTGATGCTTAGACTACTTAAACATGTATGAGAATTGGAACCGCGCTGCTACTACGGTCGCAGGTTCGAATACTGCCTCGGGCATGGATGTGTGTGATGTCCTTAGGTTAGTTAGGTTTAAGTAGTTCTAGGTTCTAGGGGACTGATGACCTCAGATGTTAAGTCCAATAGTGCTTAGAGACATTTGATTTGAGAATTGGATTCACGCCCTGATCTCTTTTCTGTCTGTATCCATCTAACAGTCCCAATTTCTTTATCTATCGTCTCCACCTTCCCCCTCTCTCTGTCTATCACCTCGTCCCACTATCTTCTCCTCTTCCCCCCCCCCCCCCTCATGTCTCTCCATCTCCTTCTTCCCCTTCTAGTTGTACATTTCCTCCCTTACACCTGCTATGTCCATTTCTTCGCAACCTTTTGTTCATCTCCTCTTCCCCCGCTTTCTCTCACTTTGAACCTTGTTTGTTGTTTTTGCATATGCAGATTCTATAGTAGTATTATAATATTTTTCTAATAAACCATAACTACAGCTTTCACTATATATGTATGTATTAAAAAGTATATAGTCTGCATGTGTCTAAGCGTTTATTATTGTTACGTGTAAAAATTTGAAGAAAGTCGGAAAGATGCATCTTGAGATATTTGGTAACAATGTTTTCTCTTTATACGTTGTATATTAATATATTAAAAATATACGCGTTAAACGAATTAGGTACCTAAAAACACGCCTATATTAGAATTCAACAGTGTGCCAAAATTTCAAACCAGTTGGTCAAGAACTTTCGCAGATTTATGATTTTGAACAAACCAACATTCACATTTTTTTAACATACCCCTTTTAGTACATACGCATATGATGGTGTTCCTGTAGGTGTATAAAATACGTGAGTATTCGAATGCCATGTTGTGTCAAAATTTTTAAAACAATCCGTGAAGAACTTCCGGAGATTTGAGATTTTGAAGACGTGAACATCTACTTTTGTACTTATATAGAAACTGTAGATGTTTCTAATCGAACATTGACCGAATGCTTTGAAATTTACACAACGTCGCATTGCAATACGCGTGTGTTTATATATACCAATTTTTAAATACATGTAACACACTATTTCTTATAAATTTAATATTGCGGAAACATTGTTACAAAAAATTTCAAAAAGTTACGTGTATCATATATTAAAGAAATACATACCTAAAAACTCGCCTGTATTAGAATGCAGTATTCAAAGCAATTGGTCAAGTTTCCGAGATACACGAACATTCATATTTTTGTATATAATATAGATAGGCACGGAAGTGTCAGTATTGAAAAGTGAGAGTTACGCAAGGACCAGGGAAAGAACACAATCGTTAGCTCAGAAAGCTGAAGGCTTTTCTGTGTTGTGGGGCTCGGAACACGTGGATTTTAGAGATAGGGTTATAGAGCAGGACACATTAGGATGTATTGCGGCAGATTTTGAGACTCAGCATTGACAACAAGATAATAAGATGTTACTTAAAAACCATTTCTTGACAAAGACACTTTCTTATTAACATGTTTTTCGTTGCGATTTTTCTTCGATAATAAAAATTATGATGCAACAACGATGGCAGCTACTCTGATTTTTAAGCACCTTCCACTTGCCTCTCACAACGCGACACTTCTGTAAGTACTAGCAGCAATTTTCTGAAATTAACTTGCCCAAGTGACTTGCAGAAGTACACTTGTGCAAGTCTTTGTTCTAACACCTCGTCAAGAACTTGCGCAAATTACTTGCGGAAGTTACTTGCTGGTGGATACATGCCCTCACTCATTGTGAGTGACGTAGTTGAGTGGTACCCGATTTTCTTCCTTATTCACAGCACATTTGCTGTATGAAGTGGTGTGACTGGTGTATTATATTCTACACACATCAATAAAAGTTTTGCATCACTCCAGTTTGCAGAGCTCCTGAAGATAGACGTTGACTGTGGATATTGTATCACAGACACAGTCCCTTTGATTGTTCAGAGATGACACTAGACCCGCCCGAAGATGTTAACAACCATGCATGAGCAGCGCCTATTAGACGGAGGGTGTCCGACAGCCGATCAGTTCCAGTCATTCTACCAGGGAGGAGGTACACAGCTATGTTGTCTATAGTTCATCCACTCCTAGACGGTCAATACCGCGGTTCGATCGCGTCCGCATTGTTACTTTGTGCCAGGAAGGGGTCTCAACAAGGGAAGTGTCCAGGCGTCTCGGAGTGAACCAAAGTGATGTTGTTCGGACATGGAGGAGATAAAAAGACAGGAACTGTCGATGACATGCCTCGCTGAGGCCGCCCAAGGGCTACTACTGCTGTGGATGACTGCTACCTACGGATTACGGCTCGGAGGAACCCCGATAGCAACGTCACCAT
The DNA here is from genome assembly GCF_023864345.2 of Schistocerca serialis cubense. Classification (NCBI taxonomy): domain Eukaryota; kingdom Metazoa; phylum Arthropoda; class Insecta; order Orthoptera; family Acrididae; genus Schistocerca; species Schistocerca serialis. The sequence goes on along the minus strand of NC_064644.1, from coordinate 290,710,217 downwards.
GTTGAATAATGCTTTTCGTGCAGCCACGGAACGTCGCGTTATGACTCAAACTGTGCGCAATAGGCTGCATGAGCGACACTTCACGTCCATGGCGAGGTCCATCTTTGCAACAAGACACCTTGCAGCGCGGTGTAGATGGGTTCCAACAACAAGCTGAATGGACCGCTCAGGATTGGGATCATGTTCTCTTCACCGACAAGTGTCGCATATGCCTTCAACCAGACAATCGTCGGAGACGTGTTTGGAGGCAACCCGGTCAGGCTGAACGTCTTAGGCACACTGTCCAGCGAGTTAAGCAAGGTGGAGGTTCCCTGCTGTTTTGGGGTGGCATTATGTGGGACCAATACGCCGCTGGTGGTCACGAAAGGCGCCGTAACGGCTGTACGATACGTGTATCATCATCCGACCGACAGTGCAACCATATCTGCAGCATATTGGCGGGGCATTCGTTTTCATGGACGACAATTCGCGGCCCCATCGTGCACACCTTGTGAATGACTTCCTTCAGTTTAACGACATCCCTCGACTAGAGTAGCCAGCATGTTCTCGAGACATGAATCCTATCGAACATGCCTGGGATAGAATGAAAAGGGCTGTTTATGGGCGACGTGACCCACCAACCACCCTAAGGGATCTACGCCGAATCGCCGTTGAGGAGTGGGACAATCTGGACCAACAGTGCCTTGATGAACCTGTCCATAGTATGCCACGTCGAATGCAGGTATGCATCAACGCAAGAGGACGTGCTATTGGGTATTAGAGGTAGCGGTGTGTACAGCAAACTGGACCACCAACTTTGAAGGTCTCGCTGTATGGTGGTCCAACATGCAATGTGCGGTTTTGTAGAAAACAGTTCGGGTAATTACGCTCAGATCTACACGAACTCTTCCAGGGTTTTGAAGTGGCTATTCAAGAGGATTAGTATATCTATTTATTTACTTATTTTATTGATTTGATGACATTAAAAACACGCGTAAATTTAATTGTGTTGCGCAAATGAAAAAATTGTTAACTGATTTTTGCTTCCTAGAATATTACGTGAGAATGAAAATAGAACAGTATGATAATTAGCCTTGGCGTATTTGTCCTTCAAAGAGCATGGACTCAAATATTGAAATTATTGTGGACGCACACAACACTCGAAGAATACTCCTCTTACCATCAAATTCAGGCTGTGGTAGTCGAATCCTGACTCTCGGCGTAAGCTGAAAAGTAAAATCTTAAAACTAATGGTGATCTCTGCTGCGGCTCATTGCTGTGAAAAAATGTTTGTTAAATGTTAAAGCGGGCGATCTCTGTGCTTCCGCTATGGTTTCGCTTTTTAGATCGACGCGTAATGGCGTCCGTAGAAGAAGCGGCCGCTATTATTGTGGAGCTATAAACGTCTTAGAAAAATTAAACCAATGAAAGGAACATGTCAGAGGGCTCACTGTACATTGAAATAACTCAAATAGAACTTTAACGTACCATATTAACAAGGTTAATAGCATAAAAACTTACATTCCTTTCGTGCAACAAGATGTCTGCTTCTTAACACCAGACACAAGCGAAGGAAGAGGAAGAGAAGAACAAACTAGGAGCGTTCTTCTCCCTTATTAACATCATAGAGATTATTACATTTTAAGAGTATACTCCTCGATACTAAGATTAAAATTTAATATTTACAATAAAACATGGATATTTTCCGCCGCCTATGCGCTCGGTGAAACACATAAGCTTCGTGTACATTTATTTCGTCGTATAATATTTCTCGTTCCAAGTTTTTTTGTTTTAAATGTCTTTACGACACAATCGTCGCTGGGTCGGCACAGCTTCTGGAGATTGGGATATGCTGTTTAGTGCCCACTAACGAACACTAATGGAAGATACCCTTTACCTACGGAAACTTCGAGGTTTACAGGTGAAGTATTAGCAAACTCGAGAAGACATGACTATTACCATAATGAATGGTTTCCAAAAGGTAATCCTCTTGAAAAATCCCAAATTAGCATGCTGTGAGTGCGATGCAGTGAACTAAAATTCATCTAATTTTCGATCCATGGTCATTTCAACTAGATGTGCCTGGGAGGAAGTAGTAAGCTGCCTGGTCTTTGTTGCAACGTTGTCTCCTGGAATTTCAACAATAAACCTCTGCGTGATGGACGATGCCTCTATTGTAACGTCTATCAATGAGTTTGATGTGCATACATGCAATACTCTCGCACTTACAGACCGAACGAGACGAAACTAGTCGCTTTTCTTTGTATCTTCTCTCTTAATACCACCGGCTAAGGTCCCAGACTGACGAGCGATACTCGTTATTGACTTGTTCAAGTTGTAAAGCTCTTTCTCTTGAATAAATCATCTAATTTTTCTGAAATTGTAATCATTTGCTTGTAAATGCACTTCACATCTACTGATGTCGAATGAAGTTTATGTAAAATAACTCTTTCGCAGATGGACTACACTACTGGCCATTAAAATTGCTACACCACGAAGATGACGTGCTAGAGACGCGAAATTTAACCGACTGGAAGAAGATGCTGTGATATGCAAATGATTAGCTTTTCAGAGCATTCACACAAGGTTGGCGCCGGTGGCGACACCTACAACGTGCTGCCATGAGGAAAGTTTCCAACCGATTTCTCATACACAAACAGCAGTTGACCGGCGTTGCCTGGTGAAACGTTGTTGTGATGCCTCGTGTAAGGAGTAGAAATGCGTATCATCACGTTTCAGACTTTGATAAAGGTCGGATTGTAGCCTATCGCGACTGCGGTTTATCGTATCGCGACACTGCTACTCGCGTTGGTCGAGATGCAATGACTGTTAGCAGAATATGAAATCGGTGGGTTCAGGAGGGTAATACCGAACGCCGTGCTGGATCCCAACGGCCTCGTATCACTAGCAATCGAGATGACAGGCATCTTATCCGCATGGCTGTAACGGATCGTGCAGCCACGTCTCGATCCCTGAGCCAACAGATGGGGACGTTTGCAAGACAACAACAATCTGCACGAACAGTTCGACGACGTTTGCAGCAGCATGGACTATCAGCTCGGAGACCAAGGTTGCGGTTACCCTTGACGCTGCGTCACAGACAAGAGCTTCTGCGATGGTGTACTCAACGACGAACCTGGGTGCACAAATGGCAAAACATTTTTACGAGTGAATCCAGGTTCTGTGTACAACATCATGATGGTCGTACCCGTGTTTGGCGACATCGCGGTGAACGCACATTGGAAGCGTGTATTCGTCATCACCATACTGGCGTATCACCCGGCGTGATGGTATGGGGTGCCATTGGTTACACGTCTCGGTCACCTCTTTTTCGCATTGACGGCACTTTGAACAGTGGACGTTACATTTCAGATGTGTTACGACCCGTGGCTCTACCCTTCATTCGATCCCTGCGAAACCCTATATTTCAGCAGGATAATGCACGACCGCATGTTTCAGGTCCTGTACAGGCTTTTCTGGATACAGAAAATGTTCGACGGGTGCCCTGACCAGCATATTCACCAGATCTCTCACCAATTGAAAAAGTCTGGTCAATAGTGGCCGAGCAACTGGCTCTTCACAATACGCCAATCACTACTCTTGATGAACTGTGGTATCGTGTTGAAGCTGCATGGGCAGATGTACCTGTACTCGCCATCCAAGCTGTGTTTGACTCAATGCCCAGGCGTATCAAGGCCATTTTACGGCCAGAGGTGGCTGTTCTGGGTACTGATTTCTCAGGATCTATGCACCCAAATTGCGAGAAAATGTAATCACATGTCAGTTCTAGTATAATAAAAAATGTGTCCAATGAATACCCGTTTATCATCTGCATTTCTTCTTGGTGTAGCAATTTTAATGGCCAGTAGTGTACTTTTCCTTATCATTCTTGCAATGAATTTTAGTCTGGTATTTATTTTTCCTACAATTAGTTCTCATCTGCATTCACATCTACTTGTTCTTAGACGCCTGGCAGAGGTTTCATAGAACTATTTTGAAACTATTTCTCGGCCGTTCTACTTTCGAACCGCACGTGGGAAGAATGAGCATCTAAATCTTCCCGTATGAACGCTGATCTCTTTTTGTTTATCACTTCCTATGTAGGCGGTTATCAGCAAGAAAATTTTCGCTTTCGGAGGAGAAAGTTGCTAATTGAAATTTCGTGAAAACATCTCGCCGTAATGATGAACGACTTTGTTTTAGTGACTGCCATCCCAAATCACATAACATATCCATAACACTCTCTCTCCCATTTCGCACTAATACAAAAGAGTTGTTCTCCTGTGAACGTTTTCGATGTCCTCCGTCAATACTATCTGGTAATGATCCCGTATTACTCCGTAATATTCCAGAAGAGGACGGTCAAGACTAGTGTAGGTAGTCTCTTTGGTAAATTTGTTGCACCTTCTCAGTGTTCTGCCAACGAAACATAGTCCTTGGTTCACCTTCCCACAAAATTTTATGTCTGATAATTGTAATTTAAGTCTTTTGTAATGCCTCAGTATATATAGCTCGATCGACAACCCTTGAACTTTTTTGATTTGTCGTGCAACCAAATTTTTATGGAATTTTTTAGTACTCAATTACAGGAGCTCACAATTTTTCCTTCGTTCAGGGTCAAGTGCCAGTTTTTGCACAATGCAGGTAAATCATTTTGTAATATGTACTGATCTTAGTTTATTAGTCTGTAAAACTCTGCATCGTCTGCAAACCATCTATTGTACTCAATATGTGTATTCAGCATGCAGTAAAGGAAACCGAAGTGGAATTTCACAAGGAAATTAAAGTTCAAAATGAAGAAATAAATATTATTTTGTCGGAAAATGACATTTTGGGGGCCGGCCGCGGTTGCCAAGCGGTTCTAGGCGCTTCAGTCCGGAACCACGCGTCTGCTACGGTCGCAGGTTAGAATCCTGCCTCGGGCATGGATGTGTGTGAAGTGCTTAGGTTAGTTAGGTTTGAGTAGTTCTAAGTTTATGGGACTGATGACCTCAGCTGTTAAGTCCCATAGTGCTTAGAGCCATTTGAACCATTTTTTAACATTTTGGGCTAATGGCTGTGTACAAAATACGGGTTGGTTCTTAGCAAAGAATAAAACAGAAACCATACATGTTTATTAATGCTACTTATTCACATAATGCTGCGGCGCTGTTCATGTGAATAAACATCATTATTCTTATACAGCATTATTCTTGCAGATAAGAAAACAGCAAAACTTTAGTAATGCTATTTATTCACATAACGCTATGGCGCTATTTATGTGAATAAACAGCACTATTACAAGTGGCCGACAACTTTTTTCTTCTCTGCAAGTATCAGCCTGTACAAAGAAATAAAATTTTGAAGTTTGCAGATGAGACCACAGTTGTATCAGAGATGGCAAATAAGTGATGCTATTGAAGGACCTTGATGATCAGATGGGTGGATCGGATGACTAACGAGGAAGTACTGCATAGAATTGGAGAGAAATTAAATTTATTTATGACACATCTTGATTAGAAGAAGGGACTGGTAAATAGGATACATCCTGAGGCATCAATGGATTTGGTAGTGGATGGAAGTGCTGGGGGTAAAAATTGTAGACAGAGACCACGGCTCGAAAGCAAGCAGAGTCAATTGGATGTAGGTTGCCGTGGCTATGGAGAGATGAAGACAGCCAAGCATGTAGAGCTGCATGAAACCACTCTTTGGACTGAAGACAACAACAAGCAAACCTTCGACGTCACCACGTCGTTCCAACTACAAGTCGCCCTGTTGTGTACCGTAGTTGGCCGGCTTTGCGCTTTCGCTGGACGATGGACGGACGACAAGGCGAGTGGCACCTGGGAAAGGTTTGCTCGCACGAGCGCTGGTCGCAGCAGAAGCGGCGCGGTTTCCGCCGCCCACTGTGGGCTGACTCAGCCAGGCAACGAACGGCCTTCCCGAGGTGACCCGGTCACCTGCTTTAGCGAGGTCACTAACTGAGCACGGCTGCTGCCCGACCTCCAGCGTGCAGAGTTTATTCCCTGCTCCACTACTACAGCGGCTGCACTCGCCAGGGTGATCCCGTCCATTAGATTTGAAATGCTGATGGCGGATAGACCACCTCTCCGTGTTCAGCTGCCTACAGTATCCTAATGACACTGCTTTCCTAGCGCTTTATTGTATAGTAGAACTGGTGCTACAAAAGAATGTTGGAAATTAGGTGGACTGATGAGGTAAAGAATGAGGAGATGCTTCATAGAATCGGTGAGGTAAGGAATATATGGAAAGAAGAAGAAACAAGATGAAGCGACATCTGTTAAGACACCACAGAACAACTGCCATGGTACTAAAGGGAGCTGTAAAATGTAAAGACAGTAGGGAAGACAGAGATCGGAATGCATCCAGAAAATAATTGAGGATGTAGGTTACAATTGCTACTCTGAGATGAAAAGGTTGTAAGTTCCCCACTATGTGTTTTCTGTATGAAATTTAGGCCAAATTTACCTCCCTTTTGTAATGGTACTTGAATTACGCAACCATTACGGCACCTCACCTGAACACATCGATACCAGTAATATTCTACTGTGTTTCTGTTAACTACTTAACATATTTCTGAGACAAAATTCAGATTTGATTTCATTTTTGATACATCGATATGTTTACATTGCAATGATATTATTCTTATGTGTATTCTTTCTTTTGTCACTATGATCTTTGACGTACTTGTAACTCTGACTTTGGGCGCGTAAGCGATTTTTAGTTGGTTGTTGAGTTGTTAGAGAGTCTGACCTTGAGAACGTCAAGTCTTGAACGTCATGTTGGAAAGATGCATATTGTAGTTGGCTTATAAAATGTGAGGAAGATGTTTTCAAGCATGTTTTGTATTGTGAAGTGATGTTTTGTGTTTACGTGATATTGCAACGAAAGCAGTTACAAGGAAGTGTAACTTAAATTCGGAGTGCTGATTATTTTCTTTACATCACCATTGTGCTAACTTTGAAAGGTAGCCATGATTTTACGACGAGACCAGCGTGGGAAACACAAAAAGATGATTGCCTAGTTTTTTCATTATTACATGAAATGACTATTAACTGTGCTCTAATGATACCTGCCACATAATAACTTTGTTGTTGCCCGAAAATGCAGTATTTAGCAGCGTGAGCAACACCACAATCGTTATTAAATGCTGACCTTTGTTGTGGTAGGGTTGTTAGACTCTCTATAAAGAGTCTACGTATTACTTGAACTATGTACCCACAAACTATTAGCCAGCCTAAACTCGTATGCTAACCTTTGACTAAACTGATGTGAATCGAACTGTACAGGTATCTGGTCCTAATCCAAATTTCCACTTATCTCGCGTCTTGACAACATTGTTGCAGGTTTCTCGAAAGTACAACAGCAAACAGGCAGCGGCTAAGCTAGATTTCTTTTTTGCTAATAAAATTTCAAACAATACTCAAATTGTTGCATACCACATGGTACAACGTGGTAATAAAATGTTCAAATGTGTGTGAATTTCTAAGGGACCAGACTGCTGAGGTCATCGGTCCCTAGACTTACACACTACTTAAACTAACTTATGCTAAGAACAACACACACACACACACCCATGCCCGAGGGAGGACTCGAACCTCTGGCGAGAGGGGCCGCGCAATCTGTGACATGACGCCTCAAACCGCACGGCCACTACGCTCGGCAAACCTTCTTTAGGCAGTGGGATGGAGAGAGTAACTCTTCCTATGAAATGATATTCCGAGACAATGATTTTAGAATGAAATATGTGTGGTGTCACCGCCAGACACCACACTTGCTAGGTGGTAGCCTTTAAATCGGCCGCGGTCCGCTAGTATACGTCGGACCCGCGTGTCGCCACTATCAGTGATTGCAGACCGAGCGCCGCCACACGGCAGGTCTAGAGAGATTTCCTAGCACTCGTCCCAGTTGTACAGCCGACTTTGCTAGCGATGGTTCACTGACAAATTACGCTCTCAATTGCCGAGACGATAGTTAGCATAGCCTTCAGTTACGTCATTTGCAACGACCTAGCAAGGCGCCATTATCATTTGCTATTTATCTCGTGATGCATGTACCGTCAGACCGATGTTCACCAATTATGGATTAAAGTTAAGTATTCCAGAAGCCACGTACCTTTTTTTACTAGTCTCACCTCCTTTAACTGTTCCAGACCTCACGCCAGCCTCCGTGAGCTTAAACGCGTGCCTTTCGGCTACCCGTCACAGTGGATTGGCTGTCTTGCCAGTCCACAACAGTTGACGAGGATTTTGCGTATTGATACAGCCTAATTTACTTGTGTCATGGCTTCGCCACAATCTCCAGATGTACTGTCCGAATTTTATCGCTTACAGAATCAGCAGACGCAGGCCTTGCTGGATGCCCTTGGACAGCTCATCCAGGGTCAACGTGCAATGCAAAACGATGCGGCGGCCGCCGCTCCACCTCTACCGCAGCCAGAACACGCTGTTGCACAACCTTTTCGTCCTTTTGATGCTGCACTGGAAAACTGGACGGAGTGGTCAGGCCAATTTGGATTCCATCTCGCCGCCTACAGAATTCAAGGTAATGAGCGTCAGCCTTTTCTCCTTTCTTGTGTCGGCGTGGCCACGTAACGTGTGATAGTGAAATTATTTCCCCGACGCGACGTAGCAACTCTGTCCTACGACGAAATTTTGTCTGCATTAGATGCATATTTCAAATAATCAGTCAATGTAGTTGCAAAAAGGTATACCTTCTTTCGTACAAAACGTACGGCAGGTCAGACTAATTGGGAGTGGAATTCAACCTTGCAAGGCCTTACTAGGGATTGTGCTTTTGAGTGTGAATGTGGACTCCCTTATTCCGATACTATGGTATGTGATGCAATTGCACAGAACGCCTCTGATGTTCGTATAATGGAACAGATTTTAAAACTAGTCAATCCCTCCCTTCAACAAGTGATAGACATATTAGATCGGCAGGACACACTTGACTTTGCTCAGGAATCATTTGAAACTTCGCCAGCCGTGTGTCATGTTACCCAGCCCACCGGGCGAGCTGCACGGAACTGTAAACAGCCCTCGCACCCGTCCGTGCAGCTGCCACCAGGCTCTCCGCCACGTGCGCCGCGCAAGCAAGCAAATGTAGTGCTAATATCATGCCCGCGGTGTGCAACTAGACATTCGCGTGAGAATTGCCCGTCAAGCCAGGCTATTTGCTTTTTCTCTAATAAAAAAGGACATGTTCAGAATGTTTGCCAGAAAAAGCTCAGAACGGACACTCACACCAATTCCAGGCCCTTTGCTTCGCGCCAGAATCGGAATCGAACCAAGAATACTCAGGCTCGTGAACCTTCGCCCATGGAAATTCATGTCGTTCATTCCACTCCGCCCAGTGCCACTCTCTCTAACAGTGACTGTGTTCGTCCCACAAATAGTGTGCGTCGACGTCGCTGGAAATCACGTCAAGTCGCAAGTGATTCTGTACCAGTGTCAGTTCACGTTGCACGAGACAGTCGCTCTTGTCGTCAACAGGACAATAAACTTTTTATAGACTTGGACATTCATGGCAAAGTGATACCGTTCCAGCTCGATAACAGAGCTGCAGTTTCACTGATCAATCAAGACACGTACAAACAGCTGGGCACACCTGCATTGCGTGCCGCAAATGTTAAACTAACTACATATTCAGATCACGGGTTCCCTGTGTTAGGACAGTGCAGCCTTCTTGCCACATACAAGGGACAAACAAAACTTGTGTTATTTTACGTCCTTCATTCTTCTTCTGCAGTGAACTTGTTTGGTTTAGATTTATTTCAGTTGTTTAACTTGTATATAGTCAATCAGGTCCTCTCAGTGAACCAGACTGTGCCTTCAGACAGTGTTTCTCGTCTCTGTGAAGAATTTGCAGACATTTTTGCACCGGGCCTTGGTTGCGCTACGAACTATGAAGCACATTTGGAACTGAAACGCGCAACCGAAATTTTTCAGAGCGCGCAATGTTCCCCACGCATTGCGTGACGAGGTCGCAAGAACATTACACGATTTGGAATCACAAGGTGTGATTGAACGTGTACAGGCTTCTCTCTGGGCATCACCCTTAGTGATTTTGCCAAAACCTTCCGGAAAATTGAGACTTTGTGTGGACTTCAAGGCAACAGTGAATCCCCAACTAGTGATTGCAACTTTTCCTTTACCCTGCCCAGAAGATCTTTTTGACAAACTGTGCCTGGGTAAATATTTTTCGAAGTTGGACCTAGCAGATGCGTACTTGCAAATACTGGTGGACGAAGACTCCCAGCGCGTTTTGGTGGTTAACACGCATCTTGGTTTGTACCGATTCAAACGACTGCCATTCAGGTGTGCATCCACCCCTGCATTGTTTCAGCAATATCTGCAAACTGTTTGTGCGTCAGTTCCTACTGCAGCAAACTATCTGGACGATATTGTGATATCCGGAAAGACGGAAGAAGAACATTAAGCCAATCTCAGAACGTTATTTCAGGTCTTGCGACAAAATGGTCTTCGCTTGCGGAAGGACAAATGTGTGTTTTTTGCTCGGGACTTACCTTATCTGGGACATGTACTCAATGCCCACGGCATACATCCCAGTCCCGAGCACCTCCGTGCCATACAGGACTTGCCTTCGCCGCAGAATTTGAAGCAGCTACAGAGTGTGCTGGGAAAAATTAACTATTATCATCGCTATGTTCCACAAGCCTCTTCCATTTCAGCTCCGCTTCATCGCTTACGCCATAAAGGTGTTCCGGTCGTCTGACGACGAAATGCGAACGCGCCTTTCGCCAGTTGATATCGGCGTTGCTTTCCAGTACTTGCCTTACGCCATTCGATCCCCAGAAACCCCTTTTGTTGATGGTGGATGCATCGGATTTCGGGATCGGTGCTGTGCTGGCGCACAAAGATGGTTCGCATGATCGCCCTATTGCCTTTGCATCCAAATTGCTCTCGTCTGCACATCGAAATTATTCACAGATCGAGAAAGAAGCTTTGGCTCTCGTATTTGATGTTACAAAGTTTCATGATTTCTTGTATAGACGTCACTTTACCATCATCACAGACCACAAACCTTTGACATCGCTTTTTCATCCGAACAAGCCTGTACCTCCACGTACAGCGCAGAAATTCATTCGCTGGTCTATTTTACTCTTGCAGTACCCCTACGATATTTTGTATCGGTCCACTGCTAAGCACGGAAACGCCGATGCGTTGTCCCGTTTGCCTGTTGCTAAGGATAGAGCATTCGATTCTTCCGAACTTCCTTGCATGTTCATTGATTTGGAAACCGATGACGTGGTCGACTCGTGGTGGTGGTGGTGGTTAGTGTTTAACGTCCCGTCGACAACGAGGTCATTAGAGACGGAGCACAAGCTCGGGTTAGGGAAGGATTGGGAAGGAAATCGGCCGTGCCCTTTCAAAGGAACCATCCCGGCATTTGCCTGAAACGATTTAGGGAAATCACGGAAAACCTAAATCAGGATGGCTGGAGACGGGATTGAACCGTCGTCCTCCCGAATGCGAGTCCAGTGTGCTAACCACTGCGCCACCTCGCTCGGTCGGTCGACTCGTTTCCGATTGATTTTCGTCATGTAGCTACAGCCACAGCTGCTGACCCTGTCCTTGCTACAGTTTTGCGTTTTGTTGCTACGCAATGGCCCTTGTCAAAGTCACGGATCGAGGATCCGTTGGTTCGCCGATTTTTTGCTCACAAGGAGAGACTTTTTGTACGACGTGGTGTTTTGCTGTTGCGTTCTGATAATGATCAGTCCAGGGTCGTGGTCCCACGTTCGTTACAGTCCTCTGTCTTACGGCTTCTCCACCAAGGACATTGGGGTATAGTGAGAACGAAACAACTTGCTCGTCAACACTGTACTTGGTTCGGAATCGATGCTGCGATTACGCATATGTGCTCTTCTTGCATGGCGCGTGCCGAACAACAATCAGCACCACCGCAGAAATTCTTTGCATGGCCAAAAGCCACTTCCCCTTGGCAACGCTTACACATCGATTTTGCAGGTCCATTCTGGAATGCTCGATGGTTGGTTGTGGTAGATTCATTCAGTAATTTCCCTTTTGTTGTCCAGATGTCTTCCACGACATCATCTGCCACCATCCACGCGTTATCTGCTATCTTTTGCATTGAAGGTCTTCCGCAGACTATTGTTTCCGACAATGGCCCACAATTCATGTCCGCAGAATTTCAGTCATTCTGCAGGGCCAATGGTATTCAACATCTGACGTCCGCGCCACTTCCGCCACAGCCAAACGGTGCCGTTGAACGATTGGTGAGGACTTTCAAGTCACAGATGTTGAAGCTGAAAGAGTCGCATTCTCGGGAGGACGCGTTGTTGCTCTTTTTGTCCTCGTATCGCTCTCAGCCTCGAGATGGTCGCTCGCCGGCTGAGTTGCTTCACGGTGGCCCTCATCGAACCTTGATGTCTTTGCTACATCCGCCGCATCAGGTTCCTGTGCAGCGGCAGACACCTGCTTTTGCCCCAGGCGACGTTGTATACTATCGCAACTATCGAGGTTCACGGCGTTGGCTCGCAGGGCGCATTCTTCGCTGCCTCGGCCGCGCTATGTATCTGGTTTTGGAGCCACTGGTGAGGTGCGTCGGCATCTCAATCAGCTGCGCCTCTGTCGTCGCACGGGATCTGCCGCTCCCCGTCTGCTTTCAGCGATGGTGCCGTCCGGTCAGAGCCCTGGGGACCCATCTACTGGCTCGCCTCAGCCCCAGGTGTTACCGACGATGCCTTCCATTTTGCCCCATGGCGACGTGCCGCCGCCGCCGCCGCCGCCTGTTCTCCCGCCGGCGACGCCCGCAGTGGACGCGTCGCTGCAACCGCCGGGCGCCTCCCTGGGTCACGCGCCGCCGATCGCTTTCCGTGACCCGTTGTCCTCCGCCATGGACTTCTTGCCCGCTCCGGACCATAGGACGTCTTCGCCCGTCGGGTGCCCCGACCCGGTGGAGGTCGACCCTTCGGCCCCTCCTGTCTCTCTACGGGCGCGTACACCGCATGTTGGCGTGCACCCTGGACTAGGTTTTCAGGCGTTTCCTAGCTCCCCTCGGACCGAATGGCAGGGTGCGGGTGGCACAGCCTCGCCTGTTGTTAGGCTCCCCACCTCGTCGCATACGTCAACATGGGGTCCTCCCCACGGCGGGCGGAAGCCTTATAACACAACCGTACGCCGATTTGCGGGGGAGGAATGTGGTGTCACCGCCAGACACCACACTTGCTAGGTGGTAGCCTTTAAATCGGCCGCGGTCCGTTAGTATACGTCGGACCCGCGTGTCGCCACTGTCAGTGATTGCAGACCGAGCGCCACCACACGGCATGTCTAGAGAAACTTCCTAGCACTCGTCCCAGTTGTACAGCCGACTTTGCTAGCGATGGGTCACTGACAGATTACGCTCTCAATTGCCGAGACGATAGTTAGCATAGCCTTCAGCTACGTCATTTGCTACGATCTAGCAAGGCGCCATTATCAATTGCTATTTATCTTGTGATGCATGTACCGTCAGACCGATGTTCATCAATTATGGATTAAAGTTAAGTATTCCAGAAGCCACGTACCTTTTTTTACTAGTCTCACCTCCTTTAACTGTTCCAGACCTCACGCCAGCCTCCGTGAGCTTAAACGCGTGCCTTTCGGCTACCCGTCACAGTGGATTGGCTGTCTTGCCAGTCCACAACAATATGTATTCAATAAGACAGAGTAAAACATCACGTGATCTCCACACATAACATTGGCCAGAAGAGTACTATGCTTAAAAAATTGAACAATGATTTAAAAAGGCTACAACGTCAACAGAGAGTTTCTATAAAACCAAACAGATTAATCAGTTGATATATTAACACGTGACTCATGGAAATGTGTAGCGGGGGAGGGGGGAGGGGGAGGCGGGGCGACGGCTTTCTCTCACCTCTGAACGAAGTTAACTAGCTGATAATTATCATTCCGACAAACTAGCACCACAGTGCTACAGTCTTACCTCACACCTCTTAAAAAAAAACTTCAATATTTGTATTCTTTTCGCCCTTCAATGTACTCATTATAGTCATCCTTGCTATCCTTTACAATAGATCTTTCTTCATCTAGCAGATACAATCACAAGTCAACGCAGCACTATTGAATACGTCGATCACTTACCACATTTCAACTAAGAATGTATCAGACTGCACAGGGGCAAAGACTGTGCCACAACAAGACCATAGATTGTTTAACAATAACGTAACTTATTCTCTTTTTCTCTGACGTGCACGTTGACAGCTTACAAAAATAAAAATGAGATTCCCACCTTATAAGGTTGACACATGAGAGCAATTCGAGGCAGGCCGCATCAGACCAGTCAGAAGACATGAGTCACAAAAAGAGAACTCATATATAGCACTTTCCTCGTACATACTTAGATGTAACAAATGCTTCTCTAGTACGCTGCGATTCTCAAGCATTTTCGAGAAATCGATGCCTTATGAACCTGTTGCATATGGTATGAGAGTATCAGTAGTCGAGCAGAGACAGCGCAACCGGCTGCGGAGGTGGACAAGAATTTTGCCTGTATTGCGTTCCAGTCTCGTCATTTTTTCCTAATCCTCCACCATACACTTGCATAGCTACAACTAATTATCTTTCTTTGGAAAGAAACAAGAGTAATAATCATAACCACAGTGGCTAGGTGTCACTAAGACGTAACGAGGAATCTCGATGGAATGAACATATCCGAGTAACTTGTCACACGTAGTAGAAACTGGTACTGTAACATTAAAATAATGACGAGTTTCTCACTGTAACGAAATTTTAACCATCTGAAGATGATTGCTTGAACTGTCGAAACTGGTCATCGTTTTATAAATGTGCAATCAAGACAAATTTTGTGTTGAAAACGATGTGAGACTACTGTCGGTCGTTCCACTGCTACGTAAATAGGCAGTTCCTCGGAGAAAGAACAACACGAGATACCTTAAAATCAGGAGTGGTCAAGATCTCGGCTCCCGGGCCATGCCCTGGCTCGAGTGCCAAAGTACACTGCCTCGTTTCACATTTCCCCCACTGCCATGCTGTGCTGTCTGAGCGCAAGGAGGGCGAAGAGGGGAAACAGCGAATCCGCCGCGATTAAATGGCAGTACAGTCATACTGATGGCAACGGCCTTGCCGCAGTGGAAACATCGGTTCCCGTCATATCACCGAAGTTAAGCGCTGTCCGGCGTGGTCGGCACTTGGACGGGTGACCATCCAGGCTGCCATGCACTGTTGCCATTTTTCGGGGTGCACTCAGCCTCGTGATGCCAATTGAGGAGCTACTCGACCGAATAGTAGCGGCTCTGGTCAAAGAAAATCATCACAACGACCGATAGAGCGATGTGCTGACCACACGCCCCTCCTATCAGCATCCTCACCTGAGGATGACACGGCGGTCGAATGGTCCCGATGGGTCACTTGTGGCCTGAAAACTGAGTGCTTTTACAGTCATACTGCATACGAATTGGTGTCATATTTCTGAGCAACATATATCATAAACAATACAAGTTTTTAGTATTAATTAATTGCTTTTGGCGCGCTGAAGACTACACAGGGTGTCTCATTTATCTTGACCACCCTAAATATCTGTTTGTCCAGATTACAAAACGTTTCAAGCAACTGTTCTTTAGCCATCAGGGGGGCATCAATTAGCATGATTGCCTTCGTTGTAGCTTTGTTTTTTACGAAGATATGAACAGTGGTATGACTTATTTAAATTTCACCCTGTATTTTTTATTCGGTAATTCATTTCCTCTCCTAAAGACCTATTCAAAAATGTATCACAGGGTAGCATTTACTGAAACACAGCGTTATTAATTACATAACACAACACTGACTTTGAGCTTGGGATCAAAAACTCGTCCACTTGCTGGAGTTGTCAGAAAACAAATGAAACCAAGTAAAAACATAACACAAAATTGACTTTGACTCTCCTGTACCACTGCCCGGGAGTAGAACATTCAAAGGTGCTCAGAGTGGTGGCCCTGGACACCGATACACTGGTGCACTCGTTGAATGAAAGAATTATTTAATGCTTCCAGTGTTGCCTGCTGAAGAGGATTACAAGCAAGCACGATACGTTCCTGCATGTCCTCTAGAGTTGTTGGAATATCGCGATAGACAACGTCTTTAATGCATCCCCAAAGAAAAAAGTCTAGAGGATTTAAATCAGGAGAGATATCAGGCCAAGTAATTGTTCTTCCTCGACCAATCCATCTGCCAGGATACCTTCGCTTCGGAACACGACGTATACGCAAGGCATTATGTGCTGGACATCCATCGTGTTGATACCACATAAGCATTCTGGTTCTTAGCGGCACTTCATCCAGAAGAGGAGGAAGAATTCGTCTGAGAAAGTTGGCATACGCTATGGCGTTTAGACTATTATTGATGAAATAAGAGCCAATAATTGTAGTACCAGGCATCCAACACCAGACGTTAACCCTCCACCGACGCCGATGTTCCACCTGTCTAAGCCATCGAGGGTTGTCGCTGGACCAATAATCCATGTTCCTTGTATTTATCTGTCCTTCGTTTGAGAAGGAACATTCATCGGTAAATAGAACAGTGGAGAAGTTCGGGTTGGCGAGGATTTGCTGCTGTGCCCACTGACAGAACTGTACACGATTCTAGAAATCATTCCCATGTAATTCTTGATGTAGGTCTATATCGTGAGGATGGAACCGGTGACGTGTAAGAATACGATGTACACTTGTTTTAGGAATGTCAATCTCGTGTTCAAACTGTCGTGTGCTCACAAGCGGATTCATAGCAACGGAAGCGAGAACGGTAACTTCGGCAGCTTCGTCTGTGCGAGTGCTACGACGATTGCGTTGTCGTGGGTGGAAACTTCCCGTTTCCTGAAGCGTCGCAAGACGAGAAAACATCCATCGGGAAGGTGGGTTCTTGTCAGCATATCACTTTCTGTACAGTTCCGCTGTCAGCGTAGCATTTCGCCTACCTTCAACAACAACAATAAAAGAACGTTATGTCAAGGCAGTTTGAAGGAAGGACAGCCTTTATGACTACTCTACACAGCAGTATTTAATAGAACTGAACTACTGTACCAAATGTACTCACACATAAGAAAACAGTATTGCACTTACTGTTCTGCTAACTTACATACCCCATAGATCAGTAGCATTTCTACCTTCTCTTCGTGGGTGCTCACACAACTTTTCAACTGACGATGTTTGGCGTAATAACTGGTATGCATTCTACCTATGTTTACATTTGTCCTCTGTCAGCGTCAGCAAGTAGATGTGTTCCATTACCCCGAGTACCTGCACTAAGCGCTGGGAGCGTCAGCATCAATGTTCTGTTATGTAATTAATAACGTTGTGTTTCAGTGAATGGTACACTGTGATACGTCTTTGAATAGGGCTTTAGGAGAGGAAATGAATTACAGAATAAAAAAATACAGGCTCCCATTTAAAAGAAGTCATAGCGCTGTTCATATCTTTGTAAAAGACAAAACTACAACGAAGGAAATCATGCTGACAGATGTCCCCCTGACAGCTAAAGAACATTTGCTTGAAACATTTTGTAATTTGCATCTGGACAAACAGTTATTTAGGGTGGTCAAGATAAATGGGACACCCTGTATATAATTTTTATCTGGTGCAAACTGTCAATATCGGCAGACACAGGTAATTTCAAAGAGATTCGCACTCAAGCTGCCATTTAATAGTGACTTATTTAGTTACATAATCGAAAAATGATCTGTCCATAAATACGTCAATTGAAGTATTGTAGCACTTTTGCTACCTTATTATGGAGACTTGGCGAATCTACCTAAGAAAAGCAATGAAGACGTCTGGATAAGTTCTAATGTAAAAAGTTTTGTAATTAAAACTGGAATTACCTTGCAGATCATCAGATACATCTGCACGTACAGGGGACGCTTTCAACTGAAACAACAAACTGTCTTGAAAAGAGCTCGAAAATGTAAGAAGATGTAAGACTGAAAACCTTTATAAAATTATCGTTGTAATTCGTGTAAGGCCACAATGTATTCTTCGAAACTTGTGCTTTCTTTAATGCCAATGAGTTTAGGGAAATGGATTGTCTTTGTCAGGATGTATCTCTTCTACAATGCGTTTTCTATTTAGTACCGAGTGAGGTGGCGCGTTGGTTTTGGGAAGACCGCGGTTCAAACCCCCGTCCGGCCATCCTAGTTTACATTTTCCGTGATTTCCCTAAATCACTTCAGGCAAATGCCGGGATGGTTCCTTTGAAAGAGCACGGCCGACTTCCTCCTCAATCGTTTCCTAATCCGATGGGATCGATGATCTCGCTGTTTGGTCCCCTCCCCCAAATAAACCAAGCAAATGGTTCAAATGGCTCTGAGCACTACGGGACTTAACATCTGAAGTCATCAATCCCCTAGAACTTAGAACTACTTACACCTAACTAACCTAGGGACATCACACACATCCATGCTCGCGGCAGGATTCGAACCTGCGACCTTAGCGGTCGCACGGTTCGAGACTGAAGCGCCTAGAACCGCTCGGCCACACCGGCCGGCAAATCAACCAACCAAACAAGCATTTTGTATTTATATTCTCCTTCATCAAATCAGAAAGAAGTTACCTTGCGGTGTCTTACTGTGTGGGCAGTGTGCTGTAAAATCCATTTAAAATGCGATGTCTGCAATCCACTCCGGGTGTTCTAATTTTCGTTCCTGCACTCTTTTTCCCTTCATAAATTCAACAATAGCGAGATGTAAATCGCAAAATCGTTCCAGTCATGCCCCTTGACTTAACCAACGCACTCTGCAGTAATATATGAAATCCCCGTACTCATGTTCATTTCCATTGAAAACTGTTGCAACTGACTTCAGAAAATTTACTATTCGTACCACCAATTTCATCAAGTGATCTGTGCCTGCAAATTTAGCATAAAATGCTTCTTGATGTACAGAGCAATGAATCCTGTCTGTTGATCGATGTAATTTTTTATTCTTTCATTTTCATATTCAAGTTTAAATACTTTTTGCATGACACTGTAAAGTCGTTTCATAGCAAATAAGCAGTACCCGTCGCTTACTGCGAAATGAGAATTCTCAGTCCTGTCTTCTGTCATTTCCATTCATTTCAAAGGATAGTGACGACAGATCGCTAGACTGCCTCTTTTTGTACTAACAGCCACTGGCCCTGTGAACGTCCTTCATGCCACGAACAAATAGCGAAGAGTTAACAGCGCTGACACCACGATTCTGCCGAACTGAGAGATTTGTGCCGAGTGTCGACCGCAAAATGCCGCACTGCAATGCTATATGAAATGTTGTACTACTCCACGTCGTTCCGAGAATGGCCGAACAAAGCCGAGTAACAGGCCGGGCTTTGGCCCTCACCCGCTGTAAAGGTGAAGTTTGGCACGCCGTGCTGGGCCCTGCCTTAAACGGAAGAGAGAAGCGAAATATACCTGTAAGTAAACTGAGACATTATTCCTGAGTAATAAAGAGACAGTTTCGTGTTTGTACATCAATAAAACCTTTGTTTATTCTGAACAATTAAATTATGTTTCACTCCAATTACATGTGTTTCGCTCAGTTTCTAGTTCATAACGAAGTCATTTTGTGACAAAACTGTATGTAATACAACGAAACTGAGGTACGATATGGAAACAGGCACAAAAAATTGTATGTTTAAGCTGTCACTTAAAAAATTAATTAAAAAATCTGATGCAACATTTTTTTTATTCATGCACAAATACTTTGAAACACTGCGCGTTTCTCTTCCGATGCTGCTTGCAGTTATAACAAATTTTTGTACTATGTTTTGGTCATTTCTGTGCCTATTACTAATCCAGTTCAAATGGTTCAAATGGCTCTGAGCACTATGGGACTTAACATCTATGGTCATCAGTCCCCTAGAACTTAGAACTACTTAAACCTAACTAACCTAAGGACATCACACAACACCCAGTCATCAAGAGGCAGAGAAAATCCCTGACCCCGCCGGGAATCGAACCCGGGCGCGGGAACCGAGAACGCTACCGCACGACCACGAGCTACGGACACTAATCCAGTCTCAATTACAATAATGTCACATTTCTATATACAGTACACAAAATATTACTATTTCCAGTACATCGTCTGCATTAACACATATACACATATTCTCCTTTTTTTAATGACACTATGACAATAAATGCCACAGACGTACAATGCAATAAACTGCTGCAATTTTTTTTCTGCTACCATCGATTTGGAGATTTTCGTTAATTTGCTACAAAGAGATGTCATTTTGTAAATTGCTTTTATTCTGTTTTGCTATAGTCCCCAAATGCATTTTTAAAACTGCTAACAAGTTCTGATTATTAAAATCAATTCTTTTTTATTGAGAATACAATGAAAAAGTTTTAGGACGTGTAAATAAATCACCTATTCTTCAAGACGATCGAAGTTCTGGCACCTGCTTCCTGTAGGTAATATTGCTAGGTTCCTGGCAATGTCATTTGGTATCCCCAAACTGCTATAAAGATTCTGTGTTTTGAATCTCTGATAGGTGGTAAGGTGGCGCAAGCGTTAAGAGAATTAAATTTCGGTCTGCTGTGGCATGAACGAACACTCGCTTGATCCAGCCACTGACCGCATATAATGACGTCGCTGTCGAAAACGGTCTATATTCGAATCTTCCCGCTATATTGTAAAGGGCGGTGGATGTGCAGCTTCCTGTCTATTGGATTGTTGTTGTTGTTGTGGTCTTCAGTCCTGAGACTGGTTTGATGCAGCTCTCCATGCTACCCAATCCTGTGCAAGCTTCTTCATCTCCTAGTACCTACTGCAACCTACATCCTTCTGAATCTGCTTAGTGTATTCATCTCTTGGTCTCCCTCTACGATTTTTACTCTCCACGCTGCCCTCCAATGCTAAATTTGTGATCCCTTGATGCCTCAGAACATGTACTACCAACCGGTCCCTTCTTCTTGTCATGTTGTGGCACAAACTCCTCTTCCCCCAATTCTATTCAATACCTCCTCATTAGTTATGTGATCTACCCATCTAATCTTCAGCATTCTTCTGTAGCACCACATTTCGAAAGCTTCTATTCTCTTCTTGTCCAAACTATTTTACTGGATTACTGGATTACGATTACTGGATTACGATGTTGAAAATTACCTTGGAATTGACTAGTAAGTACTCCTTGAGTGGACAAAAGGAAGAAAAATGTAATAACCACTGCGCCAACTCCCTCAGTAAAACGAATAAGTACAGGCGGTATTTCGAGAATGAAGTCGAAAATCTGTTGCTACGCATTGAAGCATTTTTCGCCTTCATACGCCTACGTCCGTAGCCGAGGTCTCTAATGCACGCTGATGCGATGTCGTTCAGTCTGTGGGTAGCCAGTTCGAATACTGATGGTAAAAGAAAGCTCAACCGTAACACAGAGGAGAGACGGTGGCGTAAGGTTTCGTATCACCGAGCTGCACGCTGATGTCCTTCGCTGCAGCGTTAGCTGACGTGGTTATAGGTGACTTGATGTTCATTCTTTCGTCCAACATGGACGTTAAGATTTTTGATCCTTTCGACAGGAGTAGACTATGTGACTGCACCCGGTTTCACCCCTTCTGTCTCTCACTGTTGTCAAGAAACCAGTCATTGTTCTTCCCTTTCCCTTCCGACGCTAAAACTTTACAGCCACTGAAAATTTCAAAAGAAATTCGTGTAATTTGTGCTTTGATATTAGTTGAGGTTTAGAGCAGACTGTCTTTAGAATGAGCTGCGACTCTGTCTCACACACTTGCGATTTTCATTGTCAAGTCGTACTGGAAGATGGTACAGTAAAGATGATGCGAAAAATTGCTGGCATTCAGTTCATGAATAGTATGATTTCACAATTTAATATTTACAGCAGTTTTCTTGGCAATGCTTTCTTACATATAAATGTCTATTATTTAACCGATTCACACTCTTCAGAACCGCCAAGAATCCGTCTCGAAACGAAGTGGTCAAAAAGAATTCGTAAAGTCCATGAATACTAGAAACGACAAATTGTTTGGTGTCACGTTTCTTACACTTTAATATACATCGCTTGCTAAACAGTAAATATAAACCCAACTTTGATCACACACACAGTCTCTGACTGCCTTCACACATTAGTACCGTGGTAAACCAAAACTCGATAAAGGTCATTATGTACAAATACACTACTGAAGTACGCCTTGTAGAGGCAAACTATTTATTCAAATCAGTGCAGCTCTCACCGCGAGAATAATAGCAGCTGGCGACTGACAAGGAAAGTGTCCATTAGACTCGAAATATCTGACAGTTTCGTATCAAGATTCTTAAGCTGTCAACAGTGCAGTCTGAACAGTGTATGTTGCTTCCGTAATTTGTGAGCAATACTTATCAAAACTTAGTGACGATTATTCGTACAAGAAAACTCCATTCAGCATCAAACAACCAAATACAGGGTGAACAGTAATAAAACTGACAAACTGCAGGGACGGATTCCTGACTGTAAATGGAGGATAGAAGGTCCTATGAACATGTGGCCGGAAATGCATCGTTACCACGGTAGATAGCGCTGACGCATTGTGTGTTACAGGCTGTGTTATTGACCCAGCGTAATGTAAGGAGCAGACTGGTCCGGTATTCACACCGGGAACAAGCCGAGATGGTGATTGTGTATGGCTAAGCAGATGGAAACGTCGAAAGGCAGCAGGGCTATACCAAAACAAGTACCCTGACAACCACCAACCCATCCCACAACATTTCAAGACCGTTTTGGGCGTCTGTGTGATCATAGGTCCTTTCAGACAGACGGACGTACAGGAAGGCGGTGGACTGTGCGTAAACCAATACTGGCGGAGTGGGTTCTACAGAATATTGACAGGAACCCTAGCACAAGCACCAGCCAACTGGCCCTCAACATGGAGTAAGCCAAAGTACGATTATGTGTATCCTGCGTGACAACCTCTATTGTCCCTAGCTCCTGCAGTCCCATGGAGGCCACTTTGAATATCTGTCGTGACGGGGATGCGATTTACCTCTATACTGTATTCCGAGACGATTTGTTGTCGTTGCACGCACACCCTCAGTTACGTGGTTCTGAAGATGATTCAGAGGGATCGAAACTTGTAATTAAAAAGTGCAGCCGCGCGGGATTAGCCGAGCGGTCTCAGGCGCTGCAGTCATGGACTGTGCGGCTGATCCCGGCGGAGGTTCGAGTCCTCCCTCGGTGCATGGGTTTGTGTGTTTGTCCTTAGGATAATTTAGGTTAAGTAGTGTGTAAGCTTAGGGACTGATGACCTTAGCAGTTAAGTCCCATAAGATTTCACACACATTTGAACATTTGAAAAATGTGCAACTGACATTGAAGAATATGCAACCAATAAAGCGAGAACACTTTCTACTCATATGAGACGACGTTACGTTGGCTTCTCAGACGCGTAAAAAAGAACATAAAAATATATGAAGATAGTAACTATTCCCGAAAGAACAGATACCACTGATGGCCGTGCAGCTTCTCTAGAATAAATGGTAATTAATTGAAACCCTCAGCTGCCGACAGGTGTTGTAGATATATATGTAAACAGGAGATCCCGGTTTCGAGTCCCGGTCGGGGCACGCATTTTCTGCTGCCCCCATCGAGGTATATCAACAACACCTGTCGGCAGCTGAGGGTTCAATAATTATCATTTATTCTAGAGAAGCTGCACGGTCATCAGTGGTATCTGTTCTTTCGGGAACAGTTACTATTTTCATATATAGTTAAGGCTACCCGCCATTTGACCTTCGTCTGTGCGAATGCGCACAGGTTGCCCGACCTCTTACGGGAATCGTCACCTCAGTTGGAGCGAGTAATGAGTGGGTGGGCAAATATCTATTAGTAACATTACGTATGTAGATCGTGGACAGTTGGGAATGTGGGTCTCACGGGAAGCGTGCAAGGGATGAGTCCCTGCAGTCGCACTATTCATCTCTGTCCTCGGTGGCTAAGAGGGATAGAGCGTCTGCCATGTAACCAGATGATCCCAAGTTCGATTCCCGATCGGGGCACATATTTTCAACTGTCCCCATCGAGGTATATCAGCAACACCTGTCGGCAGCTGAGGATTTTAATTAATTATCATTTACATGTAAAATAACCAGGTTATTAAATCCTGTGTAAACTTGTGATAGTTTCCAGCTGTCACAGAGACATACTTGGCACTCTTGGGTGCCGGTGACTTGACGATGTATGATATAGATTCAACCCATCCCTTTAAGATTTGTTAAATTATATTAGCAAAAAGTTTCTTTGTATATCTGTATGACCCAATTTACAAATCACTCTGGTTTTAAATTTTTGGAATTTTTAAAGGTTTCTGGAAAATGTCTAAAATAGTTTTTATAAAAATTTTGTAAAAACTATAAAAGCTTTTGTAGTTGTGCTACAGATGTTTTCGTAATTTTGTTGTAATTTTAAATTTTAGTGAATGTGACGTATATGGGCAGGTACTTCTGTACCCAGCACGCTCGTTGCGATGACCCAGACTGTTCACTGGACATCTGGTTGTTTCGCATATAAGGAAGGGTCTTGTCGTACGTGTAGACATCTGATCTGTGAGCCCACACTTTGTTTATGTCATCCACGATAGGGTGTGCGAATCGTGATACAGCGTGCTAGCAAGCGACGTGTGCGCTACCTATTTACACTAGAGCTGGCAGTATTTGCCTTACGCTCTATCCATGTGGATGTCAAATACGTGGTGCATCGTATGGTATATTTTGGATCATGGTTCTCCAATGTAGTTTTTGTAAGAATGCCTATTAATGATTCTCCCAGTGAAGTTCTGAGAGAATGTAAAGTATCGATATGTGCACGCATACGTACACCACCTGATGACCGTGCAGATAATGGCTCGCGTGCAGATAATGGCTCGCTCTGCCGTCGCTGCTTGCCCGCTTACTTTTTCCTGTGATGTGCTTGGGCCACGATTGCACGTTCTGTTTGTTCACCTCCACTCGTGAGCATGCAGTTAGTGCAATGGATATTTTATATTTTCCCTGTTATGTGTTTGATTTCGTTTCCTATGCGTGGAAGGTGTTCTCGTTCTATTGGTAACATGAATGCATGTTAATTAGAATTTTCCGAAGGTATATAAACCAATACTAATGTACTTCTTATCACTGATATACAGGTTTGTGTAAATTTTCTTTGTAATGACTATTTTTGGTACATGACAACGAGATTATATCTAAACCGGTCATTGTGAAACAAAATAAAATACCAAGTGATCCTCGCTGCAGGAGATTTTCCTATTCACTAATTCTTTTTAAGCATCAACCCAGTTGCTAACTTTCTGGAGATTTTCATCACATAATGGATGTTAAATGATTAAACTTACCCCATTCGGAACTCGTGCCCATGAACAACATTAGTATGGGGTGTGACCTCTGCTAGCACGAATAAACTGGTAGCAGGGAAGCAAACAGTCTCCGAATTTTATATTGAATTTCTTGCCATGCCTTAAGTACATGCTGTACCAATTCATGAGGATTGTTGGTTAGAAGTTTGGTGTGAAATAATATGTCTTCCTATCATATCCTAGACTGCTGTATAAGTGAGAGATTAGATTACCAGTTAACAATCAACAGTCCGTACATTCCTCGAAGATTTGTAGTATGACCTGCAATGTGGGGTCTTGCGTTATCCTAGGTCTTGAAGGGCATGACAATATTATTGCCGCATACTGGGAACCATTCCAGCCTCCCTTTGGCACTTACTAAATCAGTCCTGTTGTCATAACCAATGGCTGCCTCCACCATGAGTCAGAGGCAAAGACCTGGGGAATCAATGCTTTCCGCGATCTTCAATCAGGTAGTTACAACACGACCGTCTGTTGCGTGCTATAATTGCGTCGATGCTGCTACCTCTCTCAACTCCATTCATTAAGAGACGGATGTAATCCAATGATTGATGCTTTAAGGAAGCGGATAATGACGAGTATTGCGAAGAACAGTTATTCTTATGAGGTCACGAGCGGTAATGCGAGGATTGCCCAGCAAGTAATGCACCGCATTTTTTTCTCAGCCGAAAACAATGCTACGAATACGAAACGTTACCTATGTATTATTTGAAGTTTCCTGGGTGAGAGCGCCAAGTTTCCGTCACTTCCGATTGATAGCGTAGCTGCAGGACAGTTTCAAAATGGCGTCTGTAGGTGATGTACGTTACAAGCAACGTGCCGTCATTGAATTTTTCACTACAGAGAAAGAAACTGTGGGGAATATCCACAAACCACTGTGCAAAGTCTATGGAGCATCTGCTGTCGACAGAAGTACAGTTAGTCACTGGGCACGGAGGATGAGGTCATCAGAAGGCGGTTCAGCGGACCTCCACGTTTTACAGCGGTCGGAGCGACTATCCACCGCTGTCACACCTGACACACCTGACCTAGCCCCCTTGGACTTCCACTTCTTTGGGCGATTAAAGGATGACATTCACAGAAGACATTTTGAGGATGATGAGTAGGTGATTCACACAATGAAGCACTGGCTCCGCCACCAGGGCAATGATTGGTACCGACAGGGCATACACGCCCTTGTTTCGCGCTGGAGGAAGGCCATAGAGGGAGGGTGGAGATTACATGGAAAAACAAGGTGTGTGGAAAAAACCCATTCTTTCGTGTATTTAATTAAGGTTATGTTCAATAAAGAATTGTTGAAGAAAAAAGAAGCGGTGCATTACTTTCTGGGCAGCCCTCTTATTTACTGTCGAGAGCCAATACAGTGTATACCTTGCAACATTCACAGTTAATTAATATTCTGTACGTGCCACTATACGACTCCCGTCATTTCACATAGAAATTAAATAACGCTGCGCGAATAGTCAAATACCAAAGAGGTTAGCAACTTTAACCGAACAGTGCCAACCTGTAAGTATTTCCAATCCGTTAGTGCGGCTCACGCGATACACCCCTGCTTATATCAACTGTGGACTACCAACTGCCCCCCACTGCCCCACTGCCTCCCCTCCCCCCCCCCCAATCGGAAATTATTCAAAAACATTGTCAGTGGACAGTGAGTACTTTATAATTCTACATTGGCAAAACGAAAGATAGTGCAACATATTCACTGTGGTTAAGCAGTTCGATAAATTTACTCTCAACTGTTATAAATAATAGAGGGCTAAATAACCCGACATGTGATGATATGGAATCCTCATATAGTCTAAAGAAAAATCGGCGTCGATCTGACCTGACCTGACCTGACCGCCACAAACAGAGGCGAGACTCATAGCTGAAAACACCACAGAATGTCATTCAACATCCGAGTTGACTCCGGCTCTGCACCATACAAGCCGCTATTTTCTGCGCTATAGTTAGCGGTAGATAAGGCGTGGCAACTTGAGATCTGAAGCCAACATCCAGTAATGCGTTGCCGACTGTTCGTGGTGACACTCCGCCTCTAGCCTCTGCCCGGATTTGAGATGTTGACGTCCGTTCATTCGTAAGAGCCGATCGAATAGCCTTACGATCTCCTCGTGGTGTAGAGCATCCTTCTCTATGCATATTGCTCTGAATCTATTTCATCATATGTTCTGCAGTCACTTCACTACAGTCAGCTGTCTGTGCGATCTGTCCGTATGATACCAACTCATAGCAGTGGTTCGACCTTTCTCAGAGCCCAAATGATGGCGATAAGCAATACTTACACATACTCCGTGCATGCTGTATCGCGATCTCCACCTGAAAAGTTCCAGTAATGTTAGATTAATAGCCAACAGCCATCATGTACTCACACTGCTCTGCATCTGTAGGAAAGCCTTTTTGTGATAGAAATGCCGAAAATAACCTGGCATAACCATGAAATTTTAATTTACATGTCCCATAGGCCCGGAAATCGCGCGACCGCTGTAGCCGAGCGGTTCTAGGCGCTTCAGTGCGGAACCGCGCTGCTGCTACGGTCGCAGGTTGGAATCCTGCGTCGGGTATGGATGTGTGTGATGTCCTTAGGTTAGTTCGTTTAAGTAGTTCTAAGTTCTAGGGGACTGATGACCTCAGATGTTAAGTCCCAAAGTGCTCAGAGCCATTTGCACCATTCTGAACGGAAATACTGTGGTGTCTGTTTACTAACGTGGTCACAGTGTTTATCATGTAACGTTTTCGGTTTCCATTTCCATAAAGTACAGCTGTCGGAGAACATTATGAACACTGGAAAAGGAAAGAAGCTGCGTAGCGATCACAAAGGTTCAACGGACTACTATGTAGCGCATACATGTTTTTATATATCTTATATACCAGGTGCAGTACCTTTGTCATCTTAGTAATATTCTGAGGGGATTTCTGCTACACCAGGTGTCTTGTTTTAAGTCAGACCTTTCAATGCTATATCAAATTCTTTTCGCAGGTCATTTCTCTTATCTACTTCATCTTCCTGTTCTATAGCACTGTCCTCTAGTTCGTTTCACTTATACGTATACAGGGGGAGGACAAAAGTATGGAAACACCGAAGAACACAACATATTATAATGCCTAATACAGTGTGGGAAACCGCTGGCACTTAAAACAGCTCCTGTTCGTTTCGGAATGGATACATACAGGTCCAGTACGGTTCTCAAGGGAATCTTATGCCATTGTTCCCGTAAAATAGTGGCAAGCTCAGGTAATGACGATGAAACTGGATAGTGATTACGTGCCCTTTTCTTCAAAGTAGACCACAGAGGCCCGATAATATTGAGATCTGGTGACACTGATGGCCAGGTCAGGCGTGAAAATCTATCCTCGTGCTCGAAAACCACTTCTGGACTATGCGAGCTGTCTGAACAGTAGGCCTGTCGTCTTCAAACACGGTATCACCACTGGGGAACAAACATTGGACCGTGGGATGCCTCTGATCGGCCAAAATTGTCACATAATCAAATGGTTCAAATGACTCAAAGCACTATGGGACTTTGAAAGGTGGCTACACTGAGCCACTGCGCCAGAGATTGCGCCAAAGAGTATTATTAATCCGCCTCCACAGTGCTTGGAGAGAACTCGTAGAATTCAGTGCTTGTCCAGAGCTCGTAGTAGTCAGTGCCTGTTAAGAACTCGTAGCAGTCAGTACTTGTTAAGAACTCGTAGCAGAGAGTGTTTGTAGGCAGTTCTTGCTGAGATGTGATACTGAAGAGTCTTGTTGAGATGTGGTAGTAGAGAGTCGGCGTGGAGATATATTGTAAGGATTAGAGTGATTTTCATCAATATAAATGAGGTAACAAACTCCGTTTCTTTTTTTCTCATTATTTCAGTGTCCTAAATAATGCGTCATTACAGGTTCAGTCAACAAAGCATCTGGCGTGTGTTTTTGTATTAGAGTGTAATTCTGCTTTCCTTGAGCAATTATAGTATTTCTAATTTTCTTTTATCACGTCAGTATAATTGGTATTTAAAAATTCTTGTCTTGTTGGAGAAGAACCGTGCCAGATGTGTACGTTGAGTC
The DNA here is from genome assembly GCF_023864345.2 of Schistocerca serialis cubense. Taxonomy (NCBI): domain Eukaryota; kingdom Metazoa; phylum Arthropoda; class Insecta; order Orthoptera; family Acrididae; genus Schistocerca; species Schistocerca serialis. The sequence continues at coordinate 290,680,826 of NC_064644.1, read as the reverse complement.
ACACTCCCACACACAGAACAGTTACTCTTGTGCTTGTTGTTGCGTTGGTTTTATAGTTGCTAGGGACTTAATTAATTAATTGTGTTAACGAAAATTTTCATTTTATTCTGTGTTGTTGTTCTATGCAGTCAGATAGCGTAATAATACTAGTCAGGGCCAACCGATTACGAGACACAGCGTAATCGGACTTACAGCTACTAAAAATATTTTCAATCTTATTTAATTAAGCCCCCATGCAACTTAACATCTGAGGCTGGCTGGCTCTGAGCACTATGGGACTCAACTGCTGTGGTCATCAGTCCCCTAGAACTTAGAACTAATTAAACCGAACTAACCTAAGGACATCACACACATCCATGCCCGAGGCAGGATTCAAACCTGTGACCGTAGCAGCAGCGCGGCTCCGGACTGGAGCGCCTAGAACCGCACGACCACCGCACATCTGAGGCCATCAGTCCCTTAGACTTAGAACTACTTAAACCTAACTAACCTAAGGACATCACACACATCCATGCCCGAGGCAGAATTCAAACCTGTGACCGTAGCAGCAGCGCGGTTCCGGACTGAAGCGCCTAGAACCGCTCGGTCACAGCTGCCGGCTGTCACATAATAATTGTCAGTAATGCGACCTTGTAGAGTAAGCAAGAAGCCCACGTAATACCACGATATGGTTGTCCAAATCATCACTTATCCCTGACACGTTGCATTCTTGGGAAGCAAACTCCACCAGAGGTTGGAAATAAGGCTCGTACGAGCAAATGACATTCTATCGTTGCTCCACAGTTCTGGTTCTGCACCACGTTTCCCTGTTACGGGCATTTGCATCACTGATGGATGTGTTCGCAATTCCAGCCCGCCCAGCAGTTCCTTGCTTATGGAGCTCCCTTCGTGTTGTTGAAGTGCTGACAGCTTTTGAGAGAGCGGCATTCCGTTCTGCAGTGTCTTCTGCAGCTGTCATATTTTTCGTTACAATCCTCTTCACGATCATTTAAGAGGCGCTTTCGACTGCGTTGTGAATTAGCGGACGATGTTTCTTTGCTCTCCCTGCACGCGGTATAAATCTTCGGTATGGTGCCCCTTCAAACAGGAAACACTTCGGTATCTGGGTTACGGAAGCATCCAATACGAGCAACTATTTTCTCACTTTCGAATGCTATAAGCTCCGACGAAATGCACTTACAACTACACAGAAGACTATTCTGACCGCAACTGACACTTGCAACGTATTGAGATCAGTGCACCGGTGCCGTTCATGGTCAAACGCAGCAGTGCAACCAGCAGGCTTGGATAAAATCTGCATTTATGTTCAATCATGCGTTTCTCGCGTGTTTTTTCCGTCTTTTTATCCATCCCCTGTAGCTCTTCTGTAATTCCACCCATCTTTCAGGGTGTCAGTTACTGGTAAACACACGATAATTAGCTGGGGAAATAGGGTATAAGTGTTGTTCTGAGGTGAATAGTGACGGTTTGCATCAAACATGTTAGGAAGATGTTGATTGAGTTTCCGTTATAACCGCTTGTGAGAACACGAAGAACGTCCTTGCCGGAGGCGGTGCTGGGGCACAAGGAGAACGCGATGAAGAGGATTCGAGAGAGAGGCGAATGAAAGGCTATAGGTAGCAGCAGAGGTGTCAAGGCTGCCATTCCCAATTTGGCGCGCCACTTCGTGCCCGTGGAAGGCATTTTGTGCTGCGGATGACTCAGACGGCTTTCACCTCTGGCTGCCAGTGCGGGCGTGGCTACCGTATGGCGCCTCCCGTGCGTATACGCACCGAATGCGTGACCTCTGCTAGAGACAACCATCGCCCGTGTCGGCAGGGGGGCGGAAATTACGCTACGGGCTCCTTCCTCGGTCAGTAAAACTTCTGAAAACTATACGCCTGGCCATTAAAATTGCAACACCAGAAAAGACAGGAGGTAACACAATTTTACGCGTTATGCTTGTACACTATAGTACACGCAGTGTATCTAAGTGCAACTCTAGCAAACCTGTACACAGCCATGCAGCATGTAAATGTTGATTTACTTGCCCCATCAGTGTGGGCGCAGAGCGTAGCTTCGAAAATCCATCTAAAATGCAAGCAATCTTAGTCTCTCGCGAAAGACTTGTTTTATACATCTACATCTACATCCATACTCCGCAAGCCACCTGACGGTGTGTGGCGGAGGGTACCTTCAGTACCTCTATCGGTTCTCCCTTCTATTCCAGTCTCATATTGTTCGTGGAAAGAGGGATTGTCGGTATGCCTCTGTGTGGGCTCTAATCCCTCTGATTTTATCCTCATGGTCTCTTCGCGAATTATACGTATGAGGGAGCAATATACTGCTTGACTCCTCGGTGAAGGTATGTTCTCGAAACTTCAACAAAAGCCCGTACCGAGCTACTGAGCGTCTCTCCTGCAGAGTCTTCCACTGGAGTTTATCATCTCCGTAACGCTTTCGCGATTACTAAATGATCCGTAACGAAGCGCGCTGCTCTCCGTTGGATCTTCTCTATCTCTTCTATCAACCCTAACTGGTACGGATCCGACACTGCTGAGCAGTATTCAAGCAGTGGGCGAACAAGTGTGCTGTAACCTACTGCCTTTGTTTTCGGATTGCATTTCCTTAGGATTCTTCCAATGAATCTCAGTCTGGCATCTGCTTTACCGACGATCAACTTTATATGATCATCCCATTTTAAATCACTCCTAATGCCTACTCCCAGATAATTTATGGAATTAACTGCTTCCAGTTGCTGACCTGCTATATTATGGGTAAATGATAAGGGATCTTTCTTTCTATGTATTCGCAACACATTACACTTGTCTTCATTGAGATTCAATTGCTATTCCCTGCACCATGCGTCAATTCGCTGCAGATCCTCCTGCATTTCAGTACAATTTTCCATTGTTACAACCTCTCGATATACCACAGCATCATCCGCAAAAAGCCTCAGTGAGCTTCCGATGTCATCCACAAGGTCATTTATGTATATTGTGTTATCCCTCATTTCAGAGAATGTCTTCCACGATTAGTCCTAAAAGGCACAGAAATATTCTTCTCTTCATCTGCAAAAAACTTGGGGGATAATTCTGAGCTATCATTTAGACTGCAGTCTGTAAGAAGGTCTCGCGTCACTTCACTCGCTACAGACATACAAAGAAGTATATCCTTTCTAGCTTAAAAAAAAAACTCGTAGAGACATTTGCATACTTGATTATTTTGATGGCATTCTCCAAGGACTTTCGTACGGTAGCTCACATAGGCTGGAACGGGCAATGTTGCTTGTGTATGATATATTTGTGACGAACGCTTTTTCGGCCATATCACACCAGCCTACCAAAAGTTATCATTACTACGTACCTATAAGCGTAGAAATTATCATACGCTAGGTTTGCTCTATCATCTTCTCAGTCATTGCACTCCCTCTTATTTGTCTTCAACGCTTACTCTACTAACTGAACGGAACAGCAGAAATACTAATTCTCAAAAAAGTTAAATTCTTTCTGTACCATCACTGCCGTGTTCTCTAAATTATTTTCTGTAACAGGGACCCGACTTTGGAACAGTCTTCCTCGAAATTTCAGAGAAACTAAATTCTTTCCAAACTTCAAAACACAGCTAATGGTCCAACTTGTCATAATAGCCATATCTCCCACATTCTGTGTAGTTCATTCTTGTCAGTCCCTCTCTCCCAACACTTTTCCCTGCTCTTGTCGGCAGAATCGGCTGTTTACATTCTGCTCTTACCAAACTGCCACTATCACTGTCACTTCAGTGCTCTCCTCTTCCTTTATCCAACCAGCTTTTGACAGTACTAAACATCGCTTCAGATCTGCTAAGCTAATATATATAATTTTAAATGACCATTGCTATTACTATCATTAACAGTGCAAGTTGTTATTATTATTATTATTATTTCTTTCTTTCTTGTCTCAGACGTTATGTCTGGTTAAAAATGGAAGATGACGCGGACCTTGATCAAGCGTGACTTCCTTTTAACTGTACGGTATATGTTACATTGCATTTAGGAACTTTCGGGTAATTGAACAAGTGTCAATAATTACAGATTTCTGTAGTTGTATATACACTCCTGGAAATGGAAAAAAGAACACATTGACACCGGTGTGTCAGACCCACCATACTTGCTCCGGACACTGCGAGAGGGCTGTACAAGCAATGATCACACGCACGCCACAGCGGACACACCAGGAACCGCGGTGTTGACCGTCGAATGGCGCTAGCTTCGCAGCATTTGTGCACCGCCGCCGTCAGTGTCAGCCAGTTTGCCGTGGCATACGGAGCTCCATCGCAGTCTTTAACACTGGTAGCATGCCGCGACAGCGTGGACGTGAACCGTATGTGCAGTTGACGGACTTTGAGCGAGGGCATATCATATAGTGGGCATGCGGGAGGCCGGGTGGACGTACCGCCGAATTGCTCAACACGTGGGGCGTGAGGTCTCCACAGTACATCGATGTTGTGTCGCCAGTGGTCGGCGGAAGGTGCACGTGCCCGTCGACCTGGGACCGGACCGCAGCGACGCACGGATGCACGCCAAGACCGTAGGATCCTACGCAGTGCCGTAGGGGACCGCACCGTCACTTCCCAGCAAATTAGGGACACTGTTGCTCCTGGGGTATCGGCGAGGACCATTCGCAACCGTCTCCATGAAGCTGGGCTACGGTCCCGCATACCGTTACGCCGTCTTCCGCTCACGCCCCAACATCGTGCAGCCCACCTCCAGTGGTGTCGCGACCGGCGTGAATGGAGGGACGAATGGAGACGTGTCGTCTTCAGCGATGAGAGTCGCTTCTGCCTTGGTGCCAATGATGGTCGTATGCGTGTTTGGCGCCGTGCAGGTGAGCGCCACAATCAGGACTGCATACGACCGTGGCACACAGGGCCAACAACCGGCATCATGGTGTGGGGAGCGATCTCCTACACTGGCCGTACACCACTGTTGATCGTCGAGGGGACACTGAATAGTACACGGTACATCCAAACCGTCATCGAACCCATCGTTCTACCATTTCTAGACCGGCAAGGGAACTTGCTGTTCCAACAGGACAATGCCCGTCCGCATGTATCCCGTGCCACCCAACGTGCTCTAGAAGGTGTAAGTCAACTACCCTGGCCAGCAAGATCTCAGATCTGTCCCCCATTGAGCATGTTTGGGACTGGATGAAGCGTCGTCTCACGCGGTCTGCACGTCCAGCACGAACGCTGGTCCAACTGAGGCTTCAGGTGGAAATGGCATGGCAAGCCGTCCCACAGGACTACATCCAGCATCTATACGATCGTCTCCATGGGAGAATAGCAGCCTGCATTGCTGCGAAAGGTGGATATACACTGTACTAGTGCCGATATTGTGCATGCTTTGTTGCCTGTGTCTATGTGCCACGGTTCTGTCAGTGTGATCATGTGATGTATCTGACCCCAGGAATGTGTCAATAAACTTTCCCCTTCCTGGGACAATGAATTCACGGTGTTCTTACTTCAATTTCCAGGAGTGTATAAGTTTGGATGTAGCTGTATTGCATTGATGTACTGGTGGATATTGTGTGGTATGACTCCTGTAGTTGATAGTATAATTGGTATAATGTCAACTTTATCCTGATGCCACATGTCCTTGACTTCCTCAGCCAGTTGGATGTATTTTTCAATTTTTTCTCCTGTTTTCTTTTGTATATTTGTTGTATTGGGTATGGATATTTGGATTAGTTGTGTTAATTTCTTCTTTTTATTGGTGAGTATGATGTCAGGTTTGTTATGTGGTGTTGTTTTATCTTTTATAATGGTTCTGTTCCAGTATAATTTGTATTCATCGTTCTCCAGTACATTTTGTGGTGCATACTTGTATGTGGGAACGTTGTTTTATAAGTTTATGTTGTAAGGCAAGCTGTTGATGTATTATTTTTGCTACATTGTCATGTCTTCTGGGATATTCTGTATTTGCTAGTATTGTACATCCACTTGTGATGTGATCTACTGTTTTATTTGTTTGCAAAATCTGCATTTATCTGTTGTGGTATTGGAATCTTTAATAATATGCTTGCTGTAATATCTGGTGTTTATTGTTTGATCCTGTATTGCAATCATGAATCCTTCTGTCTCACTGTATATATTGCCTTTTCTTAGCCATGTGTTGGATGCGTCTTGATCTATGTGTGGCTGTGTTAGATGACACGGGTGCTTGCCATGTAGTGTTTTCTTTTTCCAATTTACTTTCTTCGTATCTGTTGATGTTATGTGATCTAAACTGTTGCAGGAGTGGTTATGAAATTGCAGTGGTGTAGCCGATGTATTTATATGAGTGATTGCTTTGTGTATTTTGCTAGTTTCTGCTCGTTCTAGAAAGAATTTTCTTAAATTGTCTACCTGTCCATAATGTAGGTTTTTTATGTCGATAAATCCCCTTCCTCCTTCCTTTCTGCTTAATGTGAATCTTTCAGTTGCTGAATGTATGTGATGTATTCTATATTTGTGGCATTGTGATCGTGTAAGTGTATTGAGTGCTTCTAGGTCTGTGTTACTCCATTTCACTACTCCAAATGAGTAGGTCAATATTGGTATAGCATAAGTATTTATATCTTTTGTCTTGTTTCTTGCTGTCAATACTGTTTTCAGTATTTTTGTTAGTCTGTCTATATTTTTCTTTTAGTTCTTCTTTAATATTTGTATTATCTATTCCTATTTTTTGTCTGTATCCTAGATATTTATAGGCATCTGTTTTTTACAGCGCTTCTATGCAGTCGCTGTGGTTATCCAATATTTAATCTTTTAGTTTAGTGTGTTTTCCCTTGACTATGCTATTTTTCTTACATTTGTCTGTTTCAAAAGCCATATTTATATAATTGCTGAATACTTCTGTTATCTTTAGTAATTGGTTGAGTTGTTGATTTGTTGCTGCCAGTAGTTTTAGATCATCCATGTATAGCAGATGTGTGATTTCGTGTGGGTATGTTCCAGTAATATTGTATCCATAATTTGTATTATTTAGCATATTGGATAGTGGGTTCAGAGCAAGGCAGAACCAGAAAGGACTTAATGAATCTCCTTGGTATATTCCACGCTTAATCTGTATTGGCTGTGATGTGATATTATTTGAATTTGTTTGGACATTAAGTGTGGTTTTCCATTTTTTCATTACTATGTTTAGGAACTGTATCAATTTAGGATCTACTTTGTATATTTCCAATATTTGTAGTAACCATGAGTGGGGTACACTATCAAAAGCTTTTTGGTAATCAATGTACACACAGTGCAGCGACCTTTGTTTAGTTTTAGCTTGATATGTCACCTCTGCATCTATTATCAGTTGCTCTTTACATCCTCATGCTCCTTTGCAACAACCTTTTTGTTCTTCATTTATAATTTTGTTCTGTGTTGTATGTGTCATTAATTTCTGTGTAATGACTGAAGTTAATATTTTGTATATTGTTGGTAGGCATGTTATGGGGCGATATTTAGCTGAGTTTGCTGTGTCTGCTTGATCTTTAGGTTTCAGATAAGTTATTCCATGTGTAAGTGTATCAGGGAATGTGTATGGGTCTGCAATGTAACTTAAATAATTTAGTTAAATGTGAATGTGTTGAGGTGAATTTCTTTAGCCAGAAATTTGCTATTTTATCTTTTCCAGGGGCTTTCCAATTGTGAGTAGAATTAATTGCTTGGGTGACTTCATGTTGCAAAATTATCACTTCAGGCATTTGTGGTATCATCTTGTACGTATCTGTTTCTGCTTGTATCCACCGTGCATACCTGTTATGCTGTACTGGGTTTGACCATATGTTGCTCCAGAAGTGTTCCATGTCTGTTATGTTTGGTGGATTGTCTATTTTAATGTGTGTGTTATCTATTGTCTGGTAAAATTTCTTTTGGTTTGTGTTGAATGTTTGGTTTTGTTTCCATTTTCACTTTTTTTGTATCTTCTAAGTCGTTTGGCCAATGCTTGTAATTTCTGCTTCTTTTCATCTAATTGCTCTATCACTTCCTGTTGTGAGATTTTACCTAACCTTTTCGGTTTTTTTTCTGACATTTCATTTCTTATAAATTGTGTTAGCTGTCCAATGTCTTTTCTCAGTTTTTCTATTCTGATCTGTAGCCTGTGTTGCCATGCTGGTTTTGTGGGATTCTTCTGTGTGTTGATGGTTCTGATCTCTGCCTAGTGTGTATATTTAGTGTAGTGAGTGCTCCTATATAAACCAGTAGTTGTAACTCTTCCATAGTTGTGTTTTCATTTATTTTGTTGTGTATGATTGTGTTGATAGTTTTTATTGTTGTTTCGACTTGTGGGTTATTTGGCGGTCTATGCAAGAATGGTCTAATGTCTGTATTTGTGTCTTTGTATTCTATATATGTCAGCTGAAATTTTATTATTATTATTATTATTATTATTATTATTATTATTATTCTAGGGAAGTATTATTCAGCCGTAGGTAGTGTAATGTTCTTTACTAACTAGAGAACGCCGCTTCTAGCCTGGATAGGGCATCTTGAAGAGGGCGGAGGAGCGGACAGAGGTTCAGGGCACTTTCTTGTTCTTGGGGTGGGAAATGACACTAAAGGCGGGAGGATCAGTGAAATCTGGTTTCGTAGGACAGAGCGGATCAAGTTGTGGAAAGGGGCCAAGGTCAATTACTGCTAGTTATACAAGAACACACACAACTTTATTCCTTAAACCAATGCACAGTTTTCTCTTTCAAACAACAAAGATCAACTCACAGATGAGGGAACAAGTAACTTCTCCAGAATAAGTTTAAATGATTGCTTTTAAAACACCAGGATTTAGAGTAACGGCTGAAGGCCTTACTTAAGTAAAATTACAATATCTTCTCGGCTAAAAGCCGAAATACTATTTCAGATCAGCTAAGGAAATTACTTAAAAGCCAAACATTTACAAATTCCGGCTAAAGGCCATATTAAGGAAAATTCAAGTTAGTTCTTCGAGTGAAACCCCAATTAAAAAAATTTTCTTTACATAATAAAAGAGAGACTTTAGATAAACCTTTACACAGTACAACAGAAAAACATCTTCAGGAAACTTTAAGTATCTTGTCGGCTGAAGGCCCAAGCAATTACTCAAGAATAATTAAAGACAATATTAAGATAAACATTTACAGAACACGGCTGAAGGCTTTCTTAAGAATTCAAAATAATTAAAGAGAAACCTTACAGACAAGGATTTACATATTAAAGCCACAGATTCTGAAACAAACGCGGCTCAAGGCCTAAATACAGAGCAACAAGAATTTTAAATAAAACACGGCTGACGACCTAATCTTAAAGTTGTTAAGAAGTTCAGCTGAAGGCTTGCTGGGTATATCCGCTGGAAAACTAGTCTTATCAGGGCGCCATGTTGGATTTCGAGCATGCTGGGTATATTAATACACAGCTGAAGGCCTGGCACAGTACCTGCGAACATATAAAATGACAGTCACAAACAACAAACAGTGGTGTTCAAAAGTGTTCCAAGGGTCGGCCTGGGGAGAAACTCTAACCACAGTTTAGGTGAGACAGACAGCCAAGAGTAACACTAAACAATCGGGTTGCAGCACGACCTACGGAAGGCTGACGAACCAACCAACCGCCTAATCAATTCCCTTCCACCCGACCAACAGCACGACAACCAAAGGTAGCGACTCCAACACACCATCACGTTACTGCTTGCGGGGACAGCCCGGGATGCAACAACCAGCAATTAACGAAGAGATGTCACTACGGTTGAGCTTTCATGACAGGTTCACTGATTACTCAACTCCAGTATGCAGGTGCGGCGGCCGACGAGCTTCGCAGTTCTCGCACCTAGTGCCTGCCACACAACTCCGACCGCACGTGCACTCCGCCAGCGGCCCTGGCCTGATCACACGCTGCAGAGACTTCCTCGCTGGTCGGCCGTAACCGACCATCTGCCTCACACACCATGACACGGAATTATAACTGCCACACCAAACAAATTACAACAGTACCAGTATCGATAAATGCTGCTGCTGCCGCTGACGGAGGCAAGTGAGCAACTCGTTCAGATAGTAACTGAGGAAGGAATAAGACGCCACTCGATGGTGACGAAATGCCCAAAAGGGAAAAGGGCATAAACGCGAGCCGACCACGGCTCAATCAGCCAATGGTCAATGGCATGAGAATGCGGAAGGCAATGGAAACCACTGCACTGAGGACACTTAACGTGTATCCACAGGACATGTGGCCTGTAACTGAAAAACTGTCATGGTGATCTCTCCATTGGCAAAAGATTCCAGAATAGTCCCCCATTCGGAACGCCCGGGAAGGGACTGCCAAGGGGGAGATGACCATTAGAAAAATATTGAATAACCAACGAGAGGATAACGTTCTACGACTTGGGGAGTGGAATGTCAGAAGCTTGAACGTGGTAGGGAAGGTAGAAAATCTGAAAAGGGAAATGCAAAGGCTCAATCTAGAAATAGTAAGGGTCAGTGAAGTGAAATGGAAAGAACACAAGGATTTCTGGCCAGATGAGTTTAGGCTAACATCAACAGCAGCAAAAAGTGGTATGACGGGAGTAGGATTCGTCATGAAGGTAGGGCAGAGAGTGTGTCACTGTGAACAGTTCAGTGATATGAAATACCCTATCAAAATCGACAGCAAACCAACGCCGACAACGATAGTTCAGGTATACATGCCGACGTCACAAGATGAAGATGAAGAGACAGAGAAAGCATATGAGGATATTGAAAGGGTAATATAGTACATAAAGGGAGATGAAAACCTAATAGTCATTGGGGGACTGGAATACAGTTGTAGGGGAAGGATCAGAAAAAAAGGTTACATGAGAATAACGCCTTGGGACAAGGAATGACTGAGGAGAGAGTGTAACTGAGTTCTGTAATAAATTTCAGCTAGTAACAGCGAATACTCTGCTCAAGAATCGCGAGAGGAGGAGATATACTTGCAAAAGACCGGGTGATACGGGAAGATTTTAGTTAGATTACATCATGGTCGGATAGAGATGCCGGCCGGTGTGGCCGTGCGGTTCTAGGCGCTTCAGTCTGGAACCGCGTAACCGCTACGGTCGCAGGTTCGAATCCTGCCTTGGGCGTGGATGTGTGTGATGTCCTTAGGTAGTTAGGTTTAAGTAGTTCTAAGTTCTAGGGGACTGATGACCACAGATGTTAAGTCCCATAGTGCTCAGAGCCATTTTTTTTTTCGGATAGAGATTCCGAAATCAGATACTGTATTGTAAGTTGTAGCCAGGATCAGGTGTAAACTCAGATCGTATTGAGGAAGAGTAGGATGAAGTTTAACAGATTAGCCAGGGAGAATCAACACGCAAAGAAGTGGGATACCGAAATACTAAGGGATGACGAGATACGGTTGAAGTTTTCTAAGGTCACAGATACAGCAAGAAATAATAGATCACTAGGCAGTACAGTTGAAGAGGAATAAACATCTCTAAAAAAGGCAATCACAGAAATTGGAAAGAAAAACATACGTGCGAAGAAAGTAACTGCGAAGAAACCATGGGTAACAGAAGAAATATTTCAGCTGATCGATGAAAGAGCAAAGACGTTCGGGGAAATATGAAGTGCAGGGAAGCTAAGGCGAAAGGCTGCTTGGAAAATGTGAAGAAATCGAAAAAGAAATCATTATCGGAAGGACTAACTCAGCATACTGAAAAGTCAAAATAACTTTCGGTGAAATTAAAAGAAGGGTGGTAACATTAAGAGTGCAACGGGAATTCCACCGCTCAATGCAGTGGAGACAGCAGATTGGTGGTATGAGTACACTGAAGGCCTCTATGATGGAGAAGATGTGCCTGATGTGATAGAAGAAGATACAGGAGTCTATTTAAGGGATCCAGTATTAAAATCAGAATTTAAAAAAGCCTCGGAGGATTTAAGATAAAATAAGGCAGAAGGGATATTTAACATACCAGAATATCTAAAATCATTGGGGGAAGTGGCAACAAAACGACTACTTATATTGATGTGTAGAATACTTCTGACTTTCGGAAAAATATCATCCACGCAATTCCGAAGGCTGCAAGATCTGACAAGTGCGAGAATTATCGCGCAAACAGCGTAACAGATCATGCATCCAAGTTGCTCACAAGAATAATATATCGAAGGAAGGGAAAAACTGTGTGGTTTTAGGAAAGGTAAAAGCACCAGAGAGGCAGCTCTGACGTTGCGGTTGATATGGAAGCAAGATTAAAGAAAAATCAAGACACGTTCCTAGGATTTGTCGGCCTGGAAAAAGCGTTCGACAATGTAAAATGGTGCAAGATGTTCGAGAAAAATGGGAGTGAACTGTAAGGAGAGACGGGTAATTAAAATTCAAGGTGAAAGGATTTCAGTGATACGATTCGCGGATTACATTAAAATAAATGTCAAATTTGGTGACATTGTTAGTGAGACAAAGCTGCAAATCAGGGAATCTGAGAATGCAATTGCTATTAATGACTTCATGCGTAAAGATCATTTTGCTTTGAAGGTTGTTAAACTCTTCGACCAGAAGAGAAATATCTGATCCTTCGTCGTCAAACACATGACAAACTAAATGTTTTTGACGTTGAACGATCGGATGTTACGCTTCTAACAGTTTTGGATGGTTGTGTGAACTTCCTATGAACTGTCCTCAAGTTTGGAGAGATTGTGTAGAGCAGCTGAAGCATTAAAACCACCATCTTATCAGTTCTCTGCTTTCTTTTAAATCCAGTCTTTATACCCTTTGAACTGACGGGACGTGCTAGTCAGAGGAGCCTAAACTGTGAAGTTCCAACAATTTCATAGTACAAATCCTTGTTTTTAAACTGCCAATCACACGTGTAGGCAGATGCATTCTCGTGATGAAAGGAATCCTGACCTCTTCTTACATTTGTTTTTCACCCAATTGGTTCACTATTTGCGTATGGTTGCTGTTACTGTTTCACCATTTCCAAGGTAATTCGTAAGGAAACTCCCTTCTAGCAACCCAGAAAACGGCTACCGTGACACTTCCGAGAGATGAAGTCGACTTCACCTTTACTGATGTGTTTCCACCGTAATCTGATCATTCCTTCGATTCACGCTTTTTTTTATTGGCGTTTCATCTACAGTAAAAAATGTATCCCGAACCCTGGTAGGGCTATAGCATCGGCTACTTCACACGACTTTCATCACCGAGCGAGGTGGCACAGTGGTTAGACACTGGACTCGCATTCGGGAGGACGACGGTTCAATCCCGCGTCCGGCCATCCTGATTTAGGTTTTCCGTGATTTCCCTAAATCGCTCCAGGCAAATGCCGGGATGGTTCCTTTCAAAGGGCACGGCCGACTTCCTTCCCCGTCCTTCTCTAACCCGATGAGACCGATGACCTCGCTGTCTGATCTCCTTCCCCAAACCAACCAACCAACGACTTTAATCGCCTAACGTCTGATTCCGAATTGCGCTCGTTCTCGATATTTTCACCAGTTATTGCAGTTTAGGAACGTCCTTAATGTGGATCAGCTTCACTAAAATACCGGCATTATTCAGCTGTTCATTTATTAACAGGTGAATATAATGGTGTATACTTAAAACCCTTGTAGCCGGCCTGAGTGGCCGTGCGGTTCTAGGCGCTACAGTCTGGAGCCGAGCGACCGCTACGGTCGCAGGTTCGAATCCTGCCTCGGTCATGGATGTGTGTGATTTCCTTAGGTTAGTTAGGTTTAATTAGTTCTAGGCGACTGATGACCTTAGAAGTTAAGTCGCATAGTGCTCAGAGCCATTTGGACCATTTTTTTTTTAAACCCTTATATGTACAATCGTTGGTTATAAACCGTTAAACATAAGGAATTTCATTTTATACATATGAACGTAGTGCATGCGAGACGTCTACTTTAACAGCAGTATATCCACAATTATTCCGCAGATTAAGTTTATATTATAATTAAAGTTATTGTACAATGTGTACCAACATAACAAAAATAAAATTCCATTAATATCAGGGCCATCTCTGAGGCAAGCCTACAGTTATTCACGTCACAGTAGTGCACGAAAATATCACACGTGGGCGAGAAGCGCTCGGTTCGGTTGCTTCATCTATATAGCAAACACATGTTCGACGTTAGGACAACAGTTGCTGCTTCGTGTTTTAGCCGCAGCCGTAAATCTTCTCGTTGTGAGTCATGATAGCCATCTTCACGAATGTCGGCTTATTGAGCTAGCGATGCACTTTACATCAACTGTCTCTGACTGTATAAGACAGCAAACCTATAAACATTGAGTCAGAATACCGTGAAAACAACATTCAAGTACCATATGGAGCAGCGTATTATTGGTTACGTGGAGGCAATTTTACGGAATGCAAGCGATTAAAGGGGCGAATATCAATAACAAAATACAATTTCGGGTCTGAAGGACAGATGGCTAGCAGGCGCAACTGTAATGATAGGATCACCAGCAGGAGTGTGTGTAACTTATTCCCAAGTGGCAAAGAAAGACAAACTATCACTCTTGGATGATTAGACTAACAGTATGGTGCGCTCCATCACTGGACGTGGTCCTTACCCCGTTCGCCTACACAGACAGGGAGACTGGCAACAGCTGTGTGATTGTGGAGAAATAGGAACACAAGTACGTCTTGTGCTTCATTGCCGCTTACACTAAATAGAAAGGGGGGACGGACTGGATAACTTGAAACTGCAAAGGACTGTCCAAGATACCGAAGGATGGAAGTTACTTGATTCTTCTACAAATGGAATATCAGGAGTACCGCATTGTCAGTTATATAGTAGAAAATAGGGATTTTGATAGCGACGTAAGGTGCAATATACCTGGTAACTAAATGAAACAAGGTCGAGGAGGTTCGGTCCGTACACATACGAGAAGAACATTAACAGCAAAACCACATCAAGGAGGAGTTCCGCTAGGAAACAATCAGGAGCAAAGGTCATCGAGCGTTCCAAGTCCGGAGAGAGATGATGATGATAATGAAACTGAATGGAATAATGATGACTAGTAGGCTAATTTCTGCTATAATGTATTCAATTCGAGTTCAAAATGGTTCAAATGGCTCTGAGCACTATGGGACTTAACTTCTAAGGTCATCAGTCCCCTAGAACTTAGAACTACGTAAACCTAACTAACCTAAGGACATCATACACACCCATGCCCGAGGCAGGATTCGAACCTGCGACCGTAGCGGTCGCGCGGTTGCAGACTGAAGCGCCTAGAAGCGCTAGGCCACTCGGGCCGGCTCAATTCGAGTACGAAGTTACTTAACTCAGTTTCATTGATCTGTAGTGATTCAATGATAATAGACATTCTGAATTACTGTGGTTTTAAGGTGAGCATTCGAAAGTGCGTTTTGAGGGTACTGTATTGCAACTAAAAACGAAATTGCGTGTCTATGTGTATCTGTTAAATGAATAGTACAGCATCAAAAATTTAGACATAGAGACCCAAGTGGTAATGTGGAGCCTCGAGTGATCTCGAACCACGCAGGAACATTTGGCAGTAGTTTAGTGTGAGTTTCAGCATAGAGATAGAGAACTGCATCAGCAGTCTTGAGCCATTCCAGTGGTGACAGTAGCGGAGTGGTCACTGGACCTCTTTACCTCTTAAATCAACAATGCTAAATCCAATAGAAACCATTATAAACAGCCGTAGATGCGAAATAAAGGAAGAAGAAAATAAGAAGAAGAAACGATCGAGTTTAAAAATTTTAAATTATGCCATAATCTGATGACAAACGTTTCTGAGTATCGTGCCGCATCATAATTTAAAAAACTGTTCTGGAGGGAACAACGTTTCGACCGCGGTTACAGTGTCCTCATAGGAGACCCAGAAGAAGAGAACTGTAACCGTGCCCAAAACATTGGTTTCTCCAGTACAGTTTTTTAAATTATGACAACGCACGGTACTCAGAAAACTTTTATGCCAACTGACTCTGGCCGCGGAAGCTTTTACTGTTATACAGGGTGGTCCATTGATAGTGACCGGGCCAAATATCTCACGAAATAAGCATCAAACGAAAAAAACTTCAAAGTACGAAACTCGTCTAGCTTGAAGGGGGAAACCTGATGGCGCTATGGTTGGCCCGCTAGATGGCGCTGCACTAAGTCAAACGGATATCAACTGCGTTTTTTTTAAATAGAACCCCTATTTTTATAACATATTCGTGTAGTACGTAGAGAAATATGAATGTTTTAGTTGGACCACTTTTTTCGTTTTATGATAGATGGCGCTGTAATAGTCCTAAACGTATAAGTACGTGGTATCACGTAACATTCCGCCAGTGCTTCGTGATACATTACCCGTGTTAAAATGGACCGTTTACTAATTGTGGAAAAGGTCAATATCGTGTTATTGTATGGCAATTATGATCAAAATGCGCAACGGGCATGTGCTATGTATGCTGCTCGGTATCCTGGACGACACCATTCAAGTGTCCGGACCGTTCGCCGGAGAGTTACGTTATTTAAGGAAACAGGAAGTGTTCAGCCACATGTGAAACGTCAACCACGACCTGCAACAAATGATGACGCCCAAGTAGGTGTTTTAGCTGCTGTCGCGGCTAATCAGCACATAAGTAGCAGACAAATTGCGCGAGGGTCTGGAATCTCAAAAACGTCGGTGTTGAGAATGCTACATCAACATCGATTGCACTCGTGCCGTATTTCTGTGCACAGGAATTGCATGGTGACGATTTTGAACGTCGTGTACAGTTCTGCCACTGGGCACAAGAGAAATTACGGGACGATGACAGATTTTTTGCACGCGTTCTATTTAGAGACGAAGCGTCATTCACCAACAGCGGTAACATAAACCGGCATAATATGCACTATTGAGCAACAGAAAATCCACGCAAGTGGAACATCAGCGACCTTGGCGGGCTAATGTGTGGTGCGGCATTATGGGAGGAAGGATAATTGGCCCCCATTTTATCGATGGCACTCTAAATGGTGCAATGTATTCTGATTTCCTACGTAATGTTCTACCGATGTTACTACAAGATGTTTCAATGCATGACAGAATGGCGATGTACTTCCAACATGATGGATGTCCGGCACATGGCTCGCGTGCAGTTGAAGCGGTATCGAATAGTATATTTCATGACAGGTGGATTGGTCGTCCAAGCACCGTACCATGGCCCGCACGTTCACCGGATCTGACGTTCCCGGATTTCTTTCTGTGGAGAAAGTTGAAGGATATTTGCTAGCGTGATCCACCGCCAACGCCTGACAATATGCGTCAACGCACTGTCAATGCATGTGTGAACATTATGGAAGGCGAACTACTCGCTGTTGAGAGGAATGTCGTTACACGTATTGCCAAATGCACTGACGTTGACGGACATCATTTTGAGCATTTATTGCATTAATGTGGTATTTACAGGTAATCACGCTGTAACAGCATGCGTTCTCAGAAATAATAAGTTCACAAAGGTACATGCATCACATTGGAACAACCGAAATAAAATGTTCAAACGTACCTACGTTCTGTATTTTAATTTAAAAAACCTACATGTTACTAACTGTTCGTCTAAAATTGTGAGCCATATGTTTGTGACTATTACAGCGCCATCTATTACAAAGCGAAAAAAGTGGCCCAACTAAAGCATTCATATTTCTTTACGTACTACACGAATATTTAATAAAAAAATGGGGGTTCCTATTTTAAAAATCGCAGTTGATATCCGTTTGACCTATGGCAGCACCATCTAGCGGGCCAACTATAGCGCCATCTGGTTTCCCCGTTCAAGCTAGACGAGTTTCGTTCTTTGCAGTTTTTTCGTTTGACGCTTATTTCATGAGATATTTGGCCCGGTCACGATCAATGAACCACCGTGTATATGCATGATCTATTTATAAAGAAGTATTATCTTACGTTAAGGGTTTAACGCAATAAGTAAATAAAAAAGGAGCTACGCATATGTCTTGAGGCAGCATAACTCACAGCTGACTTTCTTCATCCAGTATTCGAGAATGCCAGCATTTAGCGACTTCCAACAAACTTTATACATAATTTCAAAACTTTTTCGAAACTTTTTCCCGCTGACATCTCCCAAAAATAATGAAAGGGAATTATCGCTTACTACATTTTCGCTGATCATGCAGTAAAACTTCAGCATCAACTCCTTCACTTTTTCCTTTTTAAACATTTGAAGCATCTTGCATTCCATTACATTGTCGAACGCTTTTCCTAGGTAAACAAATCCTACAGATGTGTCTCGATTTTTCTAAAGTTTTGCTTCCATTACTGGATTTAACGTAACGTCAAAACTGCCTCTCTGGTTCCTTTACCATCCTAAATCCAAACTCATCGTTACCTAAGAGATTCTTAATTTTCCATTCTGTTCTTCTGTATGTCATTCTTGTCAGCAACATGGAAGCATCAGCTGTTAAGCTGATTATGCGATAATTGTGGCACTTATCTGCCCTTGCTACCTTCGAATTGTATGGACGATATTTTTTCTCCAAACGTAAGATGGCATGTCTCCAGTCTCATAGATTCTACGCACCAACTTGAACATTCTTTTGGTTGCCATTTCCCCCAACGATTTTAGAAATTTCGAAGGAATGATATTTATGCCTTCTGCCTAATTTGACTGCCCGTTTTCCAAAGTTCTGTCAAACTGTAATTGTAATACTGGATCCCCTACGTCTTCAAATGGACTTCCATTTCTTTCTCTATCATGTCAATAGACAGTCCCTTATCCACTGACTCATCCATTGTTAATATTGATACCTTTGTTTTCAATTTCACCAGGCGTGTTTTCATTTTCCTATACGCTTAACTAAGCCCCACGACTACCATTTTTTTATTTTTATTTCTTCACATTTTTCCGACAACTAATTAGTTTCATCTCCACTGCACCTCCTTTTTATTTCATTTGTAAGTCACTTATATTGCTGTATTCATGTCTTTTCCTGAGCATTTTTTTACTTCACTCTTTCGCAGATCAGTTGAAATATTTCTTCTTGTTACTCAAGATTTCTTCTCCGTTACTTTCCTTGTACCCATATCTGTCGGTCCAACTTTTTCTTCTTTTTAAAGAAGTCCAGTCTTCTCCAGCTGAAATGCCTACTGTGGTATTCTTTCCCGCAATATCTAGAGATTTAGAGAACTTGAAACACACATCAGCGTTCCTCTGTAATTCAGCACTCCACTTCTTTCCAAGTTGATTCTACATGACGACTCTCTTGAACTTCAGCCTACCCTTCATCATCACTAAATTATGGTATGAGTCTGTATCTGCTCCTTAGTACGCCTTACAATCCAATATCTTATTTCAGAATCTCTGTATCAACATGATATATTTCAGCTCATACCTTTCTGTGTCTCCAGGCCTTTTCCAGGTATGTCTCCTCTTGTGATTTTCGAGCGATGTGTTCGCTATTACCAGCTGAATTCCCTGCAGAATTCTAGCAGCCTTTCTCCTCTCTCATTTCTACTCTCAAGCCCATATTCTCCCGTAAAAACACCTTCAGTTCCATTTTCTAAGGCAGAATTCCAGTCCCTCTTGATCATTAGATTTTCATCTCAATTTACTTACTGAGTTTCCCGTTCAGGGGGGCTCGGATATTATTCTTTCGGCGTCGACATGTATCATTCAGTCACTGATGTTGGCGTTAGTTTGTTGTCGATAATGATGAGAATAATCCTATCGATAAATTTCTCAAAGTAATTCATTCTCTGGGCTCTCTTCCTAATCGTAACGGAATCATACAGAAATTATACTACTTTGTGCTCCTGTTGATATTATTATATATTCGTCTGACCTTTAAACCTTCATCTCCTTTCCATTTAATTTCATTGATACCCACTATTTCTAGATTGAGACTTCGCTTCCTTTCTAGGTTTTTTCTAAATTCCTTGCCATATCAGGCTTCTGATATTCCATGCTGCGACTCGCAGAATATTACACCTTCGTTGGTTAGTCACTCCTTTTCCCATGATTGTTGGGCAGTAAGGTGGGTGATCGGTTGGTATCCAACCGCCGTCCTGGGCGTCTCCAGACAGTTCTGAAATCTCACTGACGGGAGTAGAATTGTGTTCAGTGATGAGTCCCGCTTCGGAATGAGCCCCGACGATCAGCGAAGACATGTCTGGAGCCGACGCGGACAGCGATGGGATCCCAGTTTGGGATACCAGTGCGACTGTCGCCTGCCATACGGCTCAACAGGTATGATGGTCTGGGGTGTCATATCCTATCACAGCAGGACTCCTTTGGTTGTCGCCCGTGGTGCCCTTACAGCACAGCGATTCGTCGATGATATTGTACGCCCCGTTTTAATGCCCTTCATAGCAAGCCATCCTGGGCTTACATTTTAGATAATGACCGCCCACACATGGAGAGAATTTCTACTGCTTGTCTTCGTGCTTGCCAAACCATACCTCGACCAGCAAGGTCTCCGGTTCTCTCCAGAATTGAAAACGCTTGGAGCATTACGCTCAGTGTCCTCCAACCATCTCGGGATTCTGACGATCTAACGCGTCAATTGGACAGAATGTGACACGGTATCCCTCAGGAGGACATCCAGAAAGTCTGCCAATCAACGCCAAGCTGAATAACTGTTTGCATGAGGGCCATTGATAGACCAACGCGTTATTGACGTGCTCAGTTTGGGAAGCTATTTCTCTTGAATCGTCCAATTTTTCTGAAATTGTAATAATTTGTTTATCTGTACATGTACATGACACTTACCGATTTCCGTCCCTTCCGGATAATTCCTTCGTGGTGCGTTGCTTTTTGTGTCTCAGAGTGTATATCCTACTTTGTACAGAACCACAAAAGCACTTGAGAATGGCCTCGAAGAATGAAAATAGTTGTGAAATAATACAATTATTATAGAAAAAGTGGAAAATGCTGCCTTTCTTTGTAACTAACTGTCTAATTGTTTGAACTAATTACCTGGTGCAGAGTATATTGTGTTAAATGTGTTGTGCCCTCATCTTTTCTCGTAATGTTCCAGCGGACAGATGCGTAAATAACTGTGTAAAAGTTTTGTTTAATTACCTTGCTCAATGCAAGGTTGTTTCACGGAGGCTATGTCTGTAATTATTTGAATATCAGGAGCGTTAGAAAAAAAAATCTTACCAAATTCGCACACTTTGTAATAAGTCTCTTTCAGTGTAAGTATACAACAAAATTCATAATCTATGCAAATTTGTAAAAAAGATGAAATTGAGTGTCATAAAGAAACACCAGGTCAGTCCGTCTTTGCGGCAGATGAATTTGACCTTACTTTCTCTGTCTTAGAGGTCATCTCACAGTTTTGTCCTGGCCTGAGGTGTAACTTTGTGACAATTAATATTCCATATTCCAAATACTTCACTGCACACAAATACTTTATTGGTATCAATATTAGACAAAAATATGTGTGGACATTAAACGTCGCAGTACATATATGTATAAGGTTATGTTACAAAAAGTGTTCGAAGTGTCACTGTTGCAGTAGTTATTTGGAGGGTTGGGGTTGGGTTGTTGTGAGGGAGGAGACCAGCCCAGAGAGCAAGGTCATCGGTCTCATCGGATTACGGAAGGACGGGGAAGGAAGTCGGCCTTGCCCTTTCAAAGGAACCATCCCGGCATTTGCCTGGAGCGATTTAGGGAAATCACGGAAAACCTAAATCAGGATGGCCGGACGCGGGATTGAACCGTCGTCCTCCCGAATGCGAGTCCCGAATGGTCACTGTTGCCCAGCTGTATGGAAAGCAATAAACTGTTTTCCTTTCTTAATTTTGTGGGAATTGTCAGCGTGAAAAAGTCTTGTAAACGATTGAAATTATGTGTAGGGTTGCTGGAAGTCGCTAAGTGCTCTGATTCGCAAATACTGAATGAATACAGTGGGGGTGATCTGAGCATTGTGAGTTACGCTGCTTCTAGGCATGCACACAATTTCTATCCGTAATACTTGACTTATTGTGTTACAACACAAACATACGATTATACCCATTAAAGCGTAGATTATGATAGTATCAAAAGTTTTCAAGTTCGGTCAACAGCTGAAGAAAATATTTAAAAACGAATTTGTGTTACCTCCAGCAGCCGTTACATAGGTAACTTCAACATAAATCGAGTCCCAAGTTGGATATTAAGTTATACAGGTGTTTAACAACCAACAGTGTCGATTGAAAATTTAGATTAAACATTTTTGTTGTTACTTGTATGTTACTTTTATATTTTAAGTTGTAGTTTACAAGATTTGTAGTGTATTAATTTCTTTTGAATAGTTAGGTTGTCGTCTGCAACAGCATGATTATTTAGGAAAGTACTGGAAAATTTACGAAAATCTCTTAAACCAAATGTATTACGATAATTTATTAGGTGGCTTTCTTATCTGTCTGTTCAGTAGAAATTGCAGCTGATTTTAAACTAAATCCCCGATGAGCTGGAGACTGGTAATTGCATCACAGTGCAATGTTAACTCGCTTTCTTGTCTAGTGTGTGGTAGAGGGTACTTTTTTGACCACGTGTTAACCCGCGTTCTTGTCTGGTGTGCGGCGGAGGGTGCTTTGTGAGCCATTGCCGTTCCTTCCTTTTCCTCTTCCAGTCGCGAATGTTTCGCGGGACGAAAGATTTCTGGTAAGCCTCCGTTTGAGCTCGAATCTGGTTTAATTTTTACCTTCTCAATCGATTCGTGAGATATAAGTGGGAGGAAACTACATATTTGTTGATTCACGTGAACAGAAACTGAAATAAACCTGAAATTTGCCACATGTCTCTGTTGTACTCCTATCAAAATGCTTGAAATCGATTGAAAAATTTCACACACACAAGACTAAACAGCAGAAAATAACTATTTACATAAAAGTGAATTTTTAATGTAGCACGTTCCTAAAGCGGACTAAAATGCATAAAATACTTTCTCCTAGCTCCACATATTTTTCTACATACAGCATACAGATAGCCCTGAAAATTTGGAATTTTGAATTTTTAATACCTATGAAAATACTAAGCACAAAAACATAGGCCGCATGGAACACGCAATTGATGCACAAATCACGTCTTTGTTTTTATGCATTGCGTGCTCCCCACGGTTTTTGTTTTAAATCTTTCGAGAATTTTCATAGCTATTAAAAATTCGCAACCGCAGTTATCAGGATTATCTGCATGGAGTTAAGGATTCTACGTGGGGCTAGGAGAAATTATCTTACACTTTTCAGTACGGTATAAAAAGGTGGTATATTAAAAATTAATTTTTGTTTAAATAGCTATTAACACATTTTCTCCATGATCACACATCTTACACCAGACGCGACCACGTCTTCCTTGCTGTCGTCGCGCAGTCCATTTGGCAGGAGCAGGCAGCCACTGGTGCTGGACTTGACGGCAATGAGATCTGGAGACCACCATCTTTGGCAACGCTCGCGTCACCGTAACTGCCCGAGTCGCAATTGGCCTTGCGATATTTCCTCGGCGTAGCGAGTCGCGGACAGGGTTCGTAAATTAACAATGACGCCTTCCACTTGTCTAGAAACACAAGCAGACGTTGCCACATAGTCTCGTTTGAAAATTCAACATGGTAAATGCTCACTCTGGTTCGTTCTTGTGGTGTGTCGGAAGTTTGATGAACAGCGCCAATCAATCATCGCTTTAAATGACACAAAGAATTTTTGCATAGTAATAATAACACATACCTATATCTGCACATATATTTTGCTGTATAATGCACAGTGAATGTCAAAAAACACTCTCGCGAATGGAGCGAGGGAGAGAATGAGCGCATGCCTCCCATTACTGTCCTGATGTCCAACAGAAGTTGGCAGAAAACTGTCCTAGCGTTTGATTGTACAGTGCAGACTTTCACTGCCAGTATTTACAATCTTGGTGACAACTGTCTTCTGGCGTTTTGTAGTTGTCCGAGGCATGTTTTTCTACCTCTCATTGTAGTCTCCTAATTCTGGAGACATCCTATAACGCAAGTGATATGGTTGGTTGGTTGGTTCTCCGACGATAAATACTTTAAGAAGACAAGTGCAATGTGCGCTGCACTCCTTCGTCTAGCCTAACTGTTATTCGTAGAATTACTCTCTATCAAAACTACGGTCCGGTAGTTTTGGTACAGTATATAAGTAACGCCGAGGGCTTGTACTTGGTTTTCTTTGTATGCTTGTTTTACAGATAATTAGAACCACACATCTTTCAGCTTAGTTCATTTTGTTTTTTCTTACAAAATATAAACTGAATCGTATAAGTATTAAAAATTAGTTAATTGCATAACTTCTGCGCTCTTATGCAACCAAAGTAATTATTTTTGATGTAAGTACAGTTTATACGCACAAACATAAAAATGTATATAATTATTGTTGTTCTTTTGTACTCAATAGAACGTGCACCGAGACAAAACCAGTTTTCATCGGAAAACCTAACAGACCTCCACCGTGCTCTCCAATGAACTCCCACTTGACACCACTGATGTCGCGAATGGCGGTGGTTTGGGATTAGTACAGTGCACGCTACACGGCGTCTGACTTGAAGTAACCGATTTGTAACAATTTTATGTGTCACTGTTATGCCAACTGCTGCTCAGATTGCTGCTCCAGAGCCATACGCCGAACACGATGGTCTTTCCTCTCGCTAGTGCTTTGTGGCCGTCCAGAGCCCGGTCTTCTTGAGACCGTACATTCTCGTGACCATCGCTGCCAGCACTCGTGTACAGTGGCTACATTCGTGAAAAATCTTTCTGCAGTATCGCAGAAGGAAATTCTGTTTCTCATGGCCTTATTACCCGACCTCGTTCAAACTAAGTGAGGCGTTAATAATGACGTCTCTTTCTTATTGAAGATATTCTTTGGTTAACATGAACTCATCAAGTTCAGTCCCAAAGGTATGTTTAAAGCAAACCTGGTTGGCATCCTCAAAGTGATACTACTAGCGCCACTCTTAAGCAACTGGCGTAAAATGTGAATGGACATCTTTCAGAGTAGAAACAAGCCTACCAACTTTCGTTTATGTCGTACAACTCCAGGTGTTCACCGCAATCATTAACCCTATACCACTGGGTTCTCTTTGTTACTAGCATTACCTTTCGTTTATCTATGTAAAGAAAGTTGCCACTCATTCCATCAGGTGGATGTTTTGTGCAAGTCTTTCTGCAATTTGAAACACCCCCGTTATATCCTTTATTGGGTTTTGTGTGATTTACCGAAGCCACCAAACAGTTAATTATTATGAATATGTGACCGTGTACTTAATGGATGAAAGGCCATCGGTTTTTCTGCTGCAGTTTCGGGGATATTTCAACAGAGTGCGGCTGTTCTGGGGCGGAATAGTTAATGATTGAAAGTTTTTCTATTATTAAAAACCACAAAGGTTGCGATATACAAGCTGATATGTATTTTCTATTAACACACAAAATCTGAGGCAGTTGCTACCTTCGCCTTTCACGTTTAATTACGGTTATATCTTGTCTTGGTTGCTGATTTTAAGTACTTCATCACACGCAATGAGGATGGTTAACACTCACAACACTCCTCACTGCAATCCATGGTAGTTGCTGGCCGACGCGGTTGACGCGAAACACGTAATTCGGCACTTGTCACTCATGGTTTTACGTCACTCGCGAATGGGTACTGATGAGGGTCAACCCCAGGACGATAAGGGGACGCGCTCATTTGTCACACTCCGGTGAATTTACCATTTACTCCTCACTCGGCACATCCGCCATTGACGTCGTACTCAGCTCGACCGCCATTTTTTTATTTTGTGCCACTCTTCCCAGTACTTCTTTCACTCGACATTAATCTCACTGCCTCCTGCAGCGCTCGACAATCGACTCCGGTCTGCTATCGACCTGGGTGTCGGATACTAATATCTATGTTCGTGGGATCACGGATCCCTTACAAATTCCTTACGATAATGCAACAATTGTACTTTCTTGTACCCAACAGCATCGTAAGCTAACGACCTTATAGTGCTACTGATCCTATCTGATAAGTATAACCAACATAACGTTAGTACGTTAGTGGCGAGGAATACACAGGAACATCTCTCAGGTTCAAAAGCAACAAGAACTCATCCTCTGCCCGACCAAGGACGTAATGAGATACTGATAATGTGCGTATTTCAGTGTGGGTATTTTTTTGGACACAACTCGATGTTCTTTCTGGTCACGAAGGAGCGCAGATAGTAGGTCTGAGGAGCGAGGGAGACGTGGGACAAGAAAAGCACGTACTGCATCCGTTCAGAACCGCAGGAAGACACGGCTGTAATCAGCGACATTTCCATAGTTAGCGGTCAGCGTGTGGAGTCTGGTGAGCCGAACGAGGACGGCAGGTGCGTGGCGCGTGACCAGCCGGGCTTATGTGGACACAGGCGCAAGGACGCGCGTCTCACCTGGCCACCTCCGTGACCACCGGCTTCATACTAAGCGCGCTCATCAAGGTTCCGCGTACCGAGAGCCCTCTTCCCTTCTGGCATCCGCGTATTTGACTCAAACATCGCCGGCCGGAGTGGCCGTGCGGTTCTAGGCGTTAGAGTCTGGAGCCGAGCGACCGCTACGGTTGCAGGTTCGAATCCTGCCTCGGGCATCGATGTGTGTGATGTCCTTAGGTTAGTTAGGTTTAATTAGTTCTAAGTTCTAGGCGACTGATGACCTCAGCAGTTAAGTCGCATAGTGCTCAGAGCCATTTGAACCATTTTTTTAACTAAAACATCACCAGGTGGAAGCGCATTCATCGGCAGACTCATGCTAAGGTTGTCGGCAGCGACTCGACTGCTTCACTCACCTCCCCATCTTCACACCCGACAAAACATCTGTGAAGTGCGTGGCAGAGTGTAACTCCAATTGTACACTACTGGCCATTAAAATTGCTACACCAAGAAGAAATGCAGATGATAAACGGGTATTCATTGGACAAATATATTATACTACAACTGACATTTGATTACATTTTCACGCGATTTGGGTGCATAGATCCTGAGAAATCAGTACCCAGAACAAACCACCTCTGGCCGTAATAACGGTCTTGATGCGCCTGGGCATTGAGTCAAACAGAGCTTGGATGGCGTGTACAGGTACAGCTGCCCATGCAACTTCAACACGATACCACAGTTCATCAAGAATAGTGACTGGTGTATTGTGAAGAGCCAGTTGCTCGGCCAACATTGACCAGACGTTTTCAGTTGGTGAGAGATCTGGATAATGTACTGGCCAGGGCAGCAGTCGAACATTTTCTGTATCCAGAAAGGCTCGTACAGACCTGCAACATGCGGTCGTGCTTTATCCTGCTGAAATGTAGGAGTTCGCAGGGATCGAATGAAAGGTAGAGCCACGGGTCGTAACACATCTGAAATGTAACGTCCACTGTTCAAAGTGCCGTCAATGCGAACAAGAGGTGACCGAGACGTGTAACCAATGGCACCCCATACCATCACGCCGGGTGATACGGCAGTATGGCGATGACGAATACACGCTTCCAATGTGCGTTCACCGCGATGTCGCCAAACACGGATGCGACCATCATGATGCTGTAAACAGAACCTGAATTCATCTGAAAAAATGACGTTTTGCCATTGGTGTATCCAGGTTCGTCGTTTAATACACCATCGCAGGCGCTCCTGTCTGATGCAGCGTCAAGGGTAACCGCAGCCATGGTCTCCGAGCTGATAGTCCATGCTGCTGCAAACGTCGTCGAACTGTTCGTGCAGATGGTTGTTGTCTTGCAAACGTCCCCATCTGTTGACTCAGGGATCGAGACGTGGCTGCACGATCCGTTACAGCCATGCGGATGAGATGCTTGTCATCTCGACTGCTAGTGATACGAGGCCGTTGGGATCAAGCACGGCGTTCCGTATTACCCTCCTGAACCCACCGATTCCATATTCTGCTAACAGTCATTGGATCTCGATCAACGCGAGCAGTAATGTCGCAGTACGATAAACCACAGTCGTGATAGGCTACAATCCGACCTTTATCAAAGTCGCAAACGTGATAGTACACAGTTCTCCTCCTTACACGAGGCATCACAACAACGTTTCACCAGGCAATGGCGGTCAACTGCTGTTTGTGTATGAGAAATCGGTTGAAAACTTTCTCTATGTTAGCACGTTGTAGGTGTCACCACCGGCGCCAACCTCGTGTGAATGCTCTGAAAAGCTTATCATTTGCATATCACAGCATCTTCCTTTCAGTTAAATTTCGCGTCTGTAGCACCGCATCTTCGTGGTGTAGCAATATTAATGGCCAGTAGTGTAACTCCCCGGCACGGAAATATACGTGTACATAATGGATTTACGAGAACAGGTTGTAGACACTTGGTTGGCGAAAAATCGAAGTTTGGGTCTGACCGGTAGACGTTCTGGGATAGCCGAATCGTAAGGCGACCTCTAGCGGTAAGTGGGAAATTCAGGTTCGACTCACGGTCTGGGACAAATATTCAGTGTCGTCATTCCATTCAGTCGCGTCTCCAGACACGTCTTCGCTATTCATCCGGGGTCAATTCGAAACGGGTCTCGTCGCAGAATTCCACTCCAGTGGATGAGTTTCCAGGCCGAAGATGTGTCTGGAGACGTCCCGGACACTGGTGGGATACCAGCCTGACTCTGGCCCGCCATACGGCCTGACAGACAGGAGCGATGGTGTGGGGTGCTATTTCATGTCATGGCAGCAACCCTTTGGTTGTCATTCGCGGTACCATCACAGCATGGTGGTACGTCGACGATGTTCTTCGAGTCGTTTTGTTATCCTTCATAGCAAGCTATCCTCGTCTCACATTTCAGCAACATAATGCGCGCGCCCACACATGGGGAGATCTTCTACTGCTTATCTTCGTGCTTGCCAAAAGCATACGTTGGCCAACAAGGTCTCCACTTCTCTCCCCAACTGAAAACGTTTGGAGCATTATGGGCATGGCCTTCCAAATATCTCGGGATTTTGACGATCTGACGCTCCAATTGGACAGAATGTGGCACGATGTCCCTCAGAAGGACATGCAACAACTCTGTCAATAGCAAGCCGAATAACTGCTTGCATAACGGCCAGAGGTGGACCAAAGCATTATTGACTTTTATAATTTGTGAAGCTCTTTCTCTTGAATACACCATCCAATTTTTCTGAAATTCTAATCACTTGTTTATCTGTCAATGTACATCTCATCTACCAAGTTTCGTCGCCTGGGGGTAATTCTTTCGTGGTGCGTCGTTTCTTTTTTCTTTTTTTTTCCTTAGTGTGTGTAAAATAGACAAAATATTCGTTCCTCGAATAACAGAGCCGCGGCTCAGTGATCGATAGTTTTGACATCGTAATACTTTGTAATACAAAATCTTAAACATGGCTGCGAAACAGCAACTGTTTAAGTCTGGAGAGGTTGAAAAGTCAGCCAACTAGTTCAAATAAAGGTTTATTAGCCCCTGACCATGGTTTCGATATTTGTAAAAATATCTTCTGCAGAAGTAGTGGCCTCATTGCGCCACGTGATGGCACAATAGATTAGATGAAGCCGAGCGGCTCTTGTCGTAAACGAAATTGATCAAACGATAATTATTGCAAGCCATGGCTTTAGATAGCGCCAGATTACACATATCTTACTTCAGAATGACTACTGTGGGATTGTACTAATGAGTAGTCGTTCTGAAGTGCGATATATGTAGTCTGGCGCTATCTAAAGCCTTGGCTTGCAATAATTCTTGTTTCAGCTATTCCGTTTATGACATGTAATCTATTGTGCCATCGTGTGATGCACTAAGGCCACTAGTTCTGAAGAAGATATTTTACAAATATCGAAACCAGGGCCAGGGGCTAATAAACCTTTATTTGCAACTGGTTGGTTGATTTTTCAACGTCATTATCAAGAATACGTGATAGATGTCTAACGATTTCAGAGACGCGCTGCCAGGATCGTTAACAGGTAGGTAAGGCGAATTCCACGCTTGACTCTCTTTTCGACATTGGTTTCTTCTTTCATTCATTCACTCTTTTATTCGCACGACGTATTTCACAGACTCCATCGTGAAGGTGAGCCTTCAGGAACGTGGATCCAGTCAAATAATACATTAATAGGCAAGAATGGACTCTTGAGACTACCTCCGTAAAACGTACTAACAACCAACATTACGATCAGTGTTAATCTACTCAAACAATAATTAGAGAGATTTTTGACTGAAAGTAAATACTGTATTGTAAACAGTGCGCCGTAAGAGTCACTGCGAAGAAATCATTTAACGCTCAGCAGAATGTCACAACGAAAAACACGCAAACGTGGACTACAACGGATGAAAAAAGGAAACAGTACAGCAAATGCTCCTAGGGGAACCCCGACAGTCTTCTTCAGCAATCTGTGAAGAATTTTGTACAGTTTTCCTTTGTGCTGACATTCCCTTAAGTAAACTGAATCATCCAAAATTTAGCGCATTCTTAAAAAAATCTCTTCCGAAGTTACGTAAAACAATGCAGTAAATCATACAACGAGTTGCAGATAAACTAGGGTTATCAAGTAATGAAATTACAGACTGTATGGCAAGATACATTAGAAATTACATTTTAGGACCTTTGGAAGGAGACGGTTCACACGAAAGGTTTGGAATAAACTTTGAACATTTAGAAAAAGTTATTTTTTCCATTAGTAAATTTTTCGACGGATTTGTGGGTGCCATATGGCCCTAACGTCTTACGCATGACAATGTACTACTCTTCGCATTGAATGCTGCGTCTTATATGGTGAAAGCTGGCGGTTCACTAAAAGCATTATACAGTAAAATGGTACATGACTTATTTAGCAGAGCAGCAGAAGAGATACGTAGTAGATTCAGTGATGTTGACAAATTTATTGGGTGTGTCAAAAAGGTGTATTTGAAACGTCTTGCAGCATTTAAGTTGCTAACTCCAGACAATTCCTTACCATCATCTCTTATTTTGACAGGGGTCCTGGATTGATGCCTGCAACTATTACTGCCAGATTTTCAACATTATTAAAAGCATCATTGATTCATTGATAGCAGTGAAGTCGCTTCAATTAGATTAGCTAAAGAATTAATATCTAATTCTGAAATTTCAGGCAGACTTTCGTACATGAAATCAAATTTCGGATTTTTTCCTTTAGCTATCAGCAGTGCCACAGGCAAAGCAGATAAAATAAGTGAAAAAATGCAAATAAATTTGAAGCTGTTTGTGATAAGATGGGGAAAGAAATATTAAAAGTAGCTATGATGTTAGAAAAATTGAAAAACTTGTGCCACCGTACGATAAGTGCCTCAATTTCTTTTCCGAATATGTAGAAAAATAGTTAAGAGTGTTCCTTCGAAATGAATATGATAAAATTTGTTTTTTGTATTGTTAATTTTTTATTTTAAAAACGTCTGTTACTTTCTGGATAGCCCACGTACAAGGAATTTTGACAAAATTTTCGTAATGTTTTGCATACGAGACCCGTAAAAAGCTCTTCCGCTTCAGATATTTCTACATCAATGTCTATATTTCGTAATCCACTGTACATTTTGTCGCAAAAGGTACGTATTGCTTAGACATTGCCCTTCCCTTGCGCCTTGTGGTCTATCTGCGGTTGATTGGAGTGAAGAACGACTCTATGTAGGCTCCAGTTTGCTTTTACAAGACATGTACTTAAGAGGAACTACTATGTCCCTCGATTTCTCCTGTCTCGGAGCTGTAAGTGCAACCCTTTTCTTCTCATAATACCTTCCGCGGGAGTTCGTTGCGCATTTCTGTGATCTCCTCCTAACTCGTTTTAGTAAGGGTTCAAGATTGACACGTATATGAATTAATCTTCTTACGATGCTACCAATGAAGACCAGTCTGGTGTTTGTCTTTCTGTTTTAAAACGCCATAATGCCCAGTCCCAGATATCTGATAGTCGTGAACACTTTCAGTGATTGATCGGCGAAGGCGTAATCAAAAACAGTATCCTCTATCTTCGCCTGTTGTCAAGAATGTAATTTATATCGACTTTTGATTGTGTGGCAGAACAAGTGATGGATGGACAAACGTACTTTATCGATAGAAGTTTTTAATTCGCATGACTGGTGCTGATGAATGAGAGGCAAGGCACCGAAGTGACGCAGTTCTGCTCCCGCGGTGACCGATGGCGGATGAGTCAACAACACATCGAATTACGTGCCTCCGGTCGCCGCCGTGTTTGTTACCGCGCCCGATGGAGAAGCATCGTGAACGCTGTCGACCTCTAGTACAGTGACATTCTTCACAGCTGAACCAGCGAGACGAGAAGGATGGAATAACACTGTATTGATGGAGGAATGTCACATACTTTGTGAGGTGATTCTACATGCGAAAATAAACGGAAAAAAATCCTACGAACATGTTTCCGATTTTCGATCGTTACGAAGCTGGAACATGTTGAAGACTACACACATCCATGAATGAATATGAAGACAAGTGTGAATATTGCTTACCGAAATGCTGTGTAGGCGCTGTTGTAGACAGAATAATGGTGGAAGAGATGGCCGATCCATCCTACAAGAGGTATGATGCTTCTCCGACAGATGGCAGCACTGTGACGTCCAACAGAGGTAACAACAAGTGTATCCAGTGTGTAATCGGTTGTTGGACCAGTGAGCAGGCGTGAAGCTGTGTGCGTGTCGTGCTTAAGTGTTGTGTAATCGAGTAAGTCCATTGTGTCTGTGAATACCAACATGCCACATATGAATATCCATGCAGATTGTGTACATGTACTGCAATTACAGTGCCTGTGAAACTGTGAGAGAATACCAGTGACATTTCCCTGATCGACGAACCCCCTCGCCTGAGTATTTCCCAGGGTTTTTCAAAAATTACGTGAATCCAGAACACTACCTAGTGTACACGTAACATCAGAACGTGAGGCCGACCAGTCATTTTAGGGAAGGGAAGACTACTGCAATGGTACAATGGAGTCGCATTAGCCCTCAGCTGGGTATTCCAAAAACGCCAGTGCAGCGTACATTACATTCCGAGGGCTTGTACCCATTTCATGTGCAGCCTGTGCAAGATCTGCAGCCAGGTGACTCAGGAAGCAGACAGACATTCTGTGAATGGTTGACTGTCCACAGGGATGCTGTGCAATAGACTTTATTTATAGGTGAAGCCGCATTTACACACAATGGTATCATGAATACCAGCAATTCTCTTACGTGGGCGATGGAGAGCTCACGTGACACTAGGGAAACAAGATTGAAAGTTGGTTCTCAGTGGACATCTGGTGTGGTGTGACTGATGACCTGATGACAGAGGCTGTGTTCCTGCCAAATCGCATGACAACCGCAGCGTACGCACATTTCGTGATGGAAGACGCACATGCACTTTTGGAAGACGTGTCAATACAGCACCTACGGCAAACGTACCTCCAACATGATGGATCACCGGTTCACTGTACCAGACAAGTATCCCAGTATCTGAATAATACATTATCGCAACGGTTGATTGGCTTTGGTGGACCCATTAACTGGCCTACCAGATCACCCGAACTAAAAAAAAATGGCTCTGAGCACTATGGGACTTAACATCTATGGTCATCAGTCCCCCAGAACTTAGAACTACTAAACCTAACTAACCTAAGGACAGCGCACAACACCCAGCCATCACGAGGCAGAGAAAATCCCTGACCCCGCCGGGAATCGAACTCGGGAACCCGGGCGTGGTCACCCGAACTAAGCCCTGGTTAAAGATGATGATGTTTGGTTTGTAGGGCACTCAACTGCGCGGTTATCAGTGCGCGTACAAATTCCCAACTTTTTCTCAGCCCAATCTCGCCACTTTCTGGAATGATGATGAAATAATGAGGACAACACAAACATTCAGTCATCCCGAGGCAGGTGAAAATCCCTGACCCCGCCGGGAATCAAACACGGGACCTCGTGGTCGGAAAGCGATAACGTGACCGCGAGACCACGAGCTGCGGACCTGGTTACAGAGAAAGTGTACGCTACGAAGTGTATACACGTGCAGCACTTGTCGCTCTCGTCACCGACGCAGTTACACGCATTAAAGCCCGCCGAGGTGCAACACAACACATCCTCCAATGCGCAGACAAGTGCATTGAGGTGGGCGGGGTACTTTCTGAATACCTCTTGCACGATGAATCAGTCATCTGTCCCACCATTATTCTATCCACCACAGCGCCTATACAGCATTTCTGTAAGTAATATTTACACTTGCCTTCATATTCATTTATGGATGTATGTAGTCTTCAGCCCGATCTAGTTCCGCAACGACCAAAAATCGGACACATTATCATAGGACTTTTCCGCTTTGTTTTCACAAGTAGAATCACAAACTGTGAGGCATTCCTCCTGAATCATCCTGTATACGAATGTGACATGTAACCTTGAAGGTTTTTCTTTGGGTAATTTCATATTGCATGAATTGAAACATTATGTCTGTATGTCGTGAATATACACTGATGCTACTACGTTATTGATTTGTAATAAAGTGACACTAGGTAGCGTAATAAAGCCAATGGCCTTACCGCAGTGGTAAAACCGGTTCCCGTCAGATCACCGAAATTTAGCGCTGTCGGTCTTGGCTAGCCCTTGGGTGGGTGACCGACCGGTCTGCCGAGCGCTGTTGGCAAGCGGGGTGTACTCAGCCCTTGTGACGCAAACTGAGGAGCTACTTGACTGAGAAGTAGCAGCTCCGGTCACGAAAACTGACAACGGCCGGGAGAGCGGTGTGTTGACCACATGCCCGTCCACGTCCGCATCCAGTCACGCCTATAGTCCGAGGATGACACGGCGGTCGGTCAGTACCGTTAGGGTCTTCCGAGACCTGTTCAGACAGTGTAGTATAGTATACAGTATATAGGTGGCGTAATAAAAAATGGTGATGTCACTCTAAATACCTTATGCATAAATGGGTGAATCGTCGAGAAAAAGTTTCCTTAGAAATAATGACACTAAATGCTACCTGCTTTGTGCTATAGTTGTCATTTATTTTTTGTTTACATAAATTTTCGTACAGGACTTGCGATGCACAGTGACAATAAAATTTAAAAAATAAAAAAACTGTTGCAGGATTGTTTTTAAATCCTGTAAATACGATATGTACATTGCAGAACAAAAATTTTTAGCAATGTGTTACTGAAATGGAGACATTGGTCCTTTTTGAAAGCTTGTATAATCTTTATAAAATTGTAATTTTCTTTAACTCCAAATTTGGATTAATTTAATTACTGCAAAAATTACTGATAAGCGAAATGTATAATTTGTTGTTGTGGTCTTCAGTCCTCAGACTGGTTTTATGCAACTCTCCATGCTACTCCATTCTGTGCAAGCTTCTTCATCTCCCAGTACCTACTGCAACTTTCATCCTTCCGCATATGTCTAGTGTATTCATCTCTTGGTCTCCCTCTACGATTTTTACCCTCCACGCTGCCCTCCAGTACTAAATTGGTGATCCCTTGATGCCTCAGAACATGTCGTAGCAACCGATCCCTTCTTCTAGTCAAGTTGTGCCACAAACTTCTCTTCTCCCCAATCCTCTTCAATACCTCCTCATTAGTTATATGATCCACCCATCTAATCTTCAGCATTCTTCTGTCGCACTACATTTCGAAAGCTTCTATTCTCTTCTTGTCCAAACTAGTTATCGTCCATGTTTCACTTCCATACATGGCTACACTCCATACAAATATTTTCAGAAACGACTTCCTGACACTTGAATCTATACTCGATGTTAACAAATTTCTCTTCTTCAGAAACGCTTTTCTTGCCATTGCCAGTCTATATTTTATATCCTCTTCTACTTCGACCATCATCAGTTATTTTGCTCCCCAAATAGAAAAACTCCTTTACTACTTTAAGTGTCTCATTTCCTAATCTAATTCCTTCAGCATCACCCGACTTAATTCGACTGCATTCCATTATCCTCGTTTTGCTTTATAGAATTTATCTAACGTAAATGCAAACAGTAACCACGCTGACACGTAGTGGGCGTAAGAGATAGCTTGCCTGTCACAGCGCCCGACTCAGTCAGCTTGAGAGGAGCATTTGTGTGGGCGCACATAATCGGCGAAAGTTGCAGGGCAACAGGGTTGTGAACAGTATTTTTACTAATGACGCGCTGATTGGTTGTGATATACCTGCTTTTTTTTTTTCAAACTATCTAAATTTTCAGCATTGCCAAAATATATGACAATTTTGAGAAAGACAAGGTGTGTCACCCATGCGTAAAATATTATACTTACGTATTTCATTACTGCTTGCATAAAAAATATGTTTACAAATGTAATATGTGTGTCTTTGTCATACTGTAGATCAGAAGATGCCAGCAAATTACTGTTGAAACCGGTCATCAAATCAAAACAAATATTCAAAATGTGATCTTGGCTCTCAAGTATTTCTTCGAATATTACTAAATGAATACGTTGCTTTTATTGTTTCACAGGAAGATGCGTAGATTTAATGAAAGATTGAAGGGTGGCTACACTGAGCCACAGCGCCAGAGATTGCGCCAAAGAGTATTATTCCACCGCCTCCACTGGCAGTGCTTGTCGAGAACTCGTAGTAGTCAGTGCTTGTTGAGATGTCGTAGTGAAAAGTTCTTGTCGAGAAGTCGTGGTGGAGAGTGCTTGTCGAGAACTCGTAGTATTGAGTGCTTGCTGAGATGTCGTAGTAAAAAGTTCTTGTCGAGAAGTCGTAGTGGAGAGTGCTTGTTCCATGTTTTATGCAGTTGTTTGATGGGCTAGACAGCAGATGTTGTTCGAATGGAGATATTGTAATGATCAGAGTGCTTTTCATCAATATATATGAAGGTAAAATATTCCCTGTTTTTTTTTCATTATTTCAGTGTCTTAAATAATGCGTCATTACAGGTTCAGTCAACAAAGCATCTGGCTCGTGTTCTTGTATTAGAGTGTAATTCTGGTTTCCTTACGCAATTATAGTATTTATATTTTTTTAATTACTTCAGTATAAATGATATTTAAAATTTCTTGTCTTATTGAAGAAGAACCGTGCCAGATGTGTACGTTGAATCACACTTCCACACACAGAACAGTTACACTTGTGCTTTGTTGTTGCGTTGGTTTTATAGCTGCTGGGGACTTAATTAATTAATTGTGTTAACGGAAAATTTCATTCCATTCTTTGTTATTCTATGCAGTCAGATTGCGTACCAAAACTAGTCAGGGCCAACCGTTTACTAGACTTCGTAATCGGACAGACAGCTACTAAATCAAAAAATTAAAAATATTTGCATTCTTTATAATTAAGCCCCCATGCAAGATCTCAGTATGTGTGATGCCACTGTAGCGAAATTAATTTCTTAAGCTTCCGTATAACGCAAGAATGGCACATGCACGTAGTTATGTTCTGAGGTGACAAAAGTCATGGGCTACATCCCCATATTGTGTCGGACCTCCTTTGTGTCTAGTATAGAGCAGACACTCGTGGTCTAAGAGTAGCATTTTTGATTAGTAATCAAAACGTCCTCAGTCCTGGCTTCAAAACCCTCATCTCCTAAATTTTGATCAATTATCAGCAATGGCGGTCGAAACTTCCGGAATAAGAAGTCACCAGTCATTCTGCCAACAGCCTTCTGAAAGAGGGCGGAGGAGCGGACAGAGTTTGGGATGGGAAATTTCCCCTAAATGCGGAAGAATCAGGAATGCATGAGGATGCAGAAGGCAATGGAAACCACTGCATTAAAGACACATAACGCGTATCCAGAAGAAAAAGTGTCATTATGATCTCTCCATTGGGAAAAGATTCCTGAAAGTCCCCCATTCGGATCTCCGAGAGGTGACCATGAGAAAAAAATTGAATAGCCAACGAAAGGATAACGTTGGACCAGTCGGAGCGTGGAATATCAGAAGCTTGAACGTGGTAGGGAAGCAAGAAAATCTGATAAGGGAAATGCAAAAGAATCGCTCGAGATATAGTAGGGGTCAGTGAAGTGAAATGGAACGAAGACAATGATTTCTGGTCAGATGAATATAGGGTAATACCAACAGCAGAAGAAAATGCTATCACGTGGATAGGATTCGTTATGAATAGGACGGTGGGGCAGAGAGTGAGTAGCTGTGAACAATTCAGTGGTAGGGTGGTTGTTCTTATCAGAGTCGACAACAAACCAACACCGACAACGACAGCTAAGATATACATGCCGACGTCACAAGCTGAAGAAGAATAGAGAAAGTATATGGTGATATTAAAAGGGTAATACAGTATGTAAAGGAAGACGACACTAATTGTCATGAAGGACTGGAATGCAGTTGTAGGACAAGGACTAGAAGAAAAGGTTACAGGAGAATATGGACTTGGTACTAGGAATGAGAGAGGAGAAAGACTAATTGAGTTTTGCGAAAAGTGGCAGTTGATCCTAAATAACGAAAAGTGTGAGGTCATCTACATGAGTGCTAAAAGGAACTCATTAAACTTCGGTTACGCGTTAAATCAGTCTAATCTAAAAGTCGTAAATTCAACTAAATACTGTAATGTTGTTGCATTAATTTGTTCTGAAAGCGGTGCTGATATTCAAGACCATAAAAGTGGGTTAAAAGCTGTGAGCTATCTGAGATAGTTAACCGTGCATTACTGCGCAACTGTTTCACCAGGTATCCATTCTAGCTTACCAAATTCCCAACCAGACTAACATTAATTATAATCTTTTAGTACTCATCTTACGATAACCGGTGATTTTTATATATATATATATAGACAATTTAAATAAAAAGAAATAAATCAGTTTATATTTGGACATTTATTTTAACATTGATCATTGTTCCGTTAAAATTTCAGCATATCAAACTTGATTCATAACTAAACTGGTGCCTTATTTAGGATTGTGAAAATGTGAGTTTGTAAACTTACGGAACACATCAAATAGGGAGCCAAGATTGGGAGACTACATACAACACTGCACTCATAAAATAACACACAAAGAACGTTGAAACATATCCAAGAGGAAATTAACCACAACCAACCGATTCAATTTAAACCCAAAGAAGTTACGTTCGAAGCGCAATCCTGTCCGTCATGAAATTACCACACACTGGTATACTAAATTCCTACTAACTCTCTGTGAAATCTTCCCGAAAAGAATACCTGAGGGCTACTTTGATGCTTACACCACATGCTTCACGTGGTCCACTTGGTTTACACAGAGTGTAAATCCACAATAATTTTGATAATTAAAATAAATTATATCGAAACGCAATTTACAAAAGAAAAACCTCGAACTGGTTACTATCGTCTTACTATGAACCTGATGGGTTAAACAATTGTATAAGCACGTGGTACTGGTCTCACAAAGTACACCCCACGTGGGTTGAACATAAAGAAAAGTTGCTATATTGAAAAATATTGTCAAGACGAGACGTTATAATCTCATGCACATTTGCATTTAATATTGATGATCTTAGTTAGAGTTGCTGATCAACACGTGGTTCCACTTTACTCACGAAGTAGTGACAAAGCAACTACCGGAAGATATTCTGAACTTCACACTCTAATTACGCTGCGTTGCAATTTAAGATAACATTAGATATTTTAGAGCTAAACCTAAAATAAAGGTGATTAAATTTTCAGTTAGGCTGAACTTAAGAAATCCATTGTCCTACGGAATTAGCAGACACGCGCTTAGCCGGAGATCTTACCACTTCAGACGCTCGCCGCGGACAGACTGCCGTGGGCACCTACCGAGCGTGCTTAACAGATACAAACGGAAGTGACCAGAGAGGCAGCTTCCTATAGCAACATGACAAGGGACGGACAGGACCATACTAAGAATAGAAACCTCTCTGCCTTTAGAAAGCGTAGCTACCTGTTCTGACGTTGGTCCTACTGTTCTCTAGCAGACAGGCTTGTCTGCTACCATCAAGCATGCAACTAGAAATACATTTGCTCATTCATCCTCTCACACAGAAGGGAAGGGGGATGACAGTATCTTATCATATACAGTACATAAAAGAAAGCGGATGTAGGTTCCGTACGAGACTGTGTGACATGAATTACATATAAACTGTGTTTTAAAGTGTAGTAGTGTGACAGATCGTTCTTGTTTATGTGGAAAAGTAACACGTTTCACTGCTCAGTCTCCTCCCAGATAGTCAGAAACACCACAGTAAATTTAGAAGAGGAATTTATGCCGTAAATGACAACAGATTTAAGAAATTAACATGAAAGGAATCCAACAGAGACCTTTCAATACCTAGATATTACAATTACGAACAACTTAAATTGGAAAGAACACATAGAAAATGTTGTGGGGAAGGCTAACCAAAGGCTGTGTTTTATTTGCAGGACACTTAGAAAATGTAACAGATCTACTAAGGACACTGCCTACACTACGTTTGTGCGTCCTCTTTTAGAATACTGCTGCGCAGTGTGGGATCCTTAGCAGATAGGACTGATGGAGTACATCGAAGAAGTTCAAAGAAAGGCAGCACGTTTTGTATTATCGCGAAATAGGGAGAGAGTGTCACAGAAATGATACAGAATTTGGGCTGGAAGTCATTAAAAGAAAGGCGCTTTTCTTGCGACGGAAACTTCTCACGAAATTCCAACCGCCAACTTTCTCGTCCGAATGCGAAAATATTTTGTTGACACCGACCTAATAGGGCGGAACAATCGCCACGATAAAATAAGGGAAATCAGTGGTTCAAATGGCTCTGAGCGCTATGGGACTTAACTTCTAAGGTCATCAGTCCCCTAGAACTTAGAACTACTTAAACCTAACTAACCTAAGGATATCACACACATCCATGCCCGAGGCAGGATTCGAACCCGCGACCGTAGCGGTCGCGCGGCTCCAGACTGTAGCGTCTAGAACCCTCGGCCACTCCGGCCGGCGGAAATCAGTGCTCGTACAGAAAGATATATGTGTTCATTCTTTCCGCGCGCTATACGAGACTGGAACAATAGAGAATTGTGAAGGTGGTTCGATAACCCTCTGTCAGGCACATAACTGATTTGCAGAGTATCCATGTAGATGTAGATGTAATAAATTCTGTTCAAGAAAAACAAGAGGAGGAGGTGTATTTGGAAAAAGTCGGTTGACACGGGAAGATTTCATGGTCAGACAGAGATTCCAAAATCAAATACTGGATTGTAATGCGTATCCAGAACCATATATACACTCAGATCACAATGTAGTAGGGATGAAGAGTAGGCTGTAGTTTAAGAGATTAGTCAGGAAGGGTCAGTATGCAGAGAAGTGTGATGCAGAAGTACTAAGGAATTACGAGATACGTTTGAAGTTATATAAGGCTATAGGTACAGCAATAAATAATAGCTCAGTGGGCAGTACAGTTGAAGAGGGATGATCATCTATAAAAAGGGCAATCACAGAAGTTGGAAAGAAAAACGTGAGTACAAAAAAGTTAACTGTGAAGATACCATGGGCAGCAGGAATAATACTTCAGCTGATCGATGACAGAAGAAAGTACAAAAATGTTCAGGGTAATTCATGAATACAGAAATACAGGTAGCTAAGGAATGAAATAAATAGGAAATGTAGGGAAGCTAAGACTAAATGGCTGCATGAAAAATGTGATGAAATCAAAAAGAAATTATTGTCGAAAGGATTGGCTCAGCGTACACCCAAAGTCAATATAGCCTTCGGTGAAATTAAAAGAAAGGGTGGTAACATTAAGAGTATAACGGGAATTCCACTGTTATAAGCAGAAGAGACAGCAGATAGGTAAATGGAAATGAGCGTTTGGCGTCATTGGCCGGGAGGCCCCTTACGGGGTAGGTCCGGTCGCCTTGGTGCAGGTCTTATTATATTCGACGCCACATTGGGCGACCTGTGCGCCGGATGGGGATGAAATGATGATGAAGACAACACAATACCCAGTTCCTGAGCGGAGAAAATCCCCGACCCAGCCGGGAATCGAACCAGGGCCCGTTAGGTGCCAGTCGATCAAGCTGACCATTCAGCTATCGGGGCAGACTAGCAGATAGGTGGGAAGAATTCATTGAAAGCATCTATGAGCGGGAAGATTTCTCTGATGTGATGGAAGAACAAGCTAGAGTGAATTTAGAGTAGACAGGGGATCCAGTATTAGAATCACAATTTAAGAGACCTTTGAAGGACTTAAGAACAAAGAAGGTAGAAGGAATAGATAATATTCCATCAGAATTCCTGAGGTTATTGGGGGATTGGCAACAAGACCACTATTCACATTGGTGTGTAGAATGTACGAGTCTGGAGACATACTATCTGACTTTCGAAAAAATGTCATCCACGCAAATCCGAGAATTATAGCACAATCAGCTCATACATCCAAGTTGCTGACAAGAAAAATGTGCAGATGACTGGAAAAGAAAAATGAGGACGCTTTAGAGGCTTCAGGAAAGGTAAAGGCACCAGAGAGAAATTCTGATGTTACGGTTGATAATAGCAACAAGACTAAAGAAAAATCGAGGCACGTTCTTAGAATGTCAACCTGCAAAGCGTTCGACAGAGTAAAATAGAGCAAGATGCTCAAAATTCTGAGAAAAATAGCTATAGATAGAAACGGGTAATATGCAATATGCAAAAGAGCCACGAGTGGACGATCTAGAACGAAGTGCTCTGATTAAAAAGGGTGTATGTAGTCTTTAGCCCCTACTATTCAATCTGTACATCTAAGAAGCAATGATGGAAATAAAAGAAAGATTCAGGAGTGGAATTAAAATTCAAGATGAAAGGATATCAGCGATACGATTCACTGATGGTATTGCTATCTTAAGTGAAAGTGAAGAAGAATTACGTGATCGTCTGAATGGTATGAAAAGTCTAATGAGTACAGAATATGAAGTGAGAGTAAATCGAAGAAAGACGTAAGTAATAAGAAGTAGCAGAAATGAGAACAGTGAGGAACTTATCAGGATTGATGGTCACGAAATAGATGAAGTTAAAGAATTCAGCTACCGAGGCAGTAAAATAACCAATGCCGGACGTAGCAAGGAGGACATCAAAAGAAAACTAGCACTAGG
Source organism: Schistocerca serialis cubense (assembly GCF_023864345.2). Taxonomy (NCBI): domain Eukaryota; kingdom Metazoa; phylum Arthropoda; class Insecta; order Orthoptera; family Acrididae; genus Schistocerca; species Schistocerca serialis. The sequence continues at coordinate 290,638,030 of NC_064644.1, read as the reverse complement.
AAAATGAGCATTCCTATCCAAGAGAAGTCGTAGAGGAATTCATGGCGAGCGGGATCAAAGAAGTCAGAAGAACAGCAATTAGTCTCCACAGCTACCTCTAGTACCATGGAAGTCATTCCCTCGTGTCTTATACAGATTTCCTATCACCCTGTCCCTTTTCTTTGTCAGTGTTTTCCACATATTCCTTTCGTTTCCGATTATGCGCAAACCACTTTATTCCTTACCTTACCAGTCCACCTAATTTTCAACATTCGTCTGTAGCACAACATCTCAAATGCTTCGATTCTTTTTTGTGCCAGTTTTCCCACAGTCCATGTTTCACTACCATACAATGCTGTGCTCCAAACGTACATTCTCAGAAATTTCTCCCTCAGACTAAGGCCTATGTTTGATACTAGTAGACTTCCCGTGGCCAGGAGCGCCCTTTTCGCCAATGCTAGTCTGCTTTTGTTGTTCTCCTTGCTCCGTCCACCACTGGTTATTTTACTGCCTTGGTAGTAGAATTTCTTAACTTCACCTAGTTCGTGACTGTCAATAGTGATATTAAGATTCTCGCTGTTCTCATTTCTGCTACTTTTCATTACTTTCGTCCTTCTTCTATCTACTCTCAAACCAGATTATGTACACATTAGACTGTTCATTCCATTCCGCATAACATATAACTCTTCTTTACTCAGGATAGCAATGTCATCAGCGAATCGTATCGTTGTTATCCTTTCACCTTGAATTTTAATTCCACTCCTGAACCTTACTTTTATTTCCATCATTGCTTCTTCGATGCACAGATTGAACCATAGGGCCATAAGACCACATGCCTGTCTTACATCCATTTTAATCCGAGCACTTCGGTCTTGGTCTTCCACTCTTATTATTCCCACTTGACTATTATATATATTGTATATTACTGATCTCTCCCCATAGCTTAGCCTTATTTTTCTCAGAATTTCGAACGTGTTGCACCGCTTTACATTGTCGAATGCTCTTTCTAGGTCTAAAAATCCTATGAATGTGTCTTGATTTTTCTTTACTCTTGCTTCGATTATCAACCGAAACGTCAGAATTGCCTCTCTCGTGCCTTTACCTCCCTAAAGCGAAACTCGTCGTAATCTAACTCCAATTTTTTTCCAGTTTCCTGTATATTATTCTTGTAAGCAGCTTGGATGCAAGAGCTGTTAAGCTGATTGTGCCATAAATCTCGCACTTGTCAACTCTTGCCGTCTTCGGAATTGTGTGGATGACATTTTTCCGAAAGTCAAATGGTACGTCTCCAGACTCATGCATTCTACACACCAACATGAATAGTGGTCTTGCCGCCAATCGCCCAATGACCTTAGGAGTTCTGATGGAATATTATCTATTCCTTCTGCCTTATTTGTTCTTATGTCCTCCAAAGGTATCTTAAATCCTGATTCTAATACTCGATGCCCTGTCTCTTCTAAATCGACATTTAGTAGTGGAATTACCGTTGCACTCTTAATGTTACCACCCTTACTTTTAATTTCACCGAAGATTATTTTGGTTCAAATGGCTCTGGGTACTATGCGACTTAACTTCTGAGGTCATCAGTCGCCTAGAACTTAGAACTAATTAAACCTAACTAACCTAAGGACATCACACACATCAATGCCCGAGGCAGGATTCGAACCTGCGATCGTAGCGGTCGCTCGGTTCCAGACTGTAGCGCCTAGAACCGCACGGCCACTCCGGCCGGCGAAGATTATTTTGACTTTCATATATGCTGAATCAGTCTTTTCGACAGTAATTTCTTTTTGATTTCTTCACATTTTCATGCAGCCATTTCGTCTTAGCTTGCCTGCACTTCCTATTTATTTCATTCCTCAGCGCCTTGTATTTCTGTATGCCTCTAGCAATAATCGGTCGTAAATGGAGTGGAAAATTCCTCTACTCCAAAGACGAAAAGGTTTCAGATGACTCCATTTGTGGGAAGGTGATTGCCACCATGTTTTGGGACAGTGTGCATGTCAAACTTGTGGAGTTTTTAGAAAGAGACAACGAAGCCTTGACATGATTGCGCGACGCGATCAGGAGAAAACGGCCAAGTCGTCTTAGTGAAGCTGTCAACTTCCTTCATGACAGCCGGCTGGGGTGGCCGAGCGGTTCTAGGCGCTACAGTGCGGAACCGCGCGACCGCTACGGTCGCAGGTTAGAATCCTGCCTCGAGCATGGATGTGTTTGTTGTCCTTTAGTTAGGTTTACGTAGTTCTAAGTTCTTAGGGACTGATGACCTCAGTAGTTAAGTCCAATAGTGCTCAGAGACATTTGAACCTTCATGACAATGTGCGATTTCATACAGCCAAGAAGGCCAACAAGCTGTTAAAGCAGTTTCGCTGGAACGTCAATGTACTCTCCCTAAAGCCCGCACCTCGCGCCAAGCAAATTTCATCTTTTACTTCACTTGAAGGAGCATCTGGAAGGCCAACGATTCGCTTCAGACGAGGAGAGGAAACACTTCAAGACAAAATCGCCGAACACGCAAGGACAGCGCTCTTACCGGGATGGTATATTCAAACTCGTCCCACGAAGCGACAAGTTTCTGAACCGATATAGAGACTGAGTTGAAAAATAACAATGTATGTACTATCAGATGGCTGTATTGGTTGCTTGAAATAAAATGTACACGTTCCGCTGCAGACGTAGTTACTGATCACTCCACTCAGTTCAACAGTTAAAGTAGGTTAGTATTCACAGGCTTTTCAAAAGCCTTTCGTAATGTTAAGAGATTACATTTGACAAATGTACTGAGAACCCTACACAGAAGTAGCTTCATCAGCGTAGATTTAGATAGTAAATGAACACAATCTACAATAACCGAGAATGGGATAAGACAAGGTCATAACGTATCACTTACACCGTTTAACATATCTCTGGAGGAGCAATACGACAATGGAAAGCTTAATTTGAAGCCGGTGTTACGATGGATAGACACACTATTTCATTCTGTCCCTTACTTGCAAAAGAGGCCACATTCTGGGCCGGGAAAGATGACTCGCGAAAAGGAATTTAAAGCTTAATACATGAAGAATATAAACTTAATTTTCAACAGGAAAAATTTTAAAAAACTTTTGTTTACGTAGAAAGACCCCAAAAGATAGAAAATTGCTGTTGATAACCGAATATTATGACAAGTTGAAAATTTTAACTGCCTAGGACATTATATATGAATATGATGAACGAACAGAGAAGACACTAGCAAAACTCTCAAATGTATGTGTTACAACAAATAGGTGCCGGAAAAACGAAACATGGAAAGAGAGCCAACTGAAATTTTAGGTTTTACATTGCTGTATGAAAGGGAGTCACGGATCACGTACAAACAACACGAGAATAGATTTCAAACACCAGAAATGCGACACCTCAAACAGTAAAAGGATATAGTAGTTTAGAGAAAATGTAGAATAATGACATTAAGAATGTACTGAACACAGAACAAAGTGGTACTCGTATGAACGCATTAACAGAATGAGTAATCAATGAGTACCTGTCAGAATCATAAGATACATCGAACCCCCAAGCGCCTAATGCTTGAAGCATAGAAGAAGAAAAAGAAGAAGAGGATACACTGCTTTTCAGATAAATGATTCTCACATGGAAAATCTGGACAGAAAGAATTAAGGAAATATTGTTAATTCTTACAATAACATAAGAGGAAACTTTATGTGTAATTGCGTAAATGAAGATGTAGTTCCATGACAAAATAACTTCATAAATGTACGTTGATAGGTAAGTGGGTGGATATAAAGCTACAAATTTAAAGATCTTGGCTACCATCCTCAGTGGGTGCTAGGATTTTTTTCAGCTGTGGCAATGTCTGTTCATGTAAAAACGTCGAATCGTGGCCGGAGTCCATGTTAACTTGCAGATCGTCCTACAACTGCCTGGCTAAGACATTTCAGAGAGAGGATTAAGCCGAAGGTACATCTCCTCCCTGCCTAGTTAAAGCACTGAAACCTTCGACTTGAAGACAGTTTAACTTCATGCATCTCAGTATAATTTCTGGAAGTGTCTTGAATGACCCAATGTACAGGTATGTACACATGGGAAAATATACAATAGAATTATTTTATATATTTTTTACGCAATTTCAGTATATTCGTCATCGCTTTCGATACCTAGACATGGGTTAGGGGAACACTTTCACATTTAGTACACTCAACAGTTCAAAGTACCATATCTTTGTTTCGTATATTTTTAGCGAATTTCCTTCCACTAATTCCTTATAATATTCCTCTAATTTTGAAAACTACAGGCTTATTGTGAACATCATGTTGTATTTCTTTTAGTTTTATGAATACGCCACTTCTTTCTTTTCGCGATCGCTACAACTTTGCAGTTAACACGTCACAGACAAGGATCATTCCTATAGATCTCAATAAACTCCTCCATGCACACTTAATCACTTCGTCACGCCATCCCGTTGTTTACCTGTATACACGCTGCAAATTAACTCGACAGTGCACACGCTACTCACGCACCAGTTTGCCTGCAGAGTGAAGGCTCGCACAGAAAATTCGAATGACTTCATGTGTTTGCTCCGGTCGCCTGCGTAAGTAAACACACTTTAGCAGTTTCGTCATCCACACGTCCTGATTTGACTGCACAGGCGCGCCGTAGCAGCTTTGCCAGTCATTGTGTAGTGGCCGTGAGTCTATCTGGTCGTAATGCACAAGTGACGGAAGTAAACAATACACCTTACACCCCTGAGGTAGGTGATTAATGAGAAGAGGATACAGTGTTTTAAGAGTAAGTTAAAAGAGGTGGTATGGGATGAGATATGAATAGAAGGAGAAGCTAATGTCAAATTCAATTTATCCCATAGTGAATTTGTTCAATATTTGAAATCAGGTTGACTAACAAGTTATCCAGAAAATTCATTAAAAAACAAGTACGCACTAGATTACTAAGGAGATAAATTCTCATGTAAAAGAAAGAGGAAATTTTAGATAATGGCTAGAATAAAACAAGATCCGACATTAGTTACATATCACAAAAGATACTGCTATATTTTAAGGAAAATTATTAAAATGTCTAGAAGTATGCACGTCCTGACAGAAAATAATAACGCAGATACTAAGATTGAAAGATTATCAACTGGGAGACAAGACAGTCTGCCAGTGAACAGCCGCGCGGGATTAGCCGAACGGTCTGGGGCGCTGCAGTCATAGACTGGTTCAAAATGGCTCTGAGCACTATGGGACTTAACATCTTAGATCATCAGTCCCCTAGAACTTAGAACTACTTAAACCTAACTAACCTAAGGACATCACACACATCCATGCCCGAGGCAGGATTCGAACCTGCGACCGTAGCAGTCCCGCGGTTCCGGACTGCAGCGCTAGAACCGCACGACCACCGCGGCCGGCAGTCATAGACTGTGCTGCTGATCCCTGCGGTGGTTCGAGTCTTCCCTCGGGCATGGGTGTCTGTGTTTGTCCTTAGGATAATTTAGGTTAAGTAGTGTGTAAGCTTAGGGACTGATGACCTTACAGTTAAGTCCCATAAGATTTCATACACTTTTTTTTTGTGAACAAGATACCGTACCATTTACCTCGTAAATTAAATGACAATGTTGTCACTGATAGTTCACAAGTTGCAAGAACTTTTAACAATAACTTTATGTAGCAGCAAAATTAGTATTAATTGTTTCAACTGAAATAGCAAGAGAATGTACTAAAATGTCATTTCACGAGACTATAAGCAACTGGAAGTAACACCAACATCTTTCACTGGAAGTACTAGAACAAAGGCTCGTGCGGTGTTGACACAATTTCAAAAGGAATTCTGGAAAGCTGTTATAACTCAACAAATAATGTCCTTAGTAATACATATGTAATGCATCGCTGGCGCAAGGAATTTTTCCAGACAGGTAAATATATGTGATTGTTAAGCCTCTTTATAAGAAAGGTGACAAGAAGAACTTAAATTATCATCGTCCAGTTTCTTTACCGACTTTTTTTCCCAACTATTCGAAAAGATAATATTCTCAAGAACAGTCTCCTATTGAGAGAAACAGTTAAAAATCGTGTGTTAGGAAGCACAGCTCAACAACCCTGCAAAACCGTGAAAAATCGAAATCTCCGAAAATTGCAGATAACAAACTGAAGTAAAACAATGGCTCTATTGCAAATGTCAGTCAGCCACTTGAACAGCAGTTTATACTCTGAGGTGACAAAAGCCATGATGTACCTCCTAATATCGTGTTGGGTCTCCTTTCGCCCGATGTAGGACAGCAACTCGCCGCGGCATGGACTGAACAAGTCGTTGAAAGTCCCTTGCAGAAATAGTGAGCCATGCTGCCTCTGCAGCCGTCCATAATTGCGAGCCGGCCGCTGTGGCCGAGCGGTTCTAGGCGCTGCAGTCCAGAACCGCGGGACTGCTACAGTCGCAGGTTCGAATCCTTCCTCAGGCATGGTTGTGTGTGACGTCCTTAGGTTAGTTAGGCTTAAGTAGTTCTAAGTTCTAAGGGGCTGATGACCTAAGATGTTAAGTCCCATAGTGCTCAGAGCCTTTTGAATCATTTGAACCGTAATTGCGAAAGTGTTGCTGGTGCAGTGTTTTGTGCACGAACTGACCTCTCGATTATGTTCCACAAATGTTCGTGGGATTCATGGTGGGTGATATGGCTGGTCAAACCATTTGGCCGAACTGTCCGGAATGTTCTTCAAACCAACGGCGAGCAACTGTTGCCCCCTGATGTGGCGCTTTGTCATTCACAAAAATTCCATAGCTGTTTGGGAACGTGAAGTAAACGACTGGATGATAATCGTCTCCAAGTAGCCGAACATAGATATTTCCAGACAATGATCGGTTCAGCTAGACCAGAGGACCCAGTCCTTTGAATGTAAACATAGCCTGCACTATTATGGAGCCACCACCAGCTTGCTCAGTGCCTTGTTGACAAATTGGGTCCATGGCGTCGTGGGGTCTGCGCCCCACAAGAAGCCTATCATCAGTTCTTACCAACAGGGACTCAACTGACCAGGCGACAGTTTTGCAGTATTTTAGGGTCCAACCGATATGGTCACGAGCCGAGGAGTGGCGCTGCACGCGATACTGTTGTGCCTCCTGCCAAAGACCACCTAACGCCACATTTCGCCTCACTGTCTTACCAGATACGTTCATCGTACGTCCCACGTTGATTTCTACTGTTATTTCACGCAGTGTTGCTTGTCTGTTAGTAATCAAAACTACGCAAACGGCGCTGCTCTCGGTCGTTAAGCGAAGTTCGTCGACAATTGCATTGCTCGTGCTGAGAGGTAACGCCTGAAATTTAATATTCCCCACACACTCTTGACACTGTGGATCCCGGAATATTGAAGTCCCTAGCGATTTCCGAAATGGAATGTCCCATGCTTCTAGCTCAAACTGTGATTCCGCAGTCAAAGTCTGTTAGATCCCGCCTTGCGCCCTTAATCACGTCGGAAATCTTTCCACGCGAATCACCTGAGTACAAATGACAGTTCCGCCATTGGTCTGCCCTCCACCATCTGTACACGAGGTGCCATAATAAAGTAATGAGACTTATTTTCTTTGCAAGATGTGGCAACCGTGCAGAACTGTGTAGGCACAATATCTTTGACCTTAGTCTATAAGCTGCTTCTAGTCCAAGCAGCATATCGATGCAACTGCTAAGTTGTGAGTTGCGCTGTAATAAGTTAACATGTGTTAGTGTCTGTCGCCACGGAAATGGAGCTGCATAATATTGCGCAACGGTATGCCATTTCTTTTTGCGTTAAATTGGGTGAAAACGCGACTACAACTTCCGAAGGCTTTTGGAGAGGAGGTTATGTCAAGAGCTCAAGTTTTTCGTCGGCATAAAATGTTTAGTGAAGGCAGAACGAATGTTGAAGATGAAGACCGCAGTGGACGACCATCAATCTCACGGATGGATGTCAGCTTGGCCAGGGTGCATGAACTTGTACGACCTGATCGAAGATTATCCGTGAAAATGATTGCAGAAGAACTGCACATCAATCGAGAAACGGTTCGTCTAATAATAACTGAAGATCTGCACCACGATAATGCGCCATCCCATACTGCTCTGTCAGTACGCAATTTTTAACCACAAAACAAATTTCAGTACTACCACAGCCACCTTATTCACCAGATATCGCTCCTTGCGACTTTTTTCTATTTTCAAGAGTCACAACGGCGGTCAAGGCACACCATTTTCAAACAACACAAGATGTCCAAAACGCTTTGACGAGGGTTTTGGAGGATATTACAGAACATGAGTTCCAGAAATGTTACCATCAATGGCAGAAGCGCTGGAAAAAGTGTGTGCAATCAGAAGAGAACTACTTTGAAGGAGACAACACTAAACTTGACTAAAGTGGTAAGCAACATTTTCTTCACATGAGTGTCTTTACTTTATTGTCGCACCCCGTATGTGCTTATCGCTGGCCCATGACTTTTGCCACTTCGTTCCAATACCAGTGCTCATTCTCTGGGGGAATTCTGGGGGACGCTACCCCTAAACTTTCCTGTCCGCAAAGTAACTTCTTTATGATGTTGGAGAACTTGAAAGTTTGTCAGTGATTTATTTCATGGACGTAAATCGGGTTTATTTCCGTTTTTCATATCGGTAGTCACCAGCTGTGCTGGTACTGCGAACGGCTGAAAGCAAGGGGAAACTACAGCCGTAATTTTTCCCGAGGGCATGCAGCTTTACTGTATGATTACATGATGATGGCGTCCTCTTGGGTAAAATATTCCGGAGGTAAAATAGTCCCCCATTCGGATCTCCGGGTGGGGACTACTCAGGAGGATGTCGTTATCAGGAGAAAGAAAACTGGCGTTCTACGGATCGGAGCGTGGAATGTCAGATCCCTTAATCGGGCAGGTAGGTTAGAAAATTTAAAAAGGGAAATGGATAGGTTGAAGTTAGATATAGTGGGAATTAGTGAAGTTCGGTGGCAGGACGAACAAGACTTCTGGTCAGGTGACTACAGGGTTATAAACACAAAATCAAATAGGGATAATGCAGGAGTAGGTTTAATAATGAATAGGAAAATAGGAATGCGGGTAAGCTACTACAAACAGCATAGTGAACGCATTATTGTGGCCAAGATAGATACGAAGCCCACGCCTACTACAGTAGTACAAGTTTATATGCCAACTAGCTCTGCAGATGACGAAGAAATTGAAGAAATGTATGATGAAATAAAAGAAATTATTCAGATTGTGAAGGGAGACGAAAATTTAATAGTCATGGGTGACTGGAATTCGAGTGTAGGAAAAGGGAGAGAAGGAAACATAGTAGGTGAATATGGATTGGGGGACAGAAATGAAAGAGGAAGCCGCCTGGTCGAATTTTGCACAGAGCACAACATAATCATAACTAACACTTGGTTTAAGAATCATGAAAGAAGGTTGTATACATGGAAGAACCCTGGAGATACTAAAAGGTTTCAGATAGATTATATAATGGTAAGACAGAGATTTAGGAACCAGGTTTTAAATTGTAAGACATTTCCAGGGGCAGATGTGGATTCTGACCACAATCTATTGGTTATGACCTGTAGATTAAAATAGAAGAAACTGCAAAAAGGTGGGAATTTAAGGAGATGGGACCTGGATAAACTAAAAGAACCAGAGGTTGTACAGAGATTCAGGGAGAGCATAAGGGAGCAATTGACAGGAATGGGGGAAATAAATACAGTAGAAGAAGAATGGGTAGCTTTGAGGGATGAAGTAGTGAAGGCAGCAGAGGATCAAGTAGGTAAAAAGACGAGGGCTAGTAGAAATCCTTGGGTAACAGAAGAAATATTGAATTTAATTGATGAAAGGAGAAAATATAAAAATGCAGTAAGTGAAACAGGCAAAAAGGAATACAAACGTCTGAAAAATGAGATCGACAGGAAGTGCAAAATGGCTAAGCAGGGATGGTTAGAGGACAAATGTAAGGATGTAGAGGCCTATCTCACTAGGGGTAAGATAGATACCGCCTACAGGAAAATTAAAGAGACCTTTGGAGTTAAGACAACCACTTGCATGAATATCAAGAGCTCAGATGGAAACCCAGTTCTAAGCAAAGAAGGGAAAGCAGAAAGGTGGAAGGAGTATATAGAGGGTCTATACAAGGGCGATGTACTTGAGGACAATATTATGGAAATGGAAGAGGATGTAGATGAATAGTATGAAGGCTTTCACGACCGGATGACATATCTTCTGGTAAACCTTGCGGGATGTAAGGTCGTGGTCCACGAAACTCTTCAGCTCCTAACGTTTCGTCCAGTGCTTCGCTGGACATCTTCAGAGGGGTTTTTCTCCTCCGGTGAGTCTTGCCGACTGAGTCGGCAAGACTCACCGGAGGAGAAAAACCCCTCTGAAGATGTCCAGCGAAGCACTGGACGAAACGTTAGGAGCTGAAGAGTTTCGTGGACCACGACCTTACATCCCGCAAGGTTTACCAGAAGAGATGTAGATGAAGATGAAATGGGAGATATGATACTGCGTGAAGAGTTTGACAGAGCACTGAAAGACCTGTGTCGAAACAAGGCCCCCGGAGTAGACAATATTCCATTGGAACTACTGACGGCCGTGGGAGAGCCAGTCCTGACAAAACTCTACCATCTGGTGAGCAAGATGTATGAAACAGGCGAAATACCCTCACACTTCAAGAAGAATATAATAATTCCAATCCCAAAGAAAGCAGGTGTTGACAGATGTGAAAATTACCGAACTATCAGCTTAATAAGTCACAGCTGCAAAATACTAACACGAATTCTTTACAGACGAATGGAAAAACTAGTAGAAGCCAACCTCGGGGAAGATCAGTTTGGATTCCGTAGAAACACTGGAACACGTGAGGCAATACTGACCTTACGACTTATCTTAGAAGAAAGATTAAGGAAAGGCAAACCTACGTTTCTAGCATTTGTAGACTTAGAGAAAGCTTTTGACAATGTTGACTGGAATACTCTCTTTCAAATTCTAAAGGTGGCAGGGGTAAAATACAGGGAGCGAAAGGCTATTTACAATTTGTACAGAAACCAGATGGCAGTTATAAGAGTCGAGGGACATGAAAGGGAAGCAGTGGTTGGGAAGGGAGTAAGACAGGGTTGTAGCCTCTCCCCGATGTTGTTCAATCTGTATATTGAGCAAGCAGTAAAGGAAACAAAAGAAAAATTCGGAGTAGGTATTAAAATTCATGGAGAAGAAATAAAAACTTTGAGGTTCGCTGATGACATTGTAATTCTGTCAGAGACAGCAAAGGACTTGGAAGAGCAGTTGAATGGAATGGACAGTGTCTTGAAAGGAGGATACAAGATGAACATCAACAAAAGCAAAACAAGGATAATGGAATGTAGTCTAATTAAGTCGGGTGATGCTGAGGGAATTAGATTAGGAAATGAGGCACTTAAAGTAGTAAAGGAGTTTTGCTATTTGGGGAGCAAAATAACTGATGATGGTCGAAGTAGAGAGGATATAAAATGTAGGCTGGCAATGGCAAGGAAAGCGTTTCTGAAGAAGAGAAATTTGTTAACATCCAGTATTGATTTAAGTGTCAGGAAGTCATTTCTGAAAGTATTCGTATGGAGTGTAGCCATGTATGGAAGTGAAACTTGGACGATAAATAGTTTGGACAAGAAGAGAGTAGAAGCTTTCGAAATGTGGTGCTACAGAAGAATGCTGAAGATTAGATGGGTAGATCACATAACTAATGAGGAAGTATTGAATAGGATTGGGGAGAAGAGAAGTTTGTGGCACAACTTGACCAGAAGAAGGGATCGGTTGGTAGGACATGTTCTGAGGCATCAAGGGATCACCAATTTAGTATTGGAGGGCAGCGTGGAGGGTAAAAATCGTAGAGGGAGACCAAGAGATGAATACACTAAGCAGATTCAGAAGGATGTAGGTTGCAGTAGGTACTGGGAGATGAAAAAGCTTGCACAGGATAGAGTAGCATGGAGAGCTGCATCAAACCATTCTCAGGACTGAAGACCACAACAACAACAGTCACAGTATGAACGACGCTAGTGCAGTCTATGATGTGAAAAGCGATACATTTAACTATTTCGAAGCCGTTGAAGCAGCAGGCAACCGTTCTCGTCAATTGAATCGCTGTCAGCCAGTCATGAGAATACTTCCTTGTTCTGTGAGTGACCCGAAACAGGGGACACGGCATACTTTGTTATTCACTTATTGCTCCCTTCTTGTTAGTTTTGTGCGTGATGTACGGTGTCTCCTGACTTTCGTTGCAAGTTTGCTTAATGATTAAAACAAAATGAGCAGCAAAATAATTTCTCCTGCATATAAAAAGCTAAAACTTGCCAATAATTCTAGATCGAGTGAAAAGACCAGAATTTCGACGTTGTTGATTGATGATAAAAGTGAACGTACGAAAATACGGTGAAAATACGCGTATACGATAGCAAATGTGCTAACCATAGACTTGTGTTGTCAACTGGTGATGTAATGAAAGAGACTTACCACCATATGTAAAACATTTCAGCTATATTCAGTGTACCACCAGTACCGAAGAACGCTCAAGACCAAAGCAGAATGCAGAACTACTTGATATTGAAATTCTGAAAATAGAAAGAATCTTGGGCGCCAGATGGGTATCACTGAGATTCAGAATTGCGTCAGGAGTATGGAAAAACTTTACAGAAGCTTTGGTTGCTTGCTACACAGCTGCGGAAGACGATCATAGCACGGAATCAACTCTCAGATATGTAAAAAAGTTTACTGTAGGGCATCACTAAAGTTGATTTCAATTTTGACTTAGCTTTAACTAGCTTTCAAGAATTATCAGAACTGTCTTTAACTACAATTACGAGACATCACACAGGATTTTGTAGAAAGGGAGATAAGAAATCAGATGTTGTTGTTCGAAGTAAGGATACTGAGCAGTGGTCCCCATTAACGTGAAGCTCTCAAAGCAGTAGAAGAACTGAACTTCAGAGGAATTACGCATGGAAATGGGAAAAAAAGGAGATGCCTTGAGCTCAGCAGATTTTGTGATTGTTTTAAACAGCATATGGAGAATCGCCTTCGGCAGACAGAGGATATTGTGGAAGTGGACTGGATCGACTTGGCCTGCTTGCTCAATAGACAGATTGAATAACATCGGGGAGAGGCTACAACCCTGTCTCACTCCCTTCCCAACCATTGCTTCCGTTTCATACCCCTCGACTCATAACTGTCATCTGCTTTCTGTACAAATTGTAAATAGCCTTTCGCTCCCCCTATTTTACCCCTACCACCTTCAGAATTTGAAAGAGTATTCCAGTTAACGTTGTCAAAAGCTTTCTGTACGTCTACAAATGCTAGAAACGTAGGTTTGCCTTTTCTTAATCTTTCTTCTAAGATAAGTCGTAAGATTAGTATTGCCTCATGTGTTCCACCATTTCTACGGAATCCAAACTGATCTTCCCCGAGGTCGGCTTCTATCAGTTTTTCCATTCGTCTGTAAAGAATTCGCGTTAGTATTTTGCAGTTGTGACTTATTAAACTGATAGTTCGGTAATTTTCACATCTGTCAACACCTGCTTTCTTTGGGACTGGAATTATTATATTCTTCTTGAAGTCTGAGGGTATTTTGCCTGTCTCATACATCTTGCTCACCAGATGGTAGTGTTTTGTCAGGACTGGCTATACGAGATTGGAATAATAGAGAATTGTGAAGGTGGTTTGTTGAACCCTCTGCCAGGCACTTAAATGTGATTTGCAGAGTATCGATGTAGATGTAGATCACAACACAAACGGCTGCATTGGGAGTGTACTGTGACTGGGTAGCACGGAGTGCTGATGATTGACGTCACACTATGTTCAACAGCGAAACGAAGTTCTGCACTACTACGAATGACCATCAACGTTGGGTACAGCGGCACCCTGGAGAGAGGTCCCATTTTTTCGGAAGTTTCGGAGAGCCACAGTCGTCTTACTCCTGTTGCCATGGTGTGTAAAGTCATCGGGTATTGATTCAGGTCATGGCTGGTAGTGATGGCAGGAACTATGGAATGTCATGGACATCCTGCGTCCTCTTGTCTTACCTCTCATGCGACACACCGTGGTGCCATTTTTTATCAGGATGATGCTAGTCCACACATATCTATAGTTTGCGTGATGTTGAGGCACTCTCGTGGCCAGCAAGACCTCCAGATCTGTCTCCAGCAGAAAACGTAGGGGACCAGCTCGGACGTCAGCTACGTCTCGGTGCCAGTGTTCAAGATATCAGGATCCACTTACAACGGTTGTGGACCTGCTTGCCTTAGGAGAGAATACAATGACCTTATGACGACCTTCCCAAACGAATCGGCGCTTGCGGCCAGGAGAGGGAGGGTACAATGTCATTCTGATAAAAAGTGAAACACTCAGAAGCAATGGTCTGCAATAAGCCACGATTATAAAACGTGTAGAATAGCGGCACCATAATAAGTGATTTAAATGGCAGAGATGCGGCGTGCGTGTAAGAACCAACAGCGCCCTCCTGTGTGTGACCGGACACGTCATCAAAATGGTTCAAATGGCTCTGAGCACTATGGGACTCAACTGCTGTGGTCATAAGTCACCTAGAACTTAGAACTACTTAAACCTAACTAACCTAAGGACATCACACACATCCATGCCCAAGGCAGGATTCGAACCTGCGACCGTAGCGGTCGTGCGCTTCCAGACTGTAGCGCCTTTAACCGCTCGGCCACTTCGGCCGGCGACACGTCATCGTCACGCAACGCTCAGCAGGTGCGAAGCCGTAATAGGAAGTGGAAACAGGTTAGAAGTGCAACTATGCCTCTCCGACATCACAGGGTGGAATATTGGCGTGTGAGTGCGTTCGAACGGCACAGTATGATTAATCTCCGGGAGGTGACATTGCGGCTCGTACAGGGCCGTTGCTTCGACAGTGAGGCGTATGTGGGACCAGTGAAGAGAAGAAGGCCGTTGCAGCGCCGACAGGGTACTGGACGACACAATGTGATCACAGCGCGAGATAACCACCATCTTGTCTGCCTGGTCATAACGCACAGGACAGCTTCACCGACTCAGGCGTGCTGAGTGCAAAGTGTAGTGTTTTCGGACGAATCTCGCTTCAGCTTGTCCTATAATGGTGGCCGCCATGGTGAATGCAATCGCTAGACTGTATGGTCGTGCGACATAGCAGACAAACTCCAAGTCTGATGGTTTGGGGTGTCATTGCCTGTAACGTGTGATCTCACTTCCTGCGTCTTGTGGGCAATCTGAACAGCTACCGTTACGTCGGGGAGGTTTTACAGCTGTAGGCACTGCCCCACCTGCAGGTAGTTCTACATATATTTCAGTAGGACAACGCCTAGGTGCATGTGAGGAATGTGCAAGCCTTCTTCGAAGAACGACGGTTACCACTGCTTTCCTGGTCCGCCCATTCGCCTGACATGTCACCCACCGAACATGTCTGGGATATGATGGGTCAGCAGCTTGTTCTTTCAGGTCTTCCTGCAGCCACAGTTGTCGCTTTGTGGGCTCGCCGATAAACCACGTGGCAGAGTATTCCCCAGGAGAATATTCAGTTGCTCTTCGGTTCCATGGCACACGACGTCTAAAGGCTCTGACTGCAGCACGTGGTGGCGTTATTCCGTACTGAATTTCCACACTCAGAGCGCATGTACATGTCTACAAGGTGCGACAATAAAGTAATGAGACTTATTTTCTTTGCAAGATGTGGCAACCCTGCAGGCTTGCGTAGGCACAATATCTTTGACCTTGGTCTATAAGCTGATTCTAGTCCAAGCGGCACATCGATGCAACTGCTCAGTCCTGAGTTGTGCTGTAATAAGTTAACACGTGTTTGTGTCTCTCATCACGGAAATGGAACCACATAATACTGCGCAAAGGTATGCCATTTCTTTTTGCGTTAAAATGGGTGAAAACGCGCCGACAACTTACGGTAAGCTTCAGAAGGCTTTTGCAGAGGAGGTTATGTCAAGAGCTCAAGCTTTTCGTCGGCATAAAATGTTTAGTAAAGGCAGAACGAATGTTGAAGATGAAGACCGCAGTGGACGACCATCAATCTCACGGACGGATGTCAGCTTGGCCAGGGTGCATGAACTTGTACGACCTGATCGAAGATTATCCGTGAAAATGATTGCAGAAGAACTGCACATCAATCGAGAAACGGTTCGTCTAATAATAACGGAAGATCTGCATCACGATAATGCGCCATCCCATACTGCTCTGTCAGTATAGCAATTTTTTACCTCAAAACCAATTTCAGTACTATTACAGCCACATTATTCACCAGATATCACTCTGTGCGACTTTTTTCTATTTCCAAGTGTCAAAGTCAAGGGATACCATTTTCAAACAACACAAGATGTCCAAAGAGCTGTGACGAGGGTCTTGGAGGATATTACAGAAGATGAGTTCCAGGAATGTTACCATCAATGGCAGAAGCGCTGGAAAAAGAGTGTGCAATCAGAAGGGAACTACTTTGAAGGAGACAACACTAAACTTGACTAAAATGGTAAGTAACATTTTTTGTCACATCAGTCTGATTACTTTATTGTCACACCTCTTATAATGTTAACCAACTGTGTAATGTCATATCCTCAATCAATGGAATTAATGTCATTGTGATCACATCTCTCGGCCTTGGTGCTTCATTTTTACAAACAGTAGTAGGATTACGAATATGTGCAGCAGCTGCATAGCCGAAAACGCCTATAAACGCAGCTCCAGAACGGGCTGAAAAACGTGCAGCATCGCTGGTCGAGCCAGCGGCTAGAGTACCCGATCGGGGCCGCGGCGTGACGTGTTACTACGCCATCGATAGGCAGCATGAAGGAGCCCGTTGTCTGCGGTGGAGCGCTGGCCAACACAGGGCAGCGCTGAAGCCGTACCGGAATGGACTTCGCCCGAGACTGTGTATATGTTCGAGGCGATTTAGTGGAGGGTCTGCCTCCGCTTGGTACCAGTTTATGCTACGTCGCTCCACTTGCATCCATTTTGAGTTCAGGGTCGCAGTTCCAGTAACCAAATTTGACTTGTGAATGAATTGGTACGATAAGGGAGTTCGCTACGAACAAGGTGTTATTTCAGAGAAACACTCCTTCCCCTTATGTACAGTCTCGTGGCCGTCTAAACGCTAGTCTCCTTATGCACCTTCTTCGAGAAATAGCATCATTTTTTATCGTTAAACTCTTAAGCAAGCAGAAGATAAGTGCCCTTCATCTTTGCATTGCCAAGTTGTGTTGTAATACGGGATATAATTTTAAATTTTTTCTCTCAGAATAGCTAAGTTTTATAAATTTATTTTCTATGTGTGTATTCCACCGGAGCTGCAATTTACTTTTTTATTTTATTTTTCCGCCACCAGTTTGTAACATGTCTCAATTTCTAGTTGTACCTACGCAAAATGAAGTCATTATAAATACACGTACCTATAAATACACATCTGTTGCTTTTATGGACACTGCTTAGATTTACGGAGTTTTGACGTTATTTCTGAACTATGACATTGTTTTGCTCTGTCATATTTCTGAAGTAACAGTGATACTGTCATGTTATCGAACCGTTTTACGTCAGAAATGTAATCTGTTATAACATATTGTTATCTTTCATGAAAGTCATTTTTTATCGAATATCAAATTTAGTATTATCTTTTGTTTTGAAATATCTATGTACTGACAGTAATTTTTCAAAGTTTTCAATGTTTTTTTTTTGTTTCATTAGGAAATTTGGTTCATACATTTAAAATGTCACTTTAATTTTTTATCAAATATATATGTAGCTCTCTATCTCCTCTAGAATTTTCTGCTCTGCGAAGAATTGAAAGCCGGCCGGAGGGGCCGAGCGGTACTAGGCGCTTCAGTCTGGAACCGCACACCGCTACAGTCGCAGGTTCGAATCATGCCTTGCGCATGGATGTGCGTGATGTCCTTAGGTTAGTTAGGTTTAAGTAGTTCTAAGTCCTAGGGGACTGATGACCTCAAGTTAAGTTCCATAGTGCTTAGAGCCATTTGAACCATAAGCTACCTGTCAAAAATAACTTACAATTTTAAGAATTAAATAAAGGGAACTACCACAAGTAGTTGACAGTAAGAGAGCCCAGTTTCTAGAATCATTTAGCACAGCATAGAGTTATCAGTTACAATAAGCAATTTGTTAGTGGTATATATTCTGATCAGAAAATCTGCGTGATCACCCTAACCATTAATGTCAAAATCATACAGATAGCAGTAGATCATAAACTGAGTAATTTAAGATACAGAGATAGCGTCTGGGAATGAATAAACGGCAAATCTATATTACTATACTCCGTTCACCATAAGAAATACCCTGATGTAAACAAACACAATCGCGATGATTGGTCAGCTGCGGTAGCTCTCGTACACTGGTGTTGTTCCACTCTTTGAAGTAGATCCAAGTTATCTATTAGATATTTTATTACTGTGTCTCTGTAAATTAAACTTTAAGACGTTCTGATCTATTAACAGCCATCAATGTTTTTCTAGATCGTACTTTAGCTATGTAACTTTTATTTCAAAAATCGTGTGCAGTCACAGGCTCTGTACGCGCTATTTGTGCTCTGATTATCTCACTGTTCAGATGTACCGCGAAAATGGATGACACAGCTTCTTGCTTCGTAGTGAAACGCGCTTGCGGAACATCGTTAATGGCTAGCAACAAGCTGTTCTTAGTATTTTCACAACATTACAGAGAAAAATGAGCTTTGACGTTTGTTGAGAAACGATGTACGAAAGGTAACAGTCGCGAAGGTAACTAAAAACGTGGCGTAATTAGTGGTGTCGTTGGTTGATAATCGAGCGTGTTGGTGGGCAGTGGTTCGAAAAATGCCGGTACGGTAGCTCAGAGTGTTCGGTCAGAGGGCCACTGAAAAACCTGAGTGAATGTATGAACGATGAGCTTGAAGAAGCGTCAGGGGACGTCCGCCCCGAAAAAATACAACGTCCAATAACGAACAAAATGAGATTAAAAAAAAAGAAACTCGAGAAGATGGACAATTTTTTTGTTCCGTTTGAATACCTAAATCGTTCAGTATGTAGTAATTAACTCATACTTAATCATTTTTTCAAGAAAAATGCACGTCCTCTGGTTTTTAATTATATATCACACGCAGAATACTGGTTTTAATTGCAAATACACATTATTAACTATCGATATATAATAAATGATTGTTACAGATTTTGAAGTTAAGGAATCATTAGAGAATTAAATTTTTTGGAGTAAAATCACAGATCAAATACTCTTTGTTTGGATATGCCCACTGTTTTATAGGACAGATGTGATCTCACACGAGCCAGAGTGATAAACGTTGTAGAAACACAGAAAATAATTTTCACAGAGTCGAACACACTATACAAATGCTGCACGTTTACAGTTGTCACGCCGGCCGGTGTGGCCGATCGGTTCTAGGCGCTACAGTCTGGAACCGCGGGACCGCTACGGTCGCAGGTTCGAATCCTGGCTCGCGCATGAGTGTGTGTGATGTCATTAGGTTGGTTATGTTTAAGTAATTCTAAGCTCTAGGGGACTGATCTCAGAAGTTAAGTCCCATAGTGCTCAGAGCCATTTGAACAATTGTCACCGTACCACTGCTATCTGAACATAACAGAATTGATCTGGAACCAAGTTAAGGGATTTGACGCGAGAAATAAAAAGACACTTAAGCCGCCAGACGTACTAGAAGAAGTACACGAAGCTTTCTGGCACGTCACTGCCGAACGATGGCGAAATGCAGAACAGCACGTCATAAACAGTAGAGGATAAGGAAATGTGCACTTTTTGGTGACCCGGGATTCTGCTGTTGATTGCATCGTTATCAGAGTAGCAGTATTGGAATGTACTATTTTCCTCGGAATCCTTTATGGAAGAAGTTCAGTGATACCAGACGACTGACTGTAATATTTTCAGTGGCTTCAATATTTAACTACGTGGTGAAGTCCCAGCAGGTCCGCTTTTACGAAGCATGTAGCTCAAGCAGAAAAATTACCGTGATTAAATACAGAAGTTTTCATCACTCGCGTTTTTAATTACAGTACTATGTTCCCTAAGTTCGAGAGCATATTATCCTTCAGATCACCTAAGTTTTACCATTATTTCCCTCTGTTAAAAAGATGTAGGACATTCGAGGCTATATTGTTCTCTGCTCATCTCTTTTTACGTCTTCACTACAACTGTTCAATCACTGCAGGTTAGTTGGACCAGATGACTGCCCAGTGCTTTCCAAGTTAAATGCGCTGGTAAATGTGTTGTCCCGTATTATCGCTGAGTTGATGTACGCGTAACGCACAGCATAAAACGTATCCTTATTATCGTACTTGACTACTCGAGACCGATTCGCTTCTGCTCCGTGTGAAACGAAATTCAATGAGGTTCCATCAAACACGGAAGAATACATAGTGTAATGTTTACATGAGGTTCATTTTTATGATGGAGTATAGTCACCCAGACACTTGGTTATTCAGTTGCAGTTGCAGCTTAGTTATCCAGTTGCGTCCAGGGGAACAAAAAATTGATTTACAATATTTCATGTAATTATTGATCAGATTTAATAATTTGAAATGCTGTCATAGTCTATGCACTAAGAAGTGTAATCTTACGTTAAGGGTTTAACACAATGAGTCCAATATTATAGTTAAGAACAGTGTATACGTCTTCAGACAGCGTAAATCCCGTAGCGCAAATAACACAGACTATATTCATCCAGTATTTGACAATTTAAGCAATCAGCGACTTCCAAAATTATTTACACATAATTTCAAACGTTTTAGAAACTACACTACTGGCCATTAAAATTGCTACACCAAGAAGAAATGCAGATGATAAAAGGGTATTCATTGGCCAAATATATTATACTAGAACTGACATGTGATTACATTTTCACGCAATTTGGGTGCATAGATCTTGAGAAATCAGTACCCAGAACAACAATCTCTGGCCGTAATAACGGCCTTGATACGTCTGGGCATTGAGTCAAACAGAGCTTGGATGGCGTGTACAGGTACAGCTGCCCATGCGGCTTCAATACGATACCACAGTTCATCAAGAGTAGTCACTGGCGTATTGTGACGAGCCAGTTCCTCGGCCACCATTGACCAGACATTTTCAACTGGTGAGAGATCTGGAGAATGTGCTGACCAGGGCAGCAGTCGAATATTTTCTGTATCCAGAAAGGCCCGTACAGGGCCTACAACATGCGGTCGTGCATTATCCTGCTGAAATGTAGGGTTTCGCATGGATCGAATGAAGGGTAGAGGCACGGGTCGTAACACATCTGTAATGTAACGTCCACTGTTCAAAGTGCCGTCAATGCGAACAAGAGGTGACCGAGACGTGTAGCCAATGGTACCCCATACCATCACGCCGGGTGATACGCCAGTATGGTGATGACGAATACACGCTTCCAATGTGCGTTCACCGCGATGTCGCCAAACACGGATGCGACCATCATGATGCTGTAAACAGAAACTGGATTCATCCGAAAAAATGATGTTTTGCCATTCGTGCACCCAGGTTCGTCGTTGAGTACACCATCGCAGGCGCTCCTGTCTATGATGCAGCGTCAAGGGTAACCGCAGCCATGGTCTCCGAGCTGATAGTCCATGCTGCTGCAAACGTCGTCGAACTGTTCGTGCAGATTGTTGTTGTCTTGCAAACGTCCCCATCTGTTGACTCAGGGATCGAGACGTGGTTGCACGATCCGTTACAGCCATGCGGATAAGATGCCTGTCATCTCGACCTCTAGTGATACGAGGCCGTTGGAATCCTTCACGGCGTTCCGTATTACCCTCCTGAACCCACCGATTCCATATTCTGCTAACAGTCATTGGATCTCGACCAACGCGAGCAGCAATGTTGCGATACGATAAACCGCAATCGCGATAGGCTACAATCCGACCTTTATCAAAGTCGGAAACGTGATGGTACGCATTTCTCCTTACACGAGGCATCACAACAACGTTCCATCAGGCAACGCCGGTCAACTGCTGTTTGTGTACGAGAAATCGGTCGAAAACTTTCCTCATGTCAGCACGTTGTAGGTTTCGCCACCGGCGCCATCCTTGTGTGAATGCTCTGAAAAGTTAATCATTTGCATATCACAGCATCTTCTTCCCGTAGGTTAAATTTCGCGTCTGTAGAACGTCATCTTCGTGGTGTATCAATTTTAATGGCCAGTAGTGTATTTGTCGTTGACACACCGTACAAAATAACCAAAGGCAAGAAGTTTATCTTTACAGCATTTTCGCAGTTCGTACAGTAAAACTTCAGTCATCAGGCATGAAGTTTTAATTTATTACTTCTTTACTACCTGATTCGCAACAATCAGACAGTATCCACATATACCTCTGAATGTAGCTGCAGAATTATGTCATTGTACGACACATAGCTCGGGAGATACGACGCCATAAACATTAAGATGAATGAAAAGCAGCTCTTCTTAAAACGGAGCCAAAAATCCCGGACTACACTCACCATTGATAGATTCCTCAAAGAATATGGGTTTTCAGAGTTTCTGCTCTTTCGAAACAGTCGTAAGGCGCATTCTTTCTAGTGTTTCGGCAAATATTTACAGCTTTCTTTTCCCAACAATGCATAGACAGAGCCAGTCGGAACAAATATAGCTCATCACCTGTGTGAAGCGACGCTTAGCGTCCTTGCAACCAAAATGGATTTTATTTAAGTGAAATTTCGTGTGCTCTTTCACAGAGTAGCCCCATATTAACCTATTGCTATATTTCGTTTAACGCTATATGTTAAAGAGGGCAACACAACGTGAAGGACAACTAGAATATCAGCAATGACTCAATAGCGCTACTACGTGGTGGTAGGAATCAGACAGTTCGGCGCAGGCCAGCGCACAAGTCGGCGAATAAAGATATGGCCAGCAAATGTTATCAAGTACTAGAGGGCAAATCGTTAAGTTCAACACCACACCCAACTAATCTGGGACCGCTCTATCGACTGGGCACACAAAATTCCACTTAAACGTTTTTGTTTGTGAAGAGAAATAACCCTATGTTTACCATTGACGCTGGACATCGCATGAAACACGCGATAATCAATGTTTGTTTTGGCTGATTCCCTCTACACACTGAAAACACACTGCAAAGCAAAACTGAAAAAAAATGGCTCCGAGCACTATGGGACTTAACTTCTGAGGTCATCAGTCCCCTAGAACTTAGAACTACTTAAACCTAACTAACCTAAGGACATCACACACATCCATGCCCGAGGCAGGATTCGAACCTGCGACCCTAGCGGTCGCGCGGTTCCAGACTAGCGCCTAGAACCGCTCGGCCACCCCGGCCGGCACGAAACTGCAAATATTTACTGGGACTCCAGAGGAAGTTTGTCCGACGACATATCAGTGAGACATCTAGCACGATTCTCTGCTGGTATAAACAATTTACAACTTACAGAAAGAAAGTAAGCTGATAGGACAACGATCTTAGTACGTACATTATAATGGCGCGCACGGTTTTACCCGTACTCTCCGGAATACCTATTCCTTTTGCAGAACAGAGTAGGGAGCTAACTTTCTACTAGCCAGTTTCTCTTTAGATGCTACTGCGGCTTCTTACACCTATGGCTTCATCTTAAGCTATAGGAGTGAGATCCGGCGACCAAGATGACCACTGGACAATGCCGGTTTTCCCAGTCCAACGATAAAAGCATTTGTTGTTCAGGTGCTCACAGGCAGTAATATGGAAGTTTGATGCTTGTCTTGAAATAACGTTTTCTCATAGAGAACAAGAGTTACAGGCATCTACAGTTGTGGCAGAACATCATGAAAGAACGTCGTGTAATGCGCACCATTCAGAGTGCTGGCAGCAAACGCTATCTCTTACAGTCCCAGTCCAAAAGCTGAGAATCGTTGCTGGTAATCTGAGACATAAGTGGCACATGGATTTTCATCATTCCAGACACAGCCACTGCAGCAATTGAAAAGAGGCCTCATCGTGTATGAAAATACAAACTGTTTGGTTAATAATTGATGCTGCAATACTGCACTGGATACTCCACTAAGAAAACTTATGGACGACACAGCCGCCGAAATAGAAAATAGTAAAATGAAAGCCCAAATGTTCGATTTTGCTTTGGATTCTCCTTCACGAAAGAAAACTAAGGAACGTTGCCGTCATTCACTAGCTGTAGCGCGGCATAAAATTTTCTCGTCTTCCGTGTCGTGTCACTTCGAATAAAACATTCAAGCTTTCGACAGCTGTCTCCGCCATCGTCATCAGGAGTAAAAAAAAATACATTGGTAATCGGGTCTGGCACCGTGTTCCGCTAAAATAAGCACAGTAGCAACGAAACATGCGCAGGAAGGCGAATTCGGCAACACATAGCAGCTACAGCCTGGCGCACATGCTTCGCTGCGGCCGTATCTGGAAGGGGCCAGACGATATTATCGCACCCATTTAAGCGGACCATCGCGTCGGATCCCATTAATCAGTGGTTTTTACTCCTGATGACGACTGAAAAGATCGAATGTTTCATTCGAAGTGATGCAGCTTGAAAGGGGAGAAGATCTTATTCAGGTGAATACTCCAAGGAGCGCAATGCTACTAATATGAATGACTTGGCAATTAGTTATCGTGATATTGGGAGTCAGCTTTTATGACTTACTCAATTAGAATCCAGGGCCCCATTGAGTCCCTGTCAAGTTCTACACAGAACTTTCTCCATTCTTGAGCGTAATTTCAGGTAGATACCTAAAGCAGAGACGAGTTCCACGTGACTTGGAAAGAACAGAGAACATACGCACTTACAAAAACAGGAGCCGCAACTTATCCACAGAACTATCGTTTTGTATCATTTAAACTATCTGATCAAAAGTATCGGAGTACCCATTACTGAATATTATCATCGAGCATCTTTACCCTTCGCCTTTACTTGAATTTCACTGGCAACACTTTCAATGAGGTGTCCGATTATCTGAAGGGCCGAAACCAGAGGAAGTAGTGATGGTGGACGCTGGCTTCTGAAGCCAAGTCGAAGTTTTGACTTAAATCAAACATGTTCTATCAGGTCCAGGTCGCTACTTTGGACAGGCCAGTCCATTTCAGGAATTTCATTGGCCGCAAAACACTGCCTCACAGATGCTGCTTCATGGCAAAATGCTCTGCATACTGAAACAATCGTCGTATCCGAGCTGTTCCCCTACTGTACGCAGTAAACACTGTCGTAAAATGTCTTCATATCATTCTGTATTTAGCATTTTATTAAGGGTGATAAGGAGGCCACGAGAAACAACCCCATACCATAACACCACCTCCTCTGTACTTCACTGTTGGTCCGACACATGATGTCAGGTAACGCTCCCCAGGAATTTGCGAAACACTGCCCTTCCATTGAGCTGTCACAGCTGATCCATCACTTCAAATCTTTCGGGTCAGCCACTATTCAGTGGCGTCGCTCTTTACGCCACAAATGGTTCAAATGGCTCTGACCACTATGAGACTTAACATCTGACATTTATTCAGCCAGAAATATAGGAAACTGAAATTAAATTCATAATATTCTTATCTCTCCTATCTCTAGGTGGTTAACCACCATTTCTTGGATTCCTACCAAAATTAAATGTAATACAATCACTAATAGAAAACAACATAACTCTCATAACTATTATAGTTGTATTAACTACAATTACACTTTATTATTACATACGTATTAGATTCTCAGACTAGAACTTAGAACTAGACTTAGAACTACTTAAACCTAACTAACCTAAGGACATCACACACATCCATGCCCGAGGCAGGATTCGAAGCTGCGACCGTAGCAACAGCGCGGTTCTGGACTGAGGCGCCTTTACTCCACCCCAAGAGTCGCTTAACAATGACTACATACATTTGTAGTTTAGGAGGAGTTGCTCGAGTGACAGCTTCCGCTGATTTCATACGATTTTTCACAGCCACCCTGTCTGTCATTACAAGAAGACCGCCTGATCTTGGATTAGCTATGGTTGTTCTTTCACTTTTCCACCTCACAATCACATCACCAACAGTCGTCTTGGGCTCTAAAAATTTTCTGAAACATTTCCTTTGTTTCTATTGAAAAATCAGAGGTTATAGGAAATTTTAATTTTTTTTATTTTTGTAATAAAACGGTCCCAATCGCATAAAGATGTTTATTTACTGGTGACAGGTTTCGATCACTATTCTGGTCATCAACAGACCGCTTACTCCATGGGACTCTATTGAAGCAGGCATGTAACCCACTGCTCGGCGCCGGCCGATGTGGCCGTGCGGTTCTAGGCACTTCAGTCTGGAACTGCGTGACCGCTACTGTCGCAGGTTCGAATCCTGCCTCAGGCACAGATGTGTGTGTTGTCCTTGCGTTAGTGAGGTTTAAGTAGTTCTAAGTTCTAGGGGTCTGATGACCACAGATGTTAAGTCCCATAGTGCTCAGAGCCAGTTTTTGAACCACTGCTCGGCGATTATATGCCTCGTTGAGTGACGGCTGCTGGTCGCCAGCTACAGCGGACTCCCACGAGTAAGCCTGATGATGACCAGAACATTGGTCGAAACCAGTCACCAGCAAATAAATATCTTCATGCGATTGGGACTATTTTATTATAAAAATAAAAAAATACCACCTGGGCAGCTTTAAATGGGTTGAAATGCCCCTGACGGATTTGTTACTCAGGTGAAATCGAATGATAAGGACATGTCGAAGTCACTGAGCTCTGCTAATCGACCCATTCCACTGTTACCGTTTGTCTACGGACAACGCAATACTTCCCGCCTCCTTTTTTATATTGCCAAATCCGCCCCTCGTGACATCTAATGCTAAGTTATACATTGCATATTGGTCTCGGGATACTTTTGATCATGTACTGCATGAGGAAATACTTTCCAGTATGCATTTAAATCACGATAAAATATGAATCTGGTGCAAAGACTGAGAATTAGCTCTTACTGCAGAGAATTGTAAGGGAAACATCAGAAACTCCTATCACTTGACTAGGAGACTAGTTAGTCCTAACTAGAGTTAGTCAAGTCATACACATATGTGGGAGTAACAGTGCATACAGATATAATACCCAAAGACCACATGACGAAAAAACAAGCAGTAGATTTCGAATCATTGGTAGGAAACTGGGAAACTGCAGTTTCTCTGCAAAATACACTGAAGAGCCAAAGAAACTGGTACACCTGACTAATATCGTGTGGAGCCCCCGCGAGCAAGAAGTGCCGCAACACAACGTGGCATGGACTCGACTAATGTCTGAAGTAGTGCTGGAGGAAACTGACACTATGAATCCTGCAGGGCTGTTCATAAAGCCAAAAGAGTACGAGGGATGGAGATCTCTTCTGAAAAGCACGTGGCAAGACATCCCGGATATTCTCAGTCATGTTCATGTCTTGGGAGTCTGGTGGCCAGCGGAAGTGTTTAAGCTCAGAAAATGTTCCTGGGGCCACTCTGTAGCAATTCTGGACATGTATGATGCGACACTGTCCTGCTGGAATTGTCCAAGTCAGTTGGAAGTACAATGGACATGAATGGATACAGGTAATTTGCTGAAGGGAATGAACAGTCTAATGAGTACAGAGTATGAATTGAGAGGAAATCGAAGAAAGAAGAAAAACGAAGGTAATGAGAAGTAGTAGAAGTGACAAGAGCGTGAAACTTATCAGGATTGATAGTCACGAAGTCAATGAAGTTAAGGAATTCTGCTACCTAGGCAGTAAAATAACCAATGACGGACGGAGCGAGGGGGACATTAAAAGCAGACTAGCAATGGCAAATAGGGCATTCCTGGCCAAGAGAAGATACTAATATCAAATACCGGCCTTAATTTGAGGAAGAAATTTCTGAGAATGTGCGTCTGGAGTACAGCATTGTATGGTAGTGAAACATGGACTTTGGGAAAACCGGAACAGCAAAGAATCGGAGAATTTCAGATGTGGTGCCACAGACGAATGTTGGAAATTAGGTGGACTGATATGGTAAGGAATGAGGAGGTTCTGCGCAAAATCGGAGAGGAAAGAAACATGTGGAAAACCTTGATAAGGAGAAGGAACAGGATGATAGGACATCTGCTAAGACAAGAGGGAATGACTTCCATGGTAGTAGAGGGAGGTGTAGAGGGCAAAAACTGAAGAGGAAGACAGACTGGAAAACATCCAGCAAATAATTGAGGACATGGGTTGCAAGTGTTACTCTGAGATGTAAAGGTTGGCACAGGAGAGGAATTCGTGGCGAGCCGCATCAAATCAGTCAGAAGACTGATAAAAAAAAGTTGAAGGTTCCGATCCACAGCCCCTACTGCTGCCCCAAGAAGAGGGAGGTGGTCGGCCACGGTCAACTACAGCAGCAGATGACCGCTACATTATGCTACAGGCAAGATGGGATCCACGTAAAACAGCGAGTGAAATTGCAGCCATGTTTAACAGGACTGCAACGCACGCAATCTCACGCTCCACGGTGGTACGGCGACTGCATGTGATCTTTTTGCCCGACGGCCAGTGCATTGTGTTCCGTTGACACCAGCACATCGGCGACACCGTTTACGACGGTACCAAGAACATAGGGACTGGATCAGCGAGGACTGGGATCATGTGCTCTTTTCATATGAGAGCAGATTAAGACTGAGCAGAGATTCTGAGCGTACTCTCGTATGACGAAAGTTAGGAACACGTCATGCAACCAGGAAAATTGTCAAACAATCGTTTTGGTGATCCAGATTTATGGTGTGGGCAGGTATAATGTTGCAGCAGTGTACTGACCTCCAAATCTTTTAACATGGTACTCTCAATGGCCGACGTTATCGTTACACTGTATTCCTTCCCCATGTGTCTTTTCAGAGCTTCATTCGATCCTGACGTCATTCTTGCGGCTGATAATGCGCGGCCGCATCGAACAGCAGACAGAGGAGCTCTTGGAAGAAGAGGATATTGGGCGAATGGACTGGTCTACCCGTTTCCCGGACTTAAATGCCATCGAACACGTGTGGGATGCGCTGGGGAGGAGGTTTTGACGCACACCCATATGCACCAACGGTTATTCAACAAGTGTCAACTGCGCTGGTGAAGGAATGGTCCGTCCTGCCACAAGAACTTAACCTTGTGACACATTTCAGAAAGTGCAACGCTCTCCGGAGTGATCACACATCGTATTGATGGCAATAACCCGCGTTTTGTAATGTCCACGGGAACCACCATAAATAGCAGTGACTTCATTGTAATTACTGTTCTTGAATAAACGTGTTCGCCTCATTTTGCATTTCTTTCAGTTACCTTCTGCACTGTACTGTAGCACTTCTTTCTGTGTATGGTCGCAGTTTCTTCGAGCTCTGTCACTTGGCAGTGACATCATGCGGAAGTTACTGTGGTCCTTAAGTTTTGCACAATATTCTAGTACGGATGCTACACTGCACGCTACAATGAACAGCGAATCCGGTATTTTCATGGTAGGGTAACGGTGGCGTCACTGAATGGAGCGGTGTCCCGGGAAGTGATCCGTGCCCCACATGTGCGGGCACTACACGCGCATAGCCTGCCTCGGCCCGCCGTGTTGCGCTAGCGGCAGATTTGCGCGCGGCATTCGCCATTTGACCTCATATGGTCAAACGTAAGCGCGTGACACAATCTCAGCCAGCCAGACGGCTCGCCGATTTCGCTTTCCTCCGCCTTCCGCGGCCTCTCGACAGCCAATGACACACGGCCTCCCCAGAAATACGAGGCGCTTTCCCAGGCTGCGCTGCGCCCGATCTTACCCATTTTCTGCCTTTTCCAGATTTTTTGATTTAGTCATTTTTTTCGTCTCAGTTGCATGAACATACAGTCTTTGCTGAGGTGGTTACCGCTTTCGGGCTGACACGCCTTTTCCCAAACAACAAACCTAAGAATTACAAAGTACAAGTTGTACAGCAGTATTTTTATACATTATGCATGTCCATATTACAGGTACTTATGCTTATAGACATACTTTGTTGCCGGTCGGGATGGCCGATCGGTTCTAGGCGTTACAGTCTAGAACCGCGCGACCGCTACGGTCGCAGGTTCGAATCCTGCCTCGGGCATGGATGTGTGTGACGTCCTTAGGTTAGT
This sequence comes from Schistocerca serialis cubense, assembly GCF_023864345.2. Lineage (NCBI taxonomy): Eukaryota > Metazoa > Arthropoda > Insecta > Orthoptera > Acrididae > Schistocerca > Schistocerca serialis. The sequence goes on along the minus strand of NC_064644.1, from coordinate 290,608,007 downwards.
TAGGTTTAAGTAGTTCTAAGTTCTAGGGGACTGATGACCTCAGATGTTAAGTCCCATAGTGCTCAGAGCCATTTGAACCATTTTTGAACATACGTTGTTATTAACTATAACTGATCATACAATAGCGTGCCAAAAGACACGAATAGATTCTGTACAGAAAGTCAAACTATGGGCAATACGTACTCTTATTGGTAAGTTAACCTGTGTGTCTACTGATGCACCTGAATGGCACAACCAAACTGCAAACACTATTTTCGGTAGTCAAGAGGACACCATGCTAGCTGTCGCTCTCATACACACGAGCATGCGCATATGTTTTCTATGGTGCTGCAGCACCCATTTTATTTTTTTATAACATTTTTAAAAAGTAAAACAAAAATATTAATTTTATATTACAGACATGTTCAGAATTACGGTACATTGATAATTTTTACTTATGGACCGTCTGACAGCAACTGAATAAAACAATTTTAGTGCCATACGCGTTTCGCCTTTATTTTCTGCAAGGCATCATCAGTGGCCTGGAATATGTACATACGTTTGCTATTTAATTTACATTTTTGCCACTGTACCTACAGGTTATAAACAGTTCTGGTGGTTGGTATTTCCTATTAAGTAGTAATGTTTTGAACTGTACTTACAGGTTGCGTGGACAATTTCTTACAGATTACGCTCCTGTTGCATGTTTGGTGTTTTTCTTCTTATGAATGCCAATTTGCGGTTTTTTCCATATTCCACAGCATCATGAACTGAACGCTTGTTTCAATGCAGTGTTTTGGTTTCTGTTGCCGACTGCCAAATGTTTTATGTAAAAGGTCGAATGTTGTTGCTAAACTTTCTATTGTAATTATTGAAGTATCTGATCTGTTCGTGTATGCATGTGTGTGTTTATACAGAGTCACCTAACATTACCGCTGGATATATTTCGTGAACCACATCAAATACTGACGAATCGATTCCACAGACCGAACGTGAGGAGAGGGGCTAGTGTAATTGGCTAATACAAACCATACAAAAATGCACGGAAGCATGTTTTTTAACACAAACCTATGTTTTTTTTAAATGGAACCCCGTTAGTATTGTTAGCACATCTGAACATATAAACAAATACGTAATCAGTGCCGTTTGTTGCATTGTAAAATGTTGATTACATCCGGAGATATTGTAACCTAAAGTTGACGCTTGATTACCACTCTTCCGCTGTTCGATCTTGTGTATCGGAGAGCACCGAATTACTTAGGGATCGAAAGGGAACGTTGATGGACCTTAGGTACAGAAGAGACTGGAACAGCACATTACGTCCACATGCTAACACCTTTTTATTGGTCTTTTTCACTGACGCACATGTACATTACCATGAGGGGTGAGGTACACGTACACACGTGGTTTCCGTTTTCAGTTACGGAGTGGAATAGAGTGTGTCCCGACATGTCATCCCAATAGATGTTCAATGTGGTGGCCATCATTTGCTGCACACAATTGATCTCTGGCGTAATGAATGTCGTACACGTCGCAGTACATCTGGTGTAATGTCGCCGCAAGCTGCCGCAATACGTTGTTTCATATCCTTTGGCGTTGTAGGCACATCACAGTACACATTCTCCTTTAACGTACCCCACAGAAAGAAGTCCAGAGGTGTAAGATCAGGAGAACGGGTTGGCCAATTTATGCGTCCTCCACGACCTATGAAACGCCCGTCGAACATCCTGTCTAGGGTCAGCTTAGTGTTAATTGCGGAATGTGCAGTTGCACCATCATGCTGATACCACATACGTCGACGCGTTTCCAGTGGGACATTTTCGAGCAACGCTGGCAGATCATTCTGTAGAAACGCGATGTATGTTGCAGCTGTTTGGGCCCCTGCAATGAAGTGAGGACCAATGAGGTGGTTGCCAACGATTCCGCACCATATATTTACAGTCCACGGTCGCTGTCGCTCTACCTGTCTGAGCCAGCGAGGATTGTCCACGGACCAGTAATGCATGTTCCGTAGATTCACTGCCCCGTGGTTTGTGAAACCCGCTTCATCGGTAAACAGGTAGAACTGCGACGCATTCTCTGTTAATGCCCATTGACAGAATTGCACTCGATGATTAAAGTCATCACCATGTAATTGCTGATGTAGCGACACATGAAACGGGTGAAAGCGGTGACGATGCAGAATGCGCATGACACTACTTTGACTCAGTCCACCGGCTCTCGCCATGTCCCGTGTACTCATGTGTGGGTTCATGGCAACAGCAGCTAACACGCCAACTGCACCCGCTTCTCCTGTGACGGGCCTGTTACGGACCCGTTTGCGTGCTACGACCATACCTGTTGCATACAGTTGGCGGTAGATGTTTTGCAGTGTGCGGCACGTTGGATGCTCTCTGTCCGGGTACCGTTCTGCATACTCCCTGCAGGCTTCAGCTGCATTTCGTCGACACTCGCCATAGATGAGTATCATCTCCGCCTTTTCAGAGTTCGAATACACCATGGTCACAGTTCCTACAACACTACACTATCACAGACGTCTGTTAACACGGTGTACTACAGTTGGTCTGCGTGCGGAGAGGAATACAGAATAACAATAGCAGCAAGCGCTACATGCGGACACTGCGACAGCTAGACCAAACCACAACAGTGCACTACAGCCACACTCGTAAACACGGTCGTCATCATAAACATGTCCCTGCAGATGCTGCTCGCCAACCGTGGCCTGTGTTTGTTACAACACGCAACTGAACGTCGGAGGTTTCAAGCGTCAACTTTAGGTTACAATATCTCCGGAAGTAATGAACATTTTACAATGCATCAAACGGCACTGATTACGTATTTGTTTATATGTTCAGATGTGCTAACAAAACTATCGTGGTTCCATTTAAAAAAACGTAGGTTTGTGTTAAAAACGTACTTCCGTGCATTTTTGTATGGTTTGTATTAAACAATTACACTAGTCCCTCTCCTCACGTTCGGTCTGTGGAATCGGTTCGTCAGTATTTGATGTGGTTTACGAAATATATCCAGCGGTAATGTGAGGTGACTATTTCTGTAACATTTGATAACAAACCCACAGTTATGAAGTAAATAAACATCACACAGTACCATACATAGCATCATCCGACGCAACCACCAGCCTTAGCGCGAAGGCCGCTTGCAGAGCCAAAAACTTATTTGCACGTTGATCATACACGCCTAAAATCGTAGCTAAAAGTATTATATAAAAATGCTGGTAATACAGGATGAGCACGAAGTCTTGCCCTGATTATACCAATTTATTACAGATTAACCGTTTGACATAAGTTACATTTGATGCCGTTACATAGGTTAGTGTTACACTTTTTCTTTTAAGACCACTTACGTTAGTAAACCTCAACATGTGCTCCCTTGGTAGATCGGAGAATGTCGAGGCGGTATTCCAGTTCCCGCCAAGTGTTTCGTACCATGTTAATTTTCAAATAAAAAATTACGTACTCCTTATTCTCATACACATGTAGCGGAACTATTTGGTGCACCTTCAATCTATAGTTTTTCAGTACTATATTTTGCACTTTTTATTTCTTTTTCTGTGCCTCCCAGCACTTATTTTCCTAAAGCGAGCCATTCGTTTCAAACAACCCCGAATACAACAATGCATCCTTTCTTAAATACCATCAATATCGATGCATGTTCCCTATCCCAAAATAAAAATTTAATTTCTCTCTTGCTCGTTACTCCAAGGACTAATGTAGGTACATATCTGAATACTGCCAAGAAGACTTCGGTGTAACCTCGGATGTGCACCTCAACTGTGAGAAAATATTGTTGCCACATACAGAAAGATTACCGCCCTGCGAAAATTTCGCAATGTAAATCTTCTGGTCAAAAGTATCATCTATTAGACGACATTAATATGTGGTGTATCCGTCCCTGACCTGTACGTCTCAATTATGATAGGGTAGTATTCGAGAGCCAAGGTTTCAGCTTCACTAGCGTTTCCCGGTTCTTCACAGAGAGATGACCTGCCAATTCGTTTCTCGCCATATACACTACTGGCCATTAAAATTGCTACACCACGAAGATGACGTGCTTCAGACTCTAAATTTAACTGACAGGAAGAAGATGCTGTGATATGCAAATGGTAAGCTTTTCAGAGCATTCACACAAGGTTGACGCCGGTGGCGACACCTACAACGTGCTGACATGAGGAAGGTTTCTAACCGATTTCTCATACACAAACAGCAGTTGACCGGCGTTGCCTGGTGAAACGTTGTTGTGATGCCTCGTGTAAGGAAGAGAAATGCGTACCATCACGTTTCCGACTTTGATAAAGGTCGGATTGTAGCCTATCGCGACTGCGGTTTACCGTATCGCGACATTGCTGCTCGCGTTGGTCGAGATCCAATGACTGTTAGCAGAATATGGAAACCATGGGTTCAGGAGGGTAATACGGAACGCCGTGCTGGATCCCAACGGCCTCGTATCACGAGCAGTCGAGATGACAGGCATCTTATCCGCATGGCTGTAACGGATCGTGCAGCCACGTCTCGATCCCTGAGTCAACAGATGGGGACGTTTGCAAGACGACAACCATCTGCACTAACAGTTCGACGACGTTTGCAGCAGCATGGAGTATCAGCTCTGAGACCATGGCTGCGGTTACCCTTGACGCTGCATCACAGGCAGGAGCGCCTGCGGTGGTGTACTCAACGACGAACCTGTGTGCACGAATGGCAAAACGTCATTTTGTCGGATGAATCCAGGTTCTGTTTACAGCGTCATTAGGGTCGCATCCGTGTTTGGCGACATCGCGGTGAACCCACATTGGAAATGTGTATTCGTCATCGCCATACTGGCGTATCACCCGGCGTGATGGTACGGGGTGCCATTGGTTACACGTCTCTGTCATGTCTTGTTCGCATTGACGGCACTTTGAACAGTGGACGTTACATTACAGATGTGTTACGTCGTGGCTCCACCCTTCATTCGATCCCTGCGAAACCCTACATTTCAAGATGATAATGCTTGGCTGCATGTTGCAGGTCCTGTACGGGCCTTTCTGGATACAGAAAATGTTCGACTGCTGCCCCGGTCAGCACATTCTCCAGATCTCTCACCAATTGCAAACGTCTGGTCAATGGTGGCCGAGCAACTGGCTCGTCACAATACGTCAGTCACTACTCTTGATGAACTGTGGTATCGTGTTGAAGCTGCATGGGCAGCTGTACCTGCACACGCCATCCATGCTCTGTTTGACTCAATGCCCAGGCGTATCAAGGCCGTTATTACGCCCAGAGGGGGTTGTTCTGGGTACTGATTTCTCAGGATCTATGCACCCAAATTGGGTGAAAATGTAATCACATGTCAGTTCCAGTATAATATATTTGTCCAATGAATACCCGTTCATCTGAATTTTTTCTTGGTTTAGCAATTTTAATGGCCAGTAGTGTACTATACTATAGTGGAAATGTCTGTACCACCTAAGCACTGCATCATATGATGGAGTATTTGTAATGAAATTAAGCCATAGTGTGTCGATTATTCCAAGAATAATGATATGGCCTTCATTACAAATGAGATGATTATTCTTCCTGATGACCATGCAGTAGATAATGGTCTGCTAGATACGACCACATGGTAATTAATGAACTTTAATTAATATGATTACTGGAACAGAAGAATTTTCCATTTCCTGCAGTTGCTCACCTCTGTCATCCACCAACATGTCGGCTGCTGTCCCGACCGAGGCTGGAACCGAATTTCGTGTTTTCTAACAGGGGTTCAGTTGAAGTTCAATTGAAGTAATGAACGGGACAACAGGGGAAGCTACACACCAGATAAGATATGTCTGTTTCGTTTCGTTCGCTACTGCCTTTATCCCACATTGTGTGCAGGGTCTGCAGGGTTAAGGACGGATTTGGCATGGTTAATTCTTTTAAGGGGTGGCTGGATGCCCTTCCTGCCGCCACCCCATACCCCCCGGGACAGAATTAGTATACCTCAGCTGTGTGCGTCTAGTTTAAATCGTGAAATAGTGTGAATGTGTTTCAAAAGTCTGCGAGTCGTGTAACGGAGGCAGGACGTGGGGACCAGCCCGGTATTCACCTAGGAGGATGTGGAAAACCGCCTAAAAACCACTTCCAGGCTGGGCGGCACACCGGCCGACGTCGTTAATCCGCCGGGCGGATTCGATGCGGGCCGGCGCGCCTACCCGAGTCCAGGAAGCAGCGCGTTAGCGCTCTCGGCTATCCTGGCGGGTCAAATAAGATATGTCTGTTATGGTAAAATCATGATATTGTACTTCCAATAGCACACAAAAGAAAACTTTGAATTAGCTTGTCCCAGCTCCTGAACTATGCAAGAGTATGAGGAGAGAAACAGCGGAGAACGCTGATTATCGGCAAGAAAGTTAACGGAAGCCCGGGCAGGGCACTTCATACAGTTACTCAGTAATCATCTTAAGCGCAGTCTACGGTGTGTCGAACGATAAGCAGTAAAAATGCGAACGCCGCTGAATGTAGGTCCTGAGAGAATTTACTCTCGATCATCTCGCGAGAGAAACGACCACAGCAGAAAACGGTGTACTAAACTTTATCACCGATATCAAGTTGGCGGCTGGCTTCGAACTGACGACCCTCGTAGCTGCTCACATCCCTTACACTCAGTCCACTAGTAACAACTGCCTTTTCTTTGCGGACCAAGGAGCCCTCAGAGCAGTACGCTTCCGCCGACGAGAAGAGCGGCGTATAGCAAACCTAACTGGCGTGGCTGTTACCGTCTGCACCCCTGTGTAGTGGTCATGAAGCGATCATTACTTTCCGTGCGCCATCGACAGTCTCTGTTGGCCGAGGAAATACCGCGCTTCTAAGATTTTTTTGTTTATATAAGAAGCGCGTAATTAGAGCTTTTTGTGTTGTTTTGAAAATAAATCGTAAAAATCAATAGTGTTTGTGGATTTTTTTCAAGAAAGTGGGGTATAGTGTTCAGTTTCTGACATGAACCATATGCATTAAATGTTATAAACATTCTGGGAATATGACTAATTTGAGAGACCACTTAAAAAGAAAGCATGGCGAAAAACTAGAGAACCATGGATTACTAATAGAATTGAAAAATGAAGGATCAACTTGTAAGCTAGGTCAAGTGCAAAACGTGCATCCAAAAAAACTGAGGTCTATAAAAAATTAACAGAAGTCAGTTGTACGATGTCAGTTCAAAGGTAAAAAAAGAACTTGATTCTCTTTATGCACAAATGATTGCTATCGATATCTGCCGTACAGAACTTCCGACCATCAAGTTTCGAAAAAATTTGTTCATGACTTAGACGACAGATATAACTTGCCCGATAAAACCACCCTTAAATGTTCACTGATCCTGAAAGTATAAGAGGAGATAAAAAACAAATTAGAAAAAGCCCTAACAAAATGGTATTTTTTTAGTGTTACATGTGACATGTGGGCGAGTAACGCAAATGAAGGCATACTGGCATTGACTTACCACTTTGTAATGGACGAAAAATTAGTTTTACCAAAATTAAAAGTGACAAAAATTTCAGGTTATCACGAAGTAGAACTATGGCACATGTAAGTAACTTTTTTTTAAAAGTTTCCTTCTTTAACTTGTCAATGCCATGTTGAGTTTCGGTTCATTCTTGTGATCGGTACGTGCCGGTACGGGTCGGTATGGGTCGGTATAACTAGTAAAGTTTTCTTGGCTGCTTCTCGTCACCGCCATCCGCCACCCCTCCCCCTTGCCAAAAAAAAAAGGTTCAAATGGCTCTGAGCACTATGCGACTTAACTTCTGAGGTCATCAGTCGCCTAGAACTTAGAACTAATTAAACCTAACGATCCTAAGGACTTCACACACACCCATGCCCGAGGCAGGATTCGAACCTGCGACCGTAGCGGTTGCTCGGCTCCAGACTACAGCGCCTAGAACCGCACGGCCACTTCGGCCGGCCCTCCCTTGTCGATAGTAATCTGAAGCCGTCATTTTGTTCTGTTTACGAAAACTGCCAACCGTAATAAATAATTTAATAATTGCGTTACAACAGGCTTAATTTATTTTCAAACACATTTGAACATGGATCTCTGTATCGTGCTTTCTCAAAACATTGTTACTTACGTGCACCATTTACAGCAGACCGCCGAAGGTTTGCATTTGAAAGTGTCTACGATAACAGAGTAACAAGTGAGAAACTAACAAGAATCCCAACACTGTCTGACCCAAAATTACTGTAGCACAGCAAAATCAGCTGGTCGTGACAAAATTACGATGTTGCTCAAATGGTTCAAATAGCTCTGAGCGCTATGGGACTTAACTTCTGAGGTCATCAGTCCCCTAGAACTTAGAACTACTTAAACCTAAGGACATCACACACATCCATGCCTGAGACAGGATTCGAACCTGCGACAGTAGCGGTCGCGCCGTTCCAGACTGTAGCGCCTAGAACTGCTCGGCCACCCCGGCGGGCTACAGTGTTGCTATCTTCCGACTATACGACGGTTGGAACTTTAATAGTGGCAACTATTTATTCAAACTCTTACAAAATAGATGCGTGTTTCTAAGTTTTACTGACCTAGTGACTACCAGCATTGTGTATAACCCGATGCCAACGATGTGGAAGTCGAAGGATACTCTTAGCAGTGTCAGTTGTGTTGACAGTTCGAGCGGCGCAGTCTATTGCCCGACGAATTTATGGCAGTTCTGAAGCGAATGCCGTGAAGTGTTTCTTTCAGTTTAGAAATCGAGTTGAACTCACGAGAGCGTAAGTCAGGTGAGTGCAGTAGGTGGTATAGCACTCAGCAGCCTCATCAGTCAAACAAATCAGTAACAGTTTGCACTGTACGTGCTTGAGCATTGTCCTGCAAAATGGTCAGGTCCTGAAGAAAATATCATCACTTCTGTTTCTAAGCTGGTCGTAGTTTGTGTTCCAAAAATGAATAGCATAGAGACAGAAGTGATGACACTTTTTGCATGACCTGACCATCATTTTGCAGGACAATGCTCAAGCACGTACAGTGCAAGCTGTTACTGATTTGTTTGACTGATGGGGCTGCTAAGTGCTATACCACCTACTGTACTCCCCTGACTTAGGCCCTCCTGAGTTCAACCCGATTTCTAAACTGAAAGAAACACTTCACGGCATTCGCTTCACAACTGCTACAAAATCGTCACGCAATAGACCGCGCCGCTCGAACTGTCAACACAACTGGCACTGCTAAGAGTATCTTACGACTTCCATATCGCTGGCAACGGGTTATACACAATGTTGGTGACTACTTTGAAGGTCAGAAAAAGCCGCGCGGGATTAGCCGAGCGGTCTAAGGCGCTGCAGTTGTGGACGGTGCGGCTGGTCCCGGCAGAGGTTCGAGTCCTCCAAAAAAAAATTAAAAAAAATAAAAAATTAAAAATAAAAAAAATAAAAAATAAAAAATGTGGGTGGAATCTTATAGGACTTAAATGCTAAGGTCATCAGTCCCTAATCTTACACACTATTTAACCTAAATTAGCCTAAGGACAAACACACACACACCCATGTCCGAGGGGGATTCGAACCTCCGTCGGGACCAGCCGCACAGTCTATGACTGCAGCGCCTAAGACCACTCGGCTGATCCCGCGCTGTCCTCCCTCGGGCATGGGTGTGTGTGTTTGTCCTTAGGATAATTCAGGTTAAGTAGTGTGTAAGCTTAGGGACCGATGACCTTAGCAGGTAAGTCCCATAAGATCTCACACACAGTTGAACAGTTGGTCAGCAAAACTTTGAAACACGTATCTATTTTGTACGAGCTGTAAATAAATAGTTGTCTCTATTAAAGTTTCAACCCTCGTACAAACAATGTGCTTTGGTGTGCGATTTATAAAAATTCGGAAATTTGTGGTAAGTTCTATGGGACTAAACTGCTGAGGTCATCGGTCCCTAGGCTTACACATTACTTAATCTAACTTACGCTAAGGACAACACACATACCCATGCCGCAGGGAGGACTCGAACCTCGGACGGGGGGGAACCGCGCGAACCGTGGCACGGCGTCCAAGACCGCCGGCTACCCCACGCGGCTGCGAGTTACGAGGAAGTGCTTCCATTGTGTTAGCAATTCGGAAGAGAATTAAAACTTTCGGTGCTTATGATATGGTGTCAAATTAATAGGTATCTTTTGCCAAAAAAAGGCTAACCATGGGAAGTAAACATAGGTCGCAATAACCGAATCGAAACTTTCCAATGGTAATGGAAGACTCTCAGCTATTGTGTAATGGAAGCTACTGATCGCAACTACAGTGAAGACGACGCAACGCTAGATGAGGACCTGTCAAGCGCAAACTTTGAGCGGCTCGGGTATCTTATAGAAATACGTCGATATGATGGGTGAAGGCACCAGTACTGCTGCCTCTCTCCGCACCTTTCCTTACCCTTAACTACTACTGTGTTCTTTATACCGATCCGTCCGCTTCCCTCGGCGAACGGCGGAACTCGCTAGAAAACTTCTGAAGTTTATATCGACTGCATTAAGATCACGAGAGCTGCTGACCTCAGCGATATAACAGCTGTGGCACTACAGTAGAGTGATGGCCCTATTGGTTTGCGGTGAGTATCAGCTGAGAAAAAACATAATGAGTGATGGGGCCATCCCTGGTCTCTTCAATGCGGTCCCATTACATCTCGTTATTCCTGTGTGTAGTTCAGACCATGTCTGCTGCACTTCATCAGCAAGCACGCTCACCTAAGAGGGCAGCATTGCACGGCACAACAATAAACATTTCCCCTCTCGCGTCCCTGTTCCTTTGTGGTGACCTTCCTCTTCTTGGTGGGTGGTACAGTACCTCCCAGTCCCATCGACCGAGCAGAGCATCCACCGCTTGCGCTGTACGCACCTGCACAATGTCGTGCAAAATGGTGGGTGGGTTGCGCAGAAAGTGTCGCCGCTTCTTTCGCAAAGCATTATGGGTCGCCGCGAAAGTCTAAAGAAAATGGGAATGAAATGAGCGTTTGGCGTGTTACGGGGCAGGTCCTGCCGCCTTGATGCAGGTCTTATTACATTCGACGCCACATTGGGCGACCTGCGCGCCGTATGGGGGTGAAATGATGATGAATACCACCAGTCCGTGAGCGGAGAAAATCCCCGACCCAGCCGGCAATCTAACACGGGCCTGTAGGACGGCAATCCGTCACGCTGACCATTCAGCTATCGGGGCGGACCCTCAGTATGGTGATTCTGACTGTGGTAGTGTTATCCTAACGCATTACGTTCCTCCACAGCAGACCGTCAATGCACAGTATTACTGTTCGTTTTTGGAGCATCACCTGCGACCAGCTTTGTGAAAGAAGCAGCGACACTTTCTGCGCAACCAACCCACCCATCATTTTGCATGACAATGCGCGGGCGCATACAGTGCGAGCTGTGGCTGCTCTGTTGGGTCGATGCGACTGGGAAGTACTGCATCATCCACCATACTCCCCGGACGTAAGTGCTTGTGACTGATTTGATTCTGAAGATGAAGAAACCACTTCGTGGCATTCACTTCAGAACTGTTCCAGAGATCCGACAGGCAGTAGACCGCTCCATTCGCACCATCAAAAGAACAGGCTCTGCTAATGCTATACTACGTCTTCCACACCGCTGGCAACGGGTTCTACACAACGCTGGTGACTACTTTGAAGGACAGTAACAGGTGCAAACACGTAACTCTTTTGTATCGGTTGTAATAAATACACTCCTGGAAATGGAAAAAAGAACACATTGACACCGTTGTGTCAGACCCACCATACTTGCTCCGGACACTGCGAGAGGGCTGTACAAGCAATGATCACACGCACGGCACAGCGGACACACCAGGAACCGCGGTGTTGGCCGTCGAATGGCATTTGTGCACCGCCGCCGTCAGTGTCAGCCAGTTTGCCGTGGCATACGGAGCTCCATCGCAGTCTTTAACACTGGTAGCATGCCGCGACAGCGTGGACGTGAACCGTATGTGCAGTTGACGGACTTTGAGCGAGGGCGTATAGTGGGCATGCGGGAGGCCGGGTGGACGTACCGCCGAATTGCTCAACACGTGGGGCGTGAGGTCTCCACAGTACATCGATGTTGTCGCCAGTGGTCGGCGGAAGGTGCACGTGCCCGTCGACCTGGGACCGGACCGCAGCGACGCACGGATGCACGCCAAGACCGTAGGATCCTACGCAGTGCCGTAGGGGACCGCACCGCCACTTCCCAGCAAATTAGGGACACTGTTGCTCCTGGGGTATCGGCGAGGACCATTCGCAACCGTCTCCATGAAGCTGGGCTACGGTCCCGCACACCGTTAGGCCGTCTTCCGCTCAAGCCCCAACATCGTGCAGCTCGCCTCCAGTGGCGTCGCGACAGGCGTGAATGGAGGGACGAATGGAGACGTGTCGTCTTCAGCGATGAGAGTCGCTTCTGCCTTGGTGCCAATGATGGTCGTATGCGTGTTTGGCGCCGTGCAGGTGAGCGCCACAATCAGGACTGCATACGACCGAGGCACACAGGGCCAACACCCGGCATCATGGTATGGGGAGCGATCTCCTACACTGGCCGTACACCACTGGTGATCGTGGAGGGGACACTGAATAGTGCACGGTACATCCAAACCGTCATCGAACCCATCGTTCTACCATTCCTAGACCGGCAAGGGAACTTGCTGTTCCAACAGGACAATGCACGTCCGCATGTATCCCGTGCCACCCAACGTGCTCTAGAAGGTGTAAGTCAACTACCCTGGCCAGCAAGATCTCCGGATCTGTCCCCCATCGAGCATGTTTGGGACTGGATGAACCGTCGTCTCACGCGTTCTGCACGTCCAGCACGAACGCTGGTCCAACTGAGGCGCCATGTGGAAATGGCATGGCAAGCCGTTCCACAGGACTACATCCAGCATCTCTACAATCGTCTCCATGGGAGAATAGCAGCCTACATTGCTGCGAAAGGTGGATATACACTGTACTAGTGCCGACATTGTGCATGCTCTGTTGCCTGTGTCTATGTGCCTGTGGTTCTGTCAGTGTGATCATGTGATGCATATGACCCCAGGAATGTGTCAATAAAGTTTCCCCTTCCTGGGACAATGAATTCACGGTGTTCTTATTTCAATTTCCAGGAGTGTATGTGCCACTATTTAAGTTCCAACCCTCGTACGATATTCGTGGCAAGACTGTAACAATGGTTACAGACAACGCTGCAGTTATGAAAAAAACTGACGAAATCTTAAGGATTCGACATTCATCCTGTTTTGATCACTGCATCAACAGTACAAGGTTGTTTCAGAGTAGAAAAATTTTCCAAAATTTTACTGTAAACAAAGTCTATTGTGACATTCTTTCATAGCCCTACACTAGCCAGTGACAAACTGCGGAACGTTAAAAAAAAAGACCAAACAAAAACGAACTGTAACTGATACAAGAGACGCTGACTCGATGTAATAGCTCATACTATATGCTCAAAAGAATTTTGGAATTATGAAGTGAGCTTTCGACTGCGCTCAATGAAAGTTTAAAAGGACCGCCTTCCCTCACAGTAGAAAATTTCTTGCCTATACGAGAGATAATAGGTCTGCATGAACTCTCTGAAGTAGCAACAACAACAATCTCAGGGGAGTCATCCGTCACTGCTTCCTTAATTATACCTCTTATACAGGGTGTGGCGCGGGAACTTCCTTATTTGAAACGCGCCGCACACAGCAGCTGTTACTCATTGTTGCGTGGGTTTCAGTGCAATCAGAAGTGCGAGACATGGCGTTTTTTTTAAGGTTAGTTTAGTAGCGATCATGCAGTGGGCAAGAGAGGAGCGCGCATTCGCCGTTGCGGCCTACTTTTCGAATGGACGTTGGGTCATCAAAACTCAGCGTGCATTCAGGAAACAGTTCAACATCGCGCCTGCAGTTAGTGTTCCTGATGGGAAATCAATTGTTACGTGGGTAGACACCTTTATGGATGCTGGAAGTGTGCGGGAAAAGATACCAGGACTTTCAAGAGCCACCAGAACGCCTGAAAACATCGAGAGGGTAAGGGTGTCGATTTTGAATTCCCCAGAGCGACCTGCGCGCAAACATGCAGCTGCCCTTGCAATTCTTCATGAAGAGTTGAAATTTCATCCGTATAAACTCTCAGTGGTGCACACACTTCATCCACGCGATTTTGTTTCACGAAGAAATGAGTGTGAAGCCTTGACCGATGAACTGCCTCATGCTGCCTTAGTGTTCTTCAGCGACGAGGCCCATTTTCATTTGTCTGGCTGAGTGAATAAACAAAATATGCTGTATTGGAGTGGTACGAACCCCCGAGAACTTCGTGAGCAGCCCCTGCATACAGAACGTGTGACTGTTTGGTGTGCACTATCTAAAGTTGGCATTATTGGCCCATGGTTTTTCGAAGAGTGGCAGTCGCTTCTGAGCGTTATGTTCAGATCACTGAACAATTTTTTCTTCCAGGGCTTGAATAAATGCGTGTGGGTGACGTCTGGTTCCTAGAAGAGGCGCCACAGCTGACACGGCACGAGCATCGATGACCACGTTGCGCGAACACTTCCCCGATCGTCTCATCTCTTTGAGGGGCGATCTCCAGTGGCCAGCACGCTCGCCAGATTTAGCGCCATGAGACTTTTTCTTATGGGGCTATCTCAAATCCTTGGTATACCAATCATCCGCAGATCCTGGCTGAACTACGGAACAATATTCGTGTTGCTATTGCCAACGTCGACAGGCCATGTTGGAAAAAAGTGGACCGAAACATCCGATTTCGACTCTCTAAATGCATTGAGCAGATCGGAAGCCACCTTCAAGATACCATTTTCAAAACTGGAAAAAACTTTAGACATTACTCTTTGTAAAGAAAGAAGAATTAAATTGATGTCTCCAATACATTCTCATTTATTACGAGGTATTTCTGCAAAGTTGTCGGACTTATAAACCACATCAATAACTAATAAAGCACGAAGTGTTCTGGATTCCCTGATTAAATCAGTCAATGAAAGACTGAAACCATTTAACACGCGGACTGTTAATACGCTTGTGATATTATTACATCCTGTGTTTAAAAAACTTGTTTTCCTGACATTTCAAGAGGCAAACACGCTGCAGATTTACTTCAGAAAGTGAGCCGCTATCATCGTATCAACACCAAGAATAATACCAGAATCACAAGCAGCCATGAACTGTGCTAATACATCTATTGATACTTCTACCAGTTTGAAATCGGATGATCTACATTTTCTGCCCAATCAGCAGCAGCGTAATGTCGATGTCGTCAGTGATTACATAACTGACCTACGTCAATATTTTGAAAAACCTGTAATAAAAAAGCGTGCTTGTGTATTACAATATTGGGCAAAATCTAGCAGTATGTTGCCTGTAATGGCCACTAAATATTTGTGCTGTCCAGCGACTTCATTTCGTGCAGAGAGCGTTTTCTCCAAGGCAGGAGGAAAAGTTAACGAAAAACGCAACAGACTAAAGGAGAAGAATTTAAATACCTTACTTTTTATAAATCGAAATTTGAGTATCTTGTAATGTTGTATTTTAAGCAACAGATTAGACAAGAATTTAAATACCATACTTTTTATAAAATGAAATTTGCAAATCTTATATTGCTTTGTTTTAAACAATAAGAATTCTTAGAAAGCTACTTTTCACTTGAAATAACTGCACAAAACGATCATAAGTTAATCGACATATCGATATTTTTTGAAAATCCTATCGACAATATCGGATGTATCAACTTCGATGTACACTACTACGAGGGACACGGTAAGAAGAAAGTGCTCTGCGCGCTCGCGCAAGAAGAGTATCAACATCCCAATGGCAAACATCTGCCGTCCCATTGTTGTGTGCTGAATGGGCAATGTTGGTAATTCAGGCTGTAACAGCAGCGTTAGAGGCTACTGACTTGCTTACAAGTTCCTGCGATTTCTCCCTGACGAGCTTATGGAATGTACTTTTTCTTTGCAAGGGCGACAGATGAAAACACGCAGCTGGTGTCGCCCACACTGACTTTACAAGAAGCTGGCGCCATTCCCCGGACGTAAAGGTTATCGTGTTTGGCCGCTTCGGGGCCAGGTGTGAAAGCCGCGCGGCTGTAACTTTCTTCTCCAGGGACTGACCGGCCTGCCCCCTGGCGCCACGGCGGTGACTCACGGTCCGTCCCGCGTTGCGAGAGCGTGATTCACATGTGCGCTACCTGGCCCGCAGCTGTCCAGCTACGCACTGTTGCTCCTCACACCTGGACGGACTGCTTCACATGACGTCTACTGTTTGGCCACGGTAACTTGACGATTTCGCTAGTGTTGTCATAGGCGGAGAAAATCGACACTATTTCAAAGATATTCGTGTGTCTCCTAGTGCTGCCAACGTCAAGCTGCCCCAAGAAGCGAAGTACACCACTGACCATTAAAATTGCTACACCACGAAGATTACGTGCTACAGACTCGAAATTTAACTGACAGGAAGAAGATGCTGTGTTATGCAAATGATTAGCTTTTCACAGCATTCACACAAGATTGGCGCCGCTGGCGACATCTACAACGTGCTGACTTGAGGAAAGTTTCAACAGATTTCTCATACACAAACAGCAGTTGACCGGCGTTGCCTGGTGAAACGTTGTTGTGATGCCTCGTGTAAGGAAGAGAAATACGTACCATCACGTTTCCGACTTTGATAAAGGTCAGATTGTAGCCTATCGCGATTGCGGTTTATCGTATCGCGACATTGCTGCTCGCGTTGGTCGAGATCCAATGACTGTTAGCAGAATATGGAAACCATGGGTTCAGGAGGGTAATACGGAACGCCGCGCTGGATCCCAACGGCCTCGTATCACTAGCAGTAAAGATGACAGGCATCTTATCCGCATGGCTGTAACGGATCGTGCAGCCACGTCTCGATCCCTGAGTCAACAGATGGGGACGTTTGCAAGACAACAACCATCGGCACGAACAGTTCGACGACGTTTGCAGCAGCATGGACTATCAGCTCTGAGACCATGGCTGCGGTTACCCTTGACGCTGCATCACAGACAGGAGCGCCTGCGATGGTGTACTCAACGTCGAACCTGGGTGCACGAATGGCAAAACATTTTTTCGGATGAATCCAGGTTCTGTTTGCAAGTCCTGTACGGGCCTTTCTGGATACAGAAAATGTTCGACTGCTGCCCTGGCCAGCACACTCTCCAAATCTCTCACCAACTGAAAACGTCTGGTCAATGGTGGCCGAGCAACTGGCTCGTCACAATACGCCAGTCACTACTCTTGATGAATTGTGGTATCGTGTTGAAGCTGCATGGGCAGCTGTACCTGTACACGCCATCCAAGCTCTGTTTGACTCAATGCCCAGGCGTATCATGGCCGTTATTACGGCCACACTTGGTTGTTCTGGGTACTGGTTTCTCAGGATCTATGCACCCAAATTGCGTGAAAATGTAACCACTTGTCAGTTCTAGTATAATATGTTTGTCCAATGATTTCCCGTTTATCATCTGCATTTCTGCTTGGTGTAGCAATTTTAATGGCCAGTAGTGTATTAGGAAAGGTTTCTGTCCACTAGCAAGTAACTCCTGTGAGGACTTATTGTGATTACGTTAGAACAAATTTACTCAAGTTTACTTCTTCAGGTCACTGGGGTAGTTTATTTCAGGAAATTGCTGCAAATACTCGTTATTCTTAAAACTAGAGCAATCTCCACTGTCGTCGTATTATTATTAACGAAAAAAATCGTGTATAATCAACTACTCAATAACAGGAAACAGAAATGCGGCGCAGTACCTCACCAAGGGGTTGCGTCTTAATCACTCTTCGATTTTTGCAAGCAATATTTGCTACTTTTACCTCAAATGTAATGCGTTTAAGGTGACATTAAAAAATCAGCTAAAATTTAAATATTTCTGTACTGCCACTCTATTTTCGCTTCTGGTGAAACAAATTCATTGACAAACTCATTTCTCACTTCCTTGGCTGGTGGTGCCAATTGCATGTGTTTAGGCGTTCCAATGGCACATTTGTTTCGGCCCATGTGTCTTTGTGCCATTCTCCTTATACAGATATTTTCGCTCCGGTACTGAACACATACAACTGCTGTTAATTTTGAGAAAAATTTCGACTAAATAACAAATTTGGCCAGCTCTAGCAGCAAGATGCAAGAAACGAGAACGAATTTTCACTCTGCAGCGAAGCGTGCGCTGATGCGAAACTTCCTGACAAATTAAAATTGTGGGCCGAACCGGAAAACCCAGTGTGGCACACAGTTTTAATTTACCACGAAGTTTCATGCAAGGGGGGGGGGGGCTGCAGATACGATGGTTCCTAATATTCCACCGACTTCTGTGAATGTTTGGATAATGCTCCTTACCGCAGCAGGAAGTTCGACAGAATGCTTAATAACTATGACTTCAGGATTACAATCTTAGACTGGTTGTGAGACAGGTAAGTAAAACACCAAAGACTCAATTACTAAGGCTGAACCGTTATCTAAAAGGAAAACAAACCAGCCATGAAAGTGTGGGTCGTGGATAAAATCGCTGACAGCAGAGGCCATAAGTCAGTCCGTTTACCGTACTATAACTGCGATCTAAATCCGATAGAACTGGCATAGGCCAAAATAAAAAATAAAAATTGCAGGGAGAACAATGACACTGGTGACATGTCGAAGGAAAGACTGCAGAATCTTGTTAATGCTGCCTTCCTTTTAGTTATTGCACAGGACAGGCAAAGTTACTGCACGAAAGTGCAGGTGCAGGTACAATTAGTACTCTTTCCAAACATTACTGCTGTACTGTGTTTCATAAACGCAACGTGCAAGCCGCGTGGGATTAGCTGAGCGGTCTCAGGCGCTGCAGTCAGGGACTGTGCAGCTTGTCTCGGCGGATGTTCGCGTCCTCCCTCGGGCATGGGTGTGTGTGTGTGTGTGTGTGTGTGTGTGTGTGTGTGTGTTTGTGTTTGTGTGTGTTTGTCCTTAGGATAATTTAAGTTAAGCAGTGTGTAAGCTTAGGGGCTGATAACCTTAGCAGTTAAGTCCCGTAAGATTTCACACGCATTTGAACAGGATTTTTTGCAATGTGCAAACAGATTAAAAAAATCTGTTGACTTTGGATTGCAGTGTCGTAAGTTGTACCTTCATCTATTTAAATTTTTCGTTATTTTCAATAAATAAATAATACATATGTTGTAGGGAAAACTCTCCAGCATCAATATGTCAACAAACTAGGTGATTTCCGATCAGACGGGAGTGTCACTTAAGCGTGCAGTATTTCCACGAGTGGCCCCTCCGATATCGTGTTAATCACAAAACGCGCGTAGTGGTGGCACCACTGCTGCAAGCCTTCCCCTATCCGCTCCTCTCCCCTCGGCAACAACAATGAGAGGGCACTGCCATTCCTGACAGCTACCGCACCAATCGTAAACCTTCCGTGCACAAACAGTACGTATCTCAAGTAAAGGCCCCCGTAAACGAGCAAACTTGTCAAATTCGCCCTTATCTAGCCACGGATTTTTCAAACAAAGCCCTACCAACAAGTTTTGTCAGTTTAGCGTCACTGTGAAGCGGACGTTGCCATTGCCGCACCATCATCAAATTTTTTTTGATGTATCACCTAGCATCAACATTACACAATGGCATCCTTCACATTCATCAGTGACTATGTTGTAACCACAGCGTGCGGCGCTTAAATTCTAACTAATGAAATGTTTTTTTAAGCAAGTTTATTAAAAAAAATTACAAATGAAAATAAAAATCCTTTCACATATAAGTAGTGCAGAATAACATTACTGGATGTAACCCCCTTTAGCCGCAATGACCGCCTCCAATCTTGTCCTGAAGCCATCGCACGCACTGTTTAAAACAGCGTTGTCCATATTCGCGTATGCTGCTTCAATGGCGGTGCGTAGAGATGCAACATTAGAGTGGCTGGTCTTACTGGTAACTTGCTCGCCGGCCGGAGTGGACGTGCGGTCCTAGGCGCTGCACTCTGGAGCCGAGCGACCGCTACGGTCGCAGGTTCGAATCCTGTCTCGGGCATGGATGTGTGTGATGTCCTTAGGTTAGTTAGGTTTCATTAGTCCTAAGTTCTAGGCGACTGATGACCTTAGAAGTTAAGTCGCATAGTGCTCAGAGCCATTTGAACCATTTTGGTAACTTGCTCCAAACAAAGTATTCGAGGGGGTTCGAATCCGGGCTATTCGGAGCCAGAACTTCTTTGACCAGAACGTGTCAACGTTATCCCAGAGCCAGTTTTGGACTAAATGGCTCGTATGAGCCGCTGCACCGTCCTGTTGAAAGACATTGTTTCCCGGAGGCCAAAATTATCATCCACCGTTTCACGACATTCATTGAAACTTGCAGACAAACTTCTTTTGTGACAGTTTTCAAAGAAATGTGACGGCATACTATCACCTTCAATGGACAAAACATTTGGAAGCAAACCCCAGACTCCTCCGAAGCGTTATACTTGGCCACAATATCGTAAACAGTTGATCCCGGGTACCCGAAGAATCGAACTATTTCAGTTGCGGCACTTCGGTTGTACTCTGCACTTGTCCGTAACATTTCGGCCATTTTGAGGTTCTGACTGTTTACTAGGCGTCTAGGGCTTTCAAGAACACCACTCGCGACCTTCGGAGGAACTACGATATTGAAATTTGTCCAGATTTAAACGCCCCACGCTGTATAATATAAAGTCATCAAACGAGTTTTAAAAACCATCAGTAGTTTCCATCAAGGTGTGTTTACAAAAAAACAACCCTCATGTTGCTGTCATTTGTTTTCACGTAAAAATCGTAAATATCGTCCACGAATGTATTTTTTAACCATCTTTTAATTACAGTTTATGTAACCTTTGGCTGCCAGCCCGTCCCATTTGTGAGGAATGGAAATGACAATAAAGACAGAGAAAACAGATGCTATCGGTGTTCCTGAGTATTTTGACAGTAGCGAGAGTGGGTATAAATGCAGACAAAGCATACGTGGCATTCGCTTCAGAACTGTGTCCGCAGCTCGTGGTCTAGAGGCTAGCGTTGCTGCCTGTGGAGCAGAAGTGTCCCGGGGTCGATTCCCGGCCGGGTTGGGGGATCATCATCATCATCATCATCATCATCATCATCATCATCATCATCATGGAATTGTGTTTGAAGAAAAAGAAAACGAGCCGCTGGTCGGGGGAAGGACTTAAAATGAAAGAGAAATTTAACCACGGAAACCTGATAAGGGTGCTCTCAGAATCCGATAATTACATCTACTTTCTTCGAATGGACCGTGAAACTTTTAATAACTTTTAAGGCCCTCGTATAAAAGCAAACTTGTGTGTCAAAATCGCTCTTGTCTAACCAGGGATGTGTCAAACAATCCCGTACACGTACCAACAAAGCTTGTCAACTTAATCTTACTTTGGAAGGAGACACTTTTCGCGTATGCTGTATTTTGACACTAGTGGAAACGGCTGCAAATTCAGATAAAGCATTTCTAAAATTTACTCTAGTACTGCGTTTAAAGAAGAAGAAGAAAATAAGACGCTAGCCCAAGGAATGGTTTAAAATGAGAGGCGAAATGCACACATGAAAGCCTGTTAATGGAAATATTACACTTAGAGCCTGGTGATTACATTAACGTTCTGCAGATGGACAGTGAAACTTCTAATAACTTGTTTAGAGTTACTTCACCCTCGCATCGAAAAAGAAGACACAAGTATGCGAAAATTTGTTCTCTTCTACTTGGTCGCGTACCGACAGTTGATTAAAATATTTACAGCCCACATCGTCCGTGGAAGAATGGGAGAACTCCGATTTATTTTATTCCATTACACTCCCGCTCGTATCCTACGCGTAGAATGTTGATTTTGTCCAGAACGTCCACCCTGTGTAAGACGTGACACCTCCACAATTTTGGCCCCTCCACAATTTTGGCCAGTGTTAACTTTGTTTTCATCTTTGAGTTCCCATAGTTGTGGAAACTCGCGATACAGCGAGAGAAACTGTAATCAAACTATTGTTCACGAAATATTTGCGGCAACACATCGACACACTCAACGTCCGCCATCTTTTCGATCTTTCTGTCCAAAATTTCTCTCAAACACGTCAAAAACGACCTATGCTTGACAAACAAGTCAAATAACACCGTTCACGATAAAATGTTTGTCAAACATAGTTAAGTTTGACTAATTGTTTGATCGAGTACAGGACCTTAAGGGTGTATACATACTGTTCAGTGCAGAATCTGATCAATCTGCAGTCAAGAGCGCCCATAGCCGTGAGCAAGGGGGGGGGGGGGGGGGGGGGGAGTGGGAGACACACTCCTCCTTGCTCTCAGGAAAAGGAAAAAATATACTGTAGTCAGCTGTTTTTCTTTCGAGAAAACGACTTAAAAGTCTACCCGACGAGAGGCCCTAGTCGCACGACAACTCAAAAGTCAGTATTTCTTGTGTTGCTAAATATTTACTGGCTTCAATAAAGTAGTTTTCTAGAGTGTGAGGCTATGGTGACATAGTATTTTAGTAACAGGACAAAATTTTTGACAGGATCAGAAATGGAACTTTTTTATTGCTACTTCCAAAATATTAACAAAACTCCATACCGCCGGGTCTTGTGCCCCACCCCTTTCAAACTATCATATGGGTGGCCTTACACGATGACAGTGCTGCTGCACATTGTATAAGGCAAGGAAGTAAGGAAAATGCTCAGAAGACAACGTGTTAGGATGATGCATATATACCTATACTCCCGTAAGTCACCTTAGGGTGTGTGGCGGAGGGTACTTTGTGTTCCGCTGTCATTTCCTCGCTCTCCTGTTACGGTTGTGAATGGTCCGCGGGAAACGTCATTGTTGGTAAGCCCCCATCCGACCTCGAACTTCTCTGGTTTTACCTTCATGGTCTTCTTATGAGACACACATAGGAGGAGAAAATATATTGATTTACTCTTTTAGGAACGTATACACTCTCGCAAATTTGACTAAACCTCACCGCGACGTACGACACCTCTCTTTCAGCGTCTGCTACAGGATTTGGATGAGTATCACCGTGACATTTTCGCGCTTATTAAATAGACCTGTGACGAATCGTTCGGCTATTCTTTGTATCTTCCCTACACCCTTCACCAGTAGTACCGAGTATAGGTCCCAGAGTGACGAGCAATATTCAAATATTTGTCGAACGAGGGTTTCGTAAGCTACCACCTTCCTTGATGAATTGTGCTTCCTGAGGATTATTCCAATTTAAACGCCCCGCTTAAGTCCGCAGGACAGAACAGGTAGTTGGAATTGTGGAAAGGGGCCAAAAGGGGGCTGTCTGTTACACTCAAACACATAACTTTCCAGAATAAGATGTTCACTCTGCAGCGGAGTGTGCGCTGATATGAAACTTCCTGGCAGACCAAACCTGTGTGCCGCATCGAGTTCGAGTCTAGGTCCGGCACACAGTTTTGATCTGCCAGGAAGTTTCATATATAACTTTATTTAGTTGTCCAAACAATACAGCAAAAATTTTTCATCTTAGTTATCAGCTGAATAGGCCACACTATCTTATGCCTTAAGGGCACAACCACTTAAATTTAAAAACGGCTGAAAGCCATTAACTTAAAATTCAGACTCAAAACAGAATATTTAGAAGGCAGAAGGCCTCATGTAAGTAAGTTCTATAACTTAGGTGAAGGCCCAACAAATCTAACACTTGAAAGGCAAACAAGTTTAATTTAAAGACGGTTGAAGGCCCATGATTTAAGACTGCAGGTAAAATTAAAAAAACACACACAAGACAGAAGGCCTTATCTTCAATTAGGCTTAAGGCCCCACACAGTCTTATACTTTAAAGACAAGAACTTTAATTTAAAAACGGCTGAAGGCCGATTACTTAAAACAACTAACATAATTTTTAGCAGACAGAAGGCCCAAAGCTTTATCTTTAAACAATATTGTGCACAGCTCAAAAATGGTTCAAATGGCTCTGAGCACTATGCGACTTAACTTCTGAGGTCATCAGTCGCCTAGAACTTAGAACTAATTAAACCTAACTAACCTAAGGACATCACATACATCCATGCCCGAGGCAGGATTCGGACCTGCGACCGTAGCGGTCACGCGGTTCCAGACTGAAGCGCCTTTAACCGCACGGTCACACCGGCCGGCTTGTGCACAGCCTGAAGGCCCAAACAATCTAAGATTTAACAAGTAAGGAATTTAAATTTTAAAGCGGCTAAAAGCCCATTATTGAAAAACACAACTGCAATAAATTTTCAAAAGGCAGAAGGCCCAAACAATACAAGACTTGACAAGTAAGGAACATTCAGTCTTAAAGTAGCTGAAGGCCCATTATTTAAAACGCAACTAAAAGCATAAAATTCAAACCATCGGCTATAAGCCATTAAAATACTCACTCAAACACCAATAAGAAAAGGCAGTACAGCCAGCGGCGCTCAGAAGTTTCCGGGGGTCGATATGCGCTTGAAATATTAACGTTAGCTTAGGGGAGACAAGTAGTCGGCCCAACTATATCCAATTCGCCGGCAGCCCAACCAAGAGACAGTCAATGGACACACCGACAAGACGACTTGCTTTCCACCTGACCAGCGCACAAGGAACTCCAAAGTCAAAACGTAAAAGGCGTAGCCGCCCACAACCAAGTATGCATAAACTGTCAAAACTACACACACATGTTGGACAGCGACAACACGGTGAGGAAAGGACATTGCCTGAATTTTACGTCAGTGGCCAGGGCAGGTAACCGGAACGCTAACGGCCACAAGGCAGAAAATTCCGCTGGTGCACTTGGACTTCAAATAACTAAAACACAGTTAACTCCACCGGATGGTGGCCAAACTTTCGGCAGCTCGAACACTCGCCGTTGCTCACGGGAATACCCCCAACAGCCAACCATGAAAACCAACGGCACAGTGTGAACAGTCTGGCTTCGGTAATTAAATCACCGCTCAACTTTGATGTCCTGGGTCGGTGAGCCACGAACCCCGTAGCAATCGGAACAGCTCCCACACACTGCGACACTGCGTAGAGACCGCCAGCGGGCCCGGCCCACTGCGCCGCGCGGAGATTTCCTCGCTGATCCACAGCAACAGACCAACTGCTGCACATCGGCTAGCCGGAAACTATAAGCACCAAACCAAAGATAGAACAAGGTGCTAATATCGATACACACCGCTGCTGCCACATTTAGAAAGGGGAAGAACCAGCATAACCGCAATAACCACGGGAAACCAAATGCAGAGTAACAGTCAAGGTTTAAACCAACGCATAAGCAGGGGCCAGCACGGCTCACCAATGAATCTCAGTATGGCATTTGTCTTAGCTGTTGTTACACTTTAAGTTGCACCGTACGAATACTCCCGGATGTTTAATGAATGTGGTTGTTTCCAGTTGTTGTCCTGCAATACCATAATCAAACAGTAAAGGCTCCTTCTGGCTATTTGTGCGCAATATTTACGTTTGTTTATGGCGAGAAACAATTGCCTCTTCCCACAACAATCAGCGATCTTCTGCAGCTCTTCCTGCATCTCGCTACAATTTTCTAATGTTGCGACGCCTGTGCATACAGCAGCATTATCCTCGAAATGCCACGTGGAACTTATGACATTATCCACTAGGTCAGTTTTAATTCAAACATAATACTTTTCCAAATAGTATGTCTTAAAATGAAAGTTTAAAGTAATCTTATTAGCTGGCTGGTTTGTACCTGCACTTCATACTACAGAAGTTACTTATGATGTATTCAGATTTTAATGGTATTAAAATATAACCTTCAGTACAGAGCGAAGCTAAAACGCGGAGGCTGTCTTCCGACATAGAAGTCTGAATTTCCTCTTTTGTTCAAGTTCAGTTTCGAAAATGACCTTTTTCCACTGCTGTTTATGATCATAAGTAAGCAATCTCGTTATTAGGAAAACATCTTTGACGTTTTATGTGACCGTTTTGCGTAAAATGAGCCATAGAAGATTTTTTTTTTTTTTTTTTTTTTTTTTTTTTTTTTTTTTTGCGAAATCTAATTCATTTCAAGCTGCTAAAATGTCGTTCATCATTCTTTTAAAATTCTTAGGGGTTTGACTGTGTGACACTGGGAATTTGACTACTGACTTATTTCACTTCAGCTGTCCACTGGAAAGCTCAGCCGAACAAGCCCACACAAAATAATCACATATACACCTTTTACGATTAGACATATCTATTAGAATAGCTGTTGCTATATCGAAGAGACCAGCACATTTTTTACAAAAAATGAAACTTAATAGTTCAGCTGTTACAATGTAAGAGATGAGGTAGAGAGAGAGAGAGAGAGAGAGAGAGAGAGAGAGAGAGAGAGACAGACAGACAGACAGACAGAGAGACTTAAAAAGTTGTTGAAAAAATATCCTATGTTACAGTTAAGTTCTAGCAAAATGCTCCATATTACATCAGAAATTGTAACAAAATACCTCTCAAAATATATAAATTTTACAAAGCTTATAGAGGGTATGAGGTGGGAGAGTGCGAGGAGAAATTTGGCAATACCGCATTTGGTGCCAGAACTCTCCTAGCGTACTCTACTGTTTAAGTGCACCCCACTCTGTATTTAGGGCATTTGATGATAGGTCAGCTGTGATATATGAGAGTGTGGAGGGTTTTGAACATTAAAACTGTAACAGCTTGAAGACTGTATCGTTGTCTCTACAGTACAGATGCCTTAGCTGACGGTCCGGGTCGTCTATTTACATTACGTTATCCTTGAAAGTTGAATGCACTCAGCATACCTACCTATGTGCTCGTTCAAGACATAGAACTCTTTCTATTCGGTTTTATATATGCTCCACAGAAGCCTACTTGTGGTGGCAGCCGAGAGTTAGCCATTCGTCATGTGTCTGTCTGGGGTGTTTTGCAGCAACGTTTGTGTTTCAAAACATACAGGATTCAATTGCTACAAGCCATCCATTGCGATGATAAACAAGAACATGTAGAGTTTTCTGAATTCATTCTGGGTATGTATATGGAGCATAATAATGTCTTTTCACTTTAATTTATAATGATGAGGCTACTTTCCATGAGAAACACACCACATACCACAGTCGAACATGAAAGATACTTTCCAAAACTTCAAGAGTTTCGTCCCATTTCCTGAGAAAAAATTTTGACACACTCCTTTTTGTGGAAAAGACGTTTATTGGAATCATATATCTGGCCACATTGGAGATCTAGCTTTTTCCCAGTAGCAAGAACATGCCAAAGACCAGGTCAGGGCAACACCACACTGGCACTGACATGTAAGAGCAGCTCTTTAACAGTGAACTGCCCCAATGAAATATCAGCCGTAAGGTGTGTACAGGTCTCACATTGGCCTATGGGTCTAAAAAAGTCGCCTGATCTTACAGTAGATGAGTCTTTTGGTGTGGATTTGTGAAAGACTGAATCTACGTGCCTCCCGTTCCAGCAACACTGGGTATTCTATCATGGTGCCCCATAGCAACAGTGGTGAATGTAGTACTTCCAGACATGGTTTCAAAAGTATGGGATGCCTTGGAGTATCATCTGAATGTTTGTTGTCCGTCCAGTGGAGAACACATTGAAAGATTGCGAGAGACAAATGGAGACATTAGTCCACTTCCATAGCTGACTGCCATACAGAGGACATGGGTACGATTCCTGGTACTACCAAGTGTAAAATTGATAGGAGGTGTAGAAAGGTCTTGTGATGCCAGATGAGGAGTTAGTTGACTGAGTAGTAGTGGCACCACGTCTACTAATCTGACAACGGTTGGAAGTGCAGTGTGCTGTCCCCACCACCACACACCGCATCCATATGACGCCATTGACTGCTGGATGACGCGTCGGTCGGTTGCCCCTATTGGCCCAGCTGTGCCCAGGACGGTAATGATTATCTTCTCTTAAATTAAAGCTTTTGTACTAAATCTAACGGTAAAATGTATCCAAAGGTTGAAGATGTAAGCATGTAAAAGATATATCATTGTAAAAGCGGATGATTCTTTGGAAATAAAAATGTTGTAGTCCAACGCGTAAATTAAAATCTGTTCCACGTTTCTGTCTTCATTCAGGTAGAAGATATATTCTTGTAAAATCGGATGAATCTTTTTGAAACATCGTGCAAG
Source organism: Schistocerca serialis cubense (assembly GCF_023864345.2). Taxonomy (NCBI): domain Eukaryota; kingdom Metazoa; phylum Arthropoda; class Insecta; order Orthoptera; family Acrididae; genus Schistocerca; species Schistocerca serialis. The sequence goes on along the minus strand of NC_064644.1, from coordinate 290,579,980 downwards.
TATGAATGGCCTGGGTTTGTTCGCAGGCGATGTAGATGCATACTAGAAGGATATGTCTCTAAAAAATGTTATGATATGCAACAAGAGTTAAAGATACACCTGGCACAAGGAGAGTCAACTTACCGATAGCTAAAATAAATGTAAATCAATCGCAGAAAATAGAGGAAGAAATCAGTTATCGTTTGAGTATGCTATCGGCGATCAATGGACGCAGTTAGTACGTGTTGAGTTTTGTAACTCACTTGCCGTTCCAAGTGTCATGCAGTGGCATTTTGCAAACTGGACAGGTCAGTTTGTCCAGTAAAATCCGCTAGTTGTCTGGAAATATTAAACTGGACTTTTCAGGCCCTTTGTTCACGCAGGTACTGCCGAGTACCTGTTTAGAGCGGGTGCCTCAGGTAACCTGGAGACACCGGCAGCAAGCAGGCGTATGTCTCGACCAGCCAAGGCAGCAATTCGCAGGCAACTTGTAATGTATTATTGAATACCACTTTGTGCCCTTGTAAGATAGTACGGAATACAGTATTTTCACGTAAAGATTGTGTACTATCTCATCATTGGGGTGTGGAAATAAGGGGAGGTCAGTGAGTCCTTGAGAGGTGGCAGAAGCCCCCTCTCATATTTCTATCTTACTCTGAGTAATTCGATTTTCCTCTCTAATTGCATGCGGTGAAAAGTTGCTATTCCTTCACATGCGGACTTCCCACGCAGCGTCTCTCGTCACCCGGATGGTCAGGTGACAGGCAAGCAATGCTGAGCTTGAAAGGGTTAAGCCAACGTGTGTGAGGGAGTCGACTGGATGCTTTCCAGACGCCGACATTGTCATAAGAGCGGGAGCGACACGCCCAGATGCGCCGGAAGGGGCAGCTGGGCTAGAGATTCCATTGCTTCGCAGAAACTTAGTGAAAACCGTTTCTGGCGGGCTACCAGCGAAGCGTGGGAATGACTTGTGTTCCGAGGCAGTCTTGGCGGGCCACTTCCCGCGTTTTCTGCAAAATCGCAACTGTGATTAGCTTGCTCAGGGCATAGCTCCGTGACGTAGCAAAATCGGCACAGAAATTGGCGCCAAGAATCTCCATTGGTGGAATGGTACTGCTTCGGCAATAGAGTGGAATTTTCCGCCGGTTTTCGAGTTGCTGATTGGAACGTTTAACCATGGCCACTGTCATGGGGGCGGGAATGTTCTGTGTTCGGCTTGTACGGGTGCTCTTGAGAGAGTCGGCTCTCGCCTTTCGGTCGGAGTAGGTTACAAGACTGAGCTCTCGCTGCTCTGGACAGCCTGCCTTCCGTTGGCTGTCTAATATACTTTTATTTAATTGTAACTGTTTGACGAAGTTGCTGAAGTTTCGACTTCAACATAACTTTCCGAGTACAGTTGGCAATTGAGCGTTCTGCGTACAAGCGGCCTATGTTGTCTGTACTGTCTTGAGCAGTTTTGGCTAAAGTTGACTGTATCGGAGTTACTGTGTGACTTCGCTTGTTAAAATCAATCACTGTACCGTCAGTGATTGTGTGGCGAGCCTTCTTCGTCTCCCTCAGAGGCGCATTTGTATTGCTAGGAAGTCTTTAGTCTGGAACAACCAGACCAGAATAATTTGTTTCGGGCTATACTCGCGACATTATCATCACCACGACGGGACGTCGAAGCAACCAGCCATCGCCTCTGGTACGCCAGATCGTGTTCTTGCAGTTAAGAAGACAGCTTGGTAATTTATGTCCGCAGCACCGGCAGATTAGGGATTTTCCTAGGTGATAATCAGAGCTCAGCAGAGCGCGCCTGTTCGTCTTTTTCTAACTTTGTTCTGTCTTGGGTGTTCATTGTCTGAGTTCTCACTACTGTAGCAGCAATTAATGTTGGGTTGGCTGTGTGTTTCTATTAAGATTTGAGTTGCAAGGAATTGGCTCCACATACCACTTCGTCATAAATGTCACAATCTAGTTTAGGGACAACTTCACCTTCACAGAATTTATTTGAGTATCTAATTTGAGCCAATTTGATGTATTGTAAATGTTTCATGTGTTTTGTTTATTATTTGGAGTTTAGTCATAATAAATCATATTGTTATTTTGGACAGAACTTTCATTCTGTTAATCGGTAGAGCAACCCTTTCATTTCTCACTATGTTAATGAAACTTTCCTTTATTTAATTTATTTATCAAATCAAATTATTGCAGGTGCCAAACTCTTTTCTACTCCACTTGCAGGGTCGATTACAGTCAGTTCGCGTTTCTTTTTAATCCATGTGCAACAGCAAAAGTCGGAGTTAGAACAGGGGAGGTTTAGAGCATCATTTACATATGAAGATTCTAGAAGAATTTAGTGTTAAATACACTGCTAGCCCCGGCACCTCGCATCCTATCATACTATGCACCCCAGACTTAATTAAATGTACCAGTGCAGGGTCAGAGACCTGTAAGTGAACTGCGTACATTTTTTGGTCCTCTGCTCCAGACACAGTGAGCACGTGGAATAGTCACGTTCGCGTGTGAATTAGTCCCGGTATTTGTGAACGTCTAAAAACCGCGAGAAACTAACCACGTGAGAGTTGCACTCATTCTCTGTTTCGTCGGTAAGCACTACTGATTGTTCCAAGACCTGTTCGAGACTTCGATAACGACAGCCTTAGCACCAGTGTTCGGAGACATTTTTCGCCGATGTTTAATGTCTCTCGTCGAACGCAGACTACGGGGAGTTCAGATACGGTCGGCGGCAACCATCTCGCGTGACGTCATCTGCTCTCGCCGAAACTTCGCGCCATCGGAGACTGTAGCTGCTGGCGTCTGACGTGTCACTGCTGTTCCAGCTCGCGTCAACAGCAACCTGAAAAGTGCAACTGTTGGCTTCTTGTGACTGTCTGCTGCCGAAACGGATTCTTCTGAAAGAACACTGTTAGTCAAACGGATAGGTGTTGCAAAGGCCGCTATCGCACGCTGAGGGGTTTTTTGCAGCTGCAGATAGTGCTAACATTGAAATGTTGGGATCAAAATTAAACAAACACAGGCGGATTCAGACTCCAGCGGTCGTCTCAAGTTCGGCTGGAAATTGAAGACGAATCCGCGGATCACAGTAAGGACATTGAGGAATTCGAGAATTCCTGGGACTTCATTGTATCCACAATCAATGATTTAATGGAAAGGCACTCTAAGTTACCACACCCTATGGAATCGAATCCTAGAAGCAGTGTCAGTATTTTGAAACTACCTGCTATTAAACTGCCAAATTATGAAGGGTGATACCTCAAGTGGTTGTCCTATGGAGATGCCTTTCTCGGTCTAATCATGAATAATAATTCAACTGATGATGTGCAGAAATTTCATTACCTCCGTTCTTCTTTGAGACAAGAAGCAAAGAACCTATTGAAACATATACCTGTCGCGTCAGGAAATTTATCCATCGCTTGGGGAGTTATTATACAGAGGTACGACAATCCAAACTAATTCCAGCCGTAATAATTGGCCTTACACACAGCTGGCTATGGCTTAGCAACCGATTGTAGGCAATTAATTACCCGTCTGTGTAGCTATTTGAAGGCCTTAGAGGCTCTTAAACTTGACGTCCCACTGCTCAAAGTCATTCTTTCGGGACAATTCTGGCTGGTTTACGTCGTGAGTGGGAGGTGAAAATGTCTTCGTTCACGTTCACCACATTGAATCATCTAATAGATTTTTTGGAAACAAAATGTTAAACTCTTGAACTGATTAGGTTCAGGGACATCACCTCAAAGGATCCGCAAAGGGTTTTGGCTGATGCAATGAGCTTTGTTAACGATATTAGGCCGCAACAAGCAGACAGAATAATTGGGTCACTCACCCCACAAGAATGCCAAAACGCTATGAAAAGGGCCTTTGCTATAGTTCAACATGGTGAGTATGGTAGTGAGATTGCTTTTTTAAAGGCCAATTCTCCTACTCCACTTAATAGCAAATTAAGAGATTTGCATCCATTCGTTGACGCAGGTAGGCTGATGAATGCAAACGCACCATAGGATAAGCGCCATTCTATTATCTTACCACCTAAGCATCATTTGACAAAAATTCTCTTTGTGCATGAACATGAAAATCTGTTGCATGCTAGGTCACAGCTTTCGTTATGTTGCTTAGGAGGTTTTGGAGTCCCAACGGGCGCAACACTGTCGAAGGAGTTATCGGGAAATGTTTGAATGCTTTAGGTTTCAGTTTCAGACTGCAGTTCGGCTTATGACCCAACTACCAGCATCTGGAGTGAACCGTCTCGTCCTTTCCAGCACCGCGGAGTGGATTATGCAGGCCCTGTTACTGTGAAGCATGGTGGAAGGTGGAATATGATTACTACCAAGGCCTACATTGGTTCATTTGTTTTGTTGTTTTTGCGTGTTAAATGTGAGAATCTTTAATGTCTCTTATGCAGTCTGACGTTAATATTTATCATGTGTCTTATGTCTTACATGTTAGTACCGTTTTTGTTTCATATGCAGTGTGATTTTATTGGTTTTGTGTATCCTAGTTACTGTAATTCATTTTATATGCCTTAATACCGTGTCTAGTTACATTTTTATTGTTTTCTTTGTCTGTAATCTACGTTTCCATTTTGTTACTTGTTACATTCACGTTTATTTTGTAGAATGAGAAGACTCATTTTAGAGTGGGAGCATGTTGGGTTGTGTAACTCGCCTGCCACTCCAAGAGCCATCTAGTGGCATTTTGTAAACTGGACAGGTCAGTTTGTCCAGTATAATCCGCTTCCTATCGGAAATGTAAATTTGTGTGTGCAGACCTGACCTTTTCAGTTCTTTTGTTCACGCAGGGACTGTTGATCATCTTTTAGGCGCGGATGCATCAGTTAGCCTGGAGACACTGCAGCGGAATGGACTGATTTTTCACGGTACGGAATTGCATTCACCAAGTAATTCACGTCTGATTGGAAATGCTGTCACTCTGTAATAATGTAACGAGTAATTTTTATTGAGGGAAGTAAGTGCCTATTCTCACTAAACACACGCCACACAGACGACTGTCAGCTTCGGCAGCGCCTACGCCATCTACATGTAACTGTCTGCGTGTAATATGGAAGATGAATAACTTGTGACTTATCACTGACCTTCGTTAATTATCTGTTGCATAAGCGGCTGTTGCCTTATCTACGGTCATTACGTAATTATCACATTACTTGCACTTTGGCTAAAGCGAGGAAGCAGATAACGTCCGCGAAATGCACCAGCTCAGATCCAATTGTTCAATGCAATCAGTAATATGGCCTTTCACTGCGGCTTAGTTCTAAAACCTAGTAGCTATAACTGTCAAGCGAAATGCTGCGCTAATGAAACAATAGATTTGTTATTCGAAGGGCAGATTTACGAATATCTTTTTTTTTTTTTTTTTTTTTTTTTTTTTTTTTTTTTTTTTTAGAAAGAGGTGGAGCCCCTCCACGCCCACACCGGCATGATGGCCAACACAAAAGGTCTACTGCCATCTCTGCATAAGGGTTAGTATTCACTAAAGTGAGGTGTCGCAGGATGTGGGTACTGCGATGTTTGCGTACGTCTGGTTAGGATTAACCATTAATACGCGCTCATCTGGAGATAGATTGGTCGAAATCTGACGAAGGGTAGCGGTTTGAAGGGCAGAGGGAAAAAAGTGCCAAGGCAAGAGCCAAGGGAAAAAAACCTCTGCGAAAGTTAGGTCGGGCGGCAAGAGCAGTAGCGGTTGTCTTGCTGCCTGCGATAGGTTGTGCAAGGATAGGTTTTGTTAGTAGTGGGTATCATGCATGTCGATACCTTGACGTTGTGCGTTTGTGCTGCTCGGCGGCTGGCGCTGGGTGATCGACTTCTTCTTAAATATAGGTCTGTTAGCTGAAGAAAGGAAGGGGAGTTCAAATTTAACGGCTCATTGAGACCGCCATCAATAGACGTGAAGCACTGACACATGGGAACCGGTAGCTATTTGCCATGATAGAGAAACGATCCTTGTACCAAGTGCTGGATTAGTCACGCAGAAAGAGTTTGCAAATGTTGCGCCACCTCTTTCTCTCCCCACATTAGGGTGGCCCACTCCTAGGTATAAAAGAGTCTAATAATATAGACGTGAATGGTATTCTACCCACCGTCCAATGGAAGGCGTTGGTGTCCAAACTTACAGTGAGTAGTAACAATTTTAGCTCATTTCTAAAAGCGAGCACAGGTCAGATTATGTATCATAAGTTGACAACACTGCAAAACTTACAGGAGAATCCCCTAATGTTGTCCAATATAGTCGTAATAACCCGATCAAGTAGAATAAGATTCTGGTGATTACAAATAAGAAAGTAATTAATGGATACCATATTTATTTTTATAGGTCCGCTATTACAGTCGTTCGTTCCTTCTATAGTGAGTTTAATTTTCTTACAATGCTTTAGACACGATATTTTGTGAAGAAAACCGTCTAGTTCACTTATTAAAATTAGATTTATTGCGACGTTTCGGTTACTGGCGTAATCAGTATCAAAAAACCTAGAAATGAAGGTTCGTGTCAGTACTAAAAACTACAGGAAATTCTTTGTTTTGTAAATAAAAAACGTCTTTTTCTTGCTGCATTGTGTTTTATTTCTCCCAGACGCGTTTCGCTTTCTTTTTTTTTTTTTTCTTTAAGCCATCATCTGTGGGATCTAGACTGCTGCAGTTTTGTTTTGGTATGTGTTATTTGTAGATTATAAAATTGTTCACGTCTCGGTTATTTAAAAAAACAAGTATTTGTGTGTTTGCTATGGAGGGCGGACACGCAAACAAACTTGTTACAGGAAATTCATTTCCTATATTAAAAATTTTTGACACGAGCCGTTAAGAGCAGTTTTTCTCAAACTGTTGGGTCGCGACCCCCTGGCAGGGATGGGGAAAGGGGGGGAGGGGCGAACAGTGTGCAAGGGGAATTCGATATATTACAAAAAAAGTTATTAGTAACAAACAATTACGTTTATCTTTTCCGTAGAACAAAGAAGATGCCGTTGATTTGGATTGAATTTTGTCCGATGTCAGTGTTACAAAGAAAGCGATCAACGATAATGAAACCACGTTCACATTTTTGTATCGTTCAAAAAGATGGTTCAAATGGCTCTAAGCACCATGGGACTTAACATCTGCGGTCATCAGTCCCCTAGACTTAGAACTACTTAAACCTACCTAACCTATGGACATTACACACATCCATGCCCGAGGCAGGATTTGAACCTGCGAACGTAGCAGCAGCGCGGTTCCGGACTGAAGCGCCTAGAACCTCTCGGCCACAACGGCCGGCGAAAAGATCGGATCAGCTAGGCGACATCAGCCTTTGGCTGAAGTGCGAAATGTCGGCTTGTAATATTTCTGGTTTTGCAGCCATCGTATTGAGGTACAAGAAGCTCTTCTTAGTGCAGTTGAGAAGGCAGAAGTGAGAAGATGATGTAGTGTAGTGTGAGGTACGATGACAGATGGTTTGTTCGGTAAAGGTATGGTGACAAAGACCGCCTAAATTGTGGTCCTTCTCCGCGATTGACTGTTGCATTCGAAAGTTGCTCCCCAAAATCATAATCTTATGTTATAAATATTAGACAAACTAAACAGTGCATTTACTTGCATTTCAAATTGAAGAATCTCCCTATAGCGTGCTATCATCCCATTACTTCATAAATATTAATAACCAGCAGAATAATAAACAACTGCGCAACGAAAAGGCAGACGAAGCAGTTCGGTGATTTTCGGATCGCGTCTAACGTGGATGGCGGGCGAAGTGGTTCGGCTGTAAGATCAGAGCTGGTTCGGCAGCGTCGGAGGACGGACTTGTTTGCCGCGGTCGTGATCAGTTAAGAATTCATTAGTACCGGTAATCCGTGGTTTGTAAATGTGATAGCTGGACCGACAATCTTGGAGGACAGACATGTATTCTGTCGTGGGCGGCGTCAGGTTAAGACTATATTAGTAGTGTATGGTTACATGGACATGTAGTTGAGAACAGTGTCATAGTAATTACGGAAATATACAGTTCTTTGTTTTGTTGAAGAATGGAAACTATTTGTAACTCTAAAGTGGAATTTAATTGTGCAGTTTCTCGTGTTCTCTCAATTAAAAGCGAGTGGCATCCCGTATAAACAAACTAATTGGAAACTTAATTATTCACATAATATAAGTTCTTCGCCAAAAGTTTCTTACAGCCTCAAGATAATGGATTCACGACCTACTGCATAGGGGACAATAACTACAGAAGACTGCAGGTTGGTGAACACTTATGCATTCCACGCATGGCGGTGAAAGCAAATAGGCACCTCGCATGTACTGTATTCTTTGCACAAATGATAGCAGTGACACGTCATCTGTGGTAACACAGAGGAGGTATGAAGAAGAGAAGTTTTCGAGGGAAGGGGTTTATCATACGCATGTGTATACACTATGCGATCAAAAGTATCCGGACACCCCAAAAACAAACGTTTTTCATATTAGGTGCATTGTGCTGCCACCTGCTGCCAGGTACTCCACATCAACGACATCAGTAGCCATTAGACATCGTGAGAGAGCAGAATGGGGCGCTCTGCGAACTCAAGGACTTCGAACGTGGTCAGGTGATGGGGTGTCAGTTGTGTCATACGTCTGTACGCAATATTTCCACAGTCCTAAACATCCCTAGGTTAACTTTTTCCGATGTGACAGTGAAGTGGAAACGTGAAGGGACACGTACAGCATAAAAGCACACAGGCCGACCTCGTCTGTTGACTGACAGAGATCGCTGACAGTTGAAGAGTGATATAATGTGTAATAGGCAGACGTCTATCCAGACCATCACACAGAAATTCCAAACTGCATCAGGATCCACTGCAAGTACTATGACAGGTGAGAAAACTTGGATTTCATGGCCGAGTGACTGCTCATAAGCCACACATCACGCCGGTAAATGTCAAATGACGCCTCGCTTGGTGTAAGGAGCGTAAACAGTAGACGATTGAACAGTGGGAAAACGTTGTGTGGAGTGACAAATGACGGTACACAATGTGGCGATCCGATGGCAGGGCGTGGGTATGGCGAATGCCCGGTGAACGTCATCTCCCAGCGTGTGTAGTGCCGACAGTAAAATTCGGAGGTTCAAATGGCTCTGAGCACTATGGGACTCAACTGCTGAGGTCATTAGTCCCCTAGAACTTAGAACTAGTTAAACCTAACTAACCTAAGGGCATCACAAACATCCATGCCCGAGGCAGGATTCGAACCTACGACCGTAGCGGTCTTGCGGTTCCAGACTGCAGCGAAAATTCGGAGGCGGTGGTGTTATGGTGTGTCGTGTTTTTCATGGAGGGGGCTTACACTCCTTGTTGTTTTGCTTGGCACTATCACAGCACCGGTCTACATCGATGTTTTAAGTACCTTCTTGCTTCCCACTGTTGAAGAGCAGTTCGGGGATGGCGACTGCATCTTTCAACACAATCGAGCACCTGTGGCGGAGTGGTCACACGACAATAACGTAATGCACTGGTCTGGACAGAGTCCTGACCTGAATCAGATAAAACATCTTTCGGGTGTTTTGGAGCGCCGACTTCGTGCCAGGCCTCACCGACCGATATCGATACCGAACGACATCGATATATCTCCTGAGTGCAGAACTGCGTGAAGAATGGGCTTCCATTCCCCAAGAAACCTTCCAGAACCTGACTGAACGTATGCCTGCTAGAGTGGAAGGTGTCATCAAGGCTAAGGGTGGGCCAACACCATATTGAATTCCAGCATTCATCTACATCTACATCAATACTCCGCAAGCCACCTGACGGTGTGTGGCGGAGGATACCTTGAGTACCTCTATCGGTTCTCCCTTCTATTCCAGTCTCGTATTGTTCGTGGAAAGAAGGATTGTCGGTATGCTTCTGTGTGGGCTCTAATCTCTCTGATTTTATCCTCATGGTCTCTTCGCGAGATATACGTAGGAGGGAGCAATACACTGCTTGACTCTTCGGTGAAGGTATGTTCTCGAAACTTCAACAAAAGCCCCTACCGAGCTACTGAGCGTGTCTCCTGCAGAGTCTTCCACTGGAGTTTATCTATCATCTCCGTAACGCTTTCGCGATTACTAAATGATCCTGTAACGAAGCGCGCTGCTCTCCGTTGGATCTTCTCTATCTCTTCTATCAACCCTATCTGGTACGGATCCCACATTGCTGAGCAGTATTCAAGCAGTGGGCGAACAAACGTACTGTAACCTACTTCCTTTGTTTTCGGATTGCATTTCCTTAGGATCCTTCCAATGAATCTCAGTCTGGCATCTGCTTTACAGACGATCAACTTTATATGATCATTCCATTTTAAATCACTCCTAATGCGTACTCCCAGATAATTTATGGAATTAACTGCTTCCAGTGCTGACCTGCTATTTTGTAGCTAAATGATAAGGGATCTATCTTTCTATGTATTCGCGGCACATTACACTTGTCTACATTGAGATTCAATTGTCATTCCCTGCACCATGCGTCAATTCGCTGCAGATCCTCCTGCATTTCAGTACAATTTTCCATGGTTACAACCTCTCGATATACCACAGCATCATCCGCAAAAAGCCTCATTGAACTTCCGATGACATCCACAAGGTCATTTATGTATATTGTGAATAGCAACGGTCCTACGACACTCCCCTGCGGAACACCTGAAATCACTCTTACTTCGGAAGACTTCTCTCCATTGAGAATGACATGCTGCGTTCTGTTATCTAGGAACTCTTCAATCCAATTACACAATTGGTCTGATAGTCCATATGCTCTTACTTTGTTCATTAAATGACTGTGGGGAACTGTATCGAACGGCCTTGCGGAAGTCAAGAAACACGGCATCTGCCTGGGAATCCGTGTCTATGGCCCTCTGAGTCTTGTGGACGAATAGCGCGAGCTGGGTTTCACACGATCGTCTTTTTCGAAACCCATGCTGATTCCTACAGCGTAGATTTCTAGTCTCCAGAAAAGTCATTATACTCGAACATAATACGTGTTCCAAAATTCTACAACTGATCGACGTTGGAGATATAGGTCTATAGTTCTGCACATCTGTTCGACGTCCCTTCTTGAAAACGGGGATGACCTGTGCCCTTATCCAATCCTTTGGAAAGCTACGCTCTTCTAGAGACCTACGGTACACCGCTGCAAGAAGGGGGACAAGTCCCTTCACGTACTCTGTGTAAAATCGAACTGGTATCCCATCAGGTCCAGCGGCCTTTCCTCTTTTGAGCGATTTTAATTGTTTCTCTATCCCTCTGTCGTCTATTTCGATATCTACCGTTTTGTCATCTGTGCGACAATCTAGAGAAGGAACTACAGTGCAGTCTTCCTCTGCGAAACAGCTTTGGAAAAAGACATTTAGTATTTCGGCCTTTAGTCTGTCATCCTCTGTTTCAGTACCATTTTGATCACAGAATGTCTGCACATTTTGTTTTGATCCACCTACCGCTTTGACATAAGACCAAAATTTCTTAGGATTTTCTGCCAAGTCAGTACATAGAACTTTACTTTCGAATTCATTGAACGCCTCTCTCATAGCTCTCCTCACACTACATTTCACTTCGCGTAATTTTTGTTTGTCTGCAAGGATTTGGCTATGTTTATGTTTGCTGTGAAGTTCCCTTTGCTTCCGCAGCAGTTTCCTACTCGGTTGTTGTACCGCGGTGGCTCTTTTCCATCTCTTATGACCTTGCTTGGCACATACTCATCTAACGTATATTGTACGATGGTTTTGAACTTTGTCCACTGATCCTCAACACTATCTGTACTTGAGACAAAACTTTTGAGCTGAGCCATCAGGTACTCTGTAATCTGCTTTTTGTCACTTTTGCTAAACAGAAAAATCTTCCTACCTTTTTTAATATTTCTATTTACGGCTGAAATCATCGATGCAGTAACCGCTTTATGATCGCTGATTTCCGTTCTGCGTTAACTGTTTCAAACAGTTCGGGTCTGTTTGTCACCAGAAGGTCTAATATGTTATCGCCACGAATCGGTTCTCTGTTTAACTGCTCAAGGTAGTTTTCAGATAAAGCACTTAAAAAAATTTCACTGGATTCTTTGTCCCTGCCACCCGTTATGAACGTTTGAGTCTCCCAGTCTATATCCGGCAAATTAAAATCTCCACCCAGAACTATAACATGGTGGGGAAATCTATTTGAAATATTTTCCAAATTATCCTTCAGGTGCTCAGCCACAACAGCTGCTGAGGCAGGGGGCCTATAGAGACATCCAATTACCATGTCTGAGCCTGCTTTAACCGTGACCTTCACCCAAATTATTTCACATTTCGGATCTCCGTCAATTTCCTTCGATACTATTGCACTTCTTATCGCTATAAACACGCCTCCCCCTTCACTGTCCAGCCTGTCTCTGCGGTATACATTCCAATCTGAGTTTAGGATTTCATTGCTGTTTACGTCTGGTTTCAGCCAACTTTCTGTCCCACTGGGCATTGTGACCGTTTATTAATGAGAGCAGTTCTGGGACCTTTCTATAGACGCTCCTGCAGTTTACTATTAGCACATTAATATTGTTATTCCCTGTTGCATGCCGGCCGGGGTGGCCAAGCGGTTAAAGGCGCTACAGTCTGGAACCGCGCGACCGCTACGGTCGCAGGTTCGAATCCTGCCTCGGGCATGGATGTGTGTGATGTCCTTAGGTTAGTTAGGTTTAAGTAGTTCTAAATTCTAGGGGACTGATGACCTTAGAAGTTAAGTCCCATAGTGCTCAGAGCCATTTGAACCATTTTTTCCCTGTTGCATTTTGCCTACTCCTACCGTGCCGCGTCTCAGTAGGGGTCTTGTCGGGCCTAGGGAGGGAATTCTCTAACCTAAAAAAACCCCATGTGCACTCCACACGTACTCCGCTACCCTTGTAGCCGCTTCCGGCGTGTAGTGCACGCCTGACCTATTCAGGGGGACCCTACATTTCTCCACCCGATAGCGCGATAGCGGAGGTCGAGAAATTTGCACCCCAGATCTCCGCAGAATCGTCTGAGCCTCTGGTTTAAGCCTTCTACTCGGCTCCAAACCAGAGGACCGCGATCGGTTCTGGGAACGATACTACAAATAGTTATCTCAGATTCCACCCCGCGAGTGAGGCTTTCCGCCTTCACCAATTCCGCCACCCGCCTGTAGGAACTGAGGATGACCTCTGAACCCATACGGCAGGAGTCATTGGTGCCGACATGAGCAACAATTTGCAGTCGGGTGCACCCAGTGCTCTCTATCGCCACCGGCAGGGCCTCCTCCACATCTCAGATGAGACCCCCCCCCCCCCCCCTCCGGCAAGCAGACAGAGTGAACACTGGCCTTCTTCCCCGACCTTTCCGCTATTTGCCAAAGGGGCTCCATCGCCCGCCTAACGTTGGAGCTCCCAATAACTAATAAACCCCTCCCCCCGTGTGCCTGCTCGGACCTTGCTGAAGGAGCGGCCGCATGTCCACTCACAGGCAGAGCGGGCGATGCCACACGGCCAGCTTCCACATCGACCCTCCGCCTCGTGCGCCGCGAACGCCGCTGAACCCGCCACTCCCCTTGGGGAGAGGGTGGCCCAACCGCGCCCGGTACCTGCGAAGATGTCTCGACAGCAGGGACAGTAGGTGAAGCATGTAACACCTGGGGTGTACCGTGCGACGCACCAGACTCCCCACTGCCGCTACACTCCGAGGCAGCAGCCTGAAGACGGCTGACCGCGGCCATCAACACGCTCAGCTGTTCGCGAACAGTGGCGAGCTCCTCCTGCGTCCGTACACAGCAGTCACACATCCTATCCATCCTAAGAAATCAATTTACTGTAGAGAGTTAATCAACTTTTAACTAGACTGCTAATTCACTAAAGGCGGCTGATAGTTGACTAAACTGTGGTTGCTAGACACTTCTTGTAGTAAACAATGAAAATAGCACTACCTATGGAGGGCGCCACTAACTTTTGTTAAGTCATTTTCAGCTAGGTGTCCAGAAACTTTTGATCACATAGTGTATCTCCCTCTCTGCCTCTCTCTTTTTCAGCTTGCCATAGGCTGCACTGTGACTGTATCCTTAAGCGCAGGCTCTAGCCCTTGTATTTCGACAACTCCTATAGTCTTGCAGACTTTGCGAGGAAGACTTGATTGCAGCATGAAGCAGTTCCTGTTTCGTAACAGACATGAAGACAAAAGTGGTCTATCAACTTGCGGAGAGGAGACACTCCAAAGGCGAAAACAGGAGGGTATGATCAGAGCAATTTGTTGCTAGGCTTCACGAAAACAGTGTGTAATTTGTTTAACCATTTTGGCTGCTGATAGCATGAAGCCTAACAAGTGAGAGAGACATCCTGAAAAGAAACAGCCTGAATTAACAGGAAAACCAAAAGAATTTTTTGCCCAGGAAACTAAATCTCTTATTATCTACCAAGAAGAATTTTGTTAAAATGACTAATGTGACTTCTAAGACACCTTTAGCCCCGTACTAGATTTTGCACGGGGTTGCGAAATGCAAGAAAGTACACATGGTTCCAGAAACTCTGGTTTTACCGGCAACGATTGTTATAATGTCCACCGTGTTTGGTGACTCATTTGCTTAACATTTGAAAAGTATTTCTTTCTCTGATGAAACAGTGCGTAGAAGACTTTTAGACATTTCTGACAATTTACCCGAGCACTTAATCGATAAATTGCATCACAATTGTTTTGCACTTCAAGTGCACAAAGCGACTGATATTCAGAAAGATGATTACTTGATCGCTTATGTTAGTTTCGTTGATGAGTTCAACATTCGAGTTGACTTGCAAGAAGTCACAGGAGGCTGATTGTTGCCGTGTTCTGAGAATACATCATACTTGCATTGTGGCCGCTGTTCCAAGTCTGTGGGCGCATTAGTTCACTAGCAGGGTTGGTTCGAAGTACTTGCTATGGCATCATGGTCACGAAGTAAAATTCGGGCAATTTTGCGGTACAACTTCGCTCGTGGTTTAAACATAGAACAGTGCTTTGAAGGAATGACTCTTGCACTCGGTGATGTGTCCACATCGTACAACTAATTCGTGTGGTACAGAGAATTCCAAAGAGGAAATTTCACTCTGGAGGGCGGGAAGGCCACGATCATCAGTTACAAAGGAAAACATTGATCCTGCGAGGAATATGGTAGACGAGGACAGGCGAGTGACCTGTAAGTAGATGCAGGATACCTCGGGGCTAAATGCACCAGCAATTCGTTCGATTCTGGAAGAACATTTGCAAGCAAAGAAACTTTGTTGACGCTGAGGCTGACGGAATAACAGATGACATGACGTGTGACTTGGTGCCGGGAGATGTTAAAGTTTTCTAAGCGACAGTCTCAGTATATGAATAACACCGTGACAGGTGACGAGACTTGGCTGTACTATTATGATGTGCCGACTAAGACTCAAAACAAACTTTAGATCTTTGAAGATGACGACACACCCATAGCTGTCAGAAAATCCCGATCAGTAAAGAAGAAAATGATAGTTGTCTTTTTTTTATATCAGGAGGAACTGTGGAGCGTGTTGTTTTGGACACACAGAAGACAGTCACAGGTACACTGAGCAATGCCTGCCCAAAGTCATCCAATCTTTGAAGACCTGCGACCGAAGTCAAGAATGAGCACTTGGTTCCTACATCACGATAACGCTCCAGCTCACCGCGCCAAGGCATGCACCGAATATGTGTGGGGTACAGGACCGAAACTTCTTGAGCACCCTCCTTACAATCCAGACCTTGCTCCTTGTGACTTTGCACTGTTCCCGCATGTGGAAATGAAGCTGAAAGGGGTGCAGTTTTCAAGTGATGAGGACCTCACGCGGGTTTGGGACAAAGAGTGTGGCTTACTCCCTACAGAAACTTGGGAGATCTGGTTTAGGGATTGGTTTTGGAGGCTGGAGAGCTGTATTCAGTGTGGTGGAAATTACTTAGACAAATTAAATAAATAAAGCTGTGCTGCAAAACTTTACTAGTATCCTTTGTAAATATTGTTATCACGTCACTGCAACTTAATCAAGCAACTGTACAAACATGTGAACTTAAAAATAAAGAAGTTCATAAAGAAATTAGAGTTGTGGCAAAACCGAATGGAAAATGGCGTGCTAGATATGTCCTCTACGTGTTATTACTGAGACGACGTGGATAATCCCACACTTCTATCATCATCTTACAACATTAAAAGTTCGCTTCGAAAAGTATTTCAGAGACGATTTGGACAAATTTGATTGGATTAAAAATCCATTCAAAAATGCTCCTGGACCAGAATGTCTCAATATAAGTGAGCAACAACAACTTATTCACTTCATTTGTGATACTTCACTGAAGAGCAAATTTAATGAAGCGTCTTTCTTGGAGTTTTGGATATATATTATCAAAGAATTCCCAACGCCGAACCAAAACGCAATAAATATTTTGATTCCGTTTGCAACAAAGTACGTGTGCAAGACTGGTTTTTCAGATATGCACCAAGCGATGTGGTGCAGTGGTTAGCACACTGGACTCTCATTTGGGAGGACGGCGGTTCAATCCCGCGTCCGGTCATCCTGATTTAGGTTTTCCGTGATTTCCCTAAATCTTGTTGTGGATGACATCGGAAGTTCACTGAGGCTTTTTGCGGATGATGCTGTGGTATATCGAGAGATTGTAACAATGGAAAATTGTACTGAAATGCAGGGGGATCTGCAGCGAATTGACGCATGGTGCAGGGAATGGCAATTGAATCTCAACGTAGACAAGTGTAATGTGCTGCGAATACATAGTGTTGTGGGTTGGCCGGAGAGCCAACACCGAATTATTAGAGGAAGCCGAAAGGCACGCGTTTTAGCTCACGCAGGCTGGCGTGAGGTCTGGAACAGGACAAAGAAATTCGACTTTAGAAAAACGGACGTAGCTGGTGGAATGCTTAACTTTAATCCATTAATGATGAGCGTCGCTCTTGACGGTACATGATTACAGTATCAACAGTAACTGGTACCGGCGCCTTTCTAGGTCGTAGCAAATGACGTAGCTGAAGGCTATGCTATCGTCTCGGCAAATGAGAGCGCATTTTGTCAGTGAACCACCGCTAGCAAAGTCGGTTGTACAACTGGGGCGAGTGCTAGGAAGTCTCTCTAGACCTGCCGTGTGGCGGCGCTCGGTCTGCCATCACTGATAGTGGCGACACGCGGGTCCGACGTATACTAACGGACCGCGGCCGATTTAAAGGCTACCATCTAGCAAGTGTGGTGTCTGGCGGTGACACCACACATAGAATGAAAGATCCCTTATCATTTAGCTACAAAATAGCAGGTCAGCAACTGGAAGCAGTTAATTTCATAAATTATCTGGGAGTAAGCATTAGGAGTGATTTAAAATGGAATGATCATATAAAGTTGATCGTTGGCAAAGCAGATGCCAGACTGAGATTCATTGGAAGAATCCTAAGGAAATGCAATCCGAAAACAAAGGCAGTAGGTTACAGCACACTTGTTCGCTCACTGCTTGACTACTGCTCAGCAGTGTGGGATCCGTACCAGTTAGGGTTGATAGACGAGATAGAGAAGATCCAACGGAGAGCAGCGCGCTTCGTTTACGGATCATTTAGTAATCGCGAAAGCGTTACGGAGATGATAAACTCCAGTGGAAGACTCTGCAGGAGAGACGCTCAGTAGCTCGGTACGGGCTTTTGTTGAAGTTTCGAGAACATACCTTCACCGAAGAGTCAAGCAGTATATTGCTCCCTCCTACGTATATCTCGCAAAGAGACCATGAGGATAATATCAGAGAGATTAGAGTCCACACAGAAGCATACCGACAATCCTTCTTTCCACGAACAATACGAGACTGGAATAGAAGGGAGAACCGATAGAGGTACTCAAGGTACCCTCCGCCACACACCGTCGGGTGGCTTGTGGAGTATAGATGTAGATGTAGATGTAGAAATCGCTTCAGGCAACTGCCGGGATGGTTCCTTTGAAAGGGCACGACCGACTTCCTTCCCTAATACGGTAAGACCGATGACCTCACAGTTTGATTTCCTCCCCGAATCAACCCAACCCAATTCAGATTTGCAACTATGAAGTCGAACTACCGTTCGAAGCTAAATGTAAGCAAAGAACTTCGACTGGCTGTTTCTGCTGTTACACAACGCCTTGAGAAACTTTCTTCTCAAAAGCTAGCTCATCTATCACCTTGAAATTTATAATTTAATTTTTTTTGCTCTTGTAATCCTTGTTTACTGAATTTTTAAATATTGTTAATTTCATAGTTTTTGAACAAATGAAAATGTGATAAAGATAATCAATTTGTTCCCTATTTTCAATATAATAATTCGCATACCGTAGTTCTGGTTCCTGTTGTGCAAATTCCTTCTAAACTGAACACGGTAAAACGTAGAAGAAGGCAAAGAAAATATGAAAAGTTTTTTTTTATTAACAAAATAGGCTGGGAGCCTGGTACTATTTTTGCCTGTGAAGGGGGCAGGAGGGGGGGGGGGAAGTTTGAGAACCACTGGTCCAGAGTGAAGGTTGCTTTCTCGCTGAACAATTACTCGATTGTTGTATAACGTATTGTGAAGGCAACGTGCATTAAAAGTGTAGGTGTTAGCTATTGGTGTTTGATGTGATGATAAAATGTTTTCCTTATAATGCATTTACTTCCGAATATTAGTAAAGATATGTTTTTCACTGAGACACCACTTTTTAATGCTACTGCTACAGCTGTGTAGAGCTGGGGTCATATGAGTTATGTTATTCGACCCCCCTTGCATTTTTCAATATGTCGCTGACATAAATATTACGTATCAGTGTCGGTCAATTTAATACCACAAGTAGATTTTCTGCTTTCACATTCGTTGGCTTAGCCAATGCACAGCCAAACTGCCACCTTACAAACTAACCTAGACCTCGTGCTACGTCGCAGATCAGTCTGTCGCCAGTACCAAGTTTTTTTTTTCCAGGGGGGGGGGGGGGGGATTCCAAAACGTAACTTTATACAGACCGGGCACCAGGTGCCTTACTGTGCAGCCATCTGCAGCCATCTACCATGGTGGACCCCCTTCTATATGCAAAGAAGATAATATCTCTTGATACATTAAACCATTAAAAAGAAGTAGCTCCTTAGCATAATAGTGAAGGCCCTAGGGTAGTAAGCATTCAATATCTACAGAAAGATAATTTTTTGAAATCCTTAGCAAAATGACTGTGGTCTTTATTTTTATTCATTTAATTTGGTTCTAAATATAATTCTTTTCTTAAATTTAATTTCTGACCCTTGAATACATCATTTCAATCATTGTATTAACTTCATTATTTTGCACAAATTAATGAAGTGAATTTGTATTAAAAATATGTTTACAGTAAGTTAGCATTTTATTTTCTGATGGTTACGAAAAGAATTTGTGTTTTAAGTGTATGTATGATGATAACCATGCAAGAAAATGTGTATATTGCTTTTGGAACAATGTATTACAAATATACAGGCTGTAAAACTTGTAGAGGGCCTAGCCACTCTACTTCCACTTGGAACATGGAAGCGTACCATCATGTGACTAGTTATATGGAATACTTCAGCAATTTAAGTCTTTAACAGCAGAAGAGATCTTGTAAAGAACTCCAGTCATCATCAGTGCTTATTTGGAAAAACATCTAGGGTAATAACTGATGCAGTTTGTCAAGCTGCTCAAAACAGGTGTGGCTGCTGCATCTGACAGAAAAAGCACAAGCTCCTCGAACTCCAGTCTTATAAATTTGTAATGAAAAATGCATTAGAATCATGTTTCCCAAATGTAGAAATAGTCTTATGCATTTACTTGACTTTGATGATTAACAACTGCAGTGGAGAACATTATTTTTCAACATTTAAACATATTACAAATGGGTTAAGGAGCAGTATGGGACAAGAACATCTAAACAACCTCATCATAATGAGCATAGAATGTCATTAATTATGAAATCAGCTGAAGCTGAGTGAGTTTTTAGAAATATTGAAACCTCAGTCAAGGCGTAATAAACGTTTGTTTTGCAACTGGTTGGCTGATTTTTTCAACCTCTTCAGATTTCTGTGTATGTCGCTATTTGACACTGTATAGTATCCATGTATAGTTTTGTTTTGAATATATATGTTTTCCTTTTTTAGCATGTTTTTTTTTTTTTTTTTTTTTTTTTTTTTTTTTTTTTTTTTTTTTTTTTTATACATACATGACAACCTCAAGTATATAGACACATGATAGGCGTAGGATCCAATGTTTTTGTTTTTTTTTATATAATGGTTTACATGATTTTTGGCTGTTTGCATTTTTCATTAGCCTCACAATCTTTTTTCATTTCCGAGAAGTTGTTATGCTGCGAGGTGAATATCCCCAGGATATGATGTCACATTTCAAAAGGGAATGTATTTATTTATTTATTTATTTATTTATTTATTCATCCTTGGAACAATAAATATTGTATGGATGTCGTCAGATTACAACACATGAGCACACATACATTTACAATTAAACAGGTTTCTCATATTTTGTGTAGTTTTTATAACTTGTCATACACATATTTATAATTACATAATATTTTGGTGATAATGTCATATGTTGCTAATAATCTACATCTATGTTAAATATTCTTTTACAGTATAACAACTTTTACTTACTAAAAAGGTTTTAAGCTTTTGTCTGAAAGTGAGGGGCTCATTTATTTCTTTAATTTCTTGTGGTAATTTGTTGTACAGTTTTATCCCATTATAAAATATACCTTTTTGCGTCTTTGCCTTGTTCTTTCTATCTAGATGGAGGTGGTGACAAGCTCTTGTTTCATGGTCATGTATTAGGCTGTTTGTGTTGTACATGTTGAGATTTTTCTTAATGAACATTATGTTCTGAAAGATATACTCACAAGAAACAGTTAGAATTCCTAGCTTTCTAAATAATTCTAGACAGTGGGCCCTGTTGTTGCTATTTGTTATTATCCTTATGGCTCTTTTTTGTACTTTGAACACAGTTTGTATGTTACTGGCACTTGTTCCCCAAAACATGATCCCATAGCTGAGGACTGAGTGTAGATATCCGTAATATGTTATTTTAAGACAGGTATTATTGCATACCGGTGCAAGGATTCTAAGAGCATAGATAGCATGCTGTGAATTATTTCTTTGCCAAAATGTTGACATGGTTTGTCCATTTCAGTTGGCTGTCTACATTCATCCCTAAGAATTTGGTACTTGTTACATATTCTAATTCATTATTATTAACTTTTATTCTAGTGGCATTGTGTTTTTTGTTCAATTGGAAGTTAATATAGTTAGTTTTCTTTACACTTAGGGTTACTTTATTTTTTAATGACCAGTTGTGGACATCATTGAGAGCCTCGTTTGCTCTTTCTGACAGTTGTGTTGGATTTTCACCTGTTATTACTATGTTGCTGTCATCAGCAAAAAGTATTTTTTCGCCATGTCTGATACTTTGTGGGAAGTCATTAATGTATATAAGAAACAATATTGGGCCTAATACACTTCCCTGTGGGACGCCTATATTCACATTTTCTGGGTCAGACAGGTGTTTTATAAGGGAATTGTTTGAAACTTGTGATATCTCATCTTGTTGAACTCTGTTTTCCAAGTATGATTTGAACCACTTCTTTGTCACACCTCTTATTCCTATTTGCCCTAATTTATGAAGTAAGATTTTGTGGTATGCAAGAATACTACACCACTCTAACTGTTTCAGCACTTATGTTGTTCCATATAATTGTTGTTGCATAGGTCATTGTAGATAGTTTACAATTTAAGAATGTGCTTTGGGAATTACATTTAAGATTGTCTTGTAAGTAAATGCCAAGAAATTTTGTTTCAGTGACACTGTTAATTTTTTTGGTTTTCCATAGACATAATTGGTTTTACTGGATTTTTATTTCGCTGCCTATGGAGGTGTATGATGACTATTTTTTGAGGGTTTATCAGTAGCTTATTCCTCACAAAACACTACGAAATTTTTTCATTTGCGACTTTAGCATACAGACTAAGGGCCTTTTCATTTTCACCCTCAGTCAGACAGTGGTGATGTCTGCAAATAAGACTGGTTCAAAGTGTTGAACATGTAGAAGGAAGTCAGTTATGAAAACTAAGAAGGGGAAAGGACCTAAAATTGAGCCTTGTGGTACATCATGGGTTAATGGGGAAGGTTTCAAGTGCTAAGCTTGGAGTTAGTTTTTTCCATAGGTTTGATCTCCGTTATCTGAGAGATATTTTCTAAGTAGGGTTTCAGTGACTCGCTTGGCACACCTTTTACACCACAGCACTCTAAATTTCTTAGAAGAATTTCATGATCTGTTAGGTCAAAGGCTTTGGTTGAATTCCTGAAACATTTGTGCCACTATTCACTGCACTTAAAACACAATTTATGAGGGTGAAAGTGGCTGTTTCAGTACGTGCTTTGGCCTGAAGCTATGCTGTCATCCTGAGATAATATTATTTTTGTTAAAAAATTCAGTTAATTGTGACAGAACTAATTTTTCAATGATTTTTGAAAAGCCTGACAGGAGTGTCTCAGGCCTATACAGTTGACCATCTGTTGCCAATCACCCTTTTTGTAAAGCAACACAACTTATGGAGTTTACAGCTGCTGCAGGAAGATACCACTCAACTGTGAAGAATTGCAGATACGTAGCAGGGATGGGAGTATCCGTTCCACCGATATTTTTTATAAAGTCAGTTATCATCAATTCCGGCTGAACAATTATTTTTTTATGACTTAATGGTGTGTAACATTTCTTCCCTGCTTATTGGTCAAAGGAACATGAATGCACTGTTTACACCTATTTCAGAAATTTCCTCTAATAGT
Organism: Schistocerca serialis cubense; assembly: GCF_023864345.2. NCBI lineage: Eukaryota > Metazoa > Arthropoda > Insecta > Orthoptera > Acrididae > Schistocerca > Schistocerca serialis. Next base: position 290,557,240 of record NC_064644.1, on the reverse strand, counting down.
TTGTTTGATGCTTTTTCCCATTTGTCACTTCAATGAAACTAAATGAAATAGAAATAATGTTAAATGACCTAAATGATATTTCTGTACTATGCTTTACAGAACACTGGGTCAAACAAGATATGTTACAGCAAACATACATTCCTCAGTTCAAACTTGAAAGCATGTTCTGTAGGAAAATATCAAGTCATGGGGGTACCTGTGTATATGTTAACGAAAATGGTGTCTGTCCAGTGAAAAAGATATAAAACTCTCTATAGCTGAACTACCAAGGCAAAATACAGTTATTATTTGTGTATAGAGGTCAGCAGATGGAAACAAAAAAGTGTTTTACAATCGTATAGAGGATCTCTTAGAAGAAATATAATTGTATATAATGAATTTCATATCGCTTTCTGGAAATCCAATAAATTCAGAGATGACATTATAAATCTACTATAATCATTTAGCGTCAGTGCAGCAGTATCTGAACCAACTCGAGAAACACTGCATCTATAATTGATCAAATTTTGATAAATATGTGCAAATATGACTGTAACATACAAGTTGTAAACAGGGGTTTTAGTTATCACAATGCTCAAATTCTTGCAATGAGTATTTCAGACACTTAGTTCCCAGTAGAATATGACACACTGTAAGGAATTTCAGTACAAAAAATGTGGAATATTTTTGTTCTCTCATAAAGGGTGAAAGTTGGAAAGATGTATATGACTGTAATGATGCTAATGAGAAATATGACAAGTTTATGGCTACATTCAAACATTTTTTAAGTGAACTTTCCCAAGAAAATAACTTCCTTTAACTCTACTCAAAAAACAAACAAGTGGGTTACAAAAGGGATAAGGATATCATGTCAAAATAAAAGGAGATTGTATGAGTACTTCAACCAAAATACTAATCCTGACTTTGTTACATATTTCAAAAGGTGCGAAAGAATACTAACACGAGTTATTTCAAAAGCCAAAAAACTAGAAATGACAAAATATTCTGTAATTCCAAGAATAAATCTATTTGTTTATTCATTTTGATCCAACATCAACTGAATACAAGAAAGGTTTTTTTTTTGTTCCAGTCTTCTGGATAAGTCAGAGCCTTACTTACTAGGATTGCATATTATTGGCTGGCACTTTTATCTACACAACTTTTTCTAAATTTAGTTGAGAGAACAGAGTTACATATATGGACTATACATAAAAAAATTGTTATTGCCATACTTAGATTAAGGAATCTACAGTTTGCAACACAGTATTCATATCTGACATTCAAATATTTACAGTCTGTGACACAGTCTAAGATATGAGATTACATATATTTTTAGATAGATGGTCTTCCATCACACAAGTGTACTAAATCTAGAAACTCATCTATTGAATATACAGGATTGTTTAGGATCCATAATTTTAATTTCATTTTTAGTTTTGTAATGGGCAATTTGGAGATATTAGGATGGAAACAATTCAGTAGTTTTATTTCTGCACAGTGAGGGCTTTTCTCATAAAGTGTTGTTGTATGGGAGACATGTGGGGTCTCTCTCTACCTCTAGTGTTGTGATCGTGTATTTCTTTATTAAGTGTTTTGTTACTGTTTACTGCCATAATGATTATCTTCAGCACATACAGGTTATGAACAGTTAGTATTTTAAATTCTTTAAACAAATTTCTGCAGGACTCCCTAGCACATTTCTTTCCCATAATTCTAAGTGCCTTCTTTTGTAAGATAAGTACACTTTTCATATTACCTTTACTGCTGGATCTCCATACCTCTATCCCGTAGCTTGCATGGGATTCAAATAGTGCAAAATATATTTGCCTCAGAGTGGTGATGTTACAAAAAGGTGTCAGTTTTCTTAGGACATATATGGTAGTACATAGCTTTTTGCAAATATCATTCACATGATCAGACCAGTTTAACTCTGCATCAAGTGTCAGGCCAAGAAATTTGGTTGAGTATTGTTTTTTAATGTATTCGTCACCCATTAACAATTGGTTTTCATGAGTTTTTTGCCTCCCAAGATCAAATTCAATATAGACAGATTTATTTGTGTTTAATTTTAGTTTGTTTTCATTAAAATATTGCAGAATTAAGCCTGCTGCAGTATTGGATTCCGCTTCGAGCTGTGAATAGCTTGGATTGCAGCATATTAACGTGGTATCATCTGCATATAAGATAGCTGTTGCATAGTTTGTTATGGACTGAATATCATTAACATAAATAATGAAAAGAAGTGGTCCTAATATTGACCCCTGTGGAATACCAAAATTTATGTCAGTGGTGTTTGATTTGTATGCTCCCTCTGTAGTGCTAATAGACACAAACTGCTTCCTATTTGCCAAGTAGGACCTCATCAGATTATGGGCTGTGCCTCAAATGCCATAGTTTCACAGTTTGTCCAGCAATATGGTCATATCAACACAGTCAAATGCTTTTTGTAAGTCCAGAAAGATGCCACATACATATTGTTTATTATCTATTGCTTGAGTGATACCTTTGATTAAGTTGGATGCTGCTGTAAATGTGGACAACCCCTTGACAAACCCATACTGCCCCTTAGAAATCACTTTTTTGCATACCAGGAAGTTCCAGATTCTTATGTATATTACTTGCTCAAAGGTTTTAGATATTATTGGAAGAGCAGAAATGGGTTCAAAGTTTTCTACTAGATTCCTGTTGCCTTTTTTAAAAATAGGCACAACTCGGGAAATTTTCAACTCATCTGGAAATAGACCATCTTCCATATGAGAGTTGATAACTGTTGATAAAGGTGATGCAATTTTATGTATACATTTCTTAAGAGTGTCCAGACTAAGACCATCATATCCTGCTGCATGGGAATTCTTTAAGCTACTCACTATTTTAATTATTTCTTCTTTACTTGTTGGCATGAAAAATATACTTCCTGACACTGGTGTTCCTCTAAATTTGTATTTATGATTTTTAAGCTGATTGATTATGCTGGAGCCAGCAGAAGCAAAGTAATTGTTAAATAGATCTGCTATCTTATTCTGATCAGTTTCTATTGTGCCATTTATCAGTAAGTGATTTTTAGTTGTATGTTTCCCAGATTTACCTATGTCTCTATTTACTAGTGACCATGATGTTTTGGAGATATTATTTGAGTTCTGAATGACACTTTCAAAATGTTTCTGTTTTTCCGAAATTAGAAGGTCTACATAGTATTTCTGATACTTTTTGAACTCTTCTTTTAATTTTTTATTGCTCAAGTCATTTAACATAGCAAACTCATACTATCTTAGTTTTTCTCTAGCCTCAGTGACTGAACTTGATATCCCGTTTCGGGTTACAGCATGTGACTGAATTCTCTTTTTTATTAATGGGTAGGCTTGGTTAAGAATGTAGAATAGTTCACTTGAGAATTTGCCATAACTATTGAGTGTCATTAGAACACTGTTCCAATCCACATTCCTTAGATATTATTCAAATCAGTTATATTTTGGTCTGTATTCATCCTAATATATCTATAGCAACTGTGTGTAGGGACCTTTTTTATGTGCACACTGCACATCTACTGCACATCTACTGCATGGTGGTCGGACAAAGCACTTATAATAACAGAAGATGTAAGATCGTAAAGACAAATACCAGTGATTATGTTATTTATTGCAGACTGGCATGTTTCAGTCTCCCTGGTTGCAGTGTTTATCAGGTATCTTACATTATATTCAAGAAGAGTATTCTTGAATAGTCTAGTGTGTAACTTATCTGCTAGTACATTTATGTTGAAATCTCCTATAATTACTAACTTGTTCAGGTGTGATATAAAAACATTCTCTATCATGTCACAAAACTTTGTTAAGAAAACTTCGAAGTTTCCACCTGGCAGTCTATATAAACATATAACATAAATTTCATCATTTGGTATCTCTATACATGCTGCACATAATTCAATTGTTCCTTCTAATGAATATTTACTTGAATTTACAGAATTAAATCAAATGTGCTTTTTACATACATTGACACACCCCCACCTCTGATAGTAGATCTGCAGAACTTATTAGCTAGTACCATGTTTAGAGGTTTAAAAAGTTCTAATTTGGCATCAGATAGCCAGTGTTCACTAATGCCAAGCACATCAGGCAAAGTTTCATTTACAAACACGTCTAATTGTTCATATTTCTTGCTTAAGCCATGTACATTCTGGTGGATTATTTTAAAGTTGTAAATACCTTGTTGTAGATTTCTCTGCTTTACCGACTTAAATAAGGTCCTATCTCTGTTTCTCTTGTGGGCTTCCTCCTCTTTCTGGTTTCCACTAAAAATCATTTAGATGGGATGAAGGCACTGGCTTCCGTCTGCCGTCTGAAGTTTTTTTAGTTGACAGTACTGGTTCTGCTAATGTTGGAGTTGATTCTGCTGCTATTGTGGATGGTTCTGCTGCTGCTAATGATGGTTCTGTTGCTTTTGCTGTTGATTTTCCTGCTGGTGTTAGGGCTGATTCTACAGTTGATGGAGCTGTTACTGCATTTGTTGTTGTTAGTGTAACTGTTCTTGATGTTTTTACTAAAGCAACCTAGCAAGTTATAAAGAAAGGAATGGGCACTATGGCAGCTAATCACAGTAATATAGAGCTGATTATGAATAAAAATAAACTAACTGACCCCAAACATGTGGCTAGTGTTTTCCACAATTATTTCTCTAATATAGCACAGCAGTTAATAAATACACACATTGTCGAATAGCCAGCCAGTTACTCAGACCAAAAAATTCATCCAAACACTTTATTCATGTATCCAGCAATACCTGAGGAACTGTCAAGAATTCTAAAAGAATTACCTAATAAATACTCAGTGGTTGTTGATAATATACCAGATGCTATTATCAAAGTTAGCGCAACATTTATTGTGGAACCACTAACAGACATAGTAAATTCATCTTTTGAGAGTGGTGTATTTCCAAATAATCTAGAAGCTGTAAAGGTGCAAAAAGTGATATTGCTATTATAGGCCAGTTTCAGTATTGTCAGGCTTCAGCAAAATTATGGAAAAAATGTTCGTTAGAAGAGTAACCGTTTTCTCGGATAAAGACAGGCTGATAAGTGACCCCAACAAAGGTACAGAGCTGGAAAGTCAACTCAAGACAGCAAATTTTGCCTTCTTAAATGAAGTACTAAAAGCAGTGGGTGATAAGCAACATATATCTGGGATATTTCTGGATCTAAGTAAAGCCTTTGATGTTATTGATATGGCATTCTCTTCTGTAAATTAAGTAATTATGGAATGAGAGGCCAGTCTGAAAGGTGGCTCCAGTCTTACCTCAGCAATCATCAGCAGATTACAGAAATAAAACACAAAGATAGTGAAACAAAAAAATTTCTAGTTTTTACAGTGATGAGGAGAAAATGAAGTAAGGAGTCCCACAAGGGTCAGTTCTGGGACCTGTCCTATTTCTGCTGTATATAAACGACTTGGCTAATAAAATACACGATGGAACCACTGTAATCTTTGCAGATGACACTAATATTCCAGTTAAATCACAGAACAACGAAAATCTGCAGGAGACTGCAATATCAATTATGCATGCCTTAATACAGTTCAGAACCAATAGGCTCATCATAAATTCTGAAAAAAACTGTGGCGGTTAACTTCCGCACCACACAAAACCTCCAGCCTGCAAACCATGTTTTCACTATTGAAGTAAAAAATGTGTCGAAGGTCAGTCATAAAAAATTTCTAGGCATTCATATTCAGGCAGATCTGATGTGGGAGGTGCACCTAAACAATTTAAATAAGAAACTGAACTCACTTGCATATGCTGTTAGGATCCTAACTCAGAATACAAGCTGTTCAACAGTGCTGACAATGTACCATTTTGTTATACAGTCGCTACTTATGTATGGAATAATGCTTTGGGTGATTCCACAAATCATAAATAACATTTAAAAAACACAAAAAGATTATCAGGGTGATAAAAAAAGCTAAATGGAAGGATTTTTGTAGACCCTGTTTTAAAATCCACAAAATATTGCTGCATCCTTGCTTGTATATATACAAAATACTAATTTTTCACAAAAGGAAGCATATTAATAAAGGAAAATCTCTTCAGACACAACTATGATATACACACATACAAAACAAAGCAGAAGAGGAATCTACACATGAAAACAGTAAATACAAAGTTATGCAAAAGAGGAGTGTATCATACTGGAATTATGTTATATAACCATTTGCCTTCTTACCTAAAATGCATACCAACATCAAATGCATTTAAAATAAAGCTAAAACAGTTCTTGCTTGAACACTGATTCTGTTCTTTGTCAGAATTTATGGAACATCGTAATAAGTAAACCTCATTTAGCAAATTTTACTAATTGTCAATTCATAATAAAGTGTACATTGTGCTTATCATGTCATCTCACTGCTATTATCACATGTAGAAGCAATGTAGTACACCAGTCTACATTATTATGCATTTTGATTATGTCAACAATGTAGTTAAAATGACTGCTGTATTGTAAATTAACTATGTTTACCACTGTCCTGTATCGCATCTGCAAAGAATGTACTAAAATTATTCTTGAACAAATAAATAAATAAACAATAGCTCACCAGCAATTTTGGTATAGTAACTACTCAAGTGATTACCAATTAATTTTGGATCAGTGCTCTCATTGACAGCATGTGACAGTGCAATATTTTTGTGTATTGCTGCCGTCCCAGTAAATCTCTGTACCATGGTCCATGTAGTCCAAGTTTTATTTCATGACTCCATAATAAATTTGTTGTTCTCTCTTAATTTTCTTCCTTTATGCCATGACTCAGAATTAACTCATATTTCATAAAGTAGTGAACAAATTCAGGGCTACTATCTTTTTTCGTTAGTGCAAAAAGTATTCATTTTGCTTTACATGGTACTGTGATCCCTGATGCGATTCGTGTTTTGGATCTTCTGGCGCCTTTACTAATTATTTTCTTTTTTGGAAATGCCATTTCAAAACAATGCCTGTAAATTTCCAGGAAGTTATCCAGTTTTTTATCCATGTTGTAATGGTTCTAGATTTTATCCATGAGTGGGTTTTTAGCATATGTTTGAAGTGTTCAGTATTTTGTTCAATATTTTGCTTACTATATTTCCTTTTGTAGATAACACTTCCATCTCTATGCAAGACATTACTTCCACATCTTCTTCTTCTTCTTCTTTGTCTTCTTCTTCTACGTGATCAGGCCCAGTGGACCACACACTGCTACAAGTTTCCTCTTCCATTGTATTCTGTCCATTACTGCTATCCTCCATCCGCCCACATCTATTGATGCTTGGCTTAAATCTTCATGAAGGCCATCCCTCCAATACTTCTTGGGTCTCCCTGGGGGTCTCTTTCCTGTAGGTGTGAAATCCAGGAGCTTCCGAGGCCATCTGTGATCTTCCATCTGGGCCACATGGCCTGCCCACTGCAGTCATTTGATTTTGACAGCTCCTGCTATGTTGAGCTGCTGGTATAGTTCCTCAAGCTCTTGGCTGTGTCTGATCCTCCATTCCACTGTGTCTGCATCCAGAACCAAACTGAAGATCTTCCGAATCACTTTTCTCGCAAAAACAAGAATTACTTCCACATACAGTCAGTAGTTGTGCACTGTGGTCACTGTAGCCAGTATTAAAGTTTTCTGAGATGTTTATGTCTGTGTTTACAAAGATCTGATCAATATTTTAGCATTACTTTTTGCTGTGCCGTACAGAAGTTATACTCCTTAATAATATTAAAGAATTTTTCTCTTGAGGGCTGTGAGTTAAAAGATCAGTATTAAAATCACCAAAGAGAACTACAGTTTTGCATGTATTTTTACGTTTTCCTAGTGCAAGGTGAGGGTTTTTTTATTAAATAAGATGCATAAATTGCTATCAGGGGATATGTAATCAAATATTATTACGATTTCCCTGATGTTACTTAAAATGCTTCAAAGTATTTTTCACTGCCTAACTATATAACATAGTGTAATGCTCCTACTATACTGACCTAAAGAGCAGTTAGTTAGTTAAGCCTTTACCTGATGATTTTTGCAAAAAAGTTGATAATGAGATGAGAGTTTAGTTAGTTGCATGTGTTGTGGGTCATAATGACAACCTCTTGCTATGATCTGGAATGAGTCAGCTTTACAATTATAGTGTACTTTCTCAACAAAAAAATGCCAACATGTCATTACCTAAGTTTCCTTTTTCACTTCTTTTTTATAAGCAGATATTTCCACAAGACTCAGTAGTGAGACCCATTCATTCCTGTCTACATAGGATTTAAACGAAGAATGCATACACTGTACAACAGAGGTGTAGGTGAAATAGAGACTAACAGTTTGATATAGGACACTTGTAGTCCATCAATCTGAGAGACTGACTCAACTTTGCTACAAAAGTACCTTAGCTACAGTATATGTGTGCCGCTTGAGATTTTGACTGAAATTGTCCTTGAATATTAAAAACCCCTTGTTCTTACACTTAAAAAACAAAATTGATATTTGTGTAAATCTTGCGTCAAAAGTATTGTGAATTTTAACAGTCCAAATTAACAGTTAAATCGTTTTGTTTGCTGGCATCTTACTATAAATAATCCAATAGACATAACAGATCCTGGGTGTTCCATAGAAATATATTGAATCCAAGCTCTTAATTACATGCTTCAGGCATGGGCCATCATTAGACAATCTGTTAAAAAACATTTACACCATGAGCACAAAAATACTTCATGATCCACAGAGTAAGGTAAAAAAAGTGACAGTCAAATTCACTGAATACATACCAATGTACATAATGAAGAAGGGTGCATAAGCACTGACACATAGTGCATGAGATTTCACACAGAAAAACTGTCAGATTCAATGGCTGAACATGAAAGTAAAGTGAACAAACCATGCTAACCAGAGCAAAGTAAACTAAATTGGGTGAAATTATGTATCGGGTTCCCCAAAGTTCAATCTTAGGTCCACTATTGTCCCTCATATATGTAAACGATCTTCTGTTTAGTATACAACAAGCAGAATTATTTCTTTTTACAGATAACACTAGCATTGTAATCACTCCAACCACATGTACAGAAACAATAGAAACAGTAAAAAAAGTTCTTAAAAATATAATAGACTGGTTTTCTATGAATTGTCTCACCATCAATTTAAAAATAAAATAAAATAAAAACACAACTTATTCACTTCTGCACATTTAGAGGTATTACACCAGTGATAAGTGTAACATATGGTGAGGAAATAACAAATAGGATGGAAACTTTAAAATTCTTAGGTGTCCATATTGATGAGAATTTAAATTGTAAAAAACATATTTTGGAACTCCTAAAACAACTTAGTTCACCCACTAAGTTGACTCATCTTTAAGCAAGAATGTCTTCATTGCACAAAAACATGCTGTCAGAATAATGTGTGGTGCTTACCCATGATCATCTTGCAGACATCTCGTTAAGCAGTTGGGCATTCTGACTACTATTTATTCTCTCATGATGTTCATTGTAGATAATCCTCTAAAGTTCAAAGGGAACAATTAAGTACATAATTACAATACCAGACGGAAAAATGATATTTGTTACTCCACATTAAGGTTGTCTTCAGCACAAAAAAGTGTGCAGAATGCTGCAACAAAATTTTCTTTCACTTACCCAGTGATACAAAATGTCTGACAGGCATCAAAGTAAAATTTGGAAACAAACTGAGAACCTCCTTGTATTCTGTGGAAGAATTTCTATTTCTGTTCTGTGTAAGAGATAATGGATAGGACTAACTATCTCATAACATCTGCATATCTTCTTTCTTGCCATTTTCTCACATGATATATTGCAAACTATGCAACAGGTAGATTCGAAATATCTACTTTTCTGAAAAGCATTTGAACTGCTACCCCATTGCAGACCATCAATGAAGGTACAAGCTTACAGAATAGTTTCCCAGATATATGAGTGGCTCAAAGACTTCTTACGTAATAGAACGCAGAATATTGTCCTTGATGACGAGTGTCCATCAGAAACGAGTATTTTCATGAATGCCATAGGAAATGTGACAGGACTGCTATTATTTTCTATACATGTAAATGATCTGGCAGACAGAGTGAGTAGCAACCTACAATTGTTTACTGATGATGCTGTGGTGTACAGAAAGGTGTCGAAGATGAGTGACTGTAGGGGGGTACCAGATGACTTAGACAAAATCTCTAGATGGTATGATGAATGGCAGCTGGCTCTAAATGTAGCAGACTGTAGGTTAATGTGAATGAATAGGGAAAACAAACCTGTAATGTTTGGATACATTGCAATTTTCTCACATGATATATTGCAAACTATGCAACAGGTAGATTCAAAATACCTACTTTTCTGAAAAGCATTTGAACTGCTACCCCATTGCAGACCATCAATGATGATGCTGGCACAGCAACTATGTAAAATGCTACAAACATGTGAGGATTGTGGTTGGGAAGGTGACTGGCTGTCTTTGGTTTATTGAGAGAGTTTTAGACATGTAGGGTTCATTATTAGAGGAGACCACTTATAGGATGTTAGTGTTATCTAATATTGAGTACTGCTGGAGTGTTTGCAACTGTTATGTTGAAAAGGAGATAATAGAGAGAAGCAAATTCTATAGGCTTACTCTGTCAAAGATTGACTTAGTATTTGGGAACATAAGACCAACAGCAAGAAATTTATCTTGGTGTATTTTCACGATCAATCTGTTGTTTATATGTTTATTCACTGCTTAATGCCCTCTGTATGGGAAGTGGATGTTTTTTACCAATACTGTTGTTTCTAGTCCACCAGAAGCTTTGCACATTTAAATCTGTATCACCATCTTCCTCATGATGTTATCTAGCAATACTGACAAATCGGTTAGAATCACTACAGACAGATTCAGAGAGGAAACTGAAAATAAAGCTGACAATTCATTGCTGCTTTCTCTTATTGTATACAATGACCATGAGTGACTACAATCTCTAACATTCACTTTTAATTCATTCTTACAAAAATCTTCCGTATATGGATGAAGAAATACAAGGAGATAACTATTTTTTAAATGCAAAGGCCATATTAAATGACTTGTGTGATACTGAATTTTTAGATATAAATTAAGGGAAAAAAACAACTTAAACATTAGTGTCATGCAATATTTTGTGTAATGTAATATCTTGTACAGACATCTTTTATTAACCTGACACGTTCCACATCATTACGAAGTGTCGTATTCATGATCTATGGAACAAGTATTCATCTAATCTAATCTTTACTGAGTTAGTAATGTCTGTTACAGTAACTTTTGTCCAAGCGACTATCATTTGTTTTATTCTACGCTTGCAAAAGGAAAGCCTCAGCGTCAGATGTAACATAACTTTGTGATGCAAGGGAACTTGCAGAAGTTACAAAATATTTGTCGATTATTATAGTCAGTTGGGATAGAGGTTTCTTCCTTATCCATGTTTGTTTAATTTTCTACTACATTCTAGGCTGCTTTATATTTATTTTTAGTTTTTTACAATGAACAATGTTCAGTTGTTTGTCATTTTATAAGGCTTGAATAAAAACTGTATTAAAGGATTTTCTATAGCATCGCAAATGTTGTTAACCAATAATTAATGTAAGCTGAAAATCAAAGTGTCCCTAATTAATATATAACCAACAAATAAAATAACAGTGTCATATTTATTAAACTGTCCCACTGGAAAGAGTGATACATTGCAATGTTTTATATATTGAGGATTAAAAATGACATCAAAGTCAAGATTGCAAACAAATATTATTGTGATCACTAATTTTGGCTACACAAAAGCCTTTATTACAGCAATAATTACATAATAAATTAGTTTTATGACTTTTGTTCTAATTGATTATATGCAAATGACATGTCAAATTATTTCACTAATACACTCTGAATGGATGTTGTAACTAAAAAAAGAGTGCTTTTTAAGCAATTATGGCAGTTACACTAATCAAGACTGTTTTTATGATCTGAAGATGGCTCATATATAGTCCACACTAGTAATCACAACATAATTTGCGATCTCAACTTTGAGGATTTTTAATTCTTAATATACAAAAAATTGCAGAGTATCCCATTGTTTAGTAATTTGATGTATTGTACACTACAGTGAGTGTATTTTGGTTTGTTATGTTACAACAGTAAGTGGGCAATTTTCGTAAGTACTTTATCTGGACATTACAGAGTACTTTTCTTAAAAAAAAAAAAAAATCAATGGTTATGGTATGTGAAGTATGTAACAGTAGATGGGACAGTTGCTCAGCTGCAAAGGTTAATTGAAGAAATATATAGATTAAGTAGACAGACAAACGTAAATGCATGTAAAGAACTGGCATATTCATCCACTGCATATTGTGTCCTTTTCTCAAACCAAACCCTGAATTCTCTGTTTTTTATCTGTTCTGCAGCCAAAGTACTTATTCTACAGAAGCATGCAGTAAGGATATTATGTAAAATTCACTGCAAACCAAACTAGAAGGCTTTCTAGTTTGGTTTGCAGTGAAAGTAGCCAAAGTACTTATTCTACAGAAGCATGCAGTAAGGATATTATGTAAAATTCACTGAGATTCTTGTCACCAAAATTTGCAATAACCCTAATAACATACGTAGCTGAACTCAGACATTTCAGCAGACCATCAATGTGTTGCTTCCAGTTTAACCTCTCATCAATGGACACACCTAAAAATTTTGAAAATTCTAGCTTAGCTACAGACTTCTGTTCAAAGTCTATATTTATTACTGGAGTTGTGCCATTTACTGTACGGAACTGTATGTACTATGTTTTATCAAAATTTAAAGAGAGTCCGTTTGCTGAGAACCACTTAATAATTTTGTGAAAAACATCATTTACAATTACATCACTTAGTTCTTGGTTTTTGGATGTTATTACTATACTTGTATCATCAGCAAAAAGAACTAACTTTGCATCTTCATCAATGTGGAATGGTAAGTCATTAATGTATATCAAGAACAGTAAAGGACCTAAGACCGAACCCTGTGGGACACCGTACTTGATAGCCCCCCCCAGTTTCAGGAATCAGCTGTTGTTTTAACATTACATGAACCACTTATTTCAACTTTCTGCATTCTTCCAGTTAAGTATGAATTAAACCATTTGTGCACTGCCCCCTCAAACCATAATGATTTAGCTTATCTAAAAGAATGCCATGATTTACACGATCAAAAGCCTTTGAGAGATCATTGTTGAATTACTCCAGAGCAGAGGACTACTGTGGTTTCAGTTACTATGTTACGAACTGAATAATTATGGAAATCAGAATGCCCCTGTTCTATCTTTTAAATAAAATTCTTTATTTTCTCTGGAGAGAAAGAGTTATGCTCCCAGTACACAAAGACAGTGACATAGACATACCAGATAACTGTAGACCAATATTAATTGTCGCTATAATATTTAAAATCATAGAGAGCTGCTTACATACATACACAGATTTACATTTAGTTTGAGAATAACAAGTTACTGAATGAAAGCCAGTTTGGATTAGACCAAACCTGCCGACCACAAAAGCTACTGGAATCCTGTTAACTGCAGTTCACGATGGTTATGATAGGAAACTGACCACCTGTGCTACACAAGACCTCAGTGAGAGCTTTTGTTTCTGTATCACGTAAGATTATTGCAATAATGCTAGAACACTATGGTAATGTAGATAAACCACTAAGTTTAGTTAATAATTACCTGAGCAACAGCAACAATCACTGTATGGGCTACCAAGTGAAATTTGTGACTGGATTCAGGATTTTTTGGTATAGAGGATGTAGCATGGTATGTTCAACAGAGATTCATTGACAAGTGTAGAAACAACTTCTGGAGTGCCCCAGGGAAGTTTGTTGGGACACTTGCTGTTTATGTTGTATATTAATGACCTTGCAAACAATATTAGTTTCCTCAGACTTTTTGTGGATGATGCAGTTATCTTTGAAGCACTGTCTAAAAGAAGTTATGTAAATGTTCGGTCAGATCTCCATAAAACTTCAAAGTGGTTCAGAGATTGACAACTTGCTTTAAATGTTCATAAATGTACTGTATAAACAACTAGTATTCTATGAGTATAATATCAACATGTCACAGTTGGAATCAGTCAACTCACACAAATATCTGGGGGTAACACTTTTAGGGATATGAAATGGAATGATCACATAGGCTCTGTTGTGGTTAAAGCAAGTGGTAGACTTTGGTTTATTGGTAGAATACTGGGGAAATGCAATCTACAAAGTCTTGCAAATCACTCCTGCAAATCACCCTTGGAATATTGCTCAAGAGTGTGGAACTCATACCAAACAGACTAACAGGAGATATTGAATACAGAGAAGGGCAGCATGAGTGGTCACAAGTTTGTTTGATCCATGGGATAGTGTCACAGAGATGCTGAAGAAACTGAACTGGCAGACTCTTGAAGATTGGTGTAAACTATCCTGAGAAGAATTACTTACAGTGTTTCAAAACCTGGCTCTAAAAGAGGGCTCTATGAATGTACTACAACATTGTATGCATCACTCTGTAGGGATCATGAGGACAAGATTAGGTCAATTATAGTTTGCATAGATACTTTAAAAGCCTTAATAACTGGTACCATTGGGTGTGCCCTCTACTGTAGACTTCACCATTATTTGCAGAATATAGATGTAGATGCAGATGCAGATGCATATGCATGTCAACAAGAAGTAGGCACTAATGGAAATTTAGAGGTGTCTCCCACAAGGCTCTGTTCTTGGACCGTTCCTCTTTATAGTCAGTGATAATTACTTCTCAAACTGCATTCCATATAGCCAGCAAAAATGTCCTATATGCTGATGATATGACTATGACTTCATCCTACTACAATATTTAGCTGGTTACAGACAAAAGTAAGGAACTGTTTGAAAAAAGTAACCATTGGTGTAAATCTAACAGGCTACGTGGAAAAAAACGTGGAAATTTATTTTAATCTAGAGGTACAGAAAGAAGAGAACGAATTGTCAAACTATTGCACTTTGTAATAGATCAAAGACAATCATGAGAGGAGCATAAAAGTATTTGAGTGGTAAACTTGAACATGTGACTTTATTACTAAATAAATTAAGATACTGTATAAAAAAAATAACTGGTTCATTGTTACTATTGTGTTCTCTTAGACACAGTTGCAGTATGGGGAACTGTTACTGGGAAATTCACTTCATTCAAACCGCTTTTTCAGATGGCAGAAAAAAAAGCAATCAGATGTTTTCAAGGATTGGGTCTAGAGACCCCTGCAAGAAAAATTTCAGTTGACTCAATATAGTGACACTCTCAAGTCTCTGTACATATAATTGTTTAATATATTTCAAAGAAAATGTACACCAAGTGGCAGCAGAACACAAAAATAAAAGACAGTTGTAATTGACAAGCTTTTGGAGCCAGTAGTTACTTCTTCAGGCAGAAGTGTTGAAGGGAAAGGAAGAGGGGTGAAGAAAAAGGACTGGAGAGGTCTAGGAAAAGGGCCAGATTTCGGGAAAGTCACCCAGAACCGTGGGTCTGGGGACACTTACCGTATATAATGAGAAGGAAAGACTGATTGTTGGGGACTGCATCGGATGAGATTTGAAAACCTGAGAGCTTAAAGGTGGAAGACAGAGATTACCGCTTAAACATCATGCATGAGTTAATAAGAGTGAAAAGCTAAGTACATTGTATGTAACAAAGGTGGGATGGGCGGGGGGGGGGGGGGGGGGGGGGGTGAAAAAAAAAATAGATGAGGAAGACAATGAACAATGTAAAAAACTAAAACGGAGAGAAGCAAAGAGTAGTTACAGTGAAGAAATGTTGAGATGGAGGAAATTAAGGCCAGTTGGGTGGTGAGAACCAAGGACATGTTGTAGTGCTTCTGAAGAACTGGAGGAAGACTAGATGGTGAGTGTGGTGAAACAGGTTCCGAGGTCACGAATGTCATGTTGTACAGCATCCTCTGCAACAGGATATTTCACATTGCCAATATACACCCTCTGTCTATACCCGTTAATCCTAATTGATAATTTCGTGGTAGTCATGTCAATGTAGAAGGCCAGACAGTGTTCACATAAAAGCTAGTATATGATGTGTGGTTGCGCAGGTGGCTCTCCCTTTGATAGTATATGTTTTGCCAGTTACAGAACTGTAATGGATAGTGGTAAGAGGGTGCACAGGTCAAGTCTTGCAGTGGAGACAGTTATGGGGGCAGGAGCCATAGGATAGGGAGATGGGTGGGGAAGGAGCATAAAGTCTGAAGAGAATATTGCAGAGATTGGGAGGGCACCAGAAAGCTATTGCCCACCACACCTAGAATAGCTTTCCTTCACCCTCCCAATCTCCACAATACCCAGTTTCCTAGACCTCTCCAGTCCTTTTCCTTCCCCTTTAACCCTTCTGCCTGAAGGAGGAGCCACTGGCTCCAAAAGCTTGCCAATTACAACCATCTTTTATGTGTGTGTTCTGCCACCACTTGGTGAGTAGATTTTTTATCTATTCAATTAAATAATTTTGTCAATAAAAGAAAATGTATAGAAATTTACTGAGACTATGTATGACTTGTATATAACCCACTGTCTGCATACTCCAGGAGATGAAGTGTTCCATGCATTATGAAACCACAGTCTGGTCACAATCCAAACCTGATATCACGTTTTTGCCCATCCTGCACTGGACTTTCATGTCAACAGCCAGTACAATGTTGGAGCCATTTCAGTCATAATACAGGCCAAAGCTTCCCATTCACTATGTCAACAGGACTGCTCTCTTCCCATTACAGCAGCTGCCTCCAATTCAGTTACTCATGATGATATTTTTGTCTCCAATTCAGTTACTCATGACAACATCTTCTATATCAAATCTAAATAAATAAAACATAGTGAGCCTCTTTATAACAAGAACAGTTTCACAGAAGCAGTTAATTATGTCCACCCTTCCTACTATGTGTAGTAAT
Organism: Schistocerca serialis cubense; assembly: GCF_023864345.2. NCBI lineage: Eukaryota > Metazoa > Arthropoda > Insecta > Orthoptera > Acrididae > Schistocerca > Schistocerca serialis. Next base: position 290,540,340 of record NC_064644.1, on the reverse strand, counting down.
AGCTGCATATAGCTGTTTAGCTGAACATCTTAATACATGGAGAAATCTGCACAAGTCCTTCAACCAGCAGTGAATGTCAAATTCAAATAGCAAGAAGAGAGAGAGAGAGAGAGAGAGAGAGAGAGAGAGAGAGAGAGAGAGAGAGAGAGAGTCATAATTTTCTTACAAAGGAATGTGCAGTTTTCTTCAACTGATAGATTTATTTATTCACCCAGGGATCATTTCAGAGTGATAAGACTCTGTCGTCATAATACAATGAAAATGATTAGCTTTAATATGCATACACACAGAATATATAAATGTGTTTTTACAGGGGAAGGACCGGTGGTCAGCCTTGGCCTTGCTGAAGGAACCTCCCAGTCATTTGCCGGAAATGATTTAGGAGAACTATAGAAAACCTAAATCAGGATGGTCATACAGAGTAAACTCCATCATTCAGCATCATATAGTTGTTCTCTAATGTATATATTCCTTTGGTCACACAAAATTTGCACCAGATAACTTAGGGCCTATAAAATAAAATATAGTTTTGCACACACTATGGATACCTACTGGTGACTCCAGGACATCGAGCATGCTGCTATGCCCCTTGCACTCTCTTAAGTCTGTTTGGAAAACTGACTCTACGCTCATAAACATGTTGCTTTACCCCATGCAGGGCTCCATGGCCTCCATTCAGTCTATCTGGAAAACTGAGCCAGCAATCCCCATGATGAGTGAGATATTGAGCTCAGGAGAATGAGAAGACATTACTATCACTATAAGACTAACTACAGATCTTGGCACATTTTCTTGTAAAAGCATTACATTGTGATCACATACTGTAATGTGATCGGTTGTTGTAGTTGTCCCTACTCTGAGCTCTCTAACAAGGGAACCTCCCCATCGCACCCCCTCAGATTTAGTTATAAGTTGGCACAGTGGATAGGCCTTGAAAACCTGAACACAGATCAATCGAGAAAACAGGAAGAAGTTGTGTGGAACTATGAAAAAAATAAGCAAAATATACAAACTGAATAGTCCATGTGGAAGATAAGCAACATCAAGGATGGTATGAGTTCAGGAGCGCCGTGGTCCCGTGGTTAGCATGAGCAGCTGTCGAACGAGAGTTCCTTGGTTCAAGTCGTCCCTCGAATGAAAAATTTACTTTCTTTATTTTTGCAGAGTTATGATCTGTCCGTTCATTCATTGACATCTCTGTTCACTATAGTAAGTTTAGTGTCTGTGTTTTGCGACCGCACCGCAAAACCGTGCGATTAGTAGACGAAAGGACGTGCTTCTGCAATGGGAACCGAAAACATTTGATCGCAAGGTTATAGGTCAACCGATCCCTCCACAAGAAAACACGTCTGATATATTCTATATGACACTGGTGACGGCATGTGCGTCACATGACAGGAATATGTTGTCGACACACGTAACTTGTACACTTGGCAAATGGGTAAAAAGATTCTTCTACCTTGCCCGATTTAGGTTTTCTTGTGGATATGATAATCCCATTGGAGAGGCACATCCTTTTGTCTACTAATCGCACAGTTTTTCGGTGCCGTCGCAAAACACAGACACTAAACTAATCACAGTTTCACTTGCCTTCTCTATTAGGAGTTCTGGTGTTTTATTATCGACTATGATGTTACTGTCATCAGCAAAGAGAACATTCTCTCCATGTCTTATGCTGTCTGGAAAGTCATTGAGCTACAGAGTGTAATAGGTGTATACATGCAGATATTTTTATTTGTGGTAGTGTAATATGTACATTCACCAGAGTGCTGGTTTTTTTTTCTCTTGTCGAACAGTCTTCCGACAAACACATAACAAATTTTACTACCTGGTGTTTTTTTCTGTATGATCATAACTGCACCATTAAGTGGACTACACCTGCCACTATAGACTAACTGTTTTGTGTTCATGTTTCACTCCTTGACCTGCTGCCCAGGGTAAAATAAGCATTAGTGGCTTGCTCTTGCCACACTTGGAGGTGTACCAGCCTAAGTCAGTTAGTTTCATGTTCCGTGGATCATTTTGTATGATAGATTATAATGATGTGGAACAAATCAATTTACATTCACATCACAAATTAATTTGTACAAATTCTTCTACAGAATTTGTTTTCTTATTTTACTTTGCTGTCTGTCAGATATTTTATAGTGGATGAGTGATCAAAAAAAATTTTTTTTTTTGCAAAATTGTTCTCCCCTTTTTGTGCTAAAAACAACCTGAATGTGGAGTAATGAATACCATTTATCCTTCTGGCATTGTAATTATGTACATCATTGTTCCTTTTGAACTGTAGTGGGCTACAGTATTTGCAAAAAAACCTTGTGAGGGAATAAATATACTGTGAAGCAGTAATCAGAATGTCAAACTCCTTAAATGGATGTCTACAACATGATTGTAGGTGAGCACCACATATTCTTAAGCACATTTTTGAGCAATGAAGACTTTCTTTGTTAAAGATGATTTGCTGCAGAACTTCATTATATTACATTATTGAATGAATGCATGCGAAGTATGGTAACTTACTGATCTGTCTCTCCCCAACATTTGCAATGATTAAAACTGCAACTGTGGCTGAGCTAAGTTGGCTTAGGAGTTCCAAAGTGTGCTTTTTCCAGTTTAAATTCTCATCAGTATGAACATCTAAGAATTTTGAATTTCCATGCTATTTATTATTTCCTTGGCATGTACTACACTTATCATTGATGTAGTACCCCTAGATGTGCAGAACCAAATACGTTGCATCATTTACAGTTGAGTGAGAGACCATACACAGAAAACCAGTCAGTGATACTTTTAAGAAATTTGTTTACCATGCAAATTGTAATAGCTATAATTATAGTCTGCAAATGATGTAACTACTGATGTAATATTGTTCAGCACTCTTCTCTATCACTAATACAAGTATTTGCACTTATACCCATTACACACTGCATATTAAGAATGGAACTGGACCCAATACGCTACCTGGAGACACGCCTACCATTTATATATTTCTCGCATAACAATTACTTAGCTAAAAATTTATCATTGGCAGACGTGTGAGCTATCTCTACTATTTGCACTAAATTATCCAGGTAAGGCTGGATTCACTCATTTGCTATTTCTCTTACACGTAGTGTTTCTACATTGTTTAGTAGTATTTTATGATCAATGGTGTCAAAAGCCTTGCAAAATTGTAAGAATATGCCCGGAAGACAGTCATGCTTGTCAAGAGCTTCAAGTATCATTTTTGTGAACTCTATAATGGTCGATATTGTATGTCTCTCACTTCAGAAACCGAACTGTATTTTGTTAAAAAGGTTGTATTTTCCGTGTAACCTATTAGTCCAACTTTCATGATCAATTCATTTATTTCTGAGAATGCTGATGGTAGTGAAACTGGCATGCAGTTTTCTATACTTTCTGCATTATCTATCTTTAGTACAAGCACAACTTGTATATTCTTTTGGTACTAATGAAAAATATCTGAACTAAAGGATGAATTAAGGATGGGTCCGCCTTTTCACAAGTACATAAATTATTTTTTATCACCCACACATGTTTCACCACAGTTGTGGCACACTCAGAGGGATTTTTATTATTTTCCTTTTACTTTACATTGTGTGTGTCCAGTGTCTGCCAACAAAATCAGCCACAGGTTTAAATTAGTACAACATGTTGTCATTGTAGTAGTTTGCTAGTCCTTAGCTGTGATAAGTTCATTTATATGTACCTAACCTGATTTTGTGTAGTTGAGCTGAATGTTTTCTCCGGATGATTTATAAATACTGTATCCTCTTATGTTGCTTTGTGTTGAATGGTGAATGTGCATCCAAGCCACAGCAACATAACAGCAGGACACAATACTGACAAACAAGCGGGAGAAAATGTCCAGCTCAACTACACAAAAATGACGTCATGTGGCTGATTTTGGTTGGCAACCACAGAATGTAAAGTAAAAGGAAAATAATAACTAAAAAAAATAAAACATTGACAATGCTGCAACTGTGGTGGAACATATTTGGGTGAAAACAAAACAATAATTTGTATACCTGCAAAATGATGGAGCCATCCTTCCTTCATTATTATTTTTCTGCAAGCACGAGAACTAAGCTCAAAACTCCAGTATGACTGACTCAGTAATTTATTCGTTAATGAGGTCTGTATGCTGCCTATGCACATCTTCAGAATAGAGACTGGAACATCATCTATGCATGCTAACTTCTTATTTTTGATTTCAGAGTTGTCTACCTGTTTTCAAGTGCTCTTTTGAATCATATCACTGTGCTTGCTTTGTATCCTATTTCAGTGTGGGTAGTCAATGTTTGACACTGTAATGCAATTGGATAGATAAAAAATTGACTCACCAAGTGGCAGCAGGAGAACACAAACATAAAAAAAGGGTTTTACTTATCAAGATTTTGGAGCCAGTGGCTCCTTCCTCCAGCAAAAGGGTTGAAGGGGAAGGAAGAGAGCTGAAGGGAAAGTCTTTTCTTCTCATCCCATCCGGAAGTCTCTCCTGACCTGGGGTTCTGGGAGACTTTTTTTAACTATACCTCTTTTCATAAACGTCACAAGTTCCTTTCCCTCCCCCCCTCCTCCTTCCCTTTCAGCCATTCTGCTGAAGAAGGAACTACTGGCTCCAAAAACTTGCATAAGTGAAACCTTTTGTGTGTGTGTGTGTGTGTGTGTGTGTGTGTGTGTGTGTGCACGCGCTCTCTCTCCTGCTACTTGGTGGGTAAATTTTTTATCTATCCAATTATATTCTATTTCATTGTGGGTGCTACATGTGTTTTAGGAATATTTTATTGCAACTTCTCCACAATACCAGAGAAATAGTCATTTACAAAATTTGCTATTATCTGATGATTTCTGTTACTCTCATAGTTGATTTGTATGTCTATCTTTCTTTCCCAGTTTCATATTTCATAACATCCCATACTAATTTTCTTATATTTTCTGTATTACGTATTATTTTGTCAATAAATGGTGTTATGTGGAGCAAGCAGTTCCGTCCTTTATTTCTTTTTGAACCTGTGAAAGTAATTTAAGAACTGAGGATTGACATACTGTTTTTGCAGTGAACTGAAATTAAAGTTTGTGGGAGGATTTATAGTACTTTTAGTTATCCATCCATTTTCTGTAGCTGCTGCTGTTAAAGTGGCCACTTTTGGAAATACAGCCCCAAAACTTAATGTAAACAGAGGGTAGAACTTGGGATCTACATTGCTTTCCATATACACTTCATCCCAGGTTTGATTTGCCTTTGCCCTATAAAATGTTTGTATTTTATGTCCCAAGAACACCTGTTCATCGATGGTAGGCAATGAAAACTTCATAACTCCATTTGGATACATTTTACAGGAGCAGCAAAAACAGTTTCTTAAAAAATATGTAAAGTGATACAGATAATGTTGCTACACATGTAACTATATAGTAGAAGTCTAGTTATTGACAGATTAGAGAAATCCATTACTTTCAAATCTCACTTTGATATTGGAGCCTACTGGTTACTAGAATCACAGACATACAAAGTTACAAGATTTTCATTGCCTACCATTGACATATTCCTACATTTTTGTGGGTTTTATCGAGCCTGTCTTTAGCTTTATCATCTGACAGTAATGATCAGAGCAGCCAAGATAAATACTTTACAAATTTCCCTGTCAATATCTGTAAGTGAATGATGTAAGACTAATGCTGAACTTTTTGATTCCCTTGTAGCAGTGATTACTACTTGTGCCAGACCTAAAGTGGCCAAAGTCTTTAGGAAGTTATTACTAATTTCACTTTCTATATTTGTATTAATGTCTTCACAAATTATTATGTTAGATTTTGGAGTTGAGATTCTTTCAAAAACGAAGTTAATTTGTTGAAGACAGTGTCCACACTACCACTAATATAGTACATGCATAGAATGTTTAACTTTCCATGGACGTCTAGCTTTGTTAGTTCAATGGCTGTCAGTTCAAAATGTTTATCCCCATTACATGTGATCAGATATTCCGTAGCTTTAAAATGCACAAGACTTCTGATACAATTCACCAATCCCCCCCTTCTTTAGATAGTTCTACAGTAGTAACTTGCACAACCATATGCTGATATCACTATCTGTTGTACTTCAGTGTGTCTGCACCAGTGCTCGGTAATGAATACCACTGTGCAGTTCAAAGACTGTAATACTGCTTCAAGTTGGTGTGCTTTACTTTTAATAAATTGCATACTTTGATGAAGAATTGATAATTCTAAGATAATATACGTGTTGTTCGTCCTTATGATACCTTTTTCTCTCTGCTCATAATTGGCGAGTATACATTCCAATGTGGTAGGTTCTATCTTCTGCGTACATGTTGAAGAAATTTCTTAACTGGTTGAGACACTATTAAGGGAGTGTTCCCTGTTGTCCTGAATTACCCTAAGAAGGCCTAGTTACCCTACCTATGACTACAGGTGTTTGACCATACGTAGCTCCTTACCTACCTGCTATACTCAAGCTAACTAACACCAACCTTCGTCCATTTTAAAAAAATATGTAAGCTACTGAAACAATCATCTGCACATGAACTGCTATGTTCTGTGTCATCATTGAAATGTTGTCCTCCTAACACCCTCTTCATTTGCACAACCCTGTGGCAGTCACACTGAATGCGCTTTGTCACAGCTTATTGTATGGTAAAAATTGATACACATGCTTGGAATGACATGGGGTTTTATTAGAACCACCCCATATTGCTAGACGTGTGAAAGATCTCCTGTGCGCGTCGTTTGGTGATGATTGTGTGCTCAGCCGCCACTTCCGTCATGCTTGGCCTCTCAGGTCCCCAGACCTCAGTCCGTGCGATTACTGGCTTTGGGGTTACCTGAAGTCACAAGTGTATCGTGATCGACCGACATCTCTAGGGATGTTGAAAGACAACATCCGACGCCAATGCCTCACCATAACCCCGGACATGCTTTACAGTGCTGTTCACAACATTATTCCTCGGCTACAGCTATTTTTGGGAATGATGGTGGACATATTGAGCATTTCCTGTAAAGAACATCATCTTTGCTTTGTCTCACTTTTTTATGCTAATTATTGCTATTCTGATCAGATGAAGTGCCATCTGTCGGACATTTTATGAACTTTTGTATATTTTTGGTTCTAATAAAACCCCAAGTCATTCCAAGCATGTGTGTCAATTTGTACCTCTCTATCTACATTATTCCGTAATTTATTTAGTTTTCAAATTTTTACTTACTTTTTGATCACCCGGTATATCGGGTCTATTCATTGATATTATATCAAATATAATTTCATCGTGAGTGGTCATCAGAACAATCTGTTCTAAATAGTTCTCACAGAACACATTCAGTAATGTTTCACAGTATGCCTTGTTACACCCACCAATATAAAACAGTAATTTTTCCAATTGATTGTTGATGATTAAAGTCTCATCCAATGATGATGGTATGATTCGGGACCTTATGTACTGGTGAACTTGGGTTTTCTATGAAGCTTTGGATTTTATCTGGTCGTGAGTCTGGTGGTCAATAAAAGGACCTGATTGTAAGTTTATGCCCAGCCTTCCAAGTCTTCCCCAGACAATCTGACATGGTGTTTCAATTTCTAACTTGGTGGACATGCATTTCTTGCTTACTGTGCCAAATACACCATTTACTATTAGCCTCTCCTTTTGATACATGCCTAAATTTTCCCCAAAAATCTCTTTGCTACCACTTGTTTTAACCAGCTTCCAGAACACAGCAGGTATCCCAAAAGGTGAAGAGAGTCTGACTCCATTTCAGTTTAAGACATCACCTCGCGCTTGTTAATTAGGGAGACGGACATATAACACCGAGTTCTCCTTGGTCCTGGTTTTCACTGCTAAGGTTGTGTAGCCTTAGCACTGTCACACCACTCTCAGTCATGTGGACAAATAGTGAAGATCCCTTACTTCCTGTCGAGGACATAACTCATCCAATGTTCAAGATCACAGTGGGGCTCCACTGTGGGCTGGTACAATGTTTTACTGAATAGTAAGCAAATAACTTTAAAATAAGCCTGCTGATTCTCCTTTAATCTGTTTAGTAATTCTTCTAGCTTGTTTCCTTTAACACAGTATTATTTGAACTTGATGGCAGTGTGACTGTGTGTGTGTGTGTGTGTGTGTGTGTGTGTGTGTGTGTGTGTGTGTGTGTGAGAGAGAGAGAGAGACGTTCTATCTGACTTTACAGTTAGGTGTTCTACATACTGGTACATACAAGAAAGGAACTGAGTCATTATTCTTTGTGTCTAGTGTGAAATAGGTTTTTATATAATATAATCATTGGTATCAAACAGTTCATTTATAGTTTAGGAATGAAGAATCGTGTATTTCTTATGTGGGTGTGGTGCTGTCTATCTACTTCATTTTAGTCACATATAAATTAGGCAGACTAAAATTCATAAATTATACAGATATAAGTGACTATGTTGTCAGTAATTGACTAATTATGTAATTAAAAATTTATTAGAAGCATTGTAGAATCCTACTTTCAAATCTGAAAATAACAGAAAGTATGTCTGAAAAGCTTGCCTATAGAAAAATGATAAAGCCATAAAATCAACTCTTGTTTTTAGTATTTACTTTTCTGTCTGTATTGCATTCATTGCCACGCATGTGATGTACTAGTTAGTTTTAAGGTGAAGCTTGTAAGAACTTCGAGAGAGATCGTACAGTGGAGTGTTTAGGGAGACCTCTCGAAATGTGAGACCACGTGAAATGTTTGATAGTAGTAACAAGATGTTTGAATTAAGAATGTACATGTCCTTGAGTAGAAGAAGTTATAGGAAGTTATTGTAAATAGTGGATGGTATGCTGATGAACTAATAAAGAGAAGACGCACATAATTTGAGCTTTTTATTTTCTACATGACAATGTGAGACTGATACCTTAGATTTGCCTGTGCCACTCAAGCTTCAGACCATGGAGAAGAGAATTTCTCCTAAGAAGCATTGGCAAGTTGCAGCAGGCCACTGAGCTGCTGCTGAAATTTATGTAGTTCTGCTGCCATGTGCAGCCATATGACAACTGTGTCATCCACATGTTTCAACCAACAACATCGGCATAACACATTATTGCTTTTCAACTGAAAACATCCATATCTACATCAGCCGCTATAGATGAAAGCGGGCTATCCATTGTCACTCTGTGTCTGTTCAAAGAATTTGTCTTGTCACTACAATGACATGCACAACTTCACAATGCTGTAAATGTCTGGCAGTATTTGTTTCTGTAATACATTAAAGCTATCAACTATAGGCATGTTCACTAAAAGAGATTCTGCGTCAAAGCTGAACATTAAATCCGTACCTTATAGTGGCTTTTCCTGTACAATTTCAATGAAATGTATGGATTTCTCAATGTATGACTCTGTATGATGCGGGCTTTCACTAATATATGATGAAATGATGTGGCCCTCTAACTCAGAGTTGCAATATTAAAAGTTTTAGCTGGTTTCGTTGTCTAGGGGCTGGGATACATAGTTGCCACATTACAGGCCAAATACTGCTGAGTCTACAGTATATAATAAGAATACACAAATGAATCGAATGGTCGAATTATGAATGTAACATATAAATTTATAAATGAAAGACTGCAATTAAATAAAATCTGCACGTACTATCTTAACAACTTTAAATGATGAGTACGATAGTAGACGTACTTTTAAGAATGCGGTTTATTTCTGCAAAACTCTTATTGGTATCGATGGTCTAGCAATTAAATAAAATATAAGGTGGATTACAGGGAAACAAGAGATCCCTACTTCACATAATTAGTTATGAACAACAACATAGCTAGCAAGATATTCACTTCGAAACGCATACTATGTCTTCACTGTAGAAACATTGGAAATCTCACAAGTTCATATGTCCGCACTCCGAAGTATTTCTACCTCTCGCGACCATGCGCAAACCACTCCACGCTCCAAGTCCTTCCTCACGACCGTCGCATCCAGCACCTCCCATGTACTGTTCCATACTCCGCTGTCCTCTCTCCCAAACTTGCTTCCATCCAGTCTACCCATTCATGAGCACTGTGATTGGCTGGAGCGCTCCCTCCACAAGCCAACGCACCCACACAAACATAATGAAACACATTCGAAATACTGGATTTACAATTAAATAACTTGAAATTAAATAAATATTCCTAAAGCTGGACCATAAACACGCACTAACACACATTATTAGATACATATACAAATTAAATAAACATATATCAAAGGAATAGAACAAAAGGTAGGCCAGTAGCCTAATGTCTCTGTGCTTTCTAAAACACAGTAAATTTGTAACCAATTTCTTCATGAATAGTATATATCGGATATAAACAAAGACATAGATGAATAAATATATTTATAAGCATGCTGCTACTGTTTTTTCAAGTAACTGTGGAGTACTTATAGCCTGACGCGATCGATAGTAATCGGCCACTTTGACCCCCAATAACTCATGTACCATTCAAGTTACATGCCTGTAATTCATACCAATTTAGGTTTATACTAATAGCTTTCTAAAGACATGGCGATCGACAAAATCGGACGAAGCGTTTATATTTTTGGAAATTCGTTGTTGGGTGTTACTTGTATAATTTACTGTCAGATATCAAACTTTAAACTAATAAAGATATAGAAACTCTGATTACATCATCAGAATCATTGTGCAAATAATAGTAAAGCACGTTTCTTTTTGAGGCTACTATTAATTTCTATATGAACTGTGAAATGTCTACCATTAAGGTTTCTTTGGCCCTCATGGTGCACAGCATCATCAAGGAATCCCCATCCATGTGCTCAATGGACCACGTGCTGGGGCTCCCCTCATGCTCAGCTAACGTTCGGCACCATGTGGTTGCTGCCGGGCCGCGGCTATGACAAGCCTCCTGTGCGGCTGCCCCAACTCCAAACATATAATATTTCCAGGGTGCCACAACTCACCCGTTACCTGACAGTGACCAACCAGGCAACTTAACCTACGGACCAAATATTTCAGCAGATAGTATATGAGTCAGTTCTGTTTTTGAGGGGTCTGACAGCACAGTCCTTCTTATGTACTTTGGTACCCCACATAATCTTGGTAGCACTGGAACTTTGATGTGAGCCAGTTAGTTCTGTCAGCATTAATTCTGCAACCATTAATTAAGGCTTGCACCTTCTTTACTGTCTTCGCTGTGGAGTCACTGATTTTGTCTTCATATGTTGCAGTGTCCATTATTATGTGACATTTACTTTATCTGCATTTAAACTCTCAATATCTTGTTATTTGCGATGGCTGTTTCTTCACTTGATCTAGTCTGCTTCATTGGTTTCACACGCACCAAGAGTGTGTGACTTGCCACATCTTTGCTTCTAGTTGAGGCAGTTTTTGGAATGGTACTTTCATGGATTGTATATCATCTTCTGTAGACATGCACTGGAGCACCAGCGAGTAATTTAAACCTTTTAACAGAACGTCAGTAATTGCTTTGCTGATGGTCCGCACCGATGGATTCACCACAGCTCATGCTCCAGTTTTGGCTCAGTATTTCATTTGTGTGAGCACTATAAATTTCTGCTTTTGGCTACTCCTTATTGATTCACTTGATACTTAAGCTATTCTGTCTATTTTGTCAATGTTTTCCTAGTCGGTTGTTGATAATCTGTCACCCAGCCATAGATATTTCCTAAAGAAAAATTCAAGACAATGGAAGTGAAGGACTATTTCTCTAAGTAATGAATGATTTGTAGATTTATTTGTTTTTCAAGTTCCAAAGTACAATGAAAGGCATTTTGGTACAGTATCATGGCCCTGGTCTAGTAACCAGAACTGAGTGAGACCGGAGCACATCAGCCAGCAAGTCAACGGCGTCAATGGAAAATCGCTGGTGCAATGCAGTCACACACAACAGGGATGACTGACAACACAGACCACACGGTGAAATACCAAGACCTGAGAGCAAAACCAAATAGGATACAAGAAGTAACAACTATCAGCAACCAGAGCAACAATGAATAGATAAATGATCACGAGTAATGTCTGAACATGACTGCAGTCTGCGCTCCTGGCTTTATTGGACCACCATGTGCGCAGATAGGCCAGTGTGACAGGCATGCTCTGTGCATAGCTCCGTGATGGTGACAACAGCACTTTTAGATTACTGGGGCGCCACCTAGTGGCTGTTGTCTATGTCCATGCCTTCTGGCGAGCTGGCAAAAATGTCGGACCGGGATACCAGATCTGGCACCTCTCGAGGAAGCTGAGATTGTTCAGCAGTTTCTCATTTGGCGTCTTCAGCTGTTGCAACTTACGTGGCAGGCGAAATAGGACAGTATGTAGAAAATATCATCACAACAACACAGCAGTTTAGTCGAACCGCTGCAAACAATGTCAAAACACCAGTTTTATAGCTGCTTTTATCATTTTATATTATAAACACGAGGGTTGGAACTTATATAGTGGCAATTATTTATTCACAACCGATACGAAAGAGTTACATGTTTGCACCTGTTACTGTCCTTCAAAATAGTCACCAGCATTGCGTAGAACGCGTTTCCAGCGATGTGGAAGGCGTAGTATTCTGTTAGCAGAGCCTATTCTGTTGATGGTGCAAATGGAGCGGTCTACTGCCAGTCGAATCTCTGGAACAGTTCTGAAGTGAATGCCACGAAGTGGTTCCTTCATCTTCAGAATCAAATCAAAGTCACAAGTCCAGGGAGTATGGTGGATGGTACAGTACTTCCCAGTTCCATTGATTGAACAGAGCAGCCACAGCTTGCGCTGTATGCGCCCACACATTGTTGTGCAAAATGATGGGTGGGTTGCGCAGTAAGTGTCGCTACTTCTTTTGCAATGCTGGTCGCAGGAGATGCTCCAAAAATGAACAGTAATACGACTTAAGTCCTTGTGACTGATTTGATTCCGAAGATGAAGAAACCACTTCGTGGCATTCGCTTCAGAACTATTCCAGAGATTTGACAGGCAGTAGACTGCTCCATTCACACTATCAACAGAACAGGCTCTGGTAACGCTATAGTAGGCCTTCCACATCGCTGGCAATGGGATCTACACAATGCTGGTTACCACTTAGAAGGACAGTAACAGGTGCAAACATGTAACGCTTTTGTATCGAATGTGAATAAATAGTTGCCACTATTTAAGTTACAACCCTCGTATTTGCAACCCCCTTCAATGTCACAGATGTCTATTATTTCTTCTGAAACAAGAAGTGGAACAATTCTTGCTTTTAAGTTCTAAATTTTGTAAATTAAATATTTGCTGAACTTAAAACTGGAAAACTCATACTGTAAACTTGTTAAAACATTTGGTTTCAGTTACTGTTCCATAAACACACACACACACACACACACACACACACACACACACACACTGCATCCCAACATTACAATTTCATACCTTCTCAACAATATACTGAGAATAACAGATAAATAAATACAACACTACAAGAAAATGTAAACTACATGTTCCCCCCGTACTGTTCAATGCTTAAAGTTTGCTAGTGATACTCTTCCGTTAGTTAGTAGCAAAGACATTAGGGTTCAGATAGAAGATATTTGGAATACTATTCCTTAGGCAGATAGAAAAAGCCCACTTGACTCAATTCCCTAACACGTAATATTATTTCCTACAGATATTTTAATATCCCTGTAATTTATTAAGAATCCAAATTACAGGTTTTGTTACTTGACAGAATATTTGGAGAGATCAGTTTGCAAAATATTCATTTCACTAATTCTCAAGTTATGTAGGTGGATACCAAAGTGCTGCAAAGATATAAAATAAAAGTAGCAGGGAAGGTTTTATTTAATGAGACACTGACTTTAATATCACTACAGATAGAGTAAAACATGTGATTAGAGATGAATGGGACAGGAAACTTGGCAGTCATTTCAAAGAAATGAAGGTGATTTAGAGCATTTAAACATCTTCCTGCAGCTGAGTTCAATGTTTCAACAACCACACCACATAACACGGTTTGTAAAATACAGCACTGAACTCAGTGAGAAGGCATCTCAAGCCATATAAAGACATTACAAACATTGTGTCTGCTCTTCCTATGCAGATAGTTTCAAAATTCCAGGAAGCATACATGGACAAACAGAAAAATTACATGCAATTTTCTATCAGTTCCATCTGCATTCAGAAGTTTATAGCATTGAAATTTGGAGTTACAGACATCCAAGTTGAAAACATAGTGTGCTGTACTTCTATTGCATACACCAGGTGCCTGTTGGCTCTCTCTTGGTTAGGTGCAGCTAGAACAAGCAACCTGTCAGGCAGGCTAATATCACACATTTTGCCCATACCTGAGGTTCTTGGTCACCCTGCCCAAGTCGGTTCAGTAGCACTGCTTAGGCTACAGCACAGCTGCCTGCCTGCATGTCAGGTGTTCACCCAACCTGCTCACCTGTGCTTGCTGGTGGGCATGTGAGCTAGAAAAGCCTGGCATACACTTTTAGTATCATCCCTGTCATGTCATTTTTCTGGTTAATTCACAATCCTCATGATAAGTTGTAACTCCAGGCAAGCAGTGTTTAACCTCCCATGCATCACTCACAAATGGCCTGATTACTAATTGTGCTACTAAAGTAAATAAATGTCAAATTCATAAAGTGATTACAACACATAGAATGAGAAAACACATGTTGCTAATTTCCTTGTTTTTCAGACAGACAGCAACAGGTGTGCCAATATTTACCTTAATTTTCATTTCTTTCCTGGTGATAATGTTTAGTATCTACTGAGTTGTGGTAACAATACAGCATCTCCAATAGACATTGTAATTTGAAATGTTTACATTACACTGATGAGATTAATGAAAGCTAATCATCTCTACCGTGTTCAAGCATTTTCATATCAGTATCAAAGAGAAGAAATATGGTGGCATGATGAAAAGTAATGCCTCTGAATTTGCATGAATACTCAAGGCTTCTTAAATAAACCAAATGTTATTAACATTCTATATCGTTATTCTTAATATCTAGATATTTATTATTCAACAGCCACCCTGCTGACGGACACATTTTGCCAATGAAAGACCAGTTTGTTGATACTATACAGTAGAATGTTTGACTTTGTCAACAGAGCCACAACCTCACATCTGCTTGCACTCCATCACTATCAAAGTGGTGTCCTTGGAGGCGGTCTTTAAATTTTGGAAACAGATGAAAATTGGATGGGGCCAAGTTGGGATTGTATGGAAGATAATCAATGACAATGAATCCAAGGCATTGAATTGTTGCATATGTTGCAGTGTTCATGTGTTAACTGACACCGTCATGCAGAAGGAGACGGTGCTCCAAATGTGAACAAACTCTTTGAATTTGTACTTTTAGTTTTCTGAGGCTCTCACAGTACACAGACATTGTTAACGTTACACACCATCATGTTACATGCTACAATTCGGAGCCCACTAATGGCACAGAGTCGCAACTATCATCAGTGAAGCAGGAAGGTAAACTGAGTAATAGGCATGACATGTAATCTCAACTGATACTGAGAACAGAATAAAAAATTCGGAAGCATTACTTTTCTGAATTCCCTTGTATATATGATAATGCCATCATTCAAATTCATCTAGAGTAACATTCACTACAGCACCGAAGATTAGGGTTTAATGCACCTCTGACAATTAGGTCACAAGACAGAGAGCTAAAACTCAGGTTGGGAAAGGAAATCAACCATGTCCTTTCCAGTGGAGAGATGATTAGCTTTAACATATTTATGGAAACCATGGAGGATTTAAATAAAAATGGCTGGATGTGGACTGGAACTGCCACACTCCAAAATTCTGAAATCTGTGTGCTTCTCCAAGGAAATATTCATGCAACAGGAATATGCAAATGACAGTTTTTGCTGTTTATGTACAAATTTATTCAAATTCATATTTTTAAATCAATTTATTATAAACATATAACATTATGAAGGAGTTGCATATTCTTGTGCAAACTGCTGCGCTAACCGGTCAAATTCTGCTTCTTTTTGAAAGTAATCTTTCACAAATGGGTGATCTGTATGAGAATCTTTCAGCTGGCTCAAGTAGCGGTTGCTCACCTGAAACAAAATAAAAATATTAAATTCTGTGGCAGTGTTAAGTTAATAAGACTTATCAAGATAAAAGATCTGCAACTCCTACAAAAAGTCTCACAATGTTACAACACTATACTTTCAAAACTGTGAAAAATACTAACCATCATTTTCCATTCCTCCAAAAATCCCACACAGAGTGCAAGGAGAAGAAAGTGCTTTATAGATCCACTGATCTAAATGTTTTTAAGTATGTTGTGCTACAGCAAAAATCTTATGATCTTCACTCTCATCCATTAGCAGAACATGTGTAAGTACAATTAACATGCAGCATACCATAATCATTTATGCTAAACAAGAAGGGGGAGGGAGAAGCTGGTTGATACTGAGAAAAAAAGAGGAGATAATCATCCTGACATATTAACTCCCCCCAACAAATTACAATTGACTGCAAATAATGCAAAATTTTTGTTTGTCTCTCATGTATGTAATGGAGAGCATAAAGACATTTGCCTCATAAATTAAAGGCAATAGTCCGAAGTGGGGTCGTTATGACAGTACAACAGAGCACTAGAAGCCCTTGGATACTCCCACAACAGGAGGAAGCTAATGACCTTATATTAAAGTTTCTTTCTGAGGCTTGTCCCTATGAAAGTGTGGCTGCTCACACTCTCACTTACACACAGATATTCATCCCTGAAAGTGAAAGTATGGAGATGTTACAGTGTCTTGTCTTGTCCTATCCCCCACAAATGTTCTGAACTGCTATGGCAATTAACTAATTTCCTTTCATTTCAGAATACTCAATATTTTCTTTGTTATTTTATCTATTGTGTGTGACACAAACAAGAAAATTCCTTTCTGCAAGCTTCATTTGTGTCAACACCCTCTGAACTGTGCAGAGATGTCACTGCAACTCATTAAATTTGCTCAACACGCTATCTCCTCAGACAGGTTGCGACAGTACAAGGTTCACTTAATCACTGTAAAATTACGATTGGTTTGTAGGCCATCCTTCACTCTGGCAACTCACAAAACAGCTGGGACCTTTTACTACATGTGTAAGATGATTTATTCCAGGTGTACTAAGAATTTTAGTATGTTCCACATCAAGTTCCACATGACAGTTCTGCGTACAATATGTAAATAGTCTCATTGCTCAAGGACACAACTGAAAAGTCACTGAACTGTAAAGCAAGCAACGGGCTACAAGAAAGAAGGATGAGGAAAAGGTATCATCTTCAATTACCGTCACTTAATGAAGAAGGGTCAGCACCTGGACATCCATTTGCTAAGGCAGTACAACACATTTCCCAAAGAAATTTGAAAAAAGAAATCACTTCTGAATACACTGTAGTGCTGTATCAAACATTTTAAGGGAGCCACTGTTATTTGGAAATTTGTGTAAGTTCCTAGGGGACCAAACTGCTGAGGTCATTGCTCCCTAGGCTTACACACTACTGAATCTAACTTAAAGTAACTTATGCTGAAGACAACAAACACACCCATGCCTGAGGGAGGACTCGAACCTCCGGGAGGGGAGGGGGGGGGGGGGGCGAGGTAGCCACACAAACCATGGCAAGGCACCTCAGACCGGACAGCTACTCTGCGTGGCTTGAGCCACTGTTAACTAAGTGTGTAGCAGAGAAGTCACAACTGCAAAATCGGTGGTTCGATTCTTGAGAGTAGCAATTTTTTCTATCACCATCATCATTTAATTTTTTTATTTTATTTGAATTGTAGATTTATTTTCAAATGGAAATGTTGATTAACAAGTAACGAATCCTAAATTTTAAATAAAAAATAACATTTTGTATCTATTTACTAATCATCTGAAAATAATATTAAAATTTATACAGCAATGCAAAATGTCTTATCGTTAAGTGAAGAATACAATTCAATCTTTACAGGCAAGAAAGTATTTTATTTTTTATTTGATGTTTCACATTTTTGTACCCAATTTTAATTTATTGTAAATTCTCACTTTTTTATGCGATTAGTAACTAAAATCAAAAATTATTTTTATTAAAAATTATGGTTCAGTGCCTGTTAATATAAAATATACATAAAAGGTAAAAAATGTTGATATACTTGAGAATGAAACCAGCAAATTCACAATTATAATACTTCTATGCTATGTACTCAGCTAACAGTGCCTCTGTTAAAACACATGAAAAATTTTGTACTTAACAGTGTTCTACAGATCTTCAAAGACAATCATTTTATGTTTGTTGGATGACTACATCAAACTGCTTTAGGAAATTTATGTCTGGGCAAGGTCCCCTTGAGAAACAACACCCCAAAATAGAATTCTAGTACCATAAATAGATGCGCACATTCCCCAGATGAGAACTCACAACTCCAGCCTCTGTACCATGTGTTGGCAGAAATAAGTGATTTGAAGACTAAACTATTGTGGATAATATATACTTCATAGCTGCACAAAAGGCAAATAGCATCACAAAGAACAAACTAACAGAAGGAAATGGAAATGGTACTACAGTGCCATACAATCAGGTACTTTCAAAAGGTACTGTGAACAGGCTTAACAGCTTTTGCACTTACGGCGTAAGGCGGAAGAAGCATGAAATGTGTTGTGATGTTTTGTTTGTCATTACGTTTCAATTCAAAATGACACTTCACCGGTAATAATTACGAACAGAATTGACAAGTAAGTTGGCAAATTATGATGTGTCTGAGATATTACAAAACCCTCAACTACTAATTATAAAATGGCACCACCACATTAACTAAGTTTAGAAGGCTGGAAAGTAAAAATAAGTATGATTATCACAGTACAATCCTTTGACATATATTTGAAGTCACTACTCAACTTCTTCCTCTCTACAAGACCCATGCCTTCTCTGACTTACTCGTGTGGTTTAAATACTGAAAATAAGGAATAGTGCAAGTACAATCTGTATAAAAATTTACAA
This sequence comes from Schistocerca serialis cubense, assembly GCF_023864345.2. NCBI lineage: Eukaryota > Metazoa > Arthropoda > Insecta > Orthoptera > Acrididae > Schistocerca > Schistocerca serialis. The sequence continues at coordinate 290,521,383 of NC_064644.1, read as the reverse complement.
CTTGCGTCACTACCAGTGAGTTGTGGGCTGACTGAAAAATTGTTATAATAAATAAGACATCAAATTATGTAAATTGAAGGTGGAGGGGGAAGAAAGGAAAGGAAAAGAAATGAAGAGGACTAATGAACTGTCTCATTTAATGGCATGGTATAATGAGTATTTGAGTGCAACCTCATGGAGCAATGTAAAATACCCACTTTCAGCAAATGTGTAGTTGCACTATTGTGATGAACATGTATAAATATCAGCATTTGCTTAATATGGTATAACTGTTATATTTCTCTAACAATTGTCCTACTTTATGGGTGTAACAATGAATCAGCTGATAAGAGAAAGAGTCACTCTTAAAACGAAGCTCTAAGAGCAATGTTTCTTTGAGTGTTCAGCCTGTTCGAAAGATTATTCATACCTAACATTTCTATCAATATTATATGGAACCGATGAGCATGCCACTCAGCATGAGATTACTCCCAAAATTAGTGAAACATACTTAATTAAATTAAACGCTTCATTCATTTTTACACTTCACTTGTTGCTAACAAATACATTTAAATTTAACAACAAAAGTAAACACATTTATCTTCTGTATAACATGAGTTACTCTCACTTGGAAGGATGGATTTACAAATACTTGTGATCTTGGCAGCTACTCACCTCTTCTGGTTTGGACATGTGTTGTGACAGAACAATCAAGTTAATAAGTGTGTCAGGATGATTGCTGTCTTTTTCCAATGCTTCCTGCAATGCTGCATCTGCTTCCTCATATTTTGCCATGCCAATAAAGCAGACAGCCTGACCATTTAGCAATAAAGGTGTGCTCACATATTTGTCACACATTTCTTGGAATATGTAGTACGCCTCTTGCAACTTTTCACCACCCTAGAAAATCGAAAATTAAAGTGTTGAAATCTCAATAATGTTTCTACATCTAAGGTATACCCCACAAGCTTCTATATGGTGTGTGGCACAGGGTACTTCTGGTACCACTTTCAATCTGCCCTGGCCAGCCCCTCTTCCTCCGCTCCATTCATGAATTGTGCATAGGAAGAACAACTGAGAGTAAGACTCCCATGTCTTGTACATTCTCCAATTTTCTTGCTGTGATCATTTAACATGATTTATGTGGGAGGAAACACTACACTGCCAATTTCTTCCTGGAACACACATTCTTTGAATTTCAACACTACATCTCTCCATTGCAAATGCCTTTCTTCTAGAACCTACCACCGAAGACTGCTGAGCATCCGTGTAACACTCTCATACTAAGCAATCCTCTGTCTAAACCCACCACTCTTTGTTGGATCTCTCTCTCTCTCTCTCTCTCTCTCTCTCTCTCTCTCTCTCTCTCTCTCTCTCTCTCCCCCCCCCCCCTCTCTCTCTCTCTCTCTCTCTCTCTCTCTCTCTCTCTCTCTCAATCCTACTTGATAAAGATCTCAGACTGATGAGCAATACTCAAGATTTGGTCAAATACGTGTTTTGTAAGTCACTTTCTTTGCAAATGAATTACATTTCATTAAGATTCATCCACTGAACCTCAGCCTGGCATCTGCTCTTTCTAAAACTAGTTTTATTTTTACGTCATTACAGATGATATACTTAATAATACAAGAAATAAAGACTATGAACATCATACAGACCAAATACAAAAACATAAGCAATGATATCAATCAATATATACATAGATTTCTATAATAATGCAATTTTTTTATAGTCATTCTATTCTGAATATCATTTCACGATACGAGCTAAGAAATGAAATGTAATAAGATGCATAAATACTTGGAATTGACATGAATGAGGCAAATTAAATTACTACATAAGCTAATATGAGGACCAGGAAAAGAAGCTGAGTCATGAAAAACACAGCCTTGTCCAAAGCTGTCTTCTGCTGCCAATATCAACAACTTGCACTAAAGACAGTCATGGCAATGGTGGTAGGAAGTGGTGCAGTTAGGTGGGAATGTTAGAATTTGACTACTTTTCAATGTTAAGATTATTAGAGACTAATGACCGAGTCATTTGCAAAAAGAGGGATGAATCAATCAACTGAAGAAAATCTCAAAATTCACCACAAGTGATTTTGAACTATCACAGAACCAAAATCAATGCACACATATGACATTTGAACACCACTACTCAATAAAAGAGTTTTCCTTCACTAATGTACCAACTCCCTCAATGAGAAAGGATTAGGTACTGCATCTACACAATTACTCTGCAATTTACACTAAGTGCTTGAACAGTGTGTGGGAAAAACACTTAAACCTTGCTGTGTGAGTTCCGATTTCCCATATTTTATTATAATGATCATTTCTCCCTATGTAGGAATGCATCAATAAAATATTTTCGCATTCAGTGGAGAGTTGTGCGATTTAAATTTTGTGAAAAGATCTTGCACCAACAAAAAATGCCTTTGTTTTAATGATTGCCACTGAAACTTGTGGGTATCCACAATAATACAGAACAGGCTGCTCTTCTTTGAACTTTTCTGATGCACCAATAAAACACAATCTTTGGTTCATGCATCTCAACATTTTCTATCAGATGGTTCCAGTTTTTATTGCGTAGAGACAACTGCCACTTTTCACACCATACAGATGTCTTGCCTGCATCATTTTGCAATTGGTTTTGATCTTACGATTTCACTACATGTTAAATGACAGCGTTGTCTGCAAACAATCTAAGAGGACTGCTTAGATTGTCTCCTAAATAATGATTAGGAACAGCAGAATAAAAATTCCTTGGGAAACACTAAACATCACATCCATTTTATTCAATGACTTTCCATCAATTACCATAAACTGTGATCTTTCTGACAGAAATCATGAACCCAGTCACACAATTGAGATGATACTCCACAGGAGTGCTATTTAATTAGAAGCTACTTGTGAGGAATGGTGTCAAATGGCTTCTGGAACTCTAGAAATATGGAACCAATGCGAGATCCTCTGCTGACAGCACTCATTACTTCATACTGTATAAAGAGCAATAAAGAACAATAATTTCTGAACCATAGTAGTGGAACATTAGAAGGAAAACTTGAGGAAGACTTTGTGTAATTTTTCTGGTCACGTTATCGTATTAGATGGCGATTTCAATTTACCATCTACAGACAGACTCAAGTGATTAAGATGAGTAGTAGGAACAGGAATAATGTGAAATTGTTCTAAATGCTTCATCTGAAAACTGCCTTGACCAGCTAATCAGAGAACTAATAAGCCGATCTCATGGTCACAAACAAGCCTGAACTTCTCAATTCAGTTAGCATAGACCAGTGCGTCAGAGATTATAAGGCTGTTACGGTATCACTGAATACAGCTGTAAATAGGAATGTAAAGAACGAAAGAAAGATATTTCTGCTTAGCAATATATATTTAAAAGCAGATTTCAGATTACTCGAGCGATCAACATGAAAAATTCATCTCCAGGCCCAAAAAAGTTGAGCATCAATGGACAAAATTCAAAAGTATTGCACAATATGCCTTACACAGGTATGTGCCATGCAAAGGTGTGAAGGATGAGAAAAACCTGCCTGATATGACAGCTGTGTTAGAAAGGAGCTATGAAAGCAAAGAGAGAGAGACTTCAAATTCAAACAAAGGCAAAACCTCACAGTCAAACAAAAACTGGACAAAACCAAAACTAGTACAAGGAAAGCCTTGCTTGAATTGTGTAACAAATTTGAAAGTAAAATTCTCCCACTGACTTCAGAGAAAATTCTATCAAGTTTTGGTCTTACGTTCAATCAATAAGTGGACTGAAGCCACTTTTCACACACACTGTGAAATGAAGGATGACGGAGAGAAGTCTGAAATACTAAGCATCTTTTTACCAACTATTACACTGAGAAAGATTGTATTGTAATTATTCCTATAAATCATTGTACAAATGTCAAAATGACATATTGAAATAAGTGACAATAAGAAAAAAAGCAACCAAAATCACTCAACAGGGGAAAGGCCACTGGACCTGATGAGATACCATCACTCCCTTCATCTATGAGATCCAGAAAGCAATAGATACCAACACCCAGTTCGAAGCCACGGTCCGTGGTTTTCAGAAGACTTTCGATACAGTGTATCTTGAGAAAAGACCATGAACATAAGCATAAAATGAGATTTGAGCTCACGTGGAGGCTCTCCAAAATCATACTTCCTGTGAACCATTCATAACTGGAACACAAAAGAGGGAAGTGACATGACTTGTAGAGTACAGATCTAGATATGTAAGCATTAACATATTGACTGTTGCGTGAGCCAATGGTGGCTCACAGTTACACGGGTTGTGACACCAGGTGAGCCATATTTGGTTCACGTATACATTGTACTGTGGGCCACATGAGCTATAACTGGTTCACATGCAGAGTTGTGTTTAGAGGCCTCATGAGCCTAATACGGCTCACTGATAATGTGTTTCAACTATGGGTTTGAAAGTGGTGGCTCCACTGAACACTCATGTTTGTAGCACTCAATATTTTTACAATTGGTAGCCATGGTGATTCCTAACTTCTATTATATGGTACAGAAAGATCATTTTTGAAATCCTTTTTGGAACATGTTTGTAAATGCTCAAGTGCTGTGCAACTTGGCAAACAAAGGATCAAGGACTCGCATACAAATAATTCCTTTCAGGGGACACTTGACTCTACTGCTATTGAATGCCAAAGATCCACAACCACGAACAACACTACAACCATTCCATGAAGAAAACAGCCATCGCCTTGTGACAGTAGAGGGGCCAAAGCAGAGCAGTCAAAGATGATGTTATAAACAGTCTGCGAAGAACAGAAGAAAGAAAGAATGCTGCTAAGAAAGTGAAGAGGGTATACACTAAATGCAATAAATGTGACAGTTTTATGTGCAACAAGTGTTTTAGTGATATTGAAAATGCTGTGTAGAAGTAGAATATTCCGAGATCTTTATTCATGAACACTGTCAGACCAAGTAAAAAAAAATTGTAAATAATATTATATGCAGCTAATATAATCAAATAAATTAAGCATTTCAATCATTCCTTGAAAAACAATTTTTTTGTACCTATGTGGTTTTAAATCTTATGAGCCACATGTGCCACAGATTATAATTGTGTTAAAATGTTGTTGGGCCACGTGAGCCATATATGGCTCACACCTGTTATCTGTCCAGATCAGTCATAAATTGACATTTTATCAACCAACTTAATTCTACATGTTCAAAAGAAGACATCTCTTGCAAAAAAATCTATTTGGTTTCGGAAGTAATATTCGTGATTTCAATGTGGCATAGCAATGCATGGTACAAATTTCATCATGGCAATCAATGTGTTAATTATATCAAAAGTCATATTGCTTCAGCTGGCATACTCCATCTGCTTGTGCCTTATTTAGTGCTAGCTAGCACAAATGCTAAATACTCATTTCACCTACTTCTACTCAACAGTAACTGTGTAACGTCACAAGTAGATAACTTTATGTCATATCTGATGTATATTTTTAAAGTGAATAAAATCATCTAAAACTATACTCTGTTCATCATAAGAATAAACCTCATGTAAACATAACACTATGTATTTTTCTGCATTTGCTGGAACCTTATTGGATTTCATTTCACATGGAGCAGAAGCCAAGCTGTCTCGATTACAATCAAATATGACAATGAGGATACGTTTTATGCTGTGGTTCATGCGTACATCAACTCAGCGATAATACGAGACAACAGCTTTACTGGCACATTTAACTTGGACAGCAATGGCCAGGCACCTGGTTCAACTAACCTGCAGTGATGTGGACAGTTGTAGTAAAGATGTAAAAAGAGATGAGCAGAGAACAATATAGCCTTGAATGTCATTTAATTTTTGAACATAAGGAAATAAGGGTACAATCAGGCGATTTGCAAACATAGTACTGTAATTAAAAACAAGGGTGATGAAGATTCATGACTTTAACAAGGGTAGTTTTTTCGCACGAGCTACCTGTGGCATAAAACCGCACTGCTGGGATTTCACCACATAGTTAAATATTTTAAGTCACTGAATGTATTACAGTCAGTTGTTTGGTAATCTTTGAAATTCTTCCATATTGGACTCCACGAAGTCTTGTTATTTCTTGCGATAGATCCCTTAACTTTGCACCAGATCAATTCCATTGGTCTCAGATTGCAGTGTTAAGGTGACAAATGTAAAAATGCATCATTTGTACAGTGTGCACGACACTGTGAAAATTATTGTATTCCATTTTTCTACAACACTTACCACTCTAGATCGTGTGCGACCACATCTGTCCTACAAAAACAATGGGCACAGTCTAACAACAAGTATTTGATATTTCATTTTTCTCCAAAAAATTTAATAGTGTAATGTTTTCTTAACTTCAAGATCTTTAAAAATCTATTTTAAAATATTGATAATTAAGAATGTGTATTTGCAATGAAAACCAGAATTTTGTGTGTGATATGTGGTTAAAAACTAAAAGACTAGCATTTTTCTTGAAAAAATGGTGGTTAAGTATGAGTTAATTATCATATATTTGATAAATTTCATATTTAAATGTTTTAGATATTCAAACTGAACTAAAAAACATTATGGATCACAATGGGTTCTGAACCGCCGCCCACCAGACCACTCGATTATTGAGCAACGACGATACCGACTACGCCACGAATGAAAATTGCATATTTACTCTTATATTTATTATAAAGTGTTTTTTGAAAAATGTCAAAGCTGATTTTTCTCTGTAATGTTTTGAAATACATTAAGAACAATTTGGTTCTATCCATTACTGGTGTTTCACACACATTTCACTACAAAGCAGCAATCAGTGTCATCGTTTTCCACAGTACATATGAACAGCGAGACAATCAGAGCACAAGCAGTGCTTACAGCAACTGTAACTGTACACGATTTTTGAAATAAAAATTACTCAGCTAAAGTATGATTAAGAAACGCGTTTACAGCTATTAATACATGAAATATCAAAGTTTCATTTACAGTGACACAGTAATAAGATGTCTAATACATAAGTTGGACCTCCTTCCAAGAGTGGAACATCACCAGTGTACAAGGGCTACAGCTGAAGACCAATGTTTTGTTTTGTTTACATCAGGTTTATTCTTATGATGAACTGACTATAGTAACGAATCGCACTTGTACACAATGTTCACAGTTTTTCGTTGTGCACCAAATATATGTACATTGTTTCCACTTAATACTCTCCAGTAAGCTCCATAAAGCTAACCCTTTATGTGTGAGAATATTGGGGGGGGGGGGGGGGGGGATTGTGGATTCCATCCCATTTAAGAACAGGTGTTGTGACAAGTTTACTGTCATAACATGACTACTTTTACTGAAAACTGAGTGGTATTTACATACCAAACTGGTGAAGATCTTTAAATCAGTTCAACACTAGATACAAGAAAATTTTCAAAATTGAGTAGAAAAACAATTCTGCTTTGTTCATCAGCAACAACCTTTCCCTCACTTATCTCCAATACATTAAGTGAGGAATAGTCAGTACTGCAGTGATATGCAGTGTCAAATGGAATTTTTCTGTGTAACTCCACAAAATAGGTGCAGTGTTATCCGATATACCTATCTGAATAAATGGCAATGTTTTCCAGAAATCACAAGATAACAAAACAATAAAACCTCATCAAGTCCTTTTAACCCATTTTTCCTCACTAATATACTGAAGAGTCATGTTCAAGACTTCAACTCATACTTGTTGAACATGAGGTTTATGAGGTATGATGGGCCATCATTTTATTTGCATTAGCCTTCTGAAGTATGCTCAGCATCTTTTCCAGCGTTCAGCTGAATTTGCTGTTGACAGACTTCTTAACATTCATTGTTCCACAAAGAGAAAATTATTTCATGATATTATATGAATTTGCTGTTGACAGTCTTCTTCAGATTCATTGTTCCACAGAGAGAAAATTATTTCATGACATGACAGTTAAAGCAAAATTTTAAAACCATACTATCAATGGTTGTGTGTTAAATAACAGAAAGTTAAAACAATAAAATCCAACACAAACACTGAAAATCAATTTGAAAAAAGAAGATATTGACTGAACCCAGCAGTTAATTAAAGAGAGTTAGAAAGACAAGTAGTTCAGTTGCAGTACACTGCATTTTCTGGTGACAATGAGGAACCAACAGACCAGTCACAGAGAACGTGGTAGTGCCACTACTGCATGTCAACTGAAGGAATCCTTACACTTTTAGACCAAAATCTACAACATATTGTTCACATTAACCTCCATGGATTCTGATCATGTAACAACTGGTGCTTTGCTTGTCACTGTTAACACCTCCCTCTGCACCAACATTTTTAATGTCCGTAGTTCATCATCACTCAACATTACTTCTGCCAACAACCAGCTGACTACAAAGTCACAACCTATTTCCCAGAAACTTTGACTTAACAATAAACTCACTCACAATTAATGTGCTCCTGAAATTATCCCCTGCAAACAAATATGCAGCACTGTTATAGATTCTCAAATGCAATGTCCTATGAAATCCTGTATGTGGACAAACATGGCCCACCCAGGATATCAACCTCTTACCTTGTTCCCATGCACTGATGATATCTTTATGATCTGAACTAAAGGCACGGACACCCTATTCTCATTCCTCCAGAGCATCAAAACTTCTCCTTTACCTGTGTTTGCTGGTCCTCAATAGTGCAGTAAGTGCCATCTTCTTGGATGTTGGCCACTACCTCACTGAGGGGACCAGTATAACATCTATTCAAATAAAACTTAGCAGTGAGTCACAGTACATCCACTTCAACAACTGGTACCCAAGACACACAGAACTTCCTTCTCATACAGGTGAGCCATATGAAGGCACCACATTTGCAATGACAATTAGTCCCTCTAAAAGTATGGGGAAAGTCTTGGAATGGCCTTCACAGAAACAAAACCATTCTCCCAACACTGTCTGGAAACAGATCTTCGGTGCCTTATGTTCACACCCACCCAACACCTCTCAAACATTGACTGACCACCCACAAAAAAACGACCCCCACATGACTCAGTATCACCCTACACAGAAACAACTGAAGCACATTTACCACAAAGCCTTTGGTCACTTCTCATTATACACTGAAATAACAAATACCCTCCCACATATCCTCCTCATCCCTCACTCGTAGATGTAATCCATAGGCCACTCAACTTTCAAAATATCACTGTCTGTCACTCTTCTCCTGCTCGTAATATCCAATCTCATTTGCTGTATCCTGTGGAAGACTCAAGTGTGAGACCTGACTAATAGATCTTCCAATCACCCATATTCCAGCCTAGTTAGTGTCACACTCTTATCACAGGAAGCAAAACCTGTGAAAGCAGCTGGCATATTAATGTAACGTCTGCACCTCATTCTCCAAGGGTATGATGATAAATTATTAACCCCAACTGTTACTGACAAGCTGTGACAATGGGCCAAGCAAACTTCTCAGTTGCAGAGCACGCAGTGCAGAGTGATTTTACTTCTATGGCTGGTTCAAAACCCATAAAAACAGCAGTTTTCCTAGACTGCTCAATTGGGAATTCTATGACCAACCTTTGCAATCCTATTAGTAACCGTTGTAACCCTATTAGCCTCAATCACCAGTCCTACATCTGTCATCATCTCACCAACTGTTCCCACCCCATTTCCATCATACTACCCTTACATGAGATTCATGCATCCCATTACCCTAGCTTGCCATTGTAATCTTCCCTATCTTTCTCCAAGTACATATCCCTTGCTTTCCATATGTACAATTTTTTTCTTTCTTTCTCCAAGGGATACCACAAATACACCCTGTGCTGGGGTCTGCTAACTCCTCTGCACGCATTACTTTTCCTACCCGTATTCCATCTAGACTGTTGCCTTCTCACTCTACACCAATTTTCAGTTGCCCACCACTCTCTCCAACTACATAGTCAGGAGGCTTCGATTTTTGTGTGTGTGTGTGTGTGTGTGTGTGTGTGTGTGTGTGTGTGTGTGTGTGTGTGTAGGGGCTAGGAATGCTCGCTCTCGCGCTCTCTCTCTCTCAAGCACGATTTGATCTTAAAGCTAACGAATTTTTCATCCATTCTACATTCCTGTCCACTGTTCACCACCTCTTATTTAGTGAGTAGTGCTTTATCCACACACAAACACCTTGTAATGTGACCACCGTCTATGTTCAGAGTCAATGTGCAACAACAACTCACAGAAGGCAGGTGGCAGCACTAGCAGTGGATTGGGGAAGGAGACCAGACAGCGTGGTCATCGGTCTCATCGGATTAGGGAAGGAAGTCGGCCGTGCCCTTTCAGAGGAACCATCCCGGCATTTGCCTGGAGTGATTTAGGGAAACCACGGAAAACCTAAATCAGGATGGCCGGACGCAGGACTAGCAGTGGAGGGTATATAAAAAGTGCAGTTGTCCTAAGGCAGAAACAGAACGATTTCCTGATGTTCAAAAGGGTCTGATCACTGGCTTTTGGGCCAAGGGTGAAACCATTTCTGAAACAGCTAAGCCTGTACACTGTTTGCATGCCACTGTGGTAAAAGTATACTGTTTATGGCAAAATCGCACTATCCAAAATCGACGCCCAGGTAACTGTGGTACACCACAGGCCACAGATGACAGGGATGCACTGACAGCTGCAGAAGTGTGTATGAGCACAGATGTGTACAAGAAAATAGATGTGCAACCACTGAGCAATTGATTACCCAGATGAACGAAAGGGCTACCAAAACAGTGTCTTCTCAACGGCCATTCAGCAAATGAATCTGCTAGTGCTTATGGGCCTCTGCAGCAGGCAACGGTTCATGCACCCAAGGTGACTGCTGTCTATTGGCGACGAAGGCTGGAATTTGCACACCAATACTGCAAATGGAGGTCCACTTATGGTTACAGGTGGCATTTTCAGATAAATCATATTTTATGCTCCATCAGACAGATGGCCGTTGATGTGCATGGCCCTGCAATGATCAACAGAGGGGTCCAGGCCTGAGGAGGGAGTATCGTGGACTGGGGAATGTTGTCATGGCATTCCCAGGGTGACGTCATTCTGGAATGCACACTGGATCAACACAATGTATGCATCTGTTCTCAGGTACAAGTCCCTACATGAAGTTTTGTTTCTTCCTCATCTTGATGGCACCTATCAGCAGGACAGTGCAAACAGGTCACACAGCTATGAGTGTATGTGCATAGCTCGAAGAGCACCATGATGAATTTACCATACTCCTCTGGTTTCCAAACTCCCCCAATTTAAACCCAATCAAGAATCTGTGGGACCACCTTGATCAGACTGTTCACAACTTGGATCCTCAACTGAGAAACCTAACACAGTTGGCCACAGCGCTGGATGATACCACATCCCTGTTGGCACCTTCCAGAACCTCATTGAGTCCATTCCTGCAGGTCTGTGCTCCAAAAGATGCTTACTCACTCTTTTGATATGTGGTCAGACTAATGAGACAGGATTGAGCATATTACAGGGCACCAGACTGAAACGTACAGTTGCTCCAAATCCAGAGTGAGAAGCAGGTCAACAAAAGTTTCAGAAAAAAAGGACCAACGTAGAAAACCTTATGAACAGAATACTCTAAGCAGAAGTATTTACTTTAATGTGCACGTAAATTGTACGTGTCTCGAAATTGTGCCCAGGTTTTTCCATCATATAAAGTGCGACTGGATTTTAATACAAATATACTCTTTCTCAAACGTCATATAATTCGAACTCGGGACCTTTGCCTTTCGCGGGCGAGTGTTCTACCATCTGAGCTACCGAAGCACGACTCACGCTCGGTCCTCACAGCTCTACTTCTGCCAGTATCTCGTCTCCTACCTTCCAAACTTTACAGAAGCTCTTCTGCAAGGTTCGCAGAAGAGCTTCTGTAAAGTTTGGAAGGTAGGAGACGAGATACTGGCAGAAGTAGAGCTGTGAGGACCGAGCGTGAGTCGTGCTTCGGTAGCTCAGATGGTAGAACACTTGCCCGCGAAAGGCAAAGGTCCCGAGTTCGAGTCTCGGTCGGGCACACAGTTTTAATCTGCCAGGAAGTTTCATATCAGCGCACACTCCGCTGCAGAGTGAAAAATCTCATTCTGGTCATATAATTCATTTTTAAGAAAGTCTCTGACAAATAAGTGACGTGACATCACTGCAAAATAGGAACATGGTTCTAGCTCACACTATGGACAACTTGCAAAGGAAGTTTAATGGTAATGCTGTACTTCCATCTATCAAAGGCTCTGCATTTGAAGCTCATCATTTCCTACTGATGTATTTTTTTCAAATAGCTTTCCATTGTAAATTTAACTCTACGTATGATTTGATTTTGATGCAGGACTCTAGCAAGCATACTGTTCATCAATTACACAAAGATAGTGCTCAATGCTAATTTCTACACTCAAAACTAATTTCGACACTATCATAACCACAACAGCATAGCCATTTACAATCTCTCTCTCTCTCTCTCTCTCTCTCTCTCTCTCTCTCTCTCTCTCTCTCTCTCTCTCTCACACACACACACACACACACACACACACACACACACACACACACACACACACACAAAGTATTTACATCATTTCACAATTTTATTTATATTTGTTCCCATGGAAAGCAATATATGCCTTAAACAGATGCATAATGTGGGTGTGAACATTCTGGCACATGGCAGCACCAATGGTACTAATGATTTCTTGGAAAAGTAGCCTCAAGAGCATTGTTGTTATTGAACATGGATGCCCTAAATTCTAAAATGGTATCGAAGGTACTATTCCTGTTTTTTATGTAACATGTCTTCACTCTGTGAGTCTCCATCCTGCAGAATTGCCACTTTTCTCATAGGATTTCTCACAAATGCAGGACCACGAGATATTTTAACAAAGTGTATTTTTGTTTTAAAATCTCTTGGAACATCTCACGGTGCAGAGCTTGGGTGTGAATTTAAATACACACTGTGTATGTCTGGTGGGTGTTATGGATCAAGACAGACAGGTAGAAGCAGCATTTCTTGACTTCCAAAAAGCATTTGACTTGGTACCAAACAAACACGTATTAATGTATGTTCACATGGGGTACCAAATGAAATTTCTGAGGTTTTATCAATAGAGATTGCAGATGTTACCTTGGATGGAGTGTCATCGACACAGTGTTTTGGGACCCTTGCAGTTGACATTTTATGTTACTGATCTGGCAGACTAGTTTAATACTAACCTCAAAGTTTTAGCAGATGAAGCAGTTATCTAAATTAGGTAATGACTAAAAAAAGGTACAGAAACAGCCAGATCCTGAAAATATTTAAAATATGCGAAAACTGGCAACTTACTTCACATGTTTAGAAATGTAAAATTGTGCACCACACAAAACGAAGAACTATGGCATCCTTGACTACAATATCAATGAGTAACAATTGGAGTTATTCAAGTCACACACAAGGGGGCGGGGGGGGGGGGGGGCTAACAATTTGTAAGGTTATAAAATGGGGGAGATTGCTTACAAAGCACTCATGCACCACATTCTGAAATACTGCTCTTCTGTGTGAGACCCTTACCAAATACGAGTAACTCATACTCATTTAGTTTTTTAACTTACTGACATGACTTTGGTGCCCTTTTATATCAAAATACTTAACTTTTTTTTACCTTATACCTACACACTTTCAAAATGTGACTTCCATTAGTTATGCACCACACACCCCATCCAAAGTCTATTTCTTGCCAAATTCATTGAAGTGTATCAGGCTGGACTTGTTCAGTTATGAGGTAGATTCTAGCTCAGCTCTGGTAGAGAAGCCAGTGAGGGTGGAACAAACACCTTGGCCCATCCACTCGCTGGAAAGCACAAATTTAGGAAACTCCGGATGTCTGACAGGTAGTGTGATGGTGCACCATTTTGCATAAACTGTACACTGCATTCTTTGCCATCAATGTCAAAATGGGTAGATTGAAAAGGTTTCCAGCATATTTAAGTACCCTAGTCTGCTGAAGGTTTTCTCTTGGAAAAGGAAAAGTCTGTAAACTTTGCTCCTCTTCAATGCACAAAACACATTCAGTTTCGGCCTATCATGTTCCAGGGATTTTTGTGAATTTTTCCTGTTTCAAATCCTGCAGTTGCATTTATTAACCTTACCACTCAAATAAAAAGTTGACTCATCACCAAAAATAATTTTTCCAATGAAATCTTTGTCCAACTGAGGTAACATTTCCGCACAAAAGTCCTTAACAGGAATCTTATCAGTGTCTTCCAGTTCTTGCACCATTGTGTACTTAAATGGTCTGACATGCAATCATTTCCTTAACACATATCAGTCATATGTGGGATGTCCAGCTCTTGAGAAGAATGCTTAGTTGATTATTTTCCTTCCTTCGTTCCATAATCAAATGGAATGGGAAGAAATCCTAATATGCAGTACAACAGACTGTACTATCTGCTATGCACAGTGCAGTGATTTAAGGAGTATAGATGTAGATATCAAAGCCTGAAAAAAAAATGAGGATACGGAAAACACAAAATATATAACGACAATGCCAAAGATGCTGATCATGTCAAACCATAGGCTGCAGGCAGAGCATATATTTAAGTAGTGTTGTATCATTACAGACTGCGCCACAAAGCTGGAAAAAACAAACACTGAATTGAAAAATTTTTTCTGGTGATAGATACAAGTGCAAGCTGTTCACAGGAAGATGAACGAATGTGCATATGTTACGCAGTGCTGGTACAACATTTGCATTCACATATCAGTTTATGCTTCAAGTGGTGGTGACAGTGTCACCTACTGGCCACAGAACCAGCTATCAACTGCTGTGTATTGTATGCATACACAACTAAAAACTGAGGTGAGAGCATAACGAAAGTTTAAAGGATTTGTGAAATCAAAACAGATAGTTTCATGTTGAATGATGGTGTTTCTTGCTACTAATTCCACATCAGTTCTCATAGTCAATTTGAAATTAAAAAAGATCCAGTAGTAAAACAACTGTCATTACTGTTTATCCAAGTTTTACTTAGAGATTATTTCTGTGGTGGCTTCCCTAACACGTTTCATTTCCAAAATGAAATGTGACTGCCAATCAAAAATTATTCAATGTTCTAGCAACAAAGACCTCTGTGCACAGTGAGGTTCCCACGGATTTGACTGATATTTTAAAACCATCTACACAATTCTGTGGGTATCACAACATGCAGCCACAGTTCACTGATCAAAAATAATGATGACAAACACTTCTCTAAAGAAGTAAAAAGAGCTGTTAATGAGAGGACTTGAACGCACTACTTTTAGCATACCAGCCACATAACCTCACCACTAAGCTACAAGAAAGTTTCAACAATCAGTGTTGTTATTAGTGCTTTAGTCTCCTACTGGATTGCAAGAAATTCATTTTTGTTTATTACTCACAAATGAGAGCCCACCAGGGTAAATGATTGCAGGGTGTCATATAATATGTGGGATTCTACACTACACAACTGCACACGTGGCTCCAGAAAGTCTACCACTATCCTCCGGACCTCTTCTTGTAAGGGAAACAGTCCCAGGAGTTTGTACAATAAAAAATCAATGTTGTTTTTACACGCACAAACAAAATTACCATTTTAAAGAAATTAAGACAAAGGGGAAGGCAGTTTCAAAGCACTGACAAACTGAAAAATTTGAAATGAAATTTACCTTTTTTTTGCTGATAGTTTCTGGTGATTTCCCACTATTATTTTTGCAAAAATTCTAAATTCTTCTGACTGTTCATCTCACTGGTTGAGAGAGAGGGTAGGGCAACTCTAATATTTTTGCTCTCCTGCCCACAACATTCAGCAATGTTGTTACTTTTCTAACTTCACTCCATTAAGTACTAAACCTTATCTTTCTCTGAGGAGTGAAAAGAGTATTTGGCTGTGCCCATAATGGGGCAGGAATCACTTTGGGACTCAAAGTATTAATTTGTGACAACATAACACAACAATCATTTTGCAGTGGCTACATGTGGAATGTTCTGTATTACATCACAAAGACTGGAAGAGACCAAAAAAATCCCGAGCATGCCAAAGTAGATTGACTTGTACTGATCCAAAACCACACAGCTCTTCCTCATCTGTTTGCATTTTAGAACACTTGTTAAAGTTGCTGGCAAAGTTCTTACCATGTAGATATTAACCCATGCCTGTGCCAATTGAGTCAAAGTAGCATCATCATCCTTCTCCTGCATGACTTTCAATTCTTTTTGTGCAAGATCTGGGCGATCCATTTTTAGGTATATCTGCAGCATAAGTGCTGAGCTGAAAATGTGGAAACCAGTATAAAAACAATATATCATTCAGCTATAGTTAATTCTGAACACACTTCATTATTGCTTAAAATGTGGAAACTATTATAGAAAACAATCACTGAGTTACAGTTAATGATGAAAACATTTCGGTATTGCTTACCATTCCAAATGATCTGTATTATGCAAGATTCTCAGAGCTGAATCGAAGTTTTCTTCTTCATAATATATAGTTGCTGCTGATATTATGAAATTCACATTTTTGGGATCTATGTTGCCAGATGTTTGATCATCTAACTTTGTTACGATTGAAAGTCTGAAATGAAAACACAAGAAACACAGTAATCACACGGCCGAACTATACTTTCATAAATTTTTTGAGGGCGCTAATACAAACCTTTTATGTTTGTCACTGAAATATTCAGCAAGTACTTTCAATGGCTGTAGTTCAGCAGGAGATGCTGCACTGATTTCATCGATAACAACACGATACTTCTTTTGCGCTATGTAAGCTCTGTACAAGAAGGAGTCACGCTCAGTCTGCAATGCTGGATTTGACACCTGTAATTTGGGCAGCAATAAATAATCACAATTCAGGAGACATAAACCACCATAATAAAGCTAACTGTTGCAACACACTTGCTATTTTACAGAGAGAGAAAAAAAGTGCTGCAGTTTGTCTTTGGGGAGGTAGATGTAAAAGTTTTTAGATTAAAAAGCAATAAAACTAAATCAGTCATTTTCCAGGTATTAACACTCCTTTCCTTTCATTTGTATCTCTCCTGATTCATTTGTTAGATCAGCTCCCACTTTTCTCCAATACTTGTGTCTCTCATTCTTTCTTTTTCGTGCTTCTATTATCTGCCTCTCTTTCCCATGATACTGGGACAATCTAAGACTCTGGTCACTACAAATGATATCACTACTTTCTATATCTATAACCTTGTTGCAATTACATCTTTTAGAAATTTGTCAGTTTACTTACATCATAATGGACAAATATGTTTAGCAAGTTAATATTCCAATTAAAATACAGTCATTTTATTTGTTAGATAATTACTAAATGAACGAAAATCCTGGGTTTGATATTAGCTTCTGGATTCACTTGTTTGCCATAGTAAAGGTGTAACTTCATAAAAAGATAAGAAATTACAACTCACATGGCACCCTTCAACTTTGAAATACAAATCACTTCATGAAAACACTAAAGGAGACTGGATGAGATTGTGGTGGTGGGGTGCACGACAGAGTTGTGTAGGGGATTACATCACTCTAAAATTCAGGAGTAAGTAAGAAACACAACATTTTTTTGTTTTCTCCAAAAAAATTCCTGCCTCGAGATACAGGCCTCCAAAGATGACACTGTGAACACCATTCTGAAGATGCGAATTTCGGATTTAAAAAAAAATGCTGTATCTCTGTAACAGTTCTAGATATTTTGTTAGGGGTTTTTTATTTGAAAGATAAATGCTTTATGATTCAATGGTATCCTCCATTTGAACATATCTGTCAAAGTTCTTTTACAGTCGCATTTTGAATTTTTTTTAAATTTACAGGAACATTTTTTTATTAAAAATGTCAATCAAGAAAAGTTAGATTTTTTTCTGTTGATTAGTACCATGTAGTACTATATTCTCTGTACAGGAGAGCTTTCACTTTTAAGTTGGACAGGTTTTATTTTTAAAAAATCATTTTTTTAACACTCGAGGGTAATGTTTGTTTTCACTGAAGTTGTTTCTTACTGATTTCTCTGTTACAATGTCTCTTTCTATTGTCTTTGTTGCAGTTATTTCTTATCACTTTCTTTCTTGCAGTTATTTCTTTTCACTTTTTTGTAGTTTCTTGTCAGTTTCTTTGTCATGGTTGTTCATTGCAGGTTTCTCTATTGTAGTTGTTCAGGGCTAATTTGTGAAAAGGCTTCTAAGAAATCTGAGACCATCCAGTGAGTTCTGTGTTTTCATGAGGAATTTGCCAGTTGACATAGTCGCAGTGTGTTTTATGAAAAGGACTGTTCGAAATGTCTTCTGACTGGGGTCACAGGAGGGTGAAGTGTGATATTTGCATATCGATAAAAGAGTGATATAAATATAAGACAAACAAAGAAACAGACTTTGTTCAGGCTCGGAATAAGTGTTCTCATTTTAAGACTCTATTTCAAAGTGAAGATGTTCCCAGTGACAATTTTTTGTGTTCTAAATGTTTTGGCAGAATAACAACAATGTTAGTATGTGAACAAGGTGAAGCCTCCAATGGTGCAGATTTTGCATCAACAGAGGAAGAATTAAATACTGTGAACCAGTCAACTACAGAGTAGGAGTTAGTCACATTAAGAAACCATGGTCAGTGAAGTCGAACCATAAGCTCTATGCCTTAAGAAAGTTCAGAGAAATTACTAAAGCTATGGATGAACACTACAGCCAAACTGACCACACTCTTCAAAGTAGAAAATGGTTCAAATGGCTCTGAGCACTATGGGACTTAACATCTGTGGTCATCAGTCCCCTAGAACTTAGAACTAATTAAACCTAACTAACCTAAGGACATCACACACATCCATGCCCGAGGCAGAATTCAAACCTGCGACCGTAGCGGTCACGCAGTTCCCGACTGAAGCACCTAGAACCGCATGGCCACACTGGCCGTCTCAAAGTAGAAATTTCATCTTCAGAAGAAAATGAACCAAAGCACTCTTGCACTTCTTGCCAGGAATTTTACACAAATATCAATTCAGCTGTTGAATATTGTGCATCCACATGCAAAAAGGTGCAACTTTTAACTATTATTCCAAAGACATTTTCAAAGAAAACAATTTTGAATCATGTTCCATCAGTATCAAAGTACACAGTAGACAAATCAAGAAATGAGAGGTCTGTAGGAGTCTTTGGAAGACCAGATACCTATTATGGTCATCCTGTAGAAGCAGCTCAAGTTCAAACTTTGCAGTCATTTTATATGGAAGATAAATGCAACTGTCCTCTCCAGAGTGGAAAAAAACAAACAAAAAAAAACCTCTTTAAGTGTAACAGTTGTATTAAAGGAACTTTTACAATTTATAACAGCAACTCTACAACTTCACATACTGGAAGAGCAAAATTTTATGCACTTATGCACTACAACATAGTAGTAGTTCCACACCCACCCACAGATGCCTGTTTATTTGTGTACTATGTGAATTTTGGACTTTGTGTGGTAACTTTGAAAGACTTACTGGAGCATGTGACCTATGACACCTTGGTTGAGCGTGTGAAGTCATTAGTAATCTATGACGTAAAGCGAGAGACTTGTTTGTTTCAAGAACGTGGTGACTGCCCTGGAAAGGGAGGACTGTCTTTACAGACACTTGGCCTGGAAGACGTAGCAGATAACTCTGCAGAAATTACATATGCAACATGGGAAGTAAATAAACTAATTAAGAAAACTGTCATCTTTGACACTTTCATTGATGAACTTGGTAAATGGTCAGTGAAAGTAGTAACACACCAGCATCTGAAGAAGTTGCAACAATAACGCATTGCAGACGTGAAAGGGTGTGTACAGGCTGAAGAAGTATGTTTAGTGCTTCACTGTGATTTTGCTGAGAACTGGGCTGTAATTCTCATACAAGAATTACTAGGGTGTCATTGGAGTAATGACCAGGTTTCAATTTTTACAGGCGTGACGTATTTTCAAAACAAGACCACAAGTGTTGCAGTTATGAGTGATGACACAGGTCATGACTCAACACATGCTTTGCTAGCAAAGCACAAAATTCTTCAATTGCAAACAGGAGCAGAGGAGATCATCATTATTTATGATGATGCTCCTAATCATTTTATAAATTGTTACCAGCTGTTTGAATTGAGTAAGTTGCTTGTGCCAACTGACTGGGTATACATAGCTACTGGTTATGGGAAGGGGCCTTGTGATGATGTAGGAGGCCTGCTGAAGCACCATGCTATAAACCATAATCTTTCCAGACCAAATACAGCTGCAATTCACAATGCTCAGGATTTTATGAGAGTTGTGACATCTTACACACCCACAGCCCTCATTCTTTTGTCCAAAGAGGCAATCGAAGAATTCCGTGAGCAGAAAAAAGAAGAATGGTCCAAACAAACTATTCACGTGAAAGGAATTCAGAAGACACATTTTTGGAGTCAAAGTGATGGCCAAACTTGTAGTGAACTATATGCTACCACATGGACCAGCTGCTGGATATAGGTTTCCAGCTGAAGGACAGCAAGAACACCATGAGTGCTCACATCCTCTACACACTGTTTTGAAGACTGTAAGTGCTCCAGTTCCTGTTGGATCAACAGGAAGGCATCACTCTATCAAAGGAAGATACTGAAGCAGTGAAAAACATTTTTAGTTCATTGACTGGCTAATTTCAGTACAAAACAGAGTGCACAGAAGTTGTAAAAATTGAAACATTTAAGTGTTTGGACCTTTCACATATATTTTTGAACCATTTAAAATGCTTGAAAAAATGAGTCTCTTACTAATACTTTAAAACTAAAATTACATTACATAAGGCTAGGTTTTGATTTTTATGAACCTGTTTTGTGATAATGTGGTACTAAAACAGGTTCTATGTATGGCAAAAATTTTAATTGTACATAAAACCTGTTCAATCTAAAGTGGAAGTTCTCTTTTTCAGGGAATGTGGACTATATGGTACTAATCATCAGAAAAAAAATAATTATGGATCAGCATTAAAAAAAAGGATTTCTTTGTAATCATAAAGCAATTATCTTTCAAATAATAAAAAAAACAACAAAATCTCTAGAATTATTCCAGAGATACAGCATTTTAAATTTTTTTCCAAAATTCACATTTTCAAAATGGTATGCGTAGTGTCATCTTTGGAGGGCTGTACCTCGGAGCAGAAAGTTTTTTGGAGAAAACAAAACAAAAAAAATGTGTGTTCCTTACTTAGTCCTTCATTTTAACATATGCTAAATTCAATAACATCCAAGACTATGAAAGTAAGATTTTTTCCTAGGTTGCTTGAGTTGATATGGACTATGCCAAATGAACAGTAAACACAGTTAGCACCAGTAAACCACAATCTGACAATAAGGTGATCAATCTCACTTAATGGAGGTTTCAGAAAAGTGACCTATTTAAATACTACAGTACTCTTTGATTTTGATTGACACCTATTTCTCATTACTGTTAACTTTGCTAATGGGTGGATGTAAATGTTTTCCTCTTGCGAATATTCTCTTGGAGCGTGCAATTACAATTTTTCTACAAGTTAAATAGAATAAAAGCATGATGTGTATTAAGAGATTTGATATACTGGAATGCTGGATTAATGATTATCAGAAACAATTCTAATTGCAGTGCAGTTACCAAGGTTTTATGAACCTGATAGCAAATCCATAATTTATGTAGGATTTAGTAAACAATGCAATAAGGTGCCAATAGACCTATGACATCAACATGGTGAAGATACAAACCTCAAGACATGACCAATAGATGACTTTTCACAACTCCAAGTTGAACATGAGAATATATTTATACTGCTACGGCATTACTTTCATCTCATTTATTTTCATTCACTTAACAGCTCTACTGTTCACTAATTGTTTTTATGGCACAGAACAGTGTTGGTGCCTTATGGTTGGTGAATATTTGTGTTTTCTTGCTACACTGAATTGTAGATATTTAGATGTTACCTTTCTGCATCTGTTTTGTCACAGTTGCTGAAAGACTGTTTGCATGCAGCCTGAGAACAATTCTGGATACACGAAACACACTACAGAGGTAATTATCCACATCTGAAAATTAGTATTTGATCTCCACTTGGTATAATCTGTTATTTTGGGGTTCCCCCTTAGGCTGCAATGGCTCAGGGCTGAGAGATATTTACGGTAAGTTTTAATGCCAAAATTTGATTTAATATTAATGCAGAGTTATCTTTGCTATTATGTAATATCATAATGGTACTTTTAATGTGTGGTAACTTAGATAGTAGGCCTCTAAAGCCTTGTTATTAGTAAGACCTTGCTCTCCCTCCCTGTGTCTCTGTGCTTGGGTGTTCTTTCTTTCCGAACGCAATTTGGGAGAACTGCATTTCCAGTGCAATGACACAATTTACGCTTCCATAATTTTTCTGTTGCAGGGGAAAATGAAGACAGAAACTGAGGATGGCAAGGAAGGAGAGATACTAATTCACTAATCTATTCCAAACTTAATTTGTTAGAAATAGGCCTAACACTACAGCTAAGGAGATACAATTATTGTAACTAAATAATGGATCAGTGAACATACGTTATTTGGCGATTCTTTATTCAAGTTTGTTGATGTAAACAAGTTCGAGGTAACTTGGCAACGCACGTTTCATACAAAAAAAAGCCATCAAGACAGTAAAACTCCAGTAGCAAACACTGAAAAATTATGGTTTACAGCTATCTGCTGTGTGGTCGTGGCGATGGGTGCATCATATATTAAATTACATGACTTTCTCAGGTTAAGGAAAACAGAAATACAGGTCAACAACCAGAAAAAGTCTATATTTGTTCTTACCTTAAGTTTCTGAGCTTCATTTATACACTGTTGATAGTTTCCAATATAAAATGAATTTTTGACATCAAATAATTCGTCTACCTCTCCCTGCTGACGTGCCATTTCAAAACAAATCTCTCGTCGCAGACGCTACGCCACCTCTCTGATGGGAATCAAAGTATTTGCAACATCGGAGCTAAAATCGATTGCGATGAGGAAATCCGGAAGCGACAACACTAGAACAGCATTTCCAGATTCAATACTGGACAGTTTGCTAACCACAATCGGTTTAGGAAATCCAGTAATGGGAGCCCCGGGTAAGTGCAGTGAGTGGAATCTTGTATATATGAAGTGAACCGTTCGAAACCACTAAGGTGCATTCTCAGCAGCTGCAATATTTTGAAAGACAATTGTCTGGTTCACTTAGCCGTAATTACTCCACGATAACTGCGACAGGTAGCTTGTGTTTCGGAATACTACCACTAGAGGGCAGTGGTGGAAGAAAAGTGGCTCAACAAAGTACAATCAAGTTGAACTTTTTGTGGCATAAGAGAAGCTGCGTCACTGAAAACTGAGAGTTCACACATGCAATTTCAGTATGGCACTAGCTCGGGAGGTACTTTTATTGTATCTTTGAAACTGGCTAAATTTCTTCTAGTAAGGTGGTTGTCAAATTTTTTTGCTCAAGAGCCAATAGTAACATTGAGGCAGTACCTCAGGCCACATATGTACCAGTCTCATTATTAATTAGTATTGTTGGTGTGGTCTTTAGTCCAAAGACTGGTTTGATGCAGCTCTCCATGCTACTCTATCCTGTGCAAGCCTCTTCATCTCCGAGTAACTAGTGTGACCTACATCCTTCTGAATCTGCTTACTGAATTCATCTCTTGGGCTCCCTCTACCATTTTTACTCCTCCCCTCGCTTCCCTCCGGTACTAAACTGGTGATCCCTTCTTTTAGTTAGGTTGTACCACAAATTTATCTTCTCCCCAGTTCTACTCAGTACCTCCTCATTAGTTACCCGTCTAATCTTCAGCATTCTTCTGTAGCACCACGTCTCAAAAGCTTGTCTAAACTGTTCATCGTCCATGTTTCATTTACACACATAGCGACACTCCATACAAATACTTTCAGAAAAGACTTCTTAACACTTAAATCTACATGCGATATTAACAAATTCCTCTTCTTTAGACTGCTTTTCTTGCCATTGCCACTCTACATTTATATCCTGGCTACTTCGGCCATCATCAATTATTTTGGTTCCCAAATGGCAAAACTCTTCTACTGTTGTAAATGTCTCATTTCCTACTCTAATTCCCTCATCATCACCTGACAATTCGATTACATTCCATTATTCTCGTTTCACTTATGTTAATGTTCATTTTACATCCTCCTTTGAAGAAATTGTTCATTCTGTTCAACTGTTCTTCCAAGTCCTTTGCTGTCTCTGACAGATTTACAATGTCAGCAGTGAACCTTAAAGTTTTTATTTCTGCTCCCTCGACTTTAATTCCTACTCCAATTTTTTTGTTCCTTTACTGCTTGCTCAATATTCAGATTGAATAACATTGGGGAGAGGCTACAACCTTGTGTCACTCTCTTCTCAACCACTGCTTCCGTTTCATGCCTCTCAACTCTCATAACTGCTATCTGGTTTTCTGCACAAAATTGTAAATAGCCTTTCAGTCCCTATATTTTACCCCTGAATTCTTTAGAATTTGAAGCAGAGTATTCCAGTCAACATTGTCGAAAACTTTCTCTAAGTCTACAAATGCTGTAAATGTACATTTGCCTTTCCTTAAGCTATCTTCTGTGAGGATTCTTAGGGTCAATATTGCCTCACATGTTCCTAAATTTCTCCGGAATCCAAACTGATCTTCGCTGAGATCAGTATTCGCCATCTGTATGATCGACCGAATGTTAAAGTAAGTGCCTGCATTGCTGTGCATGGAAGGTACACCACACACTAATGAGGATGTTTCAGCATTCATCGATACCTCGTATTTCAGAAACCCTTGTGCTATTGATCTGTAAATGTAATCATTTCATTTGCTTCATATGCACTGTTTCAACAATGAATCTTGAGCGATTTGGGAACCTCTAAAAGGTTGTACTAATTTTTTCTGGCAGTGTATTTAATACATGAGAGCAATATGTCATCATGTTTTACATTTTTTCCCTTGAAAAAATTGTTTTTGAACATGTTATGTATGTATGTACCATACATTTTGAACTATACTTCACATCTGCAGAACATAAAGTTTTCATGTAACATAATTGTCTTCATTTCTTAAAATTCCATTCTTGCCCATTTAAATGGAAGTGTTATGACTAATTCGTTCTTGTGCACATGTGATAATCATAGTATTGCGTTTATGTATGAACACATGACATGTCCTTTCATATAATGAACTTGATTTCCACATTGAGCATAATGTTCCCTTAATGTTGTTCATAACTTCCGACACTTGTTAAAATTGCATTTGTGGATATGTAAATGATTTGATCAGTGATTTGTTCTTTTGTGTATGAGTTAACACACAATTTTAAGTATTAGAGAATAAAAAAGCTTTGTTTTTAAAGTGCAATGAGACTACCATACTGTGGTTGTGACCATTTTTTGACATCTGTGTGGTGTTATTGAAGGCTTCACCTTGTGTAGAATAGGCTATTTCACTGGCAACTAAACTGTTGTGAGTTACTTGCGGAACTTACTTCTGCAATTTATTTGATGTGGAAACACCCCCAGCAAGTCGACTTCTGCAAGTTTTGTCAAACTGCAGAAGTGGGCTGAACAAAATGTTTGAGAATGTGATGTCTTCCTGCATATTATTTTGTCTGAGCAACAATAGTATCCTCAGTACATCACAGTTTGTATTTTAGAAAACTTTCTCTACAGAAAGTGCCATTTACATGTTCATTCACCAAATTTTACAAGTATTAAATAACAAAATAGGGCCACTTAGTATTTTCCATGACCTGCCTAAAGCATTTGAGTGAATCACAATATTCTCCAAGATAAACAGTAGTTTTTATGGAACTCATGGTACAGCCAACCAATAGATAATGACTTATCCAACCAAAACAATACAGAAAATTGAACTCAGTAATTCAACCACTGTAATCAGGGAGATTCTTCTGACTGGGAGAAATAACATATGTGGTTCTCCAAGTCCCGATTTTAGATACTATATTGTTCCCCATACACATAAAGTATCAACCATCTAATATACAAGAAACAGAAATAGTTCTTTTTACAGATGACACATACAGCAACAGAAGGAATGTTAAACAAGGTTCTTAAAAGTATCATTGACTAGTTTTGAGCACATGATCTCACCCCCAATTTTGAAAAGACATGGCATATTAAGTTCTGCATTTCTTGGGGTACAACAGCAATGGTACCTGTAACACATGGAAGGAAATAATAAATAGTGTGGAAAGTTCAAAATTCTTAGGTGTCCATAGTCATGAGAATGTAAACCAGAAAAAGCACATTTTGGAAATTCTACAACGACTTAGTTCAGCCACGTTTGCACTGAGTATCATTGAAAATCTTGGGAAGAGAAATCAGTGAGATCACTTATTTTGCATATTTCATTCAATATTCTGGAGTAACTCATCTTTAAGAAAGAAAGTCTTCATTCCTTGAAAACACATTGTAATAAAAATACGTGGTGTGCACCAAGGATCATTTTGTAGACATCTGATTAAGGAGTTAGAATTCTAACTGCTGCTTCACAGTGTATTTATTCCTTCATGGTGTTTGTTGTAAATAATTTACTGCAGCTCAAAAGAAAAATTATGTACATAATTATAATACCAGAAGGACAAATTATCTTCATTACCACATATTAAGGTGGTCTTTTTACATTAAAAGGGTGCACAATAATGAAAATAAAGATTTTGATCACTTAACCAGTGATATAAAATGTTCGGGAGAGCCAGCTGATGAAGTTTCTTCTTGACAACTCTTTTTATTCCATAAGAGAATTTCTGTTATTGTAATGTGTTAAAGGTGGTGGGTAAGAATTACTAAATCATATCTGTATATTTAATAATAATAATAATAATAATAATAATAATAATAACAGGATACCCCAGTCAGAATTAGAAAACATCAAACAACAAGTACAACAAATACTGTAACAAAATTATGTGCAATCAGAAGAAGAAGAAAATACAGAAATGGATTCAAACATCCCAGAGCAAACAAACAAAGAACAACACACATCAATTAAACAATCAGAGGAAAACGAAATCTTCAGACAGCCACCAGAACGTGCACAAATAGAACATGAAGTGATATGCATGTTAGATATAGAAGAAAAATTTCAGCTGACATATATAGAATACAAAGACACAAATACAGACATTAGACCATTCTTGCATAGACCACCAAATAACCCATAAGTCGAAACAACAATAACAACTATCAACACAACCATACACAACAAAATAAATGAAAACCCAACTATGGAAGAGTTACAACTACTGGTTTATATAGGAGCACTCACTACACTAAATATACACACTAGGCAGAGATCAGAACCAACCAACACACAGAAGAAACCCACAAAACCAGCATGGCAACACAGGATACAGATCAGAATAGAAAAACAGAAAAGACATGGGACAGCTAACACAATTTATAAGAAATGAAATGTCAGAAAAAAAACGAAAAAGGTTAGGTAAAATCTCACAACAAGAAGCGATAGAGCAATTATATGAAAAGAAGCAGAAATTACAAGCATTGGCCAAACGACTTAGAAGATACAAAAAAAGTGAAAATAGAAGGAAACAAAACCAAACATTCAACACTAACCAAAAGAAATTTTACCAGACAATAAATAAGACACACATTAAAATAGACAATCCACCAAACATAACAGACATGAAACACTTCTGGAGCAACATATGGTCAAACCCGGTACAACATAACAGGCATGCATGGTGGATACAAGCAGAAACAGACACATACAAGATGATACCACAAATGCCTGAAATGATAATTTTGCAACATGAAGTCACCAAAGCAATTAATTCTACTCACAATTGCAAAGCCCCTGGAAAAGATAAAATAGCAAATTTCTGGCTAAAGAAGTTCACCTCAACACATTCACATCTAACTAAATTATTTAACAGTTACATTGTAGACCCATACACATTCCCTGATACACTTACACATGGAATAACTTATCTGAAACCTAAAGATCAAGCAGACACAGCAAACCCAGCTAAATATCGCCCCATAACATGCCTACCAACAATATACAAAATATTAACTTCAGTCATTACACAGAAATTAATGACACTTACTACTCAGAACAAAATTATAAATGAAGAACAAAAAGGCTGTTGCAAAGGAGCACGAGGATGTAAAGAGCAACTGATAATAGATGCAGAGGTGACATATCAAGCTAAAACTAAACGAAGGTCGCTACACTACACATACATTGATTACCAAAAAGCTTTTGATAGTGTACCCCACTCATGGTTACCACAAATATTGGAAATATACAAAGTAGATCCTAAATCGATACAGTTCCTAAACATAGTAATGAAAAACTGGAAAACCACACTTAATATCCAAACAAATTCAAATAATATCACATCACAACCAATACAGATTAAGTGTGGAATATACCAAGGAGACTCATTAAGTCCTTTCTGGTTCTGCCTTGCTCTGAACCCACTATCCAACATGCTAAATAATGCAAATTATGTATACAATATTACTGGAACATACCCACACAAAATCACACATTCGCTATACATGGGTGATCTAAAACTACTGGCAGCAACAAATCAACAACTCAACCAATTACTAAAGGTAACAGGAGTATTCAGCAATGATATAAATATGGCTTTTGGAACAGACAAATGTAAGAAAAATAGCATAGTCAAGGGAAAACACACTAAACAAGAAGATTACATATTGGATAACCACAGCGACTGCATAGAAGCGATGGAAAAACAGATGCCTATAAATATCTAGGATACAGACAAAAATAGGAATAGATAATACAAATATTAAAGAAGAACTAAAAGAAAAATATAGACAAAGACTAACAAAAATACTGAAAACAGAATTGACAGCAAGAAACAAGACAAAAGATATAAATACTTATGCTATACCAATATTGACCTATTCATTTGGAGTAGTGAAATGGAGTAACACAGAACTAGAAGTACTCAATATACTTACACGATCACAATGCCACAAATATTGAACACATCACATACATTCAGCAACAGAAAGATTCACATTAAGCAGAAAGGAAGGAGGAAGGGGGTTTATCAACATAAAAAACCTACATTATGGACAGGTAGACAATTTAAGAAAATTCTTTCTAGAACGAGCAGAAACCAGCAAAATACACAAAGCAATCACTCATATAAATACATTGGCTAAACCATTACAATTTCATAACCACTTCTACAACCCTTTAGATCACATAACATCAACAGATACGAAGAAAGTAAATTGAAAAAAGAAAACACTACATGGCAAGCACCCGTATCATCTAACACAGCCACACATTGATCAAGACACATCCAACACATGGCTAAGAAAAGGCAATATATACAGTGAGATGGAAGGATTCATGATTGCAATACAGGATCAAACAATAAACACCAGATATTACAGCAAGCATATTATTAAAGATTCCAATACCACAACAGATAAATGCAGACTTTGCAAAACAACAAATAGAAACAGTAGATCACATCACAAGCGGATGTACAATACTATCAAATACAGAATACACCAGAAGACATGACAATGTAGCAAAAATAATACATCAACAGCTTGCCTTACAACATAAACTTATAAAACAACACATTCCCACAGACAAGTATGCACCACAAAATGTACTGGAGAATGATGAATACAAATTGTACTGGAACAGAACCATTATAACAGATAAAACAACACCACATAACAAACCTGACATCATACTCACCAATAAAAAGACGAAATTAACACAACTAATCGAAATATCCATACCCAATACAACAAATATACAAAAGGAAACAGGAGAAAAAATTGAAAAATACATCCAACTGGCTGAGGAAGTCAAAGACATGTGCATCAGGATAAAGTTGACATTATACCAATTATACTATCAACTACAGGAGTCATACCAAACAATATCCACGAGTACATCACCGCAATACAGCTACATCCAAACTTATATATACAGCTACAGAAATCCGTAATTATTGATACATGTTCAATTACCCAAAAGTTCCTAAATGCAATATAACATATACTGTACAGTTAAAAGGAAGTCACACATGATCAAGGTCCGCATCACTTTTCATTTTTAACAGACGTAACATCTGAGAAAAGAAAGAAATAATAATAATAGTAATATAATAATAATAAACTTGTTCATGATTAGCATGTATGCATATTTGCGAAATAATTTGTGATATGAATGTAAATTGACTCGTTTCACATCATTATGATTTATTGTGCAAATGATCCATGGAACAGTGAACTAACAAACTAAGAAGTTAGTGGGAACAGTATAGCTCATCATTCTGCAACTACTTAGTGGTTGCTGAAGTTTCTCTCGAACTTGCAGCATTTTCGTCTGCATATACAGGTATTAAAATGCCAATATCACTGTTTAAACGTGACAAATGCTTATGGAATTGTGGAAAATGCAATTGTTAATTCAAGAAGTGAGACACATTGTTGTATAAGTCATGAACCTTATGGACATTAAAAATAGAATTAGAAGCACTACGTTTTTAAAAGCATTGTGGCAGCTTTCATAACAACATATGATGAAATGCAGAAAAAAATCATTACTTTCAGACTCAAAACGGTCAGGAAATTCATAAAAGGGAAAAAAGTAAAAATAGATATACTACAGACGATGTGTGTAACAGCAAATAGGAATATCTTTATTCAATGAAATTTATGTCTCACATGTACATGCCCAAGGAAACAGAGGATAACGTGGTAAATGAGACAAATTAACATTCTACAAATAGAATTTTTGAAATTTACTGCAAACATAATTTAATGAACGCTATGCTAACATTAGAAACTTACCAAAAATTGAAAGACGTTTATATTGTCTTTCCATTTCCGTTTATGGTGAAAAGAAATAACAGATAAATTCATTTCGTGGTACCCATGATGACTGTGGTCAATAATGTATTTATAAGGGTTCCAGTGGTACATTTGTTCTGACTATTTCTATTTTTCGTCTTTCTCTTGAGTTTGTGAAGCTTGAGAGTCAAATGCACCAAGTGGTGCATAATAAGAATCTTTACTGTTCTCTGTTATTACAATGTTGCAAAGAGCAAAAAATATCTTGAAAATTTTTGTCAATTTTTCTGGGTTTAAAAGAACTGAAGTTGGTAACATTCGATAATGTGTCAAACGAAGTCCAGACGATTAGAGCTGATAATCAAACACTCGATTTTGCATTAGTTGACCTCTGTAAAAGGATAGGGATTCATAATATATGTTTTCTGAAGCAAATGTATGATCAGCAATAATAAAATATAGTGTCTAAGCCGTTCAGTCTGGTAATTTTGAGGAAGTGAGAAATTCAAAGGATGGCACTCAAGACATTCTGATAGTTTACAATTATTATTAAAAACTCCACCATGAAATATTTTCCATTACTGTCCACATCAAATTATGCAACACTGTAGTCAGATACTATCAGTGATAAATAATAACATAATCCTGTAAGTGCCTTTATAATTTATGTACAAACTGTCTTCTTTTTGGAATTAATGCTACTATATATTTTCTGTCCACAGCGTCAATACAGTTTGGAAAATGCCATTGATTTTCAAATTCATTAGCAATTTGTAAACATTCTTCTTCTGTTAAAGGTACCTAAAATTATAGAAAACAACTGTTGTATGTGAAATTTATCCTTTTGAATAATAAGACATATACTACATTATGAAACTTATTTGAGATATCAAAGAACGAAAATAAGGAAAATAAATGTTATATAAATTCACGTTTGGTGGAAAATTGTACTGAAACAAAAACGTCAAGAATCCTTTTGAAAGAAAGGAAAAAAGTCGATTAGGGAAACTCTGATGCTATTCATCAGAATGCAATAGGAATGACAAGGAAGCCCATTGATGAATATCCAGTGTTTGGAGGCTATGTGGCATCTGAGCTTAGATCATTATCACAATCATCAAATAAAAAGATTAAAATGTTTAATACAACAAAAAAATATTTGAAGTTTCTTCAGAGAATGACGATTTAACTGCTTGCAGTAATAGTTGGATTTCTGATGAGAGAAATTTCATTTAGATGATGTGTACACCCTTACATGATGTAATTATTTTATCTGATACTGCCAAAATGTATAATCAACCGTAACAGAAACCACAAGAATCGTTTCGAAAGGAAGGTCATTTAGGAAAATTCTGATACTATTCAACAGAATACAATAGAAATAATGAGGAAGCCTGTTGACGAATATCTGGTGTTTGGAAATTGTGTGGCATCTGAGCTTAGATCATTAGCACAAACATCAAGTAAAAACCTTAAAATGTATAATACAAAAAGAAATTTTGGAGGTTTCTTTGGAGGATGATAATTTAATTACTTGCAGTACCAGTTGGATTTCTGATGACAGAAACTTCATTTTGACAATGTATACAGTGTCACATAATGTAATTATTTTGCCTAATATTACCAAAATGGATCATTCACAAGGTAATTGTTCTGTAGACGTTTTGACTAAGTGAATTATTTGAGTGAACTTACAAAGTATCAAGATACTCACTTTTAAATATCCTCTTTTCAGACATTAAAATAAAGCCTCACAGCAAACGAAAACAATGTGAGAAATTGTGCACATACAGACTCGAGGGATATGTGTAAGAAGAAAACATCTCGTAATAACAAATAAATTAAACAATTTCGAACATAATTACTGAAAGTAAATAAGTTGTTTGTTTGATATTTAAGTGTTTCAGTCTCTTACCTGTTGCTGAAAATCTAAGAGTAATTAAAAGGCGATCTCTTAGTGACATAGCTTGCCATATTTCTGTATTCTGTTTTTGAATGTTCAAGTGTACAAGAGACAAGAGGCCTTCAAAATTTGTGTGTTACATTTTCTGAAACATTTTAATCTGTGTGGAGTTCTCTGATTCTAGATTATTCAATAATGTTGCTTGTAAACTTCAATATCTACTTCTCTGTATCCATTTCTTCACCCAAAACATTTCTTTTTTCAAGATTTTTTCATATCACAAGTTTTCTTCACTAATAATAATGGAACAATGTATGACATTAAAACTCAAACTGTTTGTAAATACCGTTAGATTAGAAACAATGGTTCCTGCAAAAGTCTTAGCTGTATCTGACATATGTCAACCAACACATATACAGAAGACCTTCCAATTTGTCCTGGGTAAAATTTTCAGCTTATGAACTGAAAAATTTAAACTACATCTAGACATGTGTTAAACAATCTGCTTCATAAAACGTAAACATATATAATAAATAAGGTACAGAAACACATTAGGTCTACCACTGTTCTACATCTACATCTACATCTATACTCCGCGAGCCACCTTACGGTGTGTGGCGGAGGGTACTTATTGTACCACTATCTGATCCCCCCTTCCCTGTTCCATTCACGAATTGTGCGTGGGAAGAACGACTGCTTGTAAGTCTCCGTATTTGCTCTAATTTCTCGGATCTTTTCGTTGTGATCATTACGCGAGATATATGTGGGCGGTAGTAATATGTTGCCCATCTCTTCCCGGAATGTGCTCTCTCGTAATTTCGATAATAAACCTCTCCGTATTGCGTAACGCCTTTCTTGAAGTGTCCGCCACTGGAGCTTGTTCAGCATCTCCGTAACGCTCTCGCGCTGACTAAATGTCCCCATGACGAATCGCGCTGCTTTTCGCTGGATCATGTCTATCTCTTCTATTAATCCAACCTGGTAAGGGTCCCATACTGATGAGCAATACTCAAGAATCGGACGAACAAGCGTTTTGTAAGCTACTTCTTTCGTCGATGAGTCACATTTTCTTAGAATTCTTCCTATGAATCTCAACCTGGCGCCTGCTTTTCCCACTATTTGTTTTATGTGATCATTCCACTTCAGATCGCTCCGGATAGTAACTCCTAAGTATTTTACGGTCGTTACCGCTTCCAATGATTTACCACCTATGGCATAATCGTACTGGAATGGATTTCTGCCCCTATGTATGCGCATTATATTACATTTATCTACGTTTAGGGAAAGCTGCCAGCTGTCGCACCATGCATTAATCCTCTGCAGGTCCTCCTGGAGTACGTACGAGTCTTCTGATGTTGCTACTTTCTTGTAGACAACCGTGTCATCTGCAAATAGCCTCACGGAGCTACCGATGTTGTCAACTAAGTCATTTATGTATATTGTAAACAATAAAGGTCCTATCACGCTTCCCTGCGGTACTCCCGAAATTACCTCTACATCTGCAGATTTTGAACCGTTAAGAATGACATGTTGTGTTCTTTCTTCTAGGAAATCCTGAATCCAATCACAAACCTGGTCCGATATTCCGTAAGCTCGTATTTTTTTCACTAAACTGTTTTGGAGTAGTTGGCAGTAGTGTCAAAATGTGATGGAGGTGGTAGGGCATAAGTGTCATACAATAAGCTTAGCTATTTCTAAATATAACGCCAAGAAAATATTAGTCGATTTCTGATTCCATCATAAAGTTATTCTCAATTGAATGTGTCAGCTTATCACCCCAGTTCTTGTCATTTGCAGGAAGTTTTAATTTTCTGTTTTAACATGAAGAAATTTGTTGCTGAGCCTGATAAAATGCAAGATAAGACCTATAATGAGGCACCTATTAGTGAAAGAATGTACAGAGAATGGTTTCAACGCTTCAAGAACGGCGATTTTGACGTCAAAGACTTGTATGGCGCTGGAATTGAGACGGCTTTCGAAGGAGCTGAGCACTAAAAGACAGGCAGCCACAACATAGTGATAGATATGAAAAGGTGAATTTGCAAGATGACAGTGCTCGACCCCATGTAGCAAAAACTGTCAAAAGATACCTGGAAACAATGAAACAGGAAGGCCTGCCCCTCCCACCGTATTCTCCAGACATTTATACCTCTGACTACCAGCTTTTTCGATCAGTGGCACCTGGTCTGACTGACCAGCACTTCCAATCGTATGAACAAGTGCAATAGTGACTCGATTCATGGATCTCCTCAAGAAACGCCGAGATTTTCCGTCATAGGATTCATATACTGCTCGAAAGATGGGAGAAAGTAGTGGCCAGCGACAGCCAGTACTTTGAGTTGTAAAATTTTTGTCAGTTTTTCACGATAAAGAGACAAACTTCGAGATAAAACGACAGAGGCAAAGTTGTAGATGTAATGTATATTAAAAAAATAGTACATGATTAATGAAGAACGATTGCAATTTGGACGAGATAATGCAAGTACCTAGGTGTAGGGATATGAAATGGAAGTTCAGATTTGGACAAAGTAAGTGAGAGGTCATGATTTATTTTCGGGATATTATGAAATCGCTATTAACATATGTGACAGATTTATTTTATTAGAATATACTAGATGAACGCTGAAACACTGTTGCAGCTGTGGACCATTGATACAAAACTGATGATTATTGGCTGTAATGTACGACGCAGCAAGGAAAATGCAGAAAAGACAAACACGTGTTGCACTGAATCACTGTGTAGTAGCTAATGATGAAGCTGACAGACTTAGAATAAAATTGGAAATCTTGATAAAAAGTT
The DNA here is from genome assembly GCF_023864345.2 of Schistocerca serialis cubense. Classification (NCBI taxonomy): domain Eukaryota; kingdom Metazoa; phylum Arthropoda; class Insecta; order Orthoptera; family Acrididae; genus Schistocerca; species Schistocerca serialis. Next base: position 290,485,894 of record NC_064644.1, on the reverse strand, counting down.
TTTCCCCTTTGTAACTCACATATCTTGCCCTCATCATGACCAGTTACCAGTAAAGAAAAAGACAGGCTGTTTTCAGGAGGCTTACATGTACTGAAATTCAACAGTTTCAGAAGACATGGCTGTTAACAAATCCTTGGGGTTGTGGACAGCCAGCTGAAATCCAAGCCATGGAATAAATTTTTGTTGCTACTATTTAGAAAGTAAGGAGACGAGAGGTGATGGTATAAAGTCCATAATACCGCATTTTTCATCAATCTGTTTTCCTGTGAGCATGTAACATTGTTGAAGGTGACCTGTCTATCAATTGAGGCCATTAATCTCGGTGGCTTTGTCGATGGTATCCAAGAAGGACAGGTTTGTGCCAGCATCAAATTTCACTCTCAATACAAAACAACCTTACACTTCCAAGCTGTGATTTTGGTCAGCTACACTAAACAGTCATGCTTTATATATAGCACACCCTCTTTTCAAAGGGAAGGTGTCTAATACAAATAAATAAAGAAAACGTTTCTGATTTAGGCCACTTGAACCCTATCGATCAACAAGGCTATACTACGCTTCAATTTTCATTTCATGTTTGTATTTGTATTTATGTTTTGTGCAGTAATTCATTTTTAAACCCTGAAGTAAACAGAAGGGGACTGTAAGTTTGACATGTGTATCTGTGAGAGGTATCGTAGCTGCCAGAGGAAAGGTCCGATTTTAATACAGTTTTCTTTTTTTTCTTAAATATAAAAACTGGTTTAATCATTATGGTTCTTAACTATGTTCCATGAAAGTCTGTGAAGCTGTTTAAATTCCGTCAGCCAAGCAAAATAAAAATGTTTTCTGCTGGGAAGCTCTTTATACATGCTACATAATACAGAAGAGCTACATCAAGTTATATAGTACCAGATTACAGAGCTCAAAAAGAGCTGAAGAGAAGTGCATGAGATAATGTTTATCTTTTACAGTTGACCAACAATGATGATTTTCGTGCTGATGTTGCCAGTTTCACACCTACAAAGCAGTAAAAGAACGATTGTGACTTAGCTGCAAAAGATAAACATATGCTCTCCTGGAACTTCTGTACTTCTGTTTGAGGCCTACAATTCAGTACTAAATCAAAATATTCTACCCTAATAGTTTAGGCAGCCTATTGCAAGAGATTTAGAATTATCATCACTGCTTCTTGTTTACAGAGGGAATTCAGTTGTGGTTCCATTAAAGGGAGTGAACTTCAAGTTCCTCTAGAGACTGAACTAAAATTTGTTACTGAACTTTGCGTAACAGAACATTGGCTTGAAGAAGAAAAACTAAAAATGTTGAGTCTACAAAAGTTTAGGTAGCTATTTCAGTAGAACTATACAGGCCCATGGAGGAAGGGGTGTACACACACAAATACACACACACACACACACACACACACACATATATATATATATATATATATATATATATATATATAGGGTGGTCCATTGATAGGAAAGAATAATAAGAATAAAACAGATGGCGGTATGGATGGACCACTAGATGGCACTGCCATAGGTCAAACTGATAGAAACTGCATTAATAAATAGGTACCCCAATTTTATTACATATTAGTATAATACATAAATAAACAGGAATGTTTTATTTGGAACATTTGTTTCACTTTGTGATGAATGACGCTGTAATGGTTCAAATGGCTTTGAGCACTATGGGACTTAACATCTGTGGTCATCAGTCCCATAGAACTTACAACTACTTAAACCTAACTAACCTAAGGACATCACACACATCCATGCCCGAGGCAGGATTCGAACCTGCGACCGTAGCAGTCTCGTGGTTCTGGACTGAGCGCCTAGAACCGCAAGACCACTGCGGCTGGCACGCTGTAATATTCTCACAAATGTAGCAGTGCACCCAATAGCACTATGTGCAATCCATTACTTAAATTAGGTATGATAATACGCTTGTCCAGTCATAATAATTAGACAGAAGACATAATCTTGTTAAAATGGGATGTTTAACAGTCACAGAAAGGATAGATATGCTGTTTATTTATGACTATTTTGATCAAAATGCCCAACAAAATTGTGTTATGTATGTTGATGTTATCCTGACAGACTGCATCAAAGTTTTCGGACCTTTCGTCGGATAGTTAATATGTTTAAAGAAACCAGAAGTGTTCAGCAAAACAAGAAGACGCTACCAAGAACTGCAACAAATGAAGATGCCCAAATAAGTGTTTTAGCTGCAGCTGAGACTAATCCTCACATCAGTAGAAGATAAATTGACCGGGAATCAGGAATTTCAAAAATGTTGGTGTTGAGAATTCTACATCATATATTTCACTGTTACCATATTTCTATGCACCAGGAATTGCATGGTGATGATTTTGAACATTGCGTAAATTTTTGCCACTGGGTACAAAATGAATTACAAGACAATAACAGGTTTTTTTTCAAGAGCTCTATTTAGTGATGAAGTATCATTCACAAACAGAGGTAACGTAGACTGGCATAATATGCACTATTGTGCAACGGAAAATCGACGATGGCTGTGACAAGTGGAACATCAAGGGCCCTGGTGGGTTAATATGTGATGTGGAATTATGGGAGGACACCTAATTGGCCCTTATTTTATCGATGGCAATCTAAATGGTGCAAAGTATGCCAATTTCTTAATTAATGTTTTACCAATTCTACTATAAGGTGTTTCTCTTCATGACAGAATGGCGGCGTACTTTCACTGTGATGGATGTCCAGTACACAGCACACGTTCAGCTGAAGTGGTATTATATAGAATATTTAGTGACAGGTGGATTGGTCATAGAAGCATAATACCATGGCCTGCACATTCACCGGACCTTTCGTCTTCGGACTTCTTTCTTTGGGGAAAATTGAAAGGTATTTGTTATCATGATCCACTGGCAATGCCTGAAAACATGTGTCAGTGCATTGTCAATGTGTGTGCGACAATTACTGAAGGCGATGTACTCGCTGTTGAGAGGAATTTCGTCATGCGTATTGAATTTGAAGGACATCATTTTCAGCATTTATTACATTAATGAGCTTATTACGGTTGCTCTTGGAGTAACAACACACATTCCCACAATGTATAATGAGGTCACAAAAGTAAATGTCTCACATTGGAACAGAAATAAAGTCCAAACGTAATTAATTTTTGTTTAAATTTTAAAAAACGACGTTGTTACCAACTCTTCATCTAAATAGGTGAGGCATATTATAAGTGTTGGAATATTATAGCGCCATCCACCACAAAGCGAAACAAATGTTCCAAGTCAAACATTCATATTTATTTATGTACTATACAAATATGTAATAAAAATGGGTGTACCTATTTTAAAAAAATGCAGTTTCTGTTAATTTTACTTATGGAAGCGCCATTTAGTGGGCCATACATAGCTCCATCTTTTTCCCCCCTGTCACACAGAAACAGATCTGTTCTAATGTTTTTGTTTGATGCAAATTGCATGAGATATTGGTCCTCGACCATCATATATATATATATATATATATATATATATATATATATATATATATATATATATATAGAATGGGTACAGTACCACCCGACATTGAAAATACAACATTCTTCGTTATGACAAACTGCCTACTGGCTTCTGTCTCGGGTTCTTCAGCCGACGTTCATCTAATGATTTTTCTGACGTTTCGCCAGCACGAGTGTCTGACATTGTCAAAGCTTCACCCTCCATTGCCGGTGGTGAACTGGAGCCGAGCTCGCGGGCGCAGACTATATGTACTTGGCGCGCCAACGTCCGAGGGCTTCTCCGCGGTCATGCAGGTTGGGGCAGGTGGAGAAATCGGCCGTGGCAGAGCACGCACTGAATGAGACCGACCACGTAATAAAATTCGCTGACATGGAAGTTATGGCTGTAGAGAAGCACTATCACACGCGCTTGTTCAGAGAAGCTGTGGAAATACAAAAACACGCGAATGGTTTGAACAAGAAAGAGGAAAGCCTTAAGGTAAACGGATCCTGGCTTCCCGTACTGCAGCGAACGACCGTCGCAGGTAGCAACAGGAGAACCACACCGGAAATGACCGCGGAGAAGCCCTCGGACGTTGGCGCGCCAGGTACATATAGTCTGCGCCCGCGAGCTCGGCTCCATTTCACCACCGGCAATGGAGGGTGAAGCTTTGACAATGCCAGCTACTCATGCTGGCGAAACGTCAGAAAAATCATTAGATGAACGTCGGCCGAAGAACCCGAGACAGAAGCCAGTAGGCAGTTTGTCAACAAGCGGCCACGAAAGCCTCAACAATTTTGTATTCTTCGTTATTCCTGTCAGAACCACATATTTTTTCTAACAGTAACTCAATTTCAATTAATACAGCAAAGCCGGATACCAGTGTAGGAAAGAATGACAATTTATTTATTTAATTGATTACATGTGCACTCCCACAAAATAAATCCCTACATCCAATTTGGTGAGATCGGCGAAATGAATGAATCTATGGTCGTCTGCTAACCGCAGATAGTGAATGTGCAATATATGATCATCTTCGAGACGATCCTTTGGTCACTTTTGGTGGAACCGAGAGATGAAATTTACCTGAGCTTTGAGCGCCTGAAATGTGGCTGACCAATGGGTAGCATGGTCTTCCCCCACCTCGACGGAGAGGCGAGATGACCTGAAGAACGGCCATGTTTCAGCACTCTGCCACTGGATCTTGTGTTGGTAAGACCTGTCTTAGGTGTGCTCCGTAAAGACAAAAGAGTGGAGACATGGTATGCATGTGAAATACTTAAGAGTAGTTTGGAATAATAATTTCTCTATTTCAGGAACTTTTGTGGGGAGAATTAAATGTCAGGCAGGTAATATTAAGGGGATCGTAGTAATCTTTGGAAGTGACCAACAGTCACAATGAAACCACATGTAACAATAAGTTGAAATACTTCCGAGTGCTAAAGTTAAGCTGAATTACTGTGTGAGTCTCAATCTGTGTGTGAGACGAAGGATAAAGATAAGTACTCGTCCATGGTATCAGTTGAGGACTTGTGTGTGTGACAAATATGTTCTTAATATTACTTTGCATGTTGTGTTTCCGTGTGATGCTTGATTCAAACTATAATACTCCGAGAGAGAAGCAAGGTGAGTCAGCCGTCTATCCAGCAATGCCACTTGGCTTGCATTGCACAGGAAGACGTGCATATATCCTCCAGAGTTCGTAGTAGGAAAGGAAAGTTACGAAGTGGGGCAGTGCCGTGTGAAACTGGGATGAATATTAATTGAATTGGGAAAGCTGAAATTGTGATTATAACGATGTGACTAGACTTGGTGTTGTATTGTATGTTGCCAGTGTAGTGTATTTCGTGTAATTTAAATATGTGTGGTTTGCATGGGAGAGTCGCAAGATAGGTACAGAGGCAGTGGGCTATGCATGTTCCTTTTTGTACTGCTCGGTCTGGAGGAATGTTTTGGGATGATGCTTGTGAGAGTCGAAGTGTGAGATACAGCAAAAGATCCACCATCCTATCCAGAAAGTGCACTGTAGCGTTAAATAATTACGAGACCATAAGATAGAGAATCACCAACGTAAAGCCATGCCCTCTGGGCGGAGTTTCTCATGTGTAATTGTTTTAGAAAAATGTAATGGTGTGTTTAGGTTACAGAATTTATCAGAATAAAAAAGATAGTGAAAAGAAAAAGATTGGTGGCCTTTTCCTTCGAATACTATGTTGTCATGATATCCATAGTTTATAATGTGTGCGCCATTCATATTCAGTGCGATGGCCACGTGTTGTTCAGAGCCGTTGGGTAAGAAAGAAAATGTGGTATTGCCAGTGTGTAGTGAACACTCAGAGTTGTGTAAATTACTAACAGTCAGATGTGCGTCATCCGTTGCGTAATATTCAAACAGGAGAAAAATTTATAACTTAATTGTGAGTACTAGAGCTCATGTTACTTGATAAATAAGACTGAATCCACTTGCTTGGCAGACCACTCATCTTGCAGGCCTGACTGCTTGATGCCACAGAATGAGCAAGGCATGTGGGTGCCTCTCAATATATATATATATATATATATATATATATATATATATATATATATATATATATATATATATATATATATATATATATATGGAATAGAATTAGTAGCTGAAGACGTAGAGATTATTTGGTAGTATAGGGCTCCAGCTGTCAATACACCTACGCTCTGAGGATTACCCTGTTTTCAAGTTTGGAATCATAGTTCCACATCTTTGCAAAAAGGTGCAAAAATCTTATTATGTGTGGGGATTTTAATATTAACTTCCTGAAAGAATGAAAACATAAAACTGATCTCCTTTTAACTTAGAATTTAAAACCTAAAATAGAAGCAGCAACGTGGATAACAGCAACATTGATGCCAACCATTGACCAAATATTTACAAATATGCCATGTAAATACAGTACACAAACTTTCAATACAGGCTTCCAGGATCACAACACACAGATAACTTCTGTAGAACAAAAACACATTGTCAGCTTTCGGAACAGTCTGTATCAGTTGTTGTTAGCAGCTACAATCAGCAAAACATAAATTCCTTTCTGTATTTCATAACTAGGGAAAATGGGACGAAGTTTATAACATTGCAGGCACAAACAAAATGTTTCATGCTGATATCACTTAAGAAGAAGAAATTTCTGTGTGAAGTATTAAAACAAACAGAAAAGACCAGGTGCTTATTTTATGGGAAATAAGCGTATCCTAAACAAAGTCATTAAAATATCAAAGAAACTGAAAAATAAGAATTTTGTAAAAAGTGCTCCAAACGAAGCGAGGGCTATGAGGGACATAGTAAGAAAAGAAATAGGAAAAAAAAGCGAAGAACTCCACAATATTGACCTACTGGAAAACTCACCCAAAATATAAGACCCAAAAACATTGCAAATAAATGTAACCCCTACTTTAAGGAAGCAGCAGAAAATCTTATCAAAATACATTCACCAAATGCTAGGAAAGAACAGGTTCCAAACAGTTTCAACAAGTGTCTTTTTTTACATCCAATGGATGAGAAAGAAGTATCAAACGTCATTAGAGGACTAAAATCAAAATTCTCATCTGGCCTTGATAACATCCCTGATGAAATTTGTAAAGAACTGCTCTGTAGTTATAGCAAAACCCTCACTGTCTACTGGGTTTTTTCCTGGAACATTGAAAACAGTAAAAGTGAGGCTTCTGTTTAAAAAGGATCAAAGAACAGAGGTAAAAAAACTACAGACAAATCTCTCTACTGTATAGCTTTTATAAAATATTAGAAAAATATCCTATAAGAGGTTGGTTCGTTTTATATCAAAATCACAGCATGGTATCTGTAAATATAGCCCCACAGAAACTGCCAGATTTGATTTTGTAAATGAAGCCCTGACCTCAGTGGACCATAAAGAGCACTTATACGCTATAGGTTTGGACCTCACCAAAGCTGTTGATGTCATAAACCATAAACTACTACTCTCAGAATTGGTAATGTAGGTGTCAAGGGACTGCCCATAAATTACTGCTCTCAATATTGGGAATGTAGGTGTCAGGGGACTGGGACAGCAATGGATACAATCATACCTGAACAACAGACAACAAATATTGGCACTTAAATATTAAGAAGGGAACAATATACAAATGTATCAGTCAGGGAAACTGAATATTAAATTTGGCATGCTGCAAGGTTCCATTCCAGATCCCATCTCGTTCTTGCTGTTTATGAATTATGTAGAGTCAGCATCCTCTTCCCAGAAATGTACAAAATTTGCAGAAACCAACAGTCTGATAAAAGGAAAGAATATAGATGGACTGGAGAATGAAATCAAAGTATGCATGTTCCACATGACTGACTGCTTCTCCAGAAACAGTCTTACCATAAATGTAGAAAAGACAGTAACTAAGAGTTTACATACTGCACAAAGGATACACCCCTCAAGCCCCATCATACTGTTATCTAGAAAACAATTAGAAACTGTAAATAGCACTAAATTTCTTGGACTATTGAGCCAAGAAAACATAATGTGAGACAAGCTTCATCGATAAGAAATTAGGTACCACCTGCTATTGCTTGGGGCAGCTCACCTGTCAGCAGAAGTTACTTTATTGTCCAAAAAAAAATTATAAGGACCGTAGGAGACATGACTACTAGAAGCTCATTGCGGCCACTGTTTAAGAACCTACAAATTCTTCCACTACATCGTTTATACATTTTGGAAGTTACATGTGTCATTAAGAAAATAACAGACACTGAAGACCAGCTAGTACAAAGAATGAATTAGTTCATGAGTACAATAGACGACTTAGATAAGATGGGTCTTTACTAGTTGGGAAAAAACTTAACAACAAGTTACCACAACACATTAAGACACAAAAAATTTAAGAAATTTTAAACTTGCTGTAAAATATATCTTTCAAATAAACTGTATTAGACTGTTGATGAATATATTCAATCTCAAAGTATTTAGAAGCTAGTGATGCTAGCTGCTTCTAAAATCTGGATGAGTTCCTGTAGAATACTACTCAATAACATAATCAATGTTAGTGTATTTCATATAAATTGTAAATATTTCCTAATCTTTACTATTAGTGTGTTGTGTGCAAATACAAAAGCTATAGTCATGAAGATGCCACAAAAATTGTAAACATTACTCTACCGTTTTAATTAATTGATTAACTGTTGTTCATTCATAGGAAAAGTGTCATTATTTAATATAAATTTGCTTGCTTTTACAAAAAAAAAAATTGTAAGATATGATCAATACAATTATGTAAATATGGTAAAAATCCTTTTGCTTTTTTAACTAGAAAACTGTTATAAGTGAGCCGTGCATGGCTCTTGCTCTCACCATCATGTATTTTACACCCTGTTTTTAATGTACTTCCACCTTACTACGTTAATTTAAATTACTACTGCCACTGAGTTGCTACTTTGCCTGACCGTGAGCGGCGTTAGCAGTGCGTATCGATATATCCCCTCTTGTAGTATCCTTTCTTGACTGCTATTACTTCCCAGTTATTGTCTGTAGTGGGCATTGCGTCTAGTTCAGGTGGCGAGTTCGGGTCTGCCAGTCAGTTGGAACACGTCTGGAGTGCAGTCCGGACCTGCCAGTCGGGGAGTTCCAATGCGACACAAGTGCAGTTGGGTTGGACCAGCAGTGAGGTCTGCGACGACCGTGCTCGCCCGACCATTGCCGCCACGCATCACTTGAGCCAGGCCATGGTCTTGGTGGATCGTCGGTCAGTCGCCCTACCAGACGACACGTTTTGGCTCGCCGATCGTTCATGAGTCGGCTGTGTGTATGTGTGTGTGTGTGTGTGTGTGTGTGTGTGTGTGTGCATCGACTCTAGATTTGTCTTGGTGTGTGCTTAGTTACTATTGGGTATCGTTCAGGTCTTCGTGCAAGTGTTTGTCAGGTTATGTGTGTAGTTGGACGACTATTTTAGATATTGTTGGCATTCTGAGCGGAGTCAGTCGGTTGTTGCGGACGAGGGAAGTTATCTCCGCGCGGTGCAGTCGGCTGCGTCTGCTGGCAGCCCCTGGGCAGTGTCGGAACGTGTGTGGAGCTGTCTGATCGCCACGAGCTTCGTGGTCGTGGTTCACCGACCCATGACGTCAAAGTTCAGTAGTGGTTTCAACTACCCAAACCACGACCATTCATGTTGTGGTTCTTCGTTTTGGTGGTTTGCTCTTGGGGAGGTTTTCCTGTGAGCAACACCGAGTGTTTCTGCTGCTGAAATTTAGCCGCCATGTGGTGCAATTAGCTATTTTCGTTGACTACAATTCGAGTGCACCAGTGGAATTTTCTACCTTGTGGCCGTTAGTGTTCTGGTTACCTGCCCTGGGCACTGACGTAAATTCAGGTAGTGTTCTTTTGGGTGACGTTAACTATATTACTGTGTTTCAAATTCAAGTATACGAGCGGAATTTTCTGCCTAATTACTGTCAGTGTTGCGGTTACCTGTCCTGGCCACTAACGTAATTTCAGCCAGTGTCCTTTCCTCACCTAGTCGCTGTCCAACATGGTGTGTAATTTTGATAGCTAATACATACTCCATTGTGGATTATCACGTTTGTAACCTTCTCTGTTTGAGTTCTCATGAACTGATTGATGGGAAACAAGTCGTTCTGTCGGTCGGTCGGTCGTGGCTGTTCCCTGGTTGGGTTCCGTCGGGTCGAGTGTAGTTGGGCTCACAACATGTCTTGTCTGAGTCAACGAGGGCACACCGACCTTCCTGGAGGCGTCTGAGCGCTGCTGTCCTTATTGTCCTTCCCACCTGTTTAATTATCTGTTCCAGCTACTTAAAATTTAAGGCTTATGGATATTTTTCCTTTTTTTCTTAAAAAGTTTGCAAAATTAATTCTTAAATTTATCTTTCAAGCTTAAACATTGCGGACTTCTGCCTTTAAAAGATAATGGTAATATATTTTAAAAATTTGAAACTTAATTGTGTCCTTCAGCCATTGGTAATGCACCTTCCATATGTTTGTTCTATCAACTTTGCGGTGATATTTTTTAAAATTGTTTTATTGCTATTAAGAAAGTGGATTTTTATCTCATTGATTTGTAAAGATTTCTTGTTTGAAGGCCTTCAGCCTTGAAAGAGTTGCATTCGGTAAAGGTCTGGCTCTGTGCCACTTTGGTTGTAAAAGTGTTATTAAATTACAATAAATTACAGTTAGAAGATGACACTGACCCCAACCTGTTTGGCCCTTTCCACAATCCTAATTACCTGTTCTGCCCAGCAGGTTTAGCGTGTGTATCAATAAGTTCTTGAGAAGAGCACGAAGACAGTAATCTAAATGTATACATTTGCTTACATTTTTTGTGAGGTAAACTTATTTATGTGGTAGTAGATAAATAATGAATGATCTTCACATTAATTCATAGTCTCATCTCTTCATCTCACGAAAACTGACTTGTAAAATATCAGTTTGTAACTACGTACAAAAATGATGAAATGGACCAATAAAACAATCATCAATCAATCAAGCAGCTGGAGAAAGTACTGAAATATAGTGGTTTTGATCAGTGAATGGATATTTATTTACACTTCTTTCACCACATCGATGTATTATAATTTCCAGATGCCATGTCTGATATCATTGAGAAACGAATGGCAAGCAAAAGGTTAATGATGACTCTAGATGTTCACAAGAAGTTGTAGTGATAAAGTATAATAAAACTGTCCACATGCCTGCTCTAATATGGAAGTGCACATCTGTTTTTCACAAAAGGAAATACAATGACTGTTACAAACAACAAGGGAACTTCCAAACAGCCACCAGTTATAGTGCTCTTTGGAGGAGGAAACTATCAAAAAAGTAACTTCCCTCTTGTCACGATATTATTCCTAAATAAAAATTACAAATGGTGGCCACTGACACAAACGAATTTGACAATTCATTTTATTATGTTTTGTGGTACTTAAAATTTGTGAGTCAATAGAATTTCAAATGTAATAATGACTATTCTTTCGTTCGAAGCATGAGTGAAAATTATATAATTATTTGTGTGATAATATAAAATAAGAACTATCAAAAGAGCATTTTTAAAAAATAATAAGAAGAAAGTCAAAAGTGCAGAAACATCAACACACACCGTATGAGATGTGTTTCTGTCGCAGCATAATGGAAAAAAAAGAGTTTGTAGTTCTATCTAACAGCTGTGAATGCTTTTTCCATGTTGTTAGTTTCAGTAAAACTTTTCTGATATTTCTGTTGCATTTCATAATGGCGAAATGGTGTGTAACTAGAACATTCTATTGCAAGTGCTTACATTGCAGAGAGCCTGCCTTTTTACAGATTAGTAATTATTTTGTCATATATGATGTATTTGTTTGGTTTTTTGTAAAATTTTGAGTTTGTGTAATTTATTGATGATGCTATCTAAATTTGCTATATTAATACTACTGTATATCTGACATAGAACAAACAATGAATGAATCTGTTGATGTAAATGCACTAATTAATCAAAATAATTTCATGAGTAGCAGAATCACGTAGACAAGTGAAAGTGAATCCACACTCAGCAGTGTGATAATTTTTCCCAGGCAAATGAAGAGCCAAATGTAGCACAAAATCCTCTTGAATCAAACGTCTCAGAAGAAATCCCAACTAAAGTAGCAGGTGACTTATCGCCCCCATTACTGAATCAAACTCTGTTGCTCGAAACAGTCTTGAGGAAGGAGAAGCAGATATTGGATATTTCTGCCAGTCATATACACAGAAAACTAGTAATGTTTAAGGGAAAATTCCCATCACCAATGATCGATGATGCAGCCTTAAATGAGCCAGCTGGTGTAAATTTGCTACTGCAGTATATGTAATGAATGTAGCCTGGCAACATTCCTTCTCCTTGGAGCTTCCACAAATGGATACAACCACTGTGACACTATATGCAGAAATGGGATTCGTTTCAAGGTCACTGCTGTGCCCAGTCTTTGGGCACACCACTGTTTACAGAGAAATAAAATACTTTACCAATCGCTCATGACGATTTGACAAAAAGAAGTCTGTGGTTCAGACAGATGAATCTGAACTGCAGCAAACTTCCCAATAGGGTATAAAAATTGTCAGAAGAAGTGAGTTTCTTCAAGCTTGTGCTAAAACATGTCAATCATGATTTAAAGAAACTTAATTATTGCTCTGAGGTATGAGGTTTTGATAGTGATACTATTCTCACTAAAAAGATAGTATACCAACACTGAACTTGTCTTGAAGGGCTTGAAAAGCTAATACCTGACAAAGAGGGTGAAATTATTACAAGGGTGGACAATGAAATTAATGCTGTGGTACAACACATATGTTCTGAAATAGCTTCATGCAAAATCAGTCCACCTGAATCAACTACAGTTGACCTTCGGAATATACACAGGAAGGTTCTCATTCAGTCCACTGATACATAATGATAGAGAAGGAGACACTGGCACATGTGAACATTTTCTGATCTAATCAACAATTCATGTAGAGTACCAAGTATAGCCACCTTTTGTCATGCCACAATTCATCAGTATTACTCAATGCGAGTTTACTGAAACGTTGGCAATTTCAGGTTTTTTCCTCTGCGACAGAAAAGGTACAGCTTACAGTGTTTACAAAATCTTTTCATAACGTGCTCTCTCATAACTGGTTGAGGCCCAGAAGATACATTACTTGGTAGGGTTTATTCAAGGTAATGCCTTACTTTGGGCTGCACACACAGCCAAGGACAAATTCTGATCCTGTTCCAAACAAGAACGCCATCTAAAAGATGATCCTTTTACTAGTTAGCAAGGGGGCTTACACAAGTACTTCAAGCATTACGTCAACAAAACAAAGTGTCAGAGTAAACCAACCTCACATGTTGATGTCCTCCAAGTTCATATGAGGAAGTTACCAACTAAGAAGATCTCTTAAGAGGAAATATCAGCTGACCCCTGATAGTCTTAAGCGAAAAAGCAGAACAGTGACAACAGCTTCTTGACAAAAAGCTAAAACCCACCTGTGAATATTTGGTTACAGAAGAATTCTCCTCTGAGCACCCAGTATTCTGCATCCCAGATGTTATCTTTAGCACATCCCAAGCTGCACAAAGACTTAAAGGAATTTGTGCATTGAAGTCTTGCCCTACTATGAAAAAAAATATAAGTAGAGGAGCATGGACAGAATGCAGGAATTATTTTAGTTGTAATGCATACAAAAAGAATGTCAAATGAATCCCAATTTAGACGCATGAACCATGGACCTTGCCGTTGGTGGGGAGGCTTGCGTGCCTCAGCGATACAGATAGCCGTACCATAGGTGCAACCACAACGGAGGGGTATCTGTTGAGAGGCCAGACAAACGTGTGGTTCCTGAAGAGGGGCAGCAGCCTTTACAGTAGTTGCAAGGGCAACAGTCTGGATGATTGACTGATCTGGCCTTGTAACAATAACCAAAACGGCCTTGCTGGGCTGGTACTGCGAACGACTGAAAGCAAGGGGAAACTACAGCCGTAATTTTTCCCGAGGGCATGCAGCTTTACTGTATGATTAAATGATTATGGCGTCCTCTTGGGTAAAATATTCCGGAGGTAAAATAGTCCCCCATTCGGATCTCCGGGCGGGGACTACTCAAGAGGATGTCGTTATCAGGAGAAAGAAAACTGGCGTTCTACAGATCGGAGCATGGAATGTCAGATCCCTTCATCGGGCAGGTAGGCTACAAAATTTAAAAAGGGAAATGGATAGGCTGAAGTTAGATATAGTGGGAATTAGTGAAGTTCGGTGGCAGGAGGAACAAGACTTCTGGTCAGGTGACTACAGGGTTATAAACACAAAATCAAATAGGGGTAATGCAGGAGTAGGTTTAATAATGAATAGGAAAATTGGAATGCGGGTAAGCTACTACAAACAGCATAGTGAACGCATTATTGTGGCCAAGATAGATACGAAGCCCACACCTACTACAGTAGTACAAGTTTATATGCCAACTGGCTCTGCAGATGACGAAGAAATTGAAGAAATGTATGATGAAATAAAAGAAATTATTCAGATTGTGAAGGGAGACGAAAATTTAATAGTCATGGGTGACTGGAATTCGTCAGTAGGAAAAGGGAGAGAAGGAAACATAGTAGGTGAATATGGATTGGGGCTAAGAAATGAAAGAGGAAGCTGCCTGGTAGAATTTTGCACAGAGCACAACATAATCATAACTAACACTTGGTTTAAGAATCATGAAAGAAGGTTGTATACATGGAAGAACCCTGGAGATACTAAAAGGTATCAGATAGATTATATAATGGTAAGACAGAGATTTAGGAACCAGGTTTTAAATTGTAAGACATTTCCAGGGGCAGATGTGGACTCTGACCACAATCTATTGGTTATGACCTGTAGATTAAAACTGAAGACACTGCAAAAAGGTGGGAATTTAAGGAGATGGGACCTGGATAAACTGAAAGAACCAGAGGTTGTACAGAGTTTCAGGGAGAGCATAAGGGAACAACTGACAGGAACGGGGGAAAGAAATACAGTAGAAGAAGAATGGGTAGCTTTGAGGGATGAAGTAGCGAAGGAAGCAGAGGATCAAGTAGGTAAAAAGACGAGGGCTAGTAGAAATCCTTGGGTAACAGAAGAAATACTGAATTTAATTGATGAACGGAGAAAATATAAAAATGCAGTAGATGAACCAGGCAAAAAGGAATACAAACGTCTAAAAAATGAGATCGACAGGAAGTTCAAAATGGCTAAGCAGGGATGGCTAGAGGACAAATGTAAGGATGTAGAGGCTTATCTCACTAGGGGTCAGATAGATACTACCTACAGGAAAATTAAAGAGACCTTTGGAGATAAGAGAATGACTTGTATGAATATCAAGAGCTCAGATGGAAACCCAGTTCTAAGTAAAGAATGGAAAGCAGAAAGGTGGAAGGAGTATATAGAGGGTCTATACAAGGGCGATGTACTTGAGGACAATATTATGGAAATGGAAGAGGATGTAGATGAAGATGAAATGGGAGATATGATACTGCGTGAAGAGTTTGACAGAGCACTGAAAGACCTGAGTCGAAACAAGGCCCCTGGAGCAGACAACATTCCATTGGAACTACTGACGGCCTTGGGAGAGCCAGTCCTGACAAAACTCTACCATCTGGTGAGCAAGATGTATGAAACAGGCGAAATACCCTCAGACTTCAAGAAGAATATAATAATTCCAATCCCAAAGAAAGCAGGTGTTGACAGATGTGAAAATTACCGAACTATCAGTTTAATAAGTCACAGCTGCAAAATACAAACACGAATTCTTTACAGACGAATGGAAAAACTAGTAGAAGCCAACCTCGGGGAAGATCAGTTTGGATTCCGTAGAAACACTGGAACACGTGAGGTAATACGACCTTACGACTTATCTTAGAAGAAAGATTAAGGAAAGGCAAACCTACGTTTCTAGCATTTGTAGACTTAGAGAAAGCTTTTGACAATGTTGACTGGAATACTCTCTTTCAAATTCTAAAGGTGGCAGGGGTAAAATACAGGGAGCGAAAGGCTATTTACAATTTGTACAGAAATCAGATAGCAGTTATAAGAGTCGAGGGACATGAAAGGGAAGCAGTGGTTGGGAAGGGAGTAAGACAGGGTTGTAGCCTCTCCCCAATGTTATTCAATCTGTATATTGCGCAAGCAGTAAAGGAAACAAAAGAAAAATTCGGAGTAGGTATTAAAATTCATGGAGAAGAAATAAAAACTTTGAGGTTCGCCGATGACATTGTAATTCTGTCAGAGACAGCAAAGGACTTGGAAGAGCAGTTGAATGGAATGGACAGTGTCTTGAAAGGAGGATATAAGATGAACATCAACAAAAGCAAAACAAGGATAATGGAATGTAGTCTAATTAAGTCGGGTGATGCTGAGGGAATTAGATGAGGAAATGAGGCACTTAAAGTAGTAAAGGAGTTTTGCTATTTGGGGAGCAAAATAACTGATGATGTTCGAAGTAGAGAGGATATAAAATGTAGGCTGGCAATGGCAAGGAAAGCGTTTCTGAAGGAGAGAAATTTGTTAACATCCAGTATTGATTTAAGTGTCAGAAAGTCATTTCTGAAAGTATTCATATGGAGTGTAGCCATGTATGGAAGTGAAACATGGACAATAAATAGTTTGGACAAGAAGAGAATAGAAGCTTTCGAAATGCGGTGCTACAGAAGAATGCTGAAGATTAGATGGGTAGATCACATAACTAATGAGGAAGTATTGAATAGGATTGGGGAGAAGAGAAGTTTGTGGCACAACTTGACCAGAAGAAGGGATCGGTTGGTAGGACATGTTCTGAGGCATCAAGGGATCACCAATTTAGTATTGGAGGGCAGCGTGGAGAGTAAAAATCGTAGAGGGAGACCAAGAGATGAATACACTAAGCAGATTCAGAAGGATGTAGGTTGCAGTAGGTACTGGGAGATGAAAAAGCTTGCACAGGATACAGTAGCATGGAGAGCTGCATCAAACCAGTCTCAGGACTGAAGACCACAACAACAACATACAACGGTATTAGTTTCTGACATATAATGAAGTCATAAAGAGAAATTTATTTTCTAAGAACTTACAGGTTACTACAAATAGCGTATGAAGGTAAACTGCACCAGAAAACAAACATGTTGATAATAAAATAAATCTAAGTTTGGAATGTAAGCGCTACTATGAAATATTTACAGGTATCTTATGGGCAAAATATGTACACTGATATCTACAAGCTACATATATTATTGTTTACATATTATCTGCTGGGAAAAGGGGATGATATGAATGATTAGCAAATTATGCATCATCACACTATGTAATTTATGAGATAATATTCAAAAAGGTAAGTTTATGGGCAACAGATGTATCAAGGCAGCTTAGGTCAGTACAGGCAACATACTATCTTGCGTTATCTTATTCAAAGATAACATCACAGAGACCATGAAGATGCGGCACAGTACTGACCTTAATACATCATTAGTGCAATGGCTCCTGTCCAAATTACCGACTATGTGAAGCAGAGGCGATTGTGTTGTGTACCCAATGGCATCCCACACCATCACACTAGGTGCTGTGGCTATATGATGATAATGAATGCAGCCTGGCAATATTCCTTCTCCTCAGAGCTTCCACATATGGATGCAGCCATTATGACACTATATGCAGAAATGGAATTCGTTTCAAGGTCACTGCTGTGTCCAGTCTTTGGGCACACCATATTGAAACGCCTTTCTCTCGTGACACATCAAGGGAAGCTGTAGCAATGGTCTCTGTACTGCTCCAGCCATCATTCCACTGTGCTTATTGTCAAGACCATCTACTGATGAGCAGTAAGTGACGTGGGTGCAGAATCCTGCATAACCAAGCAAACAATACGTCTGACTTCACAAGTGCAACTCACTTGAGGCTGCATGGTGTTGAGTGTGGTCCTTCTGCACCTGTCGATTCCATTTCTACATGGAGGTCGTGGGATCCTCAACAACACGAGCATTGATGTTGCAGAACAAAAAACTGTAGTCTTGCCAGACCTTTTGCTGTCGAATTCCGACAGGTGTTGGTAGACACTTCTCCTTCTTATACAGTCTTCTCACAAACAAAATTTAGCACTATTTCTGAATGAGAAATCTATTGTCTCATCTTTCCTTTTATAGATAACTAGCTAGGTACCCAGTGTTGCCTGGGTATGTGTTTATTCCAGTCTTCTATTAGTCTGTCTCCTCCTTCCCCCTGTCCATTTTCACCTCCCCTCTCTCTGTCCACCTCCTCCACCTTCCATTCTCTGTCTATGTCCTCCTGCTGCACACTCTGTCCATCTATTTCTACCCCCTCTCTCTGTCCATCTGATCCTCCCCCTCCCTCCTACTCACTCCCATCTCAGCACATCCCCTCTGTTGGCCATCTGTCCATCTTCTCCTCGCTCCTCTCTCTGCCATCTCCTCCTCCATCTGTCTCTGCCCATCTGTTTCTCTTCCCTCTGTCCAGCCTTTCCTCACACTGTCCCTTTCTATCTCTTCTTCTTTCCTTTCTCTTTCCACCTCTTCCTCTCTCTTACCATCTCCTGCTTTTTCTTTTCTGTCCATTCCCCCTCCCCCTTTCTCTGTCCATCCCCTCCATCTGTGTCCATCTCCTCTCTCCCCAAGTCTATCCGTCTCCTCTTTCCCTTTTCTCATGCTACATTATCGCCCCCAGCCTTATAGAGCGTTGCCGGTTCTTACCCTTACAGCATCTGTTTCCAGATAGTAGGTAAGATGTGCAACAAGCTCGATCCAGGGGTTTATTAGGAACTTTTTAGCCTTGGCTTTACCCGTGTACGCACTTGTCACATAAATGTTTCATATTTCACTCATATCGAAACACATATTTCACCTGTATCTCTACAGAATATTGCGCTGCGGTTCTTTTTCACGCAGCTCGAAGTTTATGACGTCACATCTCTTGAACAAAGATTTATGCAATGATATAATTTTGCTGGTACATCCAGTGATATATAAAGATACTGTCTGCGAAAAGTGCTATGAATAGAGTTAGTAGTACAGAAATAATAAATTAAAAAGTCATGCATAGTGCGCCAATGTTTTTCATCTTCTCAATGTTTATGATTCCTTATCTCCTGAACTACGTACCATACAACCATATATGTTTGCAAATACATTCTGTCGTATGTGAATACTGTGTGAAAAATGTGTGTAAATAGAGTTAGTGATAAAGAAGTAATAATTTAAAAGTCCTGCCTGATAACTGATGCCTGTTACTGCATGAACTGCGAAAATTTAGAAAGCGAGAAACTTTTTTCCTTTATTCACTTTGAGTGGCGGTGTCATATCGCCGGTTTGGTTGTGGAGTATCTTTGGGAGGGGCTGCATTTTTGCAGAGTCGAGCATCGGACTTGGAGCTGTTATGCTGTGTTGTGAGAAGCTCTACATGGGAGGGTCATTATTATGGAGGTTCAGTGTTTCTACAAGTGCTATTACAGTGAAGTAATGAGATATGGAAGTGGACTCAGAGAAAAGTGCGTAAAGAAATAATTAAATATGAGCAGTGCCGCCGATAACGTATTTTGAGTATCGGTCCGTTGCACGTCGTTCCATTCAACATCCATCATCCGCTTCATGTTCGGCCTCCCAGAATGAAACTAATGCGTATCAGTAAAACAGTTACCACAGAGGAGAGTAATCAAGCACCAGTGTGTTGAAACGAGAGTGAGAGCATGTGTTCAGTCACCGTGTCTCCGCAAAATCAATAATTACCCGCGCACGCTCGTACAAGTGGGAACTGTGAACTGTAATGTACCTTTTATGAACAGTGTTATATTATTACAAGTGTCAAGAAGGACTGTTACGAGATATCTGTGTGCAACTGAGGAGTGTAAGAACTGTCGTTCGACCGTTCGGCTTCCGCATCATCAACAATCACCCGCGTCGTGTCGGTTACGCGTACGCTCGTCCAAGCGATAATTATGGGCAGATAAACATCATCATTGTCTGTGTATCTATCACTGAAGTTTCAGCCAGAGTAAGACTGTGAAGTACGTGTGACGGCGTGAAGTACAATAGTGACAGACATTAACGTCGTCATGAATACTGTACAATAATAAGGGAATGATAGATGTGGACAGATAAACACCAAGAATGTTAATTGGCATCAACACTTGAGACTTAGTGTTCAAAAAAATGGTTCAAATGGCTCTGAGCACTATGGGACTTAACTGCTGAGGTCATCAGTCCCCTAGAACTTAGAACTACTTAAACCTAACTAACCTAAGGACATCACACACATCCATGCCCGAGGCAGGATTCGAACCTGCGACCGTAGCGGTCGCACGATTCCAGACTGAAGCACCTATAACCACTCGGCCACTCCGGCTGGCCAGACTTACTGTGTAAACAGTGCAACCTGCGAATGCCATATCGTCTCAGAATATAATTATTCATATAATATTTTAACGTGAGAGTCAGCTGCGAATGTTAACAAATGAGAATTTAGACCACTGTGAAGAGAAGAGTGGTGCGAGAGAAGAAGCACTACCTTCTTCTCGCAGGGCTGCCAGCCTACATCTGTGATACATACTTCTGCAAAAGCAGGACTGACAAGGTGTTAGCGATCATTGACCCTTTTTGAGGTCGTGGAAGTCGTACTCAAAACTCGTCTTGGACCCAGAGAAGCCTCTTCTTCGTTTCAGAATAGGAAAATTAGGAATGCACAAGGCAAAAAAAATGCTGCTACACAAACCATTCGGCAGTGGAAACCGCAATTGCTTTTGCTTTTACTTAGAGTAGTAGCATCGCAATGTAACCTCCCCCCTCCCCGTCCACCATACTAATCAGTTAATGTGACAACATGACTGTGTGTGCCTATATGATTTTGTATATGGCCATAGTCTTCGAAGAAATTTTGACCGTTTAGTGGTGGGAAGTGTACCATAAGTCGTTTTAAAGAACAACTTATTCTGCTTCAGCACTTTCTATTTATATGGATTTTGTTTAGTACTTAAAACAGTGGCACCACTCACCTCAGATCCAATACTGTGGTGTGTGTACTGTAAGACCTTTGGTACACACACCATCAGATTATTTGACTTGTCGCTCTAACGAAGTAGGCGAGTGTCAGCAATATGTCTCGTGGTCTTATCGTGGCGTGTTTATCTTCTGCCGTTAGGTCAGACCATAGAAATGCCACTTGCACGCTTAGAGTAGCAGATTGACGGTGACCAACTTTAAACGGAACTTGATTAATTTTCACACACATTTATTAAAATAATAAAAAGCATAGATATTACGTAACTTGATTCTGGATGCTGTTTACAATTGACAATCTGGCGTTCCCTTGGTCTTGGTATGGTAATCTTATTCTCACATATCTCTGATACTTGACAAAGTGTCTATTCATTTACCTTCATGGCTATGTACAGGAATACGATATTCTTATTAGGTGCAGACTGAAACTTGACTATAGACTGGTAAAGACAAATGCAGACTGACCAATCGTAGGTCTGTACACTCGTTTTAATACCTCGAGCGTTCAGGTATCACTGCACGAGTGTGATCCGCGAGGAGAAAAGGCTCTACATTAGCAGCAATCTCATTGGCTGCTTTACATATTAATACGCGGATCAGCGGAAGCAGAATTTGGTCCGTCGCTATGACAGCGCCATGACGAGCGCTGCGCCTGCGCTGTTGTGCTTAGCGGGGCGCGCCCTAGTGGGAAAGTTGTGTACGCGCTGACTACGCGGAACTATGTACACAACAAAAACAGAAAGGGTATCACATGACTCAAAGAGTCCACAACAAAACTAACAGAATTAATACAGAAATTAATAATTATTGATGTCAGCCCAGTTGGTCACTGCCTGTCCAATATTTGATGAAAAATTGGGACCGCAATGAATAAGTAATTGTTAGGCTGTACATGTGGCTACAGAAGGTTGAGATAAGTTTCTGACAACACAACACATTTGGAAATAATAATGAATAAAGAAAGTAATTGTCTTATATTGGAAATGCTAAGATTTACCTATGTTAATTTGGACAAAGATGTTTAAACTTGTTATTTATAAGTAAACAATTGACTGGAGGTAACTCTTCTGTTACAACAGTATTTTAGATTACTGTTTACTAGATTCCTGGATATAGCAAGCTATGTACTTTGAACAGATTGTAATTATTACAAAAATTTACTGGATCAAATAAGGAACTATTGGCTTTCAATGGAGTGACAATGCCGAAACATAAACCAAGCTGGTGCACAATAACACTATTATAATGGAAACTGATATAAAATATGTGAAATTCATTTATTCTTTTCTTTGATTGCCAGTTGCCAGAATTACTCTAATTTTGTTACGTTGCTTTACTTCGTTTCACTCAATTAGCAAGTCTGACTTTGCCTCTAAATACTATTGAACAGCACTGATAACGTATTGAGGTTTCATTATGAATCACTTTCCATTGTCATTTTAGAAAACAAAGCCCATAACTGGAAAGGAATATACGTGTTATGGCACATATCACATTTCTAATTGCCACACAGTATCTAAAGATTTACAGAATAAAATAAGTACGTAATATTTACAATAAACATAATGGGCAAAATATTTAGGACGCACATCTGTATTATAGTATCACAGCAAACGAGGTAATACAGGCATGCCCTCTGTCGATATCCTATGCAACCATGGTTCTCCCATAAAACGCCACCTTAAAGTACCTGTGCTATATACCGAACTTACTTAATTCCAGTAGTGAGTAAAAAGTCCATCAAGAAATTGGTTGTTGTTACTGTGTGTTTTATAACTCGTGGAGCATTTTTACAAACGGATTCGTCGTCGATGGGTGCTAGTACCGAAAATGCCAATGTCAATGCAGAAACAGAAGAAAAAGTTGAAATTGGAAAACAAGTTTGCTAATGAATAGTGTAAAGTTTACTAGTGGCTTAACGAAGATAGACGCCATTATAACACTCACTGTACTAAGTGCGTCTCATATTTTAATGTGCCTCAAAGATGTAAAAATGGCCCCATTAGAGCTGAGTTAATGGCGAAGATGAACTAATCTATTTGCCTGCGATTTCGTCGTTTTCTCATTGGGGAAGAAGGAACGTTCTACTAAATGCAAGCAGAAATATCACTTAGGTAAACTGCAGTGCTTCATTTAAACATATTTTGTTACTAGCAAAGCCGGCAATGCTTTGCACTTGCTAAGTATTCATGCAAAACAGATGTACGAAATAATCTCCCTCTCCCTCCTCTCTCTGTCTATCTCCTCCTCCCTCTGTCTCCGTCTCTCTCCTCCTCCCACCCTCTTTCTGGCCACTCTTCCTTTCCCCTCTCTGTGTCTATTCCCCTCCTCCCACTGTCCATCTCCTCTTTCCTCCTCCCTCTAACCTTGAACCTTGTTTATTGTTATTGCCAATGAAGCCTTGACTGGGAACTGATATCGCTTAAAATAGATGGCTAAATCGGTTGGGATCATTGATATACAGCATATAAAAGACCTGCTCTGGTACTGGCTCTATGAGGATAGTAGCGTCAGTGACAACATTTCGCACTGTTCTAATCTGCAAACGGTTCGGATTTCAAAGTTTTGAAGATTCAGATTGTGTATTCTAATCATAAACCTGTAAGCCATAAATACAGTCTTCCTGTTTCCTTTTAAAACGGGTTATGAGGAAGAAAACAAGACTATACATACTTTTGTAGACATTTTTGTCTAAAATTATGTACAGGGTGTCCCATGTAAAACCGATACATCTCATGTACTGGTTAATCAGCTCTAGTCCAATTGCTTGAGAAGTGGCAATATTGTCTCAACAGTTGCGTACACTGCATTTTATCGGAAATGTGAATGCAGTTGTATGTTCATGTGTCAGTTGTCGTGGGAAATTGGTATTGCCGAGTTGTTACAGAAATGGGGCAGTTTGTATTAGAACAGTGAACTGATATTGTCGAGTGTTACATGAAGACAGGCACCATCAAGGAATGTAAAGAGATGTTTCGAGTGACGTATCCTGGTAGGAAACTACCCACGACAGCACTATTTAAGGTCTGTATGAGAAACGAAGGGCTGTACAATTCATTCAGAATGTGAAAGGGTATAGGTGACCGACGACACGGACGCCTTAAACTATAGACAGAATTGACATGCACATTATAGAAGTCCCCACCAGTCAGCAAGAAGGTTATTGTAGCAGGTTTGTGCATCTTGTACATTGTGTCATCATGTTCTGAAAGATGTGAAATTAAAAGCCTGTCGTCTGGATGTGATGCAAGAGTTGCAATTTGAGGACCAGGAAAAAAGAGTTCATTATTGTAACGGGCTGTTTGAATCAACCACTAACGGTTACTTGGATCCCATCCTTTATTTCATGTCAATTGTCAGCTGATGTAAACTCCCAGAAAAGATACTGACCACAGGACAACCCACTATACTGCATGAAGAACCTCTCCACTCAGAGAAGATAGGTGTTTGGAGCGTGTTGTCCATCATGTGTATTATTGGCCCCATAATTTTCAATTACACCTCAAATGGTGACTCTTTCTGTGCGCAGTTAACAGATGCAGACAAGCTGTATGCAATATCCCAACAAGATGGAGCAACCGCTCACACATCCCACCAAAGTATGGCCCACATCACCAGTATGTTCTCTAAAGACAGACTTGCCAGTAAGGCCTCGTCCTCAAAGGTCCTCTGACTTAATATCGCATGATTTTTATTTATGGGGCACACTAAAAAGCAAAGTGTATGCTGACAGTCCTCACACAATAGACGATCTTAAACGGAACATTACTGGTGTAATCAACAACACACATAAGCAGAATTACAGCGTGTAGCTGGTAACATCATCACACGAAATCAGCAATGTCTGGATGCCCATGACCACCACTTCCAGCATCTCTTATACACAGGTAACTACACGTTTTTAACGTTACTATTATCCATTCATTTTTAGCTGGTTCATTGTTACTTGAATCTCGGGTGTGAGGCGTACTGGTTTTATGTGGCACACCCTGCATAAGGTGAAAGAATATGTATGGGTGAAATATTTTTCTAATGTTTTAAATGCCCTACGAAAAAGAAAACGAAACCCGTCACTTTCACAGCACAGAATAGCCTATGACTATCTGAATTTTTATTAAAGAATAGTGTAAAAATTTGAAATAAGACAGTCAAGAAATTTCAAGATTTTTGCCGACAGCTGTTCCCTTTATATAGCTTTTGCCCGTCTAAATGTTTATTGAAGTATTGTGTCACAATCTGAAATAAATCGGTAGTGAACTTTTTGACATTTTTGGTAACGAAGTTAAACGACAATTTATTTTGTTATAGTAATACACTCATAGATTATCTTGATCTAATTCTTTTTTTTTATTCAAAAAAACGCCAGCAGTTATAGGACATGCATTTTAATTTTAGACCTGAATGAGATAATTCTCTTTGTGAATCTCCTTCTCCCCCTCTCCCTATCCATCTCCTCCTTCCGATTCCCTCTCTTTGTCCATCTACTCATCCACCTCTGTCTGTCTACCTCCTCCTCGTTCCCCTCTCTGCCCATTACCTCCTCCCCAATCTCTGTGTCGATCCCCTCCTCTCTTTGTCCATCTTCTCCTGCCGCCTATGTCTATCTCCTACTGCCCTCTCTCGCTTGTCATCTCCTATTTCACCCTACTTTCACCCCAACCCAGTACTCAGACATTACTTCTTTCTAAACAGTAAGTAGTATGTTTGCGGAATTTGGCTAAAATCGATGAAGTACGTTCCTAAATCAACAGTACCGATGGATTTTATCTTGATTCGTTTTATCCATTGTTGCAATCGCACGGCTTCATAAATCTGGGGTGATCTTAAGTGGGCGGAAACCAAACAAAACGTTTGAACAATGTTTGTTTATTGTCACTCAACACAAAACAAACACATATTATACGCGCAAACAAAACTGACAACCTTCGCGATCGCTGATGAGAACGAGGAAAGACATTCCCCATTTACATTCGCTCCCGTCGGCCACTGTGACGTGTCATCGTAGTTTGCGCGAACAGTATTGCTCCATTTAAACATGGCGTTGTCATTGTTTACCATTGTACTATTTATTACAACTTAATCGTCTAAAAATGTTGCTAATAACTGACCTAACTGACTAAAAACTGTCCAGATCTGCTCCCAAGTGCCCAAAGTGAGCTAAGTCAGCTTCTGTTATTATGATGGTTCGTGGCGTCTGACAGATGTCTTATAAAGTAAATGATTGTTTGTAGAATTTACAGTGAGAGTAAGGTCCAATTTTCAGTATCATTCTGTGGATCAAAATAAATTTTGGAGAACCTCACAGATCACTGGTTTTATTTGTGTGCGAATCATCTTTATAATGTATTGATAGAACTGGTTTGACATGGAGACAGAAGTGCTAAAAAACTCAAAACCGAAAATAACTGCGTATGTTGCATCCATCTCCTTTTTCCCCTTTTCTCTGTCCATTTCCCCCTATCCCCTCTCACTAAGTGAGGTGGTACAGTGGTTAACACACTGGACTTGCATTTGGGAGGATGATGGTTAAAATCCGTGTCCAGCCATCTTGATTTAGATATTCTGTGATTTCCGTACATCACTACCAGTGAATACTGGAATGGTTCCTTTGAAAGACCACGGCCTGTTACCTCCCACATCGTTGAAACAATTTGAGCTTGTGCTCCATCTTTAATAATTTCAAAGATGTTTGTGTGACATTGAACCATAATCTGCCTTCCCTTTTCCCCCTCTCTGTCGAATCACTCCCTACCGCCTCCCTTCGTCCATCTCCTGCTCCCCCTTTCTTTTTCCACCTCTCCTGCACCGCTCTGTCCCTTTTCTCCTGCCCTCTTTCTGCCCATCTCCTTCACCCCTCACTCGCTCAAACTTCTTCTCCCCACCTCAGGCAGTCTTCTCCCCCTCTCTGTGTCCACCCCCTCCTCTTCACTTTCTTTATCTCCTCCCCCCTCTCTCTCGCTATCTCCGCCTCCTCTGTTTCATCTCCTCCTCCACTCTCTCTGTCCATCTCTCCACATCCCTCCCTCCATTCACTTCCTCTTCTTCCTCCTGCCTTTGTTCATCACCTCCTGCCCCTCTTTCTATCCATCTCCCCTTTCTCCATCTCTCTGTCCATTTCCTACTCCCTCGCTCTCTGTCCATTTACTCATGCCCGTCTACATCTACATTTTTGACAGTAGAACATACTGTGACACAGGGTGGTTCTCTTGCAGCTTCTGCCTCTGGAGTTGACCGAACATCCCAGTGATGCTTTTTTACACTCCTGGAAATGGAAAAAAGAACACACTGACACCGGTGTGTCAGACCCACCATACTTGCTCCGGACACTGTGAGAGGGCTGTACAAGCAATGATCACACGCACGGCACAGCGGACACACCAGGAACCGCGGTGTTGGCTGTCGAATGGCGCTAGCTGCGCAGCATTTGTGCACCGCCGCCGTCAGTGTCAGCCAGTTTGCCGTGGCATACGGAGCTCCATCGCAGTCTTTAACACTGGTAGCATGCCGCGACAGTGTGGACGTGAACGGTATGTGCAGTTGACGGACTTTGAGCGAGGGCGTATAGTGGGCATGCGGGAGGCCGGGTGGACGTACCGCCGAATTGCTCAACACGTGGGGCGTGAGGTCTCCACAGTACATCGATGCTGTCGCCAGTGGTCGGCGGAAGGTGCACGTGCCCGTCGACCTGGGACTGGACCGCAGCGACGAACGGATGCACGCCAAGACCGTAGGATCCTACGCAGTGCCGTAGAGGACCGCACCGCCACTTCCCAGCAAATTAGGGACACTGTTGCTCCTGGGGTATCGGCGAGGACCATTCGCAACCGTCTCCATGAAGCTGGGCTACGGTCCCGCACACCGTTAGGCCGTCTTCCGCTCACGCCCCAACATCGTGCAGCCCGCCTCCAGTGGTGTCGCGACAGGCGTGAATGGAGGGACGAATGGAGACGTGTCGTCTTCATCGATGAGAGTCGCTTCTGCCTTGGTGCCAATGATGGTCGTATGCGTGTTTGGCGCCGTGCAGGTGAGCGCCACAATCAGGACTGCATACGACCGAGGCACACAGGGCCAACACCCGGCATCATGGTATGGGGAGCGATCTCCTACACTGGCCGTACACCACTGGTGATCGTCGAGGGGACACTGAATAGTGCACGGTACATCCAAACCGTCATCGAACCCATCGTTCTACCATTCCTAGACCGGCAAGGGAACTTGCTGTTCCAACAGGACAATGCACGTCCGCATGTCTCCCGTGCCACCCAACGTGCTCTAGAAGGTGTAAGTCAACTACCTGGCCAGCAAGATCTCCGGATCTGTCCCCCATTGAGCATGTTTGGGACTGGATGAAGCGTCGTCTCACGCGATCTGCACGTCCAGCACGAACGTTGGTCCAACTGAGGCGCCAGGTGGAAATGGCATGGCAAGCCGTTCCACAGGACTACATCCAGCATCTCTACGATGGTCTCCATGGGAGAATAGCAGCCTGCATTGCTGCGAAAGGTGGATATACACTGTACTAGTGCCGACATTGTGCATGCTCTGTTGCCTGTGTCTATGTGCCTGTGGTTCTGTCAGTGTGATCATGTGATGTATCTGACCCCAGGAATGTGTCAATAAAGTTTCCCCTTCCTGGGACAATGAATTCACGGTGTTCTTACTTCAATTTCCAGGAGTGTACTTACTAAATAAATCTGTAACAAAACGTGCTGCTCTTCTTTGGATTTTCTCTATTTCCTCTACCAGTCCCATGTGGTGCGGATCCCAGACTGACGAATGTTTTGTAAACTACTTCCTGAGAATTCTTCCGCTGAATCTCAGTCTGTCATCTGCCTAACCCACTATTAATTTCGTGTCATCGTTCCACTTCAAATCGCTCTGTGCACATACTCCTAGATATTTTATGGTAGTAATTACTTCCACTGATTGTTCTGCAATCAGTGTAAGCATGTTAAAATAGTCTCTCTGTAAGCATTCGCAATATATTACGTCGTTTATTTTGTGGGTCAGTTGCCACTCCCTGTACCAAGTGTCGTTCCTCTGGAGGTCCCCCTGTGTTACGCTACAATTTCCTAGCTTACGACTATCCTGTATACAACAACATCATCATCCCCCCATAGCTTGGGGAACCTTCTGATGTTATCTACTAGATCAGTTACATATACTGTGATAAACAATGATCATATAACACTCTCTTGAGGTATTCCCTAAATTACTTCTATGTCTCAAGGCTTCTCTCGTCTCTCTGTCCATATCCTCCTCCCCCTTTTTTTCACCCTCTCTACTCTTTCTCTTTGTGAATCTCCTTCTCCCCCTCTCCCTATCCATCTCCTCCTTCCGATTCCCTCTCTTTGTCCATCTACTCACCCACCTCTGTCTGTCTACCTCCTCCTCGTTCCCCTCTCTGCCCATTACCTCCTCCCCAATCTCTGTGTCGATCCCCTCCTCTCTTTGTCCATCTTCTCCTGCCGCCTATGTCTATCTCCTACTGACCTCTCTCGCTCGTCATCTCCTATTTCACCCTACTTTCACCCCAACCCAGTACTCAGACATTACTTCTTTCTAGACAGTAAGTGGTATGTTTGCGGAATTTGGCTAAAATCGATGAAGTGATTTGGGAGGAGACGTGGAACATATGTAAAAACATCCGTTTTTATCAGATCAGAAGCAAGAAGGAATAACATTACTTGATAGACTAGACGAAAGAAATTTTAGGCAGAGAATTCGCAAGTGGACAGTTGGCCAGGCAGAAAAACCGAAGAAAAGTGGAACAGCTTGGTCTGGAGAGATGAAAAAAACCCTTACTGAAAGAATAAAAGTAACGTGGACACAAAGAAGAGCTAAAACAAAACCCTGCAAACGCTTCCTGTTGTACATTGCTTATTTTTGTTACCTGAATATATCACTTTTCTGTGTCTTTACATATTGTAATTGTTTTACTATTTGTATATATGTATTTATGCATTTATGTCGATGTATAATTGGTTTGTTTCGTAAATATTATTTGTATTTTTACGCTGGGTCTTGCCTAGGGAAAACTGCTATCGAACGATTACATCGATAGGTCGTGTGAAGACTCAAAGTGTGTAGGATCTTTGGTAGCGTTAACTCTGCCGCGTGGAGCGCGGGCAGAGCGGTGGGAGTCTGGCTGGAGTAGCGAGTGGAGCAGGTGTGTTGTGTGATGCTCCCGCGAGTTGCCGCGCTTTCGGGGTTTGGCAGCATGTAATTGCGCTCGACTCGAGATGATAGTTTCTGACATGGTGTCGCGGACGGGAAGCATTAGCTGGCGCACATCAAGAGCCCGTTTCGCCTGGTGACCGTGTCAAGAAGAAGGCGCGCCAACATCCAGCTTCTGCAACAGCGACGGCCGACAATGAGTGACTGTCGCCACCTCCTCGATCGACGGCTTCAAACCTTCAATCAACCAACAAGGAAGACTAAAAGCACGTAAAGTTTCAGAACTGTATGGCAGACCTCAGCTTTTCAAATTGTTCCATTTGCCTCGCAAAATTACAGCAACTTAGCATGAACCTTTGTTGCTCATTGTCCCAATTGCATTGCCAAGCAGAGTCCCTTCCTTTTCCGAAATGAACCCGAGTGTCGTTGAAATTCAAACGCCAGCATAATTCCATTTCACTGCTTTAATTTCAAAGTTCAATTTAAGTATTCATAGCTGGCTACAATAGTTAGATTACACAAGCACAAATTAAGAGTGCGAGTTTTGTTACCGTATTTTAGCTTACCTGTGACTGCAGCTCAGCTTGGTACGTACTAAATTTTACTATTGTTAATTGTTCAGAATCGTTTAATTCAAGTTCAAAGTTAAATCTCTTCTTTCTAAATTGCGTAGATTCAAGTAGCTTTAGAAATGATTGTTGAGGTAGTCCAAGACTAACTGTATTTCGATGTGCTTCAGAAAGAAAGCTCACTATTAACTTCAGTCACTAAATTAACTTTCCATTTTCCGGTTTCATTAATTCTTTTGCTAAATTAAGTGTAGCGAAATTTATTACTTCTGACAAACTTTCAGTTTTCACACTACACGTGTCAACCTTCAGTTGCCACGCTTCTAGTGCTAATTATATGTGTAATAACCTTTCTTTTTCAGTTATTATAGTAATTGTCCATAGGACTGGCGACCGTAATTTCCCCCAAATCTCAAATATCTAATTACCGCTAGTTGATTGTTAATGTAACGGCCGCACATTTACTTTCTTTATTAACTTTATCCCTATTTCAAAATTAATTTCCACCAGTTTCACTTGCATTTCTCCTTTCATTTAGATGTAACCCTTTCCTCCCTCTTTACCGACAGGTTAACTTCGGTGACGATTGCTTTTCCAAAATTCCCATTAGGTACACGCGGTTTCATTTTTCACTGTCATTAAGGTCGATAAGTGAGGGGGAGGTGACACGTGGCGACCTGGTGACAGGACAATCTTCAAATTTGAGGTTGTTCTGGACACGAATTTTGCATTGTACAAATCTCGTAACAAAGTACTGGTTACGAAATGGTCGATACGTCAGCGAGAATATTAGTGTGAGGAATCCTAATTAGATTGAGATTTGGCATTTATATTGAAAATTATTAAAATGAGTGAAGGCAACAATTACCAAAATTTGGTAGGCTTGGATAAGGAACAATCGGTCGAACAGTGGGGAACGCGCACCGCGGTACCCATTGTTCAGGGACAGGCGGCTAGCATGAAAGACGCGACCGCCGAAACGCAACAAAGAGCAGAAATGGAATTCCACACTTTAGAAAATGTTTCGGAGTCGGAAGTGAAAATCAAATGCGAATCCCTTGATGACGAATACGGGGGGACAATTAAAGAGGAAGCCGCTACGGAAGTAAAACCGGTAGTTTCCGGGAATTTAACTGATTTATTGAATGTTTTGATTAACGAAATCAAGAGTCAATCGGCCAAGGAAGAAGCTCAGTCTGAAAAAATTGAACGAAAGCTAGACAGTCACAACAAAGCTATTAATGTTGTTAACAACAATGTTGGAGTTGTTAACACAAAAGTTGATAAAATTAAAGAAGATATTGTTATGATTAATAGCGAAATCGGTAATCTTAAACAGGAAATGATAGGCGTTCAGGCGGAAATTGTGAGCATAAATACTCGTTTTTATTCCGAAATTAGCAGAATCGAGAAAAATGTAAGAGAATCAGTTGCTCCGATCATCGAGAATAAGGTGACGGAACAAATTCAATTAGTGAAAAAAGAGGATCAAAAGAAGGTGGAAACTTTAAAGGCTTTAGTATCCGAAGTAGATACCAAAGTGACGAAGCAGGCTAATACCTGCGAAGAGAAAAAAAGGGAAGTAGAACCGCTTGCGACAACCACTTGCCAAGTAATTACGAGAGTGTCGGAATTAGAAAAGAAACTTGACGAAAAACAGAGCTATGTGCGAATCTATGCACATAGTTCGGAATTGTTGACGAAAGAGGAGCGGTTCGACCCCTTGAAAAAAGGCGGTATACACGCGACGGATTTCATTAAGAATTGTGAAAGAGTTTTACCCAGATCATGGACTAATGAGAGAAAAGTTAATGCGATTATTGATGTGTTGGCCAAGCGTTGGGCCTTAAACCTCAACATTACGGACCTGACTTTTGACGAATTTAAAAATTTGTTTCTGGCTGAATACTGGTCAGAGCAAAAACAGCAAAGTGTCTGGCGCGAATTTGTCGTATCGAGGCCTTTCGATGCGAATTCGCGCGGTTCGATGAAGGAGTTTTGTGAGGGCTGGATCCGCAAGTTGGAATACTTGCGTGATCGCCGCACGGAATCCGAAATAGTCTGGGAACTCTACAAAAAGCTTCCAGATGATACAAAACGCTACGTAGGAAGCAATTACAGAACAATAAATGATTTCCTGGAAAGAGTGGAGGACGAGGACAATTGGCGCAATAATCGCGACAGTGGTAGAGGCCGTGGTAACAACAACGGGTACCACAGCAACCACAACAACGACAACCATGGGAATAATGCATACCGCAATCTTGGCAGCAATAACAATAATGGTTCGGGCCGTAATGACAATCGGTACAATGCGAATAATAACAGGAATGACGGAAACCAGTATCACACTAGCATGATACGGGCTTCGCAGAATAGTAATAACGCCAGAGGGTGTGATCAGCCGCCTCAGCAGCATCCAGGGAGCGTATCTGCTGGGACGAGACAGGGAAACCATTAGCCGCGCCGGTGAGGGGCCGACCGGGCGTGGAGAAATTTTGGCGGCCCAATAACAGTAGAAAACCGAGGTGTCGCCGTTATGAAAATTCCGTATGGAATAATCAACGGCGGGAGAGTGTGCCAGTGTTAAGAGAAAGGAGTGCGCCCACAAGTAGTAGATCAGCTGTATACACGGCAGTAGAAAATACATTCACTGTCAGTGAGAATAATTTAAGTAGTGTTCCGGAAATCGATTATAAGGTGCCAGCTGTAATACCCACAGCGGAACTGGAGATTGAGTTTAAGAATGATTCGCAATTGTTGAGAGAAGATCAGATGTCGGATAACACGTCCGTCATTGAGCGAGGGGATGCAGAGAGGGATGAGGTCTGGTTAAGGCAGTTCGGTCGCTTATACGACGAACTAAGAGATTATAGGGGCCTGTACGGGAGAAGCATTTATGGAGAGCGCGGGCAGAATTTGCCGCGTCTCGTCCCGCAGGAAGATAGTGTTTGTGAAATGATAGAAAGTTCTGACCCTAACCGGCAGACTTTACTAGAAACAGTTGCTGTTAATGGGGAGCACGAGCAAGATTCGTCGTGTCTCGTCCCACAAGAGTTGGATGTTGAAGTAGTAACGGAAAGTTCTGGCCCTAACCGGCAGACCTTACCGAAAGTCGTAGTGGTAGAAGTAGCCGACCCATCCGACGCAAACCTCCAGTTTAAACATTGCGAGAGTATTAAGGAGAAAGATTACGAAAATTTTAGTGATAGCCAGACACGATTGGTAGAAAAGCACATAGATTACGGCGTGTATGAGGTTAGAGCTGACGTTATACGGTCAGACGGTAGCAGTGTGGGTTGCGCAGATCTAGAGGAAGTAATTGCAAATACTACTGGGCACATTTCTCCAGGTAGATTGGCAGATGAGATCAATCTGACCAAAGAGGAATCAACGAAGGTGACAATTAGTGAATTGATAACAAAGCCACACTCACTAGTTGACGAGTTACAGGAAAAGGTTTCGGTATTTGAGGCGAAGCTACAGACTAAGCCTCAGGACAAACGTGTTGAAATTAAAACGGTATGTGAACAGAGGCTGAAAAAGCCGCCAGATAAGCCGGATTTAGGATCAAAGCCGGATGGTTTTTTCTGGAATGACCTGGATATAGACGAGGATTTACTGTGGGAAAATAAAGAAACAGTCGAGGACAGGTGTAGACAGATAGTAGTGTCTGTTAATATGCACGACCTACAACTAAACGTGTTGATTGACACCGGTGCAGAATTGAGTGCTGTATCTGGGAAAATATTTGAGTTACTGAAAGACAGACCTGGTATCGTAGTTATGCCAGTAACAGGAGTGAAAATTATCGGTGCTACTGGGAAGGCCAATAAACCGGTCACAAAACAGATTTTTGTCAACTTCGAGATATGTGGGGCACGATTTGAACAAGAGTTTGTCGTCGTGGCAGACTTAACTACGGAAGTAATTGTCGGGTTGGATTGGCTATTAAAGTACCGTGCAGTGATTAATTGCGAAAACAAAACTTTGACTTGTACGTCACAAGATAAAACAATAGTAGTTAGTTTTGATGAGGCAGGAGATGGTGTGCATAGGCAATACCAGCCTATACACATTGTTAACTGGCCGGATGCTATTGGCGTAGGTATGAATTTGAACTACTGTAACGTGAGGAATCTCGGCATTGACAGTAGTGTAGAAAGTGAATTGGAAACTATTGTAGACGGTGTGTCAAACGTAACACGCGAACAAAGACGAGGGCTGTATGAAGTAATAATGAGGAATGAGAGTGTGTTTCCAGACAAACTGAGTATTGGTGTGAAAAAAGATCGTTTGCCAGAAATAATGAAGCTAAAAACCGATGCTCGCATACGTCGTCATGACGCTAATGCGCGTTTTGCTATGTTTGCAATCGGAGACTTAGTACTTGCAAAAGCTCATGAGAAATCGAGCGAGATAGACAATGAAATATCTAAATTTAAGTTTGTTTATAATGGACCATATAAAGTCATTTGTATACCTCACACAAATGCTTATTGCTTAGAGTATACAAGCTCTGGAAAACTATTAGGTATACGGAACATTGTAGACTTGAAATTGTACCAACCTAGGATTGATTAATACCACAGAATGGGTAATTTGTACAGTATGTAAATATAGAGTGTAAGATTTAAGGATTTGCTAGGTTGCCATGCTTATGCCTGACCAAGAGGTCATTAAAGAAGTTGTAATTAATAAGTAATTAATTTTGACTGAATGATTTAAGAGGAATTGATTAATAGTCATTTGAAAAATCCAAGCTGCTAGGTTAAGTTTTCAGATGAGTCACTGTAGATTACGGAATGTAAATATGATTTTGTAACTAGCTGTAAGATTTCATAAGTATGCGATTTACTAGTCACTGCCGACATACTTAGACGCTGTTTTAAGTTTCAGGCTAGTACATGCGTGTGATGATGGACAGTGTTGAGTTATCCACTGTGATAGTGTTTATGGACTCCTTGAGATTACTCGGGAGTGAGTTTTACCGAAAGAATTCAGTGAAACGGACGTTCTGGAAATGCCGTCACAAGGGCGAGAGAGATCAAGCGTGCCGCACAGGCGGGCACAACAATACTGGCGGGGCGGAACCGCTGTCGGCTCTTGTGCCGCTGTCGGCTCTTGTGCCGCTGTCGGCATTCTCTGCGAGTACGGAAGGTGGAGTTGTTTTTCTTCCCGGACAGCTGATATGAAAGAATTCTGTTGTCAATATTTATGTTTTTGTCGATCTGCTGTATATTATTTTCTTGTTTAACGTTAAGTGCACACTCATGACGAGAATATTAATTATGAAAAGTTTATATAAAATACGTATTCTATGTAATTAATTATTAATTTGCGTATTTTGATATACCTGTTTTCTATGACCATGTAATCTGATTAATTTTGTAAATAGTATTCCATTTCTTGATACTGCTAGGAATTTAGATTTTTAGAATAGCTAAACCATTTTCTATGTTTTCTATGAATTTTAATATGTTGTCAACCTGTTTTATTTTGATCAAGATGACAGAGTGGAATAAGTTTAGGAGTGTCTCCACTCAATTATTATCGTCTAAAAATTGGTTTATGGTTAATTAGGCGAATGCTAAATTTTGTTGATGTTTTGAGCATATGTATTTCCGCTGTTTCTTTTTTTTTTTTTTTGGACATTTTCTGAGTCTGTTTACGTTACACGAACATCCTCAGACAATGTGGGGCACGTGTAACGCCGGAAATGCATATCCTCCTATTTCCATCTATTGTACTATAATTTGTTTTCCTTATTTTTGTTACCTGAATATATGACATTTCTGTGTCTTTACATATTGTAATTGTTTTACTATTTGTATATATATATTTATGCATTTATGTCGATGTATAATTGGTTTGTTTCGTAAATATTATTTGTATTTTTACGCTGGGTCTTGCCTAGGGAAAACTGCTATCGAACGATTACATCGATAGGTCGTGTGAAGACTCAAAGTGTGTAGGATCTTTGGTAGTGTTAACTCTGCCGCGTGGAGCGCGGGCAGAGCGGTGGGAGTCTGGCTGGAGTAGCGAGTGGAGCAGGTGTGTTGTGTGATGCTCCCGCGAGTTGCCGCGCTTTCGGGGTTTGGCAGCATGTAATTGCGCTCGACTCGAGATGATAGTTTCTGACATGGTGTCGCGGACGGGAAGCATTAGCTGGCGCACATCAAGAGCCCGTTTCGCCTGGTGACCGTGTCAAGAAGAAGGCGCGCCAACATCCAGCTTCTGCAACAGCGACGGCCGACAATGAGTGACTGTCGCCACCTCCTCGATCGACGGCTTCAAACCTTCAATCAACCAACAAGGAAGACTAAAAGCACGTAAAGTTTCAGAACTGTATGGCAGACCTCAGCTTTTCAAATTGTTCCATTTGCCTCGCAAAATTACAGCAACTTAGCATGAACCTTTGTTGCTCATTGTCCCAATTGCATTGCCAAGCAGGGTCCCTTCCTTCTCCGAAATGAACCCGAGTGTCATTGAAATTCAAACGCCAGCATAATTCCATTTCACTGCTTTAATTTCAAAGTTCAATTGAAGTATTCATAGCTGGCTACAATAGTTAGATTACACAAGCACAAATTAAGAGTGCGAGTTTTATTACCGTATTTTAGCTTACCTGTGACTGCAGCTCAGCTTGGTATGTACTAAATTTTACTATTGTTAATTGTTCAGAATCGTTTAATTCAAGTTCAAAGTTAAATCTCTTCTTTCTAAATTGCGTAGATTCAAGTAGCTTTAGAAATGATTGTTGAGGTAGTCCAAGACTAACTGTATTTCGATGTGCTTCAGAAAGAAAGCTCACTATTAACTTCAGTCACTAAATTAACTTTCCATTTTCCGGTTTCATTAATTCTTTTGCTAAATTAAGTGTAGCGAAATTTATTACTTCTGACAAACTTTCAGTTTTCACACTACACGTGTCAACCTTCAGTTGCCACGCTTCTAGTGCTAATTATATGTGTAATAACCTTTCTTTTTCAGTTATTATAGTAATTGTCCACAGGACTGGCGACCGTAATTTCCCCCAAATCTCAAATATCTAATTACCGCTAGTTGATTGTTAATGTAACGGCCGCACATTTACTTTCTTTATTAACTTTATCCCTATTTCAAAATTAATTTCCACCAGTTTCACTTGCATTTTTCCTTTCATTTAGATGTAACCCTTTCCTCCCTCTTTACCGACAGGTTAACTTCGGTGACGATTGCTTTTCCAAAATTCCCATTAGGTACACGCGGTTTCATTTTTCACTGTCATTAAGGTCGATAAGTGAGGGGGAGGTTACAAACTCATAGAGACTATTGCCTGTGCTGAAGCCATTCATGATTTTTGAAATGGCCAATCAGTCAACAGTGCAGGAGATAACTTCATTCTCTTCCATTACCACAGACTGAATGATGCAGAGATGCTCTTATTGGTATATGCAGCTTGACTGAACTAATTCACAGAGAATGCTAGAGATAGGTTTCGTTCACCAGGAATCAATAGGAATGCGACATGTCCCCCTCCTCCATCTGAAAACTGGTGGGAGCCAATAGGAACACAGGAATGCAACATCTGGTCAGGCGATCATGACATTAGGAGGATATAAAATCGATGTAGTCTCAGTCGCATTCAGTCAGTGGAAGAACCACAACAGCAACTGAGATTGTCATCTGCCTCCACCTCGCAGAGTTAGTGTACAAGTGAGTGCATGTGGTTTAGATCCGTGTCTTTTTCAACTCCATGTCTTTGTCTGTGGATGCTTATTGTTTCTTCTTCTTCTTCTTCTTCTTCTTCTTCTTCTTTGTTCAGCGACCTCTAGCATGTCCTGAGTGATAGCAGCCTCTGGCTTGTTGGGACCTGCAGTGACCTCTGGCACGTCTGGGTCACCAGCAGCCACCTCTAGCTCATTGGGATCAGCAGCGACCTCCAGCCTGGTAGTGGCAGCAGTACCATGGGATCCTGTAGTGCACCCAATGGGCATGTTGGGCAGAACAATGAGCTGCCATTATCAATCCCACTCGTCGATTTCTGTAATGAAGACACCCAGCCAGTCCCTACCCCTCAGGAGAATTGTGTTAGTGTCCTACACAATGCGGCACAGTTCAGTACTGGTCTATTACATATGCACCATCCCAGAACATTCTGGTGTTCCTGCAACGACAGAGTGTTAACATGGTGAAGGAGAAGCTGCTGATTCCTCCCAGAGCTCTATTGCTTTCCACTTCAACTTATAAGTTAACAGCTAGAGGTTCAAAGCGCTTAAATATTGGCATAGAAGCATCAGTGGACAGTCAGTGGAGTGTTGTTTTAGAGGTTGAAAATGCATCAAGAGGTGTTAAAGTGCAGTTTATGGAGTTGGAATGTGACGAAGTGTGTTGTGCCCAAACTATATCAATCAGAAGATGACTTCCGAGTATTGTCCATCTTGTTCATCCCCAGACATTTACTGTGCTAGCTTGACGCTATCTATGACATCATTGTATGATGGCGTGGCACTCATCGTGAGGTCTGGAGGTTGATCCTTCTATCTACAACACTCCACCATTACAAACTTATTCAGCCTATAGATAATGCTATCCCTTGCGTTGGGAAGACTGAACGGATGGCTGTTTTGTGTTCAAACGTGTGTATGAAGACGCTGTGAACTATCTCCATATGTATTATGTGCCTGCAGACGATTTAGAACAATATAATGTCAAAAGAAGAAACTAAAGGAACACCTATCAGTTTGAGAGAAAGACGCACTGAATTCTGTGTATACAATAAAGCTTTATTTGCTAAATTCTGTACAGGTGTGAAGATAAAGAAAGAATCAATTGATTTTTTTTGTAGTGTACCCAGTGTACGGCTGTTAAAATAAAAATATGTATATTACTGTAAACCATGTTTTATTTGTTCATGCCGCTCATAATACTGTTACTGCGACCAGTATTTTCACTGCAATATCTAGAATACCATAGCAGCCCCATGCTGTCCGAATCACCTCATCATCTCAGTCAGCATGTTCAGTCATTATTAAACTGAATGGTAGACCGACTTTCATGTGTATATATACACTGCAGCTCAGTTGGCGATTTATGTGTCTCCTATAAAAGTTCATTGCACGCCAAGGCTTGATGTCGGTGTCATAACATGCAGATGAAGCATCCTCGACACAAAGATTTTATCGTAGGTGATTGTTCTGTGATGATGCAGAATAAGACTGGAAGAGGAAGAAGAAGAAGAAGAAGAAGAAGAATGGGATACTCCTGCCTGATAATATATGAGTAATAATTGTAGGTCCATCCATCTGCAGCGAAACAAATGTTCTTTTGTCAATGCTAACACACCCAGACAGTGTCCGCTTTGAGTATGTGTGTGTATTTTCAAAAACGCTGTTTCAGGCCAAGTACCAGCTGCTTGCAAACGACACTGCAAGCTGTCGGTGGTATAACATAAACGACATTACGTCAAAGCAGTGAAATACCTCCCCCCCCCCCCCCCTTCCGAAGAGAGAGTAAACACAAATACTGTGTTCGTATTTGATGATGTCAACTGTGCAAAACCAGTATTAAACTCTACGATATTTATGTTTAGGTCGTCGTATGGACGTTGAAGTATTTTATTTGAGTCAATCATATTCCAAAATCTTGAGACAGTTAATGAGGGATAATGCAGACCTCATTATAGCTTTCAAACAAGAAAATTTGAATTTACAAGCACATTCACCAAGCTCAGGTAGAAACTGAAATGTCATTCAATGAATCTGTAAAGACATTTGAAGATCGCTGGAATCACACACATTAGAGGTTTCTTGTTATTGATAAAAAATAGAAAACCGGATGACACAACTTCCACGAAGTTCTATAAATATAGTTGTGAAATAGACGGGTAACTTAGTATTCATCACGCCATGAACAAGTTCGCAAGCATCCTGGGCACTCTACTTGAGAGGATGGGTATACATAGACAGAGAAATCGTGTATACAAAGATCGAAATTTCAGTCTCTCGATCATAAAGTTAAGGTTCCATAAACATATATCCAGACCCTTCTGAGATTGATCAACGAAATAGATGCTAGGGTCACTCTGCTTCAAAAGACTGTAAATGATTTAAATGTAAAGGTAGACGGAATTTACAGAATTTATATGAGTTGCACCCTGTGAAAGAGTCCGCATAGTATAAAACAAGAAATCAACCAAGCATAAGATCACCGAGGCATGGAAATCTGTTTGAGAGAAGTTATGACTGCCAAGGTCAGGACATTTGGATTGAGAGCAGACATTAAGAGAAACCTTTAAACCAGTTACTGAATCTCTTGACAACCTCTCAGTGAAATTATACAATAATGATGGCATTGATGATTTTATTAACCATCACAGCAATGCTAGGATAGACAAAACATTCGGTACCAGTGATGAAAAACCATACATGTTGGGCATGCAACCCACAAAATTAAAAGAAAAAATAATACGAGTAGATGATATTGAATATTAAAGATCAACTAGTCTGTGAACTTAATTTTCCTAAATCCCACAAAAACTAAATTATTCACCTAAAGATCTGGAGATGTATGGTGAAATACTGTAACTGACTGGTGTACTAGGAAAGTGGGAAGCTGGCACAATGCAAAATACAGAACCATTACAAAACCTGTATTACGTCGTTGATATAGCATAGGTGATGGTACTGACATCCAGCATAAAAGAGTCGGCAATTGACTTCCATAGTACATATACTATGACGATCTCAACGAGCTAATACATCAACTACAATTGCTCAAGGTATCAACTGCTGCTGGTAATACTGCTCGAGAATGAGGTTGTTTCAATAAGCTCTGAGCATAGACAGACAGAAATAATCAAGTAAGTATGGAGACGGTACTTTGAGAACTGCACAAATCAGCACACAAAACATATCCTCGTAGGCATGTTAGGATTAAAGGTTTGGATGACTTATGCCAGGCTGATCTTGTAGATATTTGCGAATATTCACATGTGAATAATGGATTCAAACGTATTTTAATGGTCATTGGTATACACTCTAAATTTGTCTGGACATTAACCGTTAAAACAAAAACGGGGAGAGCTGTTGCAGAGGTGTTTGAGCGTTTGTTGCAAACAGGCATGAATCGCTGCCTGGACAGACGCCATACTGATCATGGTGGAGAGTTTTACAATAGGTATTCCTAGAGCATGATGCAGCAGTATGGAATAAACCACTACTCAACATTCACCTATCTGAAGGCGAGTATCATGGAACATCTGAACAGAACAATAAAAGCTCAAGGGATGTGGATGTGGATGTACTTTAATATTTGTGGTTCATAAAAATGGATGGACATCCTCCCAGAAGTAATTGCACAGTATGATTGAATCATACACAGCACAATAAAAATGAGATCAACTGATGTTTGTGACAATGGACTCATGGATATGGTATAGTATTGTATTAAAATGCTGGATGCATTAAACAGAAATTTAATGCAGGTGATCTGATGCATACCTCAAAACACAAGACAGTATCTGAGAATTCATATCTCCTAAACTGGCTAAGTGAGATATTTACATTTTCCAGAGTGCTGAGCAAAAAATTCCGGAGCTTACGTCTTAAAGGAAAGCAGTGGCACTGAAATTCTAGGGTACTTTTGCACAGAGGAATTGCAGACGAGCCCAGAACCACGTGTTTTCTCACAGAGCTTATTATAAAACATCGAGGCATTACAGCAGTATTTAAATGGCTTAGTTTTTCTGCAACACAGAACAGCTGGGTTGACACTGACTATTTGCTATGTAATGAGTTGCACAGAGTACAACCAGCACAACAGCATAATAT
This sequence comes from Schistocerca serialis cubense, assembly GCF_023864345.2. Classification (NCBI taxonomy): domain Eukaryota; kingdom Metazoa; phylum Arthropoda; class Insecta; order Orthoptera; family Acrididae; genus Schistocerca; species Schistocerca serialis. The sequence goes on along the minus strand of NC_064644.1, from coordinate 290,443,374 downwards.
GCACGATAGGAGGAACATTACAGAAGGTGGTGGATTTCTCGACAAACTTCCGGTCGATTGTACATTATGGGGTATAATTACTGTGGACCTGGTCCAAAGCTTCAGAACCGTTTGCTCATGGTGATAAGGGGATTAACCCACTTGACGAGGCGTGTTTGGAACACGACATTGCATACACAGAGTATAAAGTTCTCCCAGGACGTCACGCTACAAATCGAATTTTAGCTGATAAAGCAAAGGCGATACGAGTGAGAAAGGATATTGGTACAGTCGTAGGGCAGCACATTGGTGCACTTATAGTTGATAAAATAATGTGTGGTCAAATTAAGTTGGACTTGGGTATGAATTTCAAGTAAGGTATGAGCGCTGCATATCATGCAGTGAAGAAGAAGAAGACAACGATGAAGATGAAGAAACTAGGGCAACGGTGTTTAAAAGACTATATCCTGACAGTGCCATATGCAGCTAAAAGTGATCTGAAGCATAAAGGACCAGTTAAAGCACCCCAGGTTCTTCCAGTACTCCAGATATCAGGCAGAATTATCCCCTTCCTCATTCCTGCCCTAGGAGGTCTCTCAGCAATGGGTTCACTGGCTGGTGGTGCTATGGCTATTGCCAGAACAGTCAAGAATGCACGGAGTTCCCAGGAGCGGCTAGAGAAAGCAGGGAGACATAAAGGCATGATGAAAGCAGCAGCCAGTGGAAACGGACGATACCTGCAACCACACAAGAAAATCTTATTCTGGATAGTCATTTTATTTGCACATGTCAGAACACTGACCACTGTAACTTTACACACCAAAACATACTTTATAAGCCTGTTGATCACAGCGAATCTATCACACATCCTCCACTAAGTATAATACTTCGCCAATAACTGAATGCTGGTGGCACCAAAAAATACAGAGCGAAGAAGTTTCATATCAGCGCACACTCCGCTGCAGAGTGAAAATCTCATTCTGGAAACATTCCTCAGGCTGTGGCTAAGCCATGTCTCCGCTATATCCTTTCTTTCAGGAGTGCTAGTTCTGCAAGGTTCGCAGGAGAGCTACTGTAAAGTTTGGAAGGTAGGAGACGAGGTACTGGCAGAAGTAAAGCTGTGAGCACCGGGCGTGAGTCGTGCTTCGGTAGCTCAGTTGGTAGAGCACTTGCCCGCGAAAGGCCAAGGTCCCGAGTTCGAGTCTCGGTCGGGCACACAGTTTTAATCTGCCAGGAAGTTTCAACACAGAGCGAAAATCCGTGATGGATGGACATGCTTCATTTATTTTTCTTGTGAGTGGTACGAATGTGTCTTATGAAGAGAGACGTAATCGTTCTGTAAGCGATGAGCCATTAAAAACATGATCGCAACGACTATGTTACTGTCTTGGTCTGCAGTCTTGGTTCTACAACCACACACAATTATCGCTAAAGATATTGTTGTTGTGGTCTTCAAAAAAATGGTTCAAATGGCTCTGAGCACTATGGGACTCAACTGCTGTGGTCATAAGTCCCCTAGAACTTAGAACTACTTAAACCTAACTAACCTAAGGACATCACACACATCCATGCCCGACGCAGGACTCGAACCTGCGACTGTAGCGGTCGAGCGGTTCCAGACTGTAGCGCCTTTAACCGCTCGGCCACTCCGGCCGGCTGTGGTCTTCAGTCCAGAGACTGATCTGATGCAGCTCTCCATGCTACTCTATCCTGTGCAAGCTGCTTCATCTCCCAATACCTACTGCAACCTACATCCCTCTGAATCTGTTTAGTGTATTCATCTCTTGGTCTCCCTCTACGATTTTTACCCTCCACACTGCCTTCCAATACTAAATTGGTGATCCCTTGATGCCTCAGAATACTTCCTACCAAGCGATTCCTTCTTCTAGGTCAAGCTGTGCCACAAATTTCTCCTCACCCCAATTCTGTCCAATACCTCCTCATTAGTTATGTGATCAACCCATCTAATTTTCAACATTCTTCTGTAGCACCACATTTCGAAAACTTCTATACTGTTCTTGTCTAAAAAATTTATCGTCCACGTTTCACGCCCATAAATGGCCACACTCCACACAAACACTTTCAGAAACGACTTCCTGACACTGAAATCTATACTCGATGTTAACAAATTTCTCTTCTTCAGAAACGCTTTCCTTGCCATTGCCAGTCTGTATTTTATATCCACTCTACTTCGATCACCATTAGTTGTTTTGCTTCCCAAATAGCAAAACTCCTTTACTACATTAAGCGCCTCGCTTTATAATCTAATTCCCTGAGCCTCACCCGATTTAATTCGACTACATTCCATTGTCCTCGTTTTGCTTTTGTTGATGTTGCATCTTATATCCTCCTTTCAAGACACTGTCCGTTCCGTTCAGCTGCTCTTACAGGTCCTTTGCTGTCTCTAACAGAATTACAATGTCATCGGCGAACCTCAAAGGTTTTATTTCTTGTCCATGGATTTTAATTCCTACTCCGAAGTTTTCTTTTGTTTGCTTTGCTGCTTGCTCAATATACAGATTGAATAACATCAGGGAGAGGCTACAACCCTGTCTCACTCCCTTCCCAACCACTGCTTCCCTTTCATGCTCCTCGCTTCTCATAACTGCCATCTGGTTTCTGTACAAATTGTAAATAGCCTTTCGCTTCCAATATTTGACCCCTGCCACCTTCAGAATTTGAAAGAGAGTATTCCAATCAACATTGTCAAAAGCTTTCTCCAAGTCTACAAATGCTAGAAACGTAGGTTTGCCTCCCCTTAATCTATTTTCTAAGATAAGTCATAGGGTCAGTATTGCCTCATGTGTTCCAACATTTCTATGGAATTCAAACCGATCTTCCCCGAGGTCGGCTTCTACCAGTTTTTCCATTCGTCTGTAAAGAATTCGTGTTAGTATTTTGCAGCAGTGACTTATTAAACTGATAGTTCGGTAATTTTCACATCTGTCAACACCTGCTTTCTTTGGGATTGGAATTATTATATTCTTCTTGAAGTATGAGGGTATTTCGCCTGTCTCATAAATCTTTCTCACCAGATGGTAGAGTTTTGTCAGTGCTGGCTCTCCCAAGGCTATCAGTAGTTCCAATGGAATGTTGTCTACTCCCGGGGTCTTGTTTCGACTTAGGTCTTTCAGTGCTCTGTCAAACTCTTCACGCAGTATCATATCTCCCATTTCATCTTCATCTATATCCTCTTCCATTTCCATAATATTGTCCTCAAGTACATCGCCCTTGTATAGACCCTCTATATACTCCTTCCACCTTTCTGCTTTCCCTTCTTTGCTTAGAACTGGGTATCCATCTGAGCTCTTGATATTCATTCAAGTGGTTCTCTTTTCTCCAAGGATCTCTTTAATTTTTCTGTAGGCAGTATCTATCTTACCGCTAGTGATATACGCCTCTACTTCCTTACATTTGTGTTCTAGCCATCCCTGCTTAGTCATTTTGCATTTCCTGTCGATCTCATTTTTGAGATGTTTGTACTCCTTTTTGCCTGCTTCATTTACTGCATTTTTATATTTTCTCCTTTCATCAATTAAATTCAATATCTCATCTGTTACCCAAGGATTTCTACTAGCTCTCGACTTTTTACCTACTTGATCCTCTGCTGCCTTCACTATTTCATCTCTCAAAGCTACCCATTCTTCTTCTAGCGTATTTGTTTCCCCCATTCTTCTCAATCGTTCCCTAATGCTCTCCTTGCAACGCTCCACCAACTTCCGGTTCTGTCAGTTTATCGCCAAAGATATCCATGTTAAAACCTATAAATTCTTTATAAATCGAGGTATGGTATTGTTTCCCAATGAAGCTGCTTCCACACAAATACCACGACATTGAATATAGACGATGATCGCGGGAGTCTGTATTAACGGACCAAAAGTGCGGGTGCACGTCGCTAGCGGTGTAAGCCCGTAATAAAATCAACCTTCTCACCGAATTTAGAAAGTGACTGGGCTAAGGAACGCGATATTAAGCCGATATTTGCAACTATGTCATGCCGCTGCTAGATATTTCCAACACTAACTAACAGCATTTGCAATGCATTCTATCTTGATGCCATGTAGGTACTGTAACAGAGGTTCTGTGATATATCCACAGGGTTATGGGCAAGGGAGGATGATGGTTGATTGAGAATGATCACATTCAGTAGATGGCGTGCTACATGAGGAATCACAAAATGCAACGCTACATTGATGTCGTAAGAAATGTACAAAATCCTATGACCAATACACTAGCTTTTGAGATCTATAGTGTTACGATTTCTGGTAGAAATTGTCTGAAATTTGGAATCAAGTCTCCCCATTCAATCACACACTTGTGTTGGATCCTATATAATTGTCTTTTAATGATTACAGTCACTGATGAATCATATTCGCGACATTCTCATATCTCGAAACGAGTCACCTTTTTCGAACCATTCTGCTAAGGAACCCATACAGCAAAACTCCAGCATGGTTTTAGACAGTCTCTCTGCATCTTGTAACTGTTTCTCAGTCTCTGTCCCACCTGGTCTGCAACTTTGTCCGCGTGATCGTTTCCATTTTAATTTAGAACTCTACATCCAGGGGCAGAAACAGGGTGAGTTGAGTCAGTGTGACAGGACACTATTTAGACCGCTCACTGGAACTGGGAACAAGTCGTAGCTACGACCGCCGTGTACAATGTGTAAGGCAAGAGCCAAATAAAGCTTTCTCCTGCAACATAAGGTTGTAGAAAAGACAGTACAAGAAGTTATGGTGGTGTTTCTTATTGAAGAAATTAGGAAGACTTCACATGATACAAGAAGGACAAAGATTTTGCTTCTGCATTCTGATGCATTTCCAAACCACAGTCAGGTACTGCAATCCAAAGGAGATCTGCATCTCCAAGCGTGCATTAATATCTGTCACCCAAACATTCTATTCCTCCTCATTGTTTCGTACCATCCAACTAGGCTAACGTGAGCTGGCAGAGAACTTTATAAGATATTACTGCGTCCCTCTCTTTCAATATATTGAAAACAGATACCCTCTGCTTGCTGACATCGAGCGTATGTGACAATCCTATTAAATATACAGGTATCGGTCCACTGGAGTAGGTGGACAGTGATCAAAGTTGCTTGCACAGACCAGTGTAAAGTTTGGTTGCCTGTACTCTAGGAGGACCATAACCTACAGTCTATCAATTATGAGAGAGGGTTCCTGTGTTGTTCTTTCATAAGTAGTTTGATACATAGTTTTTCTGCTGCAACACATCCAAGCATTGTATGACTACAACTTTCCATACTGCCAACATTTTGTTTTTCTACCACGACTTCCAGGTCTCTATCAGATACTAAAGCGAGATTAACTCATTTCGATCCATTGACTCACAGAAAGCTGAACATCGCGTGGTGTAAAATAAGCTGCTCCCACAACACATACACTCCTGGAAATTGAAATAAGAACACCATGAATTCATTGTCCCAGGAAGGGGAAACTTTATTCACACATTCCTGGGGTCAGATACATCACATGATCACACTGACAGAACCACAGGCACATAGACACAGGCAACAGAGCATGCACAATGTCGGCACTAGTACAGTGTATATCCACCTTTCGCAGCAATGCAGGCTGCTATTCTCCCATGGAGACGATCGTAGAGATGCTGGATGTAGTCCTGTGGAACGGCTTGCCATGCCATTTCCACCTGGCGCCTCAGTTGGACCAGCGTTCGTGCTGGACGTGCAGACCGCGTGAGACGACGCTTCATCCAGTCCCAAACATGCTCAATGGGGGACAGATCCGGAGATCTTGCTGGCCAGGGTGGTTGACTTACACCTTCTAGAGCACGTTGGGTGGCACGGGATACATGCGGACGTGCATTGTCCTGTTGGAACAGCAAGTTCCCTTGCCGGTCTAGGAATGGTAGAACGATGGGTTCGATGACGGTTTGGATGTACCGTGCACTATTCAGTGTCCCCTCGACGATCACCAGTGGTGTACGGCCAGTGTAGGAGATCGCTCCCCACACCATGATGCCGGGTGTTGGCCCTGTGTGCCTCGGTCGTATGCAGTCCTGATTGTGGCGCTCACCTGCACGGCGCCAAACACGCATACGACCATCATTGGCACCAAGGCAGAAGCGACTCTCATCGCTGAAGACGACACGTCTCCATTCGTCCCTCCATTCACGCCTGTCGCGACACCACTGGAGGCGGGCTGCACGATGTTGGGGCGTGAGCGGAAGACGGCCTAACGGTGTGCGGGACCGTAGCCCAGCTTCATGGAGACGGTTGCGAATGGTCCTCGCCGATACCCCAGGAGCAACAGTGTCCCTAATTTGCTGGGAAGTGGCGGTGCGGTCCCCTACGGCACTGCGTAGGATCCTACGGTCTTGGCGTGCATCCGTGCGTCGCTGCGGTCCGGTCCCAGGTCGATGGGCACGTGCACCTTCCGCCGACCACTGGCGACAACATCGATGTACTGTGGAGACCTCACGCCCTACGTGTTGAGCAATTCGGCAGTACGTCCACCCGGCCTCCCGCATGCCCACTATATGCCCTCGCTCAAAGTCCGTCAACTGCACATACGGTTCACGTCCACGCTGTCGCGGCATGCTACCAGTGTTAAAGACTGCGATGGAGCTCCGTATGCCACGGCAAACTGGCTGACACTGACGGCGGCGGTGCACAAATGCTGCGCAGCTAGCGCCATTCGACGGCCAACACCGCGGTTCCTGGTGTGTCCGCTGTGCCGTGCGTGTGATCATTGCTTGTACAGCCCTCTCGCAGTGTCCGGAGCAAGTATGGTGGGTCTGACACACCGGTGTCAATGTGTTCTTTTTTCCATTTCCAGGAGTGTAGAATAGTTGAAATAAAAGACAGCAGAGATGTTCCTTCTTGACAAAAATGTAGAGTACATCTCAGTATATGGAAACTGGAAGTGTTTGTGGCATTATGGAGCGTTTACAAACAGCTACACCCAAGTATGTGATTGTTGTTTCTGTGTCCTTGGTGGTAGTCATCCTGATCTCCAAGACTTTGGACACTGCATCATTCAATTTTTTATGACTTACAGTGCATAACCATAAGTGAAACAAGGAGGTATTCTGCATGACTTAAACCCATAGAGTATGAATTGTATGCACCATCAATTGTCAGTCCTGCCGCTGGAGGAATGGAATGATTTTCGTACACCCAGTCAGGCCTGTGAGTACCCTCATCCTTCCACATTTTTATCGTATTTTCATCATATTTACGTATTTTCCGTCGATTTTCGTAGATCTACCATGTTTTCCGTAATTTCAACGCATTTTACTCAAATAATATAGAGGTCCAAACCACCACTCTCGACTTGTTGTCACGTCAACAAAACGTCTCATCGCGCTGGCCTTGTGATGCTCTCAGCCAATGACATTGCAGCATGGTTCTGAATTTCTGTATCATTGCTAAACCACCACCTCCATTATACTGCGATGGTCGTATACATGTGGACATGTTATGAGCCCTGTTACCATGCATACATCTCATGACGCAAATACTGTTTCTTAGTGTAAGAAATATGCTCCAATGTAGAGGAGATGTAAAAACTACATTCCTTAGCCGAAACACTTTATAAATTCGATAAGACTTGCCATCTCCCCTTATGTGAGTGGGAGTCTAAAGTATCCTCGCATTCGTAGGGTAAAGTTGAACCTATTGGCTAAGCAACATGAGCAAAACTCTAGACGGCTTCTCTCTATGCAGATCGTAAGTCTTCCCCTGTCTTTAACCAACCCTCACTGCAACACTCTCTTCAGTTTAATTTGAAACTGACCAGAAGTAGGAGGGTACTACACCCGCTAAATTCGACTTCTTGTGGAGGAACAGATCGAGCTGAGTTACACACTTCCATATTTTGCTTTTGCAAAGAGTATAACACCTGTTCCAAACTTTTACTGACTGATGCTAGTGACATAGACCAGTATGCTCATTCCACTACTGCAACTGCCATTGTGCAAAGACAGTTCCGTACCAGTCTTATTTACGTCACCCATCCAATTACACATGATCTCTCGAGGTGCTTGCATACTGAGGAGTATAGTACTCATTGTTGGAGTATAATAGGCACAAGCCTGATACATTTGACAGAGTTGTGGTGATAGAACAGACGATTAAGAAGAAGAAACGTTTGAGTTATGTGTGATGGAGCTACAGACGGAAGGTGTTTGATATATTTTATGTAAATCAGTTGTGCTATCAGTTCTGTAGAATTTTTGTACTGTTTGGATTCCGTACAAAGAAGGTGCTGGGAAGACAGAAATGATTGTAGAACATAGGCACAAACGCATAGCAGCGGTGTTTGATATGTGAAATCACATGCCATGGTGCATTAACTATCTGAACAGAACATACACTCTTCCACACACACAGCACATCATTTTTCAGGGATTGCAGTACCTCACAAATCCCTGACACTAGCTTAGAATTAATGCAGTTGTGAAACAGAAGACTCGATTTATGTCCAAGATGTGACTGAGAAATGGAGTACTTCACATACATCTTCGTTTGTCTAGAGGAGGGTGCCGAAATAGGTTTTCAGTCGATTTGGTAGACATGATTCATCACACATGCGTTAGAAGTCCTCTACTGACTGTGGTATTGAGGGTAGATAGCGCTCTATCCTTCGCTTCAAACGCTATCCCGACTGTAACGCATCCTGAATCCATCTTTGAACCCTATCCACGTGGTGAATCCACCTTCAAACCCTATCACAATCCTATCTCTAACCTACCCGGTGCCATGCAATCCCCTCCCCCACGTGAAACCAATACAGGCACATACACATACAGAAACACATGAACAGAAGTGACATAAAATTGGTAAAATTAATAAATTTGACAGAAAATATGTATAAATTGATGGAAAATACGAGAAATTGCAGGGAAATTGAGGGTGAATAAGGGGAGAGGGGGTAGTTACATGTCTGCCTGGTGGACGAAACGAGTGTGTGACAGAAAGAGGAAAACGAGGAAAGCCGCGCGGTATTAGCCGAGCTGTCTGGGGCGCTGCAGCCATGCACTGTGCGGCTGGTCCCGGCGGGGGTTCGAGTCCTCCCTCGGGCATGGGTGTGTGTGTTTGTCCTTAGGATAATTTAGGTTAAGTAGTGTGTAAGCTTAGGGACTGCTGACCTTAGCAGTTAAGTCCCATAAGATTTCACACACATTTGAACATTTGAACAATACGAGAAAAAGTTGCCATGGACACAACGTGAACCAGGGAAACAGTAATTTTTCGTGGGCAGCGATAAGACGGCTAGGACTGTATAAAGTGCACAGCTACCAAATGTGGAGTAATAAATTTGTGTATGTCGGATCACAAGCACAGGTGTGACCCCAAAGTTATTGGCAACCACCACACAGATAAAAAAAGTGTCCTTATCTAAAAAGCACTGTATTACGACCTTGGGGGATCCAATATATAGCAACATAATGGATAGCATGTTTGATCCTGTGCAAGACTGCTTATGTGTTTTAAACTATAATAAACAGTATTACGATGTATTCCTCTGTACTCTACCAATCTCAACCATGTGGAGCCAGCTAACAAATACCATGCAGAACAGTTGCTGCATGGTTCTTAACAACGTTCTGCTGTGTCTATTGAGGTAATAGGGATAAACGCAAGTTGACTACTGTAATTGATACTTTCGTGAAAAAGAGAACCATCTGCCTCTAAATTGACATCGGTCTGCATTAAAGGTTGATAGAAAGTAGATGGAGTAATAGGTTGAGAGGGGTTGTAACGAGGTACGACTTAATTCTAGACTGATGCATTCTAGAGGGAGGGAGATGATGCAGCAGGTCATTTATTACGCACTTGACCATTTTTTCCACTGTTGTCGCAGGGCGCATCAGTTTTGTGGTATAAATTATGATCGATTCGTATACAACTACGTGTTTTGTGTGTGACTTAGAGTGCTATCTACCTGCAGTCGTTCACAGCAAACCTCTCCCTACACAGTCAGCAGAGGAAGTCCAATGCATGTGTGATGAATCATGTCCACCAAACCGGTGGAAAACCTATTTCGGCGTCCTCCCCTACACAAAGGGGATGTATATGAGGTACTCCATTTCCCTGCCACATCTTGGACATAAAACGAATCTTCAGTTTCATAACTGCAGTTATTTCAAGTTAGTGACAGAGGTTTGTGAGGTACTGTAAACCCTATGTATACATATCCTTGGTGATGTTATGTGTGGAAGAGACTGTGTTCTGTTCACAGAGTTTGCGTAGCACAGCATGCAATTTCACATGTCAAACACCGCTCCTTTGTGTGCCGATTTGCCCACAAGATGTCAGTTTTTCCATGCATTTCCCGTTGCTGGAGATCATTTTATGGGGCTGATGTAAGCATAGCATAATTTCCGAACGGTAATCAGATGTGAACAGTGGGTGCTATACATCTCTGGGAAGCTATATAATGCATGGATGACAAAGGATCTATGTTTTCTTTCCTTTGGTGTAGAAGGTAGTAGGTCTGTCATCTTAAATTTCCTCACCATAGTGATTGGGATAGAAAACTTGCAGGGTGAATGTATGTCATGTGCTGGAAATATATTTCCCGCATTGGAGTGTTAACAAAGTTTCATTCCACTTGACTGATATATCGGAAGCCATACTGCTTTAATACTGTAGCATGCCTAAATGTATGTTTATTTTCTATGATCATTACTCTCTTCCCACTACTTTCTTGGTGTGGAATCTAAACAGTACAACTATTCTACAGAATTGATAGCATAAGTAATTTACATAAAATTTTTCAAACTCCTTCTGTCTGGGGCTCCATCATGCATAAATCATATGTTTCTTCTTCTTATTAATCGTCTGTTATACTACCACAACACTTTCAAATGTATCAGGCTCGTATCTGCATAACACCAATAAGAAATGCTAAACTCCTCAGCATGCAAGCATCTAGAGAGTTTGTGTGTAATCAGATGGGTAACGTGAGTCAGACTGGAACAGAACGCTCTTTGCAGAATGGCAGTTACACTACTGGAATGAGAATATCGGTCTATATCACTAACGTTGGTCAGTACAAGTGTGGAATAGGTGTTATACTCTTTTTGAAAGCAAAATATTGAAACATATTGATTACATGGAACTCAGTTTGTTCTGTTCCTTCATGAGGTGTCAAATGTAGTGGGTATAGTACCCTCCTACTTCTGATCAGTTCCAAATGAAATCGAAGATAATGTTGAAGTGGGGATTGGTTAAACACAGAGGCAGAAGCCGCATAGGATTAGCTGAGCGGTCTAACGCGCTGCAGTCATGGACTGTGCGGCTGGTCCTGGTGGAGATTCGAGTCCTCACTCGGGCATGGGTATGTGTGTTTGTCCTTAGGATAGTTTAGGTTAAGTAGTGTATAAGCTTAGGGACTGATGACCTAAGCAGTTAAGTCCCATAAGATTTCACACACATTTGAACATTTTTGAACAGAGGCAGACTTAAGAGATGCATAGAGAAGGCAATCTAGAGTTTGGCTCAGGGTCCTTAGCCAATTGGCTCAACGAAAGAGTACCTCGTTTCGAAATATGAGGGAGAGTGCTAGATCTTTGAAACCCCAACTTTACCCTACGAATGCGACAACACTTTGTGACTCCCTTCCACGTAGGGGGAGATGGCAAATCGTAACAAAATATTATCGAATTTATAAAGTGTTCTGACTAAGGAATGTAGTTTTGCACCTCCTCTATGCCGGTGGATGTTTCCTACACTAAGAAACAGTACTTCTATCACGTGTTGTAGGCAGTCACGAGGTTCATGAAACGTCCACACGTGTATGACCGTCGCAAAGTAGTGGAGATGATGGTTTAGCGATGATACAGAAATTCAGAACCATGCTGCAATGTCATTGGCCGAAAGAATCACGAGACCAGCGCGACGAGACGTTTTGTTGACGTGACAACTCTTCGAGAGTGGTGGTTTGGACCTCGAGTAATTGAGTAAAATCCGTTGAAATTACGGAAAACATTGTAAAATTACGAAAATTGATGGAAAATACGTAAAACTGATGAAAACAGGATAAAAATGTGTAAGGATGAGGGTACTTACATGTTCGCCTGGGTGTATGAGAATCATTCCATTCCTTCAGCTGTGGGATTGACAAATGATGGTGCATACTATCCATATTCTATGGGCTTAGGTCCTGTGACTCCCTGCAGAATATCCCCTGACACACACAGGATCATGCTCTGTAAGTCATAAAAAATGAAAGATGCAGTGTCCGAAGACTTGGAGATCAGAATGGCTACAACTAGGACACTGAAACAACGATCACATACTTAGGTGCAATATGCACCACCAATATGAAGAATCTATGCTCTGGGTCTCTTCGAAAACGGAACACTGAGACATCTGCTACCCCATAAGTGTGGAACATGAGATTAAACGTAGAGGTCATCAGCTTGGGACAGATGTTTGGAAATGCTCCACAACAATGTGGCGAACTCTTCCAGTTTCCATATGATGAGATGTCTTCTACATTTTTGTCAATAATAAAAATCTCGCCTGTCGTTTATCTCAACCATTATATGTGTTGTAGGAGGAGCTTAGTTTACACCATGCAGTGTTCATGTTTCTGTACAATTCAATGGATCGAAACGTGTTAATGTCGGTTTAGTACCTAATGTAGGTCTTAAAGCCATGGTAGAAAAATAATGGCTGTGTACGCAGCTATAGTACTATAGTCATACAGCAGAAAAACAGTGTATCAAACTGCTTATGAAACAACAACATAAGTACCCTCTATTGTGACTGATAGTCTGTGGGATATCGGCTTCCTGCAATACAGGCATCAAAACTTTCCACAGGTCCATGGGAGACTTCGATCACTGGCCATCTGCTCCAGTGAACCAATACATACATGTATTTAATGGGATCACCACATACTGTCTATGTCATCACACAGAGAGTATTTGTTGCTGATACATCGGAGAATAGAGATATGGTAAAATCTTATTGAGTTCACTACCATAGCAAAGTTTTCATAGTTAGTAGTTTTACTCCCTTGGATGTTACAAAAATAGCGATGGGAGGGAGAGAGAGAGAGAGAGAGAGAGAGAGAGAGAGAGAGAGAGAGAGAGAGAGAGAGAGAGAGAGACTGTGCTCCCAACAAAGACTCTGACACCATTACACTGTCTTGTTCTAGCATTGTGCTCCCAACAAAGACTCTGACACCATTACACTTTCTTGTTCTAGCATGGTAATCAGAGGAATACGATAAAGGAGATTAGGACATGCACAGGGGGATATTTATAGACTGTCATTCGGTACCAATTAATTGTAGGTGCTATGCTTCTGACTTTCCTTGTGCAACCTGCATATACTTTGTATGGTTGTGAGTTTCCTTGGACAAGTTAGTGTGCTATTTTTCTCGTTGTGATAGCTCTCTACCTAGACAGTGATGGATAGAGGACTAGACAGCTTTCTAACTATGGAATGTGATGAGATATCTAGAGAATTAGTAGGGTCTGTGACTTAGCTGGGGGTATCTGTTCTTCCTGCTCTGGCAAACACTGATTATCGTGCAAGAACATACATAACATAAATAATAGTCATGAATGCTTTTAATTGAGATTACACTGTTTACTCATTGATAAATATATGATACTGACGATGTGGCGGGATGGTTTTGCTACTGGTAAGCTATGGTAGGCCATGCAAAACGACACCAACTGGTGTGTGTATGGACATGCTATAATTTTTTTCTACACTATACACCTATAAAGAATTATCATGGTACTTGTTAGGACTGTTAAGCTGTTGGGATATAACATTACTGTTGTTACTTTTCTGACAGTTGCAAAGAAAATGATGTGGGTGGGAGTATATCTGATTGTAAGGGGGGTGGCGGAAAATGAGATTTCAGTGCATTGATAGCCGTTAGGGATATTTCCAGAGCCATTGTCGTCAGGAGGAGGTACTTCTGATACTCTACACTGTTGCAAAATTTATTCAAGACGGCGGATCTAAGATGGCGGCCTTAGATGTGGCAATGTCGCTTGGATATCATGACAGGAAGCTCAAATTTTGATGGGAAAATAGTTTAATTGGGCTACCTCTGCTAACCTAAACTCCTACCATCTACCTCTCCATTCCCCCTGCTCTACCCTCTCCTCCCAAATCTGGAAATTGTCGAGAAGGGGTCTCAGTCTGTGCTGGGCTGCCGGATAGGGTGGTTGTAAGTATGCATTGTTTATTTAAACTGTTTGAGTTGTTATAGGCAGTAGCTCTATCTGGCGTGTTCACGAAGAGGTCCGGAATCCAGCAGACTGAGTTCGCAACACCGTCACAAGAAGGTGCTGTCAGCCCTCTCCTTCTCCCCTCCCGTTACATAATCCAGGATGGCGGTCCGAGAAAAAATGGCGGGAAAAGGACTCAGTCTGTGTCTAGCTGCTGGACTGGGAGGACAGATGTAATTTTTGCTGTGTGCAACGGATGACATATCTGCACTGGAGAAGGAGGTGTATATTACTGTAATCAAGCCTCTGAGGAGTGTGTGGATAGCAATGATGTTAGGTGATTATGAATACGCTTCATGAAATAATGAAAATGGGCTAAGTTATGCTTTCTTAACTTATACTGATAAATGCATGTACTGTAACTGTAGATGATTTGATAAAAGTCCAGTCAGTCTCCCAAAGTGCAAGAGGCAAGACGTTCACACCAGAGTCTCCATGCCCCGCTGGAAGAGAGGCAATGCACCGGGCTCCCTGCCCCAAGCGTCTCTGGTCTGGCTTTTGGCATCACCACACAGTAGCAGAAGGGCCACATGCTTGGCACTTCCTATCACGTTGGAAATACCTACGGCCTTCCTCCTTCCCATCCCCAGTGCATAGATACTCTTTGTCATTGAACATGAGCTGCCTCAGGAGTTATTACATCTGGTATTACAGAATACTGTCATATACATAACTTGAAGATATCACAGGAACTAAATGTACCATTGCACAAAGAGAGAGAGAGAGGGAGAGCCTTACAAATGACGTGAGAATAATTAAACAATTACACGTTTTATTCCAAGGAATACTACCACTGTCACACGGAACACAGGCTCTAAACAGATCGTGACACACTTGTGAAACCATTCCTGAGAGACTTTGCACGCTTTATTTTCAGAATTATACTGTGCAAGCGCTTGGTGGCATACTGCTATGTAGTTGATATCGAGAATTATGCATAAATGATATGATGTTCTGGCAAACCATGTGAAAATACAAGTGTTCTTGTAGTCCTAGAGTATGGAGATGGCTGTAGAAAGCATGGCAGTAAGCATGCAAGCAAGCAGGTCAGGCTCAGAAGCAATAATGCGTTTGTGCTGAGGGGAACCAACTGACCTAGTTCACAGCACCACTACCAGACACTTGTACATATACTGTGAGGACAGACAGATCCCAGAAAACATAAGTGTATGCACCCTATATAGTTCTCGCAACACCAGATATTTCTCATGAGCTTGGTCAGTCATCCACCATGGTGGCCACAAGTCAACTGCCCCACACACACACATCAGCCCAATGCGCTATCAGAGCGCCCTCCACAGACAGTGGTCAATCTCCAAACTGTTGTACAAAGGCACCCATAGTGCAGAATTTTGAGGAGGGCTGGGAACTTACCAGGTATCCACTACTTTGTCCAGGACAAAAGAGGGGTTAGTGCAGTTTCTGGTGACAGGCAACAGATGCTCTTTGGTCAGGAAGTAGCCTCTTGAGAGAGAGAGAAAGAGAGCATATGTTTTGACAGGAATTTCCCAAGCATCAGTATCAAGGAGTTGCTGTGATCTGGTGCTTTGTCCAACAGGAAGTAACTGGAGGAGCAGGGGATAGGGTAGGAGGGGTTTTGAGGGAGGAGGGGTAAGTTGGTTGCATCTTCAACAACTCTGTCAGTATCTGCACAGTAGGACGAGCAGCTGCTTCCACTAACCTGGTGCAGATTGTGTGTGTTTGGGAGCAAAACAGAAAGTGAGTCTGACATCAAATTTCAAAGGAAGCTGACATCTGGTATCACACATTCCTCCACAGGTGACCAGCACCTACCAGGGCAGTGCTCTGGGCTCAAAGGTATGCTGGCAGTTTGGCACATGTGGTGCAGTGCGGTGCATAGGAAGATGCAATTGAAGTTTTTTTGCCAGATATATTTACTGTGATCTGTAACAGTGTAATTATGTGTGGTGAGTGTTTTGCATTGGCATTGGTTTCAAGATGGCATTGCTTGTGTGATCAGTAAAAAGGAAACTATTCACATATTTAATTGCTTCTTTTCAATGTATTTGATGAGACTGGCATTTTCCGAAATTGAATAAACAGCAGAGAATGATGAACTTTTCCTGCCAAAAAAGAGATCCAGCCAATGAACACTTGTATACAACTTAAATTTTATAAATAAGCAGTATATTATTTTGATCTTTGCAATTTAGCTGAATTTCTTGCCATGGGATCCTTCCAGTCCACCACCTTAGCACAGATTGGACGATTTTCTCGAAACTTTTTCTGTGTGGGTTGGGGTGGGAGGTGGTGAGGGGTAGGGTGTGGGACACCCTCTGGTGGTGGTATTATGCACTAGCTCAGTTGATCCCTGCATGCCTACGCTAGCACACCCACACAAATTTTCAACAAGAATTCTCCAACCTGCAGTGGTGCAATCACATAATTAGGACATTTAGTTGGTGGACAAAGTCCTACTTGCATTTCCAGTCCAACAGCTCAGCACAGACTGGTGGGGAGAGGGAGTGGACGGGCTGAGCTTTTCTCGCCAATTTCTGGCAGGGTACCATCCAAAATAAAGAAAATAAATCGCCATGTGTCCTTCCTCTCCAGCAGCTGAGCACAGATTGAGTCTTTTTTTTGCCAATTTCCAAATGGATGAGGGAATGGGGGAAAGTGGGGTAGGGGAGGACTAAGGGATTTCCCAGAGTTAGGTTAATGAATTCATAGATTTAATACATTGCCCAAATAATTTGATATCAAAAGTATGCATGTATCAACAGGGGGGGAAGGGGACAGGGTTTGGAATTTCCCAGAAGAGTGGGGGAGGAGGAGGAGGAGGAAAGATGTAGGGGTTTCTCATAAAGACATGTTACTCCTAAGGATCATAAATCAATTAGTATAACAATAGGTTAAAGGGAGAGGGAGGGGGAAGGCTGGGTGTTTTCCAGAAGGATAGATTATCCCCAGGGGCTCATAAATCAATTAGCAAAACGATAGGTTAAAGAGAGGGGGAGGGGGAGGGGGAGGGGGAGGGGGAGAGGCAGGGAGTTTCTCAGAGTCATAGATTATCTGCAGGAAGTTATAGGTCAGTTGACAGAACAATATATGTGGCCCTGAATGTATGCTTGCTCCTGAATGTATGCAACTTGCACAAACAAAGAACAGTTCAGAACTCTCTTGACCCTCCTACTGGAATACAGATCATACAGGCCACCAGCAAGTAGTGAGACAAAGGGCTTGAGCAGGTACTGTATCATGGACCGCTGCAAGCCAATACAATAGCTGTCTCCAGCCATGTGCCAGCCATGTACTAGTCCAGGTAGGAGCCACTAGATTTTCAGGTGTCAGCTGTTTCGTGTATTTCATTAGAGGGACCTTACCAGCGTTACTTAACCGCTGTTTTTTCATGCCATGCTGTTTTGTACATGTAGAGCAGTTTATGGTTCTGTTTCAATATCGGTTTTTTAGCACTGTGTAACTAGGACAATTTTCATCGATGGTTTTTCTCGCGATATCCAGTTTTGTTGTGTGAACATTTCATTGCTGTTTTCCGATGTGTCTGTGTTTTAATAGCTGTTCAGACGAAGTTCTTACATCTGTAGCAAGCAATGTGTTATTAGGAGAGGTGTTTTCTCTGTCGAAATTTTTCGGATGTTTGTCTAAGTATAGTTAAAAGTTTCTCATGATATGCGGTGACTTACAAAGTGCTTGTCACTGTGTAGGCGAAATTAAGATATTTCCTTTCAATGATCGATTTTTGACCGTTGTTCTACATGTGGGTGGTTTTTTTTTTCATGAGAGCATTTTCATATCATCCCGTCTATTTTAAGCAGTAGTGTTTATTTGAATTTCAAGCAGCAAGTCTGTAGGGTAATTGTGAGTTCGGTTTCCCCACCAAAATTTAGGAAATTCTTCCAGCAGTATAATAGAAATATAACTAAAAGAAAAGAATTGGCAAGACAGTACCTTACATACTTCCCCTCCAGCAGCTCAGCACAGACTGTCGTAAGTGGGGGAGGGAAGGGGGAGTGGGGGAAGGGGGAAGTGGGGGACAGGAAGTATGGGAGCTAGAGGAAGGGGGATGGTGATATCAATAGTTTGATGTTACCATATCTATCCCCATATAGACAAGGTGTGGGGACCATCCAAGGAGAGCTGCCATCTTGAATAAATTTGGCAAGATTTCAGACTGTGCTGAATTGCACTTTATCCCACTACTAGTACAGTCCAAGAAGGGTGCCATGCAAATTGGTCACCAACTGGTATTTATGCAGATATTGACAGAAAATGCAAAATTGTATACTTTCACATCTGGTAGATGAATGTAGACGCTGCAACGCGATTTTACTGCGCTGCTGACAAGTATAGTAAACAGAGAACATGTGGATACCAGAGGATAAAGTCTTTTCGAATTTCGTGTAGTGTTCTCAATGGTTCTGAGCACTATGGGACTCAACTGCTGTGGTCATAAGTCCCCTAGAACTTAGAACTACTTAAACCTAACTAACCTAAGGACATCACACACATCCATGCCCGAGGCAGGATTCGAACCTGCGACCGTAGCGGTCGTGCGGTTCCGGACTGTAGCGCCTTTAACCGCTCGGCCACTCCGACCGGCCCTAGTGTTCTCAGTTGTACAGTCACTATACACAATAAACACAGATGTCAGCATTTGGGAGAGGACGTGTGGTAGAGCTCAAGGAAGCTGGTATGAGTAATCGACAAATCGTTCCACACGTGAAAAGGAGCTTTGCCGCTAAAGACGATGTTGACAGTAATGGGTGAATCTTCATTGAACGCAGTGTGAAGAAGGAAGAAGGAACGTAGAGAAACAATAGAATGTGAGGACCGAGCAATCGTCAGAGAGGCAGTCAGAACCCCGAAATCATCATTATTACCGATTCGACTGCAACTAGTGCTTCAGTGACCACAAGGAGCATTAATAGGTGGATCACAGAAAGGGGGCTGAGCTCAAGGCACACCTTGTGCCGGCTATCATTGATATCTCTACACTAACAAGGCCTTTTGCAGAGGTGTCGTGCACAGTCGGTTTGGAATCTCATTGATTGGAGTAGAACTGTCTTCAGTGATGAGTCCCACTCAGAACTGAGGCCTGATGTCCAGCAAGGATGTGTCTGGAGACGCCCCAGAGAGTGGTGGGAATCCAACCTCACTGTCGCCCACCATACTGCCTGACAAGCAGGAGTGATGGCCTGGAGTACCACTTCATTTCATAGCAGGACCCCTTTGGTTGTCATCCACGGTATCCTTACAGCACAGCGTTACGTCGACGATGTTATACGCCTTCTTTAGTAGCCGTCATGGAAAGCCATGCTGGGCTTCCATTTCAGTAAGATAATGATCACCTGCACACGGCGAGTTTCACTGCTTGTGTTCGTGCTTGGCAAACCCTGCATTGGCCAACTAGGACGCCTGCTCTCTCGCCATTTGGGAACTTTTGGAGCATTGTGGGCAGAGCCCTAAAACAAGCTCGGGATTTTGACGATCTGACTCGCCAATTTGATAAAGATTGGCACGATATCCCTCAGGAGGACTTCCGCAACTCAGTCAATCAATGCAAAGCCGAATAACTGCTTGCGTTGTTGACTAGCTCAATTTTTTAAGATCGTTCTCTTGACTGAATGCTCCAGTTTTTCTGAACTTGCAATATTTGTTTGTCCGTACTATAATAATAATGTCGTGGGACTAGGGCCTCCAGTCGGATAGAACGTTCGCCGGGTGTAAGTCTTTCGATTTGACGACACATCGGCGACTTGCGTGTCGATGGGAATGAAACGATGATGATTAGGACAACATAACACCAAGTCCTTGAGCGGAGAAAATCTCCGACCCAGGCGGGAATCGAACCCGGGCCCTTAGGATTGACAGTCTGTCGCGCTGACCACTCAGCTGCCGGGGGCGGACTTTGTCCGTACTTATAAATCGCATCAAATCTACCGATTTCCGCCCCATTCAGATAATTCCTCCCTGGTGCGCCCGTTTTTCTCTTTCTTTTCTCTCAGAGTGTATTTTGGCCTAGTACACAGACCATGATACCTCACTCGGTTCGGAATGCTTTTCAAAGAAAGTGCCCAAAAGTAGGTTGAGTAGCTTTCTCATAATTCGACATTGCGAAGTTAGTTTATGGTAAGTACCCCCACAAAGTCTATGACTTTTATCGCGCAAGAATTGTGGTTATGATGACAAAAGGATCTTTCTTCTGAAGCATTCGATTCTGTATAGATCGTGTCCTAGAAACCGGTCTTGGGTTCACAAATTTTGTTTTCTAATTGTTGTCCAAAGCGGTTCGGAGCTACAACTCGTTTTTCTAGGACAGTATAGATGTAATGGGCCTTATATCAGCTCCAGTTTTCCACTGAACGGTGAAGAAAGAAATAGTTGTTACATTTAACGAGATGTACCACACGCGGGATTAATGAGATAAAGCTAGAGAAAGTAGAGAAATCAACTCTAGGGACACATTACTTGTAACGATTCCTGGTTCACTGAAAGACCAGAGAATTCAGTGGAATTAATTCACAGCAAGACTTTTCTGATCAAATGTCTACAATGTGTAGTATTTCCGGATGTGTTTAATAAATCTGAGGAGAGATGGGAACTTATTCAGCAGGTAAAGGATGCGAGTAGGGAAACGCAGGTGGTTACGGATTGCGAGACGGAAAGCTTAACATTCGAAAACTTGTAGGGCGTCGTACAGTTTGAAGGAAAGCATCCTGGAAAGATTAAGGGTGGATTGGAAAAGACTTTGCAAGCACGGGCGATGGCGGATTCGGGCTGTTACTTCTGGCACTTACCTCTGCACAGTAAGCCCCAGGACTTTCAAAAATCAAATGATCGCGAAGAAAGGTTCTTGCTTATCACCAATTTGACAGTAAAAAGG
This sequence comes from Schistocerca serialis cubense, assembly GCF_023864345.2. Classification (NCBI taxonomy): domain Eukaryota; kingdom Metazoa; phylum Arthropoda; class Insecta; order Orthoptera; family Acrididae; genus Schistocerca; species Schistocerca serialis. The sequence goes on along the minus strand of NC_064644.1, from coordinate 290,422,283 downwards.
AGTCGTGCCAGTCGAACTCGAAGGGAACAATGAGGCATAAAAGAGTGCTAAATACTCTTTGCGCCCAAACAACGACTATATAGCGTCGACACACTTTTCCCACGGAGCATATTGTCGACGGTACGCAGGAATGTTTTTAAACACTGTTATTGGCCGCAGGTGGAGCGATATCGCAGGCCCTTCTCATATAAGCAACAAGAAACTCCTTGGCGGCAGTCTTCGAACCATGACACAGCGGCGTGTACTTTCACGATTCGGCTCAGCGATACTTCTGTTCTGCGTCTTGCAGGTCAGTACCAGTTGCAGTGAAACCTCTTTAAGTCGACCGTTTGAATTTTTATGAGAAAATGATCGTTTGGAGGGGTGGTCTTCTTGAAGGGTGGTCAAGATAAAATGTGATGAGGAACGTAACCATTTAAAGACAATTAACGACAACAACCCCTACAATGAAAACAAGCTCTTATAACGCACTAATAGCCATAATAATAATGAATACGTACCTAATCATTTACGCAGTAAAATACGCGGAAATTGGAAGTTTGTGCCTCACCCACTTTTTCTTACGTTTGTTTACAATCACACTCTCTTATTCCTTTCCCACTTCGTGTAATAAGTACATCGGTTTCTGGTTGGAAAACTCAGAAGCAAGGTACTTGTTTCTAGCAGTATTACGTAAGGCATCATCTACTGTGATTGGCTCTACAGGAATTGCATCATCTTCACTATCACTGTGTGATAAACACAGATGTCAGCATTTGGGAAGGACGTGTAGTAGGGCTCAAGGAAGCTGGTATGAGGCTCTAGTTTCATTTCCTCAACGACATCTTCCCAATTATCACTCCTATTGAAGTTTTCATTTTCTTGATTCGCTGTAGAAACGTCCAATTCAGTATTGGCAGCATCGCACAGGTGTTTATTGTTTCATCGCCATCTTCTTCTTCTCCAGCGTCATTTTGTGAAGACTGAAAACCAGAATTAATGACGCATTTCCTAATTGTTTCGTTTTTCACTTCATAGCACGCGCTGATAATCCATCTGACAGCATCACCTACGGTCACAGACTTAGGTAAATCATACATGGATGCGGCGTTGTTCATTTTCACGACTAGAAAACGCAGAAGCTTCTTTCGGTACTTTAATTTAAGAGATCAGATCACTCCTTGGCCAAGAAGAACACACGATGTTGTGTTGGCAGGAAGAAATACTACTTTCTCATTTGATAACTTTTCAGTGCTATGACATTGTGCATTGTCTGCGAAAAGTAGGATTTTACGTTTCTGAATGCTCAATTTTGAATTTAAGTTATTCAGCCAAGAACTAAAAGTGTTGCACGTCATCCATGCATTTTTATTTTCATTCGAAGAGGCACCAAACAAGGAAATATCATTATTTTTGAAGCACAATGGATGATTTGCTGTGTGCATCATTAGCGGTGCTTGTTTCTCACCTCAGAGGCTAGCACAAAGACCGATCGTTAATCTTTGTTTCTCGATTTTGCCGCATTTGCACTGATCACTCTTCACAATGAGTGCTTTGTCTGGGATAGCTTTAAAAAATATACCTGTTTCATTCATGTTGTAAATGTCACTATCACAATAGCCACCTCTAATTACACAGCATCTGGACTTCCAGTAGGATATAACATTTTGATCAACTTCTGCATTTTCTCCACAGACTGCTCGGAAAACAATAGTGTGTCGAACACGAAATCGGCCCAACTAGCCGTTGCTTACATTGAAATTCCAAGATCAGAAGCAAATTTAAGAGCTTTTGGGCTTTTTCTTGTAGCATCGGTCCACTATTAGGCAATCCTTTCGCAGATGCTCTATTAAACCATTCTAAAACAGCATTATTAACACCTTAAAATGGTTCTACTGTCTTTTCTTTGAATTCTTGTTGGCGTTTGTTTTCCATCCCTTAACATACTTGCCGTGACTTGTAGTTGTATTCTGTATTTGACTTTTTCCACAATTAAACTCACTCGCTAACTGATGATGAGATTTGCCTTTTTCACTGCCTCTGATAACAGAAATTAGCTGTTCTAGTGAAAGAAGGTTTCTTTTGTTTGAAGTAGTCGTGACTGTTCACTACAGAAGAAAAATCACAACAGATTCCTATTAGAAATACAAATGACATGAAATTTTGGAGACTATTGTGTCACATTACTGTATGAAGCTTTCCTGTGGATGTGCATAAATAAACTGTGTATTTAACTTTGTTGACAACTGCATCTACATCTGTTCCCCGATAGCCTCAATACGGTAATTGGGGAAGCATACAGAGTTTGTCAATAATGTTTTATCATTAGCCTGTTTCATTTTTGGATGACGGGTGCGCTACACCTTACCATATACTCGAATTTCTCTACTCTTACAGACGTGAAACCAATCGAAGGACATGAAAGACAGGACTTATTACGCTACACCAAGTTATTCAATCTCTCTATAAGCAATAAAGAAAACCAAAAATTATTTCGGGAAATGAGCTTCAGAAAGAAGAAGTAAAAATTTTCAGGTGTGCCGATGACAGTGAATTTCTGTCATTGGCTGCGAAGAAAAAATCAATTGAAAGGGCTCTAAAGTGTAGCGAAAATGCGTTCTAGGACGGAAATAGATAAAAGAAAAGTAAGGGTAAGGGAACATTGCCGAATTATGTCAGGTGCTGTTGAGGGAACTTCATTCGGACAAGAAACATTAAAAGAAGTAAAAGTGGTATACAATTTGGGTAGCATAATGATAACGGTAGAAATAAACAGAATATAAACTAAAGACTGATAACTGCAAGAAAAGCTCTGTGGGAGAAAAGAAATACACTCTAAAACAATAAACGATGGACCATGAAGGAATTATCCGAATGGGACGGAAATCGGTAGATATATGTAAATGTACAGATGAATAAATCATTACAATATCAGAAAAATTGGATCATTTATTCACATGAAAGAGCTTCACAAATGGAGCAAAGTTGCGTTGGTCCACCTCTGTCACTTACGCAAGCAGTTTTCCGGCTTCGCATTGATTGATGTCCCCCTGAGGGATGTGCCAAGTCGTAACCAGCTGGCGCCTTAGATCATCAAAATCCCGAGCTGGTTGGAAGGCCCTGCTCTCAATGCTCCAACCGCTCTCAGATGGGGAGAGAACTGGCGACCTTGCTCTCCAAAGTAGGGTTTGGCAAGCTGAGTGCAGGTGGGGATTATCTTGCTAAAATGTATGTCCATGATGGCTTGCCATGAAGGTCAACAATACAGGGTTTAGAATATCGTTAGCCTGGATTCTCACTGACTAGTGTAGAATTGTGTTCAGTGTTAAGTATCGCTTAGGGTTTACCTCCAATGACCAGCCAAGACGTATGTGGAGACGTTACCTATCTGACCGTCGCCCGCCATACTGCGGCGGCGCGGTTCTTTCCGTCCCTTTACGACGGACCTGCACCTACCTGTGAACATTGTCTCAGCAGATCATCAGTAGGAAAGCCGAGTGAAACCTACTGTACTTCGACGTGAACCAGGCTGCAATTTAAGTCCCTAATCTATGTTTCGCGAGAAACACGAAATGAAAGGTTGGAAATTTTGTCCTCATTTAATATATTCTGAAACTTGGTGAACAAGTATCACTGCCAAGCTCGTGCTAGTCTTAACACAGTCACTCACAATCCCTTTCACTCACGTTAGCAAGTTTATGATGTTGCATTTCCCAAAAACGTAATAGCTACAAAAATACTGATCGTTTTTGATTTAGAATGCTCGCCAAATATTAAGTCTGTCGGAACCAAATGCAGTCACAGTTTTTAGCCACCGACCTGCTCAACACGCCACGTGGAATATATGCCTTTTGTCGTCACAAAATTCATTAATAAATTCCGAAATTTCTACACACACATCGGAATAATTATGCCGTCACTTTCCAACACTTTTGATGTATGAAACACTGCTAGATCCGGCAACTTATCGTTTCCACCGGAACTACTATTACACACGTCCGATCTGTTTCATGGCTAGGCTTCGACTCTACTCTAGAATACTCTAAGTCTTCTCTACCAGCAGAGACAGGCGCGCGAAGAATATTGCTTTACTATTGGTCAATTTACTCAACAGCCAATAGCAAAACAACATTCTCCCGCGCCAGTCCGCGCTTTTCATCCATAACCAATCGCAACATAGTAAACCTCATGACTGCACTTTTACCGACGTAATTATCTAATATGCTGAAGTTTTACTTATGCATACAGTTATTTACTATTGTTATTTATACCTGAATTAACTTTCCCTTTACCGTAAACTTACTTTACAAATCTATTCTACAAAAATCCTCTTTGTCCATATCCATACTTCTTCGAAATGTTCCCACACTAAATCCTACTATATAACTCGTTAAACAATTATCTTCATATTAACCATAAACCACACTCACGCATCATTCATACTACTATTTATAACATTTTACATACACAAAAAGACATAATAACACTTTATGAAAATACTAGAATAGTTATGAAAAACATTCTATTACTTTAGTGCTCTCTAGTAGCACAATCGAAACTAAAAACACAGTCCCCCTATCCAATATTGTCCTCTATCGGCTGATACATAAACTACGTGCGCGTCCAGTCTCGCGTCACCATCTGTCACTATCCAGCTCTGAGACACATCTGCCACTTAACCGCCTCCAAGGCAGGATAGTTATACGGAGCTATGCCTCAATACGGCTTGACAAGCAGGAGTGATGGTGTCTGGGGAGTCATTTCTTTTTATAGCAGGACCCCTTTGGTTGTCATCCGTGGCACCCTTGCAGCACAGCAGTACGTCTACGATATTCTATGCCTCAGTTCATTGCCTGTCATGGCACACTATCCTGGCCTTACATTTCAGCAAGATAATTAGCGCTCGCACACGGCGAGATTTTCTATCGCTTCTCTTCGTGCTTACCAATCCCTCCTTTGGCTATCAAGGTCTCTGAATCTCTTCCTAATTGAGAGCGTTTGGAGAATTATGGGCTCTCCAGCCAGCTCGGAGTTTTGAGGATATAACGTACCAGTTCGTCAGGATTTGGCACGATATGCGTCAAGAGGACATTCAACAACAGTGCCAGTCGATGCCAAGGCAAATAACTCCTTGCATAAGGGCCAGAGGCGGAGCAATGCGTTGTGGAATTTCTCAATTTGTGAAGCTCTTTCTCTTGAACGAATGATCCCGTTTTTCTGATTTTTTATTTTTTATTTTTTTTTAAGTGGCCAAGCAGTTAAGAGGTGTGCTGATAAGTTTGTTACCGTGAACTCAGGTTTTATTCCCGGAAGGCATGACGACGTTCTTTTGCGAAACACTATTGAAAAAGTTTTGGGAACTGGCGTTCGCGATAGACTGCGATACCAACACACATCTTGCATAATGGCCGCGAAGACATGATACGAGATATTTGGGCTTGTGCGGAAGCATATCGACAATTTTTCTCTCGCGTCATTTGTGAGTGGAACAGGAAAGTAACGACTATCAGTGGAACAAGGTACCCTCCGCCATGCGCCATAAGGTAGCTTGAGGAGTATTTATGTATACTTGGATGGAGATCAAGGAATCATCGGTTTGGTAGTCGAAGGAAGTGTGGGGGAGATCAAGGTTTATTTACAGTCAACAGGTTCAAATGGATGTCTTGCCATAGTAATTGCTGTGGCCTCCCACTTCGGACATCGTAGCGCCTACTGCATCGGCAACCATCACGGGACGCCTGCATCACAGGGTGTGTATTCACCAGGAAAACATACGAGGGCTATTCGGAAAGTAAGGAACGATAGGTCACGAAATGGAAACCACAGTGAAAATCAAAACTGTTAGCTACAACTTCAAGCTACGTATCTCCGTAGTCGCCGATCAGACTTATACGGTTGTTGTAGCGTTGTACCAACTTTCCAATACCCTCGTTATAGAAGGCAGCTCCCAGTGCTTTACGCCAATTCTCTACCCTAGCCTACAGCTCGTTGTCTGCGTCAAAATGTTGTGTTCATAGCCAGCGGTTCATGTGAGCAGAGATGAAACTCAGAGGGAGACAATTATGGGCTGTATTGTAAGTAATCAAACATTTCCAATTGAAAACGATGCAGGAGCATCTTCATTGCCTCTGCAGAATGCGGCTGAGAATTGTGTTGAAGAAGAAAACACACGACTGTTATGAAAAGTTGGCTGCATAGCTTCAAGCGAAATTTCTCACCACGCCCTCATACTTGGCGTGAGGCACTATTTTTTTTTTTTTTTTTTTTACTTTATTGAGTTTCGATTCCACCGAAGAGGGCGGGCTGGCAGCAGCTTAGTACGCCGCTCTTCAGAGTACAGAATTTGTTTTAAAAAGATGAAGATAATAAATAATAAATCCAGTGACTTAAATGATTAAATGGCGGAAAATTGTGGAACTTAAAACATGAAACAAAGGGTTGATGATGCTAATACAATACACAGGAAGCAGACAGGTAAAATAATAGACAGACAATTAAAAAACACGGCAGCAGTCTGGTTTCTGTCCGCAAGAGATATAAAATTCACACCCAGCGACAGCACGATTTCTGTTCGCAACACTTTGGAGAGACGCCAAGGCACTATTGTTTTAGGTATCTTTATGTGCCCCCCCATGAACCATGGACCTTGCCATTGGTGGGGAGGCTTGCGTGCCTCAGCGATACAGATGGCCGTACCATATGTGCAACCACAACGGAGGGGTATCTGTTGAGAGGCCAGACAAACGTGTGGTTCCTGAAGAGGGGCAGCAGCCTTTTCAGTAGTTGCAGGGGCAACAGTCTGGATGATTGACTGATCTGGACTTGTAACACTAACCAAAACGGCCTTGCTGTGCTGGTACTGCGAACGGCTGAAAGCAGGGGGAAACTACAGCCGTAATTTTTCCCGAGGGCATGCAACTTTACTGATGGTTAAATGATGATGACGTCCTCTTGGGTAAAATATTTCGGAGGTAAAATAGTCCCCTATTCGGATCTCCGGATGGGGACTACTTAGGAGGATGTTGTTATCAGGAGAAAGAAAACTGGCGTTCTACGGATCGGAGCGTGGAATGTCAGATCCCTTAATCGGGCAGGTAGGTTATAAAATCTAAAAAGGGAAATGGATAGGTTAAAGTTAGATATAGTGGGAATTAGTGAAATTCGGTGGCAGGAGGAACAAGACTTCTGGTCAGGTGAATACATGGTTATAAATACAAAATCAAGTAGGGGTAATGCAGGAGTAGGTTTAATAATTAATAAAAAAAATAGAAGTGCGGGTAAGCTACTACGAACAGCATAGTGAACGCATTATTGTGGCCAAGATAGACACGAAGCCCACACCTACTACAATAGTACAAGTTTCTACGCCAACTAACTCTGCAGATGATGAAGAAATTGATGAAATGTATGATGAGAGAAAAGAAATTATGCAGGTAGTGAAGGAAGACGAAAATTTAATAGTCATGGGTGACTGGAATTCGACAGTAGGAAAAGGTAGAGAAGGAAACATAGTAGGTTAATATGGATTGGGGGAAAGAAATGAAAGAGGAAGCCGTATGGTAGAATTTTGCACAGAGCATAACTTAATCATAGCTAACATTTGGTTCAAGAATCATAAAAGAAGGTTGAACACATGGAAGAATACTGGCAATACTAGAAGATATCAAATAGATTATATAATGGTAAGACAGAGATTTAGGAACCAGGTATTAAATTGTAAGACATTTCCAGGGGCAGATGTGGACTCTGACCACAATCTATTGGTTATGAGCTGTAGATTAAAACTGAAGAAACTGCAAATAGGTGGGAATTTAAGGAGATGAGATTTGGACAAACTGATTAAACCAGAGGTTGTACAGAGTTTCAGTAAGAGCATAAGGGAACAATTGTCACAAAAAGGGAAAGAAATACAGTAGAAGAAGAATGGGGATGAAGTAGTGAAGGCAGCAGAGGATCAAGTGGGTAACAAGACGAGGGCTAGTAGAAATCCTTGGGTAACAGAAGAAATACTGAATTTAATTGATTAACGGAGAAAATATAAAAATGCAGTAAATGAAGCAGGCAAAAAGGAATACAAACGTCTCAAAAATGAGATCGACTGGAAGTGCAAAATGGCTAAGCAGGGATGGCTAGAGGACAAATGAAAGGATGTAGAGGCTTATCTCACTAGGGGTAAGATAGATACTGCCAACAGGAACATTAAAGAGACCTTTGGAGTAAAGAGAACCACTTGTATGAATATCAAGAGCTTAAATGGAAACCCAATTTTAAGCAAAGAATGGAAAGCAGAAAGGTGGAAGGAGTATATAGAGGGTCTATACAAGGGCGACGTACTTGAGGACAACATTCTGGAAATGGAAGAGAATGTAGATGAAGCTGAAATGGGAGATACAATACTGCGTGAAGAGTTTGACAGAGCACTGAAAGACTCAAGTCGAAACAAGGCCCCGGGAGTAGACAACATTCCATTAGAACTACTGACGGCCTTGGGAGAGCTAGTCCTGACAAAACTCTACCATCTGGTGAGCAAAATGTATGAGACAGGCGAAATACCCTCAGAAATCAAGAAGAATATAATAATTCCAATCCCAAGAAAAGCAGGTGTTGACAGATGTGAAAATTACCGAACAATCAGTTTAATAAGCCACAGCTGCAAAATGCTAACGCGAATTCCTTACAGACGAATGGAAAAACTAGTAGAAGCCAACCTTGGGGAAGATCAGTTTGGATTCCGTAGAAAAATTGGACACGTGAGGCAATACTGACCTTACGACTTATCTTAGAAGAAAGATTAAGGAAAGGCAACCTACTTTTCTAGCATTTGTAGACTTGGAGAAAGCTTTTGACAATGTTGACTGGAATACTCTCTTTCAAATTCTAAAGGTGGCAGGGTAAAATACAGCGAGCGAAAGGCTATTTACAATTTGTACAGAAACCAGATGGCAGTTATAAGAGTCGAGGGACATGAAAGGGGAGCAGCGGTTGGGAAAGGAGTGAGACAGGGTTGTAGCCTCTCCCCGATGTTATTCAATCTTTATATTGAGCAAGCGGTAAAGGAAACAAAAGAAAAATTTGGAGTAGGTATTAAAATCCATGGAGAAGAAATAAAAACTTTGAGGTTCGCCGATGACATTGTAATTCTGTCAGAGACACCAAAGGACTTGGAAGAGCAGTTGAATGGAATGGACAGTGTCTTGAAAGGAGGATATAAGATGAACATCAACAAAAGCAAAACGACGATAATGGAATGTAGTCGAAATAAGTCGGGTGATGCTGAGGGAATTAGATTAGGAAATGAGACACTTAAAGTAGTAAAGGAGTTTTGCTATTTGGGGAGCAAAATAACTGATGATGGTCGAAGTAGAGAGGATATAAAATGTAGACTGTCAATGGCAAGAAAAGCTTTTCTGAAGAAGAGAAATTTGTTAACATCGAGTATAGATTTAAGTGTCAGGAAGTCGTTTCTGAAAGTATTTGTATAGAGTGTAGCCATGTATGGAAGTGAAACATGGACGATAAATAGTTTGGAGAAGAAGTGAATAGAAGCTTTCGAAATGTGGTGCTACAGAAGAATGCTGAAGATTAGATGGGTAGATCACATAACTAATGAGGAGGTATTGAATAGAATTGGGGAGAAGAGGAGTTTGTGGCACAACTCGACAAGAAGAAGGGACCGGTTGGTAGGATATGTTCTGAGGCATCGAGGGATTACAAATTTAGCATTGGAGGGCAGTGTGGAGGGTAAAAATCGTAGAGGGAGACCAAGAGATGAATACACTAAGCAGATTCTGAAGGACGTAGGTTGCAGTAAGTACTGGGAGATGAAGAAGCTTGCACAGGATAGAGTTGCATGGAGAGCTGCATCAAACCAGTCTCAGGACTGAAGACCACAACAACAGCTTCACCAGAGGTCACAGATAACCTAGGAACTACTTTGCTGCATCAGGCACGTGATCGCTAATAGTTCCGGCAGATACTTCTGCCAACGGGCTTTATAAGGCTGCGCACTGCCGGCAAAAGGCAGTTCGACGCACCGCTCTGAAGGATGCAGAGTTGCATCCCCGGCAGCCACGGCCAGACGCTTCTCCTAGCTGGCTGATCTCTTGATATAGTCAACGAACCCCTTGCCGTTGTAGAACTGTTTGTGTTCTCTCTCCGTGAAGAATCAGTCATTATTATTATTATTATTATTATTATCCGTTTTTTGTATTTGTATCGGTCCGCAGTTGAGATCGAGTCGGTTGCCTTTTGGATATTGTATTATTGTTTGGTTCTGTTGAGTCCAATAAACTGCTTTCTGACTTGATTTTTTCGCATTTCTATTCTGCTAGCGCAGATACTTCAGTACGGTAGAGATGAAGCGGCTTGCGCAGAATACTCTCGCAAGGAGAGCTACCTCAAACTAGTCTTAGACTTGAGACCACTACAACTTATGGGCATATGACTCTGTAAGCTCAACTGATGTACAAATTACCCTTCCTTATGCTTTAAGGCATTTCATACTACTTATGTAATAACAGTAATAGCTTTGCATTATTTTTCAGGTGGAAGGCGCTAACGATGGGGTGATAATCAAACGGTTCTTGAGCTATAACACAAAGCAAGTGGTGAGTGAACGTGTAATGTATGCTTGATTACCATCTGATCGTCAGTGCTTTGGTCCTCACGAGCCGGTGAATTTTACGAATGGGTGTCACTAAATCAATAATGTATGTTTGCATATATTACTAAAATTTAAGCAAAATGTCTTCATTCGCGAGCTGCTTCCGCTTCTTGATCTATCTACTTCTGGAAAAATATGTTTGAATAACACTGCATTAACAGTAGAAAATAAATTTATAGCAAAAAATACTGCACGTGTAAATAAAACCGTAATAATACTGTAAATTAAGTTATTAAGTGATAGAAATGTTCATACTTCGGTTTGGAAAACATTATTTAGTTGTACAACTGATTTGGTGATATATTTCATTTCTTCTCTTGTGAACGTAGGAGTGACTCAAATAAATCGAGAGATCTATCACAGATAGCACAGAATGTCTTCTTTGTACTGATCTCACAGAACCACCGTCCAACCTTTGTTAGTGTACTGTAGCAGACGGGAAAGGACACTTCTCGGTATCACAGCAATAATTTTACTTTTTTGTCAGTACTTTTACACTTTATTTTATTTCTTAAGTATATAAGGATCTAAAAAGAAACCGTCAAATGTATTCCACTCTCGAAATCTTACGGAAGCTTACGTGAAATATAATTTTTAGCTTAGTTTGTAGTTAGCTCTTTGTATCGGCTTAGCATTTTCGTGAAAAAATAACGTTTCTCAAGCATGTTTACGAGGTGATGGTATACGCATAAATTCAAAAAATTATAATTTATGTTTAAATTTTTATCTATAGTTTCAATGGTTTTGTATGTTAGTGCACGCAAAGCACTAAGTTTTTTAGTATATCACCAACTTAGCTGTAACTGATTTGTTTTAACTTCTACTTTAAGATGGATCGCATGGGCAGTAAACATAAAAATTCGGTATCACTGGAAGGAAATAGAATCTATCGTATCTACAGCTCTTGTGCAGTGCTAGAAGCGGCAAGAGTGGTTCGGTGAAATCATATTAGCCTTTATAAGACCAAAAGAGAATGGGGTGCCTGGCAGAAAATCGAGATACTGGTGGGACTGTCGGTTTGAAGAAATCATGTCGCCCATTTGTCTTAGAGACAGAATTAGAACAGAAATTATTGAAGTACGTAATTACAATGTAAAACAAGGAAGTTGGACGCACTGGTAAACAAATGAGAGTGGTTGTAAATGAAATGGTAGATGCAACTCTTTATGAATTTTTTTTAATAGTCGAAAGAAACTAGAAATGGTGGTTCAGTTATATATACCGATGGGGGCTGACTTTGAGAGTCCCAGAAAATTTTTCAGCGTACCGGGCTTCCACGGCTAATCTTATTATGATAGACGATAATGTTGACAAACTTTCAGAAACTAAGCTTTTCTCCTCTAAGCAACTTGGAAGATCATTTGTGGAATTTTCGACGAAACCTGCTTGATGTTTGTCGTCAAGCCCAATAAGGGTGGAACTGAGATCAGAAAGAGGTCCTTATATGGACATAGCTACACAAAACGGGGAAGAACTATGACTTTGGTAGGCTGTGTCAGTGCTAAAGGCAATTGGACAACCCCATTTATAATTTTCAAAGGTTCTCGGCGTAAAAATTACGAGAGGGACTGTTTACCGAACACCCAGGTTCGCTTATCTGAAATAGGGATGGATTACTAAAGAACTATTTTCAGAATGGTTTCAATTTTTTCTTGAATATCACAGAACAAGACCTGTGCTATTGCTGATGGGTTCACAAGGATCTCATATTTCTGCACAAGTATTTAATGTTACTAGTCAAAAAGATATCTATTTACTCACATTTACTTCTCACACTACCCACGTGCTCCATCCTCTGGACGTTGGCATTTACAAGATGCTTCACAGTGCTTGGAGAGAAGAGCTACATGATTATATGACAAAAAACCCGAAAGAAAGAACATATAAAAGAAACTTCCACACCATCTTCAAGGTGCCTTTTGTAAAAGCATTGTCCTAGAAAAACATAAAAATTCCTTCAAGTCTTGTGTAATAAAACCCTTGAATCGAAATGCGATTCCCCTAGAAAAGCTGGTTCCTTCCGAGCTCATTGAGAATCCTGATCCGCAAGCGGTTTCTGATGCAAGCGGATTATCAAATGAGAATTCGAAGACAGATGCTATTGAAATACCACCAACTCCGGCAACCTCATTATCTCCAGTTAATAGTTTCTTACGAACACCATCAGTTAATGTACGAAGGAAAATCAAAAGAGCAAGAGCTGTTTACCCAAGGGTTAGACTCATAAGTGGATATGAACCCACAACTTTAGCGCCGAGTAAGCCTCGAACTAGCAAACGAAAAGGAAACACTATTTAGGATGCAGCTTGACTTCTGAAACCAGAAAAAAACAAATGCAAAAATACCAGTGTTGGTGACTGGATTTGTGGCACATGTGAAATCCAATATTCAACGGACGAAAGAGGAAAAAATTGAAAGAAATGAGTGCAATGCTCAGCCTGCCTACCATGTATTGTGCCAGAGTGAACCTGCAGTTGGATGTATTTACACGTGTGACCTCTTCAGTTTCACCAGTGAGTGAGATAACATTTTTTGGACAGGAATAAGTAGGCTAGTTTTTTAAGATGTGAGGTTAAATTAATGTTATTCAGTTCTTTTTCGTTAATTCATGTTAACTTTTAACCTGAACAATTTATTTGTATGTGAAATGAAATTATTTTTATAGAAGTTTATTTTTATTATAAAATGTAATTTTTGCTAATCTTCTTGGCCAATATGTTTCTTTCAGTAAAAGAAGTTCAAAGAAATACATAATTTCATCACATTTATAACTTATGTTAATCTATCGTCAAATTCAGACATCATATCACAACACTAGCTACCTTTACCACCAAGTTAAGTACCATTGTTCTGTTTCAATTTAAATACTCTTAGTTCCACCAAAACGAAGCCTAACACTATGACATTGCTATTATTATATCACAACACACACACACACTACTGACCACTGTTTACTAGTGTACCGTGAATGTCAGGAATCCGGTAAAACATCAAATCTCCGACTCCGCTGTGTCAATAACGGGTCCAACGACAACAGAAGAGAATCGTTCAACATGACAGAAGTGCAACCCTTCCTGAAATTGCTTCGGATATCAATGCTAGGCCATCAACAAGTGTCAGCGTGCGAATCATTCAACGGAACATTATCGATAAGGGCTTTCGGAGCCGAAGGCCAACTCGCATACCTTTGATGACTGCACGACACAAAGCCTTACGCCTCGCCTGGGCCCGTCAACACCGACATTGGACTGTTGATGTGTGGAAACATGTTGCCTGGTCGGACGAGTCTCCTTTCAAATTGTATCGAGCGGATGACATCTACGGGTATGGAGACGACCTCATGAATGCATGGACCCTGCATATGAGCAGGGGACTGTTCAAGCTGGTGGAGGCTCTGTAATGGTGTGAGGCATGTGCAGTTGGAGTAATATGAGACCCCTGATACGTCTAGATACGACCCTGACAGGTGACACGTATGCTGTCTGATCACTTGCATCCATTCATGTCCATTGTGCATTCCGACGGACTTAGGAAATTCCAGCGGGACAATGCGACACTCCACACGTTCAGAATTGCTACGGAGTGACTCCAAGAACACTCTTCTGAGTTTAAACGCTTCCGCTGGCCACCAGACTCCCCAGACATGAACATTATTGAGCATATCTGGGGTGCCTCACAACGTGCTATTCAGAAGAGATCTCCACCCCTCGTACTCTCACGGATTTACGGACAGCCCTGCAGGATTCATGGTATCAGTTCCCTTCACCACTACTTCAGACATTAGTCGAGTCCATGCCACGTCGTGTTGCGGCACTTCTGCTTGCTCACTAGGGTCCTACACTATATTAGGCAGGTGTACCAGTTTCTTTGGCCCTTCAATGTGTCTGATTGGCCGTTGTCCCTTATCCAAGATGGATCAACAAAGTGAGAAATGGCTCTCAGTGCAAAGTATGCTGAGTTATGTTGCTCGAGTAGCTGATCAATTTGTTCAGTCCATCCAAAATGATTGTCCATCTCGTTGTCTAGCAATTTTGTACGTGATGTTTCATTTACTGTCTGATTGTTGAGGAACATGAAGTATTTATTTTTTTCGGAACTTAGGTAATAAAAGATTCTTGAAAAATATGCTGTTAGGCTATTTGCTGTATATCTGGCTAGTGAGTATATGGGCTTCATCCTGCAGTGTGTATTTGGGCCCTTTGATCAGAATGAGATATGGACGAGGAAGGAACTCAGCCATGTCGTTTCCAGGGAAATCATCTTGGAGTTTTCCTTGAGTGATGTTCAGGTAACAGAGAATCTAAATAGGATGGCGAGACACGGATTTGGACTGCCGTCGTGCTAAAATCGAGTACCGCATCTCACATTCAGGCTATCTTGTTCAGTGAAATAATCACAAAACTATTCTGTTTACATTAGATATTTTCTTTAAAAAGTTCCTGCCAGAGAATGTCCTTGCAATTAAAAAGACGACCTTTCGTATGGAACTACTGCGTACCTCCAGCGTGAAATTATCTGTATTCTGTACACTTTGAGTATGAAATGTATTGTCAAACTTTCACAGCGAGCTCACAGGCGTGTTGCGAGTCGTTAGCAGGTAATTACATTTCTCGAGACGCAGAAAGGAAATACTATAAAATACGCTGCTCTGTGAAGCTTAAGGACAAGATACAGTAAGATGACACATTAACAACTAGGTGCAATCGAATGAAATTGGTGGAGCGTGTTACCCATTCGTGCACAGAAGGGTGGGCGTCTCATAGCGCGAAGTCAGCTTAGCTGTAGCGCCAAAATGGGGCAGGTCCCGTAACAAAGGAACGGGAAAAGACACTATGTGTCAATCAACGAGCAGTCACCGTGCACTGTGATGGTTTTCTTCATTACGACCTGACCTGGAGACAACATTTGGATGACTTCACATGGGGAAATAACATCAGGAAACTGGAATAAGGACAAAGTGTGACGAGTGTAGCCCAGGAGATCAGTATTGGCAGCAGCATTGTTTCACATGCATCGGGAGTGTTCTGAACCACAGGCACTGCTGCCTGAGGTAGTCGATCATGGTCAACTACAGCAGCAGACGAGAGCTACATTGTGCAGCAGGCAAGAAAAGAACAACGTCAAACAGCGAGTGCTATTGCAGCCACACTTAACGCAACTGTAATGCACGCAATCTCACGCTCCACAGTGGCACAGCAACTGCATCGGGGTGGTCTTTTTCCCTGACAACCAGTACGTTGTGGTCTGTTCACACCCTCACATGGTCGGCGCCTTTTGCTATAGTGTCAAGAGCATATGACCAACAAAGATTCTGGATGTACCCTCACATGGCGAAAGGTGGAAACACATAATGCTCCCAGAAACATCATGGATCATTATGGTTTTGGTGGTCCAGTTGTTACGGTGCGGGGAGGCATAATGTGGCATGCACGTCTTGACCTCCAAATCTTTGAACAAGGTACTCTCACCGGTCAAAGTTATACCATGTGCATCTTTTCAGTGGTGCATTCACCCAGACTTCATTTTTATGGATGATCGTCTACAAGTGCGTCGTGCAGCACAGGTGGAGGAATTTTTGGAACTAGAGAATATTTGGCAAATGGATTAGCCTACCCTTTTCCCCAATTTAAATTCCATCAGACATCAGCGCAATGCATTGAGGAGACACATTACAGTATGTCTATGTCCATCAGTGACCATGCAGCACTTGCCAACCATGCTGGTGGAAGAATAGAACGTCCTACCACAAGAACTCTTTACCAACATTGTAGCAAGCCAGCATGGGAGCACGTTGCAGGGTGTGCATTGTCATATGTGGTGATCACACACCCTATTAAGAACCATGTCCTGTCTTTTGTAGTGTCCAGGGGACCATCGAAAATCCCTTATGACTTCAGTGTAATTACTGTCTTTGAATAAAGTTTTGCATACCAGCGTGTCTTGTACATAACCACCCATGTTTTCTGGAACATGCAGTTGATAGAACAAAACCTTATGTGGTTCCAGCACACTTACGATGCAGTGTTGGCACAGTTTAGCCAAGCAGACTGAACATACATAACCAACTACTGATGAATGCTGGGGGGAACTTCTTACCATATTTACCAGCTTTTATCCTATTACATTTGTGTACGGAACCCGTATGTCTCGTTGGCCCTGCAGAACCCCTGGCTATAAGAACTTTCGCTGGACTGCTGGGGCGGCGACAGCTATGAAATTCATCTGGTTTCTAGGAAACTGTTTAGTGAGAAAGTTTGTTTCTTCTGCATCTTACAGCCTGATATCTTCGCTCTATATAGGACTGAATTTCTTTTCGGTGTTTGTCATGTTTACTTGCTGTATCACTTTTAAGTAAATCACTACACGAAATTTTATTGAGTGTGCAGAGATGTAGTTCATTTCAGGCAGTACATTATTGCGTATGAAATTTAGCCAACATATTGAAATTGTTTTTAAAGTTGAGAGCAGAACGATAGTTATCACCGTTCTTGAGATATGGGATGATATGTCGGCGGACGGGCCGTGGGGTGGTCGCGCGCGAATCGCTCGCTATGTGACCAATACTTCGCCCTGTTCGTCGTAAATCATGTCGTTGTATCAACCCCAAATTTCGTAAACGGTTCAAGGTATCGAATCGCGGTTTTTTGCAAACGACAGCTCTTAACGAGTCATGTATTTTGTCGCATGTTAAGTATGTGAAATCTATTTATGTATCGAGATGTGAAAGTAACTATAGTTTTTCACTATGGATCAATGGATTTTTTTAAAATAGCATTTAATAGCATGTGAAATGAGAATTACAGCGACATGGAACACATTAATGTTTACAATATTCTATACAGACCTACAGAGGTTAAACCGAAATTAATTTGCTGGTATGTCATAAGATGTAATCTGCAAATTATCCACAACTATTGATTATTTAGTTTTGTAAGTATCAAACGCTTCTTTCTTGCTGCAAAGTATTTTATTTCTTCCAGACGCGTTTCGTCTTTTACTTTATGGCATCTTCAGTGGAATACAGAGTGATTCAGTTTTGTTTTGATATGTGATATTTGTAGATTATAAAACAGTTCACGTCTTTTTTTGCATGAATAAGTGATCGCTTACAGTTAATCGACTTCTTGGCTGACATTTGCGTTTCCTCTTATCTGGTTACATAGTGGAAGTCATACTAAAATTTAACTTTCGAAACATAAGCACACTTTCACATTCGAAGGTTTTTCTTCACAATTTTCATGTTATTTGCGCTGATTAGTGTGGGGCACAATTATTCTCCTGTCACTAGCTGTAGACATTTTACCGAAAACTGTGATTTGAAGTCGTAACTACAGTGTATTCACTTTATATCACTTCCTATTTAGTTTGTTTCTGTACATGTTACCAACCTAATGGATAATCTGCTGAAAACTAAAGACTGTTGATTTCTGTTCTCCTTATATCTGTATGTGTCTGTGACTAGTCAGTGTGAGTTATACAGGAGCGAATGTGAACGAAGTAGCTGTCAGAGAGGGGTTGAAAGTTCTGGTGTTCAGCTTGTTTGAAATTTGGTCTAAATGATTTGTGTAGAGGTTCATGTAAGACAACTCACTGCTTCCGTTCAGATGAAATAGCAGAATACTACTTTAACAGACGATTATTATCGCCAGCCGGTGTAGCCGAGCGGTCTAGGCGCTTCAATCCAGAATCGCGTGACTGCTACGGTTGCAGGTTCGAATCCTGCCTCGGACTTGGATGTGTTTGATGTCCTTAGGTTGGTTAGGTTTAAGTAGTTCTAAGTTCTAGGGGACTGATGACCTCATATGTTAAGTCCCATAGTAATCAGAGCCATTTGAACCATTCTTGATTTTTATCAGTATATAAGTACCCAACCCCCTTCTCCTCACTCTACCATGAACCCCTCCACAAAAAATTTAAACCAAAATTCGAATAAGCTGAACACAAAAACTTTCAACCACTCTCTGACAGCTATTACATTCACATTCAGCTGTCTAGAACTCGCCATGATTAACTACACACACACAGACATACACAAATAACCAGATATAAAGAGCACAGAAATGAACAGGCTTTAGTTTTCAGTACATACTCCGTAAGATTGCCAACTTGTACTTAAACAAACCAAATAAGAAGAGACATAAATTGAAGACACCGTAGTTACGACTTTAAATCAGTTTTTGCTAAACTATCCGCAGCTAGTGATAGAAGAATGACAGTGCTCCATACCAATTAGCGGAAAGAACATGAAAATTGGGAAGAAAAAGATTTGTAACCTGAAAACGTCCGTGTGTCTCGTGAGTGAAGTTGTAGTGCGACCTCCAGCCTGCGACTAGATGAGAGGAAACGCCGATGCCAGCCAAAAACTTGATTTACAGTAAGTAATCACTTATTCATGTAAAAAAATAAGATGTGAACTATTCTATAATCTACAAATATTGCAAACATATCGCTGGAAATGACCTAAGTAAAAGGTAAAACGCGCATGGAACAAATAAAATACATCGCACGAATATTCTGTGCTTGCCAACGAACTTGTCGTTAATTATTTCGTTTTGCCTTAAGACATTTTGTTTATTTGCGGCGTTTAGAATACTTTATAATTACATGTAATAACACCAGATTGCCATTTACTCTTTCCAGCATCGCTAAAATAGTCTTTATAGACAGGATATACAGCCTCTGATAAGTAGATTTCTGTTACCGAAAGACTTAACGTCCCCGATGGAATCTTTGTGTCAAACACCTCGGAATAAAGTACCAGATACAGTATTCTGTGCATCGTCTTCAATATCCATAAAATCTCACTAATCCCAGTCCTGCAAGTAGTTATGAAGTACCAGTCATAACAATTGGTTTTACAGTTAACACTTGAGATGTTATGATCCAACTGCCGATTCGATATTTGGTAACAAAAATGATTAATCAGCTTTCCCGACATAAACGGTAATTAAAAATAGTTTCATACGACTTTAGGGCATCCTTTAATATGCCTAAAAATGCTCACAGGACATTTGGAGTCAGCGGAAAAGCCTCCACTGCACAAAAAACGTTTGGCAGTATTTGCAGAACTTTATCATTTACTGATAGTTGCCATAAGAAAACTGCGTTCAAGTTGTAACATTTCCCTAACAGAAGGCTATTTGCAGTAATGGAGATGCATACACAAATACATCACAAGTGATCTGTGTTGGAGGCTATATTAAACAAATATTCTAACATTAAATACGCAACTGACCTGCCTAATCAAAGGTGATGATATTTGCTGCTGATTGCAGTAACAAGAAATACAATTCGTCTCACTGGTTGTTTACTGTGGTCTTCAGCCTGAAGACTGTTGATGAAGTGCTCCTCAGTAGTGTCCTGTTTAGGCCTCTTTCATCTCTACGTAACTACTGCATCCTGCATCCATTAGAATCTGCTTACCTTTGGCAAGCATTGGTCTCTCCCTATCATTTAGCCTTCATGACCAAACTGACGATTCCTTGATGCCTCAAAATATATCTTGCCAACTAAACCCCTATTTTACACAAGTTGTACCATAATTTCCTTTTCCTCCTCTGTTTAATTCAGCATCTCTTCTTAAGATATACGATCTACTTATTTAATCTTCAGCATTCTACTTTAGCACCACATTCTGAAAGCGCCCATTGTCTTCTTGACAGAACTGTTCATAATTCACGTTTCAGGTACATCCAAGGCTACACTCCACACGAATATCATCATAAAATACTACCCAACCATTTACTTCCGTATTCGATGTCAACAAATTTTCTTTTCAGAAACGCTTTTCTTGCTATTGACAATCTGCATTTTATATCTTCTCTACTTCAGCCTTATATATTACTGCCTCCCTTTCAAGTCCTTGAACTCTTACAACTGCAGTTTGGTTTCTACATAAGTTGTAGTTAATCCTGTGTCTTGTTTTATAGCTGGTATCTCCAGAGCTTCACAGAGACTCTTTCAGTACAGATTATCAAAATCTTTCTCTAAATATACAAATGTTATAAACACAGGTTTGCCTTTCTTCAGTCTGTCTGCTAAGGTAAGTAGCTGGATTAGTATTGCCTTGCACGTACGGACATTTCACAGGAAACCAATTTTGTGCTCATGTTAGTTTGTACAGCCACTCCCCTTCGCCTCTCTACATATTCCTTTCAACTTCAAGCCTTCTCTTCTTTGCTTAGTTCTCGCTTGCCAAGTGAGCCCTTGACAGTTCCTTCTCTATCGAGTAAGGTTTTTTTCCTTCTTTTTCTTATTGAATTTCGGCATCAGTGTTCTCCAAATGCAAAATTGCAGTTACGATTTTGGACTCTCTGTCAACGCCATTTTTACACATCATGCCCTATGGCGTACTTTATTTGCTGCATTTTTATGTTTTCTCCTGTTGTCAATAACATTCAATATATCATGTTTTATCCAAAGACTTCTACTGTACCCTTTCAAATTTACATCCTCTGTTTCCTGCATTTATTCTTCTCTCAAAGATATTCATTCGTATTGCATTGAATTCCTTCCTCTGTTTCAGTCAATCGTTGCCTAATGGTCTCTTTAAGATTATCTAAAAACACTGGGTCTTAACGTATTCAGTTTCCATCTCCTTAATTTGCTACCATTTACTATCTCTTTAGTTGTAAACTGCAGTTCATAACCAATAAATTATCGTTGGTCTGCGTCTGCACTGAGAAATGTCTTGCAGTTTAAAACCTGGTTTCGAAAACTCTGTACCAAATCAACATCCTTCTTACATGATTCTTAAGCAAAGTGTTGGATGATTACATTAAGCTTGCGCAAAATTTTATCATGTGTCTTCCCCTTTCATCACTTCTCCCATGCCTATGTTTTCCTACTATTTGCTTCTCCTATACTTGCCACCGAATTCCACTCTCATCATATTTTTAATTTTTGTCTCGCTTAACTGTCTGAATAATATCTTTTATCGTACATGGTTTCAGTATGTTCATCAAATGTGGTGTAGGTAGGCACGTAAAATTGTATCACTGTGGTGTGGATATTAGCCTTTTATTTATCTTGGAAATAATAAAGGTAATGGCAGTTTAGGAGTGGAGATGATTTTTGTGATACTACTTCACTGATAGTTTCGATAGACACTCACAGAGAGGTTAAAATACAAGATCTTAACGTAGCAATTACTGAGGGTCAACTGTCAGACATTTTTACATATAAATAAATGACTACCACATAACAACTAATATACTATCACTATAGTAAACTGCGTTTAGACACTGCAATTTGCAATACTAAAAGCTGTTATGAAAGTAACAATAAGTTTCTGTTCTGGGGCTACCAGTTTTTTAAATGAGATAGTGAACAATCAAATCTGTTCATGCTGAAATAAGAAAACGTGAGTAATGAAATATGTGAAAGAGAACATGCTAAAGAAAATAAAAAACTGATACATCTTCACCAAACTCCGTCTTTCTTTCATGTAGGTTCACAGTATAGTTAATCAATTGCACTATGCTTTTCAGTGGGTCCTGTCACTAACCTCGAGCCAGCGCATTACCACGGAAAACGCTCGTCACTACGCCATGCTTAATGGAAATCAGCCTTAATGTGCAGGGCAAGGGTTGCCTACAGCAGGCTTCATGAGTTGCAGGCAACTCTCATTACGGCATTACAGCACAGTGGCAGAAACTGTGGCACCGTTTCCATTGTTTCAAGTTTAACTATTACAGAAGATTCAGAGCAATGGAACAAAGTATGACATTACTAATTGCACCTCTATTTTTCATTACGGAAAAAAAAACATGCACATACCATATAAAAAACGTAACTTGGTGTTGAGAGTGGTGTTTGTTTACTTTTTTTCCTCATTGTTATTTCACTTCCCAAAATGGGGCAGGCTGGCAGCGGCACAATACGCCACTCTTCAGCCAAGAGAGTTACAGAAAAAACACAGTCAAATGAGAAAATAACACATAACATAGGGTGGTATAAAGTGATGAATAAACAACAACAAAAACAGATGAGTATAAATGGTAAATTTAAAAACAACATAGACAAGAACCTCACACACGTACAGAGAATGAACACAGTGAATCGACGCAAAAACGAAGAAACACCACAGTAGGAACAAAAATGAATGATGCTGGTGACACCGCTGGTGCTGGTGGAATGTAGCACTGCACACGGCACTGGAGTAACACTGACACCACAAAGAAAACGTTATAAATCACTGCACTGAAGGGGATATACCACCAGGTGAAGGGAGGAGGTGGGGAGGGAAGAAAAGGGGGGGAGACGGTAGGGGGAAACCAGGAGGGGGTAGGAGGGGGACAGTGGAGGAGAGAAGGAAAGGAGCTGAAGCCTAGGGGGGTTAAAAGGAAAAAGGAACAGGGGAAGAGGAGGAAGAACGGAAGGTGGAGAGGGAGGGAGAGAGGGAGCCCTGAGGAGGGGGCGAGAAGGAGGGATTACATCTGGTAGGAGGGGCTGATGGAAGGCACGAGGACATCATCTGGGAGAGGGAGTTAGCGGAAGCCACCTTGGGCGAGGGTATGTAGTGTGTGGAGATCATGTGGGACACTGTGGTACAGGGGCAGCAGTGGGCTAGGGTGGGAGAGGATGGGGGAAACCAAAGGATGTAGGGAATCCAGTTTGTGGGAGACATATAGGATCTGTGTTCATTCTAGGAACAGGAGGAGATGGGGAAGGGAATCAGACCATAAAAGATCCACATGGGGGATGGGAGATGGATGCGATAAGCAAGGCTGAGTGCATGGCGCTCAAGGATTTGGAGAGATTTGCAGTAGGTGGGGGTGAGGGCGGAGATCCAAGCGGGGTGGGCATAACAATAACGTAGGATGGGGCAGATGAGGGGCTTATAGGTATGTAGGATAGTGGAAGGGTCTAATCCCCATGTTCGACCAGAGAGGAGTTTGAGGAGATGGAGATGGTTACGCGCCTTGGCTTGGACTGTGAGGAGATGTCCAAGAAATGTGGTGGTCGAGGGTGATGCCAAGGTACTTGAGGGTAGGAGTAAGGGCAATGGGGCGGCCAGAGATGGTAAGGTAGAACTTTAGGAGGCGGAAGGAGGGGGTGATGTGGCCCACAATGATTGCCTGGGTCTTGGAGGGATTGATCTTAAGGAGCTATTGGTTGCACCATGCAGTGAACAGGTCAAGATGGGACTGGAGGAGGCGCTGGGAACGTTGGAGGGAGGGGGCAAGAGCAAGGAAAGCGGTGTCAGTGGCATATTGCAGGAGATGGACGGGGGGTGGTGGCTGCGGCATGTCCACCGTGTATAAGAGGTAGAGGAGAGGGGAAAGGATGGAGCCATGGGGCACACCTGTGGAGGGGTAGAAGGTGTAAGAGTTGGAGTTGTCGATAGTAACATAGGAGGGGCAGCCAGAGAGGAAGGAGGCTAGCAGGCGAACATAGTTGATGGGGAAGGTGTAAGTCTGGAGTTTGAAGAGGAGGCTGGGATGCCATACATGGTCATAGGCACATTGAAGGTCAAGGGACACAAAGATGGCTTTTTTGTTTACTCGTAGGGATTATATGTTCCTGCCCATTGTGTGGACCCTGACATGAGTGCACTCCTGATCAATTGCATTTTTAACATTTTGTTTCATTTCGTAAATACATGGGGTGGCAAAGTTAGATGGGAATATCTCTCTCTCTCTCCCTCTCTGTTTCTCTTTCTCTAGGGTGAATACTAATAAAACCGACAAACTACAGGGATGGATTCCTGACTGGAAATGGAAGAAAAAAGGTCATATGAATATGTGTCCGGAAATACAGCGTTGCCGCAGTAGATGGCGCTGACAAGTGAAAGCTCCTCTGACCATGTGGCGTGTGTTCCTTGGGTGTTTCAGGCTGTGTGATTGACGCAGAGTAGTGTAAGCAGCAGAATGGTCAGGTATTCGTGCTGGGAACAAGCCAAGATGTCGTTTGTGTATGGCCAAGGAGATGGAAATGGTTGAGAGGCAGAATCCGATCCTCCAGCTCTGGTGTATGCATAGTCCACCACCTCCCTGCACGTTCGTCTGTATGAAAGGACCCGTGATTACAGCAACGCCCAAAAAGGGCTTGAAATGTTGTGCAATGTAGTTGGTGTCTGTGAGGTTACTTGTTTTGGTACAGCCTCTCGATAGTTTCTATCTACTTGGCCATGCACAAACACTATCTCGGCTTGTTCTTGACATGAATACCGGACCATCCTGCTGTTTACTGTACACTGAATCAATGACACAGGCTGCAACACACAAGGAACACACAACACGTGGTCAGAGGAACTTTCATTCTTCAGCGCCTTGTACTGTGGTAACCATGCATTTCTGGGCAGATGTTCACAGGACCTTTTTTCCTCCATTTCCAGTCAGGAATCCATCCCTGCAGTTTGTCTTTTTTTATGTTCACTGCAATACCCAAGAATCATGTACAGAACAATTATTGTTGTAATATTGAATGTGAAAAGGTATATTGCTATAACATTGGTTTTTGAGGAATTATCTGTGTGGTAATAAACGAAAGTCAGCAAATGAAATATGTAAATAAAGGGTATAGGAAAATTCAGGAATTGCAGACATACCACTTCAATACAAATGATAACATAGTATCAGTTATCAGAAATTTACCCTAAAACTGAATTTTTATGACTAAATAAGGTTGACACTACACTTAATTACATTCCAGCCCACAGGTTCTGCAGAATTGGCTACAAAAAATAATACAAAAAAAGAAACAGGCAGGTCGTACAAACTAAGTAGGGGTCTAATGCTTGGTTGACTAGGAACTTCATTTTCCAGATGGATGAGAAGGTAGAGCAGTTTTTTTGTTGTTATGGGGTCTTCATGTCTAGACAAACGTAATACTTCGAAGAACTGAAAGAGCTTCAGACTTGTAATCCACTCAACGGTTCAAAGCAAGGGGTGTTAGAGTTTAGTGTCCCATCAAGATTAAGGCAAAAGGACGGAGCAATGTAGCGGCTAACGTCTACACAAAGTAACATTTATATCTACATTTTGCATGCCACCATTCTGTGTGTGTTGATGTGTACCACCATCGTTTCTCATATTTCCTGCTGAGTTCGCGAATGGTGTGTGGGAAGGATGACCTCGATAAAAGTGAGGGAATTTTTCTGATATTCCGAATGTCCTACTTGAGTGGTCAGCACAGGTGGCTGCTATACAGATGACCCAGGAACAATTCCCTGTACTGCCAGGGGAGGAATGGAATGGGACGCATTCAGCCTCGTGATGCCAACTGAGGAGATACTGAAATAAGAAGTAGTGGCACCAGGAGTGCTAAACTGCCAACGACCAGTGCAGTCTACTGATCCCACGCCCCACCATACCTCAGTAGTATGACGCTATTGGCTGATAACTGACAACGCAGTCGGTCGGGCCCACTTGATCCGTCTGTGGCCAGAAGGATGGTGCTTTCCATATAGGAAGAATCAACATGTCATCTGTCGTTTCTTGGGATGGGCATTCTCGAATTTTTAACAGTAAAGACACCGTTTTCGTGGCAAGTGCCATTTGAGTTGGATGACCTCTCCTTGCACTTACCAAACGAAGCAGTGACGAAATGCACTGCTCTTCATTCGACCTCCTCTATCTCTACCATTAGCTCTACCTAGTGCGGGCCACAAATTGACAACCATTGAATCTCAGCCTGCACCTTCCACCAATTCATATGTATTACGTTAACACTTGTACATGCTGGAGTTCAGATGCCGGTACCTGCACCAACCACCGATCTCTGCAGGTCTTCTTACATTTCCTTACAGCTGTCAGTGTTGTGAGTGTCTTATATACAACAGCATCATCTGAGCACACACACACCGAGCTTCCGACATGATGGCGCCAATAGTACAGATATATAATAAAGTGCATCTAGTGTACTACCTTCAATCGCTTGCTATGGTTCGTTGCTCCACTAGCCTACAATGAAATTCTCGTAGAAGAGGAGCAAATTCCTTCGCTTGAACTGCGTAGAAACGTACAGAAATGTCATCAGACAATGTTTTTTCCCTCTCCTAAGTGATTTTGGTTGATTATCTACACTGCGATGATTTATCTCAATATCTGTCATTTCCGTGTCTGTCTGATGAGTAAAAAGAGAAACCGTATTACGATTTTCACAGTGAAACAATTTAGAAGACCGAATTTAGTATTTCGGCCTTCGTCATCTTCCATTTCGGTGCTTGTATGATCACTGAGCTACTGTATAAATGACTTTTACCTAGTCATTCAGGCCGGCCGAAGTGGCCGCGCGGTTCTGGCGCTGCAGTCTGGAACCGCGAGACCGCTACGGTCGCAGGTTCGAATCCTGCCTCGGGCATGGATGTGTGTGATGTCCTTAGGTTAGTTAGGTCTAACTAGTTCTAAGTTCTAGGGGACTAATGACCTCAGCAGTTGAGTCCCATAGTGCTCAGAGCCATTTGAACCATTTGAACCTAGTCACTTACTTCACACACATCCTCAAGTTCGTAGAACTTCTCCTCGGATTTGTCGCCAAAATTTCATCTTCGAATTGATTTAATGGTTCTTGTATCAGTTTTCTTAAATGGCAACTGCAGCTGCTTGAAATAAATATTTATTATGGCGACATGTTCCATACCTAGGCCATTATCAAGTGACAGCAATCATGCTATAGTCGTTGAGTGTTAAGAACACATTCTGTTGTAGTTTACCTGGGTAAGCAAATTTGTTGATTTGGCCAACATTTTCGTCTCAGAAATAGTGCGTCCGCAACTGTTTTCAATGGGTACGCAGCTGCAGACACAAATATTAATTTTTATGACGATTTCTGTCTCTTAAGCCAGGGGTCGCCAAGAATTCGGCTCAAGAGCCGTGCTGTGACCCAAGTGGCGTGGCACTCAACCTGGCTTGCACGCTTCCCCCACCACAACACAATGCTGTCTGACCATGAGGAGAGAGAGAGGAGGAAACTGCGAACGCTGTAGTATTACGTCGATAGAATTTGATATTTCATTGTGTTCTCTGTCTTACGACGTATGTGCGAAACTGGTGAAAGTGTCAACACATTGGAAATGATTTTAATTTTGTGAAAAACTAGTAGTCGTCAAATGCTTACTTCGCATATGTTTTGAAATGTAATGCATAATTGTTCCTTTTGTTTTTCGTCCGATCTGGACAGACCAAACAAGCTACAAGAAAAAACTATGACGGTAATATTGACAGAGATATAGCTGCTGCGAGTGGCAGCAGCGATGCTAGAAAAAGACTATTGTACATTGTATCTCTGGCTTTGTTAGCCGACTTGGATGTCATTTCTAATTGTTTTTGTGTTGTATTCCGAGCGGGAGTAGAGAGAGGTATAGATTGTTGTATGAAAGGGATAGTCCGTCATTGGAATCATCAGAATTGTGACTTTAATGTTTGGTGTCTATATAGAAAAGTTGGTAGGGTTAAAAACCACTGTAATTCGAAGGAACTCATCTTGAGGAATAAACGGCGAATATAATCATCTTCAAAGACAACAAAAACAGGAAAAGGTAATTCATTCTTTTAAAGAGCGACACTTCACGTTATACGTTTTATGTGTTTAAGTTTTACCAGCAAGATTTACATCCTGTGGTGAAAATAATTTCAAGATCCTGCAACGAATTTATAATAACACGGATCAAAACCAGCAACGAGCGACATTGTCGTCATTTCTCAATAGTAACATTCAATAGCCCAGACGTGGATTTATTCTCGCTACAACGATTGAGGATCTGCTGCCATTTTCCCCTCCCGTTTTTCTTTGAGATTGTGCAGAACCATCAACACTAAATCGTCGATCGCCGCAGCTGTGGAGTTCCGTGATCGACATCGACGAGATTCAGAAGAAGAAATCTTCCTCCAGCGAAACTCTATTGCCGGACATACAATAATAATAATAATTATTATTATTATTTTTAGAGAATCTTCAAGATTTTTGTTAGGAAAACTTAACAAACATTTATAATATTCTTTTTTTTTTTAATCTGCACAGTCAACCAGTACAGTACATATTCATTCAAGAGAGAATTAGTAAATTATTGC
This sequence comes from Schistocerca serialis cubense, assembly GCF_023864345.2. Lineage (NCBI taxonomy): Eukaryota > Metazoa > Arthropoda > Insecta > Orthoptera > Acrididae > Schistocerca > Schistocerca serialis. The sequence goes on along the minus strand of NC_064644.1, from coordinate 290,393,627 downwards.
AATTAACTTGGAGAAGGGATATTATAATGCATCGCATTTGAATGGCAGTGTAGTCATGCTGCATAGGACTTGGTTCTGTATTTCACACTTCTAAACAATGCAGATAAAATAATAGCGAAAATTACCTTTTAATATTTCAATACCTGTAAGTTGTAATTGTAGCGAGTTCTTAAATATTCTTAATTTATTGCCATTCTTGGTTCTGTAAGGCCTTCAGCCGTGATTGTGGTCATTTGCCTTAAAATTCTAATTAGTATTTGTGTTTTATCAGTAAGCCTTAAAACCTTATTTACTGCGATTCCTGGCGTCTGATATCTTCTACTGTGTTTGTGGACACTTACCTTTTAATATTTCAATACCTGTAAGTTATAATCGCAGCGAGTTCTTAAACTTTCTTAATTTGTTGTCATCCTTGGCGTGTAGGGCCTTCAGCCAAGATCACAATGGCTTGTTTTTCTAAACATTATCTGTATCTGTATTTTATGGTGTTTTGCTAAATTTTAACGTACTTAAAACATTATTATTTATACAGTTGTTTATTTCTTCGTTAATAAGGTGCGATATTTTTTATTTATTGTTGAGTCTGGAATTACTGTTTTAAAAAAATTAATGTGTGTAACTGAAAGAGGCAACCAATAGTAACTGATTACAGTCCCGTTCACAATCGTAACCGAATCCTGCCTTCCTTTTTTAAACCAGGTTCTGTTTTTGGCGCGTTGAAGACAAAGCAGAATCGAAATATTTTAGTTCCGGTACGTTTGCAACATCATTATGGAAAGGTAGAAACTCTACCTGAGAAAAGAAATGTAGACATCCTAGACAGTTTTAACGTTAAATGTGTTTGTCTTTAAAACAGAAATTACTTTGCGGATGGAACAGTTACATCTGCACATGCACAGGGGCGCTTTGAGCTGAAACGGCAAACAGTCTCGAAAACAGCTTGAAAAAAGGTGTAAGATTGGCTGTGTCATCGAAACATTTAGGAACTAACCGTACTATTCTTTCAAGGCCACAATGAATTCTTCAAACCTTGTGTTTTCTTTAACACCAGTGAGCTTTGGGAACTGGACTGTCTTTGTCAGAATATGTCCCTTCTACAACGTGATTTTCTTATTATATGCATTCCCATCAAATCAGAAAGAAGTTACCTTTCAGTGTCTTACTATCGACAGTGTGCAGTCGTCCACCTAAAGCTCGAAGACTGCATTCCATTCTGGATGTTGTAATTTCCTTTCCTCCCCTCTTTTTCCTTCATATATTCAACAAGAGTGAGTTCTAAATCGAACAACAGTTCCAGGAAATCCCTTTGACTTAACCAACGTACTTTGCAGTGGTAAACGACGTCACCATTCAGTTCCATTGAAAGCTGTTCATCTGACAATGGAATAATGCATGCGATTCAGAAATTTAAGTTTTCGTACCACCATTTTCTCCACGTGCTCCATGCCTGCAAATTTAGCACAAAGAGCCATGTACCGAAAAATGAACCTCATCTGTCGATCTTCATGATAGATAGACTGTCTCTTCTTGTGCAAACATCGCTGGACCTGTGAGTGTTTCACACCACGAACAAATAGCGAAGAATAAACAGCGCTGACACCACGATTCTGCCGAATTTACAGGGTTGTGCCGACCGGAAAATGCCGCTCCTCAAAGCCAAAAGAAATGTGGCGGCGTTTCGGGTATTTCCGAGAAGGACCGAGCAAAGATGTTTGAGTGGGCCAGGCTTGGTCTGCATGCAACTAGCACACGCTGCACGCGTGGAGTTTGGCACGCCGTGGCTGATCCTACCAAGCCATTCATTATCAAGTGGCCAACAAAAGTTCTCATTAATAAACGACTACTTGTTAATGGCCTAGGGCCCAAAACCGGTAGTGAAGATAAAAAGATTTTTGCATCCGAAGCCGCCATTTAATAAAACAGATGACATCGGTTGTTGATGCTCAATGCCTGAGATGAGGAGTATGCTGGACAATATAAGAAGATTCTTGTATTGTACTCCTTATGCTAATAGTGGCTTCGTTTAGCATTTGTTTGTCAACAAATCTTTGAGTTCCCTAAAATCTGTGTTGAAAGTTTCTTTACTTTCTAGCAATTTTTTGGTAGCTACTCAACCATGACAGGTCTTTACATACCTCACAACCATGATCACCACAGGTAAGTCTTAAGCACATCAAACAATACTGTTGAATGTTATTCATTTCTTTGTTCTCAGATACAAATGCTAAATTTTGACTGCCATATAGTATGGATACAACTAAAACCATGTTCCCAAAACGAATTGTCACTCTGCTGCGGAGTGTGTTCTGATCTGAAGCTGCCTGGCAGATTAAAACTGTGTGCTGTGCCAGTCGTTCACCTGAGCTCTTTGCATTTCGCAGGCAAATGCTTTGCCAATTGAGCATCCAAGCACGACTCAGAGCACATTCTCCACAATATCATTCATTCCAGAAGTACTAGTGCTGCAAGATATGCAGGAGAACTTCTACGAAGTTTGAAATGTGGATAAAAGTACTGGTGGAAGTAGAGATGTGTGGGGTGTTTCGAATCGTGCTTCGATAGATCAATAGCAGGGCAGTTACCCGGAAAGCAAAGGTCCCACGTTCCAGTTCCAGTCCAGAACACAGTCTGAATCTGCTAGGAAGTTTTAAAACCATAGTGTGTGCTATGGTAGCATTTGCAGTTAGTATTTTCAAACTTCATTGAACACAGTTCTATGCAGACATCAGGGACGTTGTTCAGACATTAGTTTGTCACTGCGAACAAAAAAGTATTTCGTGATAAACGTGTTAGGGTTATTTATGCATTCGTAGTGTTATGTACGAGTAGCGCAATGACTCGACTGGAAAAGAGTGGGCAAGACATATGATATGTTCTCGGTTTTGGAAAGTTCGCTTGATTCGATAGATATAATTTATAGAAACCATGGAAAACGTTAAGAAGGAAAGCTGAACAGTGATTTGAAACCAGTTCTCCCTTATGAAAGTCTAGCGTTTTGATCACTATACCTTTCATTTGCTTCCAGTGCTTTAATATAAGTGTTACACCACGTTTGGGCAATCACTTACAAACTAATTTTTAAGTGATATTCTTTTATTATTCTGAGATAAAACAACAGTAGATTTCGTTTATAAATAGTACCTTGTGCATAACATTTTTTTCTGTGTAATTTATAATCCCATAGATACAGACAAACTCTGTGAAATTAATATTTTTGGTCTTGTGGCAACATAGTCTCTCTTGCTATCATTTTCTGGCAGAGGGATGAACGTTTTCCACTTCTATCGAAACATCAGAAGGTGCTTGCCTCTAATTATAGTTTCCTCGAATTATCATTTTTAGTGAAGTGTCTCAAACAAATTTTTCCTCTGCACAGGGCCAAAAACTACGCGTTGTGAACCTGAAATACAATCGATGCGGTCCAGAAAGTGATCCAGGTCGACTGGATGAACTGGAAATAACGTCGACGCCCTCAGGTGACGTTCTAGTGACGCTGTCCGCCTCTACTGACGTGGACTTGGAGCCTCCGGTACAGGCGAGTAAATGGCCGCAATGAGGTTGCATCTGCAGAAAAGCATATTGCCAGTGTTTTCTACTTCTTCTTATTGATTACTTGGTAAAAAAAGTAACATCTGACGAATACTAAATAAGTGTTCCATACATATGCATGGGAAGATCTGGATAGCAAAAGAAAATAATCGTCTTAAATGTTGTCATACTGTATGTCGTATCTACTTAACTGTTTGTCTCTAGGTCATTCTGATTTACGTTTCCTGATCTTCCTGTTTCTGATTATCGTAGCACTTCTAGAGCTGTTCATGAATTTTTCACCTTTACTTTCACTGTATCTATGATGGCCTGTCCTGCTTTCATTATTTTCGTCATTTATCACATACCACTAGTCTTCTGTGGAACTAAGGGTACTAGCACCTATGACGCGAATTAAGTCACTCACAGTTCGTTCCACTGATATGTATGGTCCAACCAACATTCAACCTCGACATGTGTGAGTTCATACGAGGGGATTTCGACAAGTAATGCAACATTCTTTTTTTCTCGGCCAGTTTCGATTAAAAATGCGGAATTTGTTGTAGGACATCGTAGAATATTCCCGCTTCAGCCAATAGGGTTTCATGACGTTCCGATAGATGACGACGCTTTACTTAGTCTTCAATATGGCGTCCGATGACGTTGCGTTACGTCACTTTGACGTAGGGTTCTCCTCACCTAGCGTGAGATGAATGCTGCCCAACGGGAGGTGCGTTCCAGAGAGCTGTCACTGAGTTTCTTTCGGCGGAAAACCAGAGTATCGCAGATATCATTCAACTGTATAATGAGCAATCCATGGAGCGCCACCACATGACCTCCCCTCCAAAGGGTAAAGACATGTCGATGGTGTTCTGGGCTGTGAATGGGTTAGTCTGTTTGATGTGCTCACTTATGGTGGCCAGAGACGAGCAAAACCGGTCATTTCGAAGATTAAATAGTAACTTCTCACTCACTGGAATGAACTAGCTCCTTTTCATGACTCACCAGTCATCATTCACTTACAAAAATAAATAAGAGGAAGTCACCTTGCCTTTTTAATTCAGGCCATTACACCTGTATTTTTATCTGATTTATCCTGTTTATGTTAGGTCCCTTGTAGTTTTGAAATTTAAATCATCTGCATTTCATCTGCTGTAAAAATTAAAAATATTGCAACAAAATCTTAAATATTTTTTATCAAGTGGGAAAAATTTAAACTTAAGATTAATTCTTGTTATGTTTTCATACTTTTATTGGAGACAAAGTACAGTATGAGAAATATAGCTAATTGTAATTTATTTAAATATCTGTAGTATTCACTTACAATCAGTATAATGATGTATGTACCGTAGAATGGAAAATTAATCAGTATTATAATTTATAAATAAAATTTGATCTGTATTTCGTTGAGTGAGTCAGTTTCTTTTCTTGGTGCGTATATATCCTGCTTTTGAAAAGTTACATTCACAGGGCACTGTCATAGCTGGGAAGCATAATATTTTCAGAACCGATTTATATAGTATGGAGTACAGGAATTTTTTGGTTTCCCACAGGTTCAAGAGATAGCTGTTTCTAGGAAAATATGCCTCAGATAAATATTTGTCTAGTTCGACCATCGCTGAACATGACTTCCTTGGAGCTGAGAATACACTCGAGAAAGCTGTTAATGTTTTATCCACAAAAGCTAAGGGATATAATCTGTTTGTATCATCAAACAAAACATAAGTTAGGTCTTTCATGGCCAGAAGCCAATTCCTAGAAATATGATAATAAGTGATCAGATAATAGAAAGAGTAAACTCTTTTAATCTCTTAGGAAATACTATCTCATCCATGACAGAAATGGATATACAAAAGAAAGTAGAAAAATGTAATTACATTCCCAGAAAAATATATAGAACGTTCAGAAATAAAGTAAGAAAGAAAACTCTCCGTAAGTTCTACTAAACTATACTGGAAACATTTATGACATTTGGAAGTGAATCGTGGAGTGTAACGAAAAGAAATCAATAAAGAATACATGCACTGGAGATGTGTGTCTAAAGAAGAGTAGCTGGGTACACACTTACAGGAGGATGAATACTGACATCAGAGAAGGACAGAGAGAGAAAAGCTTAAACGAAGAGATCAAGGAATACAGGGAAAACCAAATGTACCGTACCATAAGAATGGAAAATGACAGAATACCAGAATTATTGATAAATTAGTATCCAGTGGGCATGAGGTCTTTAGTAAGACAGAGAAAAAGGTGGAAAGATCAATAACAAGAGGCTGTAACAAGCAAATACCCAATTCATGCAGATAAATGAAGGATATGTCTCATATTAAAAAAATATGATGTTTTTAAGTAGCTGTGATCCCATGAGTTTTGAAATTACATTTAAAAACCTGGTGTGATGTAAGAGGTGTCCTGAAAGCATTAATCTGATCAGGTAAAATAAATTATATACACTGTCATATACACTGATCAGCCAGAACATTATGACCACCGGCTTATTGTCAATATAAGCCCGTCCAGACGATAACAGTGTCACCTGGCGAGAAATGACTGCTAGTCAGACACACATACGTTGCATGTAGTATCAGTGAGTGCACTGTCCATTTGTAAAATAAAAAAGGCGCGCAATCTATCTGAGTTTGACCGGGGGCAGATTTTGATGGCCAAGTTTCACGGCTTGTCAGGTGTTCAAGGAGTGCTATGGTGAATGTCTTCAACACGTGGCGTAACTAAGGTGAAACTACATCCAGACATTGTGAGGTTGGGCGGCCACCCCTCATTATTAATGTCAGATGTCATAGGCTGGGAAAACAGGATAGGCGGTGAACTGTGGTAGAACTAACATTAGACTTTAATGCTGGACAGAGTACAAGTGTGTCTGAACACACAGTGCACCGAACACTCCTAACAATGGGACTCTGCACATGAGGATCCATGCATGTTCCAATTTGAACACCACAACATCGGCAATCACGACTGAAATGGGCATCTTGGACCTACTGATAACAAACAGACCCGAACTTTTCGACTCTTTAAGTGCAGAACAGGGAATCAGTGATCATAAGGCCGTTGCAGCATCCCTGAATATGGAAGTAAATAGGAATATAAAAAAGGGGAGAAAGGTTTATCTGTTTAGCAAGAGTAATAGAAGGCAGATTTCAGACTACCTAACAGATCAAAACGAAAATTTCTTTTCCGACACTGACAATGTTGAGTGTTTATGGAAAAAGTTCAAGGCAGTCGTAAAATGCGTTTTAGACAGGTACGTGCCGAGTAAAACTGTGAGGGACGGGAAAAACCCACCGTGGTATAACAACAAAGTTAGGAAACTACTGCGAAAGCAAAGAGAGCTTCACTCCAAGTTTAAACGCAGCCAAAACCTCTCAGACAAACAGAAGCTAAACGATGTCAAAGTTAGCGTAAGGAGGGCTATGCGTGAAGCGTTCAGTGAATTCGAAAGTAAAATTCTATGTACCGAGTTGACAGAAAATCCTAGGAAGTTCTGGTCTTACGTTAAATCAGTAAGTGGCTCGAAACAGCATATCCAGACACTCCGGGATGATGACGGCATTGAAACAGAGGATGACACGCGTAAAGCTGAAATACTAAACACCTTTTTCCAAAGCTGTTTCACAGAGGAAGACCGCACTGCAATTCCTTCTCTAAATCCTCGCACAAACGAAAAAATGGCTGACATCGAAATAAGTGTCCAAGGAATAGAAAAGCAACTGGAATCACTCAATAGAGGAAAGTCCACTGGACCTGACGGGATACCAATTCGATTCTACACAGAGTACGCGAAAGAACTTGCCCCCCTTCTAACAGCCGTGTACCGCAAGTCTCTAGAGGAACGGAGGGTTCCAAATGATTGGAAAAGAGCACAGATAGTCCCAGTCTTCAAGAAGGGTCGTCGAGCAGATGCGCAAAACTATAGACCTATATCTCTGACGTCGATCTGTTGTAGAATTTTAGAACATGTTTTTTGCTCGAGTATCATGTCGTTTTTGGAAACCCAGAATCTACTATGTAGGAATCAACATGGATTCCGGAAACAGCGATCGTGTGAGACCCAAATCGCTTTATTTGTTCATGAGACCCAGAAAATATTAGATACAGGCTCCCAGGTAGATGCTATTTTTCTTGACTTCCGGAAGGCGTTCGATACAGTTCCGCACTGTCGCCTGATAAACAAAGTAAGAGCCTACGGAATATCAGACCAGCTGTGTGGCTGGATTGAAGAGTTTTTAGCAAACAGAACACAGCATGTTGTTATCAATGGAGAGACGTCTACAGACGTTAAAGTAACCTCTGGCGTGCCACAGGGGAGTGTTATGGGACCATTACTTTTCACAATATATATAAATGACCTAGTAGATAGTGTCGGAAGTTCCATGCGGCTTTTCGCGGATGATGCTGTAGTATACAGAGAAGTTGCAGCATTAGAAAATTGTAGCGAAATGCAGGAAGATCTGCAGCGGATAGGCACTTGGTGCAGGGTGTGGCAACTGTCCCTTAACATAGACAAATGTAATGTATTGCGAATACATAGAAAGAAGGGTCCTTTATTGTATGATTATATGATAGCGGAACAAACACTGGTAGCAGTTACTTCTGTAAAATATCTGGGAGTATGCGTGCGGAACGATTTGAAGTGGAATGATCATATAAAATTAATTGTTGGTAAGGCGGGTACCAGGTTGAGATTCATTGGGAGAGTGCTTAGAAAATGTAGTCCATCAACAAAGGAGGTGGCTTACAAAACTCTCGTTCGACCTATACTTGAGTATTGCTCATCAGTGTGGGATCCGTACCAGATCAGTTTCACGGAGGAGATAGAGAAGATCCAAAGAAGAGCGGCGCGTTTCGTCACAGGGTTATTTGGTAACCGTGATAGCGTTACGAAGATGTTTAATAAACTCAAGTGGCAGACTCTGCAAGAGAGGCGCTCTGCATCGCGGTGTAGATTGCTCGCCAGGTTTCGAGAGGGTGCGTTTCTGGATGAGGTATCGAATATATTGCTTCCCCCTACTTATACCTCCCGAGGAGATCACGAATGTAAAATTAGAGAGATTCGAGCGCGCACGGAGGCTTTCAGACAGTCGTTCTTCCCGCGAACCATACGCGACTGGAACAGGAAAGGGAGGTAATGACAGTGGCACGTAAAATGCCCTCCGCCACACACCTTTGGGTGGCTTGCGGAGTATAAATGTAGATGCAGATGTAGACCATTGGCAATAGACAGTGGCGCAGTGGCAGGGCATCGCATTATCTGATCAGACCCGATATCTTCTTCATCATGCCTATGGGAGGCCATACATACTCGTACATCGTCTTTCAAGACAACAGCTCCTTGACACCTGTACTGTGGGCAGAGACAAGCTGTCTCCATTATACTCTGGGGAACACTCACATGGGTGTCCATGGGTCCAGGGGCGCTCGTGCAAGGTACCTTGATGGCCAAGGAGTATTTCATACTGACTGCAGGACATATACACTCCTTCATGACAATTGTGTTTCCTGATGGCAGTGGCATGTCTCAGCAAGGTAATGTCACAAGGCCAGGAGTGTGATGCAATGGTTCTAGGAAGACAGTAGCAATTTACAATTGATGTGCTGCCCCCCCCCCCCCCCCAATTCGCCTGGTATGAACCCGATCGAACACATCTAGGATGCCCTCCTCCCTGAAATTTACGGGAATTAGGTGACTTGCATGAGCAGATGTGGTGACAACTCCCTCCAGCGACTTACCAAGGCCTCACTGCTTCCAAGCAACAACACGTCACAGCTGTTATCTGGGGTTGGACATACTGGCTATTAGGTAGGTGGTCGTAGTGTTCTAGCTGACCAGGTATGTACAAATAACTAAGTAAATACATACCGTTATTATGATAAACAACTATATCCAGTTAAGCTGAACTCAGATGGAGAGACATTGAGTTAAAGAAGTGAGATGGAAGTTAAATCAGCGGTTGAGCTAAGAGTGCAGAGAGCAGAGTGACTCCAGTGATGCTTTGTAATCCATTCCATGTCATCAGATGGCAATTGGGATCGGTTGGAGCACAGGATAGGCCAGAGTGCGGGGTCGGCTGGAGCACAGGATAGGCCAGAGTGCGGGATTGGCTGGCGTTCTGATTCGGCTGGAGCGCGGGATAGGCCGGAGAACGATCAGGACCAGCTGGAGTGCGGGATAGGCCCAAGTGTGGGATTGGCTGACAGTCGCGATCGCCCAGTGCGTGGGATTGGCTGGAGATTGGTGGCTGAAGGCAGCTGCTCATGTGACGCACATGATCGCCAACAACATATTCTGATTGCAGTGTTACATCAAAGGGTAAGAAGTAACAACTCATTCAATGGTATATAAACAATCATTAGTCCTCTGAAATTTGGCCGCGCACGATTAGCCGAGCGGTCTAGGGCGCTGCAGTCGTGGACTGTGCGGCTGATCCCAGCGGAGGTTCGAGTCCTCCCTCGGGCATGGTTGTGTGTGTCCTTAGGATAATTTAGGGTAACTAGTGTGTAAACTTAGGGACTGATGACCTTAGCGGTTAAGTCCCATATGATTTCACACACATCTGAACATCATCTGAAATTTGACATTTTACTTTCAAATCAAGAATGGAATTACAGGGTGTAAAAGATAACTGTTCACTGTATAGTAGTGTAGAGGAAGTCAAGGTGAATAATCTGATGTAGGACACCTGTGGTCCATCAAGTCAGGACACTACCTCAAATTGGCTAGAAACTGTCTAAACTAATTGGCAAAGTTTAATTTTGCGCTGGGATACGTTTTCGCTAGAGGACATGTTTTTCGAGTTCTTCAAGAAAAACGTACAAAAGTGACCTTGAAACACACACCCTGTACTCATCTCCTACTAGTCAGGATTTCTAGTCTGCAGTTCATAGTCCTCCCACCTACCCCTGTACAAAAATGTGCAGCTACACTAGTTATTGTCCGTATTTGATCCTTTTTGGTCTTCATTCACTCGGCTATTACGTCATGGAGTTAGTGAATATCCTTAATTTAAACTTTCCCATGAGAATAATGAAAGAAAAAATACTCTTGTAAATGTTATGCAGAAACTAATTACGTTTACGATTCAATCTAAACTTAATCCTTACAAGAGCAGTAGTTTCGTAGTAAGAAGGCCAGACAAATAAAACGAATTAATTGTTTATTTTTTTATTTACGCGATGCACTCCATCCCCCCTGTCGCATCTTTAGTGTAAAATCTAGACTTCAGCGTCATAACTAAGCCAGCGATAGGTGCTTGCGAGGCACTGCATTCCTCGTGTACACATTTGTGTGACAGGTGTGCTGTTTACATAGTTAGTGACAGAAGGACTGGTAATTTTCACATGTCGGACGCTGCTGCTTTGCGTTTATCTGTTCCCTTGTAGGAGGTATTCCCTGTTACTAACGATCATTTTATATAGGGCTGATGCAGGCATAGTATAATTTCCGAACCGTGATCGGATGTGAACAGTGGGCACTATACATCTCCGGAGAGCTATATTGCAGTGGTTCCCAACAGGCGGTCTGCGGACCCCCAGGGGTCCGCGAGCTATGCCAGAGGGGTCCGCAAGATGCTATTAGAATAAAAATGTATTAAATATATTTCGTATGATAAGAGATTTTTTGTGTTGGTCGCTTCCTGCATGAGCAGAGCTTTTGCAAACGCTAACTTCTGCGTCTAGCGTCTTCCTAGAGCCAACTGACACTAGCACACTCTAGCGCAAAACTAGAATTAGATAGAGGCAAATAGTTCGGCTGTATGCCGTTAGACTGCACGTGCTGCCTCTTTGCAGCTGACAACTGACAATCACTTTACACAGAAACTCGCATTTCAGACGACAATCGGCCATTATTTTTTTTAAGGAGTTTGGTATTCTAAACACCCAGATTTGAAGACAAAGATTTTGAGCAATAATCAAAAATTTAACAATAACAATGATGGCTAAATTGAAAAAGTTTTAAGCTCGATATTTTTTCAATAATGAACATGTCAATGTTTTTTTAAGTATCAAAAAAAGAAAACGTATAAAAAAACGCCTAAATTGGGTTTTTTTATATACTTGATACTGTGTGTGAAAAGGTACCAATCATGCTCGATGAGGGGGTCCTCGAGAAAGTTTTGTTGGGAAGCCCTGCTATATTGTACCCATATCACACAGAACCAATGTTTTAAGGAAGTAATTTTTTTCGTTTTACGGTTCGATAACGTAGTTTATCGTAGAGAAACTGGGAATAAGGATTGACTGACTGCGCTTGTTTCATTGGGGAATGCGTTTTGTGGATGGGCGACACCTTCTGGGGGTTGCTATCACCGAAACAGTGATCGTGCACTTGAGTGCAGTATGAGGAATCAGTCGAAAGGGAACCCAGTGCCATCATCTATTCCGTCACTGTGGCAGATTAGTTTAAATGTAGAGGTCGTCAATCACTTTCAGACATCAGCTTGGAAACTCTCCACAACGCAGCCAAACACTTCTAGTTTCCTTATGTTGTAACTGTCTTTTATTTAAAATCATCCACCGTGTGTCGCATGTTATGGTAGCCGCAGTAACAAAATGATTTACACCTTGCAATGTCTAGTTTTCTGCGAGAGGCCGTGGATCAGAGCGTCTTAATGTCAGTTTAGGACCTGACGCAGAGCTCGAAATTGTGGCACAAAAAGAAAATATATGGCAGTGTACAAAGCTTGTTAGAAAGCAATGTTTCAAACAACGACACAGGGTCACAGGGGGCGTCTCTTGTGACTTACAGTATAGAGTGTGGGATACGGTCATCATCCTACAGTATGGGTGATGAAACCTTAAACTGGTCTGTGCAGTTGATCAACACCAGTATATTTAATAGGATCGTCACATGTGCTCGAAGCCTGCATGCATGCGGTATTTGGTTTCGATATATGGGAGGGGAGAGATACGTTAAAAATCTTATCTTGTTCACTGGCAGATGAAGTTAGTTGAGCTGTTATGGTTCATAATTTTTCTTTGGCTGATGGAATAGAATAACAAAGACAGAATGTTGGTTTGATAGACGAGACAGGACCCTGAGGGGCGTGGATCTGTAGTACCTGCTTGTAGTTTGGAGAAGCACCACAATGCAGTAGCAAAAGCCACGTCCTTCCTCCAGCTCCCGTATTGTCTTTTATACTACCTCGTGTTGCAGGATCAGGCTTCGTTTCTGGCGAATGATCTAGACACAGTTCTGTCACAGTAACTCAGCTTCGCCTGTTTCTACAAGGGTTGCAGAAGGTGGTAGATGTAGCTTTCTCTGACTTCTACTCAGTTCCGACTTACATTGGAACAATCACATGCACAAAGCTGTAGGGGTGGTAGCGCAGAGTCTGAAGGGTAGTTGCAAGATACATAGGGGCTACCTAAAACCGCATTGGAATTTTACTGTAACAGATAGATTCGAGAAAGGTGGCTGCCAGAAGTATGATATGGCATTGAGACAGAATGCGTTACAAATACTGGAGAAATATCTAGTGGCGGTGGCGTGAGGGTGTTGCACATATCTGTTTCATACCATTCTCCTTAGCCAAATCACTTTCAAAATTCAGCGATTTTATAACGAGGTTGCATCGTAGGCTAGCTATAAGCGCGCTGCTATTGTGGTAATATACACTCCGGCGATCACCGTGCCGGTTTTTGTCCAGACAGAAAAACCAAGTCATTCATAGTTAATGCCATACATGGATTTATAAAGCCGGTATAGCTTTTAACATGAATACTTTTGTGCATCTGTAGAATCAAGACCGCTTGTAACAGTAACATACAGTAGTTGTCGGGGTCGGGTTTTTTAACATCTGGCAGTTTGTAAGACGATCACCGTCTCGGTATTTGTCTGGAAAACCCACGTGATTCGTAGGTAACGCCATACGTGGATTTATAATGCAAGTATAGTCTTTGACATGGATACTTGTGTGCACCTGTAGAACCATGACCACTTGTGATGGTAACATACAGTAGTTGTTGTGATCGGTTTTATTTAAACATATGAGACGATTACGGCTCTGTTTCTAAGAAACAGTGGTATTATTCACAAGAAAAACTTCTGATACATGTCCACCCATTGCTGATTTTCTCTCAGTATTATTCTCTACCGTAGGTAATCAGTTATTGATGAAGTATTATACTTAGTAGTAGGGGGTGCATGACAAGTTCGTCTTGAGCATCAGGCTTATAAAGTATGTGTTTGTGTTTCGACATATGCAAAGGAAATGACTATGTCCATTCATAAGGAAGGTATGGATTTGACGTCTAGTACTGTGATAGAAAAGGGAAGAGTATGTCAAGACATAAGAATGGTACTAATATTCCTATTTCCAGAGCCATAGCCGTCAACAGGGTGTATTTCTGATACTTCGGTCATTGTCGAATGTCGTTCAACTGAGACCGTGATCGTAACATTTAGTTGTAAGTACAGGGATAAAATATATATGTGAACGATTTCTTAGGATGATTGATTCTACCTGTGCATGCTCTGCCTGCAGCGCCGGTGACTTGTGCGGGGATGATTCACGTTTCCCTTTAACAGTAGGAGCTGTCAGAATGGAGAGGCTTTTTGGAGTGTAGGAATGTAGACGAATTAACGTGTTGTCCTCTAGGCTACCGAATAGCAAACTAATACTTAGTATGTGTTGCATAGCTTTCGTGACCGCGTGGAAATTTGAGATTGAATATGGACGTGCGTTTGCGCTGGATTGTTATTCCCTCCCATGTAAATTGTTTGGTTGGCTGCTTCTGCACATTTCATGCCTTTATTTAGTTGATGGGAAATCGATTGTGGTGTCTGCATCTAACATGTGGAAGACACGTTTGTCAGCCACTGTGGCCAAGCAGCTCTAGGCGCTTCAGTCTGGAACCGCACGACCGCTACGGTCACAGGTTCGAATCCTGCCTCGGGCACGGATGTGTGTGTTGTCCTTAGGTTAGTTAGGTTTAAGTAGTTCTAAGTTCTAGGGGACTGATGACCTCAGATATTAAGTCCCATAGTGCTCAGAGCCATTTTTTTGAAGACATGTTTACTGGATCTCTAGTCTTGTGAAACTCCTTAGTTGACTTTGTAAATTATAGGGATTGTTTGGAATCTGCTATATCACTGGCATCGGTATTTCCGAGTGGAAATATCAGTTTTCTCTATTTTTCTCGAGTTTCTCGCAGATGAGGCAAGTTTCTAGTTAGTCAGTGGTTTACAGCACGCCCCCACCTAGCTAAAGTTTCGGTTTTTGTAGAGAAATAATTTCCAGTCTGTATCTTTGGGATTATGTTGCACGAGCAATCGGTAGGATACGGCTGTGTGCTTGATATTGAGAAGTACCGCGAAAATAATATAATATTATGGTGAACCATGCAAAAATACATGTGTTCTTGTAATCCCCGAGTCTGGAGACGTGTGTAGAAAAGCGAGCAAGCAAGCAGGTCTGGACCAGAAACAGTAACGTGTTTGTGCAGAGGGGAAACGAGTCCGAATTTGTAGAACAGTTCTGAGAGTGACTTCGGTCCACTGAGAGCACTCTGGCCACCCGTCGGGGGTTGATGACAGCCAGCCTCGCATGGAAGTATCCACTGCTGCGAGGAGTATATATGCTGATGTCTGTCTTCACGGTTTATGTATGGATGATGTAAAAGGGATGATTTTGTATGGCGCAGGATAGGAAATGTTTGTTTACTACATCGACATGGCGCGTGGTGATATATTGCCAGGCTGGAGATCTGTTTTGCACTCTAATATTCAAGCTCCTGTCCTCAGTGGGAGAGCAGTGTAAGTGAGCAAGAGTATTTCTGTATTTTACGATAAGCAGCGCATGTTGGAGGGTTTAATTGTCGATGCAATATGGTAATCTGTACAAAATACAATCATAATGCCCTATTTACTCTCTTTCAAATTCTGAAGGTGGCAGGGGCAAAATACAGGGAACAAAAGGCTATTTACAATATGTACAGAAACCAGATGGCAGTTATAAGAGTCGAGGGGCACGAAAGGGAAGCAGTGGTTGGGAAGGGAGTGAGACAGGGTTGTAGCCTCTCCCCAATGTTATTCAATCGGTATATTGAGCAAGCAGTGAAGGAAACAAAAGAAAAATTCGGAGTAGGTATTAAAATCCATGGAGAAGAAATAAAAACTTTAAGGTTCGCCGATGATGGAAAGTGTCATGAAAGGAGGGTATAAGATGAACATCAACAAAAGCAAATCGAGGATAATGGAATGTAGTCGAATTAAGTCGGGTGATGCTGAGGGAATTAGATTAGGAAATGAGACACTTAAAGTAGTAAAGGAGTTTTGCTATTTGGGGAGCAAAATAACTGATGATGGTCGAAGTAGAGAGAATATCAAATGTAGACTGGCAATGGCAAGGAAAGTGTTTCTGAAGAAGAGAAATTTGTTAACATCGAGTATAGATTTAAGTGTCAGGTAGTCGTTTCTGAAAGTATTTGTATGGAGTGTAGCCATGTATGGAAGTGAAACATGGACGATAACTAGTTTGGACAAGAAGAGAATAGAAGCTTTTGACATGTGGTGCTACAGATGAATGCTGAAGATTAGATGGGTAGATCACATAACTAATGAGGAGGTATTCAGTAGAATTGGGGAGAAGAGGAGTTTGTGGCACAACTTGACTAGAAGAAGGTATCGGTTGGTACGACATGTTCTGAGGCATCAAGGGATCACCAATTTAGTATTGGAGGGCAGAGTGGAGGGTAAAAATCGTAGAGGGAGACCAAGAGATGAATACATTAAACAGATTCAGAAGGATGTAGGCTGCAGTAGGTACTGGGAGATGAAGAAGCTTGCACAGGATAGAGTAGCATGGAGAGCTGCATCAAACCAGTCTCAGGACTGAAGACCACAACAACAACAACAATGCTCTATTTATTCACAAGACATCCATTGTGCTGGGACGTAGGAGTGTCTACAAACTGATTCAAATAAGATGGAGACAAGGTATCTATGGAAAGTTCTGAGAAAGCAAGTGTTCAAAGACAAGGTGAAGCAGATCATCCATCTCTGGTGGGGATGCCTTCACTCATCCGCCACTGTGGCATTAGGACATCTCCAGACCTGTAGTTGTAGGATACCGAAAAGTCGGGCCATTTTTTTCTCTTCCGTAAGACAGTGCTTCGAATTCTGTTCGTGTAATTGTTCTGATTCCCCCGTCTGTGCTTAGAGTGTGCTCCCTTTCCAAACTACAAGAATGGTTTTATGATTAACGGTGCTTTCGTGAGAGTGCACAGGCTTTTATCGGTGAGAATGTTTGCGTATGTTGAAAGCTGGAAGGGTAAAACGTGGTGGACGGAATGCCACGTTATTCTGCGCTATTTTCGTAAACCGGTTCTGTTAGGACAATAATTTTCTTGCATACAAGCCGAGACATCACGAAAACTCCTACAAAAGCGCACGTTAAGTATTTCTGGAACAATATGAAATTTGTGAGTGTTCTCTATAGATCCTGAGATTCGTTGCAGAACTAGAGCCGTCAAGAGGAGACATTACCTGTACATCGATCGGTGTCAGACTGTAGTAGCAATAGTAATATTTAGTTGTAGTTACACTGGTAAATATGTTCCTGGCTTTCAGTATTCTTGTGAGTCTGCCACGTATTTGGCCCGCATCTCGTGGTCGTGCGGTAGCGTTCTCGCTTCCCACGCCCGGGTTCCCGGGTTCGATTCCCGGCGGGGTCAGGGATTTTCTCTGCCTCGTGATGGCTGGGTGTTGTGTGCTGTCCTTAGGTTAGTTAGGTTTAAGTAGTTCTAAGTTCTAGGGGACTGATGACCATAGATGTTAAGTCCCATAGTGCTCAGAGCCATTTGAACCAAGCCATTTGCCACGTATTTGATGATCTGTAGATAACTTTTGTGGTGTTTAACTGTCAGTTCAATTTAACGATCTGTGCAAAATAATTTTATCGCTGAAAGTCTCGTCTGCAGAAAACAATGGCAAAAGGATCCCTAAGAACAATGCACCCTCTGCTGTTCTGAGAAGCATTGGAACATCTCTTTCGGTGCTGGACCATACCACAGCTATGTGCCATCGCGTATGGAACCAGCGTTCTGTGACGTCAGTATAACACCTGAGGAATTCTAACTGTACACACGAAAGTAGACCCAAATTTCACCTGCAGCAGTGTGACAGCGATGGCACGTGCTGGCTTGCGCCCTGTGGTGGCTCGCCGCGGCCGCTGCGGCAGGGGCAGCGGCAGTGTCGGATGTCGAGTCGCGGGATGTGTTTTTATTAGTAGTCTTTTGTTTAAACTATATTCCATCGATTTCACCAATCAATAGGATGCTGCGAATTAAGAAAAACTATCCCATACATCTGGAGAATACCGATTTAATTAATTTGCATAAATTTCTTATATCAGTGTGGTGTTAGTGGCACAGTAGGTAATGGGAAGGAGTGTGTGAGTGGGTGACATGGAGCACAACAGCAGGTTATGTGCAGAACACTATACTAATTCGCATAATTTTTATGTAAAACGCAGTACAATAGTTTAAGGGGGTGGGTGACAAAGAAGAATGCATCAGAAATGGCGTTGAAAAGCATGTGAAATTCGAAAAGAGTACCAGAAAATGGTGGGAGGACATAACTAAGTACTTGATTTGCTATCAATGGCGGTAGAATATTTTAAGGAAGTTGGGATGACATGGAAGACCACTTAACAGAACAATAGGTTAAGTCCTGACAAAGGCCCAAACATTATGTTAAGACACCCAGAGTACAGTGCCAAACATTAGGTTATACGAGGGCAGTTCAATAAGTAATGCAACACATTTTTTTTCTGAAACAGGGGTTGTTTTATTCAGCATTGAAATACACCAGGTTATTCCCCAATCTTTTAGCTACACAACACTATTTTTCGACGTAATCTCCATTCAATGCTACGGCCTTACGCCACCTTGAAATGAGGGCCTGTATGCATGCACGGTACCATTCCACTGGTCGATGTCGGAGCCAACGTCGTACTGCATCAATAACTTCTTCATCATCCGCGTAGTGCCTCCCACGGATTGCGTCCTTCATTGGGCCAAACATATGGAAATCCGACGGTGCGAGATCGGGGCTGTAGGGTGCATGAGGAAGAACAGTCCACTGAAGTTTTGTGAGCTCCTCTCGGGTGCGAAGACTTGTGTGAGGTCTTGCGTTGTCATGAAGAAGGAGAAGAAGTTCGTTCAGATTTTTGTGCCTACGAACACGCTGAAGTCGTTTCTTCAATTTCTGAAGAGTAGCACAATACACTTCAGAGTTGATCGTTTGACCATGGGGAAGGACATCGAACAGAATAACCCCTTCAGCGTCCCAGAAGACTGTAACCATGACTTTACCGGCTGAGGGTATGGCTTGAAACTTTTTCTCGGTAGGGGAGTGGGTGTGGCGCCACTCCATTGATTGCCGTTTTGTTTCTGGTTCGAAGTGATGAACCCATGTTTCATCGCCTGTAACAATCTTTGACAAGAAATTGTCACCCTCAGCCACATGACGAGCAAGCAATTCCGCACAGATGGTTCTCCTTTGCTCTTTATGGTGTTCGGTTAGACAACGAGGGACCCAGCGGGAACAAACCTTTGAATATCCCAACTGGTGAACAATTGTGACAGCACTACCAACAGAGATGTCAAGTTGAGCACTGAGTTGTTTGATGGTGATCCGTCGATCATCTCGAACGAGTGTGTTCGCACGCTCCGCCATTGCAGGAGTCACAGCTGTGCACAGCCGGCCCGCACGCGGGAGATCAGACAGTCTTGCTTGACCTTGCGGCGATGATGACACACGCTTTGCCCAACGACTCACCGTGCTTTTGTCCACTGCCAGATCACCGTAGACATTCTGCAAGCGCCTATGAATATCTGAGATGCCCTGGTTTTCCGCCAAAAGAAACTCGATCACTGCCCATTGTTTGCAACGCACATCCGTTACAGACGCCATTTTAACAGCTCCGTACAGCGCTGCCACCTGTCGGAAGTCAATGAAACTATACGAGACGAAGCGGGAATGTTTGAAAATATTCCACAAGAAATTTCCGGTTTTTTCAACCAAAATTGGCCGAGAAAAAAATGTGTTGCATTACTTATTGAGCTGCCCTCGTACATCATGTTTGCTCCGTGTAATTACTTTTTACAAAACCTACATGTTTCCAGACAGCAGGGAATGATGAGCCTGACGAATCCAACCCCCACAAACAGATTTATTTATAAGTAAACAATATACCCTTGAACTTACTATTATGAGATCCTTCCTCTCCACCAATTTCCATATATTCCATACAGTGCCTTGAATCCTCTAAATTGTTTAAATAAACAATATTCTACAGAAT
Source organism: Schistocerca serialis cubense (assembly GCF_023864345.2). NCBI lineage: Eukaryota > Metazoa > Arthropoda > Insecta > Orthoptera > Acrididae > Schistocerca > Schistocerca serialis. The sequence continues at coordinate 290,373,780 of NC_064644.1, read as the reverse complement.
GTCTAAATTGTTTAAACAATATTCCATACAGTACAATCGAATACCCTCCAAATGATCGATCAATTGAGCCTTTTTCCCGCCAATTCCTAGGAAGAGGTGGTGGTCAGATGACTTAGGTTAGTGGAAGTTCCTTTTTTCCCGCCATTTTCTTAGGTTAGTAAAGGTTGCATTGTCCTGATGGAATTTGAACTTCCCCCCAGTGGGTCATGGCATGGGGGTGTGGCACTTTCCCATGAGAGAGGTTAATTGATTGATCAATTGAATTAAGTTGTGAATCAAATTGATAAGAGTGAGAGGGGGGCTATTCCAATAACTCAGACCTGAAAAGTACCTGTAATAGTGATGGGGGAGGGGGAGGGGGTGGGGGGGGGAGCAAAAGGTTAAGTGCCTGTCAATCAAAAAGAAATGGGGGTGACATGGAAAAGCACTTAACAGGACAATAGGTAAAGTACCTGTCAATCAAAGGAGAACAATAGGTTCGCCCCTGAGTGCATATCTGTCCCTGATGTAGGCAACCCACACTAGCAAAATGCCCAGCACCCCCTTCCTGAGGGGGGAGGGGACTGGGAGGGGGTGGGGGTGACGATAGGTTAAGTGCAGTGACATGGAAAAACACTTAACGGAACAATAGGCTAAGGACCTGTCAATCAAAGGAGAACAACATGTTAAGTACCTGTCAATCAAAGGAGAACAATAGGTTGCCCCTGAGTACATACCTGCCCCCAATGTAGGCAACCTGCACTAACAAAATGGCCCAAAATGAAGGTAGCTCTACTACTTATGTCATCATACGAAGCTACGATTTTACAGCCATCCATTCCACTAAGAATGAGCTGTGTCACACAAGAACACACTCGCTGACATTAATGGTGGTTTCTTCGGTTTGCTCTGGGAAGACAGTGAGCGTATCTTTAGTATATAAAATATTATGTCATTTTTTTAAAATGTAGACATGAAGATTTACATAACTATATATAATCCATTTCCAATGGAATTTCTTGGCATTTACAACTGTCTTTCAGTACTGAAGCATCACTTGATACAGGCAAATTTACAAGACTCTGCACTTGAAGAATAACAGGCAGAATGTTCACATTAATTTCTAGCTAAGACACTTAACACACTGGTGGTCTATTTAAGACGATACTGTCATCTTGATCGTTGACCGCAAATTGGGCGAACGTTCCTCTACTCAGCCGTAAGCAGACCATCCATTCGGTGGCATAGGGAAGCTCTAGCAGGCGCGGCTATGTCGGCGTTTCTCATTCGTCAGTGCGGTGTGGTTTTGTTGTGAGGTGCCAGCTTTGCTTTGGCTGCCCAATCTTTGGACGACACCACAGAATATGCTCTAGATTACTAAGGCAGGATATACGTAGGTCCTGTGTCATGCTGCTGGTGACAGCTTCTCACCGGTCCTTTGTTACGGAACCACATCTTCGCCAAATGTTGCCTCACACATCTCAACGGCGCTTCTCCCATCGCCCTTGTTTAGTGACTATATTGTTCCATGAATCATTGTTTGTTTGTTGACTTGAGCATTCTGACCAAATGCTCATGGTTACAGTGACATTGAAGCCAGAGAACTGATGCTCTCAGTTTACAAATCTGACTGTGTGAGGATGAAACCACTGTTTCTTTCTTTCTCCCATTACGTGACACACTTGTTTATCCAGTCCCATATGGGGAACCAAATAACGCAGGGACAAAGAGGGAATCACATTTCCACATTCAGTGATTTTTATTCGAGTGCTCAATAGACGCCAAACCTAGTAACACTGTTTCCACAAAGTTACCCTGAAAGTTCAAATCGGTAAACAGATCAGACGCCGAGCCATAATTATTAAAATAGCACACTCGCGTAGAAACTTGTAAGCAGAACCTCCAAAACATCTGATCAAGTCTGCTGTGGTTTGTCTATGCCATTTCATATTCCATGTGAGGTTAACAATAAATTTTTCTCTGCATAGGGTTAAAGATATGTACCTGTAACTCAGAGGATATTTACTCAATTCTCAAAGTAACTGCCCTTAATCTCGGAACCATTACAGTCATCCTAGAACACTTCAGAATATTCATTGCTTGCTATCATTATACCCTTGTTGTAATTGTCAGAAGATTCCTATCTTTACTGAATGCTAATCTTAAGACACCCTTTTTAATCTCAGAACGATGCTTGCCTAGAGCTGTTCTGACAAACTGATTGTTCTTCGTTTTAACTCACTGGCCACTATGTGTCTTCAGCATGCAGCACATTGTTCACCTTTTTTGTAATTATTTATTCAAAATGCAGTAATTCTCTAGTTTAGTTCTTCCTAATATGTTGGAAGAATTGAACGAGTTATGTTGATATTTACTGTCAACTTCTGTATACTATTATTACCGAACGGACAAAACCACTCACAAATTCTATATACACTTGTGCAGACGCTACATTGTATGTGGCGATGCTCTGCTGACGAAAGCAACTAATTCTAAAACCATAATATGAAAAAATTGTTGTTTCTTGTGTGCCATTAATAATCGATCTACCTGTAGATCTTTGTTGTGTTAATGACAAGCACAGCACACATAAAGCTTTTACAGTACAGACGTACAGGCAGCAGTATACCAAAGCGCAGGAAGTACTAAAGAAGAGGATCTAAGAAACGATATTCGACTGTCATGCTTTCTCCGTTGCTGCAAAAAGTCTAATAATGAGCAAAATTACATTTACGTCTTATCATTTCAGTCAAGAGTTAAAATTTGTATTTTTTTGGTTCATGTAACTGTATCTTTTCATTTGCCTAGGTTAATATTCCAAAGCCGTAAATTAAAAATAAAAATCTGAAAACAATAGATATCTTTGTTGCGGTATTTCATCAACCCACTAGTGTACCAATAGAAAAAAGTCTACACTGCTTATTACTGTTTGAGACAGCGTTTTATTGAAACTCATATTGTCTTTTCCACATTTAAAATCAAATTTTGTTGCATCAGACTAACACAGAGCTAATGTGATGCACGAAGTTTTGTAGTTTCTTTCAGCGGCTGTTTGATTACAATTACTTTTTTCAGGTCACTGTCGAGGTGTATAAACGCCTTTTTAGATCATGGGTCAGGATTCCTTGCCTCAATAACGTTATAGGATCTTGTGTGCACAACGACGTCTGCCAACACGGCTTCGAAGAATGTCCCTTCGAGAGCCTGCGAAAGAATAGCGTCCCGTGTCACTGCCCAATTGCTAAGGTGAGGGACATCGCCGAAATATCACATACAACTGAAGAACGGTAATGGAAAACGTTCTAAGTACCAAATCTGACATTCATCAGGAGAATGAAAAAATAACGTATGTCTCTTTGTACATATTTAATCTGTATCGACAAACTTGAGAAGCTATTACAATAACACAGAGTTATAATGATCACCACATCACGCCAGAAAATAATGAGACAAATCACAAAATAAATGCTTTATTAAGAATGTTCTAAATGCCATACTAGGAAACTGACTGATTCTAGGTGCAAATAAGAAAGTTTTTACGAGTTGATTCTTGCAAAGCAGAAAACGACAAACATCCACCGTTAATAATACTAATTCTTTACACAAGTAGTGCTGATACCGGTTTCGAACCATAATGATCATCTTCAGACGGCTGTTTACGTTTGTTGCTGTTTACATTAGCTGTTTTTTTTTCAGCAACTTATGGAAATATCAATGTACGTAATACAAATAAGAACAGCCGTCCGAACGCGAACCTACAGAATCTGTAAGAAATCGGCAACTGTTCGCTTTGTGTAAATAAATAGCATTATTAACAGTAGGTGTTTGCTGTTTTCTTCTTTGCAAGAACCAGTTTGTATTTCGTACAGAGCCATGGATTGAAAAATGTCAGTTCTCGTCAAAATAGCACACGAGTCAGAAATGCAGCCTCAGGCTTTTAAGTAGTGGAACCGTAGTTAACAAAAACCACATCTGATATTTTTTAAACTTTGTGACTCCAGTGGAAAGTACAGCTTGCCACAAAGACCATTAGCCATCTACTAACGAATGTTTCAAAGACTTTCTCCATGGTTTGGCATCTGAATCAAGTTTAGAGACATGCAAGATAATACCAAATAGACAATAGCACTGAAAATACGTTTTGTGGAAAAAATGGCATTTAGAAAGTTTCCCGTTTCCACTCTTCAAATAAGTGCATAAGTGCAGATATTTTTATATGTGGTACCTTAATATTACACACGCCAATGGGTTGGTAGTTTTTTTGTCTGTGTGGAAGAGTCTTCCCACAAAAATGTAAAAAGCTTTGCGACCTGACTTTTCTGCATAACTGTAACTACACTGTGCCTGTCAATATAAACTAACAATTTTGCGTCCACGTGTCCATACTAAACACCTGATCTGCTGCCCAGCGGAAAATAAGTATTACTGACTTTCTCTTGCTACATGTACTTGAAGGAAATAACCAACCAAAAAAGATACTGCTCCTAATAGCTGTAATTATTAGTCTACAAATTAAGTAAATTCTGATGCAATGTTGTTCAGTACACCGTCCTCAGACACCAATAGAAATATCTGCCCTTATTCCTATTACCCCCTGTATATATAAATGTCACGAAGAACTACTACCAGTTTAACAACTTTCGTTACTTTTGCAGGGGACGTACGCATTCAACCTAGTTGAGATCCCAGTTCCTCGAATTCCCCAAGTGAAGATAGTAGTTGGTGATTACAAAGCGCAGGTTGTCGTCAGAGCCCACAACACACAGATCGCCTGCTACAATGGTACTGCCACTGTGGAAGCTCTCAGCCAGTAACTCATGGATGCTTTTTTTTTTTTTTTATGCCTGATCTCGAATTGGCCTTGTCTACTGTTCTCTATGAATTAAAGTTCTCTTTTTTACATAAAAGACTTCCGATATTATTAGAGTTATTTCTGTTGTGTGTAGACAAAAAATGAGTGTTTCAAAAACTACTACGTATCGTGGGGAACGCAAACGTATTTGGTAAGTAAGCTTTCGGGCTATTTAAACGCTGATACATCTTCGCTAAGCCAATGGATCTTCTCCTGTTTTCAGTTTACCAATGCAATGTTTTCCAAATAAGACAAGCCGCGTCATTTTACAAAGACTCGGCGAATGTCACGAGAAACAATTTGTCTTTCGCCACAATGCGCAAATCAGTACTGCTGGTCAGTTTAACACTGATCACAAGAAATCGTGTGTTGAGACAGTGGGAAACGGACGCTTTAATTAACGGACAAGAACCGGATGTGTACTTTCATTCGAATATAGCTTCTGTTTTCATAAATATAATTTAACGGGAATGCTCACTGGTGCTCGCAGATGACAATACATCTGCACACATATAACACATTTACGTCATTTTTGAAATAATTCCGGTGGGCTTATGTGCGTGTCAAAAATACAGATGGTTTAAAAGGCTAAAAATAAAATGGTTCAGATTTTACCCACAATCCCTGCAATAAAGAACAAGATAAGTTTTAGCATTATATAATACCATGAAGCGCAGACCCACAAGGATTTGTAACAGAAAGTCGTTTTAGACGAAGTACAAAATCAAATTTTCAAACAAACATTTGATTTTCATATTTGTTGCAGAGAAACTATCTTGATTTTGATAATGCCAAAAACAAAAGCACATACGTCGGTATTTCATGTGGTAAAGTGAAATACAGTGTTTATGAGTGGAAAATTCCAGTTTAATTCAGAAGCAAAATTAAAAGTGCTACGTTTTTATTGTAGCTTTTCTATACAGCAGCCCACTGATTACAATCGACAAGTTTGAGTTTTCATAGAATACATTTATATGACAAATGTTTTTTGTTGTTTCCTCTCTGTCGGTTATTTATGATGATTATCACTATTATTTTAAAACATTTAATGTTTTTCTTTGTTTAGCTGTGTGTTTTCTTTTAACGTCAGACTACCCTGAAATTTTAGCACCTTACTTACCTCTACGACTAAGAAAACTTAACGTTCTATAATTTATGTAATCAAATCAGTGCATAATTAAATCACACAGCACAACAATTTCGCTTTTTCGATGTTTTAATCTTTATGAGGTAAAAACAATGTCATTGAATTTACTTTTGCTGCAAAGCAGTCTCCCTATTGACAGATGTGACGGACACCAGGGCAGAACAACTGCAAAAATCAGTGATTGTCATCCACTGTCTGATTAAAATACATGGAATTGGTAAGAATAACATTTAGTATATATAAGCAAGCAGTATACTCTCTATTACTGTTGCAGCAAATACTGTATTACAAATCATCCAGTAAGTGAGTTATAATATGAAACTTCCAGGCAGATCAAAACTGTGTGCCCAACTGGTGGTCGAAACTGAGATCTTTGTCTTTCGCGAGGACGTGCTCTACTGACTGAGATATCCAACTCACAAGCCTTCTTCACAGATTTTCTTCCGCTGGTCCTATAAAATCGCTAAGCGGTTCTAAGGCTTCCATTCAGTCATTTGTTGACAATCTGGTGTGGCGGTTGAAGATAGCAAAACGAAAGTCGAAGTCTTAATTTTCACATTCTAGAAATCGTTCACACAGGAGAATCGTGCAAACATACCGTCATGTGAGCATCAGACACACTTCCGTATGAACGAAATAGTAATAAACGTCCCTGACGTAGAGAAGCAATAGAAAGATTTGAAAGCGGGGTCCGAATGGTACCCCAATTCGGTTTTACAAATAGCACTCTGCCCCTTACGTAGTCTTCATTTGTAGTGAATCTCTGTCCCAACACGAAGTCCCAAGTGACTGGAAAAAAGAACTGGTGCCTCCAGAATATAAGAAGAATAAGAGAACGGACCCACGAAATTACAGGCAAATATCTCTCAGTTCGATTTCCTGCAAAATCTTTGAACATATTCTCAGTTCGAATATATTAAACTTTCTTGAGACTGGAAGCTTATATCCACGAATCAGCATGGTTTTAGAAAGCGTGAAACTCATCTTACCTTTTTCTCACATGATATACTGAGAACTGCGGATTACGGACAACAGGCAGATTCCATATTTCTAGATTTCCAGAAAGCAGTTGACACGGTGCCCCATTGCAGGCTGTTAATGAGGGTACAATCAAATGGAGTAAATTCACAGATAACTGAGTGACTTGAAGACTTCTTAAGAAATAGAAACAAGTATGAGTATGTCGTCCTCAACAGCGTGGGTCCATCAGCGACAAGGATATCATCAGCAGTGCCCCAGGGAAGTGTGATAGGACCGTTCTTGTTCTCTATATACATAAATGATTTGGTGGACAGGAGTAGCGGGACAAGGCTGGCGTCACCCTACTCTGCATTGTTGACAAATTTATTCAAGATGGCGGATCCAAGATGGGGGCGATAGATGTGACAGTGCCACAATGGCATAGAGGCAGGAAGTTCAAATTCTGGCGGGAAAATAGATCAATTGGGCTACCTCCACTAATCTAACCCCCTCGCCTCTCCCCTCCCCCACCCCAAGAAAATGATGAGAAGTTCAAATTTTGGCAGAAAGAAGGTCACTTGGGCTACCTCCGCTAACCTAACAAAATGGCGGGAAAATACGTCACTTGGGCTACCTCCAATAACCTAAGCCATCCAACTGCCAACATTTTCTGCAGTTTTTGTTGCTGTTAGACATGGGGCTGTGTTTTGTGCAGCATTTGCAAATATTTTGCCTTCTACACATTTAATTGCTGCATTGTATGTTAAAGCTATTTGCAATATATTGTAAAATCTTCAGATGTAGAATTTTATGGCTAGTAAAATGCTATGTATTTTAAAATCTGTTTATATAATATGTGGACAGTTAAGCTTAGTGTGTCAGTTGTGAGCCATTTTGTACCTTGAAACACAAGAAACATTTGGAACATGTGATACTTGCAAATGAACTGAGTTTCTTTAAAGTCTCAACAATTTTACCTACGTTGAAAATAGAAATTTGTGTTACTTTGTAGTAGTTCCAGTTTCAAAATGTATTTAACTTGTAATTGATTGCTGAAAATTCTTCTGCTTAATTTAATTTCACTTACTGATTATTGATGTGCAGTGGACTAATAATGTAACAGATAGTCGATCAAAAGCGATACTGGCAAGATTTTCTCCACTGCAATACTTTTAAATTGCAACAGAATACTTGTCCTGAAGTACACGACCATGCACATTTTTCATATTCGGATAAACCTTAATTTCCAAGAGTTATTTCTGCAATTTCTCAAAAAAGACTGCTGCACTTGAAACTTGAATACCATCATTTAGGAATGGAATATGAAAATGTATTAAACTTGTATTACAAGCTGGCCAGAGGCGAAGGTATGAAAAGTGTTCCAAGGTTCAATACTGTCCCACAAAGTTTAACAAGTTTTTCTTCAGATATAAGTTGGCTTTTTTACAATTCATCTGGGTGGAAACAGATTTACGGTGTCTTAACCAGTTCCATGAATATTTGAGGGTATCAGTATGTTGATCAAGCTAGATACATTAGTGACAGATGTTACCACTGCAATTCATTGTAGGACAACTGGAAAATACAGCTGCCACTGAAATTAGGAATGTTTGTTACAACCAAGTTCTGATAATGATAAGCCAATAATTAACCTTGCCTCCTCAGAACTTTCGTACTTCAACTGAAATGTTCGATTTTGTATAAATTTCGGCCTGACTTATTTAATTTTTGTCCTTTAATTATACAAGTGTATTCCACATCTAAAGATAATTTTGCATATATTTGATAGCCAAAACACTACTTTTCTGACAATATAATTTTATTTTTCATATCGATCCGTTTAGCGACATCGATCTCGAGCCACGAAAATTAGTAATCACAATTGTTAACTTAACTGAGTCATACACCATTTTACAATGAAACGAATATTACTATTCTTAATTTTCATGTAAACAAAATTTTTGTTTTCATTTCTAATCTTTCTAATCTTATTACCGATAATTGAATCGAAAGACGGGAAGCTTATAGTTTTTATATTCACGAAATTTGCAAGCTTCATTTGTAATTATTAGGCATATAAGTTTTTTTATAAATAATTATTTCCAGGAAAATTTATATAAATTATAGCCGAAAAGTAATTTCAATCAAGACAATCATAATAAAATTCGTTTGAACTACATCCTGTTCGAGAAGGATCTGGGAGCTATGTACATAATCCTTATGGAGCTTTTAGGCGCAAAAAGCGCCATAATAGTTCCGGTTGTTGTCGAGATCGGTCAATATAACTATCAAGTTATTCGTGTTGTGTTGAAATGTTGTATAATGCATTCACTTATCAAGTGATGTAATAAGTGTTCCAGATACCAAAAAAATCACCAATATGCATAAATACATCAGAAGACTGCATGCAATAGACAGAAATACCGGAATAGTAACCAATACAATATGATTCCGCCTGCGATTCATAATAGGTAGCAAATGTCATATTAATAAAATGTCTTTTATCATCATCATCATCTCAGCCTTTTCCCACGTCATGTGGGGACGCCATTGCTTTGCTGGAACCTTCTCTTCCATAAATACCTATTCAGTGCTTCTTCTATGAGCCATCCTTTCTCCCATATGTCTCCTGTTACCTTGTTTTTCCACCTCAGTTTCGGTCTTCCTCTTCTCCTTGATCCTTCAATTTCTTGGTCTTGAACTCTTCTCCCCACGTAGTACTCCCCTGTTCTCTGCACATGTCCATACCATCTTAGCCTACTTTCTTGGATCTTCTTCCATATGTGCCCCACTTTCACTGTTCCCCTGATGTACTCATTCCTTAGTCTACCCTTTCGTGTCACCCCACTCATCCATCTTAACATTCTCATTTCTGCCACTTCCATCTTTTTCTCTTGGGCTTTTGTAATTGGCCAAGTTTCTGCACTATACAGCATCGCAGGCCTCACCACAGACTTGTAAAGCTTTCCTTTCGTTCTACAGCTAACCTTCTTATCACACAGTACTCCGCTCAGTTTCCTCCAGTTCATCCATCCACTATTTATCCTGTGCTGTATTTCGGCCTCCAGTTCTCCATCACTTTGCATGTAAGAGCCTAAGTACTTAAATTTCTTGACCAGCATCAATTGTTCTCCTTGCAGGTTAATATATAGATCTTTGGCATCCTTGGTACACATGTATTCTCTTTTCACCCTGCTAATTCTCATTCCCCTTTCCTCTAGAGCTTTTCTCCATTGTTCAAGCTTGTCTTGAAGTTTCTCCTGGGTGGGTTCACAGATTACAACATCATCAGCAAACATCATGTTCCAAGGTGCCTCTTTTTTCATATCTTTGACTAGTACATCCATGACAAGGTCGAAGAGATATGAGCTGAGAGCAGATCCCTGGTATAGTCCTACTCTCACTGGAAATGCCCTTGTTGCACCTGCACTGCTCCTGACTTGTGTCATTGCACCTTCATACATGTCTTCTACCACCCCGATATATTTATCTGGCAGGCAGGAAGATCAAACCTGTAATGTTCGGATACAGTATTACTGTGTCCAGCTTGACACAATAAATTCGTTTTAAATTCCTGGGCATAGCGTTGCAAAGCGATATGTGGTGGAACGAGCATACAAAAACTGTATTAGAGAAGGCAAATGGTCGACTTCGGTGTATTGGGAGAATTTTAGGAAAGAGTGGTTCACTTGTGAAGGAGAACGCATATAGGACACTGGTGCGACATATTCTTGAGTACTGCTCGCGTGTTTGGTGTCTGTACCAGGTCAGATTGAAGGAAGACATCGAATCAATTCAGAGAAGGACAGTTAGATTTATTACTGGTAGGTTCAAACAAAACGTGAATGTTATGAAGATGATTCGGGAGTTCAAATAGGACTCTCTGGGGGGAAGGCGGCGCTCTTTTCTCGAAACACTATTAAGAAAATTTAGAGAACTGGCATTTGAAGCTGACTGCCGAACGATTCTGTCCCGCCAATATACGAGGGTTGACTGAAAAGTAATGCCTCCACCTTGGTGACTCTTCACCAGTTGGCAGCATTGGTATGCGGCAGGAACTGGCTTGTTCCGTTGCCTCTTCTCTACAGCTCCCGTTGACGGGAAGCCTTAGCATTGAACGGTTGTGTTATTACAGTGTAAATTATGGAATCCTGCGCAGACGGTCGGTCAATACGATGTAAGCAACGTGCAGTCATTGAATTCGTGCCAGCAGAAGGTGTCACCCCAAATGAGATTCATCAGAGAAATAAAGCAGCTTATGGTTCAAAAATGGCTCTGAGCACTATGGGACTTAAAATCTATGGTCATCAGTCCCCTAGAACTTAGAACTACTTAAACCTAACTAACCTAAGGACAGCACACAACACCCAGTCATCACGAGGCAGAGAAAATCCCTGACCGCAGCTCATGGTGATTGTGTTGATGAGAGTACTGTGCGTCGTGGGCAAGTGAGTTTAAAGATGTTGAGGCGGGAACATCTGACCTGTGTCACAAACAAAGAGTTGAACGTCCTGTGGCAGCAACCACCGAGTTTCACAAGCAAAACGTTGACAGATTGATTCAGGACGATCGTCGCATCACTCAGAGAGATTGCAAGCGCAACTGGCATTTCACAAGAACGTGTGGGTCACATTATTTCTTTGCTTGGCTCTAGGAAGATCTGTGCCCAATGAGTACCCCAGATTCTGACTCCTGAAATGAAAGCGCACAGACTTGACATTTGCCAGGAACTCCTCGAGCGTTACGAGAATGAAGGTGACGCCTTTCTCCATTCAATTGTGACTGGAGACGAAACCTGGGTACACCATTACGACCCGGAGAGGAAACGTCGGTCTATGTTAAATCGACACAAAGACTCGTCCCAGAAAAAGACATTCAACACGCAGCCCTCAGCTTTAAAAATCATGGCCACAGTGTTCTGGGACGCAGTTCGTGTTATCCATGGTGATTTCGTTGATCGTGGAACAACAATAAATTCAGAGCGTTGCATCACAACGCTGCGAACTCTGAAACGACGTCTAGCAAAGGGCCAAAAGGAAAAGGGAAACGTTTTCCTGCAGCATGACAACGCCAAACCACACTCTTCACTTGCCACCAAAGCAGAACTTTAGAGACGGAATCTCACAACTGTACGGCGTCCTCCATACAGTCCAGATTTAGCACCGTCTGACTTCCATCTGTTCCCGATAATGAAAGACGATCTGCAGGGACAATATTATGCTTCTGACGAAGACGTTGAGAGAACTGTGAGACTGTGATTGCGGAAACAGAGCGTCGACTTCCTCTGTGACGGCTTCGGAAAACTTGTTCATCGTTGACAGAAATGTGACCAATTGGCGGGTTAAAATGTGGAAAAGTTTATATTGGTAATTGAAGATCACATTCTAAGGATTATTTCTGCGTTTGCTTTACTAAAATATTCCCATCCAAATCCAATTAACGAAGGTGGAGGCATTACTTTTAATTTAACCCTCGTACTTCACACATAAGAAGCACGAAGGTAAGATACGAGAAATTAGGGCTCATACAGAGGCATATAGACAGACGTATTTTCCTCGTTCTATTTGTAAGAGGAACGGGAGGGAAAATGACAAGTACTGGTACAGGGTACCCTCCGCTACGCACTTTACGGTGGCTTGCGGAGTATCTATGCAGATGTAGATATAGATGTAGCTGTTGGCCTCCTTTGATCTCGCGACGCCAAACAAAGCATCAAGTGGCGGCATTCTGTTGATCGGGAAATTCCAGACTCGTTTCCTGTCTCTATCTCTCTCAAGAGACTACTTCATGTTTGTGTGTGTGAGCCAACGTCTCCAAACATGCAGGCGGGGGTTTTCATCTCTCCTCAGAATACTGTGTTCCTTTTTGCTAATGCTGGGTCAAAGGGAGAGCTGACGCAATTCCGATATCAAGAACAGAGGGAAATAGTCCATTTGCACTACCCTATTAAAATAATTGTTTCACAATTCACAGGAGTCAAATAGATCACTTAATACGCTCACCACCACCTCAAGATGATCCTTCTGCATAATAAAAACATATTTACAACGTCTGAGTGTCACACGCAAACATTATGCAATTCATGTAAATAAATTTCCGCCACGAATAGGACACAGCGCTAAATATATCTGAGATCTTGTATGCACTGATGTTTGTCAACACAAGCACTCTCCTCTACCAACCACACACACACAGTCGCAAAGGGCACGCAATCTGCCAATAGCTGAGAACGACAGATGCGCCACTGGTAGGGACAGGGACTTCACATCATCTCGCGGGCACTGGTTAGGAGAGACTCACACACGCATCGACCATGCTGGCAGCTATACACCCATCCACAGCATCCACATGCCGCACCTACCGTATGCTCAAAGGTTGGAGAGATTGTCAGCAAGCAGTCAACCGACCAGTTTACATGGAGGGTATAATCGTCCAGCGCAAACACCCATCAGATTGAATCTTCTCACGCAACACGCACTTCCACTTCTGTCGCCACTCACCCAGCACATGGGTCACTTCGCTAGTCAGTCATCCAGAGAACGCCGCCACCAGGACTTGTCCCGCTGCCATGGGCAAGATACGACAGGTTGGCGCATTCTTTGTAACTAATTCGCGACTTTCAGTCGACTGAAGCCTTGTGCCTTGCCTGCAACTGGCTGCAGTGTACTGCAAGAGAAGAACCAGTGGTTTGGACGTATAGTTGTAATTGCAATCCCATCCTGACATAGACTCTCCCCAGTTTCAAAAATCCACTTTACCCAGTCCAAGACAGCGATGTTGTTGACCATTCACCTCGAATTTCTCACGCAAAATGTAGATTTCTCCCTTTTATGTGAGTTATTTTCTAAGAAAGAGAAAATCGAGGGCATACACCCATTGTCAAATCGCTAAAGTATGGAAACTTGTTGTGACGATCCTGTAATACCACAGCATACCCTATATTTCCTCTAAGTACTCTCTTGTCAGGTGAAAAAATCTACTCTAATCAGCTTGATATCCATTATGTCCTACATCACAGAACCAGAACATAAAATCATTTTCGGCTTGTAATGTCAATGCGAATATTTTGTGTCGCCAGTGTGTGGGACAGTGCTCAGGACTTGTGAATTAACGAGTTTTTTTGCAGAAATGACTTTTAACTGAGAAAAGTCTTGTTATTACATTGTGAATTATTATAATATTGTCAAATAACAACAATATGTTTTATTATTTTATAACCAGTTTCCCATAAAGAATAACCACATAACAGAAGGTAATACCTCTAAAAGAGTGTATTGGCTTTGCATTGTCTGTGGAAATCTTCCTTCTTATGTTCTTCTTCTCTATGTTGTATGAAGCGGATGAGATCGAAGATAAGCTGAGGACTGTTCTTTTAAATATTGTAAAAGGTAGTCATAAATAGTCAAAGGAAAAATATATCGTAAAATTTACTAAATGGAATTCTAGTGCACGGACTATTATTTGTCGATAGTAACCAACTGTGAATGTTTTAAGTTTTGTGTCCGCAGCAGTCCAGACTGTGCTTTGTTTGCCGCCATTACGTGAGCTTATGGGGCGGCAATTTTAAACTGCAGAAATAATCAGACACTAATTCTTTCGATCGATATTACAATACTTGAACTCCGAGGACAAGAACCCACAGAAATTTATAATTTTTCTATTGTAAAAGTGAAGGTAACATTCAGTAAAACAATCTTAGACTTAACATAGTGAAATAATTTTATGGCTGGTGTGTAAGATTAATTTTTCCAAAACTAATTCATCACTGACTTTAAATAGAAATTTTACAACACCAGTGTTGTTACAGGTAGAGATGGTGGTGTGATATATTAGTTATTTGGTGCATACATTTTAATGTCAGGTATGGAATTATTGAACCTTGCTAAAGCCGGGCTCAGCAGCACATAAATAATAAGAATTATCAGACTTTATTTATTTATTTCAAATAATACTGTTATTCTTGCTGCTACATTTTCATATGTTTTACAATAACACTTACACACCACAACAACAACATTAAATAGAACACCAAATTACCCATTACAGGCTCATGATGAAGTGCTAGGACCTTCCTCTGTCACAGGATGCTTTCTCACTCTCGAACTCTCTTAAAGTAGTCAAATGCTTTGTCACATATGAAGTCACTTAAGATAACAGCACAGAAAAGTTGTAAATATACGAAATATATCACCTTATACAACGTAACACGTTATAAATTCGGTAATGTAGATGATTTTATTGCGATGGTCATCTGTTCCTGGTTAGTGGCAGATCTCACCACAACGTAAAAACGCCTGATTACCGCTCCAACTCCCGAATCATATCAGTGCTACATTAGCCCTCGCCTCCACCCACCCAGCATCATGTCATTGGTATCAAATTGATAGAATGATTAATTAAACTGATCATGAGAGCCACTTTGTTTGGTTAGTAATTCTTTTCCAGCTGTCAGATTACGCCCGCCATTTAGCTCAATGGGAACCCCTGGAGGGAAGACAATGTTCTTTTCGAGGAAGACTATTGAGAGCCAACATTTGAAGCTGCAAATGGGCCATGAAGAAAAGAAACGAGAAATCAGGAAATTACAACATGTAGAGCATACGTAGACTGCACAAAGAAATTCAGGAGCATAACACTCAAAATTCATCGATATCGAATGATGGTCTATAATAATCACCCTGTACATGTCCTGATCTCCTTTATCATATTCTTATGATTACTACATTAGAAGTATGACAGTGTAATGGTGTCAGAGACGTTGTTGGCAGCACAGTCTCTCTTTCTGTCTGTCTATCTGTCTGTCTCTCTCTCTGTCTATTTTGTAACATCCAATGGAGTAAAACAATGAACTATAAAAGCTTCACTGACATCTCCTGGTAGAGAACTCAGTAAGATATTACCATGTCTCTGTCAGTAGCAGGGCAACCTTCGCACCAAGAGACGCTGCATTGTTGCCAAATTTATTCTAGATGGCGGCGATGATGTCATCCAAGATGGCGGCATGTAGACTTGGCAACAGCACATGACGTAATCCAAGATGGCGGCTTTTGGCGTGAAAATAGGCCAATTGTGCTACATCCACTAACCTAACCTGAAGAGAAAATGGCGAGAAGTTTGAATTTTGGCGGGAAAATAGGCCAATTGTGCTATGTCCACTAGCCTAAGTCTCCAGAAGAAAAAATGGCGGGAAGTTTGAATTCCAACAGGATAATGCATGCAAAACCATACTTCTCTTTATTATTATTATTCATTATTATTGATTATCATTTATTAACATTCATTATCATTCATTATTATTTATTATCATTTATTATTATTTATTATCATTTATTATTATTTACTATCATTTATTATTATTTATTATTGTTGACCTGCCTCCATTAGAAAAATCTCTCCAAATTCAAGTTCCAACATGATAATGGCTGCAAAACCTTACTTTTGTTTATTATTCATTATCATTTATTAACTTTCATTGCCATTTATTATCATTCATTATCATTTATTATCATTCATTATCATTTATTATTATAGGCCTACCTCCACTAGAAAATTGCGCCAAATTCAAATTCCAACATGATATTCTCTCGAAAACTGTACTTCTATGTATTATTATCATTTATTTTTTATTCGAGATGTCCGATTTTCTCGGTGAGAAAGCCATTCCCCTTACATCTATAACAAAAATCTACCACAAGTTCAAATCCCCAACACCATAATTGATCACATGTACGAGCTTTCTCCGTCACTTATATTTTTTCACTGGTAGCCTATCATAATCGCGTCAAATAATAAACTGCACTTATAGTAACGTAATTCACGTCCATTGATTTAGCGGGGGGGAAGGGACTGAAGACTTTATTTCAAGCAGTACGGTCATCACTTGTTCTTCACCACAGTCAGCACACACATCTTTGATATTGCAGTGCAGTCACCACGACGTCCGCGCTCCAACTGAATTAGTTCAAATGCTCGCCACCCCCTGGCCAGCGCACGGAGACACTGCCTACGCCTGTCACGTGAGGCAGCCGGCCACTAGCGCGGGGGGCGAGCCCAGCGATCGCTCCCACTTCGTAAACATGTTTTCGCTGGACACGCTGGAACTTGTCGAGTTTGACGTCAAAGCGGCCCCTTGGCCGCTCACCACGTGTATTCGTCACCTCCACACGTTTCCCGCCAAAATTGTCTCCCTCGGAGCTGAATCACACAACGGTCGGCCGTTTCCCTGCAACACTTTCGGCGCCACGTTCAAACTTGTCGATGCTGATCGCTCACCGTCCACCGCAGTCTAATATAACAGTCGCGACACTCACTGCTGTAAAAGTTGTTGCCGTTTGACAGATGGAGCGACACTAGCGCTCCAAGTGGCAGGTAAGGTGAACGTCAGACGCGTCGTAAGCATAATGTTTGTTTGCATCCATTTCCTACGTAATTTCCGAATTATTCGAGTTATTTTCTTGCCTCCAAGAGTTTGTGTAGCATCAGAAGGCATATATGTTTCTAAAAGTGATTCTAAAATAAGCGCAAGTATGGACAAAAACTATGAATAGAGTGGCAAGCTACAACACATTCGTGAAGAAACACTTGTGACATTGGACAGAATTGCAGCTTACCACGTCGATATCAAAAGAATATAAACACACAGATTCACATGTGAGAAGCACAGACATGTACCTCTACATGCAAAAGCGATCGACAGCTCGTTTATCGTTCTGTAGGCCTACTGTGTGTGTCATTGCCACCTGTTGCCACAAGTACGACCTTCACCTCCATATTATTCTAAGTGGACAAGCAACTGCCAAATAGTGGGAGAAATATGCTGAAAACATTATAATGAGCTGATTACATTACATTTCACGAAAAACCACATATTTTAATAATTTTCAAACAATCTGTCTGTAGGCACTTTCCTTGTCCCGTAATAGTTTCGCTAGATCAGCACATTCTGACACTTCACACGCTTTTGTAAGACACGAACAGCTGAACTTAATCTAACCACTTCATCGTCAAAGCAGGTCTGTGTTGATGTTCACACGAATCTGGCACTGATACATGGAGAGTTGAACTGGCTGCTTCTGTGTCGTAGGACTGTTTTACAGCTTTAGATTGACTGTCGAATCTTTGTGGCAGTTTCCTCTTCATCGTCAGTTGAGGTGGCTTATTTGAAATGTCAAACAGTGTGGGTACTGCATTCCACACGAGTTTGTTATTGTCTGCGTTGCTGGTTTTGTTCGAAATGTAGCGGACAAAACCTAATATTATTGTAGAGGTAAACTGAGTCTTTCTTCATAAGGTCTTCTCGTCCGCTATTAACTAGCCATTTTCTGCTCCTAAAACGAAACATTCATCATTTATACACATATAGTTTGCAAGTGAATCCTGACGATACAGTTTAGTAACATGACGGTATATACCTCTCAGGATCCTTAGGAAACCTAAAAAAAGACAGCTGTGGTGTCTTCTTCCTGTTGTTGTTGCAATTTATTCCGCTACAAATGCTCCCGATGGTAAAAACCATTGTATAAATCAAAATAAATAATCACTATTCGCTTTCACGATCACGCCGAACTCACAGTTCAACCTACCAGCTGCTTGGGGCGCTGCTGGCGCTGTAGGCAACAAAATCGAGGCGAAGTGTCGCGACTGTTATGTTAGACTGTGCCGTCCACCACATGTCCCTGTGCGAGCGAGAATGCAGTGCTACACTTTTGGCGGCAAAGTTTGCTCGATAGTGGAATCCGCCATGACTATATAACAGCACGTTTGGACCGCACTAGAACGCCCGCTAATTGACTCGGTCTCGCGCGCGCGTAATAACTGTACAATCGCTGCGCCGCCGCTCCGCTTACGTCACACACCCTCCATACACGCGACGGACATGGCCTTCTGTAAATACCTGGAAAATGACTCTTTATTTCAGACATTACGGTCATGCAAGTGTGTCCCAACTGACTTCTCCATGCTCACACAGCGAAACTCCAGAGCGCAGCTGACGTACGTGTGGCTGGCTGAGTCCGCTCCATCGGCAGCTCCCTGGCTGGCTGACGTCAAGCACACCTCCATGGCCAGCGCGCCAGGTAGGCGGCGGCGAGCGGCGCTTCAGGGTCCTGCCACAAACGGTTGCCGCGCCCGCGAGCACTTAACGCTGGACACCATGGAACCTGTCGACCACGTGCCGGACAAAGGATACGTTTGGAACCAGAGTTTCACCGACAGTGGAATCCACCATGACTTATAACAGTGCGTTTGCTCGTCGCGAGAACGCTCGCTAATTCACTCTCACCACCCCATTATATTAAATAACTCAATTTACAATTTCACATACGTATGCAAACGTGTTCAACTCCCTAATTTCAACTACTTTCCGAGAACCAGACCGCCACCTCCTCCTCCTCCTAGGAACCAGCGCCAAGTTTCAAATCTGCCAGTAAACAAAGCTCACTTTCGCTTCCGCCACCAACCTAAGAAAATTGTTTCAAACTAAGCCACCAGCACTCAACCTCTTCCTACACATTTCTGGTAAAACGGACTCACCATGCAGTAAGTGCAGGAACGAATTTACTTTATTTAGGAATGGAGTATATCTGTCACACCGACATGTCCCACATCATACAGACCTGCAAAACACTCCTACATAACTCATTTATAATGTTCTACACAGACGCTTGCTAATGGTAAACAGTTAAAAATAACTCATAGCACAGCCTACAGACATGCGAACAGCTCGTAAATAATGCAAAACATTTACCTCCAAATAGCCAAACAACTGCTAATTTTCGGAAATAATTTCAGTTCATAGGCTGATAGAAGGAGGAACGAGTGTACTTTATTTATTTGCAACATATCTTTTTGAAACTTTTACTTCTCATGGGTTTCGATATGTAAGGCTGACATATGGCAGTTTCTGAACTCCAGTAATGCATTACACTTGGCAACACAACCGCACCCATCAAGATATTCATTCCAATCCAGACCTCTAACTCCTCTACAGATAAATTTGTCCAGTTATTTGTCTACTCACTCATTCTGACCAGATTGCCGTCATTGCGCAAAAACAGCTCAGACTGCACTGTGCTGCTCGGGGAAGTAAGGAAGGGCTGCACTCTATTTATTTGGAGCCCTTTTATCTAGTCGTGGAGTATATTTGTCACAAAACACCTGCACTGATCCCACTGTGGTCATCTGACACAGTCCACAAGCACGTAAACAACTCCTAATTTCACCGCACAATACCAAACAGCTCTTAAATAATGCAGTACATAAAATCAGCAGACGAGCTCTGTACTCTTAAACTCTCCAAATAAAGCACCGCACAGTGCACAGACATGCTCGCAAAATAGTGCAACAGGCGCGCCCAAACACCACCAGCTGCCAAACCGACCAAAAGTCTCTGCTCGGCCTCCCCCAAACATGACCTCAACACAGTCGCATTCGCACCTACCACCGGAGCAATTGATATCGCCTATGCGCCTTAGATTACGCTCCAAGGCAGGCCTCGCGCGCGTGCGGTCGGCAGGGGAAGGGGATTCCAGAGTCTCCAGCCAAGTTCAGCTTCCGAGCGCTCGTGACAGCCGACGCATGTGAAAGCTGCATTGTTCTTCTCATGTATATCGCCGGCGTCTCAGGTCTGGACCTGCCTTCTCGTCTCTTCTCAGAATAGCTCACAGCTCGTTGACACACCCGATTAACGCGGCCGGGAAAACATTTACTACTCGCATGCAAGTGAGATGGTGACGGAAAACCAATCACTCTGATCTGCGCTGCAGGCGCGAGTAATCATTGAGAACACTCTATTTTTTTTTTTTTTTGAACGACTTATTTAACTATACAGTGTATCTATCACGCTATCACAAAACACCAATCCCAGATGTGCCCTGGGCCATGTTGCACAGCACACAGACACACACCCAATTATAAATTTAGTACACACTATAGCAAACTGCTACTAAATAATACATCACACGGATGTGTAGATACGCTCAGTACTCGTAAACTGTCCTAATAACGCATAGCAGAGCCTGCAGATCCGCTCGCAAAATAACTCAGCAGACGTGCGCAGGTACCCCCACTCCGCACCCTGCCCACAGGATCGTGAAGTCACCCATCCGTCTGATTTCAGACCTCGCACAGCCCCTGCTCGGCTTCCGCAAGCGTGAGTTGGCGCGGCCAACGCGCTCGTCAGCGGTCAAAGCACACACATACGTACGTCCGTCCAGGACCACGATCCCGAGCCGCGACCACCGAACGCGGGTGAAAGTCAACTTCATATCAACGTAGCATAATTCCAAAGCGCAGCCTCCATACGCTAGACACATCATAGCAGCACATGTCTTTACCTCCTATGACACTGTAGCAGACTGCACATTGCTCCTAACACGACATTACACGGCCCTTTAAGCAAACATAACTACACATCCCTGCTCTCGCCTCGTCGCGTAACCAGCCATCTAAAAACCTTCTCAATATTATTTTTACTTTACAACATTTTTTTTTAAAAAATAAGATCTAATTTACACCTCCCTCCGCACCTAACCTCACACCCGTCCCACCATCAACATACGCAAACGTCCTCAACCCTATCTTGACACTCATATATCACCCCACAAAGCATGTCTATCAATCAATTTACCATTCTCATCCCCTCTTTTCGAATTACAAACGTAGCCTCTATCTAAACACCAATCAACTCATCTTTCTCGCACTTTCAACAGTAAAATTAATTTTACACACACCCAGAAATACCAAACGCAATTAAAGACTCAAACTTTTATACAGAGCATCAAGCACATACGACAATATTCAAAGCCCGGTCCATATTTACCACCTCCACCTTCAATTAAATATTATTACCATTGCCCCAACATTCTCGATTTGTACCTATTTTTCCGCTCTTAACTGTTGTCACTAGCGGTCGAATACCACTATCTATAGATTGCATAAATTTCCACATTAAAAAAATCTCGCTCCGCCGTTTAGAGACTCCTATATCCGAACACATAGCATCATTCAACTATCACTTGCTCTTATCTAATAACCCATCCATCAGGTCTGGGGGCAAGGTCATCCCTTTCTTTCTTTCTTTTCTTTCTTTCAGCAGCAGACAGCTATTTTTTTTTACAGTGGTAGCTAAACTGAGCCATCAACTTAACATCACCATTCGCGAATCATATCTTCAAATACGTAAACACACTTACTCAATTACACAGCACTCCCGCTCAGAACATGACCTTCAATATTACCGTTCTTAATCCAATAACCACCCAAACAAGTACTAAATGCTCAAACTAATCCCATAGCGCCTTACAAAGCGAGTGTCCGAGCGCCGCCAGCGGCATGTCAAAGCCACATAACTGTCCATCTAAACAGCCGTCCACTCAGCCCCAGGACCAGAATGCTAAAGTGGGCTCTCCCTATACCTGCTCTCCAGCTATTGTCTAACGACATACAGTGCACAAATGGATTCCCAAATAGCGCAGACCTCTATCTCCCCCTTGCATCTCCAACAGGAGGACATGTAAGCAGTGTCTCCCCCAGCCAGCGAACCCAACATCATTCACCCTTCGCTCACAATTTCCACTCACGTATATAAAACCATATTCACTCCTGCCAAAACTCACTTAATAATAAAAAAGCATTCTCCCTTTCCAAGCATATATGAGTATGCATTTAACTTCACCCATCTGATCTCTGCAATTTAAGTCGGAGAAAGACATATCTATTACCCTCAGCAACCTGTCTATAAACAGAACAATCTCAGTTACTACAACAGGACCTTGTTTTGACCATTCGCCGGAAATGCGCGAAATGTTGTACGCCTCAAACTAGGTACAAGTACAACAGATCCTCAACACCCTATCGTCTTTATCCTCTACCATCAAACAGTGAAAAAGTCACGAAGGCAACAATGCAATCCACCTCCAGCGTGGACAAACGGAATACACAATACTCCCCCTGAATAACTCAGAGTGCAGCCATCCAAGAATTCCTAACAGCTCGCCAAATCCAACACCTCAAACTACAAATGCCTATATGAACAAGATCATATTAAATATACATACACGCTGCAGAGACCTGTTTAAAGTTTGATCACCCATACTCTAAGCGAATGAGAAGCTGCCTCTGGCCCTTGTTAAACAGTGTTTTCTAACACGTTTTTGCACACTGCCGAGCATTTCGTCTTTCTGCCGTGACTTCGAAGTCATTGTCTGATTCTAAACAGACATTAACAAGGACTGATGCATGGTCTCTCACAGGAAACTATACATTGCACCTTATAAATCATATTCTTACAGTCGATAGCATAACACTGAATGATTTTAAATAAAGGACACCCACAACACAAGGAAAACAGAAGAGCCTGCTAGCGTTGTAGCCACTTCCCTCGAAAGTGATTGACCACCTCTACATATAAACTCATATGTCGCAGTGACCGAATAGTTTATAACTCTGCGTACAATTTCTAGTGATTGGTCATTTTTGCACACAAGTGCAGGATCACCATTTTCGGTGCTAGCAACCCTGGAAGTTGTGGTCTCCCCCAACTCAAACAAGCATTGTCAGTCAATCATTATGTTGTACCCAATGCACAGATGCGATGGATAAGACACCACCAATCTACTGTAATATTATCCACCACAGCTGATATCGCTAAAAATTTTACAGTAAGTCCAACACTGGCCAATAATGTGACGGCCAACCGTTGTGCGATTCAGCTCTGAGAGACAATTTTGGCGGGAAACGTGTGGAGGTGACGAATACACGTGGTGAGCGTACAAGGGGCCACTGTGACGTCAAACTCGACAAGTTCCAGCGTGTTCAGCGAAAACATGTTTACGACGTGGGAGCGATCGCTGGGCTCGCCCCCCGCGCTAGTTGCCGGCCGCCTCACGTGACAGGCGTAGGCAGTGTCTCCGTGCACTGGCCTGGGGGTGGCGAGGATTTGAACTAATTCAGTTGGAGCGAGGACGTCGTAGTGACTGCACTGCAATTTCAAAGATGTGTGTGCTGACTGTGGTGGAGAACAAGTGATGACCGTACAGTTTGAAATAAAGTCTTCAGTCCCTTCCCCCCTGCTAAATCAAAGGATGTGAATTACGTTACTATAAGTGCAGTTTATTATTTGACACGATTATGATAGGCTACCAGTGAAAAAATATAAGTGACGGAGAAAGCTCGTACATGTGATCAATTATGGTGTTGGGGATTTGAACTGGTGATAGATTTTTGTTATGGATGCAAGGCGAATGGCTTGAATAAATAATAAATGATAAATAATAAATAATAATAGTAATAATAATAATAATAATAATAAATAATAATAATAAAATAAATAATAAATAATAAATGATAATTGAAGTGTTGGCAGAAGAGCCAACAACGTGTTGCTAGAGGAGGCCGAAATACACGCGTTTAAGCTCACGCAGACTGGTGTGAGGTCTGGAACAATTAAAGGAGTTGAGTCTAATAAATAAAGAACGTAGTGGCTTGAATACTTAACTTTAATCCATAATTGGAGAACATCGCTCTTGATACATAATTACAATCTCAATATAAACTGGTAATGGCTGAAGGCTATGCTAACTATCGTCTCGCCAAATGAGAGCGTAGTTTGTCAGTAGCATCGCTAGCAAAGTCGTCTGTACAACTGGGGCGAGTGCTAGGACGTCTCTCTAGACCTGCCGAGTGGCGGCGCTCGGTCTGCAATCACTGACAGTGGCGACACGCGGGTCCGAGGTATACTACCGGACCGCGGCCGATTTAAAGGCTACCACCTAGCAAGTGTGGTGTCTGGCGGTGACACCACAATAATAATACATAGAAGTTCAGTTTTCGAGAGAATATTGTGTTGTAATTTGAATCTGGCGCAATTTTCTAGTGGAGGTAGGCCTATAATAATAAATGATAATGAATGTTAATAAATGATAATGAATAATAATAAACAAAAGTAAGGTTTTGCAGCCATTATCGTGTTGGAATTTGAATTTGGAGGGAATTTTCTAGTGGAGGCAGGTCAATAATAATAAGTGATAATAAATAATAATAAAAGACAATATATAATAATAAATGATAATGAATGTTAATAAATGATAATGAATGTTAATAAATGATAATGAATGTTAATAAATGATAGTCAATAATAATGAATAATAATAATAAAGAGAAGTATGGTTTTGCATGCATTATCCTGTTGGAATTCAAACTTCCCGCCATTTTTTTTCTGGAGGCTTATGTTAGTGGACTTAGCACAATTGGCCTATTTTCCCACCAAAATTCAAACTTCTCGCCATTTTTTCTTGAGGTTAGGTTAGTGGATGTAGCACAATTGGCCTATTTTCACGCCAAAAGCCCCCTATCTTGGATGACGTCATGCGCTGTTGCCAAGTCTACATGCCGCCATCTTGGATGACGTCATCGCCGCCATCTTGAATAAATTTGGCAACAATGCAGTGTGGCTTGGTTCGAAGGTTGCCCTACTACTTCTGTCTTCTGATATAGCAAAAACAAATACCGTCTACATCTTGATATCGATATTATAAATATAAATGTATTCATCCACTGGAGCAAGTTGCCAGTGATTGAAGTCATTTGCATAGGCCTGTATAAAGCTTTTTTCGTTCATGCTCAAGGAGGACAATATTGCAGAGGTTATCAATCGCAAGGGAGGTTTCCTGTGTTGTTCTTTCATAAGCAGTCTGATACAATGCTTTTATGCTGTAACACATCCAAGCAGTGCGTGACTACAGCTTTGTACACTACCATACATTTGTTTTTCCACCATGACTTTGAGCTCTGCATCAAGTGCTAAACTGCCATTAAGATATTTCGACCCATCAGCTCTCACAGAAAGCTGGACTTCGTATAGTGTAAACTGCTCTGCTCCCACAACACACAGGATGGTTGAAATAAACAACAGAGGCACTGTTTCTTATTGACAAGAATGTGGAAGACATCTCAATATATGGAAATGGAAAGAGTTTGCACTATTGTGGAGCGTCTCCAAACAGCTGTCCCAAGATGATGACCTCTACATTTAATCTTATCTTCCACACTTACAGGGTGGCAGATGCCTTCGTGTTCCATTTTCGAAGAGACACAGAGCATTGATTCCTCATATTGGTGGTGCACATTGCACCCAAGTAAGTGATCATTGTTTCGGTGTCCTAGGTGGCAGTCATCCTAACCACAAATCTTTGGACACTGTGTCTTTCATTTTTATGACTTACAGTGAATAACAGCATGTTGAATAAGTGGGTATTGTGCAGGACCCATAGAGCATGGATAGTGTATGCATCAGTTGTCATCCTCACCAGTGGAGGAATGGAATGGTTTTCATACATGCAGATGAGCAAGAAAGAACCCTTATCCTTTCACATTTTCTCCCATATTTTCATCAGTTTTACGTATTTTCCATAAATTTTCGTACTTTTACAGGATTTCCGTAATTTCAACGCATTTTACTCAATTACTCGAGGCCCAAACCACCACTCTCGATGAGATGTATGGCAACAAAACTTCATATCACATCGATCTCGTGATGCTATCAGCCATTGACATTGCAGCACGGTTCTCAATTCTGTATCATTGCTAAACCACCCCCTCCATTACTTTCCGAAGGTCTTATTCGTGTGTTCATCTTGTGAACGCTGTTACATTACCTATATCACTGTTTCTTAGTGTAGGTTTTAGCCATTGGTAAAGAGGAAGTGCAAGAACTATGTTCCTTAGCCTAAACACTTTATAAATTCGGCAAGATATTATTACGATTTACCATCTCCCACTGTGTGGATGGGAGTCACAAAGTATTCTCACATTTGTGGGACAAAGTCGGAGATTCAAAGATGTAGGACTCTGCCCTCTATTTCGTGCCCATTCATGAAGATGATCCATGACTGAAACCAGTTGATATTTGGGTTAAAATAAAAGCAGCTGAAGGTCAAACTTGCATTATATACTTTGCTTGATGGCTGTTGATAGTCACTTCCAAAAATGTTTATAATAATATAAGATAATAGCGAGTAATCGATGGCGAATTAGCCTTGGGATTAAGAGAATAAAGGAAAAAAGCTTTAGTGCTGACTGCTACAAGTGGTGGGTAAGTTTGCAACACTCTTCAAGTATATTATGGTAAGGTTATCAGACAGAACCTATCCAGCATAAGTGATATAAAAAGTGCAGTATGAGCTACATATTTCCACATGATGTCAACAGATGAACATCCCATTCGTCACGTGTGCCACATTAGCTGGTGCAAATATCTACAGGCTCAGAGAGAAAACAACCCTTTCATTCAAACTGTATCCTGGATGTTGTCACACACTCTTAAAGATTTCCAGCCGATTCTGAACTTCTAAAAAAAGTATGTTCATGGCAAAACCCAGAACTCACATAAGTCTCTAAATTCACTCACATGGAAACGACGTTTTCATCTGCTACAGTTGTCAGAATTGCAATTATGATGCAGCTATTGCATTCAATGTAGGGAGGATGCAAGTAATATAGAGATTGGGCTGTAAGATAGGAAATTTCACTCAATACACCTTGAGAGAAATAAATTTACAGTTGCAATGTCAATTGTAGACCTGGTAAAGGAAAGAAGGTAGAAAACAAAAATCCAGAAGAGAAGTTTTGAAGGGAATGAAGACTCTGAGTGAAAATCTGGGACCTTCTGAAGAGGTGGCATACTAAAAAACGTTACATTAAACATTGAACTGCGTCTCCTGAAAATTATGTTTTTTAAAGTTTATGTATCATTTTCTCAGAATTTATTAAGGTTTGAATTATGAAATTTTGTACACTTATTTATAAACCCAATAAATATTGTATTTTGACTAAAGTTCAGTCTTGATCACACCATTTATGTTTCAATCACGTAGGTAACCGGTTTCGGTTATTTTTACATAACCATCATCAGACCCATGGCTCCCTTAGGATGGTTATGTAAAAATAACCGAAACCGGTTACCTACGTCATTGAAACATAAATGGTGTGATCAAGACTGAACTTTAGTCAAAATATAATAATCTATTGATCACTGTATTCCAAAAATGTTTACCAAAATTGCAATAAATATTGTCTCAAGAATAAATTTTTAAGTTCTGAGTATAAGCTGAGATATGGGGCGAAGTGCTTGGAATTTTGCATGAATTTTACATTGTACTTACAGAATTACAATTAAAAAAATATTAAAGTTCTCCTATTCGATGTATGTCCGCAGCTCGTGGTCTTGCGGTAGCGTTCTCGCTTCCCGCGCATGGGGTCCCGGGTTCGATTCCCGTCAGGGATTTTTCCTGCCTCGAGATGACTGGGCATTGTTGTGTCGTCTACATCATCAACATTCATCCCCATTACGGTCGGAGGAAGGCAATGGCAAACCACCTCCACTAGGACCTTGCCTGGTACGGCGGTGCGGGTCTCCCACATCTTCCACTACGTTCCTCGGATTATGGGACTTATTTAAAAAAACCTCATGAGTGAACTTACTATATGCAAATAGATTAAGCAGAAATCTCTTGAATAGCTTCTCAGAAGAAAGAACATATACACTGCTGGAAAAAAAATTGCAGCTCCAAAATGGAACTGTGCGACATAAATGAAACTTGGTATGTGTGTTTCTACACCTGTAATATGACGTCTAATGAAATTTCACGCCACTCGCGTAAGAGTAGCGCTAGTAGCGCCATTAGGAGGATGCAGTTCAGGTTTGCTTTAAATACTCGCTGTAACGGTCGTGGCTGTTATCTTTGAGGATTAGACGTCGTGAATTGATGTTAGTCAAGAATTTCTTTAAGGCGACAAAGACACCATTATCAACACCTCACTGATTTTGAACAAGGTCATGTAATAGGGCTCCGGGACGCTAGATGTTCCTTCTACGATATTGTTGAAAGACATGGCAGGAATGTAGCCACTGTACATGACTGCTGGCAGCTGTGGTCACGAGAGTGTACGGTTGCAAGCAGACCGTGGTCCAGGCCACATGACACTACTGAGAGGGGAGACTATTGTGTTCGTTGTATGGCTCTGGCGCATCATACTGCATCTGCAGCAGCAATTTGAGCAGCAGTTGGCAATTAACTGAAGGACAGCTCCGAGCCAGACGCCATTTAGCGTGCACTCCATTGACCCCAAACCACCGCCACTTGCGACTTCAGTGGTGTCAGACGAGAGCTCACTGGAGGTCAGGGTGGAGGTCTGATGTGTGTCTGGTGAAAGCTGGTTTTGCCTCGGTGCCAGTGATGGCCGTTTGTCTGTTAGAAGGAGGCCAGACGAGGGCCTGAAACCAACCCCCCTGCATGATAGACACACTGGACCTGCCCGTTTATGTAGGGTCTGGGGCTTGATTTCGAATTACAGCAGGAGCACTCTTATGGTTATTCCACGCGCCAAGACTGCAAGTTTATACGACCTTTGTGCCGCCGTTCATGAACAGAATACCAGGGGGAGTTTTCCAACAGCATAACGCACACCCACATACCGCTGTTGTAACCCAACATGTTCGACACAGTGTCGACATGTTGCCTTGGCCTGTTCGTTCATCAGATCAGTCTCCAATCGAGCACGTATGGAATATCATTGGCAGACAACTCCAGCGTCATCCATAAACAGCATTAATCGTCCCTGTTTTGACCGATCAGGTGGAACGGGTTGGGAACTCCAACCCACAAACTGAGTGGGTTGCGTTGTTTCGGGGGGGAGACCAGACAGCGAGGTCATCAGTCTCATCGGATTAGGGAAGGACAGGGAAGGAAGTCGGCCGTGCCCTTTCAAAGGAACCATACCTGCATTTGCCTGGAACGATGTAGGGAAATCACGGAAAACCTAAATCAGGATGGCCGGACGCGGGATTGAGCCGTCGTCCTCCAGAATGCGAGTCCAGTGTGCTAGCCACTGCGCCACCTCGCTCGGTCCCACAATCTGACATCATGCACCCGCACAACGCAATGCAAGCTGGTATTCAACATTCTGACGGCTAGAACGGTTATTAATGTACCAGCATTTCACATTTTCAATGGTTAATCTCACGCTTACATTAACCTGTGATCCTGCAATGTTAATCTCTTGAATGTGTTACCTAGACAAATGTATTCCAAATATTTCTTTGCTCTACATTAATTACGTCCTGGTGTCGCGTTTTTTTCGTCAGCGTATCGTTTTTTGAAAATAAAATTTTTAAACTCCATAAAAAAGATTCAGGATGCTTCCTTAAGAATGTAACAAGATATAGAGAATGCTCCACTGAACAATTTGAGGTAAGGAACCTGGGTCAGAGAAGCCAGTTCAAGGAGATATGGAAGTAAACTTGTCTACCGCTTTGTCTAGCACTACTGTCTTCCAGCGTATTTCCAACTAACATGTCTACAAGTTTGTATGTACTGTGCTGTTTACATCTACAGCTACATCATACTCCTCAAGCCACCTAATGGTGAGTGGCGGAGGGTACTTTCGGTACCACTATCTGATCCCTCCAACCCTATCCCACTCGCGAATAGTGCATGGGAAGAATGATTGTCGGTAAGCCACTGTATCTGCTCTAATTTCTCGAACTTTCTCCTGATTGTCAATACGCGAGATGTATGTGGGGGGGGGGGGGGGGAGGGGGGGGAAGTAATTTGTTATCCGACTCCTCCTGAAAAGTGCTGTCCCGGTATTTCAATAGTAAATCTCTCCGTGGTGCACAACGCCTCTCTTGTAAGGTCTGCCAGTGGAATTTGTTTAGCATCTCCGTAACGCTCTCTCGCCAGCTAAAAGATCCCGTGACGAAACGCGCCGCTCTTCTTTGGACCTTCTCTATCTCCTCTCTCAGCCCTAACTGGTAGGGATCCAAGATAGATGAACAATACTCAAGAATCGGGCGAACAAACGCCTTATAAGCCACTTCTTTCGTGGATGAGTTGCATTTACTTAAGATGAATATGAGTCTGGTATCTGCTTCTCCCACTATCTGTTTTATGTGATCATTACACTTAAGGTCGCTCTGGATAGTTACACCTAGATATTTTACGGCAGACGCTTTCTTCAGCTATTTGTCATCAATAGTGTAGCTATACAGTAGAGAATTTATTTTCCTATGTATGCGCAATATGTTACATTTATTTACGTTCAGGGTCAACTGCCAGCCTGCACCATTCATCGCTTCTCTGCAGGTCGTTCTGCAAATTCTTACTATCTTCTGGCGTTGCTACTTTGGTATAGACAACTGCATCATCTGTGAATAGCCTTAAAGAGTATCCGACGCTTTCTACTAGATCATTTATATACAGGGTGTTTCAGAAGTGATGGTCAGTATTCAGAGATATGACAGGAATGATCAATCTAAACAAAGAAGTCAAGAAAACACGGGCTCTAAAACTCGTGCATTAAGAGCTATGAGCAATTCTTTATCTCCGATATTGTGAAACAAATCTCTTCTACTGCAAGCTCTTTGCTTTTCATATTTTGGGAAGTGGTAGTATGGAGCAAAATAAGGAAAAAATGTCCAGTTAACATGTGCTCTAAAAGGCATACCTTAGGCGTTATGAGCACTTGTTCATCTTCTCTACTTCGAAACACAATCCTTCTAATAAACAAGTGCTCATAACTTCTAAGGTATGCCTTTTAGAGCACATGTTTACTGGACATTTTTTCCTTGTTTTGCTCCATACTACCACTACCCAAAATATGAAAAGCAAAGAGTTTGCAGTAGAAGAGATTTGTTTCACAGTATCGAAGATCAATAACTGTTCATAGCTCTTAAGGTGTGCGATTTAAACCCATGTTTACTTGACTTTTTTTGTTTCGATTGATCATTCCTGTCATATACCTAAATATTGACCATCACTTCCGGTACACCCTGTATATTGTAAACAGCAACGGTCCTACCACACTTCCCTGTGGTACTCCGGATATTACCTTTGTATTTGTCGATTTTGTTCCGTTAAGAGCGACTTGTTGAATTCCATCTGCAAGAAAGTCTTGAACCCAATCGCAAGTCTGCTCCGATACTCCGTAAGCTCTTATTTTTTTCATTAAATGCCATTGCGGGACAATGTCAAATGCCTTACTGAAACTAAGGAACGCGACATCAAACTGAGCGCCGTTGTTCAATGCGCTATGGATCTCAAGGAAGAACACAGCGAGCTGAGTTTCGCAGGATCTCTGTTTGCGAAATCCATGTTTATTTTTATAGAGGACATTTCCATTTTCCAGGAACGCCATAATTCTCGAGCATAAAACGTGTTCCAAATTCTACAATAGAGTGACGTCAATAATTGTGTGGATCTGTCTTACGGCCTTTCTTAAAAATGGGATAGATACCTTTCGTTGCTCAAGCGATCTACACTCCTGGAAATGGAAAAAAGAACACATTGACACCGGTGTGTCAGACCCACCATACTTGCTCCGGACACTGCGAGAGGGCTGTACAAGCAATGATCACACGCACGGCACAGCGGACACACCAGGAACCGCGGTGTTGGCCGTCGAATGGCGCTAGCTGCGCAGCATTTGTGCACCGCCGCCGTCAGTGTCAGCCAGTTTGCCGTGGCATACGGAGCTCCATCGCAGTCTTTAACACTGGTAGCATGCCGCGACAGCGTGGACGTGAACCGTATGGGCAGTTGACGGACTTTGAGCGAGGGCGTATAGTGGGCATGCGGGAGGCCGGGTGGACGTACCGCCGAATTGCTCAACACGTGGGGCGTGAGGTCTCCACAGTACATCGATGTTGTCGCCAGTGGTCAGCGGAAGGTGCACGTGCCCGTCGACCTGGGACCGGACCGCAGCGACGCACGGATGCACGCCAAGACTGTAGGATCCTACGCAGTGCCGTAGGGGACCGCACCGCCACTTCCCAGCAAATTAGGGACACTGTTGCTCCTGGGGTATCGGCGAGGACCATTCGCAACCGTCTCCATGAAGCTGGGCTACGGTCCCGCACACCGTTAGGCCGTCTTCCGCTCACGCCCCAACATCGTGCAGCCCGCCTCCAGTGGTGTCGCGACAGGCGTGAATGGAGGGATGAATGGAGACGTGTCGTCTTCAGCGATGAGAGTCGCTTCTGCCTTGGTGCCAATGATGGTCGTATGCGTGTTTGGCGCCGTGCAGGTGAGCGCCACAATCAGGACTGCATATGACCGAGGCACACAGGGCCAACACCCGGCATCATGGTGTGGGGAGTGATCTCCTACACTGGCCGTACACCACTGGTGATCGTCGAGGGGACACTGAATAGTGCACGGTACATCCAAACCGTCATCGAACCCATCGTTCTACCATTCCTAGACCGGCAAGGGAACTTGCTGTTCCAACAGGACAATGCACGTCCGCATGTATCCCGTGCCACCCAACGTGCTCTAGAAGGTGTAAGTCAACTACCCTGGCCAGCAAGATCTCCGGATCTGTCCCCCATTGAGCATGTTTGGGACTGGATGAAGCGTCGTCTCACGCGGTCTGCACGTCCAACACGAACGCTGGTCCAACTGAGGCGCCAGGTGGAAATGGCATGGCAAGCCGTTCCACAGGACTACATCCCTCATCTCTACGATCGTCTCCATGGGAGAATAGCAGCCTGCATTGCTGCGAAAGGTGGATATACACTGTACTAGTGCCGACATTGTGCATGCTCTGTTGCCTGTGTCTATGTGCCTGTGGGTCTGTCAGTGTGATCATGTGATGTATCTGACCCCAGGAATGTGTCAATAAAGTTTCCCCTTCCTGGGACAATGGATTCACGGTGTTCTTATTTCAATTTCCAGGAGTGTACAATAAATTACTGCCAGAAGGGGAGCAAGTTCTTTCATCTAATCTTTATAGAATCTTACAAGTATCTCATCTGGTCCTGACGCCTTTCCACTACTAAGCGATTGTAGCTGCTTTTCAACTCCACAATCGGTTATCTCAGTATCTGTCATTTCCACGTTCGTTTGACGACTGAAAGGAGGGACAGTGTTACGATCTTCCACAGTGAAACAGCTTCGGAAGACTGAATTTAGTGTTTCGGCCTTCTCTCTGTTACCTTCCATTTCGGTGCTGGTGTGGTCGCTACGAGAATGAAAAGATGATTTTGACCAACTTACTGATTTTACGTACGACCAAAATCCCTTAGTGTTCTTACTCAAGTCGACTGACAACGTCTTACTTTCAAAATCACTGAACGCCTCTCTCATTGCTCTCCTTACGCTCATTTTCGCTTCGTTCAGCTTTTGTTTGTCAGCAAGGTTTTTACTTCTCTTGAATCTGAAATGAAGTGGTCATTGTTTTCGTGGCGCTTTTCTAACACAGCTATTAAACCACGGTGGATCTCTCCCATCCCTTAAATCCTTACTTGGAACATACTTGTCTAGGGCATATTGAACGATGCCTTTGAATTTTTTCCATTTGTTCTCCACATCTTCGTCCTCATCACTGAATATTTGATGCTGACTGCTGAGGTATTTTGAAATTTGTATCCTGTCACCCTTGCTGAGAAAATATATCTTCCTTCCCTTCTTAAAATTCCTTATAGAACGAGTTGTCATAGATGTTGTCACAGTCATATGATCACTGATACATTCCTCTACGTTAACTGATTCGATAAGTTAAGATCTGTTTGTCGCCAGGAGGTCTAAGAGGTTACCCTCACGAGTTCGTTCTCTATCTGCCACAGGTAATTTTCGGACAAGACATGCAGAACAATGCCACACGACTCTTTATCTCTGGCACCAGATTTGATTGCATAGCACTCCCAACCTATACCTGGCAAGGTGAAGTCACCGCCCATTACAACGGCACGATCAGGAAAATTACTAATGATATTCTGCAAGTTTCGTCTGAAGTTCTCTTCAACTACAGATCCTGATCCAGGTGGTCTACAAAAGCATCCGACCACCATTTTTAACCGTTCTTTGATACTCAATTTGACCCAGATTAATTCACATTCGGAATCCGTGATAGCCTCGCTAGATTTTATCGAATTTTGTACTGCAATAAACACGCCACAATCTTTGGCGACTAACATATCCTTACGCTACACATGCCAATCGGAATTTGGGATGTCGTTGTCATTGACATTTGGTTTCAACCAGCTTCCTGTTCTCAAAAATACCTGTGCATTGTAACCTTCAGTAAACGATACTAATTTTGGGACCTTTCCTTAGATGCTCCTGTAGTTTACCAAGAACATATTAATCTTTTCTAT
This sequence comes from Schistocerca serialis cubense, assembly GCF_023864345.2. Taxonomy (NCBI): domain Eukaryota; kingdom Metazoa; phylum Arthropoda; class Insecta; order Orthoptera; family Acrididae; genus Schistocerca; species Schistocerca serialis. The sequence goes on along the minus strand of NC_064644.1, from coordinate 290,338,692 downwards.
CCCTGATCTGCGACGACTAAGATTCCCTGAGATCACTGTGGCTGATTTCACAGTCAAATCGTCTTTGATCCCAAGGAAGGGGTGCTCTAACCTAAAAAAGCCCCATGTGCACTCCACACGTACTCCGCTACCCTAGTAACCGCTTCCTGCGTGTAGTGGACGCCTGACCTATTAAGGGGAACCCTACAATTCTGCTCCCGATAGCGGAGGTGGAGGAATTCGCATCCGATACCGGCGCAGAGTCGTCTGAGCCTCTGGTTTAGACCTTCCACTCTGCTCCAAACCAGGCGACCGCGATTAACGATGCTACAAGTAGACTGCTTAGCCTGCACCCCGTGTGCTTTGCTAGTTGCCTTCGCCATATCAGCCAGCCGCCGCCATGAGCCGAGGATGCCCTCAGAACCCAAACAGCAGCTGTCATTCGTGCCGACATGTGCCACTACATGCAGCCGGTTGCACACAGTGCAGTCGATAGCCGCCGGCAGGGCCACCTCCACTTCACGGATGAGACCTCCCAGCAAACATACCGAGTGCACACTGGAATTTTTTCCGGCCTTGCCTGCTATCTCCCCGACGGGTTCAATCACTCGCCTAACATTGGAGATTTCAATGACAAGCATTCCCAAACCTCTGTGCATGTACATTCTTTATTTTCTGCAAGGAAAGAGGGAGGACGAACCTGATTAGTGGGAAGTCATGATGCAGATTTTTTTGCTTTACTTGTCAATAAGGTGTGTTGCTTGAGGCTTTCCCGACGGACATGTTATATATATGGTTCTCGGGCGAGACGTCGGATGTCATAGTGAAAACTCCACGACATTTCATCAGCGCAACTAGCCGACATCTTCAGGTGCGACGAGCACACTGCTAAGGCATGTTTTTTTTCTCTTTATTGTTATTTTTAAACCTGTTTACAGGCAGGCCAGCAGCAGCATACTACGCCGCTCTTTGGCCTCAGAGAAACACAAAACATACAAATTAAGACAACTAGAGAAAGAATACGGTGGGCATATAAACGGAGACAAACACTTTTTAAAATACATGGAGCCGTTCACGGGTGTAGAGTCCAAGATAAAATTTGTTCAGACACTTGGACACACACATAGACGAAAATTGTCACACATGAACGTAGGTGCACAAAACGAATAACACTGAACCACTTAAGCACAAACGACGGCACACACAGAAACACGAGGCATTGATCTATGGTGTGCGAATGTTCACTACGCGTGTACGAGTCTGGGGACCTGCCAAGAGAGGAGGAGGGGGGGTGGGAGAGGGAGCGGTGAGAGCAGAGATGCCACAGGCAGGGGAGATAGGGGGAGGGAGGAAGGGGGAGGGGAAGCCTGGGGGAAGAGGGGTGGAGGAAGGGGGGAAAGGAGAGAGAAGGGAGGGAGGGTGCCAAAAGGAAAAGACACAGGATGTGGGAGGGGAGGATCAAAGTTGATAGGAGGGATAGATGGAGGGAGGAGGACATCATCAGGGAGGGGGAGCTGGCGGAAGCCACCTTGGGAGAGGGTAAGGAGGGTGGAGAGATGGAGACCGGGTGGGATGTGGGAATACAGGCGCGGCAGTGGGCGGGGGTGGGAGAGGATGGGCGAGACAAGCGGGTGAGGAGGATCGAGTTTACAGTAGGTGTACAGGATCTATATCCTTTCAAGGAAAAGGAGGAGGTGGTGGAATGGAATGAGATTGTACAGGCTCCGCATGGGGGAGGGAGACGGATGCGATAGGCGAGGCGGAGAGCATGGAGTTCAAGGATTTGAAGGGATTTATAAAAGGTAGGGTAGGCGGAGATCCAGGCCAGATGGGCGTAACAAAGGATAGGGCGGATGAGGGATTAATAGGTGTGGAGTATGGTGGAGGGGTCCAGACCCCACGTACAGCCGGAAAGGAGCTTGAGGAGACAGAGTCGGGAGCATGCCTTGGCTTGGATTGTCCGGAGATGGGGGGGGGGATCCAGGAGAGGCGACGATTGAGGGTGACGCCAAGGTACTTAAGGGTGGGGGTGAGGGTGATAGGACGGCCATAGATAGTGAGATAGAAATCAAGGAGGCGGAAGGAAAGGGTGGATTTGCCTACAGTGATCGCCTGGGTTTTGGAGGGATTGACCTTGAGCAACCACTGGTTGCACCAAGAGGTGGACCAGTCAAGATGGGATTGGAGAAGGCGTTGGGAGCGCTGCAGGGTGGGGGCGAGGGCAAGGAAGGCGGTGTCATCGGCAAACTGGAGAAGGTGGACGGGGGGTGACGGCGGCGGCATGTCCGCCGTATACAAAAGGGGGGAGAGGACGGAGCCTTCGGGCACACCGGTGGAGGGAAAAAAAGGTTTAGGAATCCGTGTTGTGGATGGTGACGTAGGAACGACGGCGGGAGAGAAAGGAGCCGATCAGACGGACGTAGTTAATGGGAAGGGCGAAGGTTTGGAGCTTGAAGAGGAGACCGGAATGCCACATGCGGTTATAAGCACGTTCGAGGTCCAGGGAGATGAAGATTGTGAAGCGACGGGAATTAAGCTGTTCGGAAAGGAGATGAGTTAGGTGAAGGAGAAGGTCGTCGGAAGAGAAGGACAGCCGAAAACCACACTGGGTAACGGGAAGGAGGCGGTGCTGGCGGACATGCTGGTGGATGCGGCGGGTGAGGATAGATTCCAGGACCTTGCTGAAGACCGAGGTAAGGCTGATGGGACAGTAGGAGGAGACAGCGGACGGCGGTTCACCAGGTTTAAGGAACATCATGATACGGGAGGTTTCCACAGGTCGGGGTAGTAACCAGTGGACAGGACTACATTGTAGAGCCTGGCCAGGGTGGAGAGGAAAGAGACAGGAGCTTCACAAAGGTGACGGTAGGTGACACGATCGTGACGAGGAGCGGTGTTGCGTTTTGTGCGGAGTGTAGCAATGAGATCCTGTGTAGTGATAGGGGCATTAAGTTCCTTGTGTGCAATGTTGTCCAAGTACTGGAAACCAGGTGCGAGGGGAGGGACAGAGGTGTCAGTTTGATCGCGGACATCCGGGAAGAGGGAGTAATCGAACTGGGGATCATCGGGGATGGAAAAGACATCGGAGAGGTAGGAGGCAAAGTGACTGGCCTTACTAAGGGTGTCAGGGAAGGGGTGATCATCATCGAGAAGAGGATAGTAGGGGGAGGGTTTAGTTCCGGTAAGGCAATGGAAGGCTGACCAGAACTTGGACGAGTTTATAGGTAGGGTAGCATTTAAACAGTTGCATGTCTGTCACCAGACCCGGCATTTCTTAGCCATGAGCAAATTGCGAATGTGTCGCTGGAGTTGCCGGTGGCGTCGTAGTGTGTCCAAGTCACGCGTGTGGAGAAAGTCACGGTAGAGATGACGGGATTCACAGAGGAGGAGGACGGCCTGTGGGGGTAAGGTAGGACAATGGGGGTGGATGGCGACAGTAGGGACATGGGCCTCCATGGCCTCAGGCAAGGTCTGCTGGAGAAAGGAGGCGGCATGGGTTACATCGTCAGGGTGGTGGTAGGTGAAGGGGTGGCTATCGACCTGTGTGGAGAGGGTATCCCGGTAGGCATTCCAGTTGGCACGGGAATAGTCATGGACGTACTTTGGGGAGGGTCATTACGAGGGTCGGGGCAGGGGCGACGACCGTCTGAAATGGTAAGGAGGACAGGGAGATGGTCGCTACCAATAGTCTCCAGGACATCCACCATTATGCGGCCAAGGAGGTTAGGGGAGGAAAGGATAACATCGGGAGTGGAGTTCGATTCGGGACAGGTGTGCTGGGGGATGGGGATGAGGTCGCCTTGAAGGGAGGAGAGGAACCGATGCCACAGCCCTAACTGGGCGGCGGAACGACTATGGATGTTGAGGTCGGCAGTGATCACATAGGAGGAGAAGGTATGGTCAATGTGGGAGAGGAAGTCGAAGGGAATAGGGGCGTTAGGGCAGGCGGGCGGACATAGATGGTGGCGCAGGTGGCGGTAAGGCCGGGGAAGAAGAGACTAAGGATCAGGTGTTTGGTGGGATCAGGAAGGAGAGGTTGGAGCCGAACTGGGATCTGGTGGTGGTGACCAATGGCAACTCCGCCACGCGCAATCGGGAGGGGATTATCGGAGTGGTGAAGGAGGTAGGGCGAAGTGTGGACGGTGTGGTGGGGTTGGAGGAAGGTTTCATTGAGGAGGAAGGCATCCAAGTGGTGGGTGGCAAGGGTGTGCAGGAAGGGGTTCTTGTTGGCGGGAAGGGAGCGGATGTTGTTGAAAAGGATACAGTGCTGTCGCACCATGACAGGAATTTAGACGAGGGTGTCAAGATGGGAGAAGGTGAAATGGGCCTGGTTGTTGGAGTAGGTGGTGTACATTTTTAGGTGGAAAACGGAACAGGCGCTGAGGGATCTGTTAGAGGGTGTGGGGGCGCTGAAAAGGGTGAACATTCTGAAGGACGATGGTGAGGAATCTGATGATGTCCTCAGCGGTAGGGGATGGGCAAAGGGAATTGCCGGGAGGGGTGGGGGCGTCCAGAGGGCGGACAGGAACGGTGAGTTCAGGAGTGGTAGGTGGGGGTCGGGCCTTACATTTCTGGGAGTAAGTAGGATGAGGGAGGTTACAGGTATTACAGGAGGGGTGGGGGACTGGAGATTGGGGCACTGCTGTAAGAAGTGGGCTTGCCTACAGTGCGGGCAGATGGGGACCTCGCGGCACTCAGATGTCGGGTGTGCATTATACCACAAGCACCTCTGGCAGCAGAGGGATTGAGGAGGGGAATCGGAAGGGTCAACTTGGTAGCATTGGTGAAAAAGAAGGGCACCCTCCTTCAGGAGACGGTCTATGGAGGGGGTGTGTTCGGAAAAGACCTGCATAAGGTGGGTGGGGATGGCTGAGTTGCGGATGTGGCGAACTGCGCACACCTCCAGATGGGGCTGCGCCTTGACCTCCACCAACACCTCCTCCTCCGTGATTGTCAGACTAAGCCGAGTGATCACAGCGGTGAGGGTCGGCAGGCGACGCGGGGGTTGGGGTTGGCGGGAGGGAGGTGGGGAAGGGGCAGGGGTGAGGGAGGCATTAGGGCCAAAGCGGGTGACAGGGATGCGGGAAAGGAGATCTGTGTGAAGGGTAGGGCTGGTGGAGGAGATGAGGACCTAATCATGGCGAGGAGTGAGGAGGGAGATGGGGGCACCGGGAAAATGCTGGCGAAGGAAGAGGGTGAGGTTCTGGGCCTCAAGAAGGGAGGATCAGGACGGGAGAGGAGGTAGCGGTGGGAGGAGGGGGAGGAGGAGGAGGAGGGGGAGGGGGCAGGGACAGGCGGCGAGACATCCATGGCATCCTGGACAGGGGAAGGGGGACAAGGCAGAGCCTTTTTAGATGCAGAGGAGGCAGGGGTGGCACTGGGGCCTTTGACAGCGGCCGTGGAGGTATGGGGGACAGGAGCAACTGGACGGTGGCGTGGAGATGGTGAGGGTGATGGCGACGGCGATGATGAAGACGATGAAGAGGGAGAAGGGGAAAGTTGAGCGTGGGCTGTGGCCCTCTGGGCCACCACCCTAGCGGGGTCCGTGGAAACGGAAAGAGCAGAGGGGGGGGGGGGGGGGGGAGCGGAGGGAAGGGATCAGAGGAGGCGAGGCAGGAATGAGCTGGGGATGGAGCAACAAAAAGTGTGGGAGATGGGAGAGTGAGGAGTGGGGGGATGGATTGAGGGGGGGGGATTGGGCACACCACGTGATGTGGTGGCGGAAGAGGGAGATGTGTATACTATGGCAGTGGTGGTGGCTGTAGTGGTGGTGGTGGGGGTTGACATGGTGATAAGGGGAAAATCACAGGACAGGACAAAGAAGCAAACGAGGGATGGACAAGGCGACGAGAAACACAGTGTAAAAGGGACGGAGAAACGATGAAGGAGACTGGGGCCGAAACCCCACTCTGCTGCTGCTGGCGGGGGAGGCGACCTGGCTGGCCGGCCGGTGGGGACGCTGCTGCTGCTGGAGGCTGGCTGGGACCGCTGCTGGCTGCTGGCTGGGACCGCTGCTGGCTGCTGGCTGCTGTCAGGAACCGCTGCTGGTTGCTGGCAGGAACCACTGCTGGTTGCTGGCAGGAACCGCTGTTGGCTGCTGGCTGGGACCGCTGCTCGGTGCTGGCTGCTGGCTGGACTGCTGCAGGGTGGCTGGCACCTGCAATAGACCTATCGCTTCGATTAGAATCGGACAGCCACAATCGAAGAGCTCTATCCTTCCGGATTACCGCCGGAGATGCCAAGGCATGACCAGAGCCCCCTATTTATGCCAATCTTAGGCAGGAAGTGCGCATGCGTGGAGGTGCCAATATTCGGAGGCCAATAGCGACGATATCAACCGATAGCTGGAAGGACAGCAACGCCACCTGCAGGATAAAGAACCAAAGACTTTGGCGCACGCGCGGTGGCTGCCGCTGCTGTTCCGCGCTGCCATCGGCTGCCCCAGCGACCTCTGTCGGAAGCCGTAAGCAATAATGCTCGTCCGCGTAGGCGCGTGACTATCCTCCCGTTGTCAACAGAATATTTATGTTGCTGGCGAATCGTCATCCGTCGTATGACCGATAGTACTCCTCTCTGCTCGATGCGACTTCAATATGGCCACTGCTGGATCCAAAGCTGTACTGAGCTGAAAGCTCGTGTCTCTGTTTACAAGATTCGTCGAGCTACGTATTTGCACTGCTTCCTTAATAACACTGTCCCAGTACGAACTCGTCGATGCGAGAGTTTTGGTGTGTTAATAATTCATCGAATGGCCTGTACTGAGACAATGCTCGGCCACTGCAGACTTCTCTGGTTGCTCCAGACGAGTGTATTGTCGGTGTTCAGTACATCTCTCTTCTACAGTGCGACAAGTTTGTCCGATGTATGACATACCGCAGCTACAAGGAATCTCGTAAACACCGATGACTGGAGTGCTCTCTCCTCGAAGTCTTTCATAAAATGATTAGCCACAATGGATGACAAGCGACTACCCATTGCGGCGCCGTCAGTCTGTTCAAAGTATTGTCCATTAAATAAAAAGTACGTCAAAGTGAGCACATGTTGGAATAAGTCTAAAAGTTCCCCATCCAGCTTCTCACTAATGAGCAACAACGATTCCTGCAATGGTACTCGAGTAAGAAGTGAGACTACGTCAAAACTTACGAGTACATCTGATGGTGCGAGTCGTAAGTTCTTGAGCTGACAAGTAAAATCTTGTGAGTTACGGATATGATGCTCACACTTTCCTACAAAAGGGCTCAGTTGCGCTGCCAGATGTTTCTCGAGATTATACGTTGGTCCCCCAATATTACTCACAATAGGCCGCAGTGGCACATTATCCTTGTGAATTTTAGGCAATCCTTATAGCCTGGGAGGTATGGGCGCCTGTGTACGTAGTCTCTTAGCAACCACATCGGAGATTGTGCTGTTTTTGAGGAGCTCCAAAGTCTTTCACTGAATTTTGGCTATGGGGTCCTTATTTAGTATGCGATATGCAGAGTCATCCAAAAGCTGGTGCATCTTGCTCAGATACATTGACGTGGAGAGGATAACAGTCGCATTTCCCTTATCCGCCGGTAAAATCACAATATCAGGATCTTCTCGTAGGGATCGAACCATTGACCTCTCTGCAGCTGTTATATTGTTCTTAGGCACTTGAGCCCGTGTCAGAGCATGGCAAGTCTCGCACCGGATCTCCTCGGCAGAGTCCCTGGGAAGTTTTAGGATGCCTTGTTCGACGGAGCTAATGATGCCCAGAACAGGTGGTGTCCTTGGAGCGGGTGCGAACTTCAGTCCCTTCTCCAAGACCGATACCGCCGCGTCAGACAAAGGTTTGTCCGCTAGGCTGTATACAGTTTGTCTACGAACTTCGTCAATAAGGTGGCTCTGTTGCATCATATTCACATTGTCCCATGACAGAACGTGTTATGGATCAACGGTAGACCCATTCATTACTCAGTGCTATTTAGAGACGCACAGCACAATGTGATGGAGTAGTACTAGTACAGTTTCGCTGAACTCAGTGAACCTTCACCGGTTGAGAGGGTATAGGGTGTTATTTCAGTAATTACAGCATCGAGCAAATTTAGGAAGAACTTGTCGGTGTAAGCCCATTTATCGGTATGAGGTTACGCCAACCCTCTCTCTACCCTGGTCTGGATACATGCACTGATTCATTTGTCAAGGGTGTCATAAAGTCGTATTAGCCTCTACTGATGCAAGCTAGCCTACAGTTGTTGCAACTGGTCCTTTATATCTTGGATACTGGCACACGGACAGATATGACAAATGGTTCAAATGGCTCTGAGTACTATGGGACTTAACTTCTGAGGTCATCAGTCCCCTAAACTTAGAAATACTTAAACCTAACTAACCTAAGGACATCACACACGCACATGCCAAAGGCAGGATTCGAACCTGCGACCGTAGCAACAGCGCGGTTCCACACTGTAGCGCCTAGTACCGCTAGGCCACTTTGGCTGGCCAGAAGTGACATCCAAGCTGGTCCCACACATGTTCTGCCAAGGAAACACCTGGGGATTTTGCTGTGCCCTGGGTCATCATCAGTTCACGCTTCCCTGTCAAAGCACCACTCCAAATGAGCCATCTGTTTTGTGGTATTAACTGCAGCCGTACATGCGAAGGTAATTCCCCAGCTAGGCTGATGTTCGATTCCGAGCAATAATGTGGCATGATGCAGAATTTCTTGTCATTGCATAGCAGATTAGAAAGGAATACAATTTGCTTGGTGCAAAATACAACGATCGTGCCTGGTGGTGGTCAGACGTGGTCGACCATAACCTTGATGACAAGAAAGACTGTCGTCACGTTCCCATGCAGTCCAACATCACTGTCACTTCTGAATGCTATCTGGATACTGGACAATTCGACCAGCTGGATAAACGGAGACCCACAATGAGGTACCTATCAAACTCCGTCAGGTGCTGATAATGCTGTCTGAAACTATGTGGCATTTCTGTGTCTTTCAAAGTGAACACTCGACATCTGAAGCTGTTTCCGTCTTTTATACAGCCAAAAAGGCCTTGTAATAACGCTAAACTTGAACAATACTATATTACCCTCTGGTGGTCGTTCGGTAAAATTTTATTTACGACAGCAGCGGTGTAGTGGGCAGTGACTGTTAAATGCTGGGTGGCATGATGGGAGCAAAAGAAGGCGTGTCAGCCAATGGCAGAGGATCAGGTAAACAATGTGTTTCGAAGTAATATATTCGGAAGAAAGGATGAAACATTGCTATAAACGAAGATTATAAATTTAATTACGCCTTGTTTGAATCAAAGCAGTTCAAACTGTGCCAGTATCTGCAAACCAAGGACAGCGTTACAAAACGTGATATATTCTTAAAAGCACTGAAATATTTCTCAGCTCTTTGCTGTTACACAAGCGATCTGCGCAAACACACTGATTGAGTGGATCAATGTTTTTAGTTAAATTATGGGAGGTGGTAGGTGGATCAATGTTTTTTAATTAAATCGTGGGGGAAGGTACGTGAATCAATATTTTTTAAAACATATCGAACGTACGACACTCTTATGAATAAATGTTAATCCACCTACCTTCTCCCAACATTTAATTAAAAAGCACTGATCCAGTTACTCAGTGTGTTCGTGCAGATCGATTGAATAGTAATTTCACCACCACATTTGACACATTCTCGTGTTTGTGCAATTAATCCATGAGACATGCACAACACGACATCGCCATGCAGAGCTAAATCACTTAAATCACTCCACTCTATAGAAGTAACTGCCATAATCACAAAAACCGAAACAATATGGAATGAAGTAATCATACCTCGTAGTCTACGATAACAAGATCAGTGCAAATCATCATGCCGCACTGCATATTCGTATATGCTGCCAAAACAAAACTGCGAATGTCATTTGATACCACACACTATTAACAGACTGGCTAACACCAAAGTCACATATTTCCTAGCACTCAATGCTTGTTGCCAACATTAACACACTGCACCATCACTGCCATAAATAAAATTTAACCGCTCATTCTAACTGTCATGGAGGAGTGCGACTACAATCATTTACATATCTGATATCTGATGATGTATGTGTATGTGTATGAAGTTACACTGAGGTTCGACCATGTCTTCTGGATGCTTCACTTTTTATGTGAGGCAATGTGCATGTATATGTGTGTGCGTATATATATGAGCATTTTCTTCTCAACCATGACATTAAATTAGTTATGTGAGACATGAGCCTCAAAAAATCTCTTTATGATGTAGCAACAGCGACAGACATTTGCATCCCAGCATTAAGCCAAAAGCGCTACAATTAACGATAAAAAGTGATGACATACTGTTCAATTTAAATTTAACCAAAGAATACAATAAGCAAGTGAAATTTTTTCATGCGGACATACTACGCAACTGTTTCTCAGGTAGTATATCTGCTACACAATCAGAGAAACCATATCAGCCAAATGCTTTTCTTATATGTATAAATTACCTACTGCATTCTCATCTGACCTATGAAATTCTACTATGCAGAGACTATTGTATCTACATCTATATCTGTACTCTGTGAACTGTTGTGAAGTGCATGACAGAGTATGTCCCACTGCATCAGTTATTAGGGTTTTTTCACATACCATTCAGGTATGAAAAGTGAAAAAAAATGATTCTTCAAATGCCTCTGTCTTTGATACAATTAATCTAATCTTATCCCAATGATACCTATGAGAGCATTATGTAGGGGGTGTAGTATATTATTAGAGTACTGTAATATCAATACTTAAATAACAAACAAAGCGATTAAGTGCAGTGTATAAGTTGCATCTGAAGTATCTTGCAGCAATTACTTTAATGAACCTATATTTTAACAGTACCTAATATATATGAACATGTATATTATAGCTGTTTGCTCTACACTACAGAAAATAATTTTATTCTGAGGAAGTCATTATGTCAGCATAATACAAGGAATGTATATTTATCTTCTGCATCGTTAACAGAACTGTGGGAAAGCAGCTGCATGATAAGTTGAGAAACTGAGGCAGATTTATTCCCACTCTCAAAAAGAAATGTGCAAGTGATTGGCATTCCGTACACCAAACAAGTAAAGGTCCACCAGCACTATCTTGGTCTCAGCTTTTCAAACAAACCCCACAGAGAACCCGTACAGTTTCAATGAATAAATTAAAAAGTAAAGGAAAATTTAGTCAAGGCAATGTAATAATGGACCTACTTTTAAAATATAACACTATTTGAAATAATAAAATGTTATATTGTAGAATACTTAATTAGGAGAAGATACTCAATATGTAATGTCTTAAAAGTCATTAAGCTCTGTGTGATATTATGTCACAAACATAAAACACTGTACTAAATTAAAGTAGTCACTTTCTGAAAATATGGTTGAAGTTATACTATTACGTATTTAGTTTCATTTAAACCCTCATGTTACTGAGTTACTGGAAATACGAGCTTGGTACTAAATTGATAATGAATTTTGTAAGCATACTGTATTGCCAAAATTAAAGTATAATTTACATTTCTGTGATATACTCTAATCTATTCTGTTCTATTCTATTCCCTTGCAACCACAAGACGATGCAGAAGGATATTTTACAGACAGCTGGTTCAGATGAAGGAAGTAAAATACACATGAGAATTTTCAAAGCTGTAAACAAAAAAAAAATTCTCTTGTGGAAATGGTTGAAAGAAGAATAAAAAATTATTTAATATGTACTGTATTTATATAATTCTAAGGAGAGACATTTCTGTAAAGTAGTTTTCAGAGTTCCATCTTGAGAGATAACTGAAGCAGAAAAACTAAAGCAAAAATGTTAGAAAACTTGAAAGAACAATCTTATTAAGGAAGCAATATTGGAAAAAGGAGGTAAATTAGAAACAGTATTCATCGTATCCATAGGTGGTCCAGAAAAAGAAAATATATTTAATGAAAGCATATCTTTGTGAAATGGGATATTTTGGATGGGAATTCAGTTCATGTATTTGCAATATAACTGAAGAAAACGTTCCAAAATCTATGATCAACAAAACCCTCCAAAAATCTTGATCAGATTCAGAGGATTGAAATTATTTTTAATTCAATTCTGGGGAAACCGATTCTAAAGAAAAAAAAATGTGGTTGTCCAATATGGGTCCATACCTTTCGCTAGAAGTGTTGAAATATACTTACCATGTCGATTTTTTTTTAGAATTTATTCTTTTATTCGCTATTGATGAAGGGAGGTCAGACAGTTATAGAACTATATTGTCACAGTGACGTATTGTGGAGTGATGAAGAGTGGCAGGCAAGACTTTTAAAATGCATCTTTTATATACATTGTACATATCACTTGTTGTATTGATATTGTCATGTGTGGAGCCACCAACAGATAACAGTGTTGTACATTATCTTTGAACTAGTAAACTGGCCAGTTTCTGAACGTAAAAAAGGTATAGTTCAGCAGAGTACCACATAAGACAAGTATCAGAGATAACCCTCAAAATACATTAGTCTAATAGTAAATAATTCAATTTGAGAAAAACGATAACAATAAATAGGGTGTTATTCAATCTGTATATTGAGCAAGCAGCAAAGGAAACAAAAGAAAAATTCGGAGTAGGTATTAAAATTCATGGAGAAGAAGTAAAAACTTTGAGGTTCGCCGATGACATTGTAATTCTGTCAGAGACAGCAAAGGACTTGGAAGAGCAGTTGAATGGAATGGATAGTGTCTTGAAGGGAGGATGTAAGATGAACATCAACAAAAGCAAAACGAGGATAATGGAATGTAGTCGAATTAAGTCGGGTGATGTTGAGGGTATTAGATTATGAAATGAGACACTTAAAGTAGTAAAGGAGTTTTGCTATTTGGGGAGTAAAACAGCTGATGATGGTCGAAGTAGAGAGGATATAAAATGTGGACTGGCAATGGCAAGGAAAGCGTTTCTGAAGAAGAGAAATTTGTTAACATTGAGTATAGATTTAAGTGTAAGGAAGTCGTTTCTGAAAATATTTGTATGGAGTGTAGCCATGTATGGAAGTGAAACATGGACGATAAATAATTTGGACAAGAAGAGAATAGAAGCTTTCGAAATGTGGTGCTACAGAAGAATGCTGAAGATTAGATGGGTAGATCACATAACTAATGAGGAAGTATTGAATAGGATTGGGGAGAAGAGAAGTTTGTGGCACAACTTGTCCGTAAGAAGGGATCGGTTGGTAGGTTATGTTCTGAGGCATCAAGGGATCACCAATTTAGTGTTGGAGGGCAGCGTGGAGGGTAAAAATCGTAGAGGGAGACCAAGAGATCAATACACTAAGCAGATTCAGAAGGATGTAGGTTACAGTAGGTACTGGGAGATGAAGGAGCTTGCACAGGATAGAGTAGCATGGAGAGCTGCATCAAACCAGTCTCAGGACTGAAGACCACAACAACAACAGGGTGGTAAAGGTTTAAATGAAGTTCTAGATTAGATGTACTTTTCATTCCAACACATTAATGGTGGGGAGGTCCTCCAAGATGTAGAATGTGTCAAAATAACTAGAATACATAGTAAATATTTAGAAAGAAAAACAAATATGCTAATGTACCTTCCACAGATCCCAAGCGAAATAGTCCTCAAGGACATGGAATAAATCAAAAAATCTTAAATGTATTTTTATTTCAAAGGTAATCAATAACTTGTCACAAAGGTGCTTGTAATAATTCTTAGGCATTTGTAGGCATACATCAACAAATAGAGATATCATTTTAGAAAAACTTATTTACAATGATTTAAGTATTGTACTGAACATGTACAGAAGTCAGACTGTACTAATACTTGCGTTATTTGATATTATTAGTAATATACACAAATAAGTTGAGTCTACTAAAAAAGTATCAGTGGAGTACAAGAACCTGGGCATCAATGGATTCATTAGGCTGTTATTGAACTGAATTTTGTCAGTAGTTAACCTTTTTATGTCTGCTGGCAAGATTGAAAATGGGGATTCCTGAATAATGGCCACCATTCTGGACCAAAGTATTGATTCTATCAAGTGAGCTGTTGGTTTGAAACAGACATACATTTTTAATGGCACATTTTATTAATTATATATATTGGGAAGCCATCACTCCCTCATGAAACTTGCCATTGATGTGGAGGCTTGCGTGCCTCAGTGATACAGATAGCCATACCGTAGGTGTAATTACAATGGAGGAGTATCTGTTGAGAGGCCAGACAAATGTGTGGTTCCTGATGGGGGGCCAGCAGCCTTTTCAGTAGTTGCAGAGGCAACAGTCTGGATAACTGACTGAGTTGGTCTTGTAACACTAACCAAAATGGCCTTGCTGTGCTGGTACTGCGAACAGCTCAAAGCAAAGGGAAATTCCAGCAGTAATTTTTCCTGAGGGCATGCAGCTTTACTGTATGGTTAGGTGAAGATGGTGTCCTCTTGGGTAAAATATTCCGGAGGTAAAATAGTCCCACATTCAGATCTCCAGGCGGAGACTACTCAAGTGGACATCGTTATCAGGAGAAAGAAAACTGGCGGTCTACGGATCAGAGCATGGAATGTCAGATCCCGTAATCAGGCAGGTAGGTTAGAAAATATAAAAAGGGAAACGGATAGGTTAAAGTTAGATATAGTGGGAATTAGTGAAATTCCGTAGCAGGAGGAACTGACTTCTGGTCAGGAGAATACAGGGTTATAAATACAAAATCAAATAGGGGTAATGCAGGAGGTTTAATAATGAATAGGAAAACAGGAATGTGGGTAAGCTACTACAAACGACATAGTGAATGCATTATTGTGGCCAAGATAGCTACAAAGCCCATGCCTACTACAGTAGTACAAGTTTATATGCCAACTAGCTCCGCAGATGACGAAGAGATTGATGAAATGTATGATGAGATAAATGAAATTATTCAGATAGTGAAGGGAGACGAAAATTTAATAGTCATAGGTGATTGGAACTCGATAGTAGGAAAAGGAAAAGAAGGAAACGTAGTAGGTGAATACGGATTGGGAGTAAGAAATGAAGGAGGAAGCCGTCTGGTAGAATTTTGCACAGAGCATAACTTAATCATAGCTAATACTTGGTTCAAGAATCATAAAAGAAGGTTGTATACATTGAAGAATCCTGGAGATACTAGAAGGTCTCGGATAGATTATATAATGGTAAGACAGAGATTCAGGAACCAGGTTTTAAATTGCAACACATTTCCAGGGGCAGAAGTGGACTCTGACCACAATCTATTGGTTACGAACTGTAGATTAAAACTGAAGAAACCGCAAAAAGGTCGGAATTTGAGGAGATGGGACCTGGATAAACTGACTAAACCAGAGGTTGTACAATGTTTCAGGGAGAGCATAAGGGAACAATTGACAGGAGTGGGGGAAAGAAATACAGTAGAAGAAGTATGGATAGCTTTGAGAGATGAAATAGTGAAGGCAGCAGAGAATCAAGTAGGTAAAAAGACGAGGGCTAATAGAATTCCTTGATAAACGGAAGAGATATTGAATTTAATTGATGAAAGGAGAAAATATAAAAATACAGTAAATGAAGCAGGCAAAAACGAATACAAACGTCTCAAAAATGAGATCGACAGAAAGCGCAAAATGGCTAAAGGGATGGCTAGAGGACAAATGTAAGGATGTAGGGCGCATTTCACTAGAGGTATGATAGATACTGCCTACAAGAAAATTAAAGAGACCTTTGGAGAAAAGAGAATCACTTGCATGAATATCAAGATCTCAGATGGAAACCCAGTTCTAAGTAAAGAAGGGAAAGCAGAAAGGTGGAAGGAGTATATCGAGAGTCTATACAAGGGCGATGTTCTTGAGGACAATAGTATGAAAATGGGAAAGGATGTAGATGAAGATGAAATGGGAGATATGATACTGCGTGAAGATTTTGACAGAGCACTGAAAGACCTGAGTCGAAAAAAGGCCCCAGGAGTGGACAACATTCCATTAAAACTACTGACAGCCTTGGGAGAGACAAGCCTAACAAAACTCTACCATCTAGTGAGCAAGACGTATGAGACAGGCGAAATACCGTCAGACTTCAAGAAGAATATAATAATTCCAATCCCAAAGAAAGCAGGTGTTGACAGATGTGAAAATTACCGAACTATCAGTTTAATAAGCCACGGCTGCAAAATACTAACACGAATTCCTTACAGAAGAATGGAAAAACTGGTAGAAGCCGATCTCGGGGAAGATTAGTTTGGATTCCGTAGAAATGTTGGAACACGTGAGGCAATACTGACCCTACGACTTATCTTAGAAAATAGATTAAGGAAAGGTAAACCTATGTTTCTAGCGTTTGTAGACTTAGAGAAAGCTTTTGACAATGTTGACTGAAGTACTCTCTTTCAAATTCTGAGGGTGGCAGGAGTAAAATACAGGGAGCGAAAGGCTATTTACAATTTGTACAGAAACCAGATGGCAGTTATAAGAGTCGAGTGGCATGAAAGGGAAGCAGTGGTTGGGAAGAGAGTGAGACAGGGTTGTAGCCTCTCCCCGATGTTATTCAATCTGTATATTGAGCAAGCAGTAAAGGAAACAAAAGAAAAATTCGGAGTAGGAATTAAAATCCATGGAGAAGAAATAAAAACTCTGAGGTTCGCCGATGACACTGTAATTCTGTCAGAGACAAAAAGGACCTGGAAGAGCAGCTGAACGGAAAGGAATGTGTCTTGAAAGGAGGATATAAGGTGAACATCAACAAAAGCAAAATGAGGATAATGGAATGTAGTCGAATTAAGTCGGGTGATGCTGTGGGCATTAGATTAGGAAATGAGATGCTTAAAGTAGTAAATGAGTTTTGCTATTTGGGGAGCAAAATAACTGATGATGGTCAACGTAGAGAGGGTATAAAATGTAGACTGGCAATGGCAAGGAAAGCGTTCCTGAAGAAGAGAAATTTGTTAACATCGAGTATAGATTTAAGTGTCAGGAAGTCGTTTCTGAAAGTATTTGTATGGAGTGTAGCCATGCATGATAGTGAAACGTGGTCGATAGATAGTTTAGACAAGAAAAGAATAGAAGCTTTCGAAATGTGGTGCTACAGAAGAATGCTGAAGATTAGATGGGTAGATCACATAACTAAAGAGGAGGTATTGAATAGAATTGGAGAGAAGAGAAATTTGTGGCACAACTTCATTAGAAGAAGGGATTGGTTGGTAGGGCATATTCTGAGGCATCAAGGGAGCACCTATTTAGTATTGGAGGGCAGCATGTAGGGTAAAAATCGTTGAGGGAGACCAAAAGATGAATACACTAAACAGATTCAGAAGGCTGTAGCTTGCAGTAGGTACTTGGAGATGAAGAAGCTTGCACAGGATAGAGTAGCGTGGAGAAATGCATCAAACAAGTCTCTGGACTGAAGACCACAACAACAACAACATCGGGAAGCAGTATTTAATATCCATAGTTCCATAAACAAGCCTGTGCAGCATGTTCTTGAGTTCACACCACAAGTAATTCTCATTACACGCTTTTGGAGCTGAAAAGCATTAGATTGACTTGTTGTGTTAGCCCAAAAAATAATCCCGTATGATATTATGAAATGTAAGTAAGTGTAGTTGCATTTATTATCAAGCTCTAATCCCAAGAATTTAAAAATGTCAACTTATGCTCAGTTTAGCGAGCTTGAAATGGAGTGTTATATACTTTACAGAGTAAAAATAAATGTTTCAGGTTATATTAAATTTTTATAGGAATCAAAACTGTTGCTTTAAGATGAAGATGAAAATGAAAATTATGCAACAAGACCAATTTCAGCAGGAGAGTCATAACTGGAAAAGGAACAAAATACTTCATAAGATATTTCAGGAAATAGGAGGTGTGCTTACAATTAAGCAGTTTGTTCTAGGGCATTACGTTTGTGATGGAACAGCTCTTTGAGCAACGAGCAATGTCACTCGCATGAGTGCATTTACAGGTCTGAGGGAAAGGGCACGGTTGCACGTATGCTTATTTCCCAAACAGCAAAATCTTTCCAGGCAAAGAACTAAAACTGGCTAAAATCATACCCTAGGAAATCGCGACATATTAGGAAAATATGGCAAAATATTTGTGACAAGCAAGAATGAAAATGTCAATGGTGGTTGTTTCACCCACAACAATATTATCCTTTGTTTTCTAATCAGACAGAGGTCACAAAATCGAATGAATTAATTCCTGAGAGAATACTATTTTATATGTAAATAACATAGAATATTTCAGAACATACTTCTATTACATGAATAAGTAAGTCCTAGAACGTGTTATAAACGCTATGCTGCAAAGAATATAAACATGTTTATATTTTAAGATATTAATTTAGCATAACATCACATAACAGAAAAAAATAATTTTAAAGATAATTATGTACAAAACACATACATTTTTATTTCAGCCTTTAGCATGGAAATCTGCAAGAAATTGTCCACTGAGTTATTTCTTAGATTACTTTTGTAGAATTCACATTACATACCTTTTTTTGTACATAAGGCTGTATGTCAAAATATTATCATAACCTTTACTTATTGGTATCTTGAGAAAATTCACGCATATAATTCTGTATGTAGACCATGTTGTTGAGTGTCACTTTGCTTTGGGAAACAGTGTCCATTCAGGTACCATGGCGTTGCAAACCTGTATATTGCGTATGTCCTTTATATTGATCAGTCGAATCATATCCCTTGCTGTGTGCCATGTCGTGGCAAATTCTGGGTGCTAAAAACGATGTTCGATTGTGTCCTCTGAACTGCAATTTGGCATCCAGCTGACGGTTCTAACTGGATGAAGTAATGCCTGGAGCTGGTCACTATTGCCCGGTTTATCACTTTGCACGCTGTCGATCTTGCGCCTTCTGGTGTTATTTTCATCGCTAAATTCTCCCACACGATTTCTCAATTGTGCTGTGGTAGTCGTAGCTCCCATTTACTAGGAATTGGTATTTCTCTAAGAGCTATGGCCATGTTACGAACTCTTCCCTTCTTCCCTTGTTTAGGACATATGTTGCTATGTAATTTTTATTGAGATAATAATTTGGGACGAATTAATGAGCGTCGGACACTGACAACAGTAACTGGCGATAGTTTTGCTTGGGCAATATTTCTGAAATGGTTCAACGGCTGGTCAGTGTGGTCCCTTTTCTATTACAAAATGGTTCAAATGGCTCTGAGCACTATGGGACTCAACTGCTGAGGTCATTAGTCCCCTAGAACTTAGAACCAGTTAAACCTAACTAACCTAAGGACATCACAAACATCCATGCCCGAGGCAGGATTCGAACCTGCGACTGTAGCGGTCTTGCGGTTCCAGACTGCAGCGCCTTTAACCGCACGGCCACTTCGGCCGGCTTTCTATTACACAATTAGTTCTGTCGGCGAGTAGTGCTGCGCTCTTTACGTATATGTCCGTTAGTGCCAGTCCACCCTCCTTTAACTGCAGCGTGCAGGTCTACAGAGAGACCTTAAAGACTTTGCCCCTCCATATAAACCAATATATCGCTTGCTGTGTAACCCTCCCTAGTTTTTTGGGCATGAGTGGGACCCGAGGTAAGTACCGCTCTTTTGGGAGTATTTGTGTGTTGCGTAGGTTGATTTTTTCTGTCGTAGCTAAATTTCTACCTGCATGGATTTTTACTACCGCTCTTAGTAGTGTCAAGCGCCAATGACGAGCTCCCATTCTTTGTGGGTTATTTGTCGTAATGACTCCTAGCACTTGTTAATTTTTGGCAGTAAACAAATCCCATTATACATTCCACTTATTATTTGCAATTAGAACACCATAGTCTTTTGGGGTAAACAATTGCACCTGTAGCTATTTCGTGCCGGCGGAGGATGTTATATAAGATGTCAACAGTTCCTGAATTTTCCATGAAAACATCCTAATCATCGGCGTAAGCTCTGCACGTGAGCCGTTCATTTCCTATTGAAATTTCTTAACACTCCCAACATATGGTATGACGGAGAGGTTCTAAATCAATTGCATATAACGTCACAGATAACGGTCGGCCTTCGGTTCAAATGGTTCAAATGGCTTTGAGCACTATGGGACTTAACTACTGTGGTCATCAGTCCCCTAGAACTTAGAACTACTTAAACCTAACTAACCTAAGGACATCACACACATCCATGCCCGAGGCAGGATTCGAACCTGCGACCGTAGCGGTCACGCGGTTCCAAACTGACGCGCTTAGAACCGCACGGCCACACCGGCCGGCTGGTCGGCCTTGGGTAGAAAAGAATTTTATCCTCAGAATACAAGAATTCCTAGAGGCCGCCCAACCTACGCGAGCTTGGCAGCACAAGCGAGGACGTAGCTCTCTCTGCCCTGCCTGCAGACAACAGTTACCCTCGTGGAAAAAACAAGTTTCACTCGAAGCTTAGTCAGAAGTGACGTCAAAATGACGCGTGTCTGTCGAGCAGTTTTGTCGAGTTACACGAGTGCATCCAGCTTTATGGAAGTAAGGCGTGTGAAGGACGTAAGGTTGTTTGAGGTGCGGTAAGGCTTCACTTCAAGCTGATTCAGTAGTGGGCCGCATGGAGTGGCTGCGCGGTCTCAGGCGCCATGTCACGGAGTGCGCGGCCCCTCCCGCCGGAGGTTCGAGTCCTCCCTCGGGAATGGGTGAGTGTCTAGTTCGTGGCAGAAGTTAATTTAAATAGGGACTGATGACCTCAGGAGTTTGGTTCCTTAGCAATTCACACACATACAACATGTAAGTAAGTAAGAACGACGAAATTCAATATGGTGTCTCCCAACTTATTCATTTTTCTAGTATTATCGAGCTTCGTTTTCGCATTGTTTATTATAATACACATTAATGTCACTTCCCATCAAGATTTGAGTGGCAGGTTTTCCCATTCGTCATAAGGAACCATTACACACACTTGTGGCTCACTCAGAATCTCTCAGGAGTGATGTCAATGGTTCAAATGGCTCTGAGCGCTATGGGACTTAACATCTGAGGTCATCAGTCCCCTAGAACTTAGAACTACTTAAACCTAACTAACCTAAGGACGACGCACACATCCATGCCCGAGGCAGGATTCGAACCTGCGACCGTTGCGGTCGCGCGGTTCCAGACTGAAGCGCCTAGAACCGCTCGGCCACTCCGGCCGGCGGAGTGATGTCAAGATGACATGTACGAGTAAGCTGTGCATGTATGTAACAAACTCACAGCACACTTGTCGATCAGGTGGAAACAGCCTCTACATCTACAAGGGTAGTTCAATAAGTAATGCAACACATTTTTTTTCTGAAACAGGGGTTGTTCTATTCAGCATTGAAATACACCAGGTTATTCCCCAATCTTTTAGCTACACAACACTATTTTCCAACGTAATCTCCATTCAATGCTACGGCCTTACGCCACCTTGAAATGAGGGCCTGTATGCCTGCACGGTACCATTCCACTGGTCGATGTCAGAGCCAACGTCGTACTGCATCAATAACTTCTTCATCATCCGCGTAGTGCCTCCCAAGGATTGCGTCCTTCATTGGGCCAAACATATGGAAATCAGACGGTGCGAGATCGGGGCTGTAGTGTGCATGAGGAAGAATAGTCCACTGAAGTTTTGTGAGCTCCTCTCAGGTGCGAAGACTTGTGTGAGGTCTTGCGTTGTCATGAAGAAGGAGAAGCTCGTTGAGATTTTTGTGCCTACGAACACGCTGAAGTCGTTTCTTCAATTTCTGAAGAGTAGCACAATACACTTCAGAGTTGATCGTTTGACCATGGGGAAGGACATCGAACAGAATAACCCCTTCAGCGTCCCAGAAGACTGTAACCATGACTTTACCGGCTGAGGGTATGGCTTTAAACTTTTTCTTGGTAGGGGAGTGGGTGTGGCGCCACTCCATTGATTGCCGTTTTGTTTCAGGTTCGAAGTGATGAACCCATGTTTCATCGCCTGTAACAATCTTTGACAAGAAATTGTCACCCTCAGCCACATGACGAGCAAGCAATTCCGCACAGATAGTTCTCCTTTGCTCTTTCTGGTGTTCAGTTAGACAACGAGGGACCCAGCGGGAACAAACCTTTGAATATCCCAACTGGTGAACAATTGTGACAGCACTACCAACAGAGATGTCAAGTTGAGCACTGAGTTGTTTGATGGTGATCCGTCGATCATCTCGAACGAATGTGTTCGCACGCTCCGCCATTGCAGGAGTCACAGCTGTGCACGGCCGGCCCGCACGCAGGAGATCAGACAGTCTTGCTTGACCTTGCGGCGATGATGACACACACTTTGCCCAACGACTCACCATGCTTTTGTCCACTGCCAGATCACCGTAGACATTCTGCAAGCGCCTATGAATATCTGAGATGCCCTGGTTTTCCGCCAAAAGAAACTCGATCACTGCCCGTTGTTTGGAACGCACATCCGTTACAGACGCCATTTTAACAGCTGCGTACAGCGCTGCCACCTGTCGGAAGTCAATGAAACTATACGAGACGAAGCGGGAATGTTTGAAAATATTCCACAAGAAATTTCCGGTTTTTTCAACCAAAATTGGCCGAGAAAAAAAAGTGTTGCATTACTTATTGAACTGCTCTCGTACATAGATAATCCGCAAGCCACCGTAAGGTGCGTGGCGGAGGGCACCCTGCATCACTACACTGTCATTTTCCCTCCCGTTCCACTCACAAATAGAACGAGGGAAAAACGATTGTCTGTACGCTTCCGTATGAGCCCTAATTTCTCGTATCTTACCTTCGCGGGCCTTACGCGCCGTGTATGTTGGCGGGAGCATAATCGTTTGGCAGCCAGCATCAAATGCCGGTTCTCTAAATTTTCTTAATAGTGTTTCCCGAAAAGAACGCCACCTTCCCTTCAGGGATTCCCATCTGAGTTCCCGAAGCATCTCCTAAACACTTAGATTTATTCGAACCTACCGGTAACAAATACAGCAGCACGCCTCTGACTTGCTTCAGCGTCTTCCTTGAATCCGATCTGTTATGGATCCCAAATACTCGAGCAGTACTCAAGAATAGGTCGCACCAGCATCATATATGCGGTCTTCTTTACAGGTTAATCACTCTTTTTTGAAATTTTCCCAATAAGCCGAAGTTGACCATTTGCCTACCCTACTCCAGTTTTCACATGCTCGTTCCACCTCATAACGCTTTGCGACGTTGGGATCAGATATTTAAATGACTGGACTGTGTCATACTGGAAACTAGTAATACTGTATCCGAACATTGCAAGTTTGTTCTTCCTACTCATCCGCATTAACTTACACTATTTCACATTTAGAGCTAGCTGCCGTTCATCACGCCACTGGAAATTTTGTCTAAGTCGTCCTATATCTTCCTACAGCCGCTCAACTTTACCGTACGCCACGGCATCATCAAACAACCGCAGACTTCTGCCCGCACTGTCCGCCAAATCATTTATGTATATACAGAACAACAGCACTCCTACCGTACTTCCCTGGGACACTACTGACGACACCCTTGTCTCTGATGAACACTCGCCATCGAGAACAACACACTGAGTTCTGTTATTGAAGAAGTCTTCGAGACACACACGTATCTGTGATCGTATTCCATAAGCTCGTACCTTCGTTAACAGCCTGCAATGGGGCACTGGGTCGAATACTTTCCGGAAATGTAGAAATATGGAAACTACCTGTTGCCCTCCATCCATAGTTCTCAGTTTGTTAACCGAGCGAGGTGGCGCAGTGGTTAGACACTGGACTCGCATTCGGGAGGACGACGGTTCAATCCCGCCTCCGGCCATCCTGATTTAGGTTTTCCGTGATTTCCCTAAATCACTCCAGGCAAATGCCGGGATGGTTCCTCTGAAAGGGCACGGCCGACTTCCTTCCCCATCCTTCCCTAATCCGATGAGACCGATGACCACGCTGTCTGGTCTCCTTCCCCAAACAACCAACCAACCAAACTCAGTATGTTAGCAGTTCTCCATTATCCATAGTTCTCAGTATGTTATCAGTTATCATGTGAGAAAAGACAAGCTGAGTTTCCCACGATCGATGTTTTCTAAAACCATGCTGATTCGTGGACACAAACTGCTTAGCCTCAAGAAAGCTCATTATATTCAAACTGAGAATGTGTTCAAGGATGCAGTAGCAAACAGAAGTTAGAGATATTGGTCTGTAATTTTGCTGGTCCGTTCTTTTATCTTTCTTATACAGTATACTGGAGTCACCAGCTGTTTTTCCAGTCGGTGGGGACTTCGTGCTGGGCGAGAGATTCACGATAAATGCAAACTAGGTAAGGTGCCAGTGCCGCTAAATACTCTTGCTAAAATAGAAGTGGGATTCCATCCGGACCTGGTGACTTATTTGTTTTCAAATCTTAAGGTGTTTCTCTACGCCAGGCATGCTTATTTCTATGTTGTCTATACGGGAATCTGTCCGCTGGTCAAATGAGGTATATTTGTGTGGTTATCCTGCGTGAACGATTTCTTAAACTTTAAATTTGAAACTTCGGCTTTAGTTTTGCTATCTTCAACCGCCACACTAGGCTGGTCAACAACGAACTGAATAGAAGCCCAAGCTTAGCGATTTTACCTTCGACCAAAATTTTCTCGGGTTCTCTGGCAGACATTTTGCTAAGGTGTGACGGTGGTAGTTGTTGTATGTTTCGCGCATAGATCTTTTCACAGACGCACGAATCTCTACTAACCTCCTCTTGTCGTCGTTTGTGCGTCCCCTTTTGAACCTAGAATGCAACAACCTCTGCTTCCTCAGCATCTTACAACTTTGTTATAAAATCATAGTGGGTCTTTTCCATCCTTTATCTCCTTACTAACCACGTAACTGGTTATCTGCTCTATATAACAGAAACACTCTTCTAGCCTTCTTGACTGATTTATTAACTTTCGTAATCATAGTTGCTATAATGAAATCATTATCGCTAATCCTCGTTTCTATACTGACATTATCGATAAGGTCCTACCTATTTGTAGCTACAAGGTCTAAGATATCTCCTTTGCGTGTGGGGTGCCGAGCTAGCTTTTTTCAGAAAACATGTTCAAAAGTATTTTGCTTGACTGTCTATCTGTACACCCCGTAATGAATCCATAGACTTCCCAGTCTATAGTCGGCCGGTTGAAGTCGCCTCCAACTAGTGTTGCATGATTTGAGTATTTACGTGCTGTCGACCGTAGACTTTCTTTGAATGACTCTAGAACTGCCACAGCAGAATCGGGTGGCTGGTAAAAACATCCAACAATTAACTTAGTTTCACCTACACCTGTTGTGCTGCCTCACTGTCACAATTGTCAACTTCGATCTCGATAGAGACAATATTTTTGTCATCTACGATTAAAACTCCCCCTGTGGCCTCTAATCTGTCTTCCAGATGTTCGTTCCACGACTTGCTAAATATCTCAGAGCTTTCCACTTCAGGTTTCAGCCAATTCTCAGTCCCAAGAATAATTTGAACGCGACAACTTTCCTGGAGGGTAGTAAATTCGGGAACTTTATGACGAATACTTCGACAGTTTAAGGATGAAACTGTGTCAGTCGAAATGTCTTTATTTTGAAAGCCGTTTGACTACCCTAGCAGTGAATCAACAGGCGACTGTTCATCAGAGCACCTCAAACTACCACTTAGACTAAAAAATCCTTATGTGTTCTCCATAAGTAATTTACTACCCAAGTAGCTGCTTCCTTTGTGTAGTGCACCCCTGACCTATCAAGGTGAGTCCGACAAATCCCCACACGATAACGCAGGTCCAGAAATCTGCAGCCAATACTGTTACAGAGTCGTCAAAGCCTTTGGTTAAGACCCTCCACTCGGCTCCAAACCAGGGGACACTGATCAACTATGGGAACGATGCTGCAAATTGTTAGATCTGCTTGCGCCCCATGGACAAGGCCAGTTGTCTTTAGCACCTCCACCAGCCACCTGTACTAACTGAGGATCGCCTCAGAACCCATGCGACAGGCATCATTGGTGTCGACGTGAGCCACAACTTGCAGATGTCTGCACCCTGCACGCTCAATAGCCATTGGCAAGGCCGCCTCCTCATCTCGGATGAGGCCCCACGGCAGATGTGCTGAGTGCACATTGGTTTTCTTTCCAGCCTTGAACGCTATCTGCCTAAAGGGGCTCCATGACGCACCTAACATTGGAGCTCCCAGTAACCAGTGAATACCTCCCCCTGTGTGCCTGTTCGGACCCAGCTGAAGAAGCGGCCACCTGCCCACTCACAGGGTGAATGAGCGACGCCAGGCGGCCAGTCACCACATTCACCCTCCGCCTCAAGCTACGCGAACGCGTTACCACCCGCCACTCATTCTGCTGTGAGGGCGGATCCAACGCGTCGTGTTTACTAGGAGGTGCCCCGGAAGCAGAGCCCGTGGGCAAAACAAGTGACACTTGAGGTGTCCCATGCGATGTGCCAGATTCTCCGCCACCGCTGCATCCCAAGGCAGCAGCCTCTTGGTGACTGATCGGGCAACAGCATGTTCAGCTGTTCGCGAATCGCGGCCAACTCCCCCTGCGTCCACACTCAGCATGTACACATCCTACCCATCCTAGCAAGACTAACTGAAAAAGTGAACTACAAAAGCAGACAATTCTAGATATGTGACTTGCTACTTTCCTGATGTATCATCAATGGACGCTGATGCATTAAGAGCTATGTAACTTGCTGTTCAGTGAGCAACTATTTCGATAAAGACTGAATGAATTTACTATTACAAAAATGTGAGATTAACCCTCTTAAAGAGAGAAACACACATGAAATTTAATAAATATACTACGTGGAAAACAAAGAAAAGGATAAATACTTAACCTGCCATTCTGTAGACGCATGCGGATCACAGCCGAGAGCTGGAGCCTGTCCCTGCATTTCGTATTTGACTATTGTCATATTATAATGCAACGACCTGTGCTCACACAAAATTCGAAAAATGGGTGTAAAGGTTTTGTGGATTAAGTGGTACTTTTTGTCAAGGGAAGTAATGCAGTAAATCAGAGTGGACTCTCGACCATTTCCACGTGTTTGACAGCAGACGAAAACCATCTAGCTTGCTTCTGAAATGAATAACACTTCTTGCAACAGAGAATAACTACTTTCTATAGGTAACTTGCTACAGCTGCTAAATATTTGAAGAAAAGCAGTATTGCAGCCATCAGCTGTACACATTCAACTTTATACTTCATCGGTTTCGGTTATTATAACCATTAGTACTGGAAGAAAAGCAGTGCATTAGATGTATAAAAATTTCATACTACCCGTAAATGACTCAACAGCATACAAAATACAACGATGTTCCACAGTGGTATCTAAAGTACACATAATGAGTCTAGTGTCATAAATCACATAAATAGGTTAAACTCCAGTATACAACAGGTTGCGTTCAGACTACTGACAGTTAACAAGTTTACTACTACTGGAGCCTCCAAGTCTGACCAACATTTAGGTTTAGGCCATACAGTACCACACTGCACAGCCAGGCATCCTGATCATTGTATGTTCAGTCAGAGCAGACAGGCACCCACTGTGTGTTTTCATCTGTATGGCAACTTAAAAGTGTAACAGACGGCAACTGGCAAACTGATGAATCAACAAGATACAGAACTTTGCAGAAATTAGACAAACTAAACGTTACTCAGTATGATGTAGCTACACTTTAGAGAGAACTTTCTTGGTCAGTGTATGTTTCACTTAGTGTGGGAAGAGACTACACTATGCGACAGCAACGAATTTTGCTGTCAAATAATTCAATCAGCGAGGCAAAGCATCTGAACTGTCCATTCAGATATATGGAAACACTCATAACAGATTTTGCATAACATTAGCAGACAGAGCCTCCTGGTGTGCGATATTTCACTGGCGCTTCCTTTCAGCGATTATTATCCTCACACACAGGAAGAGCTACAGAAAACATTGAGAACGGTATTGCTGCTATCGCTCAAAAAAGGCTGCTACAAGGGTCTCACAGTCCGATAAATCGAATACAGTACCGTATCGACGTCAAAAGCCGCCATTTCCAGCATCTTCGGTAACGTTCATTAACAAGGTCAGCTCCACGACAGTCTTGCTGTAAATGTTTCCTGGGCCAGTTTTACTTTACCCATCCAGTATCTGGGGGAAGAAGATTCTGAAAAAAGAAATCATATCCTTCACTCGTATTATATGCTATGCAAGAACTAAAAATAGACTTTGCTTCTTGTCAAAAGTACCCACACACATGCTATCAAGTGAAACTTGTGACTGCATTGAGGGCTTTTTGGGAGGGAGGACACAGCATCTTATCTTGGATTGAGAGTCATTGTCAGATGTAGAAGTAAGTTTGCGTGCGCCCCAGGGAAGTGTGTTGGGACCCTTGCTGTTCATATTGTATATTAATGACCAAGCAGACAATATTAATAGTAAACTCAGGCTTTTTGCAGATGAGACAGTTATCTATCTGAAAGAAGCTGCATAAAGATTCAGTCAGATCTTGATAAGATTTCAATGTGGTGCAGAGATTGCCAATTGGCTCTAAATGTTCAGAAATGTAAAATTGTGCACCTCACAGAACGAAAAAACATAGTATCCTGTTGTTGTGTTGTTGTGGTCTTCAGTCCTGAGACTGGTTTGATGCAGCTCGCCATGCTACCCTATCCTGTGCAAGCTTTTTCATCTCCCAGTACCTACTGCAGGCTACATCCTTCTGAATCTGCTTAGTGTATTCATCTCTTGGTCTCCCTCTACGATTTTTACCCTCCACGCTGCCCTCCAATACTAAATTGGTGAGCCCTTGATGCCTCAGAACATGTCCTACCAACCGATCCCTTCTTCTGGTCAAGTTGTGCCACAAACTTCTCTTCTCCCCAATCCTATTCAATACTTCCTCATTAGTTATGTGATCCATCCATCTAATCTTCAGCATTCTTCTGTAGCACCACATTTCGAAAGCTTCTATTCTCTTCTTGTCCAAACTATTTATCGTCCATGTTTCACTTCCATACATGGCTACACTCCATACGAATACTTTCAGAAATGACTTCCTGACACTTAAATCAATACTGGATGTTAACAAATTTCTCTTCTTCAGAAACGCTTTCCTTGCCATTGCCAGCCTACATTTTATATCCTCTCTACTTGGACCATCATCAGTTATTTTGCTCCCCAAATAGCGAAACTCCTTTACTACTTTGTGTCTCATTTCCTAATCTAATTCCATCAGCATCACCCGACTTAATTAGACTACATTCCATTATCCTTGTTTTGCTTTTGTTGATGTTCATCTTATATCCTCCTTTCATGACACTGTCCATTCCATTCAACTGCTCTTCCAAGTCCTTTGCTGTCTCTGACAGAATTACAATGTCATCGGCGAACCTCAAAGTTTTTATTTCTTCTCCATGGATTTTAGTACCTACTCCGAATTTTTCTTTTGTTTCCTTTACTGCTTGTTCAATATACAGATTGAACAACATCGGGGAGAGGCTACAACCCTGTCTTACTCCCTTCCCAACCACTGCTTCCCTTTCATGTCCCTCGACTCTTATAACTGCCATCTGGTTTCTGTACAAATTGTAAATAGCCTTTCGCTCCCTGTATTTTACCCCTGCCACCTTTAGAATTTGAAAGAGAGTATTCCAGTCAACATTGTCAAAAGCTTTCTCTAAGTCTACAAATGCTAGAAACGTAGGTTTGCCTTTCCTTAATCTTTCTTCTAAGATAAGTCGTAAGGTCAGTATTGCCTCACGTGTTCCAGTGTTTCTACGGAATCCAAGCTGATCTTCCCCGAGGTTGGCTTCTACTAGTTTTTCCATTCGTCTGTAAAGAATTCGTGTTAGTATTTTGCAGCTGTGACTTATTAAGCTGATAGTTCGGTAATTTTCACATCTGTCAACACCTGCTTTCTTTGAGATTGGAATTATTATATTCTTCTTGAAGTCTGAGGGTATTTCGCCTGTTTCATACATCTTGCTCACCAGATGGTAGAGTTTTGTCAGGACTGGCTCTCCCACGGCCGTCAGTAGTTCCAATGGAATATTGTCTACTCCGGGGGCCTTGTTTCGACTCAGGTCTTTCAGTGCTCTGTCAAACTCTTCACGCAGTATCGTATCTCCCATTTCATCTTCATCTACATCCTCTTCCATTTCCATAATATTGTCCTCAAGTACATCGCCCTTGTATAGACCCTCTATATACTCCTTCCACCTTTCTGCTTTCCCTTCTTTGCTTAGAACTGGGTTTCCATCTGAGCTCTTGATATTCATACAAGTCGTTCTCTTATCTCCAAAGGTCTCTTTAATTTTCCTGTAGGCGGTATCTATCTTACCCCTAGTGAGATAGGCCTCTACATCCTTACATTTGTCCTCTAGCCATCCCTGCTTAGCCATTTTGCACTTCCTGTCGATCTCATTTTTGAGACGTTTGTATTCCTTTTTGCCTGTTTCACTTACTGCATTTTTATATTTTCTCCTTTCATCAATTAAATTCAATACTTCTTCTGTTACCCAAGGATTTCTACTAGCCCTCGTCTTTTTACCTACTTGATCCTGTGCTGCCTTCACTACTTCATCCCTCAAAGCTACCCATTCTTCTTCTACTGTATTTATTTCCCCCATTCCTGTCAATTGCTCCCTTATGCTTTCCCTGAATCTCTGTACAACCTCTGGTTCTTTTAGTTTATCCAGGTCCCATCTCCTTAAATTCCCACCTTTTTGCAGTTACTTCAGTTTTAATCTACAGGTCATAACCAATAGATTGTGGTCAGAGTCCACATCTGCCCCTGGAAATGTCTTACAATTTAAAACCTGGTTCCTAAATCTCTGTCTTACAATTATATAATCTATCTGATACCTTTTAGTATCTCCAGGGTTCTTCCATGTATACAACCTTCTTTCATGATTCTTAAACCAAGTGTTAGTTATGATTATGTTGTGCTCTGTGCAAAATTCGACCAGGCGGCTTCCTCTTTCATTTCTGTCCCCCAATCCATATTCACCTACTATGTTTCCTTCTCTCCATTTTCCTACACTCGAATTCCAGTCACCCATGACTATTAAATTTTCGTCTCCCTTCACAATCTGAATAATTTCTTTTATTTCATCATACATTTCTTCAATTTCTTCGTCATCTGCAGAGCTAGTTGGCATATAAACTTGTACTACTGTAGTAGGCGTGGGCTTCGTATCTATCTTGGCCACAATAATGCGTTCACTATGCTGTTTGTAGTAGCTTACCCACATTCCTATTTTCCTATTCATTATTAAACCTACTCCTGCATTACCCCTATTTGATTTTGTGTTTATAACCCTGTAGTCACCTGACCAGAAGTCTTGTTCCTCCTGCCACCGAACTTCACTAATTCCCACTATATCTAACTTCAACCTATCCATTTCCCTTTTTAAATTTTCTAACCTACCTGCCCGATTAAGGGATTTGACATTCCACGCTCCGATCCGTAGAACGCCAGTTTTCTTTCTCCTGATAACGACATCCTCTTGAGTAGTCCCCGCCCGGAGATCCGAATGGGGGACTATTTTACCTCCGGAATATTTTACCCAAGAGGACGCCATCATCATGTAATCATACAGTAAAGTGTATCCTATGGAGCCATTTTTGGAATCGACTAACTCATACAAATACCAGGGTGTAAAACACTGTAGGGATTTGAAATGGCCGGCCGGTGTGGCCAAGTGGTTCTAGGTGCGTCAGTCTGGAACCGCGCGACCGCTACGGTCGCAGGTTCGAATCCTGCCTTGGGCATGGATGTGTGTGTTGTCCTTAGGTTGTTAGGTTTACGTAGTTCTAAGTTCTAGGGGACTGATGACCTGAGATATTAAGTCCCATAGTGCTCAGAGCCATTTGGATATGAAATGGAATGATCACATAGGTTCAGTCATGGGTAAAGCAAGTTATAGACTTTGGTTATGGGGAAATGCAATCAGTCTACAAAGGAGATTGCTTACAAACCACTCATGCAACTGGTTCTAGAATATTGCTCAAGTGTGTGGGACCCGTACCACATACAACTAACAGGGGATACTGAACGTGTACAGAAATGGCTTACATGAATGGTCACAGGTTTGTTTAATCCGTGGGAGAGTGTCAGAGAGCTACTGAAGGAACTGAACTGGAAGACTGTCGAAGATAGAGGTAAACTATCCCAAGAAATTCTGTTAACAAAGTTTCAAGAACCGGCTTTAAACGATTACTCTAGGAATATACTGTAATCCCCTAGATATCGCTCACACAGAAATCGTGAGGATAAGATTAGAATATTTACTGCATGCACAGAGTTATTCAAACAATCATTCTTCCCTAGCTCCAGTCGTGAATGGAACATGAAGAAACCCGAATGGTACAATGGGACATACCCTCTACCATGCACCTCACAATGATTTTTGATGGAGATCTAGATCTAGATCTAGATGTAGACGTAATCAGAGAGACATGAAGTTTATTGATTTTGTTGTATACCATAACTTTGACTGATGAAGTAATTATAAAATAATGTGTAAGAAAAATTGTGTAGTGTACTATGGTACTGTTTTGAGAACTCAGCAATCAGAATACATCTGTGTGCAGAAGAACTCTAAAATACTGAAGCAACTTCTGGTGTGCCCCATGGAAGGGCCAAACTGTCCATACTATAGATATTTTAATAATTTCACTGACCATTATAGTCACAGTCCTAGAATTATCACAGATGAGAGTTATATATGTGTACAAGTTTAAATGCTGCAGTTTTGAGCAACACAGTCATAACATGTATTGCCAACAGGCTGATTAATAATTACATAGATACAGTAGAAAAAGTTAAGTATTGGTGCAATGCACAAAGAAGTCGCCAGACCACAATGATAGAAAATCCAAACAAACTTGTTAGTCTTGAAACCAGTAATTGAAGAGTAACTGGCAAAGTTTACTGAAAATCTAAAAGGTAAGAGATCTGTTGGTCATGATAAAATGTTATACCTCCTAATCAATCCGGTAGTGGCAGAAACAACTATATCGCTATTTGAGATTTTTAACTTTGTTCCATGAAGGAATTTTTCCCATTCAACTTCAGTTACTGGTACTTAGGATAGCGCCTGTTTCCAAAAACGATGCAGTGATAATCCTAACAATTACAGACCAGTATCTCTTGTAGAAGGCTTTTGAAAAACATTATAAATGCTTATGCTAAATAGAGTATTGCATTCCTGAGGAGGAGTATTGTTGCTGTACAGCATATTCAATTCCTAGGTGTGTATATAAATTATTTAAATTATTACCTGACACAGATGGCAGATAAGCAGATCCAGCTCATACCATGTATTACAGTCAGTATCTGTGGCACGCAAAGAATGTCAATGTTGCATGAGATAGGGCGCCACTAGATCCACAGACACATCCAGATAATTAGGCGACTGACAGCATTGCTGGCCACGACGACTTTATGTCCAGCTTAAATATCCCCATTTCAGAAGACTTAATCTCAGTTCCTGGTCACCCTGTCTGCATCTCTGATTGTGACGGAATGACAGTCACGCTAATTACAAAATAACTTGATTGG
Organism: Schistocerca serialis cubense; assembly: GCF_023864345.2. Taxonomy (NCBI): domain Eukaryota; kingdom Metazoa; phylum Arthropoda; class Insecta; order Orthoptera; family Acrididae; genus Schistocerca; species Schistocerca serialis. The sequence continues at coordinate 290,305,279 of NC_064644.1, read as the reverse complement.
AGAATCGTGATGTTTGTCTGTTGGCTGAGTGAGGATTTTAGCTTTCGAGACTGCAGTCAACCAGTTGTAGCGGAACTTAGCCACTGCAAGCTACCACTGCTGTTTGGTCACCACCGTGACTGACAGAAAATGTGGATGAGCCTGAGCCTTTCCCTGGTGAAGGGCCATACCATGTGACTGCAAACTACAACCACCAAACTATTGGGTGAGACACCTGAGTATTGTCTACATCGTTCTATGCTGTGTTCCCGTATTGGGTGCAGTGCTTCCATCTTCATGACACCCACAATCTACGACGTACTGTTGGCACCCACTAAAGCACATGTCTATCTTTGGGAGCACTAGGGTGGGCTGCCTTAACTGTTGGTGAGCCACAGAAGCCTAGCGTTTACTGACTTGTGTTCTGGATGTCTGCATGAGACCACTGCACCATGGCCACAGTCAACAAAGTGCTGTGTCCACATTCCTTGTCACATTTGAGTGAGTGATTTAGCTTGCCTTCCGTCATGCTGGAGAGGACAACCCCCATTTAAAATCGTAAACAATAAATATGTTTCCCCAGCGCTCTTTCACTGGCGCCTTAGGGTATATGATAACCACCCACACCAGCTCCCAAGCTTGGTCTCTTGCACTTGTAGCGTCACCACATCACCTACTCAGCCTCCACATCCACTAAAAATCCCGATCTGAGGGTGTCTATTACAACTACAGTTAGAAGTGGCTAACCACTATGACAACTGGTGATCAGAACTGGGCCTCACACAGACACCAAAACAGCTGGTGTCAGAAGTGGCTTACCACTGCAGCAACTGTTGGCCACAAGTTGGCCTCACATTGCCACTGCTGCACCTGACTCTGCTATGATTGGTGCCAGTTTCTGACGCCACCATCGTCAACATAGACGGTAAGTCATCGAGTAGAACAGAATAGATATCTGGCGTTCCGCAAGGTAGTGTCATAGACTCTCTGCTGTTCCTGATATACATAAATGATGTAGGTGATAATCTGAGCAGCCCCCTTAGATTGTTTACAGATGACGCTGTAATTTACCGTCTAGTAAAATCATTAGACGATCAATTCCAATTACAAAATGATCTAGAGAGAATTTCTGTATGGTGCGAAAAGTGGCAATTGCCACTAAACAAAGAAAAGTACAAGATCATCCACATGGGTACTAAAAGAAATCCGATAAATTTTGGGGATACGATAAATCGCACAAATCTAAGGGCTGTCAATTCGACTAAATACCTAGGAATTACAATTACGAGCAACTTAAACTGGAAAGACCACGTAATAATATTGTGGAGAAGACTGCGCTTTGTTGGCAGGAACACTTAGAAGATGCGACAAACCCACTAAAGAGACAGCCTACATTACACTTTTCTGTCCTCTGCTGGAATACTGGTGCGCGGTATGGGATCCTTACCAGGTAGGATTGACGGAGGACATCGAAAAAGTGCAAAGAAGGGCAGCTCGTTTCGTGTTATCGCGCAATGCCAACTATCTCTTCTGAATGCGAAAATATTTTGTTGACACCCACCTACGTAGCGAGAAATGATCATCATAATAAAATAAGACAAATCAGGCCTAGAACTAAGTCTGACAGTTTTGTGGTGAATGTCAAAAATAAGTTTGACCTGTTGCTTCAGTTAGAAACTGATGAGCCTCAAGCAGAGGTAGGTGTAGACAGGACACAACAAACTTTCAATAGGAAATTGAAAAAGAATGTAGGAAAGTCATTGAAAAGGAAGAAAGTTTTGTTGTTAGGCAGTTCTCATGCCAGAGGTGTAGGCCAACTTCTGCAGGAGGAATTAGGACCAGAATACCAGGTCACAAATTTTTTCAAACCAAGTGCTAGTCTGGATCAGGTGACAGAGGATTTAGGTTCACTCTGTAAAGAATTTACCAGGGAAGACACCGTGGTTATTGTGGGAGGGCCAGGGAACAGCATCGACAGAGATCCTGGATACAGTATAGAGTGTGACCTGGTAAAGATTGCGTCGGCATCGAGACACACCAATGTTGAATTTGTATCTGTCCTGAGACGCCATGACCGGCCTCATTTGAACTCTTCTGTTGGGAGAGTTAATTTGGAGTTGGATCGGCTGCTTGGGTCAGGTGCGGGGGCTCATATTGGTGTGGTTCCTGTTGATGATCTCAGTAGGTGGGACTATACCAGGCACGGCCTACATCTCAACAGGAAAGGGAAGGGGAAACTGGCTGGGGTAATAGCAGGAAATTTAAGGGGGGGAGGCACTGCCATGAATGGTAAAATACCAGTGGTTACAGGTGTTGGAGCAGCACCTTTTTTAGGATAGGTAAGACAGAAAGATGTCAAGTTCTACGAGAGGTCAGGATTGAAACAAATCTTCAGTTTAGGAAAGAAATTAAACAGCACAATTCTAGCACATTGGATCACCAATCACAGCTATCAATTATAAATTTTCACCAATCACCAGAAATTTTATCTCCACCAAGTTGTATCTCAGTCCTAGGTAACTGCATTGATGAATTAAAGTCACCCAACCCAGTTGACATAATCTGCCTCTCTGAACACCGTGTGACCACTGGTATAGGAACTAGGCCTAAGCACAATGAGAAACTCAGACAGGAGAGTACTGCAAATGTTAGAATAAGGAAAGGTTCTCAGAAAAGTATAATTAAAAATAATGTAAGTATATTTCATCAAAATATTGGGAGTTTAAAGAATAAAGTAGATGAGCTTCTGGTTTGTTTAGAAGATTTAGAAGCTGAGAATGAAATAGATGTACTATGCCTGTCTGAGCATCACATTGCTACTGATATGGATAAGGTAAATGTAAGTGGATATAAGCTCTCTGCACATGTAATGAGAGAAAATATGGAGAAAGGAGGAGTTGCCATATATGTCAAAAGTTATCATTGTGCAAAAAGTATAGAAACAAAAAGTTTTGTGTAGAGAAACATATAGAAGCATGTGCCTGTGAGCTTAAATTAAATAAAGGCACATTTATAATTGTAACTGTATATAGGTCCCCATCAGGAAATTTTCATCTATTTCTGAAAAATTTGGACTCCTTGTTGTGCTATCTGTCAGACAGGGGGAAGCAAATTATTATTTGTGGGGACTTCAATGTAGATTCTCTGAAAGAGGGTAATAGGAAAAATGACCTTGAAGTATTACTCGGTTCTTTCAATTTGACACCCGTTATTGATTTTCCTACTCGGGTGGTAAAGGATAGCAGCTCACTGATAGATAACTTCTTTATAGACCAAGATAAGTTTAACCAGATAAATGCTCAGCCTGTTGAGAATGGTCTTTCTGATCATGGTGCACAGCTAGTTACAATATATGACATAGCTCCATTCATCAATACTAAACAGTCCTCCAATGTAGTACGTTCAGTCAACGATTTAACAATTGCAAATTTCAGGGAAAGCCTACAGCAGATAGACTGGGATGAGGCGTACCATGAACCTGATGCCAATTTAAAATATAATTTATTTCATGACATTTTTGTAAATGCATTTGAAAACTGCTTCCCCAAGAAAATAGTTAAATATACTCGTAAGAAACCTTGTAACAAACCATGGCTTACTAAGGGTATAAAAATATCTTGTAACCGGAAAAGGGAAATGTATCTGACAGCAAGAAAGAGTAGTGACCCGGAAACTATCAAAAATTATAAAAACTACTGTGTTATATTAAGAAAAGTTATTAAAAAATCCAGGAGTATGTGTATCATGTCTGAAATCAGCAACTCTGATAATAAAATTAAAACAATTTGGAATATTATTAAAAGAGAAACAGGTCAACCAAGAGCAGAGGAAGACAGTATTACCATCAAATTGAATGAAAACTTTACGAACAAAAAGTCAGAAGTTGAAAATATTTTTAATAATCATTTTCTAAATGTTGTGGATATAGTAGGATCCAGGTGTTCATTAGAAGTTGCTAGGCTGTTAATGGAAGAGGCCATACCTATGCAATTTGATACAATTGAAATCTCACCCACTTCTCCCTCTGAAATTAGGAAAATAATAAACTTGCTTAAAAGCAAAAACTCACATGGAATTGATGGCATTTCCAGCAAAATACTAAAAGCTTGTTCTCAACAGATAAGTAAGATTCTCAGCCACCTGTGTAATAGCTCTCTGGAACAGGGCATTTTCCCTGATAGACTGAAATATGCTATTGTTATACCTTTGCATAAAAAGGGGGATAGATCTGATGTCAACAATTACCGTCCAATCTCCCTTCTAACAGCTTTATCCAAAATTTTTGAGAAAGTAATGTATTCAAGAGTAGCTTCACATATCTGTAAAAATGAAGTACTAACAAAATGTCAGTTTGGTTTCCAGAAAGGTTTTTCAACAGAAAATGCCATATATGCTTTCACCAGTCAAATTTTGAATGATCTGAATAACCGAACACCACCCATTGGGATTTTTTGTGATCTCTCAAAGGCTTTTGATTGTGTAAATCATGAAATTCTGCTAGACAAGCTCAAGTATTGTGGCATGAGTGGGACAGTGCACAAATGGTTTAATTCGTACCTAACTGGAAGAGTGCAGAAAGTTGAAATAAGTAGTTCTCGTAACATGCAAAGATCAGCACATTCCTCAAACTGGGGAACTATCAAGAATGGGGTTCCACAAGGGTCAGTCTTGGGTCCTTTGTTGTTCTTATTATATATTAATGACTTGCCATTCTATATTCATGAAGAGGCAAAGTTAGTTCTCTTTGCTGATGATACAAGTATAGTAATCACGCCTGACAAACAAGAATTAACTGATGAAATTGTCAATACTGTCTTTCAGAAAATTACTAAGTGGTTCCTTGTAAACGGACTCTCACTGAATTTTAATAAGACACAGTACATACAGTTCCGTACAGTGAATGGTATGACGCCATTAATAAATATAGACCTTAATCAGAAGCATATAGCTAACGTAGAATATTCCAAATTTTTAGGTGTGTCCATTGATGAGAGATTAAATTGGAAGAAACACATTGATGATCTGCTGAAACGTTTGAGTTCAGCTACTTATGCAATAAGGGTCATTGCAAATTTTGGTGATAAACATCTTAGTAAATTAGCTTACTACGCCTATTTTCACTCATTGCTTTCATATGGCATCATATTTTGGGGTAATTCATCACTGAGGAATAAAGTATTTATTGCACAAAAGCGTGTAATCAGAATAATAGCTGGAGTCCACCCAAGATCATCCTGCAGACATTTATTTAAGGATCTAGGGATATTCACAGTAGCTTCTCAGTATATATATTCTCTTATGAAATTTGTTATTAACAACCAAACCCAATTCAAAAGTAATAGCAGTGTGCATAACTACAATACTAGGAGAAAGGATGATCTTCACTATTCAAGATTAAATCTAACTTTGGCACAGAAAGGGGTGAATTATACTGGCACTAAAGTCTTTGGTCACTTACCAAATAGTATCAAAAGTCTGACAGATAACCAACAAGTATTTAAGAAGAAATTAAAATAATTTCTGAATGACAACTCCTTCTACTCCATAGAGGAATTTTTAGATATAAATTAAGGAAAAAAAAGAAAAAAATATTTAAAAAATAAAAAAATTAAAAAAAAAATAAAGTTGTTATATTAACTTAAGTATGTTGTTAAATTAACCTAATTATGTCATGTATTGGAAAATTTGACTCGTTCCACATCATTACGAAATATCGTATTCAAGATCCATGGAGCTAGTATTAATCTAATCTAATCTAATCTAATCTAATCTAATCAGAGCTCGAACGGAAAGATTTAGGTGTTCCTTTATCCTACGCGCCATTTGCGAGTGGAATGGTAGAGAAGTAGTATGAACATGGTTCGATGAACCCTCTGCCAGGCACTTAAGTGTGAATTGCAGAGTAACCATGTAGATGTAGATGTAGATGAAAGTGTTTTCCCCCAAATTCACCCCACTAGTGCAGCCATGCAATGTCTGTTTTTGTTGCCAGTTAAGGAAACACCCTTCCTAATATTTGGCTAAATGATGTTTATGTGTGGTCTGCTGCCAGACTGTACAATGATAAGAGAACGTCTTATGAATTTAATCCAAGTTTTTTTCTATAGAAACATTAAAACTACTATATAATTTTAAAAATTATGTTACCACTATGACAGAGGAGATTTTAGGTTACAAGCAGTGCCTAATCAGAAAGCTGGGGAAGTAGAACATTACAAGATCCAGGCAGGGATACTATGTGCCAAAAGTAACAAGTAGTCGGACAATTTGGAGAAGTTAAAACTATACAGAGTGTATCATTTCCTTCTATCAATCCTGCAATAACAAATTTGATAACCCCTTTTCTGGCAAGGTAACGCAAGACATAACAGCGTTTCTCAGTGACAGCTGAGCTAAAGCCAAGTTGGGCAGTTGGTCTGAAGACATTTGCCTTCATATGACCAATCTGTGATTGATCAGATAGACTAAGGCAAGCGTTACTTACTGTGAGACATCGTGGGATGTACAAAGATTTGAACAGTTAGTTTGGAGGTTATGACAGCAGTATCATAAGCAAAACATTACTTTCTTCTTTAGGGAGAAACTGAATACATTAATGAAGAAGCATAACGAGTCCTTTGAAACACTAAGGGATAGGAACCAAAAGATGAGCCCACAAGTCTATGAGCTGATGCAAAAGGCAGAAGTCAATATAGTACTACAGTGGGAACCCGAGACTACGGCTCTCGACATATTTTTGAGTGGCAGTCCCACTGAAATATCTATAGGATTCGGATACAGATTTCTGCTGATTTTGCCGCAGCTATTAGGATCGCCACACAGCTGGAAGAGATAGATATAGTACGTAGGGATCATAGTTAGCACCATGTGTTTGCTCCAGTAATAAAATATCACAGGTGTGGACATGAGGACCGATTCCAGCAACACTGTTGTCAGCTAGAATGCTACAAAAGCAGACAAGTAGGTCACAAAGCATGAGAGTGCAGCAATAAGGAACTGGAAAACTGGTACCAACAAAAGTGTTTGTTAAATGCGAATGAGAACGTGAACATATCAGCCATCGGGAAATGTTCCCAAACAAAGTTTAGTTCTGCACAAGTAGATACAGAGATGGAATGCTGCTTGTGGAATTTCGTTGGTGACAAAGAACATAGGTTTTTAGTAGATACAGGGCACATATATCAGTCATCGTCCTAGATCTCTTTGGTAGAAAGAGACTAGGGTGTTTGCATTAAAGGTTACATGGAGTTAGTAGTAATGATATAAAGTCATTGATGACAACAATGTTCAAGTTTAGCATTGGAACTAAGACTTTTTTCCGAGTGTATGGAGATGTTTCCACAGGTTATTGAAGAGTACTGTGCAGTTCTCAGGTAGGCATGCATTGAGTCTGAAGAGAATTTGTATTCACTGGGTGATATCAACAAAAGGGAGGCAATGTCGCAAGGTGCACCGATCATGAACGTGTTGGGGACTGCACTGCATACATGCGTGCTAAAGATGGGTTCCCATGATAACATACTGTCAGGTGCAGGAAAATTAGTTCGGCTCTCTGTGGGTCCAGACACATCACAGGAGATGTTATGCATAGTTGAGCCACTTGAAAGTAATTATTTGGATACAATGCAATGTTGTACATAGAAGCATAGTATGCATAAGTAACATGATTAGTGTATTAATGGTTTTGGCTAGCCTCGATAATTTCTGTATGGACAATGTAAGTCTACCGAAGGGCTTGATGATAGCCACACTGGATATTTTGGATGAAGAGGATACACACAGGTCATGTACTGCCCACAGCCACAAACATTCTGTCCATGATTCTGCTTTATGTGACAAAGTAGACCATCTATAGGGCTGTGACCAGTGAACTATAGAAGCACTACTGCTACAGTTTAAGAATTCGTTTAACGCACAGGGCCCATTACCCACTGACTTCGATTATCCAGCATCACATACCAACAGGAAATAATGTCCTGATTTAGGAAGCTGTAGTGTATACTCAAGCAATGTCAACAGTTCATGGAACAGTTCATTGACCGACAGCTGGTAGAAGGCATCATAGAAACCAGTGATAATCTTCAAAAAGTACCAGTTTTTTTGTGACTGTAGGTATTTGAACACTTGAACCACAACCAACACCTGTCTGACACCTAATATCATAGAGACGCTTGATAACTTAGGCAGATGCAAGTACTTCCCCACAACGGATTTACAGAGTGGTTACCAAAAGATGGGCCAATGGCCTTGCCACAATGGTAACACCAGTTCCCGTCAGATCACTGCAGTTAAGCACTGTCAGGCTGGGCTAGCACTTGTATGGGTGAGCGTTTGGTCTGCCGAGCACTGTTGGCAAGGGGGATGCACTCAGCCAAGTGTTGAAGAAATCATTAACCAAAGACCTGGTACTGGTGTTCCCTGATTTTGATAAAGAATTCATCCTTTCCTGTGATGTTAGCAATAGTGCTTTTGGTTGCGTTCTCAATTTGAACATCAAAGGTAAAGAGCATCCCACAGTGCAAGCATCTTGACAGCTAAACAGAGCAGAATACAATTACTCTACTACAGAGAAGAAATGTTGGAAGTGATGTATGGGATCACTTATTTTCAATGTTACCTTCAAGGACAAAAATTCAAAATTGTAGCAGATTGTACTTCGTTGAAATGTCAATTGGATTTGAATGATCCGTCTAGCAGGTTAATAAGGTAGGCTCTTAGGCTGAGTAAGTTTGATTAAGAAGCCATTCATAAACATGAAAGAAACACACAAACACAGATACGTTTAGCGTCAAAATTGCAGTGCTGTAGGCAACTGGGAAAAACTGAGAGTAACTGCCAGAGAGTGCAGGTAGACGATACGGACTGTCAGGAATTTATGTCACAGCACGATGGCTTACTAAGCAAGTCAACAAATGACAGACCGTGCATAGTGATTCTGTTGTTACTAAGGAATGAACTATTGTGACACCGCATGACTGTATGTTCTTGGGTCATGGTGGACAACGAGTGATGGATTGAATGATAGCAAAAACATTTTGATGGCAAACGAGAGAACAGGATGTGGACCAACATGTTTGAAATTGCATACTGTTGCTGCAGCTGACTGATCTCAGCCATATGAGAATTTCTCTCGAAATTGCCAGAGGTTTCAAAACCCTTTCAAATGGTAGGGCTTGATAATTTTGTGCTATTTAACAAAATCCCATCTGGTAATAAGTATATACTAACGATTATCGATCATTTTCAAGGTTTATATCTATATCAGTAGTTTCTGACCAGCAGGCTGCTCAGTTGCTTCAGAGTTTGTGAGTGACTGGATTCTTAAATTTGGCGTACCAGAAACTTTACCAACTGATCAGGGTACAAACTTCTTATCCAGTTTGATAAAACACTGTACATGTTCACAAGTTAGGGATCAGTGCTTTCTGTACAGAAAAAAATGGGTTAACACTTCCGTTGTGCAGTCTCAAAGATGATGAGCCACTACGATAACAGCCACAGTGTACAAACTGGCACACATACCTCCAATTTGTGCTCACTGGTACAGTTTCAAAGTCCATACTATTACTGGTCTCTCACCATACAAGATGGTCAACAGAAGAAAAATGCCATTTCTCTTTGGTGCTTTACAACCTAAGCTAGGTCCTGTCATCGAGTCAGCAAAGAATTTTGCGAAAAGGGTACACAAAGTTTGTCAAAGAGTCAGGCGACTCTACATGAATGCTCTGGTAGGACAAGAACACGTGGGACAGCATTTATGTCAACGTCCACATTTCAGATTTTGCCAATGGGTGTTGGTTGCCAATCCTTACACACCAAAAGGAAAAACCAAAAAAATCTCATGAACTACAACTATTCTCATCAACTCACAGAAATGACATCCCTAGTCAATGTTAAAATCCAGTTACCAACTAAAACTAACACTGTACATATCAGTAGAGTAAAATCGTTCGATGGTGCAATCGATGCCTTATAACAAATTCCAGCACCAGCACCATAACAGAGCAGAAAACCAATGAAGGTTAAGAGAAATGCCCCACCTAATGCTAATGCTGCATACAAGGCACCAAACGCACTTACGTCGCAGAACTGGTACTTTGCAATTATGAATTATCGCAGTTTATTTTCCCTGCCTTTTTTTCCTGCCTTTGTTTTGCAGTATTGCACTTTTACTATCTGTTAGGGAATAGTATGACATTTGTACTATTGTATGGGCAAACGTTTTGGAAGAATGAAGGGAGTTGATGGAAGTGCCATTCACTCATATAACGGCATGGACAGCCAAAAGAATAATTGTAGTCTTGACGCTGCTGCTCATGATCGAAGACGGAGTTGGACGTGTAATCCTGAACCATCCATTGAATTCCAGAGCTTTGTTTTCCAAGCAATAAGATGTCTGTTGACTGATCACCATTAGAAATTGGAATCAACGTTAAAGGTATAGAAAGTTAGAAATGAGATTCGTAGACGTGAAGACAGAAAGTCATGCAGAAAGAAGCCATTTTCTTACAAATTGATGGGGAATATCAAGAATTGGAGCTGTCTTATGGGAAGCTAAGAGGAGAGAGCTTACAGATAACTATATAGTACTGCAGTCATCTCTATATAGAAAGAGGGTATGGATAAACACAGAAAGTAAATTGTTTAAAAAACCATGTTTGGGACAGCAAATGAAGAAGATGTGGAGGAACTGATCACAGCAATAGGTCACGTGCAAGATACAGTAGGAAATATTAAGGCCACAGTGGAGTGGCATACAAAACAACTGACAAATTTAGAGCAACACAAATTTGAAAAATACTAAAGTAATACAGAAGACAGTTATGGAATTCACAGAGTGTGTGCATAACATGGCAACAACAGCAAATAAAACCATTATTCAGAAATGGTTAAGTGCATTGGATGAAAAAAATTACTGTCGCTAGGCTGTTGCAGATACTGGAAGACAGCATTAATTATGCAAGACCTTGTAGCAGAAATGCAAGAAGCAATACATCATGCAGTACATGGACGATTAAATTCAGCATTGATGTTGTCAACAACAATTTTTGGGAGCATTACACCAAGCAGAAAAGGACTTCCCAGCAGATCTTCAGCACATAGTTAACCCAACACAAGGAAGCTTAGCATTATTCTATCATGTAGGAACTGTCAGAGTAAAGATGGATAGGACAAGAAATGCTTAAATCGATCCAGTTTCCAGTATTTGGTAGAAACGATGCACATTATCATTGTTGCACATTTCATCCATACCTGACTGAAATGGAAGACCATGAACAAATGGGTGCAATTACAGACTAAGGAAGTGATAATGATTTAGGAATCTGGAGGTGCACATGCTCTTATGATAATGGATAAGTTACGAAAGTGTAGAACAGGAAGCATTACCATTTGTCCAACCAAAATAGTTAAAACAGAGGCACAGTTGTGTAAAATTCAGTTTTTGAGAGATGAGGATGACACAATAAAGTGCCACAGCGAAGTTCTGGAACCTCATCCATATTTTCAGAAAGCTGGCACCCATTGGATTAACTCAATATTTATGCCACAGATCATGATTATAAACTGTTACAAGGATGCAACTCCATGACAGTGGTATCTTGATGAATGACAGAGCTTGCGATGTAGCATGGGCTAACTATAGTTGAACTGCAACCAATAGCGGTGCCACCATGATAAAGTTATCGACACCAGTGTTGTACTGGGCATATAAGCCTTTTTTACTGATACTTTAAGTCTGGAACTCGTACACTCAACACATGAACTAACTGCATGAGAAAAGGGGTGTATTACTATGTAAAATATAAATACAATGTCAGAATATCATCAGTCTAAGTGTTTCTACTACTAGCATAGCCATGTTCCTTATAACAACTAGTATACTCTACCTCCACTTGAGATATAAATCTGCCAATCCTTCAGACCTATATTTGCATCACATTCCCATAGAATGGCTTGACAACATAACTACAAAGTAGGAACTCAAGCTGACTGTACCAATACATGTAATGAAATGGCAGAAAGTAGAACGAGAAAGATATTGACCATATTGGATAGTAAAACCTAGATTTAAGAGGGAACAATTAAGGAAACTTACTCTCACGAGATGTTAACCGATATTTCACTGTATAAACCAGTATCAATTTGTCTATGTAACATAAAGTTGTTCTAGGGTGATGCAAGAGTAAAATTCGGGAACGAATTTATTGAAGAAGTGAGATCTGTTGCGCAGCAGATCCAATTCCTGGATGTTTATATAACTTTTTAAAATTCTTACTTGGCACAGAAGGCAGAGACTCATATCCAGCTCATGCTGTGTGTCACAATCAATATCTGGGGCATAAAAAGAGTGTCAATGTAGCAGGAGTCAGGTCGCTTCTCATAATACATTTCTACACTGAGGTAAGTCATAATCAAGGAGAGCAGTATGACAGCACCTGATACATTGTTCTGCGATCCTTGCAGTATGGGGCAGTAAAACGTATCATCTGAGCTCTGACACTCCACAGCATTCTATCACTGTGTGTGTGTGTGTGTGTGTGTGTGTGTGTGTGTGTGTGTGTGTGTGCGTGTGTGTGTGTGTGTGCGCGCGGGCGCGCGCGGGCGCGCATGTGTGTGTGTGTGTGTGTGTGTGTGTGTGTGTGTGTGTGTGTGTGTGTGTACACTTGCATCTGTTTTCCACATTTTCTTCTAAACTCAGGGATTGATTTCAACCAAACTTGGTACACATAACACTTATTGCCTGGAAAGAAGTACTGCTTGGATTAGAATCACCTAGCTCCCTTTGGGATTGGGTCAACTCTGGAGGTGGAGAGCGATTGGGGAAGGTGTAAATGGACAGTGTGAGGGGTAGGTAGAGATGGACCTAGAGAGTGGGTGAAAACAAAGTGGACAGAGAGATGAGGAAGAGGAGATGATCAGGGAGAGGAGTGAGGAGTAGATGAACATAGGGATGGAGAGGATGAGATGGACAGAGACAAGGACAAGGAAGAGATTGACTGAGAGAGGGGGAGGAGGAGATGGGCAAGGACAGTGGGGAGGAGGAAACACACAGAGATGGGGAAGAGATGGGTAGAGGGAGGTGGAGGAGTAGACGGATGGAGAGAAGGGGAGCAGTAGATGGATGGAGAGAGGGGCAAAGAAGTGGACAGAGAGGTGGGGGGGAGGAGATGAACAGAGAGGAGGGTGAGGAGGAGATGGACATAGGGAGGGAGAGAATGAGACAGATAGAGAGAGAGAAGGAAGAGATGGACAGAGGGAGGCAGAGGAGTAGATGGATGGAGAGAAGAGGAGAGGGAGATGGAGAGAGGGGGGAGGAGTAATAGATGGACAGAGAGAGGGACGAAGAAGTGGACAGACAAATGGGATGGAGGAGATGCATACAATATATGAGACATACACATGTGTGGGCAAAACCACAGGCAAAAGGCTAGCTTTTACACATATTGTACCAGTACATCATTATGTGTCATAAACATCATGTGTTATACATAATTATGTGTGCACCTTGTGGGCTGTTATATGTATATCCTCTAGCCTAAAAATACTGACTTCTCCTATATTATAAGTGTACACATGTACAGTATAGTATAATGATCGAAATAGTAGTTTCACTAATACTGGGAAATTGGCTGTGTCAGATAAGAATAATTTAGTTAAAAATTTGGATAGACTTCTTAATTCACAAGAAGCAGAGCTGAGCTTGCCAAAATTAGGTTGGGTATACTGGATGTAGTCAGATCATTGAACAACTACTCCAGAACTGAAGACATCCATGGTTTCTCTAATTTTATCATATATATATATATATATATATATATATATATATATATATATATATATATATATATATATATATCTGTGTGTGTGTGTGTGTGTGTGTGAGAGTGTGTGTGTGTGTGTGTGTGTAATATCCGTTCCACTAGGATGTTTAGATAGATACATTTCCAGAACACCCAAAACAGAGAATTGCAGAAATTCCCACAAAAATCATAGATATATAGAAACAGTACAAATAATATCGAAAATTATTGAATTGGCAGTGTTAGACCAATTAAATGTTTTTTAATGTAACAAACTGCTTAACAGGTCCCACCATGGGTTCCAAATTGGACTATTAACAATTAAGACGATTCAAGAAGTAGTGTTATCAGTACTACACTGTTTTGCAAATCGGCAGCACACCTATGCCACTTTAACAGATCTAATCAAGCTGTTTGACAGTGTCTCAAATAGCATTTTAACTAAGACAATTGCAATGTATGGGGTAACTACAGAAGAAACTAGACCTAGTGCACTCATAATTAACAAAAAGTTACCAAATGGATGTTGTAAGTTGAAATAAAAAAATCTGGCGTCAAAATAAAATATAGAGTCCCATGATGATCTGTGCTGGGGCCTTTCTTATGTATTGTTTCTGTGAATAACTTTTCCGAATTATTACCATATAAATCTGTGATAATGTATGTCAATTATATAACTTTCATCATATAACATAATGTTGTGAATGTTGTCAAAAAATGAACAAGTGATGAAGGATTCTAGAAAAATAGATTGATGTAAAATAACAACTAAACTAAACACATCCTTTGGACAAAACGCACTCACGCACTCTGTAAAAATATTAGCCATCTACCTCAGTAGTAAATTATGCTGCAATACCCACACAGAAAAACTCTGCTGTGTATAGGCAGGAGTTTTATATCGCCTAAAGAGACTGAAGGATTGTCCGAGTAGAGAGTTCACTCTTATGGAATACTACGTCTTTTTCTGTATGCTCTTACATTACGGAATACTTTTCTGGGGAAACTGTGAGAACAAAAAATCTTTTCCTCTGGTAGAAGAAAGCCATTACATGTTTTCTGGTTTAAGTAACTTATCTTCATGCAGACAAGAGGCCTGCTTTGTTGAGCACAAAATACTTATAAGTCCCAAACCAGATATACTCAAAGTACTCATGCACACCAAACAGAATAGCTGCCTGTGTGAAAGTAGATAACATGTGCACTCATAAGAAGTAGAAACAGGAATTTATATGATATTCCTCAGATTTGATTAAGGAAAATCAAAAATAATATTTTGATCTTACCATAATAGTTTTCAACAATACACCACATGAGACAAGGGAACAGCATGAAAATAAATTTAAAATGGTGGTAGAGACAAAAGGAGATACCACTGAGTGAATTTTTTGCATGATGATATCTTAAGTTCTCTGAAAAGTGAGATTGATATTTGAAAAATCTGCATAAAAAAGGTAACAAAAGGTATCCTGTAAAAAAAATTAAAAATATTAAGTGTCATGTAATATTTTGTGCAATGTAATATCTTGTATAGACACCTTTTATTAACCTGACACATTCCACATCATTACAAAGTGCCGTATTCATGATCTATGGAACAAGTTTTAATCTAATCTAATCTAATCTAATCTAACTGCAAGTATTGGTGCCATGACAAATGAGTAAAAATAAATACAAAATATACAGAAGATGAACATGAATGGACATACTGACAGTGATCCACAAGTGCCACAAATAATGAACATGCGAAATTCAAAAGAAAAAATAATAAGTCTGCTAACACATGATTTAGTGTCAGAATATCAAGAAATTCTGAAGAAACATCAAGTACTGGAAATGAAGTATAAAACACTGGATCAAATTATTGCCTGGCCCAGGACAACAATATAAGACAAGCAACTAAGCACTACACGTAAATACGTGTACAATGACAGTAACAACATTACCAAGCACACTCTAAGACAAAAAAGCGACTCACCTTGAAGGAATTATCTAAATGAGATGGAAATTGGTAGATTAAGTGTACGGACAGTCAAATGATTACAATTTCAGGAAAAAAAGGCTGATTTATTTAAGAGAAAGAGATTCACAAACTGAGCAAGTCAACAACATGTTTGTCCACTCATGGCTCTTAAGCAAGCAGTGACTCTGCTTGGGATTGCTTTATAGAGTTACTGGATGTTACCTGTGTGTTTTTTGCCACATTTTGCCCAATTGGCGTGTTAGATCTTTAAAATTCCGAGCTGGTTGGAGGGCCCTGCCCATAATGCTCCAATCCAGGGATATTGTTGGCCAACGTAGAATTTGCAAGCACAAAGTCAAGCAGTAGAAACTCTCGACGTTTGCAAGTGGGCATTATCTTGCTGAAAAGTAAACACAGGACGGCGTAGCATGAAGGGCAACAAAACGAGGCATAGAATATCATTGATGTATCACTGTGCTATAATGGTGCCGTGGATGACAACCAAAGGGTCCTGCTATGAAAAGAAATGTCACCCCAGATCATCACTCTTGGTTATCGGCCCATATGGTGGGCGACATGCAGGCTGTTATCACCACTGTCTGGGGCATCTCCAGACAAGTCTTCGGACTGGAGTCTCATTGACTTGAGTAGAACTGTCTTAAGTGATGTGTTCGACTTCGAACTGAGCCCCCATGACCAGCGAAGACGCATTTGGAAACACACGGGACAGCTGTGGAATACCAACCTTACTATCACCTGGCATACAGCCTCAGAGCCAGGAATGATGATTTGGGCTGCCATTTGTTTTCATACCAGGACCCCTGTGATTGTTTTCTGTGTCATACATAAAGCACAGTGGTATCTTTACGGTATTGTACAACCTATTTTGTTTTCGCCAATTGAGAGTGCTCTCCAACTAGCTCAGGATTCCCACTATCTAACGCCCCAATCGGACAGAATTTGTACTATATACCTTAGGAGGACATCCAATAAGTCTTTCAATCAATGCCAAGCCGAATAACTGTTTGCATAAGGGACGCTGTTGACTTGCACAACTTGTATAGCTCTTTCTCTCGAATAAATCAATCAGTTTTTCTGAAATTTTAATCATTAATTTGCCTGTACATGTACACCACATCTACTAACGATTTCCATCCCATTCAGAAAATTCCTACATAGTGCATCAGCTTTTTTTGGCTTAGAGTTAAATTCTTGGCATGAGTGGTAACAGAACTAACATAGGCGAACCAAAAAACAATTACAAAACTACCAATAAAGAGTCAAAAAAGAATTTTCTGGCGCCAAGATGCACCAAAGGGCCCCTCCTGTACGCCAACAGAATTGAAAATTGGTCTATCCACCCTTTTTCGGGAAAATATACGTTCAAAGCCTTCTGTTTTCGCGAAGATTAAGCCAGGTGCTGCTTTAAATGCAGTGATGGAGGAAATTTCAACAGAGACGAGTCAACTGAAAAGAAAAAGACTATCATGTCTAACCAGGCGCGAATTTTATTATACCATATGTGTGCTTTAATAGTTTAGTTTCTTGAGTTTCTGCGTGCAAATTTAATATCTAATAGCCACAGTTCTCACGTTTTCGTTTGTGTCGGAAAGTAAACAGATTTTGTGACATATTACAAGTTCCTAATCATCTACATCTACATCTACATGACTGTTCTGCAATTAACATTTAAGTGCTTGGCAGAGGGTTCATCGAACCACAATCATACTATCGCTCTACCATTCCACTCCCGAACAGCGCGCGGGAAAAACGAACACCTAAACCTTTCTGTTCGAACCCTGATTTCTTTATTTTATTTTGATGATCATTCCTACCTATGTAGGTTGGGCTCAACAAAATATTTTCGCATTCGGAAGAGAAAGTTGGTGACTGAAATTTCGTAAATAGATCTCGCTGTGACGAAAAACGTCTTTGCTTTAATGACTTCCATCCCAACTCGCGTATCATATCTGCCACACTCTCTCCCCTATTACGTGATAATACGAAACGAGCTGCCCTCTTTGCACCCTTTCGTTGTACTCTGTCAATCCCACCTGGTAAGGATCCCACACCGCGCAGCAATATTCTAACAGAGGACCAACGAGTGTAGTGTAAGCTGTCTCTTTAGTGGACTTGTTGCATCTTCTAAGTGCCCTGCCAATGAAACGCAACTTTTGGCTCGCCTTCCCCACAATATTATGTATGTGATGTTTCCAACTGAAGTTGTTCATAATTTTAACACCCAGGTACTTAGTTGAATTGACAGCCTTGAGAATTGTACTATTTATCGAGTAATCGAATTCCAACGGATTTCTTTTGGAACTCATGTGGATCACCTCACACTTTTCGTTATTTAGCGTCAACTGCCACCTGCCACACCATACAGCATTCTTTTCTAATCTTTGCAACTGATACTGGTCTTCAGATGACCTTACTAGACGGTAAATTACAGCATCATCTGCGAACAACCTAAGAGAACTGCTCAGATTGTCACCCAGGTCATTTATATAGATCAGGAACAGCAGAGGTCCCAGGACGCTTCCCTGGGGAACACCTGATATCACTTCAGTTTTACTCGATGATTTGCCATCTATTACTACGAACTGCGACCTTCCTGACAGGAAATCACGAATCCAGTCGCACAACTGAGACGATACCCCATAGGCCCGCAACTTGATTAGAAGTCGCTTGTGAGGAACGGTTTCAAAAGCTTTCCAGAAATCTAGAAATACGGAATCAACTTGAGATCCTCTGTCGATAGCGGCCATTACTTCGTGCGAATAAAGAGCTAGCTGCGTTGCTCAAGAACGATGTTTTCTGAAACCATGCTGATTACGTATCAATAGATCGTTCCCTTCGAGGTGTTTCATAATGTTTGAATACAGTATATGCTCCAAAACCCTACTGCAAACCGACGTCAATGATATAGGTCTGTAGTTCGATGAATTACTTCTAATACCCTTCTTAAACACTGGTGCGACCTGCACAATTTTCCAATCTGTAGGTACAGATCTATCGGTGAGCGAGCAGTTGTACATGATTGCTAAGTAGGGAGCTATTGTATCAGCGTAATCTGAAATGAACCTAATCGGTATACAATCTGGACCTGAAGACTTGCCCGTATCAAGCGATTTGAGTTGCTTCGCAACCCCTAAGGTTTCTACTTCGAAGAAACTCATGCTAGCAGCTGTTCGTGTTTCAAATTCTGGAATATTCCATTCGTCTTCCCTGGTGAAGGAATTTCGGAAAACTGCATTCAATAACTCCGCCTTAGTGGCACAGTCGTTGGTAACAGTACCATCGGCACTGCGCAGCGAAGGTATTGACTGCGTCTTGCCGCTTGTGTACTTTACATACGACCAGAATTTCTTCGGATTTTCTACCAAATTTCGAGACAATGTTTCGTTGTGGAACCTATTAAAGGCATCTCGCATTGAAGTCCGTGCCAGATTTCTCGCGTCTGTAAATTTTAGCCAATCTACGGGATTTCGCGTTCTTCTGAACTTCGCGAATAATTTAGTTTCAGATGAGTGCTTCAGTAGTTAAGTTTTTGAATATCTGCATATTATTAGACACAGTTCCTGCGTTTTCGTCGGGGTCTACGGTAGAGTTGCGCATGACGAACCGATAGTCCGTTTATCTGCATAGTTTAGTTTTCCACGGTCTTTAGTATGGACGGGGACTGCGATTGTTGTGTGCGCATTCGAGCCGAGTTGGGGACACTTCGCTCTCAGCTTCAGGCTGTGATGGCTTCTGTTACACAGCTTGAGGCTGCAGTGGATGGGCACCACTATCGTGGGCCAGCTGTGGGGATCCAACGGACGTCCAGCACGTCCGAGTCCTCCGATCGGTCCTCACCAGTGGCCAACTCAGTTACTGCCCGCACTGTGGTTGAGCCCTCGCCTGTAGTCGAGTGGGAGGTCGCTCCAGGGCGAAGCAGACGGCAAAAGACTTCCCAGGCGGCCACACGAAAGACCTCCCTGGTTTGTCTAACAAACAGGTTCCAGGTGATGTCTGTGGCTGACACTGTCGCTGAGCTAGCTGCTGTCGTCTGTCCTGTTTCTGTGGAAACCACTCAGCCTGAAAGATCTGGGCAATCACAGAGGGTCGGATTACTGATAGTTGGGTGCTCCAACATTAGGCGCATTATGGGGCCCCTTATGGATTTGGCTGACAAGAAGGGAAAGAAAACCAATGTGCACTCCATGTGCATACTGGGTGGAGTCATTCCAGATGTGGAAAGGGTCCTCCCGGATGCTATGAAGAGCACCGGGTGCAGCCAACTGCAGGTGGTTGCTCATGTCTGTACCAATAAGATGTGTCACTTCGGATCAGAAGAGATTCTCTCCGGTTTCCAGTGGCTAACAGAAATGGTATAGGCTGCCAGTCTTGCTTGCAAGATGAAAGCAGATCTGACCATTTGCACCATAGTTGACAGGACCGATTGTGGACCTCTGGTACAGAGCCGAGTGGAGGATATGAATCAGAGGCTCAGATGGTTCAGTGACCGTGTAGGCTGCAGATTCCTCGACTTGCGCCAAAGGGTGGTTGGGTTTCGGGTTTCGCTGAATAGGTCAGATGTCCACTATATGCAGGAGGCGCTACACGGGTAGCAGGGGCTGTGTGGCGTGGACTGGGTGGTTTTTTAGGTTAGAGGGTCTTGGGAAAACACGAGAAGAGGTTCAGTCACAAAGGGTGCAGGCGAAGAAAGTAGATACAGGAACCATTGGCATAACAGTTGTAAATTGTCGTAGCTGTATTGGGAAAGTACCAGAGCTCCAAGCGCTAATAGAAAGCACTGATGCTCAAATCGTTATAGGCACTGAAAGCTGGCTAAAGCTGGATATAAGCTCAGTAGAAATTTTTGCGAAGAACCTAACGGTGTTCCGAAAGGATAGGCTAAACATGGTTGGCGGTGGCGTGTTTGTTGCTGTTAGAAGTAGTTTAACTTGTCGCGAAATTGAAGTAGATACTTCCTGTGAGTTAGTATGGGCAGAGGTCATTGTTGGCAACCGGAATAAAATAATAATAGGATTCTTCTACCAACTTCCCAATTCAGATGATACAGTTGCTGAAAGGTTCAAAAAAAAACTTGAGTTTGATTTCAAATATGTACCCAACTCATACGATAATAGTTGGTGGTGACTTTAATTTACCCTCGATATGTTGGCGAATACATGTTTAATTTCGGAGGTACGCATAAAATATTATCCGAAATTGTGCTAAAAACATTTTCTGAAATTTATTTCGAGCAGTTAGTTCATGAGCCCACGCGAATAGTAAACGTTTGTGAAAATACGCTTGACCTCTTCGCAATAAATAAACCTGAGTTAATAACGAGCATCAAAACCGATACAGGGAGCAGTGAACACAGGATTGTCGTAGCGAGCTTGAATATTGTAATCCCCAAATCCTCCAAAAATAAGCGAAAAAAATACCTATTCAAAAAAGCAGATAAAAATTCATTTGACTCCTTCCTGAGAGACAACCTCCACTCATTCCAAATTAATAATACAAGTGTAGACCAGATGTGGCTTGAATTCAAAGAAATAGTATCGGCAGCTATTCAGAGATTTATACCAAATAAATTAACAGACGACGGAGCTGATCCTCCTTGGTACACAAAACGGGTTAGAACACTAGCAGAAACAACGAAACAAACATGCCAAATTTAAACAAACGCAAAATCCCCAAGATTGGCGATCTTTTACAGAAGCTCGAAATTTAGCGTGGACTTCAATGCGAGATGCTTATAACAGTTTCCACAACGAAACTTTGTCTCCAGACCTGGCAGAAAATCTAAAGAGGTTCTGGTCGTATGTGAAGTATATTAGCGGCAAGAAACAATCAATGTCTTCTCTGTGCGATAGCAATGGAGATACTATCGAAGACAGTTCTACCAAAGCAGACTTACTAAACACAGCCTTCCGAAGAGCCTTCACAAAAGAAGACGAAGTAAATATTCCAGAATTCGAATCGAAAACAGCTGCCAACATGAGTAACATAGATGTAAATATCCTCGGAGTTGTGAAGCAACTTAAATCACTTAATAAAGGCAAGTCTTCTGATCCAGACTGTATACCCATTAGGTTCCTTTCGGAGTATGCTGATGCATTAGCTCTATACTTAACAATCATATACAACCGTTCGCTCGATGAAAGATCCATACCCAAAGACTGCAAAGTTGCACAGGTCACACCAATATCCAAGAAAGGTAGTAGGAGTAATCCACTAAATTATAGGCCCATATCGTTGACGTTGATATGCAGCAGGATTTTAGAACATATATTGTGTTCAAACATTATGAATTATCTAGAAGAAAACTGTCTATTGACACACAGTCAGCATGGGTTTGGAAAACATCGTTCCTGCGAAACACAACTAGCTCTTTATTCACATGAAGTGTTGAGTGCTATTGATAAGGAATTTCAGATCGATTCCGTATTTCTGGATTTCCAGAACGCCTTTGATACTGTACCACACAAGCGGCTCGTAGTGAAATTGCATACTTAAGGAATATTGTCTCAGTTATGTGTCTGGATTTGTGATTTCCTGTCAGAGAGGTCACAGATCGTAGAAATTGACAGAAAGTCATCAAGCACTGGACTCGCATTCGGTAGGACGACGGTTCAATCCCGCATCTGGCCATCCGGATTTAGGTTTTCTGTGATTTCCCTAAATCACTCCAGGCAAATGCCGTGATGGTTCCTTTGAAAGGGCACGGCCGACTTCCTTCCCCATTCTTCCCTGAGCCAATGAGACTGATGACCTCGCTGTCTGGTCTCCTCCCCCAAAAACAACCCAACCCAAAGTCATCGAGTAAAACAGAAATGATAATCTGGCGTTCCCCAAGGTAGTGTAATAGGCCCTTTGCTGTTCCTTATCTATACAAACGATTTGAGGAAGAAACTGAGCAGCTGTCTTAGGTTGTATGCAGATGATGCTGTCGTTTATCTACTAATAAAGTCATCAGAAGATCAAAAAAAATTGCAACATTATTTAGAAAAGATATCTGAATGGCGCGAAAGTTGGCAGTTGACCCTAAATAACGAAAAGTGTGAGGTCATCCACACGAGTGCTAAAAGGAACTCGTTAAACTTTGGTTACACGATAAATCAGTCTAATCTAAAAGCTGTAAATTCGACTAAATACCTAGGTATTACAATTACAAAAAACACACTGAAAATGTGAGGAAGGCTAACCAAAGACAGCGTTTTATTGGCAGGACACTTAGAAAATTTAAGAGATCTACTAAGGAGACTGCCTACACTACACTTGTCCATCCTCTTTTAGAATACTGCTGCACGGTATGGGATCCTTACCAGATAGGACTGATGGAGTACATTCAAAAAGTTCAAAGAAGGGCAGCACGTTTTGTATTATGGCGAAATATGGGAGAAAGTGTCACAGAAATGATACAGAATTTGGGCTGGACATCATTAAAAGAAACGAGTTTTTTGTTGCGACAAAATCTTCTCACGAAATTCCAATCACCAACTTTCTCCTCGGAATGCCAAAATATTTTGTTGACATCGACCTACATAGGGAGAAAGGATCACCACGATAAAATAAGGGAAATCAGTGCTCGTACAGAAAGATATAGGTGTTTGTTCTTTTTGTGCGCTGTCCGAGGTTGGAATAATAGAAAATTGTAAAGGTGGTTTGATGAACCCTCTGCCAGGCACTTAAATGTGATTTGGAGAGAATCCATGTAGATGTAGATTATAGGTGGCGGCAACGACACGTATAAATACAAACGCTAGACAGACATGCCATGTTTTCGAAACTTATTGCCGAAACTATTTCATAGGAACGTCGTCTTCACAAACATGCCAGTGCGACTATATTTTCCACAGTGGTCATGTGTAAATAAAGAAATTCCAAGATCAGAAATCTGAGTTAAAAAAAACTTTGTGATTAGTTTAACTATGTGCATTTGCTAGACATAAGTAAAATGAACCATGATGATCATGTGGGCCATGGATTACTAGACTAGTTCCATATATAAGTGAACTGAACGACAAAAATAGTGAGGAGGAGGGGCAATTGTTCTGGACTGCAGCCACGAGACTTTTTTAGGATAAATGACCATCAGACTAGTGTTCAGAGATGTAACTCAGATGTGTCTGAATCCCCTTCACCTGAAGAAAAAGTGGGCTGTGAAATAAGGGATCTCTCACTGCAGGACAGTCCTAGAAACCTATGTAGTTAGTAGAATATGTATTTTAGTATTAACTGATCATGGACTAAAATTTAATGAAATAATGTATTATACATTAGAAGATTACTTTCTAGCAAATAATTATTGTTGGCAATAACATAAAGGTGGCTGTGTGGCAATTTATGTTATTGAGGATACAACAATTCAAAAATTTTCTTTCTTGAAGATGGATCAATTGAAATGAGAGGTGGTGTGCTCCACAGTATTTTTTTATCTTAGCACAGCCTGAAGTGACTGGCACGTATCGCCTGCTAAATGCTGTTATAACTTTGTTTTTGGATAGACTTGGTAGTGTAATCTGTTCAGACTGATCCAAACGACCTTTTGGTGCCTTTAACATCTGCAAACTCAAATGGTATAGAAAAGTTGAAACTCAGAGATGTCTTAAGCTCATACACACTTTGAAGTATAGTAATCTCTGACAAAAGGTAATGGACATGTCCTCCACTAGTATAGATTATGATTCAATCAACAAAAAAAAGTTGTAGGTATAGTAGTTTACAATAGTTTAGATATTCATTACTCTGAGCACTTTATGCCAAAGATAACAAAATTGTCCTTCAGAAACGGATTCTGAATGCACAAACATTGATATCCTTAAAAACAAACTATCCAATGAGAAATGTGATTCCTTGTAACAGGTGAAAGAGTCTGATGACAAATGGAATGAGTTCTTCTCAACCCTGTGGAGTCATTACTGTTACTACTTCCCAGTCAAAGGAATCCAGAAGGGAGTTAAACATCGTCAAAATGGACATAATCTTACACTGAAATGCCCACCAAATCTCATCTATCACATGTGATCGAAATGTGCTTTATAAAGCTACCGGTCTGCAGATTCTTGAGGAAAAATACAATCAGACAAAGAAAACTGTTAAATCTGAAATTGCTAACTTAAAGAATCTGATTAATAAAAATGAAACAGAACAGTATGATAACAGAAGTAAAGCACTGTGGGAGCTATCTGACAAATACAACAAAGGTCCCAAGAAGATGAACATGAAGCCACTCAGCATAAGAAATTATGCTAACACTGTAATATGTAATATTACAGTATGTAATATTTTTAATAACTATTTTATTTCAGTTGCTCAGCCAACCCATCTCACAGATGCACAAGTAGAGATCCTATGTCACCACACTTAGTGAACTGAGTTTGGATGATATGCATGCAGTAGAAAAAAATTTTCATCTGGATGAGAATGCATATCCAGAGCAATTAACAAGGTGCACTTCAAAAGAATTTCAGAACCTGTTCCCTACCTGACTAATTTGCAGCATTAGAAAATACATGTATCCCACTGTTCTAGAAATGAGAGCTGTGAAACTAATCCACAAACAGGGAAGTAAAGAAGCTGTCTCCAACAATAGACCAATATCAATAATTCCCACCTTTAGTAATTATTCGAAAGTATTATCATGGCCCATTGACCCAACTAAGTGCCTACTGCACAAAACACAAACTGTTTCAGAAAAGAGCTAAGTACAACACAGTAGTTACACAATCAGCCCATGAAATTTACTATCTGTTGGACCACAGGATGCATACTGCAGCTATATTTTTAGACATGACAAAAGCATTTGACATGCTGAACGATAGGTCACTTCTAAAAGAAAGAGGGCGTCAATGCACACAAAGTAGATTCATAAAATTACAAACTTTCAGTCCACTAGTGAAAAAGTAATAAACAAGTAGCTCAGGGCTCAATTCTCAATCCCTTTCTCCTCCTTATATATATATATATTGTAAACCCATTCACTCCCATATAATAAGCTGTGCAGATTACACCCCAGCCTTATTTTAAAAGCAGAGGACATAAGAAACCAGTATCCTTTGCTACTAATGGTTTAACAGATTTAAGAAAATACTTCAGTGACCAGGACCTTGAGATGAAAGTTGTGGTGTCACCGCCAGACACCACACTTGCTAGGTGGCAGCTTTAAATCGGCCGCGGTCCATTAGTACATGTCGGACCCGCGTGTCGCCACTGTCAGTGATCGCAGACCGAGCGCCACGATACGGCAGGTCTCGAGAGACTTACTAGCACTCGCCCCAGTTGTACGGACGACTTAGCTAGCGATGCAACACTGACGAAGCCTCGTTTATTTGCAGAGAAGATAGTTAGAATAGCCTTCAGCTAAGTCAATGGCTATGACCTAGCAAGGCGCCATAGCAATTGATAGTTATCGTTTGAAGCATGAAGCATGTCTCATCAAGAACGATGTATACAAATGATGGATTAAAGTTAAGTATTCCAGCAGCTACATACTTTTCTTTATAGCATTCATTACGTATCCTGTTTCAGACCTCACGCCATTCTGCGTGAGCTTATAGCGTGCATTTCGGCCTTCCCTAGCTATATAACAAGTGGCGACGAGGCTTCAAAGAGGATTTCGCGTTCGTATTGCTCTTATTTACTTGTGTCATGGCTTCGCCACAATCTCCAGATGTACTGTCCGAATTTTATCGCTTGCAGAATCAGCAGACGCAGGCCTTATTGGATGCCCTTGGACAGCTCGTCCAGGGTCAATGTGCAATGCAAACCGATGCGGCAGCCGCCGCTCCACCGCTACCGCACCCACAACATCCAGTTGCACCACCGTTTCGACACTTCAATGAGGCGATGGAAAGCTGGACGGAGTGGTCACGCCAATTTGGATTTCATCTCGCCGCCTACAGAATTCAAGGTAACGAGCGGCAGCCTCATTTATTGGCGTGTGTAGGGGTGCAAACGTACCGTGTGATAGTGAAATTATTTCCCCGACGCGACGTAGCAACTCTGTCCTCCGACGAAATTTTGTTTGCATTAGATGCCTATTTCAAAGAATCAGTCAATGTAGTTGCAAAAAGGTATACGTTCTTTCGTACCAAACGTACGGCCGGTCAAACTAATCGGGAGTGGGTTGCAACTTTGCAAGGCCTTACAAGGGATTGTGCTTTTGGGTGTGAATGTGGACTCCCTTATTCAGATACTATGGTGCGTGATGCAATTGCACAGAACGTTTCTGATGTTCGTATACGGGAGCAAATTTTGAAACTAGTCAATCCCTCCCTTCAACAAGTGATAGACATATTGGATAGGCAAGACACACTTGACTTTGCTCAGGAATCATTTGAAACTTCGGCAGCTGTGTGTCACATTAACCGGCCCGCCGGGCGAGCTGCACGGAACTGTAAACTGCCCTCGCGCACGTCCGCGCAGCCAAGTGTCCCGCACCAGCCAGCAAATGCAGTGCTCAAATCATGCCCGCGGTGTGCAACTAGACATTCGCGTGAAAATTGCCCGTCACGCCCAGCTATTTGCGTTTTCTGTAATAAAAAAGGACATGTTCAAAGTGTTTGCCAGAAAAAGCTCCGATCGGACAGTCACAACCATTCCAGGCCCTTTGCTACGTGCCGGAATCGAATCAAGAATACTGAGGCTCGTGAACCTTCGCCCATGGACATTCATGTAGTTAATTCCACTCCGCCCAGTGCCACTCTCTCTAACAGTGACTGTGTTCGTCCCACAAAAAGTGTGCGTCGACATCGACGGAAATCACGTCAAGTCACAAGTGCTTCTGTACCAGTGTCTGTTCATGTTGCACGAGACAGTCGCTCTTGTCGTCAGCAGGACAATAAACTTTTTGTAGACTTGGACATTAATGGCAACGTGATCCCATTCCAGCTCGATACAGGAGCTGCAGTTTCATTGCTCAATAAAGACACGTACAAACAACTGGGCACACTCCCGTTGCATGCCGCAAATGTTACGCTAACTACATATTCAGGTCACACGATCCCTGTGTTAGGACAGTGCAGCCTTCTTGCAACATACAAGGGACAAACAAAACTTGTGTCATTTTACGTTCTTCGTTCTTCTTCTGCAGTGAACTTGTTTGGTTTCGATTTATTTCAGTTGTTTAACTTGTCTATAGTCAATCAGGTCCTATCAGTGAATCAGACTGTGCCTTCCGCCAGTGTTTCTCGTCTATGTGCAGAATTTGCAGACATTTTTGCACCGGTCCTTGGTTGCACTAAGAACTATGAAACACATTTTGAACTGAAAGTAAACGCGCAACCGACATTTTTCCGAGCGCGCAATGTTCCCCACGCATTGCGTGATGAGGTCGCAAGAACATTACACGATTTAGAATCACAAGGTGTAATTGAACGTGTGCAGGCTTCTCTCTGGGCCTCACCCTTAGTAATTTTGCCAAAACCTTCCGGAAAATTGAGACTTTGTGTGGACTTCACGGCAACAGTGAATCCACAACTAGTGATTGCCACTTTTCCTTTACCCCGCCCGGAAGATCTTTTTGACAAACTGTGCCCGGGTAACTATTTTTCTAAGTTGGACCTAGCAGATGCATACTTGCAAATACCGGTGGACGAAGAATTCCAGTGCGTTTTGGTGGTTAACACGCATCTTGGGTTGTATCGCTTCAAAAGACTGCCATTCGGGTGCGCCTCTGCCCCTGCATTGTTTCAGCAGTATCTACAAACTGTTTGTGCGTCGGTCCCTACTGCAGCAAACTATCTGGACGATATTGTGATCTCCGGAAAGACAGAAGACGAACATTTAGCAAACCTCCGCACATTATTTCAGGTCTTGCGACAAAATGGTCTTCGCTTGCGGAAGGACAATGTGTGTTTTTTGCTTGTGACTTACCATATTTGGGACATGTCATCAATGCCCAAGGCATACATCCGAGTCAAGAGCACCCCCGTGCCATACAAGACTTGCCTTCGCCGCAGAATTTGCAGCAGCTGCAGAGTGTGCTGGGTAAAATAAATTACTATCATCGCTTTCTGCGCAATGCCTCTTCCATTTCAGCTCCGCTTCATCGCTTACGCCGTAAAGGTGTTCCGTTCGTCTGGTCGACGGAATGCGAACGCGCCTTTCGCCAGTGGAAGTCGGCGTTGCTTTCAAATACTTGCCTTACGCCATACGATCCCCGGAAACCCCTTTTGTTGATGGTAGATGCATCGGATTTCGGGATCGGAGCTGTGCTTGCGCACAAAGATGGTTCGCATGATCGCCCTATTGCCTTTGCGTCCAAATTGCTCTCGTCAGCGCAAAGAAATTATTCACAGATCGAGAAGAAAGCTTTGGCTCTCGTGTTTGGTGTTACAAAGTTTCATGATTTCTTGTATGGTCGTCACTTTACCATCATCACAGACCACAAACCTTTGACATCGCTTTTTCATCCGAACAAGCCTGTCCCTCCACGTACAGCGCAGAAATTTATTCGCTGGTCTATTTTCCTCTTGCAGTACCGCTACGATATCTTGTATCGGTCCACTGCTAAGCACGGAAACGCCGATGCGTTGTCCCGTTTGCCTGTTGCTGAGGATAGAGCATTCGATTCTTCTGAACTTGCTTGCATGTTCATTGATTCGGAAACCGATGACGTGGTCGAATCGTTTCCGATTGATTTTCGTCGTGTAGCTACAGCCACAGCTGCTGACCCTGTCCTTGCTACCGTTCGGCGTTTTGTTGCTACGCAATGGCCTTTGTCAAAGTCATGGATAGAGGATCCGTTGGTTCGCAGGTTTTTTGCTCACAAGGAGAGACTTTTTGTTCGACGTGGTGTTTTGTTGTTGCGTTCTAATAATGATCAGTCCAGAGTCGTGGTCCCACGTTCGTTACCGTCCTCTGTCTTACGGGTTCTTCACCAAGGACATTGGGGTATCGTGCGAACGAAACAACTTGCTCGTCAGCACTGTACTTGGTTCGGAATCGATGCTGCAATTACGAATATATGCTCTTCTTGCATGGCGTGTGCCGACCAACAATCTGCACCACCGCGGAAATTCTTTGCATGGCCGAAAGCCACTTCCCCTTGGCAATGCTTGCACATCGATTTTGCTGGTCCATTCTGGAATGCTCGATGGTTGGTTGTGGTAGATTCTTTCAGCAATTTTCCTTTTGTTGTCCGGATGTCTTCCACGACGTCATCTGCCACCATCCAAGCGTTATCCGCTATCTTTTGCGTTGAAGGTCTTCCACAGACTATTGTTTCCGACAGTGGCCCACAATTCCTGTCCGCAGAATTTCAGTCCTTCTGCAAGGCCAATGGTATTCAACATCTGACGTCCGCGCCGTTTTCGCCTCAGTCAAACGGTGCCGCTGAACGATTGGTCCGGACTTTCAAGTCACAGATATTGAAGTTGAAAGAGTCGCATTCTCGGGAGGACGCGTTGTTGCTCTTTTTGTCATCGTATCGCTCTCAGCCCCGAGATGGTCGCTCGCCGGCTGAGTTGCTCCACGGTCGTCCTCATCGAACCTTGATGTCTTTGTTGCATCCGCCACATCAGGTTCCTGTGCAGCGGCGGACGCCTGCTTTTGCTCCAGGCGACGTTGTATACTATCGCAATTATCGCGGTTCACAGCGTTGGCTCACAGGGCGCATTCTTCGCTGCATCGGCCGCGCTATGTATCAGGTTTTGGGGGCCTCTGGTGAGGTGCGTCGGCATCTCAATCAGCTGCGCCTTTGTCGTCGCACGGGTTCTGCCGATCGCTTCCCGTGACCAGCAGTCCTCCACCATGGACCTCTTGCCCGCACAGGACCACATAGCGTCTTCGCGCGTCGGGTACCCCGACGCGATGGAGGTCGACCCTTCGGCCCCTCCTGTCTCTTTACGGGCGCATACACCGCATGTTGGCGTGCACCCTGGACTAGGTTTTCAGGCGTTTCCTCGCTCCCCTCGGACCGAATGGACGGGTGCGGGTGGCACAGCTTCGCCTGTTGTTAGGCTCCCCACCTCATCGCATACGCCAACATGGGGTCCTCCCCACGGCGGCCGGAAGCCTTATAACACGACCGTTCGCCGATTCGCGGGGGAGGAATGTGGTGTCACCGCCAGACACCACACTTGCTAGGTGGTAGCTTTAAATCGGCCGCGGTCCATTAGTACATGTCGAACCCGCGTGTCGCCACTGTCAGTGATCGCAGACCGAGCGCCACCACATGGCAGGTCTCGAGAGACTTACTAGCACTCGCCCCAGTTGTACGGACGACTTAGCTAGCGATGCAACACTGACGAAGCCTCGTTTATTTGCAGAGAAGATAGTTAGAATAGCCTTCAGCTAAGTCAATGGCTACGACCTAGCAAGGCGCCATAGCAATTGATAGTTATCGTATGAAGCATGAAGCATGTCTCATCAAGAACGATGTATACAAATGATGGATTAAAGTTAAGTATTCCAGCAGCTACGTACTTTTCTTTATACCATTCATTACGTATCCTGTTTCAGACCTCACGCCATCCTGCGTGAGCTTATAGCGTGCATTTCGGCCTTCCCTAGCTATATAACAAAAGTCACCTAATTTCAATTACAAGCATTTAAAATAGGCAGTTCACACTACAGCTATGTAAATAATGTATGTAATCTATAGGCAACAGAAACTGGTAACTGTAAGTTTCAGGCACTGTATGCAAATGAAAATTTATAGTGGACAAATCACATTAATATTTTATGTGTGAAAGTCAGTAGTACTTACCCAAGTGCAAAGAGATGGTTCGCAACCACACACAGAAAATAGTATAATATGGAACAATTTATCCCTTTCTTAATTATGGGATCACACTATGGGGCTGTGCAGCTGATGTCCATTTAAAAAGAATAATACTGTTATAGAACAGAGCAATACGACTTATACATTGGATAGGCCATAGAGATTAATGCTGTGAAGTGTCTGTGCAGCACAAACGCCTCGCAATGTATTCTTTATACATATTTAAATTAGTAACATTTTTATGAGTCAACCAATAGAAGTTGATGAGTGCAATGAGGTATATGATAACAGTTCTGGGAAACAATGTAACTGTTTCTGAAAAAGGACAACACTAAAAATGACAGATAGAATCACATATGCCAACAGTTTGATTTAGTTTAACAAATTAACATATCCTCGAATAATATGTACAGGCACTGAATTTAACTTGCAATTAAATTCTTTTCTCATAGAAAAAAGTTTATATTCATTAAACGAATTTAAGACTCTGATTGTAACAAGAGCCAGTAGCAAATTAGGTATAATGTGATGAATATCTAAAATAGATATAAAATGTAACAACTGCAGTAACATATATGGTAAGTATAATTGTTTGCTAAGTATAATTATTATCATACTATTACTAGTCATGTTTGCAAAAGCAGTCATTTTGATGTCTCCAATCAAAGAAATAAATAAAAAGCACTCTATAACACAAGTTTCTTTACAGGTCATATAATAAAAACCAAATGATCTTTTATTATAAATGTGACTGTTAACAAACCACATTGTAACTTCAGTGATACAACCTGTGATGATTACAAAACAAGTAATAGCAGTGTAAAAATATTTTATGTATTAACCATTTGTATAATTATGTGTGTACTGGCAATGCCTTACGTAATGCCACATTTATTGGATGGTAAATAAACCAATTTCAATTTATAATTTACAGTACCAATAAAATCACAATCACAAAGTAAGAGGTATGTTCTTTCAAACAGTGTGAGTGAAACTTTGAAAAGAACAAGACAGACTATTTGTTCTGCATATTTGTGCATAATTGCACCTTCTGATGTAAATTCATAGCTTACATATTTTTTGTGTTATATCTTTCCATTACCAAGTCAAACGAGATTTTAGCGTGAAGTATTGATGAAATGTATGTTATTAACTCATGAAGATGTAGGTTTTGATCTGATACAAAACGTTGCAGCCTGAGGAAACCTTCTGACACATTTTGTACTGGCATACAGGGTTTGAGATATTCCTTTCTTTGTACTGACCTAAACTGCTGAACTTGTGATTTGTATGTTTCCATAGTTCATTGAATTTACAATATCTAAGTAATAAGTTATTACTTTATTTTTGTGACCGAGGGCTTATTTGTTACAATATACTTTTTTTTTAAATTATCTTACAATGGGCAAAGGCTTGCCTTTTCAATACAGTGTAACGAAATCTTTGTTATGAAATACTGTTTATTGTATACTATTGAGCACAGAATGCAAAACAGTCCTCCAAAATAGTGCAGTCAAATAATGATTTAACAACTGCAAATTTTAGGGAAAGATTGCAGTAGTTCCACTGGGATGAAGTGTAAGGAGAAGCTGATGCTAATTTAAAATTTAATCCATGTCATTATACCTTTGTGAGTATATCTGAAAACAGTTTCCCTAAGGAAACAGTGAAATATGATTGTAAGGAACGATCTAAAAAGCCATGTCTTACTAAAGGGATAAAAACATTTTGTAAACAGAAAGGAGAAATGTATCTTATAGCCAGAAGGAGTAATGATCCAGAAACAAACATTATAAAAACTACTGCACTGTATTAAGAAAAGTTATTAGAAAGTACAGTAGTATTTACATTATGTCTGAGATTAGAGCCTCTGGTAAAAAAATTAAAACAATATGGAATATTCCTAAAAGGGAAACAGGGCAACTGAGAGTATGTGAAGACTGTATTGCTATCTATCTCAATGGAAAGTTTGTTTACAAAAGGTCAGAAGTGGAAAATATTTTAATAATCATTTTTAAGTGTTGTAGAGAATATGGGATCCAACTGTTCATTATAAAATCAAGGCTGTATATGGAAGAGGCGATACCTACATAACTTGAGAAAATTGAAATTCAACCCACCTCTCCTACTGAAATTAGGAAAATAATACATCCACGCAAAAGTAAAAGCTCACATGGAATTGATGGCATTTCCAATAGTGTACTGTGAGCTTGTTCCCAACAGATAAGAGGGATAGTCAGCTACATACATAATAGCTCACCAAAACATGACATTATTCCAGATAGACTGAAATATGCTATTGTTAAACCATTGCACAAAAAAGAGGACAGGTCTGATACTAACAACTGCCCCCAATCTCACTTCTGACAGCTTTATCCAAAATTCTTGAACAAGTAATGCATGCAAGAGTACCTAACACATTTGTAAAAGTGACGTACTAACAAAATGTCAGTTTGGTTTTCTGAAAGGTTTTTCACAGAAAATGTTGTATATTCTTTCACTGATCACATATTAGATGCTCTAAATAACCGAACATCACTCATTGGGATATTTTGTGATCTCTAAAAAGCTTTTGACTGTGCAAATAATGAAATTCCTTTTCATAAGCTTAGGTGTTGTCGTATGAGTTGGACAGTGCACAAATGGTTTAATTCATATTTAACTGGAAGAATGCAGAAGGCTGAGATTAGCAGTACAGACAGTCTGTAAAAATCAGCAGAGTCCTCTAACTGGGGAGGTATCAAGAATGGTGTCCCACAGGGTTCAGTCCTTGATCTCCTATTGTTCTTAATGTATATTAATGACTTGCCCCCCTATATTCATGAAAATGCAAAGCTAGACCTTTTTGCTGATGATACCAGTATAGTAACCTAGCGCAACAAACAACAGTTAGCTGAGGAAATTGTAAATAATGTCTTTCAGGAAGATATTAAGTGGTTTTCTGCAAATGGACTCAGACTAAGTTTTGAAAAAACACAGTTTATACAACTCTGTACTGCAGGTGGCGTAACACCATTGGTAAATATAGACTTTGAACAGAAATGTGTTGTTAAGACAGAATATTCATAATGGGTCTGGTCATTGATGAGAAATTGAATTGGAAGAAACACATTGATGATCTGCAGGAACAGTTAGGTTTAGCTACTTATGCAATTAGGGTTATTGCAAATTTTGGTAATAACATATAAGTAAATTAGCCTCCTATGCTTATTTTCATTCACTGCTTTCATATAGCATCATATTTTGGGCTAATTCATCATTAAGAGAAAATTATTTATTGCAGAAAAGCATGTGATCAAAATAATAGCTGGAGCCCACCCAAGGACACCTCACAGACGCTTATTTCTGGAACTCAGAATATTCACAGTATCTTCGCAACATATATATTCACTTATGAAATTTGTTATAAATAAAACTAAAAAATAATAGCGATGTGGATAGCTGCAACACGAGAAGATAGGATGATGTTAACTGTTCTGAGTCAAAGCTAACTTTGGCACAGAAAGGAATGAATTTCCTCGCTACAAAAGTCTTTGGTCATTTGCCAAATAGAATTAAAAGTCTGATGCATAGCCAACCAACATTTAAAAACAACTTAAAAGAATTTCTGAACGACAACTTCTTCTACTCAATACATGAAGTTTTAAATATAAAGTAGTAACTGTAAATAATAATAATAATAATAATTCCCATTTTGTAATGAAAACTTATATTAAGCTGCCATGTTTCACATTACCACAAAGTATCTTATTCTTGATCTATGGAACAAGTATTAATGTAATGTAATACATACATTCACGACACTCTCTGGTGAGGAACTTGTTACAGTTTGACAGTGGAGCGACACTAGCGTTCCAAGCGGTGAGAAAGCAGAATGTCCCATGCATTGTAAGGATAATATTTGTTTTTAATTATTTTCTAATTAATTGACGAAGGACTTATTATATATTTTCATGCTATTCATTAGTAAATTACCAGTAGACATGAATTATCGAGAATTACATGTAAAACAACCGAATCACGCTAATTCAGTAACATAAGCTAAGACATATTCATGAATAAATACTTTCGAATATATGTGTATTTAGAGCTTACTCTGCTGAAAGCAAGAGAATGTCAATACGTATTTCATACATGGGAAATAATGCTTCAGTTATTGTACGTTCTTTTTATCATAGGCACATCCCTTGACACTTAAAATTTTTTGTTTAGTCTAATGACTCGCCCATTCTTACACTTCGCTCGACTTTACTAATATGCGAATATTTTTGTAAGTCTAATTACTTTTGCTTCAAACGCGAATGTGTTGAAGATTCCCACCATTTGTAGTTCAGAGTTAGCAACAGTTGTGGGCCTGGTTCCTTCTGTGATGGGAAACAGGTTTATTGTTTTTTTACTAGTTATTTATCACGTCTAAATAGTTCTCTCTTAAGCTACAGTTTCGGGGCTTATTTGATTCGTCAAATATTGTAGGCATTGCGTTCTATGTAGGTTTCCTAAGTTCCACATTCACCGATTTGGCTGAAAGTGTAACGAACAAAACTCTGCTTTCTGCAGAAGATCAGGTCTTCTGGTGTTTGGTAGCAATTTTTTGTTATTATAGGAAAACGACATTCTTCAATAAATGTCTTTATGTTCCAAGAGAATCGTAAATAAATCATCCTGTAATATACCATTTCGTATCTCCTAGGTTCGTAGGAAGCTGAGTAGTGACAAATATGACGTCATTTCTTACTTATTGTCGTTTTTATGGCACTACATACACTCCCTATTGTAAAAACTATGATACAAACCAATATAAGCGTTAGCATTCGCACTCATCCGATATAGTATTCACAAGTATACTTTCTGGCCGCTTGGGGCGCTGTTGTCACAGTGGGTAACAAAAACGAGACAGTGTCGTGACTGTTATGTTTGACTGTGCTATCGAATTCATGCATAGTCGTTCTCGCTGTTTATCTGTCTCTTTAAGTCTTTGACGAAATGTTTGTGTTCAATTTCAAATGTGCATAGACGGAGTAGCGTTCTTGTGTTTGGGAAAGTGTTGACTGTGTTTTCACAGATACAAACAAAATGGAAAATTTATTGTGCACATATCATGTAGTGTGTGTTCTGCTCCATAATGCGTAATTCATAAGTTTCGTACTTCATGTCAAGCCGCATGGTAAGAAGAAATATAGAATCCCTAAGTAAGGAAATTTCAAGTGTTGAGCAGAAACTGCAAGATGTTTTGAAATCGAAGAGTAAGAAGCCTGGGCTTGGGCGAAATGAAACTGCGAGTCGCGACATTGAATTGTTTATTACTGGACCGTCGGGAAAGAAACTACCAACAGCGATAGTGAAGCCAGACACGCTATTTCGGGCGCGCAAGGCTTCTGGCAAATGTGTGGATGTATTTGAAAATAATGACGGTACTGTCAAGGTGACAATAGAGCGGAATAGCTCCTCTCGCGAAAACCGCAGACGTTCTCGCAGTACACCAGAAATCAATCTTGCGTCGGCAGATGATGAGAGAGCTACAAAGTCAAGCGAAAACATGAAAAAAGTTGCTGATCGTCGAAGTACGACAGGAGTAATGCCAAGAAAAGTGAAAGCAACGCCGAGGTCCTTACACCAGTCATGGGGCGATGTAAGTGTTCATGATAATTCGTTGGCAACGATGTCTAGACTAGATCCTTGGTTTCCCAACCATGCATCAAACAATGTGCGAACTTAGATTTAATTGTATGTATTTATTGAGAAGATAATAGCTCACAACTCAATGACGAAATTGTAAACAATGCACTATGACATAATGTTTGTTTGGCGAAACGTCCGAAGTAAGGTACACTAGTAGAGCAATATTATTGTTTTCACTCTAATGAATACGTTGATGAAATTCGCAATCCATATCTTGTAGTCTGATAAGATCTGGAAGTTTGGGACCTGTTCATTCTATTATTTTATATACACTGTGATGGAGGATAGAGACTTTCAGTATGATCTTTCAGTTAGGGTCTAATGAAAACTTCTGAGATACCAAAATACATCTAAAGTATTAATGGTTGCTATGTTGGTTACCATCTTTTGTACGACATTTTCTATCCTTTTATTTTTACAAATTGTGTGAGAATTCCTGTTTGTGACAGCTTCATTACTATCAGAGTTCGAAATTTAAGACCGTAATTTACAAATAAATAGCATTTTTATTTATTAATATAGATACAGATAGGTAAATGAGGTTTAGAAAACCAAAGGCAATTCTTAAAATGTTATATAATTTCAAATTTATTTGTAAGGTGCTGGATGGGAAACACAGGAGTGCAAATGCAACACAGCAGCCAAGAAAGACACAACAAGGAAATCTGATTAAAAAGCAGCCTGAAAAGTGTGATAATAGTGATGTACGTCCTTCATCTGTGGCCCCTGCTGTTCAGCGAAAGGATTCGAACAATGCTGTGAAGGAAGAGAACTCTGCTGTTGCTAGTCGTACCTCCATCTCAAAAAATAATGCTTCAGAATCTATACCAGCTTGTAAACCTCAACATGATACCAGTTCCTTATCACCATCCAGTTCGTCTTGTTACAGGTAATATGAATTTGGGATTAAATAAGGTCTGAGAAATCCTCTTGGTGATTGCACGTCTGAAGTTTTTCACACATTAATGATGTCTAGTTTATCATCATTATTTGCCTTCTATCTCTTCTGTAACTATTTCCTGTAGTTACAGAAGCAGAGAAAATAATAGTAATATAGCACTAAATAACTTTCATTTACATGGAAATTGATTGTAATGCTGTTATAAAGATACGTAATCACATTTCATTCTTGATATGTTGTAAAATATGTTCTTATAATACTGTGTAATGACTGCAACTCTATGCACATTCTCCCAAAATATGTAGTTAAAAATGAAATACTGGATCTGTCAATATCATTTGTCTGTTTTGACCCAAGATGTCAGCAAAACAGTGGATATAAACCACTCCTCTAAATCCAGTATGCTTAAAATGCACGTCGTAAGAGGAAAGATATATTGCATGATAACCAAATTGACTATCTGACAGAAGATTGTCAGATCTTTCACAAAACACACTGAAATTCATGTTGTATGTAAAGGATGTTAGTGGGACCAAAGTTAGTGTCTACTCAGTAGTGGATGAGACTGGAACTGAAATTTAGGGTAGTAGACTAAAAGCTGTGATGCTTAACTTGGTTTTCAAATGTTCCTTTACAATGGAAAACCTAGGAGAATTGCCCTAATTTAACCCTTATACCACTGAAATATGGGTGAAATTTGTATTAATGTCGGTGATAATGAGAAACAACTGAAATGTTTGAACAAAGCTCCAGGGTCCAATGGAATAATTATCAGATTCTATATTGAATTTGCAGCTGAGTTAGCCCCTTTTCTTAATACACTGAAGAGCCAAAGAAATTGGTACACCTGCCTAATATTGTTTAGGACCCCCACGGACACACACAAGTGCTGCAACATGACATGGAATGAACTCAGACTAATGTCTGAAGTAGTACTGGAGGGAATTGGCACCATGAATCATGCAGGCCTGTCCATAAATCTGTAAGAATATGAGGGGGTGGAGATGACTTCTGTACAGCACGTTGCAAGGCATCCCAGATGTATTCAATAATGTTCATGGCTTGGGAGTTTGGTGGCCAGTGGAAGCATTTAGACTCAGAAGAGTTTTTCTGGAGCCACTCTGTAGCAATTCTGGACGTGTCGCATTGTCCTACTGGAATTGCCCAAGTCCTTTGGAATGCATAATAGACTTGATGGATGTAGGTGATCAGACAGGATGTTTACATACATGTCACCCATCAGATTAGATTAGATTAATACTAGTTCCATGGATCATGAATACAATATTTCGTAATGATGTGGAACGAGTCAAATTTTCCAATACATGACATAATTAAGTTAATTTAACAAGATACTTAAGTTAATATAACAACTTTTTTATTTTTTGTGTTTTTTTTATTTTTTTAAATTTTTTTTCCCTTAATTTTATCTAAAAATTCCTCTGTGGAGTGGAAGGAGTTGTCATTCAGAAATTCTTTTAATTTCTTCTTAAATACTTGTTGGTTATCTGCCAGACTTTTGATACTATTTGGTAAGTGACCAAAGACGTTAGTGGCAGTATAATTCACCCCTTTCTGTGCCAAAGATAGATTTAATCTTGAATAGTGAAGATCATCCTTTCTCCTAGTGTTGTAGTTATGCACACTGCTATTACTTTTGAATTGGGTTTGGTTGTTAATAACAAATTTCATAAGAGAGTATATATACTGAGAAGCTAATGTGAATATCCCTAGATCCTTAAATAAATGTCTGCAGGATGATCTTGGGTGGACTCCAGCTATTATTCTGATTACACGCTTTTGTGCAATAAATACTTTATTCCTCAGTGATGAATTACCCCAAAATATGATACCATATGAAAGCAATGAGTGAAAATAGACGTAGTAAGCTAATTTACTAAGATGTTTATCACCAAAATTTGCAATGACCCTTATTGCATAAGTAGCTGAACTCAAACGTTTCAGCAGATCATCAATGTGTTTCTTCCAATTTAATCTCTCATCAATGTACACACCTAAAAATTTGGAATTTTCTACCTTAGCTATATGCTTCTGATTAAGGTCTATATTTATTAATGGCGTCATACCATTCACTGTACGGAACTGTGTGTACTGTGTCTTATCAAAATTCAGTGAGAGTCCATTTACAAGGAACCACTTAGTAATTTTCTGAAAGACATTATTGACAATTTCATCAGTTAATTCTTGTTTGTCAGGTGTGATTACTATACTTGTATCATCAGCAAAGAGAACTAACTTTGCCTCTTCATGAATATAGAATGGCAAGTCATTAATATATATTAAGAACAACAAAGGACCCAAGACTGTCCCTTGTGGAACCCCATTCTTGATAGTTCCCCAGTTTGAGGAATGTGCTGATCCTTGCATATTATGAGAACTGCTTATTTCAACTTTCTGCACTCGTCCAGTTAGGTATGAATTGAACCATTTGTGCACTGTCCCACTCATGCCACAATATTTGAGCTTGTCTAGCAGAATTTCATGATTTACACAATCAAAAGCCTTTGAGAGATCACAAAAAATCCCAATGGGTGGTGTTCAGTTATTCAGATCATTCAAAATTTGATTGGTGAAAGGATATATGGCATTTTCTGTTGAAAAACCTTTCTGGAAACCAAACTGACATTTTGTTAGTACTTCATACAGCCGTTCCAACTCCAAATTAACTCTCCAAACAGAAGAGTTCAAATGAGGCCGGTCATGGCGTCTCAGGACAGATACAAATTCAACATTGGTATGTCTCGATGCCGACGCAATCTTTACCAGGTCACACTCTATACTGTACCCAGGATCTCTGTCGATGCTGTTCCCTGGCCCTCCCACAATAACCACGGTGTCTTCCCTGGTAAATCATTTACAGAGTGAACCTAAATCCCCTGTCACCTGATCCAGACTAGCACTTGGTTTGAAAAAATTTGTGACCTGGTATTCTGGTCCTAATTCCTCCTGCAGAAGTTGGCCTACACCTCTGGCATGAGAACTGCCTAACAACAAAACTTTCTCCCTTTTCGATGACTTTCCTACATTCTTTTTCAATTTCCTATTGAAAGTTTGTTGTGTCCTGTCTACACCTACCTCTGCTTGAGGCTCATCAGTTTCTAACTGAAGCAACAGGTCAAACTTATTTTTGACATTCACCACAAAACTGTCAGACTTAGTTCTAGGCCTGTTCCTTCTGTTACCTGTTGCCACTTCCCACCTCTCTTTGCCCTTCTCCCTCCTTAACCTGTCCAGATCTTCCCTAGCCTGATCTAGCTCAGCCTGAAGGGCAGCAATTTTCCCCTCCTGTTCCACTATCTTCCTATCTCTGCTGCAAATCCTACATAACCACTGATGAGCCTGATCCACTTCCCCGACACCCACACCACTGCAGTCCCCCCAGTGAAAAAAACTACTGTATCCATCACACCAAACCCCGGAACTAACAATTCTACGGCAAGTCAGGCACTTCTCACTCATGGCAAAAATAATACTTTAGCTAGAATAAATAAATTAAATTACCGAAAATCAAAAAAAGACATTACAAGAATTAAGCCTATTCACAAATGTATATAAGCAAGTTTCTGATTTAAAATTACGCTGTTTTTCTGAGATCTGTATTAAAACAATGAAGGTATACGCTATTTATTATATATTTCACTCGATGGAATGAAAAAAAGGACAGTTAAACGAGATACTTAAAGTTTGGTGGTGGTGGTGGTTAGTGTTTAACGTCCCGTCGACAACGAGGTCATTAGAGACGGAGCGCAAGCTCGGGTTAGGGAAGGATTGGGAAGGAAAGCGGCCGTGCCCTTTCAAAGGAACCATCCCGGCATTTGCCTGAAACGATTTAGGGAAATCACGGAAAACCTAAATCAGGATGGCCGGAGACGGGATTGAACCGTCGTCCTCCCGAATGCGAGTCCAGTGTGCTAACCACTGCGCCACCTCGCTCGGTGGTCTTAAAGTTTGATTCTCCAAAAACGTTACGAGAATTAAGCCTATAAACAAATGTATATAAGCAAGTTTCTGATATAAAGTTACGCTGTTTTTCTGAAATCTGTTTTAAAACAATGAAGTTATACGCTATTTACGGTAGTTTACTTATTTGTTACCGAGAAACTAGTTAAATTACCATGAAACAAGAAACAAACACGTTTACAAAATTTAAGCCTAAGCGCGACTTCGCGAAGTTACGATCTTTTCATGTTTTCCGAAAAAATACGCAAAGAAAAGTCAAACCTTCAACGACAAGACTAAACGATACACTAA
Organism: Schistocerca serialis cubense; assembly: GCF_023864345.2. Lineage (NCBI taxonomy): Eukaryota > Metazoa > Arthropoda > Insecta > Orthoptera > Acrididae > Schistocerca > Schistocerca serialis. The sequence continues at coordinate 290,262,959 of NC_064644.1, read as the reverse complement.
TGCACGTATTTAATTTGTTATCGGCATTAAATTAAATTATATTCCTGTCTAAATCACTTAACTTTCTGGAAATAGTTTCTGGCGTCACTTACTCGGCGGCCATCAGAGTCATATCTAGATGTACCATGGGTCCGATATCAATGGAATTGCATGTACCCCATACCATTACAGAGCTTCCACCAACTTGAACAGTCCCCTGCTGACATGCAGGGTTTGTGGATTCATGAGATTGTCTCCATACCTGTACACATCCATCCACTCAATATAACTTGAAACAAGACTTGTCTGCCCAGGCAATGTGTTTCCAGTCATCAACAGTTCAATGTCAGTGTTGACGGGCCCAGGCGAGGCATAAAGCTTTGTGTCGTGCAGTCAGCAAGGGTATACAAGTGGGCCTTTGGCTCCAAAATCCCATATAAATGATGTTTCATTGAATTGTTCGCATGTTGACACTTGTCAATGGCCCAGCATTGAAATCTGCAGCAATTTGCGGATGGGTTGCCCTACTTTCACATTGAATTATTCTCTTCAGTTGTTGGTCTCCATTCTTTCAGGATTTTTTTTCTGGCAGCAGCAATGTCAGGGATTTGATGTTTTACCATATTCCTGATATTAGAGGTACATTCATGAAATGTTGTTCAGGAAAGTCCCCACTCCCCCATCGCTACCTTGGAGATGTTGTGTCCCAGCGCTCTTGCGCAGACTATAAAACCACATTCAAACTCACTTAAATCTTGATAACCTGTCAATATACTGATCTAACAACTGCGCCAGATGCTTGTTGTCTTGTATAGGCACTGCTGGCCACAGCACCATATTCTGCCTGTTTACATATTTCTGTATTTTAATATGCATGCCTATGTCAGTTTCTTTGGCACTTCAGTGTACAACCTAGGGGGGGAAGGTGCCCAGTGGTTGGAAAGAAGCACAGGTAGCTCGCATGTTCAAGAACAGTAGTAGATGTGATCCACAAAACTACCGTCCAATATCTTTGACATCACTTTGTTGTAGAACCATAGAACAGATTCTGAGCTCAATCGTAATGAGATATTTTGAAAGAATGACCTCCGTCCATTGATTCTGAGTTCAACCGTAATGAGGTATTTTGAACAGAATTACTTTCGACACACCAACCAGCATGGATTCTGAAAACATCAATCATGTGGATCCCAACTCTCAATTTTGTCATATGACATACTGAAAGCTTTTTATCAAGGCAGTCAGGTAGATGCAGCATTTCTTGATTTCTGAAAAGCATTTGACTTACTATCACACCTGCGTTATTGTTAAAAGTTTGATCGTATGCGATATCAAGTGAAATCTGTGACTGGACAGAGGACATAGTATGTTATATTGGATGGAGAGTCATTGACAGATGTAGAAGTAACTTTGGCTGTGCTCCAGGGAAGTATATTGAGGCTCTTGCCTTTCATGTTGTTTATTAATGACCTTACAACCAATATTAGTAGTAACCTCAGACTTTTTACAGATAGTGCAGTTAGCTGTAATGAAGTACTGTCTGAAAGCAACTCATAAATATTCAGTCTGATCTTGATAAGATTTCAAAGTGGTGCAGATCGGCAACTTACCTTAAATGTTCAGAAACTGCACTTCACAAGACCAAAATGCATACTATTCTGTGAGTATAATACCGGTGAGTCACGATTGAAATCAGCGAATTCCTACAAATACTTAGGTGTAACACTTTGTAGAGATATGAAATGGAATGATCACATAGGCTCAGTTGTGATAAAGCATATGGTGGACTTTGGTTTATTTGTAGAATACTGGGAAATGCAATCAGTCTACCAAAGAGATTGCTTACTAATCACTCGTTAACCCATTCTAGAATATTGCTCATGTGTGTGGGACCTGTACCAGATAGGACTAATGGGGGTTACTGAATGTATACAGAAAAGGACAACGTGAATGATCATAGGTATGACCCATGGGAGAGTGTTACAGTGATGCTGAAGAAACTGAATTGGCCAACTCCTGAAGATAGTCGTAAACTATCCCAAGAAAGTCTACCATAAAACTTTCAAAAACCAGCTTTAAATGATGATTCTAGGAATATACTACAACCCCTACATACCATTCGCTTAGTGATTGTGAGGAGAAGATTAAAATAATTACAGCGCACGCAGTCATTCAGTCAATCATTCTTCCCATGCTTCATATGTGAATGGAATGGGAAGAAACATTAATAACTGTATAACAGGATGTACCCTCTTCCATGCACTTTGCAGTAATTTGCAGAATATAGATGTAGATGTCATCTTTGAACCTGACATAGACCTTGGATTACATCGCTTATTAGTGATCACCACAGCCAAGGTTTTGTATTCACTGTCATTAACTTCTTCAGCTTGTGACCAAACTGTTACTCTCTAACCTAACCTAGAGCTCTACAGATCAATCTGTCACCACAACCCACATTCCGGAAAATAATATAGAAGCAAAATAATTGTAGAGTGTTCTGTCTCTGTGTATTTATGACCTCACACTCCACATCATCATTAGATGTAGTTTTATAGACAATGTCTGGTATAAGTGGGGTCAGATGTATCCTCCTAACCCCCCCCCCCCCCACCCCTCCCAAAAAAAAAAAAAAAAAAAAAAAAAAAAAAAAAAAAAAAAAGAAAAAAAAAAAAAAAAAACGCACATTACTACATCCCTATACAAGAATTAAAACAACTTTGTGACTGATGTTTCAGAAAGTCATGTGGTAGTGGTCAGTTACAAATTAATCTCAGTAGTTCTTTCTGGAGTGTCCTGTGTTGTCAGTTTTGTAGGTACTTGCAAAGCTTTGTCAAATGTGTCCAGTGCATTGGCAACACTATTATCCTCCAGCCCCACATCATAAGGGGCTCACACTCTTTGATGAATATGTGCTTGACGTGTGCAGAGCCCCAGCCATTGTGGTACTACTTCCTTTTCCATGCTGAAGGTTGTAATGGTCGCCTGGTCGTTGATATAGCTAATTGCTGTAATCGCGCTATTTCACTCCCATTTACGGAGCTTGTTAGCACTTGATGTTAGGTTGGCGCCATTAAAATGCGTTGTAGTAATCGCTGCTGCTTGCTGGATCGCTGCTGTGTCTCAATGCTGATGCTGGCTCTAAATCTGGTTGTCTAGGGTTAAAAACATGAGGTCCGTGTTTTTTATGTGCTTTTGATGATAAAGAACGAGCAAAACCAACAAATATGTAACCTTCATATATTTATTACTCTGGTGGCCATCTTAATTCCACTGTCCACCAAAGACCATGACACAACACAAAGTAGTACTTCCTTTACATGATCTTTGCATTGTTTATCCACCTCAGACAATAACACACAAACACACTTTACCAAAGTGACATTCCGACTGCCTCCTCGACCCTTCTTGCTGCTTGTATTTATAACCTTGTCAAAGAACTACTAAAAAGAGATATAGTTTATAAGTCACATGTACATCTGTTATCATAATTTGTGCAGATAAGTTATTAATTTGCATCGAGTGACATAACTTAACATGTTATGAAAATGACAGACAGATTTGTTGACTTGACAGAATAATTCTCTGTTACAAAAAGGCCATTTTTTAGAAGTTTGTCAATTGACTTCCCTAATTTGCATAAATAAGTAAGTAACATGAATTATTAAGAATTACATTGGTTTTCGTCTAAAATAGGATTGATTACGTGAATACTGAGTGAAAACACTCCTAGTGAACAAATAGGTTTCACTGGGTGATTTTTATTTAAGGAGATCCAAAATACCTAAGTTGGCTACTATTTTTCGTACTTCATATTAATTATTTACGATAAACTTAGTGTTTTTACATGATGACATTTGCTGTATCAGTGATCAAGTGATATTAACTTTTGTGTGGGTCAGTTATTCAGTATAATTTAATGGGTTGACTGTTTATGGAGACATGTTGTGCAATCATTGTTAACATACACAATAACTGTTCTATAATCATAAATACTCGTTAAACTGGTTGAATTTGGAGGGTATCACATACTTCATTAAAGTAAAGCCTTTAATATGTTCCGTTACAAGGTCTATCCTGCTATTCTTTCGAGGATGTTCTTCCTTGAGCTTCTCTTGTCCACCGTTTTCTTATATTCTTCACTTTGATGTTTTTTCTCTTTCGATTTTATCCTCTCTTTCTCCTTGTGTGTTACTGTGGGCCTGCTCGTGCATTTGGCACACAAAGGGTGGTTGGATAAAGAGTAATTCCCAGCAAATGGGTTGAGAAGCGGGACTGACACATGCTCCCTGGTAAAGGCCAGACCATGGGAAGGGTGATTGCCTGAGCTGATACCTTACCAATCACCAATTGATCTCTCTATCTCTGATGAGGGAGATGTGACCTGAGGTGGAAATATTCGCCTAAGGCAGGTTAGTACCCCTGAGTGGGAATTGATGGGAGGAAGGAACTCTGCATCGGAGATGCTGGCAATAACAGGGGATCAAATTTATTGAGAACACCAGACCAATCCTCTTGTCCTGTGTCTACCAAATGGAATGTAAAGAAATAAAGGAAATAACCATCTTCCACGCGCACTTCACTATTTAGTAGTGTCCCTCTTGGAAGAAAGTAAGCATTTTGTTACAGTAAATCTGCATGAGTAATGGAATCCAATAATTGAGACAGGCAGTGCATTTCAGGCACAAAAACTGTTGAAAGCTATGCCCTTCCATTGATAGCCCATTTGTGTAGAGAACTATAGAACACACAGTTTTTCTCACAGAATTCTTACCACCTGTCCGTTTCATGAGCCGACTGAAGGAGAAATCCAAAGTTACCTTTTCGATAAATGCATAAAAACAGTCCATTGAGCCACAAGGATAGACAATGAATTAGTGCCCACCTCTACCTATTCTGTGCATTTGACTGAATGGAACTCCTGTTGAAGGTCAAGGCAAACTATTACATCATCAGTGTAAGACCGTACATACTGAATCCGATGCGTTGCTATAAGTGTCAGCATTTCACTCACACCTCCATCCCCCACCCCACCCCACCCTCTCCCCTTACACTTGCAGTAACTACATATTGTTTTATCCTGCGATTGCCCTGTGTATCTCAATGTGCAGGCTATACAGAAGATCAAGATGAGGGAAAAGGTTTCACTTACCGTTGCTCAGAAAATATTTGCCATTTGAAAGCCTTCCATGCCACCATCTGGCAATTATGGAATTATCATGGATACACCACACCCAAACAAGAGTAAGAACACACAGACCTGCAACCACCAGTTCAGTGTCCCAATTGTAAAATCCTCGAGAACTGAAGTAGCATTCTTGTGTACCACTACTGTACCTGGGCAACATACTATAAAACCTTCACCCACACACTGGAAGCCTCTCGTGACTCGTACAGAACTACATAAATTTAATTTCATCTGACAAACACAAAGTCACTAAAAAGAGAATAAATAAAAAAGTTCTTCCCCTTCATTGTCTCAGATATCCTCCTCAACAGTAACATAATGTAAAAATATCGCTCGACTAATCTCCACTCCTCCAACGAGAATTGCCAATTGATCCTCTACTGTACAGAAAGCTGGTTGACTCTTGGAGGGAAACCCTGCCTCTGAAGATATAATTGAGCTGCTTCTGAACTTTGTAGTCCAATGAATACAAAACCAGACACTATGAAGCTGCCAAGGTGATTGCCACTAACCCATATGCAATCACTTACCCTTAACTATGGCTGTATTTCAGTGGAATATATGTGGCATCAGATTGTATAGAATAGAACTGCAGCTAGTACTATGTTCACAGTCCCCAGCTCCTTCATGCTTGCAGGAAACGAAAACCGAACCTCAAGACCATTTCGATCTGTCACACTTAATCCCGATACTCTACGACCTTCCTCCCAATGAAAGGACTCCAACTCATAGGGGTGTAATGAGGCTCACCCAAGACAATGTCAGTGGCCAGATCATTCCATTCAACACCAGGTTGCAAGCTGCTGCTGTTCATATTTACCTTCCTGCCATTTTCTCTTGGGTCCACATAACCCCTGTGCTTGATCTTATCATGGTGGAAGTACTGCAGCTTATTGGCCAGCTCCCAACACCTTTCTTGCTGCTTGGTATCTGCAGTGCTCACCACCCCGTGTGCGCGTCCCCAGACCCTGCATGAGGGGGCACTCCCATCAAATATTCTGGGTCAGCTTAATATCATTTTACATAACGCAAGTGGACCCAAGTTTCCCTCACATTTTATACATTCATTGTTACATCCTGATTTCTTCTGCAGCACACAGCTTGCTTGCCATCTACAGTAGTCTGTCATCTCAGACACAGTTGCGCATCCATTTCCTGTGTGTAATTTGCTTGCTGAACCATGCACAGTCATGCGTCATCATCTCAGTTGCTGAATGTTCCCTCTCATGATGAACCCCAGTGCCCTGGTAGACTGATTAATGCTAAAATGTGGATCACATGTGAAAACATACTGTCTGTCTTTGAATGCCACCCCACAGTGGAGAATGATGTCCAGTATAAACACATGCAAACCATCGAAGTATCAGAGGTAGCATAAAGCAATTTGGAGTTTTGTTGTTAATTCTCTTAACCATTTTACTCCCTCTTCTGCCATTTAGGATAAATACCATTGTTTTGCTATAAAAAAGGTCTATCTACCACTTCCCAGTCTGGCTGATGCAATAATATTTTAGTGGAATTTGTCAATATCTGTGCGTAGACACATTCAGAGTACCAAGTAGAAGGACTGGTGGCACATGTAAACACGTTCAGAGCACACAGGGACAGGTACAAAGGCACACACGTTAATACGTCCAGAGCAGTTAAAGGGTTAACAGCAGCATACTTCAGTCTCTCTGGAAAAATGCCTTGGGTTAGTGATGCACTACGTATTTCAGATAAGGCAGGGCTTATTATTTGGGAACAAATCTTTAGTACTCTGTTGGAAATACCATGAAATTCAGATGAGCTATTATTTCTGATAGAATCAGCTAAAACTTTTACCGCAAATATTGTGGAAATGGTAATTGCTGTTGATGTGCACTTTTCACAGAATGGATTGGTAGTCAGGGGCTCATATTGTAGCCAATCAACATATTGTAATAATACTTAGGAAGTGTGTTTTTTGTGCAGACATGCACCTTTTTTAAATGGAACAGTGCCTATTAAACATTAACAAACAAATAGTTTGGGTAAATTAAAGTGTCAGTAGTGCTTGTCACAGGATTCTATTATGAGTTGTTAACGAGATATCGTATTTTGAAAAGTTCCCACATTGACACTTGTTCAGTACCTGTAGTAGCACACACTAAAGAGCAACCCAAGTGCATACACTACTTACACGGATATCGACCAGTAATGAGACAATTTATCATCAGATTGTGTTCAGAAGGACCACCAGTGGGGCAGTAAACGCTTAAAGTCTGGTATGATGTCTGAGCAGGCTGCAGTAATGCGTCATTCCATATCATTGGATGTAGTTTGTTTGTCCTTGTAGAGAGAGTCTTTCAGCTCTCGCTACAGAAAAAAGTCTACGGGTGTCAAATCTGAGGAGTGGGCTGGCCCAGGTATGGGTCTTCCATTACAATCCAACAATTTGGAAACAATTCATGGAGACATGCTATAGTACTTTGTGCACTATGGGCTGGACAGCCATTATGTTGGTACCACAGGTTCATCCTAGTCTGCAGAGAAAAGTCTTCTAGCATCCGTGGAAGGTGATCTGTTAGGAGGGTGCAATACTTGATCATGTTCAGTGTTACATCTATGAATAACGGCCCATCCCCACCACACCATACATTTACACTTCATGGACATTGACATTCTATTTAACAAAGTCAGCGGGGATTGTCAGCAGGCCAATAGTGCATGTTTCAGCAGTTTGCCTGGCCCCGCTTGGTAAATGTGGCTTCATCACTAAATAAGGTGCAAAATAAATCAGGAGTATTCTGTCTTAATGGCCATGTACAGAAGTTGACATGATTCTCATAATCATTTCCATGCAGCTCTTGATGGAGAGAGATGTGATAGGGATGGAATGTACATCGATGGAGAATGCGTAGAACACTTGCCTGATTAATGCCATTTCCTCATGTGATTGGGCGAGAGCTAGTGTGAAGATCAACTGTAATAGCAGCAAGAACATTAATTACCCCATCTTCTGTCATCACCTTTCTCCTTCTGTTACATTGTCAAGATGCTACACTCTCGCTTTCACATGACTAGTTGGAAAGGTTGATAAAAAAAATGCTGAGATGGTTGATGTCTATTGGGATACCTTTCTGCATACGCCGTACAAGAAGGGATTGCATTCTTTCTATACTCTGCATACACCATGAGCATCTCGGCTTTTTCTGCATAGGTAAATCCCACCGTCCAGTCACAACCTAATGCTTGGACTGGCACACACTAACGGACTAGCAAGTCACAGTGCACTCAAGGAATGTACAAGCAGACTGTAGGGAAACATAACAATGTCGTACCTAGCAACTATGCACATTGAATGGCACAAACAAGTGTCAGTGTGGGAACTTTCCAAAATATGATATCTCGTCAATGACTCGCACTAGAGTCCTGCAACAAACACTACTGACATTCTAGTTTACCCTATGTTCAGTTTGTTAATGTCAATGGGAATTGTTCCATTTAAAAAAGTGTATGTATGCACAAAAAATACACTTCCTAAATATTATTACTATCTGTTTATTGGGTAACAAGACAAGCCCCTTACTACCAATACATTCTGTGAAAACTGCACGTCAATAGTACTTTCCATTTCCATAATATTTGCGTTGCAAGCTTTTCGTGATTCACTCTGTATAATTTTCGTAATTTCAGTAGGAGAAGTTGGTGATACATTTGTGGCTTGCAGTCTGGACTCAGCAGCCAGAGCCTGTGGTCGTGTGTGTGTGTGTGTGTGTGTGTGTGTGTGTGTGTTTTGCCTATTTCCGAAGAAGGCCATGTTGGCCAAAAGCCCACTTTTTTTGTTTATTTTTTATTTTTTTAACTCAACATCTCCATTATATGGTGAGTAGCAACTATCCCTTTCACAATATTGTTACAGTCATGTGATTGAATTTTATGAGAGCTGCTTTTTCAACATACTGCTGTCATTTTTCTCTTGAGCTGTTTGTCCCTCTACTTTTTACTATATTTAAGAAATGATTATTAAATATATTTGCTGCCAATGACTCATTTGTGTCTGCATTATGTTTTTATTTCTTTATCATCTTTCGTTACTTTTGGTACTGATATTGGATACGTCAGGATATACATGAATGTGTTACAAAGCATGTATAAAAAAAACATAAATATATACAATTTTTCACACATTTGTAACAGAGATTAAAAGTTGACACCATATAAATAAGATTATACACATACCTACAAAAAGTATTATCAGATGGGATTAAGAAAATAAGTATAATTACGCTTAATTATAATGGCCAGCACAGTGTCTTTACATTAATTACATGGAGTTTGCCAAAGAATCTCTTATTTAAGAATTTTGTATACTGTGTATAGCCCTTCAGTTCAGTTCAGTAGCGATGTTATCCTGTTCTGTGGCTGAGTGTCCTGTCTCTCGTTCCAATACATTCCATATAGTCTTAAGTCTTTTAAAAAAAATTTCTTTTTAAAGTTCTGTCTTGATTGCACCACGTATGCTACAAGAACATAGGTGACCGGTTTCAGTCATATCACATGACCATCATCAGACCTGTAATTTAATTTAGAAAGTAATAAAAACCTTACTAGATTGACAATAAAATATGACAAAATGCTTATAAGGATAAAATGCTTTTTTATATTTGTCAGGATGACATGACCTAGCATTAATAATGACATCAGTAGTTGTAGGCATTTTTTAAGTCAATGAACCACTGGATGCTAAAATTACCCCTTGAAGAAAATGAGATAAAAAAGAAACAACTATTCTAAAACAGATTGCGAAGACCAATTCTTTTGATACACGTCAGGTTGACATTATGTTTAATAAAATGCAACAAACACAAAGTACACCAATAATAGGAGCTCATAAATACACAAAAATGACATACATGGGGAACATATCAGGTAGGATCAGTAATTTATTTAAGAATTCTGAAATAACAACAGCATTGGAAACTAACAGTACTTTGCAAAATAAATTAAGACATACTGTAGGTAATGATAACGATAGATTTCTCAGATCAGGGGTTTAAAAGATCCAATGTGGTGATTGTAAAAAAATATACATTGGCCAAACAGGCCGGAGCTTTACTGTAATCAGTCTTCGGCCATCATATAACTTTTAATAAGCATGCCGAAGGGATGGCACAACAGAATTTGCAAGTCCTTCATTACACTAATAAAGGCTTATTATTAAATATTTTGGAGGAGATTGAGATATATGCCCATTATAGAGATGAACCGTCAGTGCTTCTCAATGAACCGTTGGATTTTCGTGAAAAACATTTTTATGACCTCTTTGACGAAATTCTATGAGCACATACATACTCTTTTGTTCAGAAAATCATAGGACCCAGTTGTATCCATGGCAGAAATGTACCTTGGAGCAGTACGTAAATATTTATATCACAATTTTGAACTTCCAAATATAAATATTACGAAATATGACTCCATTTTTAATAAATCAGTTCTATGACATTTTAAAAAGTGTATGTAATATCATAGCACTCTGCAGCTGATCATTTAATTATTACATATATCACCAGTGGCAAATAAAGTTAATATAAGACAGACAGACTGAATCTTGCATAGGTGTATACGGGCAGTCGAGTCACAACTCTCATATCGATATGATGCCGCAATGCCAAAGACCTTCACAACATTGTTGACTGTGAAACCATTGTGGTAGTACCACTGTAGCCCATACAGGGCACACTGAGTATACATCGTCTGTACAGTTATTTTAAAGCTTTTAATTGATATTTTATACAGTATTTAAGTAGTTCCATGGTTGTAAAGAGATATTTTATACATAACAGTTTTTTTATGTTATTATTGTACTTTGTGTTTTTTTAGACTGATTGGTTGATGTGAGGTAGAGGGAGAAGAGGTAGGTGGAGCATCTTCGTATTTAAGCGTATGCCCGTCACTTGCTGGCACCAGTTGACATCACAGCAGTTGAGAAGAGTGCTTCACCTACCATCTTTAAAGGATGCCATGGGTATAGCAAGTCTTATTGTATTTTATCATATTTTGTCATATTTTATTGTCAATCTAGTAAGGTTTCTATTACTTTGTAAATTAAATTACAGGTCTGATGATGGTCATGTGATATGACCGAAACCGGTCACCCATGTTCTTGTAGCATACCTGGTGCGATCATGACTAAATTTTAAAAAGAAAAATTTTTTGATCGCTGTTACAAAAATGTTTATTAAAATTGTTAAGTCTATTGTTGGAATTACTGATTTCTGACATTATGCGAATGTTCCTCGACTTTACAATAACTTCTCTTCGTAATTTTGAGTAGCTTTTGTACTATGCAACTACTCCAGGATCTCTACTTGTTCTTCACAAGATACTTTAATCTCTCTAGTGGGCCAAGATTTTTTTATGAGTTGTTTAATGTCCTTCTTAATTAGTTTATGCGGAAAGCTATTTTCAAATAATGAAATGAATTTATGAATAAAAGAGACAACTCACCAGAAGGCAGAAGTGCTGCATCATTGATAGGTACACAAACAAAAAGTACAGAGCTTGGCTTACTTTCGGAGTGCACTTCCTTTTTCAAGCTTGTAAGACAAACCTACACACACACACACACACACACACACACACACACACACACACCTGTCTCCCTACACTGTTCTCAGTCGAATGACAGCTCTTGTCTGGCCCACAGTGAGTGAACTGGGGTGAGGTAATAGTGTGGGGTGGGTGAGGGATGGAGAGAGGTGGGAGGTAACAGGGTTGAGGGGGGGGGGGGGGGGGAGGCGTCTAGTGGCTCATGGGAGAGTGGGGAGCCGTCTGTGGGCTAGCTAGGGGTGCAGGTAGAAGGGACAGGTGGCAGACGGCTGGGCACATAATTTCATAGGTCTGCCAGCTGTCCCCTCTACCTGCAACCCTAGCTAGGCCACAGATGCCCCATTCTCCCATGAGCCACTAAACACCTCCCCCCAACCCCCTCCCTGCCTCTCGGCTCTCTCCATCTCTCACCTCACACTCCCTTCCTACCCCAGTACACTCACCGTGGGCCAGGAAAGAACTGGCGGACGAATGAACACAGTGTAGGGAGACACAGCCAAGCTCTGTAAGTTTTGTTTCCGTACCTATCGATAATGCAGTGCTTTTACCTTTCGGTGAGTTGTCTTCTGTATTCCTAAATAATGTGTAATTCTCAATCAGAATTTTCCATACATTATGATATGAATTTATCATAGAATAGAAAAGTATAATGTTAGCATTTGGGTCGTTACAGATTTCATCCCAGGTCATCTCTTGTAAACTATTCGTAAAAACATTTCTCCAGGAGTCATCAATTATTTCCACTGATTTCAAATGATGAGTATCTGTACTGAAAGGCACTCTCTTGTTTATCTTAACTAGCCATGCATCATGATCAGAGAGAGCATTTGTTACTGTTTTGTTGTGGTCTTCAGTCCTGAGACTGGTTGGATGCAGCTCTCCATGCTACTCTATCCTGTGCAAGCTTCTTCATCTCCCAGTACCTACTGCAACCTACATCCTTCTGAATCTGCTTAGTGTATTGATCTCTTGGTCTCCCTCTACAATTTTTACCCTCCACAGTGCCCTCCAATGCTAAATTTGTGATCCCTTGATGCCTCAAAACATGTCCTACCAACCAATCCCTTCTTCTAGTCAAGTTGTGCCACAAACTTCTCTTCTCCCCAATCCTATTCAATACCTCCTCATCAGTTACGTGATCTACCCACCTTATCTTCAGCATTCTTCTGTAGCACCACATTTCGAAAGCTTCTATTCTCTTCTTGTCCAAACTAGTTATCATCCATGTTTCACTTCCATACATGGCTACACTCCATACAAATACTTTCAGAAACGACTTCCTGACACTTAAATCTATACTCAATGTTAACAAATTTCTCTTCTTGAGAAACGATTTCCTTGCCATTGCCAGTCTACATTTTATATCCTCTCTACTTCGACCATCATCAGTTATTTTACTCCCTAAATAGCAAAACTCCTTTACTACTTTAAGTGTCTCATTTCCTAATCTAATCCCCTCAGCATCGCCCGATTTAATTTGACTACATTCCATTATCCTCGTTTTGCTTTTGTTGATGTTCATCTTATATCCTCCTTTCAAGACACTGTCCATTCCATTCAACTGCTCTTCCAAGTCCTTTGCTGTCTCTGACAGAATTACAATGTCATTGGCGAACCTCAAAGTTTTTATTTCTTCTCCATGGATTTTAATACCTACTCCAAATTTTTCTTTTGTTTCCTTTACTGCTTGCTCAATATACAGATTGAATAACATCGGGGAGAGGCTACAACCCTGTCTCACTCCTTTCCCAACCACTGCTTCCCTTTCATTCCCCTGGACTCTTATAACTGCCATCTGGTTTCTGTACAAATTGTAAATAGCCTTTCGCTCCCTGTATTTTACCCCTGCCACCTTCAGAATTTGAAAGAGAGTATTCCAGTTAACGTTGTCAAAAGCTTTCTCCAAGTCTACAAATGCCAGAAACGTAGGTTTGCCTCCCCTTAATCTATTTTCTAAGATAAGTTGTAAGGTTAGTATTGCCTCACGTGTTCCAACATTTCTACGGAATCCAAACTGATCTTCCCCGAGGTTGGCTTCTACTAGTTTTTCCATTCGTCTGTAAAGAATTCGCGTTAGTATTTTGCAGCTGTGACTTATTAAACTGATAGTTCAGTAATTTTCACATCTGTCAACACCTGCTTTCTTTGGGATTGGAATTATTATATTCTTCTTGAAGTCTGTGGGTATTTCGCCTGTCTCATACATCTTGCTCACCGGATGGTAGAGTTTTGTCATGACTGGCTCTCCCAAGGCCATCAGTAGTTCTAATGGAATGTTGTCTACTCCCGGGGTCTTGTTTCGACTCGGGTCTTCTCAGTGCTCTGTCAAACTCTTCATGCAGAATATTATCTCCCATTTCATCTTCATCTACATCCTCTTCCATTTCCATAATACTGTCCTCAAGTACATCGCCCTTGTATAAACCCTCTATATACTCCTTCCATCTTTCTGCCTTCCCTTCTTTGCTTAGAACTGGGTTGCCATCTGAGCTCTTGATATTCATACAAGTGGTTCTCTTCTCTCCAAAGGTCTCTTTAATTTTCCTGTAGGCAGTATCTATCTTACCCCTAGTGAGACGAGTCTCTACATCCTTACATTTGTCCTCTAGCCATCCCTGCTTAGCCATTTTGCACTTCCTGTTGATCTCATTTTTGAGACGTTTGTATTCCTTTTTGCCTGCTTCATTTACTGCATTTTTATATTTTCTCCTTTCATCAATTAAATTCAATATTTCTTCTGTTACCCAAGGATTTCTATTAGCCCTCGTCTTTTTACCTACTTGATCCTCTGCTGCCTTCACTACTTCATCCCTCAGAGCTACCCATTCTTCTTCTACTGTATTTCTTTCCCCCATTCCTGTCAATTGTTCCCTTATGCTCTCCCTGAAACTCTGTAAAACCTCTGGTTCTTTCAGTTTATCCAGGTCCCATTTCCTTAAATTCCCGCCTTTTTGCAGTTTCTTCAGTTTCAATCTGCAGTTCATAACCAATAGATTGGGTCAGAATCCACATCTGCCCCTGGAAATGTCTTACAATTTAAAACCTGGTTCCTAAATCTCTGTCTTACCATTATGCAATCTATCTGATACCTTCTAGTATCTCCAGGATTCTTCCAGGTATACAACCTTCTTTCATGATTCTTGAACCAAGTGTTAGCTATGATTAAGTTATGCTCTGTGCAAAATTCTACCAGGCGGCTTCCTCTTTCATTTCTGTCCCCCAATCCATATTCACCTACTATGTTTCCTTCTCTCCCTTTTCCTACTGACGAATTCCAGTCACCCATGACTATTAAATTTTCGTCTCCCTTCACTAGCTGAATAATTTCTTTTATCTCGTCATACATTTCATCAATTTCTTCATCATCTGCAGAGCTAGTTGGCATATAAACTTGTACTACTGTAGTAGGCATGGGCTTTGTGTCTATCTTGGCCACAATAATGCGTTTGTTACTAGGTAAACAGTTTTTTCTTACTTTGAGCTTCACCAAAGAAAACATTGTCAATTAGGGTCCTGCTTTCTTTATCCACCCTTGTTGAAAAGTTAATTACTGAACTCAAACTGTAGAATTCAAATAAGGTTTCCAGGCCATTTTTCATGTTGATTTCCTTTAGAAAATCTACAATAAACCCGTCACAGACTATTTACTGCTTGTTGATGTCTGTCAAATAGCATAGTAAGGAATACAAATTCCTCTTGTGTGTGTGTGTGTGTGTGTGTGTGTGTGTGTGTGTGTCTGTGTGTGTGTGTGTGTGTGTGTGTCTGTGTGTGTCTGTGCGAGGGGGGGGGGGGGGGGCTATATACACTTACAATTAAAAGTGAACTATTTTACAATATTAGCAGACATGCATTTCTATGTGCTAATCACTACAAAATCTACTTGCCTCATAGTTACTGAACTTGTTTTGTCTTAATATATTTATATATTTAACAACTCCTCTTTTTCTTATATTAGTTCTGCAAGAATAAGATGCTAGAGAGTAATCTTTTATGTGTAACTTATCTAACCCTTTGGTTATGTGACACTCAGAAGGAGCAGTATGTATGTCTTTCCCAAGCTCTGTAAGTTTTCCAAGCCAACAAGAAGCTCTTCTACTTTGTTACTGAGTCCTCTAATCTTTTGATGAAGTAAAGTAAACTTACTTTTCACTGCATTCTTAAGCATTTTTTGGAGCTCTTCTGTTATCTTGCCTTCTTTTGGAACAGGGTGCCTGAATCCTGATTCTAAAAAAGGTAACATTCTGTAACCAGTAACAATAGGGATCTTGCATTGTATGATGGTGACTCTCCATACATTTTCTGCTGGAAGATCAGCCATCCTTTCTTTTCCTCTTCTATTCAGGTGTAGGCTATATCTAGTATTTCCTCATCTCACAAATGCATCAACAGGTTCTGCGCTCATATGAGATTTCATTTCAGTTAGCAGCAGCTCGCTAACACAGTGTTCTCACAGCTCACAACAGTGTTAACTCAGTGCTAGTCATAGTGCTGCAGGACCTCCACAAAACTAGCATTTATGTGTGTAGTTGCTACTATTATTTCATCTAGATCTCCCTTAATGCAGTAATTTCTGCTCAAGAAGGTAGCAACGCTAAGAAACTGTAGACAACTACAGGAAGGCCTGTAAATGATTGATGAATGGTACAAGGGCTGGTATTGACCGTGAACATAAATAAATGTAACATATTGTGCATAAATGAAAGAACAAGTCCACTGCTGTACAGGTACACCATTGGTGATAACACTGAAACAGAAACTAGTGTAAAATACTTAGGGTTAACCATCTGTAGTGATCTAAAGTGGGATGACCACATAAAACAAATTATAGGAAAATCAGATACCGGCTGAGATTTGTAGGATGAATCTTGAGGAAATGTAATTTATCCACAAAAGAAGGGTGTACAAAACACTTGTTCAACCAACTCTTGAGTAGTGCTCATCTGTCTAGTACCCAAACCAAGTTTTATTGACAGAAGACGTAGACAGGATGCAACAAAGAGTGGCATGTTTCATCGCGGGCTCATTTTGTCAGCATGAGAGCATTACAGAAATACTCAGCAAACTCCAGTGGCAGATGCTGCAAGAGAGACATTGTGTATGATGGAGAGGTTTGCTATTGAAATTCTGTGAGAGTACATTCCCAGAAGAGTCAAGCTACATATTACTTTCTCTCACATACATATCACGAAATGACCACAACAAGAAAATAGAGCTAATAAGGAGATTTACTGACAATGTCCAGTTTCAGTTGCTACTTTGACTCAGTGCTACAGTCCTCTCCTGGTCGCAGTGACAGGTTTAGCTGTGTGTGTGTGTGTGTGTGTGTGTGTGTGTGTGTGTGTGTGTGTGTGTGTGTGTGTGTGTGTGCAGTGTTTTTAATCTTGTTTATTTGCTGTTCAGCCATTCAGTGCTTGAACTGTAGGGCGAGTCAATACTTTACTCTTTGCATGATTTGTTCTGAACTGCTTGGAAAATTGCTGTAACTAAGAGAACTGTGCTTTGCAATTCATTAGTCATATTTCATAGATCTTAAAGAGAAGGGCCTCCAGGATGTGGGAAGAAGTCAAAGATGGACATGTTTTTAACCGTGCAATAAAGTGAAATGACTTAACATTACAAAACAACATTGTATTAAGGTGCTATGATTAATTACTAAATAGTCTAAAACATTAATTTTAAGGGTTACTGTAAAGATAATATTTAATCAAATAAATTGAGTTACTCAACAAAGTTCTTTTATTCAGTCTTAAACTCCTCCATATTATGCATAGTATATATTATGCTCTGTGGTAACTTATGGAATATGTATGTACCTATGTATCAGAATTCCATCTGTACTAAAGTTAAGCTCTTGAAATCTTCATAAATATTCAAGATATAATTCTCATAACGCACTTCTGTATTCTGAAAATACTATCTCTGATTGTTGAGTTTCCTTGCTTGTCCCGGAGGTGCTGACCTGTCACCTCATGTGTGTCACCAAATACCTTGATCTCATAATTCTTCCTCAGGCTTTTCTATTCCTCTGCTCTCCATCACTTCTTAGCTACCCTTTTTGTGATCATCTTTAGGAGGTTGCCATGAAACTGCTGTCTTTGGCCATCTGTTGTCTTCCATTCTTTCAACATAACCCAATCACCCCAGATGTCTTTCTACTGTTCTATCTACATCTAGATACATACTCTTCAAGCCACCACACAGTGTATGGCAGAGGGTACATTGTACCACTACTAGTCATTTCCCTTCCTGTTTCATTTGCATGTTGTTGTTGTGGTCTTCAGTCCCGGGACTGGTTTGATGCAGCTCTCCATGCTACTCTATCCTGTGCAAGCTGCTTCATCTCCCAGTACGTACTGCAGCCTACATACTTCTGAACCTGCTTAGTTTATTCATCTCTTTGTCTCCCTCTACGATTTTTACCCTCCACGCTGCCCTCCAATACTAAATTGGTGATCCCTTGATGCCTCAGAACATGTCCTAACGACCGATCCCTTCTTCTGGTCAACTTGTGCCACAAACCCCTCTTCTCTACAATTCTATTCAATACCTCCTCATTAGTTATGTGATCTACCCATCTAATCTTTAGCATTCTTCTGTAGCACCCATTTCGAAGCTTCTATTTTCTTCTTATCAAAACTATTTATCATCCATGTTTCACTTTCATACATGGCTACACTCCATACAAATACTTTCAATAATGACTTCCTGACACGTAAATCTATACTCAACGTTAACAAATTCCTCTTCTTCAGAAACGCTTTCCTTGCCATTGCCAGCCTACATTTTATATCCTCTCTACTTGGACCATCATCAGTTATTTTGCTCCCCAAATAGCAAAACTCCTTTACTACTTTAAGTGTCTCATTTCCTAATCTAATTCCCTCAGCATCATTTGAGTTAATTCGACTACATTCCATTATCCTTGTTTTGCTTTTGTTGATGTTCATCTTATATCCTCCTTTCAAGACACGGTCCATTCCGTTCAACTGCTCTTCCAAGTCCTTTGCTGTCTCTGACAGAATTACAATGTCATCGGCGAACCTTAAAGTTTTTATTTCTTCTCCATGGATTTTGATAACTACTCCGATTTTTTCTTTTGTTTCCTTTACTGCTTGCTCAATATACAGATTGAATAACGTCTGGGAGAGGCTAAACCCCTGTCTCACTCCCTTCCCAACCACTGCTTCTCTTTCATGTCCGTCGACTCTTATAACTGCCATCTGGTTTCCGTATAAATTGTAAATAGCCTTTCGCTCCCTGTATTTTACCCCTGCCACCTTCAGTATTTGAAAGAGACTATGCCAGTCAACATTGTCAAAAGCTTTCTCTAAGTCTACAAATGCTAGAAATGTAGGTTTCCCTTTTCTTAATCTAGCTTCTAAGATAACTCATAGGGTCAGTATTGCCTCATGTGTTCCAACATTTCTATGGAATCCGAACTGATCTTCCCCAAGGTCAGCTTCTACCTGTTTTTCCATTCGTCTGTAAAGAATTCGCGTTAGTATTTTGCAGCTGTGGCTTATTAAACTGATAGTTCGGTAATTTTCACATCTGCCAACACCTGCTTTCTTTGGGACTGGAATTATTATATTCTTCTTGAAGTCTGATGGTATTTCACCTGTCTCTAATGGAATTTTGTCTACTCCTGGGGCCTTGTTTCGACTTCAGTCTTTCAGTGCTCTGTCAAACTCTTCATGCAGTATCATATCTCCCATTTCATCTTCATCTACATCCTCTTCCATTTCTATGGAAGTACATTGCCCTTGTATAGACCCTCTATATACTCCTTCCACCTTTCTGCTTTCCCTTCTTTGCTTAGAATTGGGTTTCCATCTGAGCTCTTGATATTCATACAAGTAGTTCTCTTTTCTCCAAAGGTATCTTTAATTTTCTTGTAGGCGGTATCTATCTTACCCCTAGTGAGATAAGCCTCTACATGCTTACATTTGTCCTCTAGCCATCCCTGCTTAGTCATTTTGCACTTGCTATCGATCTCATTTTTGAGACGTTTGTATTCCTTTTTGCCTGCTTCATTTACTGCATTTTTATATTTTCGCCTTTCATCAATTAAATTCAATATTCCTTCTGTTACCCAAGGATTTCTACTAGCCCTCATCTTTTTACCTAATTGATCCTCTGCTGCCTTCACTACTTCATCCCTCAAAGCTACCCATTCTTCTTCTACTGTATTTCTTTCCCCCATTCTTGTCAATTATTCCCTTACGCTCTCCCTGAAACTCTGTACAACCTCTGGTTCTTTCAGTTTATCCAGGTCCCATCTCCTTAAATTCCCACCTTTTTGCAGTATCTTCAGTTTTAATCTACAGTTCATAACCAATAGATTGTGGTCAGAGTCCACATCTGCCCCTGGAAATGTCTTAAAATTTAAAACCTGGTTCTTAAATCTCTGTCTTACCATTATATAATCTATCTGAAACCTGTCAGTATCTCCAGGCTTCTTCCATGTATACAATCTTCTTTTGTGATTCTTGAACCAAGTGCTAGCTATGATTAAGTTATGCTCTGTGCAAAATTCTGCCAGGCAGCTTCCTCTTTCATCTCTTCCCTCCCAATTTATATTCACCTACTACATTTCCTTCTCTTCCTTTTCCTACTATCGAATTCCAGTCACCCATTACTATTAAATTTTCATCTCCTGTCACTATCTGAATAATTTCTTTTATCTCATCATACATTTCTTCAATTTCTTCGTCATCTCCAGAGCTACGGTATTTGGCATATAAACTTGTACTACTGTAGTAGGCGTGGGTTTCGTGTCTATCTTGGCCACAATAAGGCGTTCACTATGCTGTTTGTAGTAGCTTACCCGCACTCCTATTTTTTTATTCATTATTAGATCTACTCCTGCATTACCCCTATTTGATTTTGTATTTATATCCCTGTATTCACCTGACCAGAAGTCTTGTTCCTTCTGCTACCGAACTTCACTAATTCCCACTATATCTAACTTTAACCTATCCATTTCCCTTTTTAAATTTTCTAACCTACTGCCCAATTAAGGGATCTTACATTCCACGCTCCGATCCGTAGAACGCCAGTTTTCTTTCTCCTGATAACGACGACTGCTTGAGTAGTCGCCACCCGGAGATCCGAATGGGGGACTATTTTACCTCCGGAATATTTTACCCAAGAGGATGCCATCATCATTTATTCATACAGTAAAACTGCATGCCCTCGGAAAAAATTACGGCTGTAGTTTTCCCCTTGCTTTCAGCCATTCGCAGTACCAGCACAGCAAGGCCGTTTTGGTTATTGTTACAAGGCCAGATCAGTCAATCATCCAGACTGTTGCCCCTGCAATTACTGAAAAGGCTGCTGCCTCTCTTCAGGAACCACACGTTTGTCTGGCCTCTCAACAGATATCCCTACATTGTGGTAGCACTTACGGTACGGCTATCTGTATTGCTGAGGCACACAAGCCTCCCCACCAACAGCAAGGTCTATGGTTCGTGGGGGACGGGGTGGGGGCATTTGCATATAGAACAAGGAGGAAAAAATGACTGTCTGTATGCCACCATATGACCCCTAATTTCTTGTGTTGCATGTTCATGGTCCCTACACGAAATGTATGTTGGTTGCTGTAGGATCTACTACAGTCAGCTTCAAATGTCAATTTTTAATTTTTTCCAATATTATTGCTCTGGTAGAATGTTGCCCTCCCTCCAGGGATCCCCATTTATATTTCCGAAGCATCTCCATAATACTTCCCTGTTGATCGAACCTACAAGTAACAAGTCTAGCAGCTCACCTCTGAATTGCTTCAATGTCTTCCTTTAGTCCTACCTGCTGGGAATCTCAAATACTCTCACAGTACTCAAGAATGGGTCACATTAGTGTTCTATATACGGTCTTCTTTACATGTGAACCACACTTTCTTAAAATTTTCCCAGTAAACTGAAGATGACCATTCACATTCCCCACTACAATCCTTACATGCTCATTCCATTTTATATTGTTTTTCATTTTATAGGTATTTAATTAACATAACATTGTTGAGTGGCACACTACCAATGCTGTGGGATCTTTTCTCCTACTCATCTGCATTAACTTACATTTTTCTGCATGTAGAGCTAGCTGCCATTCATCTCATCAATTAGAAAGTTTGTCTCAGTCATCATGTATCCTCCTACAGTGGCTCAACGGTGACTCCTTCCCATACACCACAGCATCAGCAGCAAATAGCCACAGATTGCTGCTCACCATATCTGTCATATCATTTATGTATATACAGAATAATCCAGTCCTTTCACACTTCTGTAGGGTAAGCCCATGAACCTTTGTCTCTGATGAATACTTGCTGTCAAAAACAATGTACTGGATCCTATTACTTCAGAACTCTTCGAGCCATTCACATATCTAGAAATCTATTCCGTGTGCTCATGCCTTTGTTAACAGTCTGTAAGGAGGCACCGTATCAAATACTTTTAGGAAATCTAGGTATATGAAATCGCCTATTGCCCTTTATCCACACTTTGCAAGAGATCATGGGAGAAACGGGCAAGCTGAGTTTCACACAGGCAATGCTTTCTGATACTGTGCTGATTTGTGAAAAGGAGCTTTTCAGTCTCTAGGAACTTTATTGTATTTGAACTGAGAATTTGTGAAAGAATTCAGCAGCAAAATGATGTTAAGGATTTTAGTCTGTAATTTTGCTTGTTAGTTCTTTTGTCCTTCTCATATGCAGGAGTCACCTGTGCTTTTTTTACAATTGCTTGGGATTTTGTGCTGGGTGAGAGATCTGCAGTAAATGCAAGCTAAGTAAGGAACCAATGCCATAGAGTACACTTTATAAAACGAAATTGGAATTCCCTCCTGTGTGAACTTCTGAAATGTGGAATATAAAATCTCAGCTTTCTTTTTGTTACCTTCTGTTGCCACACCAGATTTGTCAATGAGTAACTGAGTAGAAGCTTTCAGCTCAGTTAGCGATTTTATGCAGGACCAGAATTTTCTTGGGTTCTGAAGGCCGGCTGCTGTGGCCGAGCGGTTCTAGGCGCTTCAGTCTGGAACCGTGCGACTGCTATGGTCGCAGGTTCGAATCCTGCCTCGGGCATGGAACTGTGTGTTGTCCTTAGGTTAGTTAGGTTTAAGTAGTTCAAGTAATAGGGGACTGATGACCTCAGATGTTAAGTCCAATAGTGCTCAGAGCCATTTGGGTTCTGAACTAGATCCATTGTTAAGGTATGTGGTGGTAGTGGTGGTAAGCTTCGCGCATCGATCTTTTTACAGATGCAAGAATCCCTACTAATTTTTGCCTCGTGTCATTTACATGTTCTCTTTTGAACTGAGAGTGCAGCAGTCTGTTTCCTCAGCGTTTTCATCTATTCTGTCCCTTTTTTGCTTTAGAATAGAATACAGCCACATAGACAACTTATTGTGGATAATGGCACACACTTTTTCATGTGGCATTCAGTTATGTTGAACACGTGGTGTCCATCACTCAACAGTCCTTTATATTAATGTCAGTGTTTCATGTTCTCTCGTATATCAAATTTCTTGAGCAGTTAGAACATGCCTTGCTTGTTCTTGTGAGCACAGATAGAAGGAATTGGTGTAAGATAAATGACTTGTGGAGTGGAATTAAAGACTGTTATTTATTTTGTGTGATATTACATATCTTTAGACCCTTAAAAAGAGAGAGAAGGAGAGAGATGTGTGCATACCTACAGTCCTCTTCTTTTTCTCCTTTTGCAGTTGTTCTGTATCAATCTGATGTGAAATGTGCAGGTCTTCGGTGGCCAGTGGATCTCGCGAGTTCCAGTCTGCAATACCTCATAGTCAGGCTGTAGAGAATGAACCATTTGCTCTGTTCAATCCAGTAACTACATTAAATTTCCTTGTAAAGGAACTACGAGGGATTGTTAGAAAGAACTGTAAGTAAATAGAACTATAAATGATAATTTGTTAATGTAGCAAGTATTATGATACTTAAATTTTTGGCTGTGTTAGATTCATATGTGTTGAACTATACAATTATTGGAATTTTTATTACAGTGTTGATGGTAAGTGGTTATTTAAAATGTATTGTTACTGTAGCACAAAAAATAAACCTTAAACTTGTCAATTTGATATCTTGTCCAGTTGGTCACTAGTTTTGCTGTTGATTTTCAAAAACAAATATTTGATTCACTATACATGCTCATCATTCATTGCCATTTTCATTTACAGTAATTGCCGTTTCTTGAATTTTTCATTGGATGGCAAGAGCAGGAGGATTTTGTAGCAATAGCTTGAAGCTTTCTTGGAATTCTTATGTCACATGTCTTGTTTCTGTACATGTCCGTCATGGAATGATGTTGACTTGATAGGTATTCTTTATTTCTTCCACATTTCTAATTTACTTTTCCAATATCTGTTGTTTATTGAATAAGCTCTTACCTATCTTTAGAATTTGTATGTATGAGTAGTAACACACAATTAAGAAACGATAGCTAAGGTACAAGTAGTCCCAAACCAGTGGGATACGTAATGCCAATAAAGACAGCCATCAGGAGTCATCAATACAAGAAAGTAAACATTAGAATTTGAATTATTGGGCTTGTCATTTCTCTTCAGAACTTCCGCAGAATGTGTACTGACAAAATGGAAAGTTTTGTATCATGAAGCACAAGTCCAATATTTATCATACTTAGTAGAGATTTTCATCACATAATGGATATTAAATGATTAAACTTTTATGATATTTGTAACCGAGTTCCATTATTGACATCAATATGAGGTGTGACACCTGCAAGCATGAACACATTCTTGTGTCCATTGTGGAATGGAAGCAGGCATGTTGCAAATGTTGCCTTGAGTAATTTCTTGCCTTGCCTTAAACATGTGCTTTGTCAGTTCTATATGATTGCTAGCTATAGTCTTGAATGAAAATATACGTTTCCCAATACTTCCCAGACATGCTTTATGGATGACAAATCGGGTGACCACAATGTTCAGTCAAAGGTCGGTACATTTCTTAAGGCATTTTTGTTGTAAGTGCAGTTTGGGGTCTTGAATTATCCTGCAGCAATACACCATTTGGTACCCTAATCATGAAGGGTGTGAGCAAAGGGCTTACTATTCCTGTCACATAATGGTGAGCATTTAGCTCCCTCCCCCCCACCCCCTTTGAACAATTATCAAATCAACCCTTTTGTCATGTCCAGTAACTCCTCACTCAATGATTCCAGCCATTGTAAGGGTCTCAAGAATCGCATGTTCCTATGACTTTTCACCAGGTCGTCGAATCTACCACCAGACCTTGTGCACCCGATGCAGTGCAGTGCTTAAAGTATCAAAAATATTGTTACACCCCAGTTAGGTAAAATAGAAGGCAACATGCAGCAAATGCAGGAAATACAGATGTGATGTAGCGTTGTTGCGTTCAGTGCCACACTTCTATACGAACTGTACATGCAAATCATCCTGACTGGAACAGGAATTGCCATATGTTTTAGAATAAAATAAAAACCAAGAAACTAAAGTGACAGAGAGAATTCTGTATACTAAGACACAAAAGAATATAACTCTGATCTTCCATTGCTGCTGCTCTGAGAAAAGCTGTAATAAAAGATGGCACTGGGTGTACAACCAGAGGCAATAGATATTGTCACAAGTTCATGTACATGTAAATATATGTATAACAATGTCCATGCTGTTGAGCCTCCAGCTGCTTCCAATCAAATTCCAACCGAGGTCATGATCAAATAGCAGAGACAACTAACTCCTAACCAGAAAGGTGGATTTAGAAAGCTGTTCACCTGCATCCAAGTAGTCTCCATCACAACAACAAAAGGCAGAATTCATGCCCTGAAATAGTCAAAGTCCAAAGAAACTTAGTGTGAAACCATCATGTAGACTGAGATTAATATTAATACATGAAGATTACTCTGGGTCATTCAGGGTTGCTGACCACTACATAGTCACTTGAGGATAGCAGTAAGGCCTCCTAGCTGTCAGAATGTCAAGTATGAGTGACCTCAGGGACTGGATAAGACTGAGTCCCTGGTGATGGCAGAGCCAGAGAATGATTCCAAATGATAATTAGCTTTTATTGGCAACTAAATCTACACAGCAAAGTGATGCAGTGACCAGTCAGGAACCTCTGAGGTGTCCAAATGTGTCATTGGTAGCACTGCCAGCAGCTGGCTGGGTTGGCCATGCTGAGTAGGTGGTATCAGCACAGGCTACCATTGGGAGCAGCCAACAGTGAGTGCTGACAGCAGGGGCCATGAGGTGGCAAGCCATGGTCAGTGTGGCCTGCGATAAACCAAGGAACTCCAGGGATGATGGAATTGTTGTACTGTGATCAGATCCAGTGGAGTGGATCAAGTTCAGTACTCAAGAGAATCATGCTAGCTAGTGCTGGCAGACCCACGACTGCTTCTACTAGCCAATGTGGATGGAGGAGGTAACTGCCTGGTGCTTAGATTGTGTTAGTGATGAACTGGAACAAAATTCAGGGTTTGAGCTGAAACACAGCACAGCACGTGTGGAAGCCACATCGGAAGCACAGTCTGACATCAGGACAGGACAGATCTAATGTCAGGCGACAAGTGATGAGTGCAAATGCTCCGTGGCTGGTTTGGAGGCCCAGATATACTTGCGTGGGTGGTGTTGTGGCAAAAAACCATACTTCTGGTCTCATACACCTGAGGAAGTGCTGCCCCAGGCATTGTGTATGGAGTAAGCTGTCCTTCAGTAAGGCATTTTGTGGAGTGAAGGACACCGAGGTAACACTGTTGCAGTGCCTGCCACTGTAATTTCAGAATGGGCCACCCACTTGTCCACCTGTTGTGGTCTGCTCAAGCTGATGCCAGTGACAATTCCTCCCAATTGCCATGAATTCAGTACTTTGAATTCCAGTCTGCTGCTGTGATCTTACTATATTTACATCTAATGTAGGTTAATTCTTACAAAGAAGAAAACAGCAACCAGCCACTATTAATACTGCTATTTATTTAGGTAAATAGTGCCGTTACCGGTTTCGAACTGGCAAGTTCATCATCAGACGGCTGTTCACATGATTTTTCAAGATTTATCTTTTCAAGATGTATCTTGAAAAATCATGTGAACAGCCATCTGATGGTGAACTTGCCAGTTTGAAACCGGTAACGGCGCTATTTACCTAAATAAACAGCAGTATTAATAGTGGCTGGTTGCTGTTTTCTTCTTTGTAGTAATTAACCTACATTAATTCTACACAGCCACGGTCTCACCATGTCAGTTTTAGATAAAATAGTATATTTACATCATTCGGTTGTATTTACTTTTTTAGATTTCTAGTTTCATACACCTATTATGTACAATTTGTCTCCTATTCTAATTCAGCCACCATCCACAGCCTAGTGTCTTTTGGTGCATCACACTTACGTCACACCTGATGGCTGACCCATCGTGCTGGCAAGTAATTTATTGGGGCATCAGGAGGATGGTTAGTTCCTGCTAATAATTGACGTAGGCAGTACAAATGACGAGAATAATTTTTCTGTGCTGACATGGCTATATGTGCTGCTTTTAGCTTTGTTGAGAGAATTTCTTATGGTGCAGTCAAGAATATCATTCAGGTAATAGGTTAGGTCCTTTGCTGTTAAGACTCCACAAGGACTGACGAGCAGATACAGTGGATGATATGTTGGGTTCAGGGCTGTAGTCCCTGTTATTGCCACAGGAAGCCAAATAGTTGCTAATGAAATGTTGTGTAGGGTGTTCAGCAGTAAACCATTGCCTTGTAGCTCTGTCCACTCTGCCTCCCTTGTACGCTCTTGCTCCTAGCAAGCACTAACAGCCATTATCTTGTCATACACTTAATATACACATTGCAGTCCTGCTTTCTGCAAATATAATTGGTTTGCAAGGATGTCCCATGACACCCTTCTGCATCTGTTCCCCCTAGAAACAGCTCCATTTTGCATGTGCTCATGACCGTTTGAACCACCAGTGCTACATTCTACAAAGGCATGACAACCAACGAGCTGTCCTACCGCATGAAAGGCCATCAACAAACTGTGGCCAAGAAACAGCTGGACCGCTCAGTTGCTGAGTACTCTGCCCAACACAGCATTCTTAACTTTAATTTCTGCTTCACAGCCTGTGCCATCTGGAGCCTTCCTACCAATGCCAGCTTTTCTGAATTGCACAAATGGAAATGTGCTCTGCAATATATCCTACATTCCTGTAACCGTCCTGGCCTTCACTTTCATTAGTCATTGTCTGTCATCCACTTATTCCCTTCTCTGTTCCCTCTCCACAGCCTACTAGTCCACCACCACATTCACGCCCACAGCCATTGACCTGTCATTGCACTCTTCATCCTAGCTAACAGTAAATAAATAAGTAAATGTCATGTGGCTCCACAATCTTGCATGCCTTTCAATTGGATGCCACTTGGGTGACTTGCATGTCCTGAAAGCCAACGGCACCTGGTTTTCCCGGATGGTCACCCATCCAAGTAGTAACCAGGCTCAATGTTGCTTAACTTCGGTAATTTGGTGGGAACCAGAGTTACCAATGTGGCAAGGCCATTGGTACTAGCTGACATTGCCCTCTGGGAAGTGGTGATGATCATGCACTCTAATGACTATGTTTCCATTTGGCTCCACATGCCAGATACACCAGCACCTGCCACTGAGCCCATATAAACTGATTAAAAAAGGGCCAGCTGGACACTTCACAGCAATATAGCTCTATTTCACCATCAGTCCAGCAGCCAGGACATAGTGCAAGTAGTCACTACCATCATAGTGAGAGTAGAAGAGTGAGTGTGCTGATTCCCCTACTTCATTGGTGCCTCCACGAGATGTCTCTTGCTCCACATGTGATCCATAGAAGTACACATTTCTACGCCAAATGCAGCACACTGACTCATTCATTCATGAAATTTATGTAATGATGTGAAAAAATGTTGATTTAATTAATTTACTTCAGGTTGATTTAATTAATTTACTTCAGTGGACATCAGTTGTCAGATAATTTAGTTAGTTTCAGCTCTGTTATAGCAGGAACAAACATGATGTATGGAACATAGTACTTTATGGAGCAACACATTGTGCACAGCACTGAACACATTGACTGGACTAATACAGCATAAAGAATAGGCTGTGTACTCCTTTGTGATCACTTAAATAATGCTGTTTCTTTGGTGGCTCACCAGAGTGTGCCAGGGGGTTGACACAGATGGCCTCTAGAAGTGAGCCTGTGAACTGTACGGATGCATGCTGTATGAAATCATGCACGTCATGAGTGAAGGAACATCACTCTGTCCTTCCAAGGGGTGGAAAAACCACATACATGCATTCATGAAGATAACTAGGCAGAGAAAAATGTGTGGTACAGAAAGAAAGCACTGGTACCTTGGGGGGAAAAACTGCTCTCACAAGGCACTCAGATTATGAGTCACGGAAAACACCAATGACAGAACTGACGTCCATTTCATCACCTGATGATGGCAGCTGCTGCAGCATGTGCTGGGCAGGCACTGGCAAGTAGGGGCGGAAGACCTATATCTCTAGTGTCGATCATGTGTAGAATTTTGGAACACATATTATGTTTGAATATAATAACTTTTCTGGAAACTAGAAATGTACTCTGTAGGAATCAGCATGGGTTTCGAAAAAGACGATTGTGTGAAATCCAGCTCGCGCTATTCGTCCACGAGACTCAGAGGGCCATAGACACGGGTTCCCAGGTAGATGCCATGTTTCTTGACTTCCACAAGGCATTTGATAACAGTTCCCCACAGTTGCTTAATGAACCAAGTAAGAGCATATGGACTATCAGACCAATTGTGTGATTGGATTGAAGAGTTCCTAGATAACAGGACGCAGCATGCCATTCTCAATGGAGAGAAGTCTTCCGAAGTAAGAGTGATTTCAGGTGTGCCGCAGGGGAGTGTCGTAGGACCGTTGCTATTCACAATATATGTAAATGACCTTGCGGATAACATCGGAAGTTCACTGAGGCTTTTTGCAGATGATGCTGTGGTATATCAAAAGGTTGTAACAATGCAAAATTGTACTGAAATGGAGGAGTATCTGCAACGAATTGACGAATGGTGCAGGGAATGACAATTGAATCTCAATGTAGACAGGTGTAATGTGTTGCGAATTCATAGAAAGAAAGATTCTTAATCATTTAGCTACAATATAGCAGGTCAGCAACTGGAAGCAGTTAATTCCATTAATTATCTGGGAGTAGGCATTAGGAGTGATTTAAAATGGAATGACCATATAAAATTAATCATCGGTTAAGTAGATGCCAGACTGAGATTCATTGGCAGAATCCTAAGGAAATGCAATCCGAGAACAAATGAAGTAGGTTACAGTACGCTTGTTCGCCCACTGCTTGAATACTGCTCACCAGTGTTGGATCTGTACCAGATAGCGTTGATGGAAGAGATAAAGGAGATTCAATGGAGAGCAGTGTGCTTCATTACAGGATCATTTAGTAATTATGAAAGTGTTACAGAGATGATAGATAAACTCCAGTGGAAGACCCTGCAAGAGAGACGCTCAGTAGCTCGGTACGGGCTTTTGTTGAAGTTTCGAGAACATACCTTCACCGAAGAGTCAAGCAGTATATTGCTCCCTCCTACGTATATCTCGCGAGGAGACCATGAGGATAAAATGAGAGAGATTAGCGCCCATACAGAGGCATTCCGACAGTCTTTCTTTCGACAAACAATACGAGACTGGAATAGAAGGGAGAACTGATAGAGGTACTCAAGGTACCCTCCGCCACACACTGTCAGGTGGCTTGCAGAATATGGATGTAGATATAGATGAAGTAGTGATGAGGGTGTGGGTTAACGTGCCGTCCCCCCACTCGTGAGAGACCATAGGGCAGAACTGCGGATGGCATCTCAATAGCGACATCCTCGTTGAAGTCAGCAGCCAGTGCTGGAGGCATCAGCAGGGGAGTCAGAGAAGATTGGCCTCACAGCACCCAGCATTAGAGACAGCGGTAGCAACTGCAACATTAGGTGCAGTGGGGGCTGCACTGGCAGCAGCAGTCGAGGAGTGGAAACAGAGGCGGGAACCCCGGTCAGCGATCTGCCAGGCAGTGACCCCCTCTGCCGCATGAACCGGAACATCTGTGACGCAGGAACAATCATCAGTAGTGATGGGGCAGAGGGAGGTTGTGGCCCCTCGAGAACAGGCCCTGCAGTGCACAGCCACAGCTTGTCAAGGTGATGGGACGTTTGCCCATCAGGATTGCAGATGGCGCACAGGCTCCAGCCCCAGTGAAACTCGATGACAGCAGGAACTCAGTTCGGCTGCCTGTCAAAACTATGATCCCAAACAGCCTCACCCGACAAGAACCATTGTGGCGCCAGCAGATATGGTGTTGGATGCAGCAGGTAAAGGAGTGTCTGTGGTTGGCATACATGTAGCAGCTCTTCCCGGCTCTTGTCTGCCACCCTAGTGAAACGACACAAACTCAAAAAACGGTATAAAGCAGCTTCAGGAGACCTGCCACATACATATTTCTGCATCTGAGTTTTAAATGACCGAACCATGCTTTCGGCCTCACTATTAGAGTGAGGATGAAAGAGGGGAGCTGTGATATGGCGAACACCACTAGCCTGACAAAAGGATGCAAATACCCAAGAAACAAACTAGGGGCTGTTATTGGTAACCATGTCATATAGAAGTCCTTCAATTGCAAAAAATCTTAGAAAGGGCTGAAACAGTGGCTGTTGTGGATGTGGACCGACAGTGCACCACGTAAGGAATTTTGGAATAGGTGTCCTTTATAATGAGCCAATACTGATTTAGGAAGGGCCGAGCAAAGTCGACAACGTGCCATTGGCTGGGGGTATACAGACAACCGCAGGCCACCTGTTGCTGAACACAGAGTGGAAGCAGCAATAAGGCATGTATTGTCCCCATCTGTTTCCGACCAACACACATGCCAATGACCAACATGCAGAAGCTGCATTCATTACAGCATAAGGAAGTGGGAATCACAACCAGAGGACCTGACTAGGTATGGGATCCACAGCAACAGCCAATTATGTTGTGGCACTAGTGATGGCAAAACCATTGACCATGTTATGGTTCTCAGTATCTAAATAAAAACAAAGCAACTCATCCTGATGGAGCGCCAGGTCTGGCCTGATAGGAAGGCGAGATAAGGCATCAGCAGTGCCTTATCACACCGTTGACCAGTAATGGATCTGATAATGATAACGGGAGGGAAAGAGAGCCCACTGCTGCAAACAGTGTGCCGACTTGTCAGGCATGGTAGCCAAAGGACGAAAAAGAGCCACCAATGGCTTGTGATTAAATGGAACTTAGAACCATAAAAGAAGACGTGAAATTTCTTGAGTGCAAACATGGTTACAAAAGCCTTTTTTCCGATCGGAGAATACCGCTGCTGAGTGGAAATTAAAGTCTTAGAAGCATGAGCAATGGGTTGTTCAGACCCATCCGCATATTTTTGCGCCAACACTGCACCAAGACCACGTTCAGAGGCATCTGTGGCCAACACGAGATGCTGACCTGTCTGAAAAATGGCCAGACACAGGGCAAGATTGTACTTGAGACCCACAGACTGCAAAACAGAAAACAATGATCAGAGATTGCTAAGGTGGTCTTTGATGGAAGAATCCAAAACAATGTATCGTCGAGGTAATTGATGCAGCTGATTACAGAGCCTATCACCTGTTCTTTTTTTTTTTTTAAAAAAAAATAAAATAAAAAAAAGGGGGGGTTGAAAAATTGCAGGCGTACTAGCGACGCCAGAAGACAACTATTGATAATGGTATAGGCCGAAAGGTGCATTGACATCAAGAAGGTGCCTAGTGGCCTCATCCAAGGGGAGCTGGAGATATGCTTCCAATAAATCAGTCATATAAAAGTAGTGGCCACATGACAATTTTGCGAGCAACTCGTTGGGTGGGGCAAAGAGTATGTATCTATCATTAGACTGTTCATTAATCCTGACACTGAAGTCACCAAAGAGATGAAG
The DNA here is from genome assembly GCF_023864345.2 of Schistocerca serialis cubense. Taxonomy (NCBI): domain Eukaryota; kingdom Metazoa; phylum Arthropoda; class Insecta; order Orthoptera; family Acrididae; genus Schistocerca; species Schistocerca serialis. The sequence continues at coordinate 290,230,249 of NC_064644.1, read as the reverse complement.
CTTCTTAATGATGACCTATAGTGTAGCCTATTCACTGGAAGAAATAGTCCAAATGACATCGAGCAACGTCAGATGGTCTAATTCAGCCTTGATGAAGTCACGCAATGCGAAAGGCACCTGTCGCACCTGTAAGAAACAAGGGCAGGTGGACACACTCATAGTAATGTGGGCCTGAAAACCAGTAGCACAACCTAGCCCAGGGGAAAAATAGATGAAAACTGAGAGCGGAAGGACTCCAGTTGCTGATACTTGATCTGATACTAAATTTACCTCATCAGCTACAGAGAAAAAAAAGGCATTAATCACATCTAACCTGAACAGGTCTGTGGTATAGGAATGATCCACAACAAGGAAAGTGAGGGGGCAAACAACAGTTTTGTAAGAGACAGGAACGGAGAACTGACCTAGGATCAGAATTTGCTGTTTATTGTAGATAAACTACTTCCGTGAAATGTGTGAGAGGGGGGGGGGGGGGGGGGGTAGCCCAAGTTCATGTACATTTGTGTGTTTAGTAAAGTCACTGCAGCTCTTGTGTCCACTTGCATTTTTATTAAACACATGCAAGTCAATAATCAGTTTGTTCGGGGAAACAGTCATTGCACAGTCCATCGGTACTACTGTGTCCACCACGTTTGAAGAGGAGTTACGTTTGCTAGGGGGGCCACATGGCCACTGCTGTGATGCGGCCTGTTGCTGCTGTGGCTGTAATTGACACTGCCCCATACGATGCTGAGCTGAAGGTTGTACTGCTGCAACAGCTTCCCCGTCATCCCGAACACTTGTGGTGTGTCTAACAGGGGTTGACTGAGCAACCTCCGATCCCTCCTCCCAGGCAATAATCTGATTGCCTGTGGCCCGTGACACTTCAAAGGACTGTGCTATATTGAGCACATCCATAAGTGCCAGATTCTCACATTGAAGTGCTGTTTCACGGACTTCCCTATTTGGGGCATGACAAATAATATCATCATGCACTGTGTGATCAGTGTAGGATTCATGATAAGTACCAGTTACAAATTTACGATGACGGCTCAACCCCTGTAATTCTCCAGCCCAGGCTTTATAAGATTGGTTTGGGTGTTCCTGACAATAGTAAAATTTTACACGTGTTCTGTCACAGTAATAGGCTGAGAGAAGCTTGCACATTTCATCAAGTGATAAGCTGGCCCGTTCTTGCAAAGGCACAAGTTGGAACAACAACTGATACATGTGCAGCGAAAACCAAGAAAGGGAAAAAGCCCTACACAGTTGCGCACAGCCCATGCAAAAAATGAGGAAATTTTGATGGAACCATGTCTCTTTGGAGTCCCAATCTTCAGCCAATTCACCTTATGCTGGAAAGGGCGATGGTTGCATTGAGGTGAGAGTAACCTGCCGCGAACACGCAGACGCCACTTTGATTAACAGCAGTGGTGAGAGCCTGCCAACACGATATTAGTAGGTATCCCATGAGTTTCGGCTCATCAGTGTACAACATGAGACTTTCCTGTAGACAACAGCATTGTCAGCAAACAACTTCATTGTGTTGATAATGATGTGTGATTAATCATTTACGTCTCTTGAGAAAATTACAGCATCTGTTATGCATCCTTGGGTCACACTCAATGTTGTTATTGTTTCTGTGGAACATTTGCCATCCAGTATAATGTTCTGGGTTCTATTAGTCAGCTGTTCATTTAACCAATCACATGTCTGTAAATGTACTCCATATAATCCTGTATGGGCTGGGTTGACAGTGTGGTACAATGTAAATTCCCTTTCAAAAATATAAGTATAAAGCAGACTTGTTTTTCACACCAGGGTTTTCTTCTTCTTCTTCTTCCATATATATATATAAACAAAGATTCTGTAAGTTACCAAAAGAAAGCATTGGTACGTTGATAGAAACAATAACAAACACAAACACACACACAAATTTCAAGCTTTCGCAACCCACGGTTGCTTCATCAGGAAAGAGGGAAGGAGAGGGAAAGACGAAAGGATGTGGTTTTAAGGGAGAGGGTAAGGAGTCATTCCAATCCCGGAAGCGGAAAGACTTACCTTGGGGGGAAAAAGGGACAGGTATACACTCGCGCACACACACACACATATCCATCCGCACATAACAGACACAAGCAGACATATGTAAAGGCAAAGAGTTTGGGTAGAGATGTCAGTCGAGGTGATATGGATATGTGTGTGTGTGGGGGGGGGGGGGGGGGGGGGGGAGCCCGCGCGAGTGAGTGTATACCTGTCCCTTTTTCCCCCCAAGGTAAGTCTTTTCGCTCCCAGGATTGGAATGACTCCTTACCCTCTCTCTTAAAATCCACATCCTTTCGTCTTTCCCTCCCCTTCCCTCTTTCCTGAAGCTTGAAATTTGTGTGTGTGTTTGTGTTTCTATCAACGTACCAATGCTTTCGTTTGGTAAGTTACAGAATCTTTGTTTTTAGATATATTTTTTCCCACGTGGAATGTTTCCCTCTGAGTACATGCTGATTTTTCAAGAAAAAGCTTGTTGTCCTCTGGGCATTTCATAATGTTTCACCTTAGTATATGACCTGGATTTGTGCAAAACGCAGGTATCAGAAATAATGGTCTACAGTTTTCTGCTGGAGCTGGTCCTTTGTCCTTTTTGCAGACGGGAGTGACCTACGCTCTTTACTAGTCGTGTGAAACTATTCACTGAACAGCAGATTGTTGTCAAATGCAACTACAAAAGAGTCTAATCCTGCTGCAGCCTATTCAAAGTAAAATCTGATTAGAATTCATCAGGATGTAGTGCCTTGTTTACTTTGAATAGCCTTGTTTTTTCAGTGCTAGAGGGTGCTTATATCAGTGTCTTACTTATGAATCAGTGTAACAATCAAACATAGGTACAGTGGTGTCCCTGTGGTGAATAAATTAATAAAACCAGGATTTAATATTTTTGCTTTGTGCGTGCTGCCTTCAGTTTCAGCATCGGATGGATTGATAAGATACTAGCTGAGAGGTTTCAGGCTGTTAATAGACAGTGCATGTGGCTAAGAACCTCCTAGGATTTTCTGATAGATCTTTCACTAGTACTTGACTGAAAGTTAGTGTAGGTTTCACGCATAGCCCTTCTTATAGGTGCATGTGTTTCTATTAAGTTTTCTCTGAGTCTTGGACTCAATTCCTCTATTTCTTTTTCTCTTTGAAAGAACTAGGTAGATATGGATTGTGGTCACTGAAAGGAATAGCTGATGTTCACGCGCAACTGGATGCTAGATTGATCACTATCGACCATCTTCGTTATGGACACTTTAGTTTGCAGCTATTGTGGAGTGGTAGGGCCGACACCTGTTACAAAGACCTACAGATCTTGGCAACTATGCTTGTTTGCTAATATGGTCAGCAGAGAACCATGGTCTGGAACCAAGGAGTCATCCTGTAGTGACTGGCAGGTTGTCGCCAGGCTGGAGCTCTCTCGCGAGCGAGGCTATCTGTTGGTTTTGGCATAGAGGTCAACACCATACATGTAATGAGTAGTGTTGAAGCCTTGCCTCTTGCTCACTGATAATGAGACAGAACCATTAGGGCATGCCTCTCCTGCTTGTGCAACAGTCTCCTTTGCTGAGGTCTGGGAACCAACAGACGGGAAAGAAGGCGCTATTAGCTGTAGTCAGTTTCAGTGCTAGGCATGTAATGGTGTCTCTAAGGGAAATAATATCAAGGGAGGAAAGCTAACCAAATGTGCACTGGATGTTTATCCCAGGAAGAATTACCTACCAGTTGGAGGCCATACTGGAAGCAATTTACAGCATTGATTTCTGTCAGCTGCAGATCACCCTGTTGGCACCAACAATTTCTGTCACATAGGTCCTGAGACTGGATAGTGACTGTCTGAAAATATTTAATCTCAACTGCTAGTGTTTGCAGCAAAGTCTCAGGACTTCTCTCTCTACTAGAAGGCAGTTGCCACATCATACTAGGAACTGAGGGTTGATTGAAACCTCGTGTAGAGAGTAGGAAATTTCTAACACATGGAATGTATATCGAAAAGGTAGGAAAAGATGACACATTGAGTTGAGTTGCAGATAACCACAACAAAAAGACATCTACACATTAGCATTCGACCAGCTCCACCATCAGAAAAGGAGACACCCATCCATTCACACAAGCAAGCACACGTCACACACACATGTCTACTATCTCCAGCAGCTCAGACCAGAATGCAACTGTCACATGCAACAGAACCAGCAATCTGGAGGGAGGCGGGGAAGGGAAGGGAAAGCAGAGTACGGGTGGTTTGAGAGAGGAGCGCTGTCTGGCGGAGTGTGCGGGGGCTAGACTGCAAGCAGGTGCAGGATCAGGAAGCTGTGGGGCAGGAAGGTGGGGGAGTGGAAAAGGAGAGGAGCTGGGAAGGGGAAAGACAGGCAGGCTTGTTGGCAGAGAAACTATTGAATGGAGGGCACTGGGCCAGTAGGTTACCATGGGTCGAGCTGGGATAATTTTGGGAGAGTTGAATGTGTTGCTAGGATAACCCCCATCTGCACAGTTCAGAAAAGCTGATAGTGAATGGAATGGGATGATATAAATGCTTGGGTAGGAAGCAGCTATTGATATCAAGCATGTTATGTTCAGCTGCATGTTGTGCCACGGGTTGATCCACTTCACTCTTGGCCACAGTTTGGCAGTGACCATTCATGCTGGTGCACAATTGAGTGGTAGTCATACCAGTATAAAAAGCTGTGCAATGATTGCAGCAGAGCTGGCATATGTCACGGCAGCTTTCACAGGTGGCCCAGCTTCTGATGAGGTAGGATAAGCCTGTGACAGTACTGGAATAGGAAGTGCTTGGTAGGTGGATTGGGTAAGTCTTGCACCTGAGTCTTCCACAGGGATATGATCCCTGTGGCAACAGGTTGGGCTTAGGAGTGGCGTGGGGATGGAGTAGGATGTTGTGGATGTTTGGTGGGTGACGGAACACCACTTTGGGAGAGGTAGGAAGGATTTTGCGTAGGATACATCAGTTCAGGGCACGATCATAGGTATTCAAAGCCCTGATGAAGGACATGATTCATTTGTTCCAGTCCATGGTGGTAATGGGTGATGAAGAGGAAAGTCCTTTGTAATTGGTGCTTGGGGGTGGTGGGAAGATTGGGCATGTGAGGGGGAAATGGCACAAGATATCTGTTTGCGGATTAGGTCTGGGGGATAATGTCTGTCTATGAAGGCCTTGGTGAGACACTCAGCATTCTGGGCAAGAGAGATCTTATCACTGCAGCCATAAAGTTTTAATTATCAACTCAAAAAATAATGTTATCCAGTTATTTTTGTTTTTGTTTGCAGGTACATGTCTGCAGACCTGCTACATAATGAAATCTCTACATCACAGTGCCATAAAATGCCACTGGAGGAGCCAAAACAGTGATGCAGCCCCTTGGTAGAGTGAAGTTGGTCTGCGCCTTTTTGTTTTGTCTATAGCAGCATGTTACATACTGGGACAAAGAAATTTCAGTGTGTACCAGGAATGCAGCAATTATCTTCAAACAAACAAAAAATTAATGATATGGCACTATTTTTTGCAGATGGTAATTAAAACTTTGACTATCCCTCATGTTTTAGACCTCCTCGCTACGAACAGACCTAGTCATTTTGAGTGTGTCACCAATGAGAGAAAGGATAGCAACCATGATACTATCATAGGAACAATGGTTGCCAAAGGCAAAAGGTCATCAAGAAAGCTAGGAGAGTATTTGTGTTTGGTTGGGCTAGACAGGAACTTACTAACAACCTATTTAAAAGTCAAACTGAGATCATTTATTCTGGCTAAGGCAAACAGAGAGCAGTTCTGGTTCAACCTGTGGCCTAAATAAATACTTACCAATTAGTAAAAACTGGTGAATCCACCTTGGTTTAGTGATACTATTTAGAGAATGTTGCAAAAACGGGCGCTACTACACTCACGCTACAAAAGAAGAGACTGCATTTTTATATGACTTGCTTTTGTGGCCAACCTGTGGCACAGTCTTTCGGTGATCACAGGCATGTTAACATTAACATCACAGTCTATTTGGACTACAAACTGTTGGACTATCCTGTAGTTGTGCCCATATCACTTAATTGAGGTGGCCTAGTTCTAAAAAATGAAATTTGTAATTTGAGTTTTGTTTTCAAAAATTGCTTAATTTTCATGCATGCTTTTCATATGTCGTAACACACATCAGTAAAACAAATAATTTACAGTAAGATAATAAATTATAAAACTTGTTTTCAGCAACACCTGCGTGTATCTCACGTGTTTTATGTGACATTGAACGCACAGTGGCACGTATTCCACCTGAAGTATGTGAGAAAGATGTTACTCATGGTCATGGTGATGCCAGAGTCAGACATGTAGTGCAAGCTCCCCCACCAGAACTACTGGAAGAACTGAGAAGAAATGTGGAGCATATGGAGCATAGGTCACGTCAGTTGCATTCAACTTGTGAAGCCTTACGCAAAGATCGCGACCAGCTTAGACAGTAAGTACTAAAACTGAGATGCTAATGTCTGTACTAAAACTTGATGCGAATGTCATGTTGAAGTGTTGAGTCTGTCCATGAGACTTGCATGGATAGCTCAATTGAAAGAGCACTGCCCACAGAAGGAAAGGTTTGGTTATCTTCCCAACACCTTGTTGTGGCTTTCTACACATTTTTAAAGGCTTAAAGCCTATGTAGTATCATCCCACTGTTGTTGTTGAAGTGGGATTAATAAATCGTGAAAAGTTGTAAACTTTCACCTTGCTGATGGATGATGTCTTCGACAAACTACTTTGGAAACATTGGTATTCAGAATTTGAAAGACCACTCTTGTAGCACTCTATTACATTGCAGCATATGAGATTATGACCCATATGCATCTGATCATAATCATACCCAGAAATTTCAAGGCCGATTGGTGAGTGACATATTTAAGGATATAAGTGAGTGTTACTAACTGAGTCTGATAATGAAAGAATAAACAAACAAATTATTTAAGCATATAATGTAACTGGATGGATAAAAAATCTACTTACCAAACAGCGGGAGCAGAAAAACACACACACACACAGGTTTAACTTACACAAGCTTTCAGAGCCAGTAGCTCCTTCATACAGCAGAAGAGTTGGAGAGAAAGGAAAAGGGGTGAAGGAAAAGCACTGGAGAGGTCTAGGGAAGGGATACAGTTTGGAAAAGTCGCCCAGAACCCTGGGTCAGAGGAGACTTACTGGACAGGATGAGAAGGAAAGACTGATTATTGGGGACTGCATTGGACGAGGTCTGAAAGCCTGAGAGCTTAAAGTTGAAAGACAGGGTAATATGCAAGACAGAGATCACTACTAAAATATCATGCACAAGGTAATAAGAGTGAAAAACTAAGTTCATTGTATGTAACAGAGTTGGGAGGGAGGACGACAAAAAATAGACGGGGCAGAAAATGAAAGATGTAGAAAACTAAAATGGAGTGAAGAAAGGGGTAGTTACCGTGAGAAAATGCTGAGACAGAATGAATTAACATAAATTAAAGCCACTTGGGTGGCAAGACCAGAGGACATTTTGTAGTGCTAGTTTCTACCCGCGGAGTTCTGAGAAACTGGTGTCTGAGGGAAGAATCCAGATGGCACATGTGGTGAAACAGGCAGCGAGGTCACGACTGCCTTGTAGAGCATGCTCTGCAACAGGATATTATATGTTGCCAGTATAAACCCGTCGCCTATTCCCATTCATTCTGACTGATAACTGCGTAGTAGTTATTCTGATGGAAAAGGCTGAACAGTATTTACATAACAGCGGGTATATGACGTGTCATTTCACAGATGGCTCTCCCTTTGATAGTATATTATGCTAGTGACAGGGTAGGTATAGGTGGTGATAGGATGGTGCATAGGGCAAGTCTTGCAGCAGGGGCGGTCACAGGGGTAGGATTCATAGGGTAGGGAGATGGGTGCAGGACAGCATAGGGTCTCACAAGGATAGTGCAGAGATTGGGAGGGTGATGAAAAGAAAAGCTGCTCTAGAAGTGGTGGGCAAAATCTCAGACAGAATTGATCTCCTTTCAGAGCATGATTTAAGGAAGTCAGGGCCTTGTCGAAGTAGTTGATTAATACACTACTGGCCATTAAAATTGCTACACCAAGAAGAAATGTAGATGATAAACGGGTATTCATTGGACAAATATATTATACTAGAACTGACATGTGATTACATTTTCACACAATTTGGATGCATAGATCCTGAGAAATCAGTACCCAGAACAACCACCTCTGGCCGTAATAATGGCCTTGGTACGCCAAGGCATTGAGTCAAACAGAGCTTGAATAGCGTGCACAGGTACAGCTGACCATGCAGCTTCAACACGATACCACAGTTCATCAAGAGTAGTGACTGGCGTATTGTGATGAGCCAGTTGCTCGGTCACCATTGACCAGACGTTTTCAGTTGGTGAGAGCTCTGGAGAATGTGCTGGCCAGGGCAGCAGTCAAACATTTTCTGTATCCAGAAAGGCCCGTACAGGACTTGCAACATGTGGTCATGCATTATCCTGCTGAAAAGTAGGGTTTCACAGGGATCGAATGAAGGGTAGAGCCACGGGTTGTAACACATCTGAAATGTAATGTCCTCTGTTCAAAGTGCCGTCAATGCGAACAAGAGGTGTCCGAGACGTGTAACCAATGGCACACTATACCATCACGCCGGGTGATACTCCAGTATGGCGATGACGAATACACGCTTCCAATGTACGCCATTGCAGGCACTCCTGCCTGTGATGCATCGTCAAGGGTAACCACAGCCATGGTCTCCGAGCTTATAGTCCATGCTGCTGCAAACGTCATCAAACTGTTCGTGCAGATGGTTGTTGTCTTGCAAACGTCCCCATCTGTTGACTCAGGAATCGAGACGTGGTTGCACGATCCGGTACAGCCATGCGGATAAGATGCCTGTCATCTCGACTGCTAGTGATACGAGGCCATTGGGATCCAGCACGGCGTTCCGTATTCCCCTCCTGAACCCACCGATTCCATATTCTGCTAACAGTCATTGGATCTCGACCAACGCGAGCACCAATGTCGCGATACAATAAACCGCAGTCGCGATAGGCTACAATCCGACCTTTATCAAAGTCGGAAACATGATGGTACGCATTTCTTCTCCTTGCAGGAGGCATCACAACAATGTTTCACCAGGCAACGCTGGTCAACTGCTGTTTGTGTATGAGAAATCAGTTGGAAACTTTCCTCATGTCAGCACGTTGTTGGTGTCGCCACCGGCACCAACCCTGTGTGAATGCTCTGAAAAGCTAATCATTTGCATATCACAGCATCTTCTTCCTGTCAGTTAGATTTCACGTCTGTTGCCCGTCATCTTCGTGGTGTAGAAATTTTAATGGCCAGTAGTGTACATTTAAGACCAGGATAATACAGAGTGACAAGTGGAGTGCTCCGAAGTTGTTTTTAATAGGCATCAGTAGTACCAGGATTGGATGTGATGGCATGGGAAATTAGCTATTGGACTAGGATGGTGGGGTAATTACAACCAGTGAAGGCTGAGGTGAGAATAGTGGTGTATTGCCTTAAAGAGTCTGCATCCAAACAAATACGCTTGCTACAGAGGGACAAGCAGGTTTCAAGAAACAGAATCTGGGACCTTAGTTTTGATAGTGCAAAAGCATGTTTTTGGGAAGAACAGGTGTAATATGTGATGCGATTCATTATGGCCATATGAAGTAAAGGCAGTTTTAAGAGGTAGAGGTTGGAAAAGGATAGGAAACCAGAAGAAAGACAAGGAAAAAATTCGGAAAAATCAAGAACAGACAACTGTTAGCAAGAGGCAATGAGTGGACGAGGATTTCTCACCAGAAGAGTGGTCTACCAGATAAAGAGAGAGAGAGAGAGAGAGAGAGAGAGAGAGAGAGAGAGAGAGAGATTGGAAAAGGAAAACATCGATAGGCAAAGTCATGAAATGAGACAGCCTTTGTAAAAACCAGGCAAACAGAAAGAGGCAGTCATAGGAGGAAATGTAAACTACTTTGCTTGGGGAATAAAGTAATGTAGGATACGGCAGTAAAAGTCGATCAGAGCAGTTTGGAGAAAAACAAACACACAGAAACGTGAAAGAATTGCTTATAAACAATGTAAATGAAGGGTGAGAAAGAAAATAGATGTCAAATTTACAAATAAATTGGCGGGATGTGAGGTAACGGGCGAGTTGTGGCGCCCTGAAAATATTCTAAGTTCAGAGTTGGCGGCCACCGCTCGGGAAGGCGCGGCTCGTTAGCAAGCGCGTGATGCCACGCAATGGCCAGACCACGTGGTCCATCAAGCACATAGCTGGGAATTCCATTGTGACGCTGTGTTGATGAAGGAGACACGCCGAGAATGCCAAAGATGGCGGACATAGAGAAACCATCATGGCAGACATTTCACAGTTCGTATAGAAATTAATAGTAACCAGATGAATCATGATTCCGCAAAAAGAAACATGTGCATTACCATTATTTTCACGACAATTCTGATGGTGTAATCAGATTTTCAATATCTTTATTAGTTTAAAGTTCAGCATCTGACAGTAAATTATACAAGTAACACCTAGCAATGAATTTCCAAAATCTAAACGCTTCATCCGATTTCGTTGGTCGACGTGTCTTTAGAAAGCTATTAGTGTAAACCTAAATTGGTATAAATTACAGGCATGTAACTTGAATAGTACATGAGTTATTGGAGGTCAAAGTGGCTGATTACTATCAATGGCGTCAGGCCATTAGTACTCCACAGTTACACGAAAAAACAGTAGCAGCCTGCTTATAAATATATTTATTCATCTATGTCTTTGTTTATATCTGATATATACTATTCATTAAGGAATTGATTAAATATTTACTGTGTTTTAGAAAGCACAGAGACATTAGGCTACTGGCCTACCTTTTGTTCTATTCCTTTGATATATGTTTATTTAATTTGTTTATGTATCTAATAATGCGTGTTAGAGCGTGTTTATGGTCCAGCCATAGAAATATTTATTTAATTTCAAGTAGTTAAATGTAAATCCAGTATTTCGTATGTGCTTAAATATGTTTGTGAGTGTACATTGTCTTGGAGACATGGATGGAGCGCTCTAGCCAATCATAGCACTCGTTTAATGGTGAGACTGTATGGAATTGGGGGAAAAGAATTGTTTCCGGAGAGGACACGAGGTAGTTCTGACAGTGGGGCTGTTCTGGACGGTATGGCACAGGACATGGGAAGTGCTGGACGCGACGGATGCAGAGTTTGTGGAAAGACTTGGACAGTGGAGCCGTTTGCACGTGGTCGTGGAGGATAGAAATATTTCGGAGTGCCGACCTGTGCTGTTGTGTGATTTCCATGGCTTCTGCAGTGAAGTCGCAGTATGCATTCAGAAGTGAATATATTGCGAGCTGTGTTGTTGTTCATAACTAATTACATGAAGTAGAAATCTATTGTTTTCCTGTTGTTCAACTTATACAGTATAACCTCGTTAGCGTGAACTCGCATAAGACGAACTTGCAGTTAACATGACAAAAATATTGGTCCCACCAGGAATACATTAGTTCTTATGGTATGTTTTATCGGTTAACACGATTTTCAGTTAAGGTGAATTACGAATTCTGTTTCAGTTCCTAGCGTAATTAAATTTCACCTTAACACAAACTTCTGACCTTACAGTATTCTAAAGTGTAATTTTTTTTCCTAAATCAACATAGGAAATGTAGCTACAAAGCTAATTATACTTACTGTTGACTTGTTTTTAACATATTGTAGGTCGGTAGCCGCAATTATTGCCTCAGCAATCAGCGTATGCTGTACATTGTAAGACATTCCATAATGTGTGCATCAGCATTTAGGAATGTACTGTGCCAGATTTGACAGATGTTCTGTTAGTCGTAGCTGTATCAAGTTGGAATGCTGAATAAAAACTACAGTTACAGCTGGTACCATAGCACTTGAAAATGGCAAAGAGGAAACGGACAGCTCTAAATGTACAGTTAAAGCTTAAGATTCTAGATGAAGTGGACCATATTACCAAGAAAACAGCAATTGCAGAGCAGTTTGCAGTACCTAAATCTACTTTATTCCATTAGAACTACTGATGGCCTTGGGAGAGCCAGTCATGACAAAACTCTACCATCTGGTGAGCAAGATGTATGAGACAGGCGAAATACCCACAGACTTCAAGAAGAATATAATTATTCCAATCCCAAAGAAAGCAGGTGTTGACAGATGTGAAAATTACCGAACTATCAGTTTAATAAGCCACAGCTGCAAAATACTAACTCGAATTCTTTACAGACAAATGGAAAAACAGGTAGAAGCTGACCTTGGGGAAGATCAGTTTGGATTCCGGAACACGTGAGCAATACTAACCTTACGACTTATCTTTGAAGAAAGATTAAGAAAAGGCAAACCTACGTTTCTGGCATTTGTAGACTTAGAGAAAGCTTTTGACAACGTTACCTGGAATACTCTCTTTCAAATTCTGAAGGTGGCAGGGGTAAAATACAGGGAGCGAAAGGCTATTTACAATTTGTACAGAAGCCAGGTGGCAGTTATAAGAGTCGAGGGTCATGAAAGGGAAGCAGTGGTTGGGAAAGGAGTGAGACAGGGTTGTAGCCTCTCCCCGATGTTATTCAATCTGTATATTGAGCAAGCAGTAAAGGAAACAAAAGAAAAATTCGGAGTAGGTATTAAAATTCATGGAGAAGAAGTAAAAACTTTGAGGTTCGCCGATGACATTGTAATTCTGTCAGAGACAGCAAAGGACTTGGAAGAGCAGTTGAACGGAATGGACAGTGTCTTGAAAGGAGGATATAAGATGAACATCAACAAAAGCAAAACGAGGATAATGGAATGTAGTCAAATTAAATCGGGTGATGCTGAGGGGATTAGATTAGGAAATGAGACACTTAAAGTAGTAAAGGAGTTTTGTTATTTAGGGAGTAAAATAACTGATGATGGTCGAAGTAGAGAAGATATAAAATGTAGACTGGCAATGGCAAGGAAAGCGTTTCTGAAGAAGAGGAATTTGTTAACGTTGAGTATAGATTTACGTGTCAGGAAGTCATTATTGAAAGTATTTGTATGGAGTGTAGCCATGTATGGAAGTGAAACATGGACGATAACCAGTTTGGACAAGAAGAGAATAGAAGCTTTCGAAATGTGGTGCTACAGAAGAATGCTGAAGATAAGGTGGGTAGATCACGTAACTAATGAGGAGGTGTTGAATAGGATTGGGGAGAAGAGAAGTTTGTGGCACAACTTGACTAGAAGAAGGGATCGGTTGGTAGGACATGTTTTGAGGCATCAAATTTAGCATTGAAGGGCAGCGTGGAGTGTAAAAATCGTAGAGGGAGACCAAGAGATCAATACACTAAGAAGATTCAGAAGGATGTAGGTTGCAGTAGGTACTGGGAGATGAAGAAGCTTGCACAGGATAGAGTAGCATGGAGAGCTGCATCAAACCAGTCTCAGGACTGAAGACCACAACAACAACAACAACAACAACAAATCTACGATTATTAAGAATCGAGAAAAAATTATTAAAGCTGCGGCATCAGGGCATCAGATTCTGGAGACAAATCTAAACGACTTCATACCACCAAGTATGAAGACATCGAGACGTTACTGCTAGAACGGTTCAATGATATTCGTGCATCTAACATACCTTTAACTAGCCCTGTGATTCAGTCAAAAGCAAATTATATTGGTAAAGATATGGGCATCAAAGACTTCCATTGTTCTGCTGGTTGGTTGTATCGGTTCCAAAACAGACATTCAATTTCATCTATACAAATTTGTGGTGAAGCAAATAAAGTTGATGACGAAAGTGCGAACAGCTGGTTACATGAATTCAACCGAGTGAGAGAAAAGTATGCCTCGTGTGATGCATTTAATGTGGATGAAACTGGATTCTTCTACAATCTTTTTCCAAATCACACCCTGGGGATAAAAGGTGATAAGTGTCACGGTGGAGCATGAAGCAAACAACGTGTGACTGTCGTACTGTGCTGTAATGCTGACGGCAGTGAGAAGTTTCGTCCCTGAGTTATCGGTAAATGCGAGAAACCAAATTGCTTTAAAAACATAAATATGGACCCGACCTTGCATCTACTCTCACCACAAGAAACCTTGGATCGATGGCACATCATTTTGCAAGTGGCTTCTTCGTCTCAACAGTTGAATGGTTGCTCAAAATAGACATGTTCTTCTTACATTCGACAGATGTACTGCCCATAATGTTCATGATCTGAACCTATCCAACATAAAGGTTCAGTTTTTTCCACCCAACGCCACAAGCCGCCTTCAGCCTTTGGACCAAGGCATAATCTCTCTCATAAAGAGAGCTTATTGTAAGCGACTTGTAAGAGCTGCAATTCGTGCTGCTGAAAACAATAGTGCAATGCCAAATTGGAATCTGCTTGACGCAATAAAAGCTATCGCAGCAGCCTGGAACTCAGTATCACCACATCATATAGGGAAGTGCTTTAACAAAGCCTGGAGACATAGCAACACTGATGATGTCCACGAGTTAGAAGATGTCACTTCACCTGATGAATGCACAGTTCTGCAGGATGTTGCGAACCTTGATATTACTTTTGAAGAATTCATTAATGTAGACGACGATGTTGCCGTATGTGCTTCTGTGGAATCGGATGTGCCAGAAGCTGTGAATGAGGTGCAAGAAGGGCCATCAGAAAAAAGTGAAGAGGAAGAGAGTACAGATACCATTCCACCTACCCATCAGGAGATTTTTACTAGAGCCTTAGACTGTTTAGAATGGTTCGCTTCAACATCCAACGGCACTGCTGGGTTTACGGATGCTATCATTACAATTGGTTGTGAAATTACAAAATATTATCGTTCCCATGAACATCAGCGAACCGTGACCGAATTTTTTCTAAGAAAGTAACATACATAATTTGTGAGTACTTGGATTTTACAATCACTTTATAGTGTTATAAGTCTACAATAACGTGATTAATTTTTTAACTTGAACTCCTGATTTTTCGGTCCCTTCGGATTCGTGTTAACGAAGTTTTACTGTATTTTATTTAATTGCAGGACCATCGACACCAATAATTGTTTTGCCAAAATATACCGCATTCTCAAAAGTACTTCTACTATCGTACTCATCATTTAAAGTCGTTAAGATAGTACCTGCAGATTTTATTTAATTGCAGTATTTCATTTATAAATTTATATGTTACTTTCATAATTCGCAATTGCCAAGTGATGGAAACCTTCGACCGTTCGATTAATGTGTGCGTTCTTACTGTATACTGTAGACTCAGCAGAATTTGACCTGTAATGTGGCAACTACGTATCCCAGCCCCTAGACAATGAAACCAGCCAAAACTTTTAATATTTCAATGTTGAGTCGGAGGGTATGTAGCTGAGGGTCACCTGATTACATTCACTTTATTATTTTGAAAGCCCGCAATTGGGGGTTTCTCATCTGGAATTTGTGCCCTGTAAAGTGGTAATTCCTTTGCTCTCTGTTATTCAGCATACTATGCGAAGTGTAAAAAAAACCTTTGCAAAACCAGTAGAGATTTCTGCAGAGTGAACCTCTCATAAAACACAGTGAGAGATCGTTTTTTTCTTCGCAAGTAGGCTTCTGAAAATAGTGAAATTACGCAGTAATTTTCACAACCAACACATGCTATCTATCGATAGAGGTCTTAATCTATCACATTAAAGGCAATTTGCATGGGAGCTCAGTGTCTAAAGAAGTTGAGTGCAGGGAACAGTAGTGGTTAGTGCAGTTAACGGACAGTGGTATCAGAGACGGTTGGAATACGCGGTAACCGGCGGCAGCTACAATTACATCAGGTGACTTCTCCAGTGGCGGACGCAGTCCAGCAGCAGTACAACGGCACTGTCTCCGAGTACTCCAGGGCAGTCTTCAATGTCGGCTTCCACTACAACAGACGGCATCATATGGCAGAGGGAACCATCTCAGACCAGATAAGTGCCTGTGCAAATAGTGAGACAGCGTGTGACTCTGAAGTTCAAGCTCCACTTATAGATCTTGCGAATATAAAACAATCACCTAGTACATGTAATTTTGAAAACGGAAGTGAGCCGGTTAGTCCGAAATCAGAGCGCGAAAGTGTAACTAGTAGGAGTTCAGGCAAGGAGAATGAATGTGGGGAAAATATGATGTCTCAGCTATTGCAAATGATCCAGGGAATGGCAAATAATATCAGTGCAGTTTGAACAGAAATGAGTACACTGCGAACAGGTATGGGCACATTGCAAACAGTTACGGATACAGTTCGGACTGATATGGGTACAATGTGAACTGAAATAGGTTCCACTGTGAAAGATGATGTTGAAAAAATTATGGGTAAAATTGAAAAAGCAATTGATGATAAATTAAAATGTGTTCGAGTGGATATGGGGGAAATTACAGTCAAAATTGTAATAGTAAAATCTAGAATCGAATCGGTGGAGAAAGATATTGGGGAGAAAACGGATAAGGTGCTGACAGAACTTGGGACAAGGTAAGCAACTGTATAAAAGCACAAGATGCTCATAAAAGCGATGTAAATTTAGCAATTAGTGACATTGCCAATCGTGTAGATGAGGGGGAGAAAGAAATGGGGAAAATTAAAGATAAGATAGAGTCCAGTATCACTAGTGAAAATGAATTTAAAAAACAAATGCGACAGATAAAAAGTGAATTAAATTTGTTAGCCTCCCAACAGGCCACGACGGTTGTAAATATCCCTTGGGCAAATACCGGATCTGTGAAATGTTGCACAGATGGAAGATATCACCCATGAAATTTCTTGGCTGCATGTAGGGACACTTTTGTTCATGGCATGTCGACGAAGCAAAAATAAAATACGTTAAATGGCATTTGGAGGGAGACCCACAGTCTAGGGCAAATGTTAAATGTAGTTCGTGTGAATCATATGAAGAGTTCAAAAAGTGTTTTTTGAATAAATTTTGGAGAGGCGAAATAGATGCGGATCCAAAATGAATCTTTAAACGGGCTGTGTTACAGGTACGGTAACGGGATGATGAGAGATTTTTGCAAACGCGAACGTGGCAAGCTTATGCATGTGAAACATCCATTTGGGGTTTTAATGGAAATCACCAAGTTAAAAAGGTGATTACCCGAAGATTTGCAGTGGGATCTTGTCCATAGTCCATGTGATTTCGTGGACGAATTTCTTGAATTTGTAGAAAAATTAGAGAGCGCTTTGAAGTTGAAACCTCAGAGCAAACCCGACAGTAGTTATCAAAATGGGAATCCAGATAATCATCGCCAAAATAATAATCGTGAGAGAAATCAAAGGAATTTTCAGGGAGATAGTAGCTGGAATGCGCAGAATGGTTGGAGAACGAACAGGAGTGATGATTTCCGTGAATGGGACCTAAGTACAGAATGCAGATTTGATGGGAGAGATTTCGCGCAAAGTGCAATCGTGTAACAACCGGTCGGGAAACATGTTCGCCACATCTCAGATCCGGGGATGGCGATCTGAACAGACGATGAAAAGGACTGGAGATAATGATAACGGTAGAAATGTTGATAGGTTTGGAGAAAGGCAACAAATATGTAATATGGAGTATGTTAAAGACAAAGGCTATATAGGTGGCTCTGTCAGTAAAAGCAGGCGGAAACGAGAGAAGCATAGATTTGTGAGAGATGTAAATAAAAGTAATGGGAATAAATTTGTGGGGAATGATGTAAATTGTAATGAATGAGTGTGTGAATGGTGGTGACTGGAAAGATTCAGTGGTTCAAAAAGAAGTTAAAGAGGAGATGAATTTTGTGAAAGCGGATTGTGTGGAGAGTTCTGAAGAGGTATTAGCAAATAGTAGCAGTTGCTGTCAGGAAGGTGTTGTAGTAGCAAGTGTTTGTGAGTCGGTGAAAAGTGTCGATGTTAGTGAAGGCGGTGTAGCCTTGGTCCCGCCAGCCGCAAGTGAGGGTGATTGTGTTTTGGCGGAAAGCGTCAATGTTACTAAGGGTGACTTAGCATTGGTTTCGCCATCAGTTGAAGTTAAAAATGTATCGGTGGAGATAGATGATTTCTGTTTAAAGGAACAGAGTAATGGTAATTTATCTAATGATGTAAAAGCTACTGGTATTGATACTTCGGAGGAAGGAATTTACGCGTTTCTAGTCATGAATGAAGGCAAAACAAAACTTATTGATGAATGTGTGGATCTAAAATGTTTGTCAGAGTATGAATGTTAGAATGTATGTAAAGTAGGATCGGGGGTTAATCTGGATGAAAAGTGTGTAGAAATGGCAATGTGTGCTGATTTTTGTCCGATCACAGCGGAATGTAGCAAGTCTGGAAGTCCCAAAATTGTACGACAAGGTAGCAGCAATTTGTGTAATATAGTGTCGGAGGCTAAAGTTGTGTACGATTCACGTAAAGTTAATGTGTCGACGGAGGAAAGTAAGATTTCTGAGGCGAATTTATGTAGTTATTTAAATGGTTTATAAGCAGATAAGGTTGCTGAAATGAATATTTATGGTAATGATGGCTTAGGCATCCATGTATTATGTCAGGAAGATAAAGTGTTTAACAGTGAATTAATCTGTAATTTTGTTGAAGCTGCAAGTGTCGATATTTTGGAGGGGGAAAACAGTAAAGTTGTGTATGCTGTGGGTAGTGAATTGGCGAAATGTGTGGAAGAACTAACAGAAAATTTAGAGAGGGCTGAAGTAAATAGTGTGGGTGGGGATGGTTTGTGTAATGATATTCATACAAATTTGTATACAAAGGAGGAGTGTGATTCTCGTGCGACCGATTGGCGTTCGTACGGTAGAACATTACGGTCATTGCTGCTGCATATGTGGAAACAAGAGAAGTTTAAAATTGCTAAGGGTATATAGAGAAAGGGCAGAAGTGAAAAGATGTTCTAATCTGTAATTAGTAGTAGTAATTTTGCAGGGATAATTTATATGCCTATTTGGGGATTCGTTAGTAATTTGGTAGTTTATTGTGGCACTGTATGTGTGCAAAAGGGCAAAGTTTAGGCACTGAGGGTGCATGGAGGTCAGTGACCTAGTGGATTTAAGTAAAATATGTATTAATTTATGCTTTGTATAAGAGTGTGGCCAAGAATTTAGTGGTCAATTTGAAGGGTATTAAAATTGTAATTGTGTGTGCACGCAATTTTAGTGCGTGGAGGTAGGAAGGATTGATTGAAGTCAATTAAATAGAACTTGTGGGAATTTGAGCGTATTATGATTAGTCGTTTGCCTTGTGACTTTGTTCCTACAGTATCGTTTTCCGGTGGCGGGAATCTGTAGCGAGGATCTTGGTTGGTTTTGGGAAGTGGTTTCTTGAGGGGTGTCTTCTTTTGGTTTTTGTTGTAGACAGATTTGTCACGATAAACGGTGGAACTTGGAATTCAGAGGCAGACATGATTTCTGCGAGGCACTTGGTCAAAAGACTGATGTGAGTTGATCAATACTTCGTGCTAAAATCCGTGTGAGCATGTTTAGTGCAACGGAAAAGTTAGTGCAAGAAGGCGCCTTGGCGCTGAGTGTGTGGCATAAAAAGTGCTTCCACAATCGCAAAAAAAAGTGAAAATGCATTTAAATATTTTATTTCTTGTCCAAAAAATTGATTATACATAACTGAAATCCAGGCATTTAATTAATATGCCATTTTGTTCATAATTTGTGTTAGTTTATTACAAAATTCATGATTATTTTTGCATAACTAAAATTCAGGCATTTAATTAATATCCTGTTTCGTTCATAATTTGTTTTAATTTAAGTTATTTCGCAATTCATGATGCTCCCACACCACTACACAGATCTTGTAAACACTATTGGCCTGGTGTTTAATCATTTAATTCTGTTCTTTGAAATTTGTTTTATATGTACTTGTATGAACTGAAGGGTCTAACTTCTGAACATTCTGGCAAACCAGAATGTTAATAAGTAGAGGTGTGTGATGTAATGGGCGAGTTGTGGCGCCCTGAAAATACTCTATGTTGAGATTTGGCGGCCACCACTCGCACCGCTCGGCAAGGCGCGGCTCGTTAGCAAGTGCGTGATGCCACGCAATGGCCGGACCGCGTGGTCCATCGAGCATGTGGCTGGGAATTCCATTGTGACGCTGTGTTGATGAAGGAGACATGCCGGGAGTGCCAAAGAGGGCGGATGTTATGAAACCTTCATGGCAGACATTTCACATTTTTGTATAGAAATTAATATTAACCAGATGAATCGTGATACCTCAAAAATAAACATGTACATTACCATTATTTGCACGACGATTCTGATGGTGTAATCAGATTTTCAATATCTTTATTAGTTTAAAGTTTAGTATCTGACAGTAAATTATACAAGTAACACCTAGCAACGAATTTCCAAAATCTAAACGCTTCATCCGATTTCGTTGGTCTACGTGTCTTTAGAATGCTATTAGTGTAAACCTAAATTGGTAAAAATTATAGGCATATAACTTGAATAGTACATGAGTTATTGGAGGTCAAAGTGGCCGATTATTATCGATGATGTCAGGTCTTAAGGACTCCACAGCTACACGAAAAAACGGTAGCAGCCTGCTTATAAATATATTTATTCATCTATGTCTTTGTTTATATCCGATATATACTATTCATTAAGGAATTGGTTAAATATTTACTGTGTTTTAGAAAGCACAGTTGTTTATGTATCTAATAATGCGTGTTTGAGCGTGTTTATGGTCCAGCCGTAGAAATATTTATTTAATTTCAAGTAGTTAAATGTAAATCCAGTATTTTGTATGTGCTTAAATATGTTTGTGAGTGTACATTGTCTTGGAGACATGGATGGAGCGCTCTAGCCAATCATAGCACTCGTTAATGGTGAGACTGTATGGAATTGGGGGAAAAGAATTGTTTCCGGAGAGGACACGAGGTAGTTCTGGCAGTGGGGAAGTTCTTGACGGTATGGCACAGGACATGGGAAGTGCTGGACGCGACGAATGCAGAGTTGGCGGAAAGACTTGGACAGTGGAGCAGTTTGCGCATGGTCGCGGAGGATAGAAATATTTCAGAGTGCCGACCGGTGCTGTTGTGTGATTTCCATGGCTTCTGCAGTGAAGTCGTACTATGATTCAGAAGTGAATATATTGCGAGCTGTGTTGTTGTTCATACCTAATTACGTGAAGTAGAAATCTATTGTTTCCCTGTTATTCAATTTATATTTTATTTAATTGCAGAACCATCAACACCAATAAGTGTTCTGCTGAAATATACCACATTCTCAAAAGTACTTCTACTGTTGTACTCGTCATTTAAAGTCATTAAGATAATACCTGCAAATTTTATTTAATTGCAATATTGCATTTATAAATTTATATGTTACTTTCATAATTCGCAATTGCTGGGTGATAGAAACATTCGACCATTCAATTCATGTGTGTATTCGTATCGTATTCTGTAGACTCAGCAGTATTTGGCCTGTAATGCGGCAATTACGTATCCCAGCCCTTAGAGAACGAAGCCAGCCAAAACGTTTAATATTTCAACGTTGAGTTGGAGGGTATGTAGCTGAGGGTCACCTCATTACATTCACTTTATTATTTTGAAAGCCCACAAATAGGGGTTTCTCATTCGGGATTTGTGCCTTGCAAAGTGGTAATTCCTTTGCTCTCTGTTATTCAGCAATACTATGTGAAGTGTTAAAAACATTTGAAAAACCAGTAGAGCTTTCTGTAGAGTGAACCTCTCATAAAACACAGTGTGAGATCTCCCCCCCCCCCCCCCCTCCCCCCCTCCTCCTCCTCCTCCTCCTCCTCCGCAATTAGGTTTCTGGAAATAGCGAAATTACGCGATAATTTTCACAACCAACACATGCTAACAATGGGCCTGTGTATGTGCATGGAAATCGGTACTAGAAAAGAAGTAGGGGCAAAGTGTTGAGTACAGATAAACAATCGATCAAAGAGGCAGAAAACAGATGGCAGTTTGCACAAAACAGATGACAACAAAGACTTACAAGAGGCTTACATAAGAAGGAATGATGGTGACATGGACTAATATAAAAATGAAGATAATCAATTTTATGATAATATAATGTAAAAAAAATCTACTCAGCAAGTGGCGGCTCTAGAACACACTCACAAAAAGGTTTAACTTACACAAGTTTTTGGAGCCAGTGGCTCCTTCTTCCGGTAGAAGAGTTGGATGGGAAGGAAGAGGGGTGAAGGGAAAGCACTGGAGAAGCTGAGGAAAAGGGGCACACTTCAGAAAGGTCATCCAGAACCATGGGTCAGGGGAGACCTACTGTACAGGATGAGAAGGAATGACAGATTATTGGGAACTGCACACTGGACTAGATGTGAAAACCTGAGAGCTTAAAGGTGAAAGACAGGATAATATTCAAGACAGAGATTACAACTAAAACATCATGCACAAGGTAATATGAGTGAAGATCTAAGTGCATTGTATCTAACAGAGGTGGGAGGTGGACGGCCGAATAATAGACAGGTCAGAAAATGAAAGATGTAGAAAACTAAATTGGAGTGAAGAAAGGAGTAGTTACTGTGAGGAAATGCTGAGATGGAAGGAATTAACATAATTTATGGCCACGTGGGTTGCGAGAACCGAGGACATATTGTAGGGGTAGTTTCCACCTGCTGAGTTCTGAGAATCTGGTGCCTGGGTGAAGAATTCAGATTGTGCGGGTGGTGAAACCGGCACCGAGATCATGACTTTCATGTTGTAGAGCATGCTCTGCAACAGGTTATTGTGTGACGTCAGTATATGCCCTCTGCTTTTGCCCATTGATGATGTCAAAAACTGATTATTTTTATTGTTAAATTATTTAAGAAGATAAATAAACCAGTGCCATCACAAGCTGACATTGGGCAACCATTTCCCCAAAATTTAAGTCTTCAGCCTGTTTGGTTAGTGAACAATGAAGTTAATAGTAAAAGCAAGTCATAAAAGTAGGTCATGTGTTCTGAAATGTTTTGTAAATAAAATCAAAGTATTTTATTGTTTAAACTCTATATTAGTAAAATATGTGATGGGTACCATCACACATTTGAGAATACTTGGAGGACCACACTTCTGCGATTTTATTTAGTATAGTTGATTTTATTGCGTAATATGAATGAAACTGTTGATATAATTAAAGTGGATTTGCTTGGCAGAGTATTGATTGTAGAGATGACATTCGAATTACCTGTGCTTCTGGTGTGATGAAAAATGGATATACAAATTTACAATACAATGTTTTTTATTCTGGTCTGGTGTGAAATCAAAAAATTATTTGCTCTGATGCTTCAGTTATTTTGTAGAAATATTATAGCATCTTGAAAACAATAAATTTTATTGACAGAAATAGAGCTATTTGTACATGTTTCTTAATGGCACACTACATTTGCCATGGGAGAGATTATTAACAAATTTTAGAAATTAAAAATAATGATGTAGTTCAGAGCCTCTGGAATGTATTTAATTCGAGAGGCTTTGTTAATGCTTTGTCATTGATATGAGAGAAACAGTAACTGTGTGTTAGGGCCTTCATTCTCACCATTTGCTTGTCCCAGCTGCTGATTACATCTGCCACACGTTGACATTTCTCATACTATTTCCTCTCCCTTGATTTTTTTAAAGACTCTGGTCATTTGCTGACTTCTTTTAAAGGCAATCTCTGCTGGCACATGCTCTGAACATGGCACTGCCTTTTGAGTTTGGTTTATTGCCAAAGTAAATTGCTATAACATGAAAAGCATATCAATGCTTATCCAGTTTTTCACTTGTCAGCTACACCTGGCTCATTCAGGACATGTCATTGTTTCTGCCTCACATACCTTTCATTAGCTTTTAGAATAGGAACTGTTCATTTCAAAATAGCACACTTGACAAATAGATCACTTTCGTGTGTGTGTGTGTGTGTGTGTGTGTGTGTGTGTGTGTGTGTGTGTGTGTGTGTGTGTGTCTGGGCTAATCCAATCATCTATTATTCATTCTTTCTTTTTTTTGTAATCCTTATTTTACAATTGCTATTAGGCTAAACTAGTTACATCCTACTATCAGACCGTTCATAACAAAAGGCACAATAGACAGATGCTAGTGGTAAAAATGAAAAAAGAAAGTGATGGGAGAAGCTGTCATGAAATGTGATGTGTGATTTGCACCCATAAATCGATCAAAGATATTCAAAGGTAAAAATTAATATTCAGAAGTGATACGAGTATTATAACAGCATTTTGGTTTCCCATCTGTACTAATAACTCACACTAACAGTGAGAAGTGTTTGGCAAAGGGAGTGTATTCTGATAAGAGTGATGCAGCACGTGCTGTGCAGAATAACAAATGTCCTTCTATTTGCTTCACCAAATGTATACCAGTTTTTCTTTTTCATCCTAATTCCTGTACCTCAGGAGCTAGGATGTGAAACATTGTTCTACAGTACCCTCATTTCAGACTACCTAGCTGTCACCAACTATTTCTTATCACTAAACTCTCATTTCTCCTTCCTCCTTCTGTAGCCTTCTTTGTCACTGCCATGATTTTCCACTTATTTTTTCTTTCTTGTCACTTGTATTTGTGCCTTTTTGAGATTTTTTCATTCTGTCATTTCTTTCCTTTTCACTACTTTGCTGCCTCAATTTCCTGTATCATCATTTGTACTTCTAGTTCAAAGAGTCATTTTCTTACATTTGACCTACCATTTGTTATTTCTAACTTGTCATATTTTCAAAATTTGTCTTTTGCTTTAATTGCTTTGGTGATTTCCCTAGTACCTTGTTCTGTTAAGTTTTCCTTTAATCCAGATCCTGGCTGACTGTCCTAGGTAGTCTATCTCATCAGCCCATTTTCCCCCTTTTCCTGGAAAGTAATAATCTCTAGTTTCAAAAGCTAGCATCTATTTTTTTTTTTTTTTTTTTTTTTACTATATCTTTGTATCTACCTCTGTGCTGTTGTTTGGGGAGATTTTTTTTCCCATGTATGTAATTGTAGTTCATGTTTTATTCGTTTTATTTCTTGATACAGATCTATAAACAGGAGACTGAATATTTGTCATTGTATTCATTCAGAGATGCTGTTGCATAAATCTCACTATGAAGAGAACCTTCAGGAAGCGTAAAACAATCAAATTACACATTAACTCAGGGAAGTGATTTGTCTGAAATTCTGTAATTGTTAAGGTAATTGAATTTACTGGAAAAGTCATAGAAAAGTCGAGGAATATTCAAAGACTCTTTAAATTATGAGAGGGACTGTGGGGTGTTGAATGCTTCAGTGGCAAAAAGAAACATAGTTTGTCATTGTAGTACTAATCACTCTTAGATTCTGCTTCAGAAACAATCAGTTGTGGTGTCACATAAGGGAAGGCGAAGATAGGCGTTTAATAGATGTGATGATGGTTGTTACCTAAACTTCGTAATTGTCCAAGGGTCCTCAACCACCAGGTCTATTTCCCATTGCACCTCATGAGAATTACAGACTGTAATGTGCAGGTGAAAATTTGTTACATAGTGGTGAATGAGCCATTCATACAAAAGCAGGAGTGAATTTTACATTTATAAAAAATACAAGTACAGATCCATCTTTGAAAACAGAGTTTTTTTGGATCAATATTGAATATTCAGACTTCAGTTCTTTTTTTCTAATTTTAATGCAAAGTCGTATTTAAATGCCCTGTGGCTTTGCTACGCTGCAAGTCACCAGATACCGTAATGTGAAGAGCGTCCAGTTTGAAACTTGATGCATTATTGCTATAAATGTCTACTGCTATTGTATTCCAGTGATTACAGTTTGAAGTGTCTCTCAGGGAAGAATTCTCGTATACGTTTTGCTCGCCTTTCATGTCGTTTTTGGAATCCCAGAATCTACTCTGTAGGAATCAACATGGATTCCGGAAATAGCGATCGTGTGAGACCCAACTCGCTTTATTTGTTCATGAGACCCAGAAAATATTAGATACTGGCTCCCAGGTAGATGCTATTTTCCTTGACTTCCGGAAGGCGTTCAATACAGTTCCGCACTGTCGCCTGATAAACAAAGTAAGGGCCTACGGTATATCAGACCAGCTGTGTGGCTGGATTGAAGAGTTTTTAGCAAACAGAACACAGCATGTTGTTATCAATGGAGAGACGTCTACAAACGTTAAAGTAACCTCTGGTGTGCCACTGGGGAGTGTTATGGGACCATTGCTTTTCACAATATATATGACTGACCTAGTAGATAGTGTCGGAAGTTCCATGCGGCTTTTCGCGGATGATGCTGTAGTATACAGAGAAGTTGCAGCATTAGAAAATAGTAGCGAAATGCAGGAAGATCTGCAGCGGATAGGCACTTGGTGCAGGGAGTGGCAACTGACCCTTAACATAGACAAATGTAATGTATTGTGAATACATAGAAAGAAGGATTGTTTATTGTATGATTATATGATAGCTGAACAAACACTGGTAGCAGTTACTTCTGTAAAATATCTGGGAGTATGCATGCGGAACAATTTGAAGTGGAATGATCATATAAAATTAATTGTTGGTAAGGCGGGTACCAGGTTGAGATTCATTGGGAGAGTCCTTAGAAAATGTAGTCCATCAACAAAGGAGGTGGCTTACAAAACACTCGTTCGACCTATACTTGAGTATTGCTCATCATTGTGGGATCCGTACAGGTCGGGTTGACAGAGGAGATAGAGAAGATCCAAAGAAGAGCGGCGCATTTCGTCACAGGGTTATTTGGTAACCGTGATAGCATTACGGAGATGTTTAGCAAACTCAAGTGGCAGACTCTGCAAGAGAGGCGCTCTGCATCGCGGTGTAGCTTGCTCGCCAGGTTTCGAGAGGGTGCGTTTCTGGATGAGGTATCGAATATATTGCTGCTCCCTACTTATACCTCCCAAGGAGATCACGAATGTAAAATTAGAGAGATTCGAGCGCGCACGGAGGCTTTCAGACAGTCGTTCTTCCCGCGAACCATACGCGACTGGAACAGAAAAGGGAGGTAATGACAGTGGCATGTAAAGTGCCCTCCGCCACACACCATTGGGTGGTTTGCGGAGTATAAATGTAGATGTAGATGTACTGTACTTGAGGTTGACACATAATGACACAGAGTGGTGATGAATGACAGTGATTGTGGAATTTCCATTTAAAATTTAACTGCAGTGGCTGTGTCACAAAGTACTGAGTGAACGTTATTTGTTGGACAGCAAAAAATTCATCAGTTTGGTATGTATTTTATTTCAATCTTAAATGAACTTGAAATAATCACTAATAAGTGATTTCAGTGTGGCCATGGAAACTAGTAAATTGGAAATAAATTATCTAACACATTATTGACCGGGAGACACCCCACCTGGGATTGTTTGGCTGCCAGGTGCAAGCCTCTATTAGACACCCTTTCAGTGACTTGCACATTGATGAAGGTGAGATGATACTATAAGATAAATCAACACTGAGTCCCCAAGCAAAGGAAATCTTTGTTGCTGCCAGGGATTGAAACCAGGACTCAGCAACCTAGAGGCGTTGACACTAACCACTAGACTATGAACTGCAGGCAGACAAGTCTACTGATATTACATTACAGTAGCAAATAAAACTTGACCTCACATACAACAAAAATTGGTTCAGGAAAATTTGGAATTCTGGCCAAAAAAACAGTCTTCACCCTATAATGGGCAGAATTGTCATTACAGGCTACTTTTGCAAAGTATACTAACAGCCGAATCCAGTTAGTGGTGATCTACTCACATTTATAATTATGGAAGCTGCTTCTAGATTACTTCATTACTGTCTATCTTACCAGAAAAGCAACAACTTTGAAAATAGCTCTTCCTTTTACACAACTTAACAGCTGTTTTTTTATCTAATACTTACACCTACAAATAATCATTATTGTGTTGCCATTTTATCCTTATTCTTATTAAATGCAGATGAATGTTTTGTGACTGTGAGTGGAGGGACAATCTCCTGAACACCTTAATTTTATAAACTGTATTAACATAATTTTCTTCCTGTTTGAAGAACACTAACAACAAGACAGAGTGAGATGGATGCTATATTGCACATACTGAAAGAGAAAGAGGCAACCATAGAAAAACTTCAGAGAGATTTTGCATCAGTAAGTGCTAAAACAGAGGAATACTGTAAGACAATAACAGAAATGTCCGCTACTGTAATTACACTCAAGGAAAGTAAAGAGGTAAGAGTCCTTTTAAAATTTACACTTTAGCTGCTTCCTGAATGTAATAAATGCCCAGACATTTAATAGATGCCAGTTATCAGTTCTAAAATTTATCACTGTGCTGTCCATATATCACACAGTATTTGCTATTATTGTAATTGACATAGTTTTCTAGGTTCACTTAGCTTGCCAAAGACTTAAAAAAAATTATTTGTCTCAATTCAAGAAATGGAAAGTCCAAGTTGGACTATTAAGAATTATGAAATGAGTAGATTGCTACTCACCATAAAGATGACATGTTAAAATGCAGACAGGCACAATAAAAAGACTGCTACACACTGAACTTTCGGCCAAAGTGGTGTTCCGTCACTTACCAAACCTCCGCAACATCCTAGTCCATCCCTATACCACTCCCAGTCCCAGACGCTTGCCATGGGTATCATATCCCTGTGGAAGACCCTGGTGCAAGACCTGCCAATCCACCCATCCAGCACTTTGGCTGCTTCACAGCCTGGGCGACTTAGATCCTCCCCTCCACTACCAGCCTTCCTGAACTGCCCAGTTGGAAATCATCCTTACAACATATTCTCCACTCTTGAAATTATCTCGGCCTCAAGCTACAATAACCTACTGTCCCCACACCCTCTACCCAACAGTTTCTGCCCTCTCTGTCCTATCACTTCTTCCCAACCCCACCCCCATTGTGCGCCACTCACTGCCAATGCATCCACCAGCCTTTCCCCCTCTATGCTCCTCTCTTTTTCTGTTCCTCTGCGCCCCCCCCCCCCCCCCCTCCCAAATGCCTCACATGGCAGTCTTGTCCCGCCATCTTCTAGTCCCTGCATGATTCACCAGACAGTGCTCTTCTCTCCCCCCACCCATACCTTGCTATCCCTTCCCTTTTCCTGCATCATTCCAGATTACTGCTTTTACTCAATGCAACAGTTATAGTCTAGCTGAAGATAGTGATCATATGTGCATGAGGTGCGCCTTCCTTTTCTGAAGAAAGCTTTGGCCAAAATGTTAGTGTGGAACAGACTTTTTGTTGTTTGTCTGCAACTCAGTGTGTCATATTTTGCAATTCAGGTTTCTGTGCACGTATTTTTTCACCTTGTTTATCAAGGGAAAAAAAAAGTGGTCCGTGTACTATGCAAGGCTGGTCCCACTGACGACTTCTTCTTTTTTCCAGACTTGAAATGCTACTAGTTGTGAATCTATATATCTGTGCCTCTGTACTCTTAGTCAGGAACAACATTAAAGGCTGTGTTTCCAGGGAACCAGTTCATCAACACAATACCAGAATTAAGGGAAACATTGACATTTCAATGCACAGGTTGTCAAAAATGGGAAACTTATATAACTGGCTGAGTGATAACTTGGGCTACAATATAAGTGTATTCTATATCATAGAATGATTGGATGATGGTAATTTTAAAATTTGAGAGTGTGGGCTATAATCTTTCATTTGATATGAACAATGCTGATTTTAATATTTAAGATTGTAGTTGTACCCTTCAATTTACCTACACTACTGTGCTGTGGTGTACTGGCTTGGGCTTATCAATAATAGAGATAGCTGTACCGTAAGTGCAACCACAATGCAAGGGTATCTATTGAGAGGCCATATAAACATGTAGTTTCTGAAGAGGGGCGGCAGACTTTTCATTAGTTGCAAGGGCAACAGTCTGGATGATTGACTGATCTGACCTTTAACGTCAACCAAAATAGCTTGTTGTGTTGGTACTGCAAACGACTGGATGCAAACAGAAACTACAGCCATTATTCTTCCCAAGGGAATGCAGCTCTACAGTATGGTTAAATGGTGGTGATATCCTCTTGGGTAAACATTCCGGAGGTAAAATACACTACTGGCCATAAAATTGCTACACCAAGAAGAAATGCAGATGATAAACGGGTATTCATTGCACAAATATATTATACTAGGATGACATGTGATTACATTTTCACACAATTTGGATGCATAGATCCTGAGAAATCGGTACACAGAACCACCACCTCTGGCCATAATAACGGCCTTGATACGCCTGGGCATTGAGTCAAACAGAGCTTGGATGGCGTGTACAGGTACAGTTGCCCATGCAGCTTAAACACGATACCACAGTTCATCAAGAGTAGTGATTAGCGTATTGTGATGAGCCAGTTGCTCAGCCACCATTGACCAGACGTTTTCAGTTGGTGAGAGATCTTGAGAATGTGCTGGCCAGGGCAGCAGTCAAACATTTTCTGTATCCAGAAAGGCCCGTACAGGACCTGCATCATACGGTCATGCATTATCCTGCTGAAATGTAGGGTTTCGCAGGGATCGAATGAAGGGTAGAGCCATGGGTCGTAACACATCTGAAATGTAACGTCCACTGTTCAAAGAGCCGTCAATGCGAACAAGAGGTGACCGAGATGTGTAACCAATGGCACCCCATACCATCATGCTGGGTGATACACCAGTATGGCGATGACGAATGCACGCTTTCAATGTGCGTTCACTGTGATGTCGCCAAACATGGATGCGGCCATCATGATGCTGTAAACAGAACCTGGATTCATCCAAAAAAATGTTCTGCCATTCGTGTACCCAGGTTCGTCGTTGAGTACACCATCGCAGGCGCTCCTGTCTGTGATGCAGCGTCAATTGTAACCACAGCCATGGTGTCCGAGCTGATAGTCCATGCTGCTGCAAACGTCGTTGAACTGTTCGTGCAGATGGTTGTTGTCTTGCATACGTCCCCATCTGTTGACTCAGGGATCGAGACGTGGCTGCACGATCCGTTACAGCCATGCGGGTAAGATACCTGTCATCTTTGACTGCTAGTGATACAAGGTTGTTGGGATCCAGCACGGCGTTCCGTATTACCCTCCTGAACCCATCGATTCCATATCCTGCTAACAGTCATTGGATCTCGACCAATGCGAGCAGCAATGTCGCGATATGATAAACCGCAATCGCGATAGGCTACAATCTGACCTTTATCAAAGTCAGAAACGTGATGGTACGCATTTCTCCTCCTTACATGAAGCATCACAACAACGTTTCATCAGGCAACGCCAGTCAACTGCTGTTTGTGTATGAGAAATCCATTGGAAACTTTCCTCATGTTAGCACGTTGTAGGTGTCGCTACCAGCACCAGCCTTGTGTGAATGCTCTGAAAAGCCAATCGTTAGCATATCACAGCATCTTCTTCCTGTCAGTTAAATTTCACGTCTGTAGCATGTCATCTTAGTGGTGTAGCAATTTTAATGGCCAGTGGTGTAGGTCCCCATCTTGATCTCTGTGCAGGGACTATTCAGGAGGATGTTGTCATGAGAAAAAACAAAATTGGCAAGCTACCGGTTGGAGTGTGGAATGTTAGAACCCTTAATCGGGCAGGTAGGTTATAAAACTCAAAAAGGGAAATGGATAGGTTGAAGTTAGAGATAGTGAAGATTAGTGATGTTCGGTGGCAGTATGAATAGAACCTTTGGTTGTTCAGATAGGTAAGGGAGAGGAAAATTTAATTGAGATGGACGAATTGGAATTTGGTAGAAGGAAGAGGAAGAGCAGAAAAGTAGTAGGTGATAATAGACTGGGAAAAAAGAATGAAAGAGGGAGCTGCCTTGTAGAATTTTGCACCTAGTGTAATTTAATCATAAGGTTTAAGAGCCATGAGGAAAGGTAGTATATGTGGAAGACTTGGAGACATCAGAAGGTTTCTGATTGATTATATAATGTTAGGAGAGATAAATTTTGGAGACAGGTTTTAAACTGCAAGTTATTCCCAAAGACAGATGCGGATTCTGTCCACAATTTATGCTGTAAATTAAAACTGAAGAAATTGCGAAAAGTTGGTAAATTAAAGGGATGAGACCTGGATAAATTGCAAGAACCAGAGGTTGTTAAGAGTTTCAGAGGGATTAGTTGGCTGAAACAGGAAAAAGAGGTATCATACCGATGGGTAGATTTGAGAGACAAAATAGTGGTGACAGCAGAGGATCAAATAGGTAAGACAAGGCCTGGTAGAAATGCTTGGATATTGCAAGAGATACTGGATTTAATTGATGAAAGGAGAAAATATAAAATTTCAGCAAATGAATACAAACATCCAAAAAATGAGATTCACAGGAAATGCAAAATAGCTAACCAGGAATGACTGGAGGACAAATGTAAGGATTTAGAAGCACATAAAATTAGGGGAAACATGGACACCATCTATATGAAAATTAGAGGGGCATTTGGAGAAAAGAAATATCATGAGCTGAGAGCAAGACCAGTACGAAGCAAAGAAGGAAAAGCTGAAAGATGGAAGGAGTATATAGATGGGCTGTACAAGGGAGATGAACTTGAAGGCAGTGTTATAGAAAGGGAAGAGGATGTAGATGAAGATGAGATAGGAGACATGATACTACGAGAAGAATTTGATAGATTGCTGAAAAGCTTAATTTTTAAAAAAATGCCCCTGGAGTAGACAACATTCTCACAGAATTACTGATATCTTTGGAAGTGCTGCCCATAGCAAAACTCTTCCACCTAGTGTGCAAGATGTATGACACAGATTGAAATGCCCTCATACTTCACGAATAATGTAATAATTCCAGTTCTAAAGAATGAAGTGCTGACAGATGTGAGTATTACCGAACCATTAGTTCCATAAGTCGTAGTTGCAAAATACTAACACACATTATTTATAGAAGAATGGGAAACGGGTAGAAGCCCACCTCGGGTAAGATCAGTTTGAATTTCAGAGGAAAGTACGAACACAAAAGGCACTACTGATGATGCAACTTTTCTTAGAGGGTACATCAAGGAAAAGCCAACCTGCAAATTCGGGGAAAGCATTTGACAATGTCAACTGGAATATACACTTTGAAATTATGAAGGTAGCAGAGATAAAATACAGGGAGAAAAAGATTATATGCAACTTGTACAGAAACCAGATGGCAGTTTTTTGCCCATTTGATGCCATCAATAAGATGATTCCCATTTGCATACTAGAAAACACTGCAAGTAAGCAATAAACACTGTATTTACTCAACAGTAGGTCAACCCCCATTGCCCCAGTTATATATAAAAAAAAATAAATAAATAAATAAAAAAAAAGGAAGGCTCCATGAGAAAGTTTTATTTTTTACACATTCTGATAATCAAATTCACAAACTGTTTTATTGACTTCTGGCTAAAACAGTTAACACTACCTGTTGCAACAGATGTGGTTGTTTCCGTGATACATTGATGAGCCAAAATATTATGACCACCTATTAAAAGCGTGTTGGTCCACTTCTGGAATGCAGTTCAGTAGCAATTCTGCATGTCATAGACTCGACAAGTACTAGATAGGTTTCCAGAGGTTTGTGGCACAAGATGCCTACGCACAAGTCACATATTTCCCGATTTACTGTCAGTTGGTTTGTGGGCATGGAGCTCCTACCCGATAGCATCCCAGTTGGGTTTAATCAGACTCAGATAAGCCGAATGTGATGGCCGAGACATTAGCGTGAATTCACTGTCATGCTCCTCGAACCATTGCATCACGATTCTGGCCTTGCGATACAGAGAGTTGTCCTGTTGGAAGATGCTATCGCTGTTGAAGAAGACATCAAGCATAAGGGGTTACAGGTAATCGCTTATAATTTTCACATAGCCCACAGCTGTTATGTTGCCTTCTATTACTACTGCAGGTCCCATGGAAGCCCAAGTGAATGCCCCGATAACATAATACTGCTCCCACTGGCTTGTGTCCGTGGTGTGTCACATGGTTCAAGCAGCCATTCGCCTAGATGATGATGATGATGTATCTGGACAAGACCATCGACCTCGTTTAACAATAAATGGGATTCATCCGACCAGACAACACGATTCCATTAATCCACAGTCTTGTCTCAATAATCTCATGCCCACTGTAATAATAATTAACAATGTTGTTGGGCCAACACTGGAACATATAGGGGTCCTCCGCTGCAGAACACCATGTTCAACACTGTGCACTGAATGGTGTATTCCAAAACACTTTTGCCTGTGCCAGCACTGTACTCTGCCATCAGATCTGCCACAGATAACTGCTTATCACACTTTAGAGAGCAGGCAAGCCTTGAATCCCAACATTCTCTGATGAGGTATGGATATTCAACTTCTTTTCGTGTACTTGTGGTTTCAGCATTCTTGAACCTCTCCGTTCTCTGTTTCCGAGATGTTTGTTCCCAGACACTGACCCACAACAATCTGGCTTTTGACAGAGTCATGTAAGTTGGCGGATTTATGCATTTGCACCACTTACCAGGTCTGTTAAAAAAATTCCAGAACTTTTATTCCCAAAATTTTTCTATTCTTATCTTTTACTCATTGTGCGTGGTCTCCTGCGAAATACTCGCACAAAGCACCTCTGCAAATTTTATTTTATCTCATCAATCATATCAGATATTCGTCTTTTCAATGGGGTTTTCAACTTTGAAAATAAAAAAAAGTATGCAGGGATCAGTTCTGGAGAGTACAGAGGATGAGGCCGCACAGTAATTTGTTTTTTGAGCAGTAGTCGCACACCAACAGCGATGAATGTATGGGTGTGTTATCATGATGAAATAGCCAGGATTTGTCTCACTACGTTTCATACCATTTCTTTCTCACATTTTCTTGCAGGTGTCACAATACGTCCCAGTAGTATCATCAATTAACAGTTTGTCCCTGTGCCACAAATTAATGATGAAATAATCCTTCAAAGTCATAGAAAACAATCAGCAAGGCTTTCACATTTGACCTGACCTGACAAGTTTGGTCTTCGAGAACCTTTCCTGACCTATTGTGAAGATCGATCCTTGGTCTCAACATCGTATCCATAGACCCATGTCTCACTACCAGTTATGATTCTCTTAAGCAATATCCCATTCTCATTTGCGTGATCCAAAAGCTCTTGACAGAGTGCAAGGTGAAGGCCTTTGTGGTCTTGAGTCTTGAATCATAAGCCATGGGACAAACTTAGTGGCAACACAATGCATTTCAAGATGCCGTGTCAGTACTTCATGAAGTGATCCAACTGATATGTTAAATTCCTGTGCAATCTCTTAGTCAGTCAGTCTTTGACTGGCACACACAATTTCGTTGACATTCCTGACATGAGTGTCTTCAGCAGACGTCGAAGGACGTCCTGAATGAGGGTCATCTTTAACTTCCATCCCACATTTTTAAACCATGTGAACTATTTGTAACACTGAGTACAGCTTAAGCACTCATCATCATAGGCTTTCTGCATCATTTGGTATGTCGCTGTAAAGGTTTTCTTGAGTTTCATGCAAAATTTAATGCAGACACATTGCTCCTCCAACTCTGCCATCCCGAAATTCACAAATTGTGTGACACAACATTTTACTCAATACAGCACTGAACAATAACTAACAGACATACAACAATGAAACTTCAAGCAGGTGCACATTAAACACAGGCATGTTCAGGGATGCCCATCACATTTTGATCCAACATATCATTGGCATAAAACTACAAACATTCCAGAATTTTTTGAACAAATCTTGCTAGAATGATACTCCGTTTGTTGCTGCTCCACTCATATACTTCTCTCGCAGTACATGTTCCATGAGCAAGATCATGCAGTATACAGCCTCACAGTGGACAGTGGTCACAATGTTTTGGCTCATCAGATAGATTATATGATCCTGATACACATGTAGATTTTCAACAAGAGTTGCAGGAAGTTGCTGAGCTAGTGTTGTACTGTGTAGTAATGTAAGCCCCACGCTCTTCATCAGTCATCCACCAGCTCTTACTTACTGTGAATTGCATGTGACACATGGAGTTGGAATATTCCTCTTTAGCTCCAGCGACTTCATTCAGGTAATTTATAGTGTCATCAGAAAGCCTTAATTGCTTTTCTCTCGTGCATACTGACCAACCTGCTGCTCCAATTCATGAAATCTTCCTTAAGTTAATTCCCTGAAAGTTAGAAATGTAGAAGTGTTGGTGATGTATTAGTTTTTCTTTATCTGATGCCGCCTATAAACATTCACTTTCGAAACATTAAATTTTCTTCCTGCTGCACAGTTGTTTGTAGACTTGGCATCATGAATAACCAATAACTTAAAATTGCTTTTGTATTGTCCGCTGAACCACTTGTGAATTGCAAACTGGTAGTTCAATGTTTATTAACAGTCACAAAGAGCAAGGTGGTGCAATGCTTAGCACACTGGACTCGGATTCAGGATGATGATGTTTCATGTCCCTGCACGTCCATCCAGATTTAGGTTTTCTGTGATTTCCCAAAATCATTCAAGGTAAATGCTGGTGTGTTTCCCTTGAAAGGGCACGACTGATTTCCTTCCCCATCCTTCCCTTCTCCAAACTTAGGCTCCACCTCTAAAGACCTTGTTGTCAATGGGATATTAAACTCTAATCTTCCTTCAACAGCCACAGCTGTGATTTACATCAATTATCAAGCACTATAGTTAATTGTTTCACAGCATTAAGCAAACTGAATAACAATATTATGTTAAAAAACTTCCAGGTGGATTACAACTGTGTGCAGGACCGAGACTCGAACTCGGGACCTTTGCCTTTTGCGAGCAAGTGCTCTACCATCTGAGCTATCCAAGCATGACAGACGCCCCTTCCTCACAGCTTCAATTATGTCAGTATCTCGTCTCCTACCTTCCAAACTTCATAGAAGCTC
Organism: Schistocerca serialis cubense; assembly: GCF_023864345.2. Taxonomy (NCBI): domain Eukaryota; kingdom Metazoa; phylum Arthropoda; class Insecta; order Orthoptera; family Acrididae; genus Schistocerca; species Schistocerca serialis. The sequence continues at coordinate 290,193,495 of NC_064644.1, read as the reverse complement.
TCCTGCGAAAGTTGCAAAACTAGCATTCCTGTAAGAAAGGATATTGCGGAGACATGGCTTTGCCACAGCCTGGGGGATGTTTCCAGAATGAAATTTTCACTCTGCAGCAGTGTGTGCGCTGATATGAAACTTCCTGGCAGATTAAAACCGTGTGCCTGTGAAAGGCAATAAATTTCATTCTCAATATTATGTTATCCTTTCAGCTCCTTGGTGCTGAATCGGCAGGAATCAGACCACTTTGGGCTAACAGTGTGCTTCTTCATTTGCTACCAACCTCGAAAATCAACAGTGCTGTGAGCAGTAGCTGCTTCAACGCTGCTGTTGAACTTTTTGTTTCATTTATTATACTACATTTTGGGTGTTCTGTATGACCATGTTTGCACTAAATTGATTTGTCTCTTGTGGGCAACTGTACTATTACTGGGGAATATTGGTCCATTTGTAAAGTCAGCTCAGTTCAGACTATATTTAGATTCAGACGAACTGCTGTTTAAATGTGTTAGATGTTCATAAGAAGCAAGGTATGTGGGATGCCTTCCCATAGAAGGCAGCATGATGAAATGTGTTGACCACCCACCAGATTTAATCCTTAACTATGCATTCACAGTTATATTGCAAATCAGTAGTTTGTGGACCGTGTTTATAAGAATTCAGACGTGTCAGTTTTTGTTATTAATTATGATATACTGTGCAATAGAAAGCGCCACAATTTAATCCAAGAGTGCAATACATTTCCTTCCCTGTATCTTAACACTTCTCCAAGGATCAGAACATGATTAAAATGAACAAGAATTATGTGAACAGCAATAGGTTTATTACAGGGAACACCAAGCTCTTCATATGCCTCCATTCATATTGTTCTTATTGTTTTTTTAAAAAATGTTTTAGCTTCTGTTATCATACACTTTCACCTTTGTCAGTTTTCACTGTCAGTTATGATACATACTATATTTGTAGTGATATCCACCTATCAAAATGGAGATAAGCAAATCACATAATTACATGTCCAGTTCACTCAAAGTATTTTCAGATTGCATACAATAGAATACAAACCTTCTTTCCCCAAAGCAGAACTTGTTAATTGCCACTGTTTGCCTTGCACTGAGGGTCCTCTACAGGGAAGCAGCCTTTCAACCTCCCAAATGAAAGCATGTCAAGGTCTTCAACTGGTTTGGGAAGCAAATATTGTGGAATAAATGGCATCCTTATCGTATGGCTCATGTCTTTTCTACATAACTACAAACAGAGGGTCACATTGCCATACTGCACCAAAAGAATAAAACTGAACATAAAATACTGTGTCCCACTGATATTAGGAGTCCATTCTTGTTCTTAACATACACAAATGGCCACCTAAAACCTTTAACTCTTTAAGTGACTCTGGCGAATATGCAGGGTGATTCAAAGTCTTGTCCTATAGGACAAATTCAGCATTAGTGGAGATGGCCCACCATCGCAGAAATGATTAGTCGCATGCAATGCAAAGTACTATGTGGCTGGTTGTCTGTGAGGCAGTTGATTATTTCAGTCTGATGGAAGGTATGAAAGGGACACCAGTTACAACAGCTGTCTTGTGTGGCACTATTCTGCAGTTCAGTGACTCGTTCAGTGATGTGTATACATCAGAAGAAGATGGAAATGTTCTCATCCATGTGGCATACATGAGTTGACAGGAAGCTGCAGCAGAATATGCCAGGTAACAGCAAAACTAACGTAAACCTAATCACAGAATGATTGGCTGTTTAATGGAATAGTTCAAGTCTGTATGTAGTGCTCATGACAACAGGTGTTCTAAGTGACTATTCACAGCAACAGGTGATTTATAATCACCAGCTGTACTAGTTAAGGCAATAGTGAGTCCGACTGGGTGAATAAGGATGATGCACAAGAATGCAACATCAGCCAAACCTATGTGTTTAGGATACTGTCCTTTGATTATTTCCATACCTATTGAATCCACTGTGTGCGATAGCTGCATGGTGATAATATGAACAGGTAGTTGCAATTCTGTGAATGGTTTGAAGAAAAATGCACACACAATGGAATGTCGTAGCTATTTTCTTCAGCAGTGAAGCTGGTTTCCACTTGAATGGAAGGGTGAATAGAGGTAATGCCATGTATTGAACAAATGACAATCCCCAGCACTGCCAAGGCTAATGCTCAGACTAACTGTAGGCTAAATGTGCAGTGTGATATACATGGGGATGTCCTCATTAGTTCCATATTTTCAAATAGCACACTTACTGCTGCATGTTACCGACATCATCTTGAGGGAACAATAGTGTCCTGTTTGGATGATCTGCTTCTTGAACAGAGATGTGGTTTTTATCCCAACCAGATGGTGCACTTCCACACTTCAGATGAAATGTTTGCTGACTGCTGGGTGAGGTTCTTTCTGGGCATTTGATTGGTAGTTGGGGTCCGAAGGAATGGCTGCCTAGGTCAAAAGATTGACACCACTAGATTTTTTCCTTTGGGAACATCTCAAGTCTAGATTGTACTCCAACAAACCAAGAACATTAATTGACCTGCAGGAGAGTATCATCAGAGCCTGTACAGAGATACCCACAGCGAAATATAGATGTGGCATAACTGGCACGGTGGGACATACCCTCTGCCATGCACCTCAGGATGGTTTGCAGAGTATGGATGTAGATGTGAACAACTGACAGGCTATGGCGATTGCATTGTAACTATGACATAACTTTTGTGATATAAACACATCTATAGCATGCATTTGTATCTGTGTTTTTGCTACTTACAGTAACTATGACTTTATCGTGTGGGCCAAGACTATTGGATCAAAAGTGTAGATATTGTACGAGGTGCATTCAAGTTCTAAGGCCTCTGATTTTTTTTCTCCGGACTGGAAAGAGATAGAAACATGCGCATTGTTTTAAAATGAGGCCATGTTCATTGTCAATACGTCCCAGAGATGGCAGCACCGTATGGCAGATGGAATTTTACCACCAGCGGCGAGAATGAGAACTGTTTTAAATACTTAAAATGGCGACGTTTTCCTTACTTGAACAGCGTGCACTCATTCGTTTTCTGAATTTGCGTGGTGTGAAACCAATTGAAATTCATCGACAGTTGAAGGAGACATGTGGTGATGGAGTTATGGATGTGTCGAAAGTGCGTTCGTGGGTGCGACAATTTAATGAAGGCAGAACATCGTGTGACAACAAACCGAAACAACCTCGGGCTCGCAAAAGCCGGTCTGACGACATGATCGAGAAAGTGGACAGAATTGTTTTGGGGGATCGCCGAATGACTGTTGAACAGATCGCCTCCAGAGTTGCCATTTCTGTGGGTTCTGCGCACACAATCCTGCATGATGACCTGAAAATGCGAAAAGTGTCGTCCAGGTGGGTGCCACGAATGCTGACGGACGACCACATGGCTGCCCGTGTGGCATGTTGCCAAGCAATGTTGACACGCAACGACAGCATGAATGGGACTTTCTTTTCGTCGGTTGTGACAATGGATAAGACGTGGATGCCATTTTTCAATCCAGAAACAAAGCGCCAGTCAGCTCAATGGAAGCACACAGATTCACCGCCACCAAAAAAATTTCGGGTAACCGCCAGTGCTGAAAAAATGATGGTGTGCATGTTCTGGGGCAGCGAGGGCGTAATCCTTACCCATTGCGTTCCAAAGGGCACTACGGTAACAGGTGCATCCTACGAATATGTTTTGAAGAACAAATTCCTTCCTTCCTGCACTGCAACAAAAACGTCCAGGAAGGGCTGCGCGTGTGCTGTTTCACAAAGACAACGCGCCCGCACATCGAGCTAACGTTACGCAACAGTTTCTTCGTGATAACAACTTTGAAGTGATTCCTCATGCTCCCTACTCACCTGACCTGGCTCCTAGTGACTTTCGGCTTTTTCCAACAATGAAAGACACTCTCCGTGGCCGCACATTCACCAGCCGTGCTGCTATTGCCTCAGCGATTTTCCAGTGGTCAAAACCGACTCCTAAAGAAGCCTTCGCCGCTGCCATGGACTCATGGCGTCAGCATTGTGGAAAATGTGTACGTATGCAGGGTGATTACGTCGAGAAGTAACACCAGTTTCATCGATTTCGGGTGAGTAGTTAATTAGAAAAAAAATCGGAGGCCTTAGAACTTGAATGCACCTCGTATTATGCGACATGACTTGAATTGCCCTGTATATATCATAGGAACTACTATCCACCTCAGAGATGGCTACATCAGTACTTCCATCCATATCAAACCTACTAACCACCAGCAACACCTCCACTTCGACAGCTGCCACCCCTTCCATACCAAGAAGTCCCTTCTGTACAGCCTAGCCACCCATGGTTGTCGCATCTGCAGTGATGAGCAGTCCTTCTCTAAATATACTGAGAGTCTCACTGAAGACTTCACTGACCGTAATTATCCTCCCATCCTTGTACAAAAACAAATCTCCCATGCCTTATCTTTCCAGTCTCCTACCACCTCCCAAAGTTCCACAGTCCAGCCACAGAGGAGCATTCCCCTCGTAACTCAGTACCATCTGAATTACATTCTCTGCCAGGGTTTCGATTACCACTCGTCGTGCTGTGAAAAGAGAAATGCCCTACCCACTATCCTTCCCACCCCTCGTACCGTGGTATTCCGCCGTCCACTGAACCTACACAATATACTCGTCCATCCTTACACAACCCCTGCTCCCAATCCCTTACCTCACGGCTGAAACCCCTGTAATAGACCTAGATGCAAGACCTGTACCATACATCCTCCTACCACCAGCTACTCCAGTCCGGTCACTAACATCACCTATCCCATCAAAGGCATGGGTACCTGTGAAACTAGTCGTGTGATTTACAAGCTAAGCTGCAACCACTGTGCTGCATTCTATGTAGGCATGACAACCAACAAGCTGTCTGTCCGCATGAACAGCCACTGACAAACTGTGGCCAAAAAACAAGTGGACCACCCTGATGCTGAACACGCTGCCAAACATGATACCCCTCATGTCAATGACTGCTTCACAGCCTGTGCCACATGGATCCTTCCCACCAACACCAGCTTTTCTGAATTGTGCAGGTTGGAACTTTCCCTGCAATACATCCTATGTTCCCGTAACCCTCCCGGCCTCAACCTTCGATAGCCACTGTCCTCACCCTTCCAGCTCCTCCCTGTTCCCATTCCAGCACTACACAGCCGTCATTTCCCCGCCACACCCAGTCTTTTAATTTCTTTTTATTTCTCTCCTTTCCGCTACTTACCCCTTCCTCCCACCACACCTTCTCTCCTGCCCTCCGTCTAAACTGCAACACTTCACTATCCACCACTCCCACCATACTATCCCTCCCCCTTCCTGCCCCAGCCACCTCCTTACCCCCACCCAGATGCCACTCCCATCATGCACTGGTGTTGCTGCTTGCAATGTAGTTTCAGCTCTCTGAGACTGCAGACATGTGTGCAAGTTGCGTTTGCGTGAGTGTGTGTGTGCGTGTGTATATGTGTGTCTACTGCTGACAAAGTCCTTAATGGCCGAAAGCTATGAGTGCGTGTGTCTTTTTATTGTGCCTATCGTGACTCAGCATATCCGCTATATGGTGAGTAGCAACTTTCCTTTTCTGATATTGTTACATTCCATCCTGGAATTTCCGTTGTTTGATCTACTATTTATTTATTTTTTCCCTCTTCTGATTAATTGCTATGAACACTTATCAAACCTTCAGTTATAGATGTCAAACAATGGAAAATCCAGGTTATAGATGTTATTTTTTTTACTTCAGTTTCATCAATTTTTTCCATATTTACTATTAACAGCTGTGGGAACCAAGGGTGTTCATGAACTACGTGAAACTTTTCATGGGCCACATGGAAGAAGCATTCCTCAACACCCAGTAGTAGTTTGGTAAAGATTTATTGATGAATTTATGCTTTGGACTCTGGTTAAAAAGAAATATTCCATTTCCTGCAAGATCCTAAACTTTTTCCCAACTCAAATTCAGCTGGTCCATTTCCAATTACAGTGCCACCTTCCTCAATGTTGAGCTCTGTTTCACTGAAGCTCACATGCCAACCTAAGTCCATATAAAACTAATCAATAAGAACAATGCCTCCTTCCTGACAGTTACCACATCTTCATCTTCCGCATCACATACTCACTTTCACACACATTAGATATCTGCAGCAAATGGTCTGTTCATGTACTGGATCCATTAATGCTGATACTAACCACCTCTCCCAAACTTTCCCCTCTAGCAACAACATTTACTCCAGTCCCAACACAGGTGGATCCTACAATATTGCCGCAAGCTGTGCTGCATACAGTGTGGCAAAGTGGTTTGAGTCAGTGGCTGGCATTCTGTGGGTCGAAAGTTCAAACCCAGCCACCAGTAGTTATTTGCTATTTAGTATTTATCATTTTGGAAGCGTCTTGAAATATGTTTGCATATTCTGGAATATTCAGTGTTCGTATAAATACCATTATTCTTGAATATTCAGTATTTGTATAAATAGCTGCATTCTACATCCAGGCATTCAATTCTGTTCTGGCTGTACGTTGGTGTTTGTAATAAACATGCTACAGAGTGGTGGCAAGAAGGGTATCCAGCCACCCCTTAAAATTAACGTGCCAAATCCGATTAACCATGGCCGACCCTGTGTAACCGTGGGATAAGGCTCAAGTGATAGAGAGATAGATAGACACTGCAAGATGTCAAGCATCACAACAATCGTATTTGTGACAATCAGCTGCAGGTGTCAATCTGTCTGACGAAGCCATTCGCCATGCACTGAATGAGGCCAAGCCCCAACATGCTGTAAACATTTTGTGCCGCCACTTTCGTAGCCACCAAATCCAGGAAAACTACATGAGGCAATGACCTATGGATGTGAAGCCACCACAGATCAAAATCCAAAATCCTACATGGATACAATCACTAAGACGTCAGGAATGCTTACTGACATCATTATCGATGGCCAACCTGTCCAGGTGCTGTTTGACTGAGGGCTTGCTTTTCTGTAACGTCAAATGCTTATTGTTATCAGCTGAAGAAGACTATGTTCCATGATATGAAAACGATTATGGTGATGGTCATGAATGGAAAATACATCTAGCTGTCAGGAGTGTTTATTGCAAGAATACTATCAATGGCATAACTCAGCCCTTAGAGTTTCTCATTTTAGCAGAATGCAGTCATCATGTTATTCTATGATGGGACTTCTTTCAGGCATCACAAGCAGTCATAGACTGGGGAGTTAAAAACTCCTGATTGATTAAGCTATTCTAATAAACACACAGAAAGAAGATTTCTCTGGACAGCTGTTTGCCATTGAAGAAATTGCTATCCTGTTGTCACCAAGGAGACAGCTCCCAGATAGCAATCAGGGTGCTCTGTTAAAGTTTTTTTCAACTGCAAAAAGCTGTTCAGGCTTACAAAAGAAATCTACATGCCAACAACAATCATAAGCATTGTAGGTGGTCAAGGAGAACTTTGGATCTGTATTTGCAATGAACAGCCACAGCTCGCAAACAGAGAGATTGAGATATAATACTGTCCATTGTTACACTTGCATACAACATAGCAAAACAAGACACCATTCTTTGTGCTCCACGATTGTGAGGCCAGAACAACAATGGATTCACTGTTCCTGTTTCAACTGGTCGATTTCAGAATGACTATGTGAAATACCTCATGACCAGTGCCAAAGAAGCAATGCAGCTGGCTCGCATAAGGACCCTGGATGCCCAGGGGAAAGACCAAGAGTGCTTTAACACCAAGCACCAACCAGTGAGATGTTGCCCTGGAGATATGGTATGGATTATTACACAGGTGCAGAAAGTGAAACTGTCTGCACTACTTTAGGCCATATCATACCCTTTGTTGCTTTTCGGGTGTCACTTCTAAAGTCGAGGATCATGACCTTCCATCAGAAGACAGAAGCACCGACAAATCATTCATGTCTTCTGTTTGGGAGCCTACTACAGTCCAGAGGCACATTTAACAATGGGAGGCTCCAGGAAACTGAAGACCCTCTCAGCAATTGTGAAGTTTCGATGATTATGATAGTAAAGAGCATGACAAGAAAATGACAATCGGCCAGTGCCACCAGGCAGGAGCATAAGCAAGATCTAGATCCAGGTTGCTGTAGTGGGCCCCAAGAGAACTGCCAAAACAGAAGAGGGAACAGTGCCGTGAAATGTGATGTACACAGTGTCAGTGTGGTGTAGTAGTTAGCAGCGCTGGCTGGCTTATAAGTTCAAACCTACCCACCAGTAGTTATTTGTTACTTATTATTTATCATTTCTTGAAGGTTCTTGAAATATCTTACATTTGTATATTCTGGAATGTTCTATGTTTGTATAAGTAGTTGAGCTCTCCATCCAGAAGTTCAGTTGTGTTTCAGCTGTGCCTTGTGCAGTAAATATGCTTTCAGTGCAAAGTGTTGTACGTCACTGAAAATCCTGCTTTCAGATTTGTATATGAGTATAATTATGAGTATCAGTGACAGAGCAGCATGTGAAGTCACAGTTGTTGTTTACCAGCTAATATGTGTGCTCTCCAGGGTTTTTTATATGGGAATAACCAACACTAAACTGGTTGAATACCTGATGGGACAGAGAGAACTGTCCACGTTGGGGCCAACCAGTTCCCAGCTGCTGAGCACACTCTATTGCATCAGTGAAGAGGCAGAATGCTTGCTACACCACACAACTATCTGGTTCCTTCCATTCATTCACTAGTTTCCGTGAATTCTGGAGACAGGAACTTTCTCTCCAATATATTCTCACATTCCACCACCTTTTTGAGCTTCAACTCTTTGGCAAACCACTTCCTCCGTTCATTCATTCATCCATTTATGTTTTTACACATTTTTTGCACTGATAGTATTTCCTTATTCACCCAAATTTTTACTCCATTTCTTTTTTATTTTCCCCTCCTTTCTCTGTTTTAATCTCCCAATCCCTCTCCCCCCCCCCCCCCCAAAAAAAAAGCTCTCTCCTCTCTCTCCCCACTCTCTCCACCCTTGCCACTCCATCTTTCTTTTTTTCACCTATCTCACTGCCCCCTCCAAAAAAAAAAAGAGTCTGTATTTCATCTTTCCTCTTAGTCCTTAAAATACACTGTTCATTCCACTTCTTTTTCTCTTCCTCCTCCAAATTCATCTTCTTCTCTCACTGGTGTAGTGGTTAGCAGTTCACATTTTGATATCTCCCCTCACATCTTCGCTGTCTGCCTGTGAGCTGTGTGTTTGACTTCAGTGAGTCAGTGTTCATTTAGCAGCTTGTGCTTTTCATTTTGTGACTTTGTTTATTAGTACTGCCTTCAATGTCATATAAAAAAAACCAGAGCTTGTTCCCTGAAAGTGATTGGTGAATAGTGACACAATCATGAATCTGTAGGCGGAAGACAAAAGTGGGTACTGGTGGCACTATTCCATTATATTAGAAAATGTGTCTGAGCCACCATGGGGCACCTCACCTGTTGGGACTGGGGTCTATCTTCCTGTGAGGTCCAGACAAGCTGAGAGAGTCAGATTGTTTGTCATTGGGAGCTCCAGTGTTAGGCAGGTGATGGAGTCACTTAGGAGAATAGTGTGCGGATCAGCAAAAGAGGCCAATGTCCACTCTGTTTGCCTTCTTGAAGGGATCTCATCTGAGATGTATAGAAGTCTCTGCCAGCAGTGATTGAGTGTGAGCTGGTTTGGCGAAGACAGTCGGCCTTGCCTGCAAGATGCAAGCAGAGCTATCATTTTGCAGCATCATTCTCAGAATCAATTGCAGTCCTCTGGTTTGGAACAGAGTCGAAAGTCTAACCCAGAGGCTCAAACGATTGTGCGGAGGAATCTGATGCAAATTTCTTGACCTACACTATTGAGTGGTGAATTGTAGGTACCCCTTAATTGGTCAGGTGTTTACTTACACGCAGGAAGCACCTACTTGGGGTAGTGGAGTATGTGTGGCGAGCACATGTGTTTTGTTTTTTTTAGGTTAGAAAATTCTTGAGTGCAGACAGAGTAGCATTCCTCATAGGAATCGCTAAGGCAGGTTGAATGCTAGTGGTGGAGGTGTATTTACAGCAATAAAAAATACAGTAATATGTAGTGAGATCAGTACATATTCAGAACACAAAGAAATTTGTGTGAAATTCTGGTCCTACGTAAAATTTTTAAGCAGGTCTAATGCTTCGAATCAGTCCATTCTTGACCGGTCTGGTATGGCAGGTAAAGATATCAAAACAAAAGCCAAAGTTTTAAATTTCACGTTCAAGAAGTCGTTCACACAGGAGAATCATACAAACATACCATCATTTGTCTATTGGACAGATTCCCGTGTGGATGACATAGTAATAAGCATGCCTGGTGTAGAGAAACAACTGAAAGATTTCAAAGCAAATAAATCACTAGGTCCGAATTGAATCTTGATTCAGTTTTACAAAGAGTCCTATACCAAGTGACTGGAAAAAAGGGCAGGTGACTCCGGTACATACAAAGGGTAAAAGAATGGACCCGCAAAATTACAGACCAATGTCCCTAATTTTTGTTTGTTGCAGAATTCTGGGACATATTCTCAGTTCAAATACATAAACTTTCTTGAGGCTGAGCATCTTATATCCATGAATCAGCATAGTTTTAGAAAGCATCACTGGTGCGAAACTCAACTTGCCCTTTTCTCTAGCAATATACTGTGAACTATGGATGAAGGGCAGCAGGTACATTCCATATTTCTAGATTTCTGGAAAGCGTTTGACACAGTTGCCCATTGCAGACTGTTAGCAAAGGTACGAGCATACTGAATAAGTTCGCATATATATGAGTGGCTCGAAGACTTCTTAAGTAATAGAATCCAGTATCTTGTCCTTGATGGCGATTGTTCATCAGAGACAAGGGTATCATTAGGAGTGCTCCAGGGAAGTGTGATAGGAGTGCTGTTGTTCTCTATATACGGAAATGATTTGGTGGACAGAGTGGGCAGCAATTTGCAATTGTTTGCTGATGATGCTGTGGTCTATGGTAAGTTGTCGAAGTTGGGTGACTGTAGGAAGATACAAGATGACTTAGACAAAGTTTGTAGTTTGTATGATGAATGGCAGCTAGCTCTAAATGTGGAAAAAATGTAAGTTAATGTGGGTGAGTAGGAAGAACGAACCTGTAATGTTTGGTTACTGTATTACTAGTGTCCTGCTCGACACAGCCCAGTCATTTAAATATCTGGGCAAAATGTTGCAAAGCGATATGAAATGGAAAGAGCATGTGAGAGCTGTGGTACGGAAGGTGAGTGGTCGACTTTGGGTTATTGGGAGGATTTTAGGAAAGAGTGGTTCATCTGTAAAAGAGACCACTTATAAGGCACTGGTGAACTCAAATGGGAACCCCTGGAGGGAAGGTAACATTCTTTTCAAGAAACACTGTTGATAAAATTTAGAGAAGCAGACTGTCAAATGATTCTACTGCTGCCAACAAACGTCATGCTTAAGGACAACAAACATACAATTTTAGAAATGAGAGTTCATACAGGGGCATATAGATAGTTGTTTTTCCCTTGCTCTATTTGTGAGTGGACAGGAAAGGAAATGACTAGTAGTGGTACAGGATACCCTCCACCACACACCGTGTGGTGGCCTGTGGAGTATCTAGAAGTAAAAAATAAGTGTTAAATATGGATCAAAAATAGTCATCGGATGCTTATACAGATCCGCTGCCTCCAGCAGTATTGGCAGAATAATTGAGGGGAAACTTGGAGAGCTTGTCGTGTAAATTTCTTGGTCATGTTATAGTTTCAAATGGAGATTTTAACTTGCCAGCTATAGACTGGGAGACTCAAGTGATTATGGCAAGTAGTAGGGACAGAGAATCATTTGAAATCATTCTAAGTGCTTTATGCTAAAATTACCTTGAGCAGTTAATCAGAGAACCGTCTTGTGAAGATAACGTCTTAGACCTGCTGGCGACAAACAGATCCAAATTTTTCAACTGTTAGCACAGAACATGAATCATTTACCAAAAGGCTGTTACAGCATCACTGGATATGGCTGTAAATAGAACTACAAAGGCAGGAAGGTATTTCCATTTAGCAAGAGACAGATTTCAGAATACCTATAGGTCATCATGAAAATTTCATCTCCGGCACTGTGTTAAGCACCAGTTGACAAACTTCGAGAGCACCATACAATACACTTCAGTCAAGTATGTTCCAAGCAAAATTGTGAAGGATGGAAAGACCTACCATGGATCGACAACCATGCTAGGAAGCTGCTATGAAAACAGAGATAGCTTCACTGCAAATTTAAATACAGCCAAAGCTTCACATATAAACAAAAATTAAATGAAGCTAAAATTAGTGTAAGGAATCAACAAATACAAAAGTAATACTCTATTTACCAATGTGACAGAAAATCCTAACAAGTTATGCTCTTACGTTACATCGGTAAATAGAGCGTAGCCATGTGTCCAAACACACTGTTATCATTATGGTGCATAAACAGAGAATGACACAGAAAAGGCCAAAACACTAACAGCCTTTACCAAAACTGTTTCATGAGGAAGATCAAACTGTAGTTCCTCCTTTAAATTGTTGCACGAATGACAAAATGACAGACAACCAAATAAGTGACCAATGGATAGAAAAACAACAAAATCACTCAACAGAGAAAAGTCCTCTGGACCTGGCAGGATATCAGTTTGATTCTAAACAGAGCATGCAAAAAGTCTTACCTCTCTTCTCGAACAGATGCAAAAAATTATAGATCAGTATCCCTGGCATCAGTATGTTGTAGAATTTTGGAACTGTTTTACGCTCACATATTATGACGGCATTTCTGGAGACCAAAAATCTCCTCTGTAGCAACATGCGTTCTGAAAATAACGATTGTGTGAAATCCAGCTCATTGTGTTCATCCATGAGAGACAGAAAGCAGTAGGTACAGATGCCCAAACTTCCGGACGGCATTTGATGCAGTTCCGCACTGCTGCCTAAAGAACAAAATACAAATGTATGGAATATAAGACCAACAGTGTGACTGGACTGAAGAGTTTCTAGCAAACAGAAAGCAGCTTGTCATTCTCAACAGAGAGAAGTCTTCATATGTAAAAGTTAAATGACCGTTACTTTTCACAGTATACGTAAATGACCTAGTAGATAACTTTGAAAGTTCCCCGAGTCTTTTTGCAGATTATGCTGTTGTACACAGAAAATTCACAATGCTAGAAAATTGTAGAGAAATGCAGGAAGACCTGCAGAGGATTGACACTTGGTGTAGGGAGTGACGATTGACCCCCGACATGAACAAATGTAACATATTGCGAATATTTAGACAGAAAGATCCTTTGTTGTGTGATTACAAAATTGCAGAACAATACTGATAGCAGTTGACTCTATAAAATATCTAGGAGCATACAGAGTGATTTGAAGTGGAGTGACCACATAAAAGTAACCACAAGTAAGACAGATGCCAGACAGAAATTGATTGGAAGAATCCTCAAGATATGTAGTGCATCAGCAAAGGAAGTAGTTTGTAATCATTCGATCAATATGTGAATTTTGCTCACCAGTATGGTATGGATTGATAGAGGAAATAGAAAAAAATCCAAAGAAGAGCAGCAAATTTATTTAGTAAGCACGAAAATGTGACAGATGCTCAGCCAGCTCCAGTGGCAGATGCTGCAAGAGATGTGTTCTGCATCACTGTTGTTAACATTCTGAGAGTGTACATTCCTAGAACAATCAACCAATGCATTACTTCCTCCAGCATATATCTCGTGAAAAGACCATGAAGATAAAATTAAAAAGATTCAAGCTGACATGGAGGCTTACCAGCAAACATTCTTCCCACAAACTGTAAGCAACTGGAACAGAAAAAGGGGGAAGTGACACTGGTACACAAAGTACCTCCTGCAGCACACTATAAGGTGACATGAAGAGTATAGAGGTAAGTGTAGACCAGGGCCGGCCAAATGCTGCACAGTGTGCAGACGTGCGGAAGTGCTGCACATGTGAACACGTGTGCGACAGCGACATCAGTTATTAGACATGTGTCCTAAATGAACGGCGTCGGCTCCTCTTCCCTGTTTATGTGGTACAAGCAAGAGCACAACATACCCAGTCTCGTTTACCCCTGGTGACCGTAACCTTAACAGAGAAGTACTGAGAAATGTCAGGTACTGTGAAAAAGCAAAGGACGGGAGATCAATGTTCTCAGTCATTTCGATCAAGCATCAGTGATGAAAATCTCCCGCAACTGTTTGCGTTTGTCAATGAGCCGTGCATTTGTGCCCGATATTAACTATATCATTTCTCATGACCAGTGATAAATGTGTTTGGATTTATTCCTTTCATAATTAAAAATTATTGTTTACTAAATTTGCATTATTGCCTCCTTCTGCTACATGTTACATTATTATCAGGAAAATTGGTCATTAAAGCAATTGTTGTATACTTACATTTAGGTTTTTTTTTTTTTTTTTTTAATGTGTGAAGGGCTATGCTCAGCTGAAGTCGATAAAACATAACATTCATCTAATTGTCGGTTATTATGCAGATTTCAGACGGAACTGATGAAAGATATAGCAATAATGGTACAGGTGATCATCGAGAGGTCTGTGGTTGTCATCCTGTTCAGAGGTCAGTGAGACAGAAATTATGAGGGTGTAACTAAGGGCACCGAGAATTAGTTATAGGAAACCTTGCAGTGGTTTAATGTTATTTGAACTCATGACTAAAGTTCGTTGGAAGTCGCTAGATGCTCTCTTTCTTAAATACTAGATCAAAAACATTACTCGTATTTACGTGCCGTCAGTCAAGCTGCCTTAATAAAAACCCACGGTTGTTAACTGTATTACTTGTCTTACTGGGTTAAACTGTTAACATAAAAGTAGATGTCTCAATGAGTAGACTGTGACAGTATTTTAAATGTTTAATACGCAAAATACCTTCCCATGGTTGGCATGCAAGCTATGGAAAGAGCACTAGAATGCACCGATACAGAGTATCTCAGCAAGTGTATAAAGCGACATCTGTCCGTAGAAACATGCACTGCATGAACGCTGACGGCTGCGGCGTGCACGCTGTGACCCCGAAGTTGCACATGTGCAGGAGCACCGCACGCGTGCAGAATTTCTAGCCGGCCCTGGTGTAGACCTTTCTCTCCCCTCATCCTAATAACTGACGGGTTTCTCTCAACATAGGTTCTGACTGACCTTCCTCTCCTTCCTAAACACTGCTCTCTTTCCTGCCTGATAAGTCATTAACAGGTTGAAAAGCTAGGTATTTTTTTTTTTTTTTCTCCTCATAATGTGTGTATGGGAAATAATAGACTTTTGACTCATTGTGTGAATATTGTCTGGATATTGTCTCCTTGTAATTTTACAGTTTTATCCATTTAGTACTCCTTTTAATGTATACAGTGATCCATTCCATCTTCCTGAAGAATCTCCTTTATCATAGGCTCCGTGGAACATGAACGAACAAATGAATGAGTGGCCATTTTAGGAACCTGTGTTTACATGGTAATTTCTGTAGACAGCACTCAGCATTTATCCATGCATACAATTCTCTACAAACACATGAGATAAATGTGTCATTGTAAATCTGAAAACAGATAAACTGATTATAGGCTAAGGCAGGCAAGTCATGAGACAAAAATCATCACAGTCCAAGTCCAAGCACAACCCTAATGGGAGAAGTTATATTCAAAGGTCAAAGAGCAAACCAATCACAGTCTTGAGGATCTCACCATCCATTATGAAGGGTGCACTGATACCACTTTAAGATGTTGGCACATGTTGTTAACACTGAAGCGACATATCGGAAGCTGTGGCTAGTGTTTTGTCATCTCAGGCACCTGGCTCATAAGGTATATGGCAACAATCCTTGCACCAGGCTATACACAGCTTCCGCACTGGATGTCAATTACACAGGTTGCTGATGTATTTTCTGTATTGATTTCCAGTGTGGTGCCAAACTTACCGTACACAGAATTCAGTTTAATGATTATTTGAAGTGCATACAGCTGCTGTTCTAACAACCTCTCTGAATTATTGTCTTTCCATTTCCAGACCACACGAAAAATCCAAAATGTGATTGATCCAAAAATATATCATTCTTCGTTTGATTAATATCATTGTCAAGTTACCTTCCATTAGGGATGTTGGTGCATTCACTGACTGTGATACGACTCAAATGATAGAGCACAACAATCAGTTGTCCTTTTATTGCAGGCTTTACTCAGCAAATCTAGATTTCGGCTAGTGCCTACCCATTACCAATGTAACGTTTCGTAGCATCAATGCACATTCTAGTACGTCAGTCCCCTGTTTTTTGGGCTCCTGTCACAGTTTGTTCAAGACTCAAAAGTCTAGATTTTCTGAATAAAACCTGCAAGAAAAGGACGACTGATTGCTGTGCTCTACCATTTGAAAATAATATCATTATGATCTGTGTAGTTCAGACTTGTGCCAAAGACCTTTTATGGTTAGAGTGACTTGTTTACTCATAAATAATTAGATTTATTTCTTCTTCTTCCTCTTCCTCTTTTTTTTGTGAGGAAAAGGCCAGCTAAATATCAGAAGAGGTACGAGGGTTGAATGAAAAGTAATGCCTCCACATTCATTAATTGGGTTTGAACATTTTAGTAAATCAAACTCAGAAGTAATCCTTAGTATGTGATCTTTAATTACCAATATTCACTTTTCCACATAATCACCAGCCGATTGGATACATTTCTGCCAACAATGAACAAGTTTTCAGAAGCTGTCACGGAAGAAGTCGACACACTGTTTCTGCAACCACAGTCTCACAGTTCTCTCGTCTTCATCAGAAGCATAATGATGTCTCCACAGATTGTCTTTCATTATCGGGAACAGATGGAAGTCAGATGGTGCTAGATCTGGACTGTATGGAGGATGCTGTATGATGGTGAGATTCATTCTCTGAAGTTCTGCTGTGGGGTACCCATCATGCACAGATCTTCTGATAGCTAAGCAAAGCAATAATGTGACCCACATGTTCTTGTGAAATGCTGATTGTGCTTGCAATTTCTCTATGAGTGATAAGATGATCGTCTTGAATCAGTCTGTCAACATTTTGCGTATGGAACTCGGGGGTTGCTCTCACAGGACACCCAACTCTTTGTTTGTGAAGCAGGTCAGATGTTCCCACCTCAACATCTTTAAACTTACTCACCCAATGATGCACACTACTCACATGTGCACAATCACCATAAACTGCTTTCATTCTCTGATGAATCTCCTTTGGGGTGACACCTTCTGCTGTCACGAATTCAATGACTGCATGTTGCTTAAATAGCATTGATGACGGTCTGCACGGGGTTCCATACTTTACACTGTAACAAAACAACTGTTTAATGCTAAGGCTTCCCTCCAGCTGGAGCTGTAGAGAAGAGGCTATGGCACAAGCCAGTACCTGCCGCTTACCATTGCTGTCAGCCGTTGAAGAGTTACAGAGGTGGAGGCATTACTTTCAGTCAACCCTCATACATATCCGGCATTGTATGCTTCTGCTTTTTGAGTTTCACAAGGATAATAATGCATTAATTACTACCGAAAACATTTGTGACATTTATTCAAGTGTGTTAGGCATCCATGAATGCCAAGGGAGGTTTCCTGAGTTAAGATCTGGTAATTATGATCTTTGTAGCTTGTATCGATCAGGAAGACCAATAACTTTAGACAATGACATGTTAAGAGCGGAAGTGGAAGCAAATATGTGTCAGACAAACAAGGAACTGTCCAACACTCTTAATCAACCTTGGTCAACTGTCCGAAAAAATTTACGGCAGACTGGTAAAGACAAACAAAGCATCCATCACATGCAAGTTATTGCTTCAGAGGCACAATAAAGAACCACTTTGTGATTGCCTTATCACCGATGATGGAAAATGGGTCCCCAATTATAATCCAAAATGCAAAAGTCAGTGGCTCTCTCCAAACAAATCTGTAGAGCTGAAACCTGGACAGACTGTGAATGCAGGTCTTTGCTGTGAACAATTGGCTGGAGTAAATCTATTATTTGAAAACTACTCAGTAATTGTCAACAGGAAAGGTGTTTTTCAAGATGAAACCTAGAAAAGATTATTGAATTGGGGTGGGAGGTATTGCCTCATGTACCATACTCGCCCGATATTGTGCCATCGGATTTCTATTTATTCCGATCACTACAACATGTTCTAGGTGGCAAAAAATTTGAAAATGTTGATATCTAAAAGTCACCTCCAGATATTTTGCTCAAAAACCAATTTATTTGTATCAATCTGGCGTAGAAAATTTGCGCTAGATGGCAAAAGTTTGTTAGCAATGAAGCTACTCTAACATTTTCCTCATTATCCCTTTGTGAGTAACACATAGGTGATTGTGGTTTATCCCTAGAGTCATCATTTAAGGTGTGCTGGAACACCCTATCCTGACAATGTTAAATTTAGTGACTTGGCTTCCCTGTATTTCAGGAACCACCACTGTAGCCATTGACATGAAACTTTTACAGAACATAAGACTGTATGTTCTGTGTCTGCCGAACTACAGTAATTGTATTTCAGCCACTGCTTTTGGAAACACAATCTTTTAATTACACAGTTAAAATTTTGTGTACTTTTTGTACATTTTCATAAATAATTTTAATTATACATAACATTATGTTCTTCTTTTAGTTCAGTAGACTCAGGATATGTATGTTATTACTCCCTGAAAATTTTAATACTGTGCCCGAAGTGGTTTCTGAGATTTAGGGAAAAATGCAACAGAAAATGTAAATTTTCAGAAACGGCTTCTAAAGTCTTAAAGCACTGTAACTCACTTAATATATGCTTAATTTTTTACTTTTAGTCACTCAGAAGCACCGTGTACCATACTGTATATCATCATCTTGATCTTTTTCCAAGTTTTTTCGTCTTTATGGACTCCTTAGTGGCTAACTGTGCTGCAAACTCTGTTTTATCAATGCAAACCTTGTCCATCCGTTCAACTTCTCTGAACCAGTTTGTTTCAGGATTAATTCCCATATGCTGTAGCACTTTCACCCTACCAATGTTGCCATCATTAAAAGCAATAACAGCATCACTGAACCCTCCTCCAATCTTAGTGTCTTCATTCCAACAAAAACATTTTTTTGGTAAGCGAGTCCATATAAGATTACCGAACGACTCATTGGGATTTTCAGTCTGACCATGCAGACACTTCCTCAGTAATTCAGGATTTGTCAGGGCTCTGTAAATAGGCTTTATGATCTCGATGACTGCTGCTGGCATGGAATGTTTATGGCTGTATGAACTGTTTGAGTACTGGGCATTACGGTAAGTGCACATGAATAAAGTCCAGGAGGACAAAGGTGGTGTACTGGTTTTTCATCAGTTGGCAGTCTGTGGAAGAAGGTAGCTTGTACTGCCTGCTTCATTTTCAACAAACATTCAGTTTTATTTCTAGTGGCCATCCCATAATACTGCTGTAGTTCATCAATCATTTTGTCTGTCAGCCTGCCTCTTATGGTTTTACCATCAGAAAGTTTCTTGTCTCTCAAACTATGTTTCAACTTCCTCAACGTGATGCCCATCCTCTTCTGGACATGTCCAATACAAACACTTAACCTTTATAACACAGCAGTCCACAGCCTTCTGTATAAAAAATTACCGACTTTATTAGATCTTGAAGTAATGCATGTAAAAATTTTAACATTTTCATCCAGTGTAGATTATATTTAAAAAATAAAATAAAATACTTCCCATGTGAGTTTTCAGAAAATTGCAAATTTTACAATGAGATAAAAATCCAAAAATGTTAAAAAATATTTTTTTTCCTTTCTAACTCCATAAAGGTGGTTCTTGAAACTTTGGTATTAGCTGTCAAGATAATTTCATTCTATCTTCCAGTTAAGTTCCTTCAGTACCTCTGTGACACTGTCCCATAGGCCAAACAAACCTGTGACCATTCTGCTGCCCTTCTCTGTATATGTTCAATATTCCCTGTTATTCATATCTGGTACAGGTCCCACACACTTGAACAATATCCTAGAACTGGTTGCACGAGTGATTTGCTAGCAATCTCCTCTGTAGACTGATCCCTACAAAGTGCTATACCAAAGTATTTGTATGAGCTGGCCAATACCAGCAGTGACTCAGTGATATTATAGTCATAGGATACTATGCTTTTTCGTGTTGTGAAGTGTGTTTGTGAACATTAAAGAAAGTGGCCAATCTTTGCACCACTTTGAAATCTTATCAAGATCTGACTGAATATTTATGCAGCTTCTTTCAGGTAGTACTTCATTATAGATAACTGTATCATCTGCAAAAAGTGTGAGATTACTATTAATATTGTCTGCAAATGTGCAGCATGGACAGCAAGGGTCCCAACACACTTCCCTGAGGCACATCTGAAGTTACTTCTAAATCTGACAATGACACTCTATCCAAGATAACATGGTGTGTCCTCCCTACCAAAAATGCTCTCAGTCCAGTCACAAATTTCACTTGGTATCTCATATGATCGTGCTTTTGACAATAAACACTGTCCCGACCTTGCTGTGATCCAAAGCTTTCAGAATGTCATGTGAGAAAAGTGTTGTTGGGTTTCACATGATCGATGTTTTCAGAATCCATAGTGGTTTGCATTGGAGGACATTCTGTTCAATATACCTCATTCTGTTTGAGCTCAGAATATGTTCTAAGATTGTACAAAAAATCGATGTCAAGGATACTGGGCAGTAATTTTATAGGACATTTGTACTACCCTTCTTGTAGATGGGTGTGACCTGTGCTTTGTTCCAGGAGCTGGGCACGGTTTTTTGTTGGAGGGATCTACAATAGATTATAGTTAGAAGTGGTGCTAGCTCAGCCACACATTCAGTATTAAATCTTACAAGGATTCCATTAGGCCCTGCAGGTTTGTTCAGTTTTAACAATATCAGCTGTCTCTCAGCACCATTGACACTAATACTTATTTCATTCATCTTTTCAGTGGTGCAAGGATTAAATTTGGGCAATTCTCCTTTGGTTTTCCTTTGTAAAGGAACTTTTGAAAATGGAGTTAAGCATTTCACCTTTTGTTTTGCTACCCTCAATTTCAGTTCATGTTTCATTGGTTAGGGACTGGTTATTACCTTTGGTGTCACTAATAGCCTATACATGCGGCCAGAATTTCTTTGGGTTTTGTGAAATATCATTTCACAATATTCTGCTACAGTTTTCATTGAGAGCATCATGCATTGCTCTCTTGACAGCCAAATGTTTTTTGTTCAGCATCTCTCTACCCCATGCTTTGTTTTACATCTATTATGCAATAATCTCTGTTTCTTTAGAATTTTCTTTACAGTGACTGTATACTTTGAAGGTCCCCTCCCAGTATGGGCTGTTCTACTGGTCACATTTCTATCAAGTGCTTGGTCAACTATTCTTTCAAACTTGAGCCGGAGTTGCTCTAAATGCATCTGTCCTGTGTTGAAAAGTTTCAAGTTCCTTACTGAGATATGACACTACTGATTTTTTATCCAGTTTACTGAACATAATATCTATCTGCTTGTTTTAGTTGTCCTTTGTACATTCATAATCTTTGTTGCCACAACCGTGTCATGGTCACAGATACCAATTTCAATGTGGACATCCTCAAAGACGTCAGGTCTATCTGTTCCCATTAGATCCAATGTATTTCCATCGTCAGTGTGGTTCCTAACTATCTGTTCCAGGAAGTTTTCAGAGAAGGCTTTTAGTAAAGTATCACAGGATGTCTTATCATGCCCACCACTAATAAAACTGTAATTTTCCCAGTTAGCTATTGGATCATTAAAGTATCCATCAATAATTACAGCATGATTGGAGAACTTGGATACAGGTGAACTAATGTTTTCTCCAACGTTTTTGGTTACATCAGGAGATGAATATGGTAGGTGATAGAAGGATCCAATTATCATTTTGTGCTCACCCTGATACTGAGTCTTGCCCAAACAATCTCACTTGCACCTTCGATTTCTATCTCAGTGGATCGGAGTTTCTTGTCTGCTGCAGCAATACACCACCTTCATTTCCCATATGCCTATCCTTTCAATATACACTTAAATTTTCCCCAAAAATCTCACCAATATCAAATTCAAGTTTCAACCAGCTTTCTAAGGATTTTAATACTGTCACCTGTGGGAGGCATGTTTTTCGATCTTACACTGTTACTTCTGGGCTTCCTACAGCTGTCGTTATCTGGATTGAATGGAGAGTTGCCTAATGTAAAAAAACCATTGTCTGCACCTCACGCACAGTCAGCTAACTGAATAGCAGCCTCTGATGAGTAGTGCGCAGCTGACCGATTTAGGAGAACCCTATAGTTCTCAACCGTGCCACAAGTGCAGGAAGTCATAACCTAGATTATCACAGAACCTTCGAAGTCTGATTCACTCCCTTCACTCGACTCAGAACCAAAGGGTCACAATCAATTCAGGGAACAATGTTTGTGGTTTAAGTTAAATAGACTTTTTTCGATAGATTTAAAAACAACTTTCATGTTTACAGTTTTAAGTAGTTTTCATTAATCTCATTTTAATTTCCACATAGAAACCATAAATAGCTTTTCTTAGTTTGGAATTGAATGAAAATGATTGGTTTTTTCTGTGTTGTGCAGGATTTGTTGAAAAAACAAGAAGCATTGGAGTCTCGATTAAAAGAAACTATGAAAGAGCTAGAGAAACAAACAGCAGAACTGCAGCTGAAAAACCTGGAAAGAGAGAAGATGGCAGCTCAGCTGGGCTCGAGGGAGAGGGAACTGGAAGTATGCAAGCTGCAGCTTATGTAAGCAATGTTACAGTTTCATACTGTGTTTCTTATCCCACTTATTCAACTAAAATTATTCTTTGTATTAGCATCAATTCCAGTAGATGGAGATGCGGATTGTATGATCCCCTAAATTGTGAAAATGGTAGTTCACATTGTCCTCAGCATGCTTTTAAAAATTATTTTTGGCTTTAGTAAAAGAAAATAGTATTATTTTATTCAGCATAACGTAAATTTACAATAGTTGTTTAGCAGAATCATACACATTGCGTTGGTTGTTCCAAACAAGGTTAAAGTGAAATTGTGAACAAAATATTGACTCCTTGGTCAGCAGCATAAATAATTAATTTAAATAAAATTTGTTATTTTTAACGTTATAGTCAAAATAGTTCCCACTCTTTATTTTAGATAAAAGAATGGCGTAGATTTTAAAACATAACTACTACTGGAATTTTGTTGACAAAACTCATAACAAGTAAGTATTCGAGGCTAGTTCCTAATCAATTCCTAAGATGATATGTGGAAGTCTTCTCCATCGTATTTTTTTACAGAATGAATAACGTTCAGGAAAACTGTCAAATGGTCAGGTAATGTAGTGCGTAGGATAGGCTTATGTTGCTTTTTCATCCACAGTGCCATTTAAACTTTCAAGTAAGAATGTACAAAAGGTTGTAAATAATATGCATGATCAGTATTAATTTCATATGAACCACTGGTATTATATTTAAACTGAACTATTAAGTTTGCACTCCAACAAATAACTAATAACAAAGGGCAAGAAGATAAGCAAGAACAGCCCACAGAGCAACAGCAAAAATAAAGTGGAAATCAGTCACTCTCAGTGTTGAAGATTTGATGAATTAGGAAACAACCATTCTCCTATGTAGCCTATGCATTTCTGTAGCATAAGTGTTAGAGGATGAATGAGTGTCATGTGTATTTTGGAATTAGTTTGTCACACAGTACCGTAGTAAGCTTCCATCATCACACTGTGGCTACTTTAATTTCTGCCTCTTTCATTGCTATGGATTCTGCCACCAAGTTAATGGAACACAAGATATCAGTGTGTGTCAACCTTCTTTAAATTTTGTCCTGAGACTTAGTGTCCCAGGAGTAGAAACTGTTTCTTAGTGCACAGATTTTACAATGTTCAGTCAGAATATAAATTGACTGAGGCAGTAATGCCATGACTGGACATGTTGTTTCAGTTTCTACCTTTCCAGGGCTGTAACATGACATCACCACTGTAGAATGAGGTCCAGTTCTTGTGTGATGTTGTTGATGACTGAGATGTGTAGCTGTTACACTTTGTGGAATCCTGCTTCAACCTTATTCTCATTAGAAAGCCTTTCAGTATACCATTTGGACAGTGGGAACAGCTCAGTTTTTTAAATCCCTCCACAACATTGCAACTCAGTGAGTTATTAAGGCACATATAGTTATGTAGAAGGTAACAAACTAGTTGGTGTGGGGTGCGGATGTTCCATTTTGTGTCTTTCACCTGATTTTGTTTTAATGAGTCGATGCACACTGAAGATGCCATTTTCCTTCGATGAAAGCAGACTTCTCATTGTCTAGATTCTAAAAACCTGCAGGGTGATCATGAGATGTACAATAATCTATGAGAAGAAACAGATATGGGGTTGACACATGGAAGTTTGGGTCAGTCTGAGGAGCATGCTCGGATAGCCTAAGTGGTAAGGTGACTTCTTGTGATAAGTGTGAAATCTGGGTCTGGCACAAATTTTCATATATCGCTTTAGATAGTACGTCTACACCTCTTACAGTTAAGTTGAATTTCAGGAATAAAATTCAAGCATTGAAAAAAGAATGCTGGATATTGTTGGACTAAGGAGGAGAGGTCCTCAGCAGCAGTATTGACTTCTTGAAATCATCTATACAGTGATGTAGGTTAATGTCCCAGGTACCTCACTCTGTAGCCATTCACCATGGTGTACCCTCATTTTTGAGTACTTATACAAATATTGGGAATTTCACATGATGTTCTACAGCTTGGAACAAGAGATGTTTAATAGATTGGTTGCACACTGTGACAGATCAGGTACAAATCTCACATGTAAAAAGTTGTGCGTTCAAATCTCATCAGCTCCTAAAAAAATATTTATTGTTAAATATTTATCGAAATGGCTTTTGTCATTATTTTTGTTAAGTTAACTGAGTTAAATCTCATTTTTTTACATCTTTCCTTTGTCGCATCATTTTAATCACTGCAGTAACATTTGTAATTGGCCTCGTTTTTTCTTCCTGTCATTCTTTTTTCACTTGGAATCTTTAAGCTTTTATTTATCTATTTTAATATTTAAACATTTGAAACTACCAATGTATCAGTTAGAAAACAAAAGATGAAACAATATATTTATACTGACTGTGCAATGCTGTGAACTTCTTTTTCGTTAAAGATGTACCCTTTTTTATGTAATCATCAAACAAGCATTTGAAACATAAACTCTTAATTGCACTACAGACAAAGTAATGCACATAAAGATTTAAATGAAAGAAGGAATTATATATAAGATGAAATTCAAGCAAATTGAGGAACGGAAATAATGAAGACAATAACTGATAATATGTAGCAGACTTTTTCAGTTTTCCTATCTGCCTCTCAACACTTCCTTTATGTAGTGAGTAGCAATCTATCCATTACGTATTGTTATTCCACCCATGATTTTCCATCTCTAACTTCATTTTAGTATCATCGGTTTCCATTTGTTTATGGTATGCAGTGTGAAGATTTTGAAATTTGTGCAGTGTAATTTTAAGAATCCCTTAACAATAAGAAAAATATTATCAAAATTATTTTTGTGCAGTGAAATGAAAACATTGGTTCGTGATCAGCTGACTGCACTGCGGGAAGCTGTACGAGGTGGCCTGCCTCCAAGCCAGATACCTCCACCCAGTCTGGCAGTATCAGAAGAACAGCACAGACGACGTTTGCGCACCTCCTCTCCAACGTCCAGTGCAGATTCATCTCAGCTGAGTGTGTCACCCTCCTGGCACAAAATTAGCTCAATAACTCCACCACCGGACATCAGTGCCGATCCAGTCCGTACTCAGCCTGAACTCACTGATCTACCTGACAGCCAGGCATCAGTGACAATTGCCGGACCCAGAGTACCAGCAGGTAGACTGTAATGTCCTTCAAAACTGTATTTATATTTGGATTAAGTTGTTTGCTACAGCAATTCTGTACCATATTTTGTGAATTTAAGCTCGAATTTCGTACACCTTTTTTTGTGTTGCTGATTCACAGCTACTTTTCTCGCAGTTATTTCATGTGAGTGTTCAGTACAATAACCATAGTTAATTACAAACTAATCTGATGCATAAACACCGTATTATTACTATATTTCAGTGGTTTCTCAAATTATCATCTGCAAAATAGTGTTATTTTGCTGGAAAGTTTCCCACTAATCTTATTTTTGTCTAAGTCAGAACAGAACAATTAAGGAACTCTTTTAAAAATATGAATTTTCCTGCCCGTGTGTTGTCAAGTCGGAATCAGTTCTGCACAGTACCATAAAATTAAATACCTTTTTTGTTAATGAGAAACCTAGACATTAACACAACAAAGTGAATAAAAGGAACATTACCAAAGACAGAGAAACCAAAAGCATATGTGACACATCCAGTATAAGTTGGTGCTTAGTTGAAGAATTATCTACTATAACAGTAAAATGAACCATGAACCATGGACCTTGCCGTTGGTGGGGAGGCTTGCGTGCCTCAGCGATACAGATAGCCGTACCGTAGGTGCAACCACAACGGAGGGGTATCTGTTGAGATGCCAGACAAACGTGTGGTTCCTGAAGAGGGGCAGCAGCCTTTTCAGTAGTTGCAAGGGCAACAGTCTGGATGATTGACTGATCTGGCCTTATAACAATAACCAAAACGGCCTTGCTGTGCTGGTACTGCGAACGGCTGAAAGCAAGGGGAAACTACAGCCGTAATTTTTCCCGAGGGCATGCAGCTTTACTGTATGATTACATGATGATGGCGTCCTCTTGGGTAAAATATTCCGGAGGTAAAATAGTCCCCCATTCGGATCTCCGGGCGGGGACTACTCAAGAGGATGTCGTTATCAGGAGAGAAAAAACCGGCATTCTACGGATCGGAGCGTGGAATGTCAGATCCCTTAATCGGGAAGGTAGGTTAGAAAATTTAAAAAGGGAAATGGATAGGTTGAAGTTAGATATAGTGGGAATTAGTGAAGTTCGGTGGCAGGAGGAACAAGACTTCTGGTCAGGTGACTACAGGGTTATAAACACAAAATCAAATAGGGGTAATGCAGGAGTAGGTTTAATAATGAATAGGAAAATAGGAATACGGGTAAGCTACTACAAACAGCATAGTGAACGCATTATTGTGGCCAAGATAGATACGAAGCCCACACCTACTACAGTAGTACAAGTTTATATGCCAACTAGCTCTGCAGATGACGAAGAAATTGAAGAAATGTATGATGAAATAAAAGAAATTATTCAGATTGTGAAGGGAGACGAAAATTTAATAGTCATGGGTGACTGGAATTCGAGTGTAGGAAAAGGGAGAGAAGGAAACATAGTAGGTGAATATGGATTGGGGGACAGAAATGAAAGAGGAAGCCGCCTGGTAGAATTTTGCACAGAGCACAACATAATCATAACTAACACTTGGTTTAAGAATCATGAAAGAAGGTTGTATACATGGAAGAACCCTGGAGATACTAAAAGGTATCAGGTAGATTATATAATGGTAAGACAGAGATTTAGGAACCAGGTTTTAAATTGTAAGACATTTCCAGGGGCAGATGTGGACTCTGACCACAATCTATTGGTTATGACCTGTAGATTAAAACTGAAGAAGCTGCAAAAAGGTGGAAATTTAAGGAGATGGGACCTGGATAAACTAAAAGAACCAGAGGTCGTACAGAGATTCAGGGAGAGCATAAGGGAGCAATTGACAGGAATGGGGGAAATAAATACAGTAGAAGAAGAATGGGTAGCTTTGAGGGATGAAGTAGCGAAGGCAGCAGAGGAGCAAGTAGGTAAAAAGACGAGGGCTAGTAGAAATCCTTGGGTAACAGAAGAAATATTGAATTTAATTGATGAAAGGAGGAAATATAAAAATGCAGTAAGTGAAACAGGCAAAAAGGAATACAAACGTCTCAAAAATGAGATCGACAGGAAGTGCAAAATGGCTAAGCAGGGATGGCTAGAGGACAAATGTAAGGATGTAGCGGCCTATCTCACTAGGGGTAAGATAGATACCGCCTACAGGAAAATAAAAGAGACCTTTGGAGATAAGAGAACGACTTGTATGAATATCAAGAGCTCAGATGGAAACCCAGTTCTAAGCAAAGAAGGGAAAGCAGAAAGGTGGAAGGAGTATATAGAGGATCTATACCAGGGCGATGTACTTGAGGACAATATTATGGAAATGGAAGAGGATGTAGATGAAGATGAAATGGGAGATACGATACTGCGTGAAGAGTTTGACAGAGCACTGAAAGACCTGAGTCGAAACAAGGCCCCCGGAGTAGACAATATTCCATTGGAACTACTGACGGCCGTGGGAGAGCCAGTCCTGACAAAACTCTACCATCTGGTGAGCAAGATGTATGAAACAGGCGAAATACCCTCAGACTTCAAGAAGAATATAATAATTCCAATCCCAAAGAAAGCAGGTGTTGACAGATGTGAAAATTGCCGAACTATCAGCTTAATAAGTCACAGCTGCAAAATACTAACACGAATTCTTTACAGACGAATGGAAAAACTAGTAGAGGCCAACCTCGGGGAAGATCAGTTTGGATTCCGTAGAAATGTTGGAACACGTGAGGCAATACTGACCTTACGACTAATCTTTGAAGAAAGATTAAGGAAAGGCAAACCTACGTTTCTAGCATTTGTAGACTTAGAGAAAGCTTTTGACAATGTTGACTGGAATACTCTCTTTCAAATTCTAAAGGTGGCAGGGGTAAAATACAGGGAGCGAAAGGCTATTTACAATTTGTACAGAAACCAGATGGCAGTTATAAGAGTCGAGGGACATGAAAGGGAAGCAGTGGTTGGGAAGGGAGTAAGACAGGGTTGTAGCCTCTCCCCGATGTTGTTCAATCTGTATATTGAGCAAGCAGTAAAGGAAACAAAAGAAAAATTCGGAGTAGGTATTAAAATTCATGGAGAAGAAATAAAAACTTTGAGGTTCGCCGATGACATTGTAATTCTGTCAGAGACAGCAAAGGACTTGGAAGAGCAGTTGAATGGAATGGACAGTGTCTTGAAAGGAGGATATAAGATGAACATCAACAAAAGCAAAACAAGGATAATGGAATGTAGTCTAATTAATTCGGGTGATGCTGAGGGAATTAGATTAGGAAATGAGGCACTTAAAGTAGTAAAGGAGTTTTGCTATTTGGGGAGCAAAATAACTGATGATGGTCGAAGTAGAGAGGATATAAAATGTAGGCTGGCAATGGCAAGGAAAGCGTTTCTGAAGAAGAGAAGTTTGTTAACATCCAGTATTGATTTAAGTGTCAGGAAGTCATTTCTGAAAGTATTCGTATGGAGTGTAGCCATCTATGGAAGTGAAACATGGACAATAAATAGTTTGGACAAGAAGAGAATAGAAGCTTTCGAAATGTGGTGCTACAGAAGAATGCTGAAGATTAGATGGGTAGATCACGTAACTAATGAGGAAGTATTGAATAGGATTGGGGAGAAGAGAAGTTTGTGGCACAACTTGACCAGAAGAAGGGATCGGTTGGTAGGACATGTTCTGAGGCATCAAGGGATCACCAATTTAGTATTGGAGGGCAGCGTGGAGGGTAAAAATCGTAGAGGGAGACCAAGAGATGAATACACTAAGCAGATTCAGAAGGATGTAGGTTGCAGTAGGTACTGGGAGATGAAGAAGCTTGCACAGGATAGAGTAGCATGCAGAGCTGCATCAAACCAGTCTCAGGACTGAAGACCACAACAACAACTACAACAACAAACAGTAAAATAGCTTAATTTGTTGATATACAATGGATATGATATATCTGAAAAGTTCAAGCCCAGGTATGACGTTGAAGGGGAATTTGCTTCAAAGCCTGGGTCAAGGGACACTGTAAAATAATAAAGAGGATTTTATCTTTCTTTTGAAAGCAGAATGTCCCTTTAATGGATTTATTTTGAGCTAGGGGACATTATGAGAGGTTGAAGTCCATGTAATGCCAAGATATCTCAATGATTAACAAACTTTCTTGTTACCTTTCCCATAGAGGACTGTTGTAAAGGTACTCTAGAAGACTTGAGTTGCTTCTTCAAATTTTCTTGTTGAGAGATCAAAAGTGTAAACTTTTTTCACTAATTCACCTGAACAGTCTTCAAAAACATTATTGTTCTCTTGAATTACTGTTTCAACTTAATGCAGCGTAAAGCTCATAGTTCTTCTTTTATTGCCACATGCAGATTACAGTTATACCCATTCACAGTTTTGTTTGATGTCTACTGCCACCAGGTAAGCAGAAGTTTTTGAATATTATGTTTGGACATTTATCTTTTTGAAACTGGGCCCATTGTTCATATGCCAGAAAGCCAGTGGTCAAGAAGATTATGACTGCAGCTGTAAATAGGTTCAAATTGACTATTAAATTTGTCTGTCGATAATGTCAATATTTTTTTCCCATAATACTTTGAAATTGTGACTTTTTTGTTTTCAACAAGATTGCACTGTAAAAATAACAGACATGACTTTTATTTCCCACTGCATACCCAGAGCCACAGTAGCAATCATTTTGACAACTTATCATTTCTTTTTGCATTTATTTCATCTGGAAATACTGAAAATTCACAGCTGCATTGTAAGAGAGTGATTTGATGCTGCAATATATGATTTATGCTGAAGCGACATGGTATACTTACAGTGCTTGGGTCTGACTAAATCGTGATACAGATATTGAAAATGGCCTGTAAGTTGGCAGATCAGAAAGTAATTGAATATGTATAACAGTTTCAGAACAATAGTCTGTTGGTTGTCAAATTGAAAAGCTAATAGTGATACTTGAATTCCATAATGTGCGGAATCAAGTGAAGTACATCAGTGACTCCTGTAACAAGAAATCAAAACCAGTATATCATCCTCAGAGGGAAGATATTTGATAAAACAGATAAAGACAGTATGGAAAAGGTAGGTGTCAGTTACTTTCACTATATTTTGTGGACCATTCGGAATTTGGTAGAGGCAAGACAAAAGAGGTTTTGGATCAGATCACGAATGCACCCAGGAGGCTACACAAGCAAAACGTGTGTACATCAGACAGCGGGACCAACACCACTTTTGAAGGAAAATATCACAATTCTGTGCATAGATGATGCTATACTGAAGGATATAAAGCTGTGCACAGATACCGAAGACCAGAGGTATCTTGGAAACAATTGACATGTTTCTCTATCTGAGCTGGGAACACTTATTCCAGTTTTGTATGCCCTTATCTTTTTTGCACCAATGGAATTGAAATTGATAATTTGTCATCAGAAAACTGGAAGCTGCAGTTGATTTGCAATACTATGCCAAGGGGTGAATTGAGAGATATGAAAATTTTATGCTTTTACGGCTGGGAACAGAGACTAATAAAACTAAACCAGACAAGTCTATTTTGTGGTCAGAAGTTGGAAAACATTTCACTGAAAATCCAAAAGAACAGAAACCATTTTGATCCTGCAGCCCCTATGAATCAAGACACAAAGGAATTAAAGACATTAGGTGCCACTGTCAGCTAATGTCTTTAATTCCTTCATGTCTTCACTGAAAACTGTTCCCTGCATTACAGTCAAAGACAAAACATCACAATTGATGAACAGCTCTTTCCTACTGAAGCCAGGGGCTTGTTTATACAATACAAGGCTAATATGAGACCTGTAAGCTGGATAAATTTGGTATCAAATTTTATTTAGAAATAGCTTTATAAACCACCTGTTAACAGAATTATATGCTTGTGAGATGATGAAATCGAGCAAAGAATCAGTCCGTATCCGAATATGGTGTGTTTCTTTAAAATGGGAGTAAGTTATAAGTGACACTTTTTTTTTTGCTATCTCTGCACCTGGCCAAAATATTGATGAGTCAGACTACAAGTGTAAGACATTCTCACAGCAGCAATATGATATGCCACACAATACGTGATGCGACACACGATATGACGTAGAAGTAGCGCACATTGTTGGAGCACATAGAAGCGAAAGTTGAAATGACGTAGTGGTTCACGCTGGGACTACATCAATACAACAACAATACGATCCTCTGTTGTATTGTCCGCACAACCCCTTGATTGCTCCACACAACTGCATCATGTGATAACACGGGAGAGGAAATTTCAAGTCTCCTGGTGTACCTCAAACAGTTGTATTATGTAGTCGAAGCTACACCTGTCTCTG
The DNA here is from genome assembly GCF_023864345.2 of Schistocerca serialis cubense. Taxonomy (NCBI): domain Eukaryota; kingdom Metazoa; phylum Arthropoda; class Insecta; order Orthoptera; family Acrididae; genus Schistocerca; species Schistocerca serialis. The sequence continues at coordinate 290,161,351 of NC_064644.1, read as the reverse complement.
TATTTCATTTCTCAATTAAACCTTTAATTTTCGCATAAAAAATTAAAATCTACTTTTATTTTATTTTTTATTTGTGCATGCATTCTTTCTCATTCAATTTTGAGGAAACTTTTTGTAAAGAAAATTTATTTATTTTTGTCATATATTCTGATATCATAGCTTGATAATAAACTGGTTTTCTTTTCACTGTTGCCCATACTTATTATGATACTTCAAAATTGGATAAAACGCAGCACGTTTTGAAAAGTTTGCAGTGAAAAACATAATCTCTGGCGTGTCCACATATGATGGATTTTAGGTCCTACAACACTGTGTACTAAATGTAGCTAGCATATCGAAATTATTTTTAATTCTGGATGGACAGGCATATCTCTTTCCAGTCTCGAGTAAATACGTGAAGCAATTGGAAGTTTCGTGCGACAGCGCTGGCAGTGAGGCATCACACACCAGGCTATTTCTGGCTGCTGTGTCATGTTACTTGTAGTACTGTTTCTTTGGGAACATGAGTGCCACATTGATACCCGTCACAATGCACAAAATTTATGATAACGTGTTGTATCACATATTGTATCGCCTCAGTGAGAGCTGTGCCTAATGGATACAGTGAATCGTTTGACAAGAGAGATATCAATATCAGTAAGAATTTCGAAAGCATCACTATATGAAACTACTGTGATGAATCATGCTTTCAAAGTAAGAAAAATAATAATGTTCATGTTCTCAGTATGCCGCATTCAACTCTTAAAAATTGCAAATGATTTGAAATGTCTTTCAGAAACTATAAAATTTTTAATAAAACTAAGTATGGTGCAGGTATACTTCGCCAGATGACTGAGAAATATTCAGTTAAAGCTGATTCACAGAAACAACCAATAGAAGTGTTCTACAATATGTTTTACTTTGTTGGAATAAATGTACGTCCTTTACAGAACAGTTACAGGAAAAATTATCAACTGTAAGCAGTTTCTGCAGCATTGCAGAAAAGAACTAAGGCTTGAACATGGGGAAAATAGTTCCAAATAGTATTTACTGTAATCAACAGTGGGTCAAATAATGAAGACAAACCAATGAGTAAGGAACAAAGATGGCTCTGCAGTGTGTCAAAATGCAAGAACAGGATGCCTGACATGTGTGACACGTGACACCTGTAGAAAGCCTGTGTGTGTGAACTGTAGTAAAGTAATCTTGAAACAATGAATTTATTTCCATTCAGGTCTCCTCATTATCAGAGAACATAATTTTATTTTAGTAGTATGGATTCCCACTCACCATATAGAGGAGACATTGAGCTGTAGACAGCACAACAAAAAGGCTGCTACACGTTTGAACTTTCGGCCAAAAGGTCTTCTTCTAAAGTTGAAAACACACATGCACATTCACACAAGCTCAGTTCGCACATGACCACAGTCTGAGGGATCTTTCAAGGTAGCACATCATCCACTGGGCCTGATCATGGCAACTAATTGGAAATTTGTCTCGTCTTCATAGTTATGTGATTGATGGTAACATATTGCCTATTGCACAGAAATTGCTATGATGTAGGCATGTGCTAATGTATACAATTCTTTATGTTTCTTCTGTCAATGTACATCTAGATATGGTCTCAAATTTCTTGCTCCAGGGCATCATATGTGCAGCATCATATTAAATTCAAATGTACTGCAACATAAACATGATTTTGATATTGAAAGTTATCTGTTAGATGCATTTACTTCTCTTAACAACCAAATCTTTCTCTTTATTTATTCGGTTTTGTAATTTATTTTGTAGGCCGGATATCTCCTGAACACTTACCTGTGTCTCGTATGGTGTTCAGAAGCCTCAACCAGGAGGATTCTGGTGTTGGTAATGAAGCTTCCATCTCAAAGTCAATAGATGATGTGAGAGTGCTTCCGCTAACATCAGAAGAGGAGGTACAGTTTATCACTTACTATTAATAATAAGTATGCAGTAATTGTGTTACCTTGGCACTTGACATTTTGATTAAAGGGAAGAATAATGGATTGTGACTCACAACACTAAGCTGTTAAAAAGGTCTTCCTGAAGAGAGCCCTCTGTTTGTAATATCATAATGAGATATCTCAAAAAGAATGGCATCCTCAACACCAACTGGCAGGGTACCAAAAACATCCATCATATGAAACCCAATACATGCTTTTCTCACATAACGACATTAAAGCCATGTCCATGGCAATTGGGTGGATGCAGCATTTCCTGATTTTCATAAAACATTTGCCTCAGTACCATACCAATTTTTATGAACAGTGCATAGGGCATCAAACAAAATTTGTCACTGGAATGAGGATTTCTTGACAGGGAGAATGAAACCCAAGTACTACTTATCTGATAAGCAGACATTTAGTATTCAGTTCCATTAAGCCCAGCAGTGGTGGAACACTACATGCATCGTAAACTGTCACAATGGTTAGAGTCCGCAGGTAGAGGCACGTCAGGTAACAGTAGCTGAAAGAAAGAGATCACCATCTGGGGGACTTCCCATTACGGAAATTCCCATGACTGGCCAACAAAATCAGCAGTGCTACCATTCCAAACACCCTCGCTGGATGTAGGTGACATTATTCCTATTAAATCCCTATCTTCCATGTGCATGTCAAGTGGGGTTACTAAACAGCTTCTCACTTGAACTGGCAAAGAGGGCTAGAATCTGCCTACCCAGTATGGGGGAGCATGATGCAATGGAAGCAATTGCCAGGACCTGGGAGACATCAGTATGGGAGGCACTTAGAAGACATTCGAGACCACTGACGACAGTGGTGCCTGTTCTGGCACTTATTGCAAAGGCCCAGAGACTATTGGCAGCAAAAGCATTCTTGCAGAACGTGGCAGGTCCAATGATTCAATCGTTGGTGAAGCCAGGTTGATGTATACAGGTGTGACCCGCAGCTAGTGGTAAAAGCGGGCCAAGCGGCTATCCCCTGTGACCTGGAAGTGGGGGTAGTGAAGTCCAGATTGATCTGCACTGGATATCTGGGAACCTGACTGGATATATTGCAGAACTTGTGGAAGAACTGGATTACGCCTAAACGTCTTAGCTATGTTCTGCAAATTTATTGAAACTCATAAAGCCATTGTCCAGTTGGTTGTGTAACTGAAAACAAACAATGTCATGGCACTCATATTCAGAATGCGGACTTGCCAGAAGGTGAGACAGCACCTGCTATCAAAAATCTTAATTGCATAACTTTTTAAACACTACATGGAGGCCAGTGCCATGCCAGCCTCATTTTATATCAATTACATTAGTTTTTCCTCCACGAACTTTGTTTCATAAAGCATAAATTGTGGGAAAATTACAGATATGTTGACACAAAATTGAGTGGAAATTAACATTATAAACATGGGAAATTTGATGGGAGCAACAAAGGGTGTAGTAAATGGAGGGAAAATATTAATTCCGGAAACATAAAAGCAGGGTTATAATGTATATTGACACAGTCCCAACTTCATGTTCAAGACCAATATCTTCCATAAGTTTTCACCAAGAGGCAACCAAAAATATGCCTTCGCTAGACTGATATTTGAGAATTGTTTATTTCCCAAAAATTTAGACAAGTGTTTATCTGTATAAAGGGTCATTCTGTGTCAAGTCAACACAATTTTGACCAAAAATTTACCTTTACCTCTCAGATTTTAATGAAACTTTGTGTACCCAGTGTCCCCAAACAGTTATGTATGAAAACCATAAAATCTCTTTTTTTCCATAGTTTAATTAAAAATTTATGAAGCCTTGAATCTTAAAATTTTCGTTATAAATTTCTACACCCTGGAGTAGTAAATTGCCATTTTCTCCTGAACCAGATGAGATACAGACCTGCAAAATGTGTCATTTTAAAGCTCTTTATAGAGGCTTTCATTTGGCATGCAACATGATGGTGTTTATATTACAATCATTTAAAAAAATTATTTAAATTTGAATTTTATGAAAAAGCCATATTTTAAAAATTTTAAAAAAAAATCACAAAATTTCCTTGCACTATACTCTTACACCTCGGAAAGTTTCATTTTGGGATCATCATGGGATCAGGTCATACTACAAGAATTAAAGCTGGTGTATTAACACATGCCCGAATCACGTCAGGTGAGACGTATGACACCACATTGCAAATTGTGCCACTACATCATAAAATTTGTGGCATCCTGTGTGAACAGTAGCTCACAGTGTCCCTGCAGAATGTTAATTTATGTGTACCTCTGTTTGCCTTTTGAACACACTGATGTATTTTTTAAATTCTACATTCTTCCTATTTGATTTTAGTAACTTTCAACACATGTTATGAAAGACCTAAAAATTGTGTTCTAGCAGCCCCCTGTGATACATACATGTGTGTGTGTGTGTGTGTGTGTGTGTGTGTGTGTGTGTGTGTGCGCGCGCACACCATTCACCAAAATTTGAAAATACGATGCGCGTGCGCGCGCAGGCAGAGGTGCGCACGCACACCATTCACCAAAATTTGAAAATACGAGGTTGAACTCGGTAACAAATGGAGAAATATAGCCATATACACATTGTCTTGCAAAGGTTCTGTGCAATCCACCATCAATAGATTGGCAGTTGGGAGACTAATTCATGCTCTGGGGATAAGAAAATCAAGACCATACTTCAGAAGGCATTCGAAGAAGAGCTGAAAGACGATGTCACCTTTCGACAGTGGATTTCTGTGGATGGGTGTAAATTAAAACATAACAAAAATCAACTAAAGAGTTCATCAATTTATTTGGAAGTAAGCTATCTTGGTCCATCATGACTTTATTGCAAAACAAAGTTAGTGAACTGCTTAAAGATGTTGACTCTGAAATTATTGGTATATCAGAGCACCACTTAAATAATTTGACAATTCGGGGGCTTCCTTTACCAGGATACAGATTAGCTGGCTGTTTTTCAAGGAGTTCCTTGCAGGGTGAGGGAGTGGCTATGTACATAAAAAACAGTATTTCATTTGAGTCCATAGACGTATTATGGCACTGCACTGAACAGATATTTGAATGTTGTGCAGGGGCAGTTGAATTTAGTGAAACTAAACTTCTAATTGTTGTTGTTTATAGGTCCCCTAATTATGACTTCAGAGCATTTCTGCTCGAGCTAGAGAGGGGTCTAGATTCATTTTGTAGGAAGTGCCATAAATTAGTTACATGTGGTGAATTCAATATAAATTTTGTATATGATGGTGCAAGAAAAAGGATGTTGGTAGATCTCATAAATTCATATGATCTGATGCATGTTGCGTTTTTTTCTAACTAGGGTGCAGGGGAACAGTAGCACTGCCATAGACTATCCATTCTTCAGTATTAGATGGGCATTCTGTTAGCAAAAGAGTGAATGGCCTTTCAGACCATGATGCACAAATTTTAACACTAAAAGGCATTAGTACTGAAACAAATGTCGTATTGAATTACAAACTATGTAGGAAAGTTAATCCAAAAGCAGTAGAAAGTTTTTTAAACCATGTCAAGGAACAAGAGTGGCAGGATGTTTATAGTGCTGATAACATAGGTGATAAGTATAATGCTTTCCTTAACACATGTCTCATGCTCTTTGAGAGTTGCTTTCCTTTAGGACATTCTAAATGGGGTACTAGCAGTAATAGGCAGCCCAGGTGGCTGACTAGTGGGATAAGGATATCTTGCAGAACAAAGTGGGAATTACATCAAAATGTTAGAAGTAGTCACAATCGTGCTACAGTAGCCCATTACAAACAGTATTGTAAGGTGCTTAAAAATGTTATTAGGAAGGCAAAGAGTATGTGGTACGCAAATAGAATAGCTAATTCACAGGATAAAATTAAAACCATATGGTCAGTTGTGAAGGAAACGTCTAGTCAGCAGCACAAGATCAACTATATAAAGTAAGTTCTCAGTAAAAATATTTTTGTTACTGATAAATCAGATATGTGTATACAGTATTTAACAATCATTTTCTGAGCATTGCTGGTGAATTAAATAAAAATTTAGTTTCTACAGAGAATCATATAACTTTTTTGGCAAATGCCTTTCCGAGATTGATGTCTGAAATACTCCTCTGTGATACAGACAAGAGGGAGATTGAGTCAATAATTAAATCACTGAAGACTAAGGACTCTTGTGGTTATGATGGCATGCCTGGCAGAATATTAAAGTACTGTGCTGCACATGTTAGCCCTGTATTTAGCCATATTCGTAATTTTTCCTTTAGGAATGGTAAGTTTCCTGAACTATTAAAGTCCTCAGTCATAGAGCCGCTTTATAAAAAGGCAGAAAGGGATAATGTAGATAGTTTTAGACCTATTTCTATGCCATCAGTGTTTGCAAAAGTTATTGAAAAGGCTGTGTATGTAAGGATAATTAATCATTTTATATCAAATAATTTGCTATCAAATGTACAGTTCGGCTTTAAAGTCGTTCAGCAACAGAATATGCTATGTTGTCTTTTCTCTGTGAGGTATTGGATAGGTTAAACAAAAGGTTTCGAATGCTTGGCTTATTTTTTGATTTAACTTAGGCATTTGGTTGTGTTGATCACAAAATATTGCTCCAGAAGTTGTAACATTACAGAATACAGGGAGTAGCTCACAGTTGGTTCACCTCTTACTTTAGCAACAGACAGCTGAAGGTGATTATTCACAATGTTGAGAATGGCTGTGATGTGTGGTCTGAGTGAGGTACAGGCAAGTGGGGGGTGCCCCAGGGATCAGTGTTAGGGCCACTCCTGTTCCTTATTTATGTAAATGATATGCCCTCTAGTATTACGGGTAACTCTAAAATATTTCTGTTTGATGATAACACTAGCTTGGTAGTAAAGGATGTTGTGTGTAACATTGGCTCGGTTTCAAATAGTGCAGTTCATGACCTAAGTTCATGGCATGTAGAAAATAAACTAACGCTAAATTACAGTAAAACTCAGTTTTTACAGTTTCTAACACACAATTCAACAAAACCTGACATTTTAATTTCACAGAATGGACATTTGATTAGTGAAACTTACCAATTCAAATTTCTAGGTGTTCAGAGAGATAGTAAGCTGTCGTGGAAAGCCCACATTCAGGATCTTGTTCAATGACTTCTTGCAGCCATTTTTACTATTCAAACGGCATCTGATGTGAGTGATAGTTCAACATGAAAATTAGTCTACTTTGCTTATTGTCATTCGCTTATGTCATATGGTATTATATTTTGGGGTAATTCTCCCCATTCTAAAAGGATATTTTTGGCTCAGGAACAGGCAGTTCGGGCAATAAGTGGTGTAAGTTCACGAACCTCTTGTCGACCCCTGTTCACAAGTCTGGGTATTTTGACATTGGCCTCTCAATATATATATTCCTCACTGTAATTTCTTGTTAACAATATTAGCTTATTCCCAAGAAGCAGCTTTGACTCAGTTAATACTTGGCAGAAATCAAACCTGCATTTGTATCGGACTTCCTTAACTCTTGTGCAGAAAGGTGTGCAGTATACTGCTGCAACCATTTGCAATAAGCTACCACTCAAATTCAAAAATCTTAACAGTAACCCATGCGCTTTCAAATATTAACTGAAGAGTTTCCTCATGGGTCACTCCTATTCTGTCGAGGAATTCCTTGAAAAATTAAGCTGATTCTTGTTGTATTGTTGATTGCGTTTACTTAAACTTATGACTTGACTATTTTCATATTCGTAAACATTTATTTTTATCTGCTTTTATGTTGTAGTTTCACGTACTGACACATTCCAAGACCTTGGAGATTTGTTCCTCATTTTGGTTCTACGGAACTTGACGTGTAAATAAATATTTTTTTTAGAAAAACTAAGTTCTTTTATGAAACACATTATAGAAAGCCTACAAGATTCGCAGTTTTCTGTGTATTGCGATTTTTCTGAGAACTACTCATTTTTGATGCAGGATGAGGTCCAGAGGTATCATTGGACAAGTCAGCAAGCCACTGTTCACACATTTGTTGTGTACTACAAAGGAGAAACAGAAAGAGAGTATCTCAGTTGTGTTGTTATTTCAGACTATCTTGAACATAACGCTGTAGCTGTGTTCTGCTTCCAGATGACTCTCATTGAATTCTTGAGAAAGCACTTTGAACCTAAGAAAATTACTAATTTTCTGATGGTGCTGCTGCTCAGTACAAAAACAAGAATTTTTTAAAAAAATCTTTGTTTTCATCAAACTGATTGTGGCGTAGAGGCTGAATGGAATTTTTCAGCAACTGCTCATGTGGTCGAGTTGGTGGCACAAAAAGACATTGGCAGCATGAGAATGTTTGCAACATCCATAGGAGGCTCAAATTCTTACACTTCGGCAGCTTTATCAAATGGGCCATGGAAAACATCTCAGGAATACATTTTACATTTGTAACTTGGGACCAATACATAGAGACAGCTACATTTTTAAACAGTCGCTCAGCAAAGGTTTAACAATTTCAGTGGCTCAAATGGTTCATGCATTCACTCCTGTAGTTTCAGACAGCAAAAATCTTTGTCAAGATATTCTCATATGGCTCAAAGTTCATTTCAACAGTTGATCGTCAAACCCCAAGAAATACTGTCATTGACAGGTAGAAACGGGTACATAACTACAGTATATAAAAACAAGTAGTGGCTTGTATACATTTTGGGGAAATATGAAGAACAACTAAAGGTGACACTTCTTAATCCATGTGGTTCATCTCCTTCTTTTGCATATCCCGAGAAGCCAGATGTTATGTGGATTCGTGTGGTGGATGTTCAGTGTAAGATGAACTTAGTGACTCCAACAGGCTGAATGTGCACCTTGCCTGAAAATGACATGGTCAAAAGCAACAGAGCCTTTACAGTTAATTCTAATTTATAAGAAGTTGTGATAGACACAGCTGTTCATAAATGTCAGTGTTTTTAAATTAATTTGGTGATTTTGTAATGTAGAACCTCTGTGAAAGTCGTTTTTCACACAACACATGGAAATTGACCCCCCATGAACCATGGACCTTGCCGTTGGTGGGGAGGCTTGCGTGCCTCAGCGATACAGATAGCCGTACCGTAGGTACAACCATAACGGAGGGGTATCTGTTGAGAGGCCAGACAAACGTGTGGTTCCTGAAGAGGGGCAGCAGCCTTTTCAGTAGTTGCAAGGGCAACAGTCTGAATGATTGACTGATCTGGCCTTGTAACAATAACCAAAACGGCCTTGCTGTGCTGGTACTGCGAACGGCTGAAAGCAAGGGGAAACTATGGCCATAATTTTTCCCGAGGGCATGCAGCTTTACTGTATGATTAAATGATGATGGCGTCCTCTTGGGTAAAATATTCCGGAGGTAAAATAGTCCCCCATTCGGATCTCCGGGCGGGGACTACTCAAGAGGATGTCGTTATCAGGAGAAAGAAAACTGGCGTTCTACGGATCGGAGTGTGGAATGTCAGATCCCTTAATCGGGCAGGTAGGTTAGAAAATTTAAAAAGGGAAATGGATAGATTAAAGTTAGATATTGTGGGAATTAGTGAAGTTCGGTGGCAGGAGGAACAAGACGTTTGGACAGGTGACTACAGGGTTATAAATACAAAATCAAATAGGGGTAATGCAGGAGTAGGTTTAATAATGAATAGGAAAATAGGAATGCGGGTAAGCTACTACAAACAGCATAGTGAACGCATTATTGTGGCCAAGATTGATACGAAGCCCACACCCACTACAGTAGTACAAGTTTATATGCCAACTAGCTCTGCAGATGACGAAGAAATTGAAGAAATTTATGATGAAATAAAAGAAATTATTCAGATAGTGAAGGGAGACGAAAATTTAATAGTCATGGGTGACTGGAATTCGAGTGTAGGAAAAGGGAGAGAAGGAAACGTAGTAGGTGAATATGGATTGGGGCTAAGAAATGAAAGAGGAAGCCGCCTGATAGAATTTTGCACAGAGCACAACTTAATCATAGCTAACACTTGGTTTAAGAATCATGATAGAAGGTTGTATACATGGAAGAACCCTGGAGATACTAAAAGGTATCAGATAGATTATATAGTGGTAAGACAGAGATTTAGGAACCAGGTTTTAAATTGTAAGACATTTCCAGGGGCAGATGTGGACTCTGACCACAATCTGTTGGTTATGACCTGTAGATTAAAACTGAAGAAACTGCAAAAAGGTGGGAATTTAAGGAGATGGGACCTGGATAAACTGAAAGAACCAGAGGTTGTACCGAGTTTCAGGGAGAGCATAAGGGAACAATTGAAAGGAATGGGGGAAAGAAATACAGTAGAAGAAGAATGGGTAGCTCTGAGAGATGAAGTAGTGAAGGCAGCAGACGATCAAGTAGGTAAAAAGAAGAGGGTTAGTAAAAATCCTTGGGAAACAGAAGAAATATTGAATTTAATTGATGAAAGGAGAAAATATAAAAATGCAGTAAATGAAGCAGGCAAAAAGGAATACAAACGTCTCAAAAATGAGATCGACAGGAAGTGCAAAATGGCTAAGCAGGGATGGCTAGAGGACAAATGTAAGGATGTAGAGGCTTATCTCACTAGGGGTAAGATAGATACTGTCTACAGGAAAATTAAAGAGACCTTTGGAGATAAGAGAACCACATGTATGAACATCAAGAGCTCAGATGGAAACCCAGTTCTAAGAAAAGAAGGGAAAGCAGAAAGGGAAGGAGTATATAGAGAGTCTATACAAGGGCGATGCACTTGAGGACAATATTATGGAAATGGAAGAGGATGTAGATGAAGATGAAATGGGAGATATGATACTGCGTGAAGAGTTTGACAGAGCACTGAAGGTCCTGAGTCGAAACAAGGCCCCCGGAGTAGACAACATTCCATTGGAACTACTGACTGCCTTGGGAGAGCCAGTCCTGACAAAACTCTACCATCTGGTGAGCAAGATGTATGAAATAGGCGAAATACCCTCAGACTTCAAGAAGAATATAATAATTCCAATCCCAAAGAAAGCAGGTGTTGACAGATGTGAAAATTACCGAACAATCAGTTTAATAAGCCACAGCTGCAAAGTACTAACACGAATTCTTTACAGACGAATGGAAAAACTAGTAGAAGCCGACCTCGGGGAAGATCAGTTTGGATTCCATAGAAATACTGGAACACGTGAGGCAATACTGACCTTACGACTTATCTTAGAAGAAAGATTAAGGAAAGGCAAACCTACGTTTCTAGCATTTGTAGACTTAGAGAAAGCTTTTGACAATGTTGACTGGAATACTCTCTTTCAAATTCTAAAGGTGGCAGGGGTAAAATACAGGGAGCGAAAGGCTATTTACAACTTGTACAGAAACCAAATGGCAGTTATAAGAGTTGAGGGACATGAAAGGGAAGCAGTGGTTGGGAAGGGAGTAAGACAGGGTTGTAGCCTCTCCCCGATGTTGTTCAATCTCTATATTGAGCAAGCAGTAAAGGAAACAAAAGAAAAATTCGGAGTAGGTATTAAAATCCATGGAGAAGAAATAAAAACTTTGAGGTTCGTCGATGACATTGTAATTCTGTCAGAGACAGCAAAGGACTTGGAAGAGCAGTTGAACGGAATGGATGGTGTCTTGAAGGGAGGATATAAGATGAACATCAACAAAAGCAAAACGAGGATAATGGAATGTAGTCGAGTTAAGTTGGGTGATGCTGAGGGTATTAGATTAGGAAATGAGACACTTAAAGTAGTAAAGGAGTTTTGCTATTTGGGGAACAAAATAACTGATGATGGTCGAAGTAGAGAGGATATAAAATGTAGACTGGCAATGGCAAGGAAAGCGTTTCTGAAGAAGAGAAATTTGTTAACATCGAGTTATAGATTTAAGTGTCAGGAAGTTATTTCTGAAAGTGTTTGTATGGAGTGTAGCCATGTATGGAAGTGAAACATGGACGGTAAATAGTTTGGACAAGAAGAGAATAGAAGCTTTTGAAATGTGGTGCTACAGAAGAATGCTGAAGATTAGATGGGTAGATCACATAACTAATGAGGAAGTATTGAATAGGATTGGGGAGAAGAGAAGTTTTTGGCACAACTTGACCAGAAGAAGGGATCGGTTGGTAGGACATGTTCTGAGGCATCAAGGGATCACCAATTTAGTATTGGAGGGCAGCGTGGAGGGTAAAAATCATAGGGGGAGACCAAGAGATGAATACACTAAGCAGATTCAGAAGGATGTAGGTTGCAGTAGGTACTGGGAGATGAAGAAGCTTGCACAGGATAGAGTAGCATGGAGAGCTGCATCAAACCAGTCTCAGGACTGAAGACCACAACAACAACAACATGGAAATTGAAAATTTTGCAACATGTGAACCCATGATGATCCCAAAATGAAACTTTCAGAGGTGTAAGAGTATTGTGCAAGGAAATTTTGTGATTATTATTTTTTTCAGAATTTTAAAAATACTATTTTTTTTTAGAAAATTAAAAATTAAAGCTTATTTATTTTTAAAAAATGTAAATTTTAATGTGGTCGTATTGAATACCAAATGAAAGCGCATCTAAAGCGTTTTAAAATGACACATGAAGGTGTGTATATTGCCGGGTTCCACAGAAAATAGCAATTTACTATTCAAAGGTGTAGCAATTTTTAACAAAAATTTGAAAATTCAAGGGTTAATAAATTTTTAATTAAATCATGAAAAAATTAATGGTTTTCATAACTGTGTATGGATACTAGGTACACATAGTTTCATCAAAATTTGAGAACTACAAACTTAATCAGTGTGTTGATTTGACATGGAATGACCCTGAAGTAAGAGATAAGAAACTGTATTCACTTGAGCATTAATTGTTTGGTTAAAGTACCCCTACAACCAACTAAAGCCTCCTTCCCGCTGCCCCAAGTCTCCTGAGCACACTACCATGAAGCCTGCTGAGTGGGAAACAGAACTTGTGATTGCTGTAGTCTGTCTAGTTCAACCTTAACCTCTTACTTAATGGCCAATGGAATTGGGTGGGCTCTGCATAATCTGGGACTTACTGTAGGCTTCAAGACAATGTGGGCTTGAATGTCAACTGCTTTCCCCGAACATGGCTCAGTGGTGCAAATTGGATATGAAGTGTATCAGTGGCAGCACAGGTTACAACTGAACGGGCACCGATGAGATGGAGAGTGCATTTCATGAAGTAATGAAAATCCAAAAGTGGGATGTGTGGCAGCATTATATATATTCTCGACTGACAGATCTGCCACAACCAGAAATGGCGATGTCTGGGACAACTAGTGATAATTGACTGTCAGTTGCATATGCCCTAGAAGGGACGCCTCATGGTGGCCATACACCCACAACTTTGATTGTAATTCACTGAGTGGGGGAGTGCCCATACTAAAATTTTTATACTAATCTGTAACTCAGACTGAGACAGAGGTATTTAAAAGAAAAGTTGCTGGAATATCTTGCACTGCTGCATATAACAAAGTTCTACATGGTACCAGAACCTGATCCTGACCTGAAATATTTATCATCAATTTTAATGGGTTGGTGTCACTGCCTGGTGCCTGCTGTGCTACAGCAAACTTCTGTGATGTGACCTCTGTTAAACACTTACAACACTCATATCCATTATGTGGACATCTCCATTTGTGATACAAGGAAAACCAGTCTGATCAACTGAGAAGCAAAAATGTAGCACTGCAAATGGCACTAGGTACAAGCACAAGATTGACGAGAACACTGCTAAGTGGTCATCGCTGAACTTGTTTACCACTTTAGAGCTTGTTACGGAAACCCAAACAGGGTGGAGTTCCTCCACGCCCACACCAGCGTGATGGCCAACACAAAAGGTCCACTGCCATCTCTGCATATTGGTTAGTTTTCACTAAGTGAGGTCTCACAGGATGTGGGTAATGCGATGTTTACGTAAGTCTGCTTATGATTAATCATTAATACGCACTCACCTGAAGATAGATTGGGTCAGAAGTTGAACAAAGAGTATCAGTTTGAAGGGCACAGGAAAAAACAGTGCCAAGGCAAGGGTGCGGGGGAAAAAACCTCTGCAATAGTTGGGTCACATTGTAAGAGCAGTAGCCGTTTTCTTACTGCCTTAGACAGGTCATGCAGAGGTAGATTTTGTTAGTAGTGGGTAACATGCAGGCAGATACCTTTGCTATTGTGAAGCAGTGTTACTCGGCATCTGCAGTTGGATACAGGTGTTGGCTTCTCAATCAGCATCAGCGTACCTGTAACAGTTGGGTTCATCATCTGTTAGTGTCCAATAGGTCATATATTGGATTATTAGTGTAGGGTAGCATTGGCGGTTTGTTTGTGTGTTAGTGTGTGAGCTTTCAGCTTCCATAGGGTAGCCTGTTGGTCAGCTGTGATAGCAGTTGGCATATCCAGTCAGTATGGCTTATGTGCAGGGGCTTGCCGATGTTGTTGCTTGTGAGTCTGTCTTAGCTTGCCATAGATGTTTATGCCCTAGCTAGCAATGTCTTTGGCCACTTTTGCTCCCACTTATGGTTGAGATCATAGTTTCTCATAGTAAGGACCGTTCGAGCATCTTGAGTTCCTGTTTATGGAAACCCAATGCACTGTGTTGTTATGACTTTGTGCCAGATGTGGAATGTGGAAGTCCACTGGAAAAAGTTTCTTGTGCTACATCCAAAATTTCAAATACACGTGCAAATCAACCAGGAAGGAGTTAGCCTGTCATAAAGCCTGTGTGTGGATATCCTTAATATTCTTATTTAGTGGGTAAGCGAATCACTACATCCACATGTGATTTACCACCCTCACATGTAAATCCACAGTCTAAGATGCATAACTTACAGCACGTGATTTGCGATGTTGTAAGAATTGTAGCCTTTCCAGTACTACATGTATTTTGTTGGAAAAATCTGCAGATAATAAAGATAATACATCAGACAACTGTAACACCTACAGATTAGACAAGGGGCTAAATTCTGAACCAAGTAATATAACTGAGGACTCTTAGAGACCAAACAGGGCTGTTGGTGATCGGGAGGTTTAATCTCACATGCCTGAAAATGCAGTGCAAAGTGCTTTTTGTTGTGACTCGCCGATTATTCAAAGTGCCGCCGCGCAATTACGCACGTCCTCTACGTACGGCACTGTCTGTCAGCCATGCAGCATCTGCGCCACCTAAGCGGCCAGCCGAGCAGCGGCCGCTAGACTGAGACTCAGTGTTTAATCAAATGCTGACTTGTTCACAGGTCCACTTACTCAGTGACTTATATGTGTTGTTGTGTTGTCCGAAATATATGTGTTAAATTTGAAGATTTAAGAATTGCCGTTGACTCACAGGGTTCCATGGCTACTGTCGAGCAGCTCTTGCAAAATCTCCTTGAACAGCAAACGCTTCTAACAGCAGCGATTCGCGATTTTGTCGCAGTGTCAAATGCGGGGCATTTCTCGTCGTCGGCTGTACCCCCTTTTCCACCTTACGACGAGACGACGGAAGACTGGTCTGATTATGAAAAACGTCTTCGACAGCACTTCTTGGCATTTCATGTCACGGACGAACAACCATGTAAGTCTCTGTTCCTTTCCTGGATTTCACCTCAAATGTATCGGTTGTTGTCGCAATTGGCTCCTTTGAAGGATCCTGCGTCTTTGTCCTTTGCTGAAATGTGCTCCCTTCTATCTGTCTATTTTCAAAAGCAAACGCATGTGGTAGCCTCTCGTGTTGCCTTTTATCGTTCTCAAAAACAACCAAATCAGTCCTATCGCGCTTGGGCTGCTGAACTTCACGGCCTCAGTCGAAAGTGTCAATTTGTTACTGACGTTCACAAAGAATCCTATGCCGATTCCATGGTACGGGATGCTATTATCTGGTCGGCGCTCGACAAAGAAGTTCGGCAACGTGCCCTTCAGTTGGCGAATCCGACTCTAGATGAAGTTCTCTCCATTGCGCAGTCTTTTGAAATTTCTCGCGCCGCTGGGGCGCAATTAGAAGCGTGGGGAGACGTCCGGGAAATACAACCTCTGTGCACTGTTGACGACGCGTGCGGCGCGTCCCCGCCGGCTGACGTGGCCGCAGTACGCTCCCACGCGCAGCCTCGGCCTAGCCGTAAACAACCCACTAAGAAACTGCAGCAAACTCCCCGGCAACTTCCTTCATGTCCGCGGTGTTTTACGAAACATTCACGCGAGGATTGTCCCCAACGTTGGGCTGTGTGTCACAATTGCAAAAAGAAAGGTCATGTGGCTTCTGTTTGTAAATCCGACCGCATACACGATGTTCATGAACATGACGATGATTCTGATTCTGTGTTGTCTGTCAATTGCACTTCTTCCCTTTCAGGGAAGTTATTCCTCACTGTCCAAATCCTTGGTCGAGATGTTTGCATGCAAGTGGATACCGGTTCTGCTGCCACTACAATTAATTCTCAGACGTATCTTCAGCTGGGTTCTCCACTCCTGTCCCCTGTCACTCGGGAATTACGGACGTACAATAAACAGAAGATTTCTCTCTTGGGACAGTTTAATGCTGAGGTATCTTACAAATCCGTCGTTGGCACTGTTCCCATATTTGTGGTTGACCAGAGCAACGCAGAAAATCTTTTTGGTTTCGATGCCTTTCGCGTTTTTGGGTTCTCCATAGATGACTCTGTCAGTATTGTCTCTGACGCTATTCCTTATGCTCAACTGGATTCCTTGTCGACGACATTTTCGTCCCTTTTTTCTCCTGGGTTAGGCCGTGCAAACGACTTTGAAGCTCATATCACGCTCAAACCTACTGCTCGGCCTAAGTTTTTTCGGGCTCGGCCCATTCCTGTGGCCCTTCGTGATCGGGTAAAACAGGAGTTGGATCGTCTCACTGCTTCAGGGGTCTTGCTTCCTGTCACTTCCAGTGAGTGGTCCTCTCCTGTCGTTGTAGTTGCTAAGCCCAATGGTGATATTCGTCTCTGTGGCGATTTCAAAGCCACTGTAAATGCTCAATGCCTCATCGACACTTACCCTATGCCCCGTCCTGAAGAACTGTTCACTAAACTCGCTGGAGGACAGTATTTTTCTAAAATTGACCTGTCGGAAGCTTATCGTCAACTTCCTCTCGACGCTGCTTCCCAGCAGTTTCTGGTCCTTAACACGCCTTTAGGCCTCTGTCAATACCAACACTTGCCATTCGGGGTTGCTAGTGCCCCTGCTCTTTTTCAGCGATTCTTGGAACAATTATTGCTCCCTGTCCCGGGGTGTATCAATTACATGGACGACATAGTTGTCACTGGCTCCACCACTGAAGAACATCTTCAAAATCTCCACACACTTTTTAATGTCTTACAGACTGCCGGTCTTAAGTGTAATCTTCAGAAATCACAATTTTTTCAGGCATCTATCACGTACTTGGGGTTTCAACTCTCTCGGGATGGTATTCGTCCGCTTCAACACACTGTTGCTGCGATCGATGCCCTTCCTCGCCCTACATCTGTTAAGGAACTGCAGACCTTCTCGGGGAAAATAGCATACTATCACAAGTTTTTACCATCTGCGGCGTCGGTGGCTCAGCCGTTGCATCACCTGTTGCATAAAAACGTGCCTTTTCACTGGTCCGCGTCATGCGACGCGGCTTTCCGGAAATCAAAGACTATGCTGAAACAGGCCCCGTGCCTGGCTACTTATCGACCTGGCCAACATCTTGTTCTTGTCACAGACGCCTCTCAATATGGGGTCGGTGCAGTCCTTGCGCACCGTTTTTCTGACGGTTCGGAACAACCCATCGCTTATGCCTCCTAAACGCTCACGGATGCCCAACAAAAATATTCTCAAATTGAGAAAGAAGCTTTGGCCATCATTTATGCTCTTCATAAGTTTGGTGTTTTTCTCTATGGCTCAAAATTTCATCTTGTTACGGATCACAAACCACTTGTTTCCTTGTTTCATCCATCAACGTCACTTCCCGACAAGGCTGCCCACCGCCTCCAGCGTTGGGCTCTTTACTTGTCCCGTTTCAATTATGAGATTCATTTCCGGCCAACAGCTCAACATGCGAATGCTGATGCTTTGTCTTGCCTTCCCATGGGTCCTGATCAGGCATTCGATCGGGACGAACTTTTGTGTTTCCATCTGGATATTGCCGAGCAGCGGGTTGTGGACGGGTTCCCCATCACTGGGGACAGGCTGGCGGCTGCTACGGGTTCTGACCCTACCCTCTCCCGAGTTTTACGCTGTATTCAGAAGGGTTGGCCAGATCGCTCGTCCGCTAAGACTTCTGATCCGTTGCGGAATTACTACACTTTGCGCTACCGCCTCACGGCTAGGGATGGTGTTATCCTCCTCTCCACTGACAATGCTTCGCCGCGTGTTGTGGTACCTGCGTCTTTGCATGCTTCGGTCTT
The DNA here is from genome assembly GCF_023864345.2 of Schistocerca serialis cubense. Taxonomy (NCBI): domain Eukaryota; kingdom Metazoa; phylum Arthropoda; class Insecta; order Orthoptera; family Acrididae; genus Schistocerca; species Schistocerca serialis. Next base: position 290,143,121 of record NC_064644.1, on the reverse strand, counting down.
GCGCCTCCTTCACCAGGGGCACTGGGGTGTGTCTCGCACAAAATCTCTGGCGCGCCGTCATGTGTACTGGCCTGGCATCGACTCTGAAATCGCACACATGGTCGCTGCCTGCGGCCCTTGTGCGTCACAGGCCGCTGCCCCGAAGTCATCTTTGTCACCGTGGCCTTCGCCTGAGAAGCCCTGGGAGCGCATTCATGCTGACTTTGCGGGACCCTTTTTAGGTACTTATTGGCTCCTCGTAATTGACACCTACTCTAACTTTCCTATCATTGTCCGTTGCACGTCACTTACCACCGTGGCAACCACCAGTGCTCTCGCCCGCATTTTTTCTTTGGAAGGCCTCCCCTCTACTCTTGTTACTGATAATGGTCCGCAATTTGCCTCTTCCGACTTTGCGGATTTTTGTGCTCGTCACGGCGTTAGGCATGTCACGGCCCCGCCGTTCCATCCACAATCCAACGGTGAGGCTGAACGACTGGTCCGCACATTTAAGGCTCAGATGCGGAAACTTCTGACTTCTTCTGCTGCTGATGATGCGCTTCTTCAGTTCCTGCCGTCTTACCGTTTCACCCCCATGGGCGATCACAGCCCGGCTGAGCTCTTACATGGCCGACAGCCCCGCACGCTACTTCATCTTCTGCAGCCCCCCATCTCACGGCCGCGGGTGCCTTCACTTGGCCGGTTCACCACCGACGACCTCGTCTGGGTACGGGGATATGGCAGGCGGCCAAAATGGAGCCCGGGCCGCATCTTACGACACCGTGGCAGACGCCTGTATGAAATCCAGACGGACACAGGTGTTGCAGTGCGTCATTCGGACCAGCTTCAGCCTCGGGTGCCAGCAACGCCTGTTCCGAATGCCGCCACACCACCTTTGGCTCTACCTGATGCTCGGGATCTTGGCATCTCTCAATACTCACAACGCAGCCCTCTCACCGTCATCGTGATGCCAGCACCAGAACGGATGCCACCAGGAGACGTGCCCATGCAGGAACCGGAGGACCATCCTCTGTCAGAGTACATCTACTCGCCTCCTCCTCCAACGGACGCCGACACATTGCCCATGTCTCCTGGCATATCAACTGGACTTGCCGCAACGGGCAGATTGGTGCATGGGGCCCCAGCAGATTCGACCCCTACGTCTCCTGTCATCTCGACCCGTTATCATCGGGGACACTTCCGTCCGTACGGGAAGCCGCCTCCTCGAGACTTTACGGCAAGTCAAACAACGCCTATGGACGTTAGCCATCTCCAGGACACCTCCATCAAGACCAGTGCAACCATTTCAAAGGGGGGAAAAGTGTTGTGACTCGCCGATTATTCAAAGTGCCGCCGCGCAATTACGCACGTCCTCTACGTGCGGCGCTGTCTGCCAGCCACGCAGCAGCTGCGCCACCTAAGCGGCCAGCCGAGCAGCGGCCGCTAGATTGAGACTCAGTGTTTAATCGAATGCCGACTTGTTCACAGGTCCACTTACTCAGTGACTTATATGTGTTGTTGTGTTGTCCGAAATATATGTGTTAAATTTGAAGATTTAACACTTTTGATAAACTTCCCATTCTTCTTGAGCGTCATTAAATGGCTGAAATACTGGACTGGCTGGCAGTGGCTGTGACTGTTGCAGAGGTGAACTAGTTAGGTACTTGATCAAGTTGTGATGACAGTTTACATATTTCTGCCAAAGATCGAGAAATCGGACATCCTTAGTAGTGTTTGGTTACCCAAAACTGTGACCATTTCATTGCCAATGTTATAATTGTCACTTAGGATCAACGATGTTTACAGAATACAGTTAACTTCTGTAACAATAAATAAAAATTGCCTATTCGGCCATAAACCAAACAGTAATAGTTCTCGGTGGTATGTTCATCTGAGCCACAATATAAATTAATGTGACATAGTTCTTGATTAAGTTGAATAAAGTCCATTCCCCTACTTACCTGATAAGCATGCATTTAGTAGTCAATGTTCCATTAAGACTAGCAGTGATGTAAATCACAAGTTCATAATTCATAGCACTTGGTAGGACATGTTCTGAGGCATCAAGGGATCACCAATTTAGTATTGGAGGGCAGCGTGGAGGGTAAAAATCGTTGAGGGAGACCAAGAGATGAATACACTAAACAGATTCAGAAGGATGTAGGTTGCAGTAGGTACTGGGTGTTGAAGAAGCTTGCACAGGATAGAGTAGCATGGAGAGCTGCATCAAACCAGTCTCAGGACTGAAGACCACAACAACAACAACATGCACACAAAATCATCATCATAACAGCGATGGCTTGAATATTTAAGATAATGATACTGATAGCCGTAATACAAAATAAAATTGTTCTGCAATATCAACTGCATTATCTAAAGTATACAGGTAATGAGAACATAATTGCTTTGTGGTTTGAAGAAAGTCAGGTGGATTTGGTTAACTTAACCTGCCAATGTGTGGTTGTGTGTCTTAGTTGGTAAGTGTCAGACTACAAGTCCAGAGGTCCAAGGTTCAATCCTCAATCATTCTGAGGATTTTTCACTTATCACTTGTTTCACTTTTGGCACTGATTTGCTTATGTAAAAAATGCCAAGTTGTGCTGTGGTTCAAAGCCCATGTTAAACTATAGATACTCCTATAACTGGCTAGTTGTCATTTCAGGAATACTATCTCCACCAGTATCATGCTTATTAAAACACTGCCAGGTTCAAACCAGCCTTCATATTGAAGAGAGCTTCGTCGTATTCTCCTGTTGGGTTTTATGAACAGTTTAGACATATTTGTGTGTGTGTGTGTGTGTGTGTGTGTGTGTGTGTGTGTGTGTGTGTGTGTGTGTGTGTGTAACTATAGTTATATAATACTTAGAAGTTTCAAATTTTGGTTGACTAGATATTTCAGATATCTGAATTTTGTCTTGTTGAAATAAGACTTAACCAAACCAAAAATTGTTCACTTACTTAATTGTCTCTCTACAGTCACATAGTAATGGGACTCTGTCTAAATACAATGGACAAAAGATTTTCATCTGCCATCCTGTCAACATTATTAATTATTGTTCAATGTATGTTCTGATTACAGCCAATAAAGATGGCACAATGCTATTTCCAATCTTCAAGTGAATATTACAAGTTAGAGAAGCTAACTTATCATGTTCACTTGAAAGATAGAAAAGCTATCACATGTCCATGAGTGAGTGTCAAGCGAACTCAACAGATTCACAGAAGTGTACAGTACTTTGGGCTGCAACATAATACTCATTATTTCATCTTTAACCTGTTCTGCCTTGTTTGATATATTACTGCATGTCAGTTTCACAATTGTGGCTAATTCAAATTGTGTCAAAAAATTGGACATAGTGTTCAAATTATCGTGAAAAATTCTTCTGCTGGTTCTTAAAAACAGACAGTGTCAGATGAATTCCCGCAGAATGTTTTAGACTCTGTGTTTGACAATGGCACTGAGCATAGGTCGGAACTTTCACCATATGGCCAAGGTAATAAAAATCTGAAGACACTCTCACTTGTAGAGTAAAACTACCAACAAAGCAAATTATACACAAGCTTTGGCAGTTTGTATATACATTAATTTCTAACAGTCGTTGCAAGTTTAGACAGATGCACTTTGGATTATGAACAATTCTTACGTAATTACCTTAGGGGTTTAACATCCACTTCCTGAAAGTTCCTGGCAGATTAAAACTGTGTGCTGGACCGAGACTCCAACTCGGGACCTTTGTCTTTCGCGGGCAAATGCTCTACCAACTAAGCTACCCAAGCACATCTCACGCCCCGTCCTCGTAGCTTTAATTCCGCCAGTACCTTGTCTCCTACCTTCCATATCAGTGCACAGTCTGCCGTAGAGTGAAAATTTCATTCTATCCAGTTCCTGGTTTCTCCAGTATACTGCTTATATTTGAATTCTGTCAAATTAACAGCTTTTCTAATTTTTGTTAAATATTTGACATTTCTCTCTCTCTCTCTCTCTCTCTCTGTGTGTGTGTGTGTGTGTGTGTGTGTGTGTGTGTGCGTGTGTGTGTGTGCGTGCGTGCGTGTGTGAGAGAGAGAACTGTTCCTAAAGAAGTTCTGATGACCCAATCTCAGAATTTTGTTGATTCAAATTGCTTTTATATTATTATACTTTTGGAAAAAATAACAACAATGTTATTTTATCCCAAACACCTAGAGACAAAAATTTTTGCCATACTTAAAATTTCAGATTTAGTTTCCGGTTAGATAATGCATCAAATCCTAATATGGAAAACACAGTGCTTTTGCAGTACCAGCATCATTCTGCAATTTTACCATGTGACGATGATTGATCTGATATCACTAAGCATGCACAGATGTGGTTTTAAATGGGAGAGCTCATTGTACTTTCGCCAGTCTGTCCCAAAATATCATGGCTGCAAGTTATTGACGTCAGGCAGTTTGCCAAAAATTTCGTGGCACCATCTAAAAACAGTTGTTCATCATTCTTCATGTAGAAAGAGCACAAATACCTCATTCATTCAGTATATTAATGGATTTTCCTGGAAGAATGAAGATTGTAACAGTAACAAAATGAGAAAAGTTCATTCAATATATTAATGAAGAATAAATACTGTAACAGTAACAAAATGATAAAAGTATTTGTGTGTGTGTGTGTGTGTGAGTGTGTGTGTGTGTGTGTGTGTGTGTGTGTGTGTGAGAGAGAGAGAGAGAGAGAGAGAGAGAGAGAGAGAGAGAGAAGAAATAGTACAGGAAATGAGATATGTAAAGTCTGTCAATTATTGAAGTTTTTTGGGTTTTGATCTGTTTAGAATTATTTGGAGTTTCAAGAAGGGAGCCAGTGTTAAAGAAGGAAACTCAGGAGAGACAATAACACCATGAACTGAGAGATTGTGTGAGAGCTATATTGTGGTATGTGTATGCAAGAAGACAACTTATCAGAAGATAATTGTACTTTTGCATGTGGTAGCATTTTTTTGTGATCTGCTTCTGATTATCTGATTATTTCACATCCTAGAGCCAGAACTGTGTTGTGTAACAGTAGCCAAAATGATGATTTTGTTATCTTTTCAATTCATTACATGTGACAGCAGATGACTAGTATGATGAAACACAATACTTGGTAGAATAAGGTAATTTCTTTTAATTCAAAGTAAAGCAATGAATTTTATTTTTAGATAATTTTTACTTTTCTAGTCACTTTAATTTAGTTCAAGTACTAAATTACTCAGATTCATGTTTTTTACTATTACTATATATTAAACTCTGAAATTTTAATTTAAAACACAAGCAGACATTATTATACTAATTAGAAAAATGAATTGTGCATAATAAACCACAGAACAACTAAAAATCGTGTATTTGCATGTAGTTGTCAAAGATTCTCCACGTTAATTTGGCTTGCTAGTATGCTACTGTAGTTATGAAGTAGTATAGAATTGATTTCCAGTTTCATGATGTTTCTGCTTCACTAATTTTCATTCTTATTTAATTTTATTAATAATTCCTTTATGTATAAGCTTATGATTCCAGCACATAGCCAAACAATGTCATTGTAGTACAGCTTTCATCTTTTATTATTTCCCCATTTTAAATATGTCTTTAACAATTACAGAAAATTTCCAGTGATTAATGTAAATGCCTCAGAGTGACAGGGAATTGTTCCCATTGTCCGAACCCATAGTGTGCTGTATCTGTTGTTGTTAGACTGGTTATTGTAGTAAATCATACCATCAAACAAAAATGTGAAGTGTTGTCACCAAACTTACAATATTAAAGCATCTGTTTTAAAATGTACCTCTCTGTTGAGAACTCAAGGACTTTAAACACCAGTAAGCCACATCAAAAGTGGGAAATGAAAAGAACAATACAAAAGTAATAGCAACCAAATACGAGGGTGGTTTGAAAAGTTCTCGGAATCACCAAGAGAGGTCAGCTCTAGCGCAAAGAGTTGTTCACGAGATATTCATTGGCCTGTTGCCTGTAAACATGTGCCACATCAGTGCTCTTGGAAGAAGAGAGCTGTGGCAGTGACATGGCTCTGTTGTTGTTCCCACATAGTGCTTTGTGAAGATGGAAAAAATCGAGATTCGAGCAATGATTAAGTACTTTGTAAAGAAAGGTATGAAAGCAAAGGACATCAATGCCAATTTCCAAAAAACACTGGGGGACTTTGCTCCTTCATATTCAACTGTTGTCAAGTGGACAAATGAATTTAAATTTGGTCGGGAGAGCTTAGATGATGATCCACGCAGTGGTCGGCCAAGACGTGTCACTATTCCAGAAATCATTGCAAAAGTGTACAAAATGGTCATGGAGGATCACCGATTGAAAGTGCGTGAAATGAAAAAATTGTATGCAAGATGGGTGCCGTGACTCTTGACACTGGATCAAAAACGTGTGAGGATGGACATATCAGAAAAATGTTTGGCCCATTTTAGGAGAAACGAACAAGATTTTTTGCACTGGTTTGTGATCACAGATGAAACTTGGGTGCACTACTATACCCCAGAGACAAAACAACAGTCAAAGTAGTGGAAGCATGCTGATTCTCTGCCACCGAAGAAAGCAAAGACAATTCCTTCGGCGGGAAAGGTCATGGCATCAGTGTTCTGGGATGCAAAGGGAATTCTGTTTGTAGATTATTTCCCCACTGGGCAAACAATTACTGGAGAATACTATGCTAACCTCCTGGACAAATTGCAACGAAAGATACGCGAAAAAAGGCCAAGGTTAGAAAGGTAGAAAGTCATCTTCTATCAAGACAATGCGCACCCAAACACATGTGCCGTCACCATGGCACAATTACATGAACTAAGGTATGAATTATTGCCACACCCACCTTATTCACTTGATATGACTCCATCAGGCTGCCATCTCTTGCCAAAACTGAAAATTTTTCTTGGCGGACGAAGATTCACTTCAAACAAAGAACTGATAGCCGGAGTTGACAACTATTTTGCAGGCCTGGAGGAAACACATTTTCGAGACGAATCAAGGCACTGGAACATCGTTGGACCAAGTGGATTAATCTACAAGGAGACTACATTGAAAAATAGAAAAGTTTCCAAGGATTTTTCAACCCACCCTCGTAAAATTTTATGAAGTTTCCAATAGACAGTTATTTTTACACTTTTGTTCATTAAACAACATACCATTGGTAAATACCAGAACCAATACATCAGCAACAAAGTGCAGAATGTCATATTTCCTGATGTTACATAATTTAAGTTTAGCTAAGTATTATAATGTAATATGTGTTATGAATGGTATCAGGCAAGGAGCTAAGGCTTGTAATGCATAGTGTAAAGTGGTTCTTGCTTTGTGACTGGTATTGACATTATTAAAACTTAATTTTCATAAGTCAGCCACAGGGACTGCATTGCCTAATACAGCAAGCTGTATACGTCATAATTTAAACTATCTAGTGGACAATAGAAAAGTAGCTGTGGTGCAAAGGCATTACTGTGACACTCTTATTATGTATGATTGTGTTCTACACTACTAGAAAATATGCTGTTCAAGCCATACTAAAATAGCTAATGCACGTGGCCACTGGATGCTCTGTGCGATTATGTACTTGCAGTAACTATTTGTTGTGTGTGCTGCAGCCCCCTCCCCCTGTAAGCCATAAACCACAGCAAATGCAGGTTTAAGCTGATAAATACAAAGCATCTACGCAGATAAACTTAAAAATGTTCTAACAAAACCAGAACTTCCAGTCCATTGTTGCAGAGTGACCCCTTTCATATCTTGGTCACCCTTGCACAATCTAGTAATGTAACTCCTTTCAGTCTCTGTACAGTCTAACAGTGAACCTCCTTTCAACATCTTATTAATGTGGAGCCATTCATCAACTGTAACTGTTACGTGATACCACACCGAGGAAAGTCACAAACAGTAATTGCCACTGTTGCACACTTGTTCTTGGTCACAAGTGCCTGTATGTTGATGTTCCTTTGGGTGCAGCAGTACACATGACTATCTGTGCACAATTTAACTTTATGTTAAATTTAACAGCTAGCAAGAGTTATTATGATTCTTCCTGGTTCTGGGTAATGCACTTTCCGCCAAATCTGTGAGCACCAAGTTCCAGAACATATCAGTTTTCGCATTATTGGGAAATGTACCTTGAGGTCATTTTAATAATTTTATAAATTATATAGGAGCTTCACATGGTGGAGGGAGGAATGGAAAAATTTAGGAATAAATAAGTAGAAATGAGCAAGGCTTTGTTCTCTTCGCAGTATTACTTAGGAATTACTATGAAAAAAAAGTGTTCCTGGCACATAAATAATATGTGTGAGACTGTTCATCAATGGTCAGTTTATTAAAAGCCAGTAATACATTAGCAGTAAATATGGAGGAAAATCAAATGAAAACACTATCAGAAGAAGGAGCCACTGGTTCCGAAAGCTTGCATATTTAAATACTTTTAGATTTCTGTTGCCCTGCCACCACTTGGTGACTAGATTTTTTACCTTTCAATTACATTATATTTTCAAAAATTGATTATTTTAATTGATAAATAAAAACACAGATGTATTAATTACTCTTGAGATGCTTAGACTAACAAATTCGTGATGAAGATCAATTTGAATACTTACACAGTGAGAAATGTCATATAGTTGAACTGCACCCTGAATCAGGACTGAAGCTATTTTTGTAAAACTGAATCACTCTAAAAGACCCAAAAAGATTCACGGTGGGAAGAAATTGGAAGCATTTAATTTTAACTGTTGATGTATCCACTTGAAATTTTTAAACCCCAGGTTAGTAAGTTGAGCTTCGTGACACGTAGTTGCTGAAACTGTCACAAGGTTTAATGCTGGCACAGCACAGAATTAATGAAACAAATTAAGTGTTCAAATTTAAGTGTTTGAGACCAGAGCTTTTAGAGAAAGTAAATTACTAGCCACTATAGTGACCATCATGAAAATAGGCAGATGAAGGTCATCTGTCCGCCCCCGGTAGCTGAGTGGGCAGTGTGACAGAATGTCAATCCTAAGGGCCTGGGTTTGATTCACCACTGGGTCAGAGATTTTCTCCACTCTGGAACTGGGTGTTGTGGTGTCCTAATCATCATGCTTTCATCCCCATCATCGCGCAAGTCGCTGAAGTGTCATCAAATTGAAAGACTTGCACCCAGCAAACGGTCTACCCGCCGGTAGGCCCTAGTCACATGACATCATAATCGTGAGGTCATCTCACCATCTTACAGAATTTCCAGTTAAAGATAATTTCAAATGTTAGTAAAAATTCCAAAATAATATTAAATGTTTCTGTTTTTAGTCTAGAATGTGATAGAGTACCTTACAAAAGAAAATTCTTGCCAGCCATGACAAAAAAATAAATAAATAAAAGCTAATATTACAAGAAATTTTATTTTTAGTTCAACCTCTAGGAAAAAGTATATGAACAATCTCAAAGTTTATAGATGCATGTGATACTTACTTTGTCTTGAAAACATAAAAGTATTCTGACATAAAAAATAAAATACCATAAGAGCTGTGAAACTGTTTTTTTGTATAACGAAACAGTCATCACTGGTGAATTTGCATTGTGTTGAACCTTATAGAAACATCCAGTGAGAAAGTTGTGTAGAGGACTGTAACATTAATTTTAGTAACATTTGAGACATCATTATTGTGTTATCACCAATGAATGCAATGTCTCCTGGTATCCTACCTCCCCATAAAAATTTTATTTACTGCTGTTCATCTCTGCACCATCACCCAAAACACCAACACACACAACACAAAAGCAACTGCAGGAACTTTCAGGCCATTACTTCTGTTAAACCCAAACAAGACATATTTATTCATATGGTTTTGTGTAACCTAAATTTTACCTAAGTATACTACAAGACTATTGTCCTTAGCATGCAACAATTGCATTTTTCACAAAACTTAGCTCTTGCTGATGCAGTGTCTCAGAATGCCATTAAAAATTCTTGTCTCTCATTAAACTTTCTGAACCAACAACATATGAGTGAGAAGATGCCAGACAGGTGTCTCTTAGCCAGAATAATTAATTTTACCCTGTATTTTTCTAATCATTGGATACCCTCCTGTGTCGTCACAACCAAGCACAATTTTAGGCACCAACTTTTTGTTAAAATTGTCAATGTCCATAGATTTCTGTTCTCATTTGTAACCTTTTCTCAAAGAATGAAAACACTTCCTCATGTCGGGAGTTTCTGCTGATGTCACTGCAGTGTTAATATGGCATACAGCCAATTTGGAAATACCATAAGATTTGTATTACTCCTGGCTTTTACACCATTGGGCAGATCAGTGTAAAAACTTCAGTACATTTGATACGATAGTTTGAGTTTGTTTTCAAACGTCTTTGTCACTGTTTATGCAAGCTGATTGGTATAGCAATACAAACAGACTTTTGCTCTTGTTTATGCTCACTACAAAACACGAGTCAGTGCATGTTTCCTTGGAAAACTGAAATCGCACTTGAAAACACAATATCATGTGGGACTGCTGAACGTAAGTTAGTGCTAACCTTCATTGCTACAGTGTGTATGTGGCAACACAGCTGTGAAATGGACAGATCACAACGATTTGTATCTGAAGATGGCACACAGTGGGTATGACATTGAACTACCTATTTTCATGATGGTCACTATAGTATAAATTTGTTTGGAACTGGAAATGGGTAGCCACTCTGCTTATCCTTTGTGATTACTGTGATATACTTTTTCATTTTTCATGTAATGCAATCCTGAGTTGAGGCAGTCATTTATATTGGTGTCTGATTTTTAGGTAGATGTCATGGCAACAGATGGAGAGCCAGCTGCATTTGTGAGTAAAAGCCTTCGTGAAATGCTGGAAGGTTTGCATAGACGATCCCAGCAACTTGGAATGCCAGCAGATGGAACTGATTTTCTGAAACTGCCACCACCATATCCGTCACTACCACCAGAACCTGGGGGGTTGTCACAGGTAAGGGCAAGAAAAAACACACATTTTTCAAATACATGAAATGGAATTCAAAATAATCAATGGAACTATTTTCCTTATAATTTATGATATTAGAAGAGCATAAATTTCACTCTACCATTTTCATGGAGAACCACATTTTTTAAGTCAGCAGTTATTTAGGTGTGTGATGCAAGACTATCACTTACTTTAAAACTGATATTGTCAGGGTTAAATGATGTGCATGAGTAGAACAAAATACTTTTGCCTTAAAATGAATGTATTATTTCTCAGAAGCGTAGATAATGATTGACAGAATGTGCTTCCATACTACTCTGTAGCAACAGGGTGACTATGTTGGACAAAGCATTACAATTACCATCTACACATGTATTCTGCATGATGGGAGAACACAATGGGGAAAAGATATCCATATAAAGAGTACAGAAATGAGAGGAAGGTTAGGAAAAGAGAGTTGAAGAAGGGAAGAGAGAAGAAACAAATTCAAGCAGTAAAAAAGGGAACATATAAAAGCTACTGATGAAAAGTCAGACGAAAAGACCAGGCAAGAATTTGTAGATGGAATGAAATAGCTGGTAACAACATTTACTTAACTTGCCATGCACCTGTAAATTAATTGGTGAATCGTACATAGCAGTGCAAAATAATGATAATTCATTGGGTTGGTTAATAAGTGTCAGGCTGCAAAACCAGTTGTCCACGATTCAGCATCTGTTGGTCCTAGGATATTTTCTGTCACTTACTGATTTTTTTTATCTACAGCAATAATTTTTTAACATGCAAAATTCTAAATAGGAACCATGGTTTGGAGACCACTCTAAACTGTAGGACCCCTCCTATAACTGGGTGGGTAAATGAATTCTGAAATCTGAGACTGACAAGGGTATACAAAGGAAGAGCAAAATGTAGGTAAGCTTTGTATAGTTAAGGCAGAGGCTGTTGCTAAGAATATGGTGTTGTTGTTGTTGTTGTTGTTGTGGTCTTCAGTCCTGAGACTGGTTTGATGCAGCTCTCCATGCTACTCTATCCTGTGTAAGCTGCTTCATCTCCCAGTATGTACTACAGCCTACATCCTTGTGAATCTGCTTAGTGTATTCATCTCTAGGTCTCCCTCTATGATTTTTACCCTCCATGCTGCCCTCCGATACTAAATTGGTGATCCCTTGATGCCTCAGAACATGTCCTACCAACCGATCCCTTCTTCTAGTCAAGTTGTGCCACAGACTCCGCTTCTTCCCAATTCTATTCAATACCTCCTCATTAGTTACATGATCTACCCATCTAATCTTCAGCATTCTTCTGTAGCACTACATTTTGGAAGCTTCTATTCTCTTCTTGTCCAAACTATCTATTGTCCATGTTTCACTTCCATACATGGCTACACTCCATACAAATACTTTCAGAAACGACTTCCTGACTCTTGAATCTTAACAAATTTATCTTCTTCAGAAACGCTTTCCTTGCCATTGCCAGTCTACATTTTATATCCTCTCTACTTCGACCATCATCAGTTATTTTGCTCCCCAAATAGCAAAACTCCTTTACTACTTTAAGTGTCTCATTTCCTAATCTAATTCCCTCAGCATCACCCGACTTAATTAGACTACATTCCATTATCCTCGTTTTGCTTTTGTTGATGTTCATCTTATATCCTCCTTTCAAGACACTATCCATTCCGTTCAACTGCTCTTCCAAGTCCTTTGCTGTCTCTGACGGAATTACAATGTCATCGGCAAACCTCAAAGCTTTTATTTCTTCTCCATAGATTTTAATACCTACTCCGAATTTTTCTTTTGTTTCCTTTACTGCTTGCTCAATATACAGATTGAATAGCATTGGGGAGAGGCTACAACCCTGTCTCACTTCCTTCCCAACCACTGCTTCCCTTTCATGTCCCTCGACTCTTATAACTGCCATCTGGTTTCTGTACAAATTGTAAACAGCCTTTCACTCCCTGTATTTTACTCCTGCCATCTTCAGAATTTGAAAGAGAGTTTTCCAGTCAGCATCGTCAAAAGCTTTCTCTAAGTCTACAAATGCTGTAAACATAGGTTTGCCTTTTCTTAATCTAGCTTCTAAGATAAGTCGTAAGGTCAGTATTGCCTCACGTGTTCCAGTATTTCTACGGAATCCAAACTGATCTTCCCCGAGGTCGGCTTATACCAGTTTTTCCATTCGTCTGTAAAGAATTCGTGTTAGTATTTTGCAGCAGTGACTTATTAAACTGATAGTTCGGTAATTTTCACATCTGTCAACACCTGCTTTCTTTGGGATTGGAATTATTATATTCTTCCTGAAGTCTGAGGGTATTTCGCCTGTCTCATACATTTTGCTCACCAGACGGTAGAGTATTGTCAGGATTGGCTCTCCCAAGGCAGTCAGTAGTACTAATGGAATGTTGTCTGTTCCCGGGGCCTTGTTACGACTTAGGTCTTTCAGTGCTCTGTCAAATTCTTCATGCAGTATCATATCTCCCATTTCATTTTCACCTACATCCTCTTCCATTTCCATAATATTGCCCTGAAGTACATCGCCCTTGTATAGACACTCTGTATACTCCTTCCACCTTTCTGCTTTCCCTTCTTTGCTTAGAACTGGGTTTCCATCTGAGCTCTTGATATTCATACAAGTGGTTCTCTTTTCTCCAAAGGTCTCTTTAATTTTCCAGTAGGTGGTATCTATGTTACCCCTAGTGAGATAAGCCTCTACATCCTTACATTTGTCCTCTAGACATGCCTGCTTAGCCATTTTGCGCTTCCTGATGATCTCATTTTTGAGACGTTTGTATTCTTTTTTGCCTGCTTCATTTACTACATTTTTATATTTTCTTCTTTCATCAATTAAATTCAATATTTCTACTGTTACCCAAGGATTTCTACCAGCCCTCGTCTTTTTACCTACTTGATCGTCTGCTGCCTTCACTACTTCCTCACCCCTCAGAGCTACCCATTCTTCTTCTACTGTATTTCTTTCCCCCCATTCCTGTCAATTTTTCCCTTATGCTCTCCCTGAAACTCTGTACAACCTCTGGTTCTTTCAGTTTATCCAAGTCCCACCTCCTTAAATTCCCACCTTTTTGCAGTTTCTTCAGTTTTAATCTGCAGTTCATAACCAATAGATTGTTGTCAGAGTCCACATCTGCCCCTGGAAATGTCTTACAATTTAAAACCTGGTTCCTAAATCTCTGTCTTACCATTATATAATCTATCCGAAACCTGTCAGTATCTCCAGGCTTCTTCCATGTATACAATCTTCTTTTGTGATTCTTGAACCAAGTGTTACCTATGATTAAGTTATGCTCTGTGCAAAATTCTACCAGGCGGCTTCCTCTTTCATTTCTTTCCCCCAATCTATATTCACCTACTACGTTTCCTTCTCTTCCTTTTCCTACTATCGAATTCCAGTCACCGATGACTATTAAATTTTCATCTCCCGTCACCATCTGAATAATTTCTTTTAACTCATCATACATTTCTTCAATTTCTTCATCATCTGCAGAGCTAGTAGGCATATAAACTTGTACTACTGTAGTAGGCGTGGGCTTCGTGTCTGTCCTGCCCACAATAATGCGTTCACTATGCTGTTTGTAGTAGCTTACCCGCACTCCTATTTTTTTATTCATTATTAAACCTACTCCTGTATTATCCCTATTTGATTTTGTATTTATAACCTTGTATTCACCTGACCAGGAGTCCTGTTCCTCCTGCCACCGAACCTCGCTAATTCCCACTATGTCTAACTTTAACCTATCCATTTCCCTTTTTAAATTTTCTAACCTACTGCCCAATTAAGGGATCTTACATTCCACGCTCCAATCCCTAGAACGCCAGTTTTCTTTCTCCTGATAACGACGACCTCTTGAGTAGTCTCCGCCCGGAGATCCGAATGGGGGACTATTTTACCTCCGGAATATTTTACCCAAGAGGATGCCATCATCATTATTTATTCATACAGTAAAGCTGTATGCCCTCGGGAAAAATTACGGCTGTAGTTTCCCCTTGCTTTCAGCCATTCACAGTACCAGCACAGCAAGGCCGTTTTGGTTATTGTTACAAGGCCAGATCAGTCAATCATCCAGACTGTTGCCCCTGCAACTACTGAAAAGGCTGCTGCCCCTCTTCAGGAACCACACGTTTGTCTCGCCTTTCAACAGATACCCCTTCGTTGTGGTTGCACCTACGGTACGGCTATCTGGATCGCTGAGGCACGTAAGCCTCCCCACCAACGGCAAGGTCTGTGGTTCATGATGGGGCTAAGAATATAATAAGACTGAATTCATATTCATATAAGAATATAATAAGACTGAATTCATAGCTAAGTATTCAGACAAATAAAGGACTTCGTGTGAAAGTTTAATTAGGAGTTGAGTCTTGTTTGTGTACCTGGTACCACTCAGTGCTTCAACTGTATGATGTATCATAGTTACCTTTACCCTTTCAGTCTTTCTTTCGCTTCTTATAATTTGTCTTTCATTTTCTCATTCACTTTCTTGCCTTTATGCAATCCTCCAAGAAATCTGTCACCTCTCTTTGACCAACCAACAATTCATAATAAATTCCATTTTTGTGTTAAACATTTACAGAAAAGGTAACTCATATTCCTCCTCATCGACTCTGCCATATTTGAGTTTGAGAACAACAAAAAGCTTTCTTAAAACTTATTCCTTTTGTAATGAGTTTACTTCATCTTCCAACAATCTCTGTTAATATCATACTACATAGTAAAAGTCTCCTTGATTCTTTGCAATATTAGGATTTTTTCAAGAATGATGTAAAGCTCATTTACAGTCTTAATTATTATCTGCTTACTTAAACTCTCACTGGATTTTATCAATAGTGACTGCCTTCCCCATCTTAATAATGCCACAGATTTTCTGAATATATAACTTTCCCCTTCACTTTTGCTCAAACTTGAGGTTGCCAAAATTGAAATTATATCGTGTCACCCATAGGTTCCATAAGAATAGAATTATGAGGGTCACTCCAAAAGAAATGCACACTATTTTTTTAAAATCCATCTTTTATTCTACACGTTTGAAAGTTTTACAGTGTGTAGATACATCCTTTAGGAACAATATTTTCATTTCTCCACATAATTTCTATCCCTCTCAACTGCCTTACGCCATCTTGGAACCAGCGCTTGTATACCCGCACGGTAAAATTCTGGACCAACCTGTTGGAGCCACTGTTTGGCAGCGTGCACAAGGAAGTCATCATCTTCAAACCTTGTTCCACGAAGAGTCTTTCAGTTTCCCAAAGAGATGATAGTCACATGGAGCCAGGTCAGGACTATAAGGTGGCAGTTTCAGTGTTGTCCATCCGAGTTTTGTTATCGCTTCCATGGCATTGTCGTGCAACAGCAAAACATCCTCCTTTTGCCGATGTGGTAAAACACGACTCAGTCGAGCTTGAAGTTTCTTCATTGTCATCAAATATGCATCAGAATTTATGGTGGTTCCACTTGGCATGATGTCCACAAGCAATAGTCCTTCGGAATCGAAAAACACCATAGCCATAACTTTTCCAGCAGAAGGTGTGGTTTTGGATTTTTTTTTTTTTTTTTTATTGGGTGAATTTACATGGTTCCACTCCATTGATTGCTTCTTCGTCTCTGGTGAAAAATGATGGAGCCATGTTTCATCACCTGTCACAATTCTTCCAAGAAATTCATCTCCACCATTCTCGTACTGTTCCAAAAGTTCGCTGCATACCATTTTCCTCGTTTCTTTGTGAGCCACTGTCGACATCCTGGGAACCCACCTGGCACAAACCTTTTTTTAACGCCAATGCTTTCAGTATTCTGCAAACAATTCCTTCCCTTATCCCAACGAAGCATGACAATTCATTCACTGTGATGCGTCTGTCGGCAGTCACCAAATCGTTAACTCTCTGCACATGTCTGCAGTGTGTGCTTTACGAGGCCTGCCGCTGTAAGGACAATCCTCAATATTGCCATGCCCGCTTTCATCACGTAACCTGCTTGCCCACCGACTAACTGTACTGCTATCGACAGCAGCATCTCCATGCACCTTTTTCAACCTCTTGTGGATGTTTCCCACTGTCTCGTTTTCACAACACAGGAATTCTATGACAGCATGTTGCTACTGACAAACGTCAAGTGTAGCAGCCATCTTGAAGACATGCTGTGATGGCACCACTCATGGGAACGGGTTGAAGTAAGTTTGAAAACAAATGGGAAGGATGTATCTACACACTGTAAAACTTTCACATATGCAGAATGAAAACTGTATTTTTTCAAAAATAGCGTGCATTGCTTTTGGAGTGACCCTCGTAATTTATTAATTCAGGTTCAGATTTCTAGAGTAGTATTTAAAATTCTCCTTGCTGGGTTGCACTCTCTCCCACTACTTCAATGTTCTCATCTCTCCTAAAGCATCTGCATTCAGCATCATTCAAACATCTCCAGATTTAGGTTGGAGGACAAGATGGGCAGAGATAGAGGGAGGGGGGAGGAGATGGGAAGAGAGAGGGGGGAGAAGGAGAAGGAGCAGAAAGAGAGGCAGGGGAGGAAGTGATGGGCAGAGAGAAGCTATTGCCACATGGACTGTGCATTCAAATGTCAGTATTGAGTATGCTGAGTTTCTGACATCACAGCATAGAAAAATAATATTGGGGAGTCTTTCCAAGCTTGGAGAGCCATATCAAGCATGACAGATATACTGAATGTGCATTTGAACATAGACCAATGAGATAGAAGATCTCAATGTACTTCTCATGCAAGCCATCTCTTTTCTGTGCAGAATCAGGGAGATGCCGTATTGGCTTTCAGTTTAAGCCCATATTTGCTGGATTTTATATTATAACCTATTTCCTTCAAATATATCCCATTTCAGAGCCCCAGTAAATTGAGGGTCTCTCAAGAAGCCATTGTGTATTGGCAAGATTTGTTGTAATAAAATGAGTGCAAACATCAAATTGGTGGTTAAAGATTTTTTTAACTGTGACTTGTGTGTTGTGAAAGTATGGTTTCAGGGCAAAGGCACCCTGAAGTTCTGTCAAAAAAAACATTGTTCTTGGCACAATGTGTTATAATTAAATGTCAGATAATAACATATCTGCAGCTAAAGCCTTCAGAAGATAGTAACATAAAAGGCAGATTCGTCTATTGCAGAAGTCCAGTGGAGGTTAATGAATGGTGTGTGATGTGTAGCTGGTTCATGTCTCACTATATCCAATTTTTTTATTACTCACCTTCACATTTTCTAGGTTCTGAGATTTTCTTATTAATTTAATACAAGCATAGTGTATAATGTTCGATCTTAATTACTTGCAGTAAATATTTGGTTCTTTCTTGTATAAGGTCTTGTATATCACACGTTCTAAAAATGGTGCTGGTGAACAGAAACAATGATAAAGGAAAAAGCACATTGAGATTTCACTAAAAAGTGAGAATGATGAAATAATTGTATCTTGTGTGGATGACAGTTGTAAATTTGCATTGCCTTATTTGGAAGCTTTCATTACCTGATGTCCTTAATGACTAGACATGGAAGTTTCTTTTTCCTCTTATAACATGTTCATGGAGATTGAAGCTTTTATTTATGTATACTACAGGCAGAGCGGCATGACTATTACATGCCCAGGAATAAAGCTATTAAAGGAATTTAATTCCCGTTGATTTCCTAAGCAAATGGTGTGATCTGTGAGCCAGATACAGCTGACAGCTGCCACTGGAACTTGCTGTGATCATGTGTACCATGTTGAGGCCCTTGTACTGTATGCTCAAGCCACATTGTTTCTAAGCACTCGCCAGCACTGTGGAGGTAGTCAGCATTTCGCTTGTTGAATGATATGGTTCATGTGACAACAGCTGGAAGGAGGATGAGAAGGAGACATGTAGAGAGAACAGCAGGTCTCAAGAATATCAGCACTATGGGGTTTATAACTCCCTAGCTCCAATAGGAGCAGAGATATAGGCAAAAACATTTTTATTGCCAACCCCTGGCATATAGGCTGCCCTGCACAATATGTGTGGAAACAGTGTCTGCCAAATCAACTGACTTTGTAGGGTAGCCTATAAATCAGGGGCAAATGATCTTCAAGCCACTGATACATAGCCTGCCCTATGTGACAGGTGTTTTGTGGGAGTAGTATTGCTTCCTGTATTGAACTGTATTGCTGGGGTTACACTTGCCAGTGAATGTGGCTGGGGACAGGTTGAGATAGATAGGGAAGGGGGTGGACAGAGCGAGGAGGAGATGCAAATGGACAGAGAAAGAAGAGGTAGGAGACGTGTATGAGGGAGATGGAAAGTGTAGAGAGATAGTGGTCAGGTGTAAAAGGAATGGGGGGAATTGGAGCTATTATATTATAAAAATGTGTGTGTGATTGGGTGGGTGTGTAAAAGAGGTGCAATCGAAAAGTAAAGGGAATTTTTTAATTTTGCAGGCTTTCTTGTTGGTGTACATGTTCCTGATGTATGTTTGCATTTTCAGCTGTGTCCACAGCTCATGGTCTAGCGGATAGCGTTGCTGCCACTGGATCACAGGGTCCCAGGTTCGATTCCCAGCAGGGTTGGGGATTGTGTTGTCCTCATCATTTCATCATTAGTGACAATGCTAGATTGGAGTGTGAAAAAAATTGGGACTTTGTACGGGTGCTAATGGCCGCGCAGTTGAGCGCCCCACAAACCAAACGTCGTCATTATTTTCAGCTGTTTTGAATATTTATTTTATTGTTGACAGTCGAAAAGGTTATAATTGGGCAAATTTTTACTTTTGAAAAAGATAGATCAAGGAATTTTCATTAAATTTTGCTTGAAAAATGGAATGAAGGGCAGCACTGCATTTGAAATGTTGACTGTAGGTTTTGGTGAATCTGCTATGAGTAAGATGAGTTTATGAGTCGCATAAATATTTCAAAGAGGCTCAAGAAGACATTGAAGACAATGAATGCCTTTCAATTACTCTCTGCCCCCTTGACGCGGCCACACCTCCCTCTCTGCCTGCGACGGCCGTGCCCTCCTCTCTGCCCACCGCATCCCCCTCTCTGCTCACAGTTGCTGCACACCCTCTCTGCCTGCCACTGCCTTCTCTCCTCTGCCGTTCCACCTGTTGCCACCTCTCTGCTTTCTCTGTCCACCTGTCGCCATCTCTCTCTCTCTCTCTCTCTCTCTCTCTCTCTCTCTCTCTCTCTCTCCCTCCCCCCCCTCTCCCTCTCCCTCTCCCCTCTGTCCACCTGTTGCCATCTCTTCCACTTTCTGTCCATCTCCGCCTCTCCCCTCTGTATATCCATCTACTTCTCCTGTCCCCTCTCTTTGTCCATCTTCTGTTCCCACCTCTCTTTGTCTTCCACCTCCTTCTCCTCCTCTCTCTGTCCATCTCCTTTCCCCCTCCTCTGCCCATCTCTTATGTCACCCAATTTGCACCCCTATCTCCATGTCAGTGGCGATGATTCTTACCCCTACAGTACTTCTTTCCAAACAATAAGTGGTGTGTGTACAAAGTTTGATTGTAAACCACTAGTGGTTTAGAAGGAGACAGGTAAACCCATGATACAGTTATGGATCTGAGACATGCCATTTTGTGCTTTGTACTGTGGCAGTAAGAATTATTTATAATTATATCTGTCGTGGTAGGTTTTGTGTTAATTTTAAAACCATGCTTTTGATTCAAGTTTTTATTTTAAGAACAAGAAAACTGATGCTCTCATGTCTGCTACTCGATAGTGAATTTAATATTGTGGTTCATGTTCCTTATTGCATTTGCAAACTAGTCTATTTCATCCACTGTTCCATTGAAGAGGGTGATTATATCATATCTGTAACTTTTGCAATAAATTAGTTTATCTTTTAAATGGGCATTGGCACGGAAAAACTTATTTTTCATGTGGTTTATGTAAATAACAGCTAAAAGCCCTGCAAGACTGTTTTCTATTGGTAGATCATCTGGCTGCCTGTAGATTTTCTTGTTGAATTAGTAGTTATGTGCGAGAATTAATTCTAATGTCTGTGAGTTCATTTATCTCTGCCTTGTTAAGTTTGTTTCTTTAGTAAATTGCACTTAATATTTAAGTAGTATCATGGACAGATATACGAAGGTCTGTTCAAAAAATTCTGGAACATTCGTAATTTTGCACCAATGGTGTGTTGAAATTAAATGCGGTTGGCAGCGCTGCACACTCCTGTGTATAATGTGTAACTGCCAGAAGTTTCATCATTGTATGTCTGTTAGCTATTGTTCAGTCCTGTATTGAGTAGAGCATTGTGTTGCACAGTTTGCGAATTTTGAGATAGCAGGATTAGAAGAGCAATCCGTCTGCATTAAATTTTGTGTGTAACTTAAGAAAACCTTTACCGAGACAAACCAAATGATGCAGGAAGCCTACTGTGCTGAGTGCTTAAGCTGTGCTGAGTATTACAAATGGTTCTCATCGTTTAAAAATGCCCGGATGGAAGTTGTAGATGAACCTCGTTCAGGATGCCCTTCCACGTATACCAATGATGCTCATGTCAATGTCAACGAAATTGTGCCTGCCAATCAAAGGCCGACTCTCCGAGAGATAGCAGAAGAATGTAACATTTTAGTTGGATCATGTCGTGAAGTCCTAACATAGCATCTTGGAATGCATCATGTTGCCACCAAATTCATCCCACAGCTCATGAGTCAAGACCAGAAAGACTTTTGCCTTGCAATCTGTAAAGAGCTTTTGGATTACACAAATGAGCATGAGATGTTCCTTAAGAGAATCTTAACTGGTGTATAGACATTGGTGTACGGGTATGATGTTGAGACCAAAGTTCAGTCTTCACAGTGAGTCGAGAAACGTTCTCCAAGACCAAGGAAAGCTAGTCAGGTCAGGTCAAATCAAATGTCAAAGCCGAGCTGGTAGTTTTCTTGACTCGGAAGGATTAGTTCAGTATGAATTTGTGCCATAGGGACAAACTATTAATCGATGGTACTATTGGGACATGTTGAAACGCCAGTGAGAAAATGTGAGAAGGAAATGTCCTGAAATATGATAAGGCAATTCGTGGCTCTTGCATAATGATAATGCATCCGTACCTTCATGCCTGTTGGTGTGACTATTGCACAAAAAACAAAATTACTGTGCTGTCTCATCCTCTGTAATCTCCAGATCTGGCCCCTACGGACTTTTTTTTATTTTCATAGATTAAAACCCAGTTGAAAGGATGAAGATATGCAATGGTAGACAAGATAAAAGAAAATTTGCAGATGGCACTTCACCAATCCAGCAAGAGGCATACCAAGACAGGTTCTGGAAGTGGAAACGGTGTTGGGAGTGTTGTATCAATTGTGGAGGAAAGTATTTTGAAGGAAACCATACACAATAAGTAAAAGGTAAGCTTAGAAAAATTTTATGGATGAAGTTCAGAATTTTTTGAACAGACCTCATATAGGTGTACGGCTTCACAACATCCAGATACGCAAATGTCGCATTGTCTGGTATGTGCACATCAGTGATGTCATAAATTCTTGGGAATTTCTGATGGAAGAATTGTTTTCAAGTGTGTAAAAGTTACTGAGGATATATTTAAGCTTCTTTGAGATGTAATATGGAGAGCTTTTCGTTGAATTAATAATGAGTCATATTGGGCAATAAGGTTCATGAATTTTTGGCCGAGATCTTAGTTTAGGTGGAAAGGGGTTCATGACGAAGTTATGTTGGACATTATCATCTGATAAAAGGTATTTCCTAATTATTTCATTAGTTGAAGTTGATATTTAAATCTGATGTCAGTCTTATTTT
The DNA here is from genome assembly GCF_023864345.2 of Schistocerca serialis cubense. Lineage (NCBI taxonomy): Eukaryota > Metazoa > Arthropoda > Insecta > Orthoptera > Acrididae > Schistocerca > Schistocerca serialis. The sequence continues at coordinate 290,120,473 of NC_064644.1, read as the reverse complement.
AATTATTTAATTATGTTATTTTGGAGAAAGAATTCTATGATTTTGCTGATATAATCACCTTAATATATGACTACTGCAGTGTTACCTTTATCACCTTTACAACTTTCAATGCTCAATGTCATATTATTTGCTTATTTTCCATGCTGCTGTGTATACTTGCAGTTAGTGTACAAGAAGTTCAAATTAAAAAGCATTTAATTGGATAGATAAAAAAATCTACTCACCAATTGGTGGCGTAACATACACATAAAAGATGGTTGTAATTGGCAAGCTTTCAGAGCCAGTGGCTCCCTATTCAGACAGAAGGGTTGAAGGGAAACAAGAGGGATGAAGGAAAAGGACTGGAGAGGTCTAGGAAAATAGGTAGATTTCGAGAAAGTCACCCAGAACCCCGGTTCACGGGATATTTACTCTACGGGATGAGAAGGAAAGACTGGTTGATTGCGATTGCATCGGATGAGATTTGAAAACCTGAGAGCTTAAAGGTGGAAGACAGCATAACATGCAGACAGAGATTACTGCTTAAACATCATGCATGAGTTAATGAGAGTGAAAAGCTAAGTGCATTGTACGTAACAGGTGGTAAGTGCATTGTACGTAACAGGTGGAGGTGGTGGTGAAAAAAAAATAGGTAGAAAAGACAATGAAAGATGTAGAAAACTAAAATTGAGTGAAGCAAAGAGTAGTTATAATGGAGAAATTCTGAGACGGGAGAAATTAACGTAAATTAAGCCATGGTTTATGGCAAGAACCTAGGACATGTTTTAGTGCTAGTTCCCACCTGCAGAGTTCTGAGAAACTGGTGTCTGGGGGAAGAATCCAGATGGCCCATGTGATGAAATAGATGCCAAGGTCATGAATGAAACGTTGTAGAGCTTGCTCTGCAACAGTATATTGGGGGTTGCCATTATACTCCCTCTGCCTATGCCCATTCATCCTAATTGATAATTTGGAGGTAGTCGTGCTGATGTAGAAGGCCGGCCAGTATTTACATAATAGCTGGTATATGACATGTTGTTTTGCAGGTGGCTCTTTATCTTTGATAGTATATGTTTCGGCAGTTACAGGGCTGTTATAGGTAGTGGAAGGAGGGTGGATAGGCCAGGTCTTGCAGCGGGGATGATCACAGGGGTAGGAGCCATAGGGTAGGGAGATGGGTGCAGAAGGAGCATAGGGTCTGACAAGAATATTGCAGAGTTGTAACATCTAAAACACTCACCCCTCCTGAATAATCTATATTATTTAAAGGTCTCACTTTCAGCCCTAAACCTGCATTATCCACCACCACTATTTCAAGATCATCCCTTACAAACCTTTCAAGAATTCTTCATATCCAGCACTGCTTCACAACTCCTCCCCAGGTGCCTACAACATGACCATAACCTGTCATCTGACATGCTCTACATTCTCTAAAAGCTGATGACTCCATCATTATCCTTCCAGCAGACAAAGGCTCTACCACTCTAGTACTTGACTGAAAGGAGTATGTTAGTGAAGGTCTACACCAGCTAAATGACACCTCTACATACAACGTCTGCCATCAGGTCCCATCCCTTTGATTCAAACTGACCTGCAGTCCCTGCTTAAAACATCACACCCCTCACAAGGACTAACACCTCAATCCATAGAACGTCTCACCCCATCCAAACCACGCACCCCCAACTTCTACCTTCTTCCTAAGATCCACAAACCCAATCATCCTGGCCATCCTATAGTTACTGGCTTCAAAGCGCCCACTGAGCATATATCTGCCTTAGTTGATCAACACCTGCAACCCAAAGTACAAAGACTCCCCTCTTACATAAAAAATGCCAACCATTTCCTAGATCTTCTGAAATCCGTGCCTGTCCCACTCCCACCACACACCTTGCTTGTCACCATTGATGCCACTTCCCCTATACCATCATCCTCCACGTACATTGTTGGTCTGCTGCTGAACATTTCCTCAGTCAGCGGCCAACTGATTCCAAACCTATGACATGCTTCCTACTTGCCTTAATCAATTTTGTTGTTAACAACTACTACTTCACCTTTGAGTGGCAGACATACCGACAGATCAGGGGTACGGCCATGGGAACCAAGATGGCTCCTTCCTATGCCAACCTTTTCAGGAATCACTTGGAGGGAGCTTCCCTGGGTCCATAAATCTTCAGCTGTTGGTTTTATTTCAATACATAGATGACATCTGTACCATATGGATTTGTGGTGAGACTGACCTGCTAAAATTCCTGGAATCTCTGAATACTTTCTCCCAATTAATTTTCACATGGTCCTATTCTGAATCCAATGCAACTTTCGTTGAAGTTGATTCCATCCTTACCGAAGGCCAGCTACACACTTCCATCCACATTAAACCTACCAACAAACAACTGTACATTCTGACAACTGCCATCCTTTCTATGTCAGATATTCCCTCCCTTACAGCCTTGGCATCCGAAGCAAATATATTTGTTCGGATGCAGACTCTTAACAGCAGTACACCACCATTCTCACCTCAGCCTTCACTGCATGTAATTACCCCACCAGTCTAGTGAAAAAGCATATTTCTAGGGCCATCACATCCAATCCTGGTACTGCTGATCCCTCCAAAAAACGACTTTGATGCACACCACTGGTGATTCAGTATTATCCTGGTCTGGAATGTGATAATCAGCTACTTCAACAGGGCCATTACTTCCTAATATTGTGTCCTGAAATGAGATCCATTCTGTCTGAAATTTTGCCCACCACACCTAGAATAGCTTTCCGTCACTCTCGCAATCTCCGCAATATTTTTGTCAGACCCTGTGCTCCTCCTGCACCTATCTCCGTACCTTATGGCTCCCTACCCTGTGGCCATCCCTGCTGCAAGACTTGTCCTATGCACCCTCCTACCACCACCTATGACAGCCATTGTTGTTGTTGTGGTCTTCAGTCCTGAGACTGGTTTGAAGCAGCTCTCCATGCTACTCTATCCTGTGCAAGCTTTTTCATCTCCCAGCACCTACTGCAACCTACATCCTTCTGAATCTGCTTAGTGTATTCATCTCTTGGTCTCCCTCTACGATTTTTACCCTCCACGCTGCCCTCCAATACTAAATTGGTGATCCCTTGATGCCTCAGAACATGTCCTACCAACCGATCCCTTCTTCTGGTCAAGTTGTGCCACAAACTTCTCTTCTCCCCAATCCTATTCAATACTTCCTCATTAGTTATGTGATCTACCCATCTAATCTTCAGCATTCTTCTGTAGCACCACATTTCGAAAGCTTCTATTCTCTTCTTGTCCAAACTATTTATCGTCCATGTTTCACTTCCATACATGGCTACACTCCATACGAATACTTTCAGAAATGACTTCCTGACACTTAAATCAATACTGGATGTTAACAAATTTCTCTTCTTCAGAAACGCTTTCCTTGCCATTGCCAGTCTACATTTTATATCCTCTCTACTTCGACCATCATCAGTTATTTTGCTCCCCAAATAGCAAAACTCCTTTACTACTTTAAGTGCCTCATTTCCTAATCTAATTCCCTCAGCATCACCCGACTTAATTAGACTACATTCCATTATCCTTGTTTTGCTTTTGTTGATGTTCATCTTATATCCTCCTTTCAAGACACTGTCCATTCCATTCAACTGCTCTTCCAAGTCCTTTGCTGTCTCTGACAGAATTACAATGTCATCGGCGAACCTCAAAGTTTTTATTTCTTCTCCATGAATTTTAATACCTACCCCGAATTTTTCTTTTGTTTCCTTTACTGCTTGCTCAATATACAGATTGAACAACATCGGGGAGAGGCTACAACCCTGTCTTACTCCCTTCCCAACCACTGCTTCCCTTTCATGTCCCTCGACTCTTATAACTGCCATCTGGTTTCTGTACAAATTGTACAGCCATGTAACTGGTAAAACATATACTATCAAAGTGAGAGTCACCTGCGAACCGAAAAGTCATATACCAGCTGTTATGTGAACACTGTTCGGCCTTCTACATCAGCACAACTACCACCAAATTATCAGTAATGATGAATAGGCATAGGCAGATGGTGTATACCGACAACTTGCAATGTCCTGTTGCAGAGCATACTCTACAACTTGACATTCGTGATCCCGGCGCCTATTTCACCACGCACGCCATCTGGATTCTTACACCAGTCACCAGTTTCTCAGAAATCCACAGGTGGGAACTAGCACTACAACATGTCCTTGGTTCTTGCCACCCACCTGGCTTTAATTTACATTAATTTCTTCCGTCTCAGAATTTCTTCGTTGTAGCTACTCTTTGCTTCTCTCTGTCTTAGTTTTCTGCATCTTTCATTGTCTTTCCCATATGCCTCTCTCTCTCTCTCTCTCTCTCTCTCTCTCTCTCTCTCTCTCTCTCTCTCTCTCCTCCCTCCCTCCCTCCTACCTCTGTTACCCCAAAATCTACCACTTTTTCCCAGATCTCTCTAGTCCTTTTTCTTCGCCCCTCTTCCTTCCCCTCCAACCCATTTGCCTGAAGAAGGAGCCACTGTTTCCGAAAGATTGCCAATCACAACAGTTTTTTTATGTGAGTGTTCTGCCACCACTTGGTGAGTAGATTTTTTATCCATCCAATTAAATAATTTTATCTATAATTGATTGTTTTTGTTGTTATAAAATGTAGTGTGATAAAAACAAATATTGGTGTTTGGTGTACAGCTTAACTATATGAGAATGAGAAGCAGTTAAATAGTGAATAAGCTAATAAGCTTAAGTTGCTGGTTTGGAAAGGGGAGGGAAGCAACAGTTATCAATGCCTGAAATGACCATCATTTGTGAACATTGATAATTGTGTAGATTACTTGACAAATTGTCAGTAATTCTTTGTTATGGAGAACTCTTGTCTCTCTTAACTTGATTTTGTAAATCCTGATGGAGCTCTGATGAAGCTTGAGTCAAGTCGCTTGAGTCAAGTCATTATACAGTCCAGGCGTTCAAGAAAAACTTTCTTGTGTCCACCCCTGCTCCCTTTGTATATTTATCAAAATTATCAGATATTTTCCAGATGGAAGTGACTGTATTTTCTGATTTTTGTTGCCTGAAATGAAGCAATTAGCTCAACACTCATTGGTGAGTTTGTGCCTGGCTACCATAGGTCCCCAGCCTTTTCAGCACCTCTTCCCTTTCCGTGCTGTATGTTTAGTGTTCTGCTATTCTTTTTCCCAGTCCTTGGGGAAATATCTTGGGTATTTTCAGGAATGCATTCTGAAGTTTTGTGTGACAGTTGACGGGGTAACACACAATTCCCAGCCCAGGGTCGAAAGGTAGGGTTCATACCCCCTGTTACAGGCCAGGCCTGGGGAAGTATGATTGCCTGAGCTGCTACCTTCGCAGTGGACAATTGCTCCCTCTATCTGGAGTTCAGGAGGTGTGACCTGAGGTGTGAACAGTCACCTAAGACAGGTGAGTTCATCTCTGAGGGAGCCCCCAGTCAGAAGGAGCATGCCATCAGACATGCTGGCAATCATGGGGGATTTTTTCGCAATGGGCAAATTATCTTCCTCTCAGTCTACATCTAACAAACGTAAATGGAATGAGGCTAAAGATTCAGTGACTCTGTAAGCTGCATCTTAGTTTCTCATGGTGTCATGTACTGAAGAAATTCAGTCTTGTGCTACAGTTAATCCAATTATTATTCAGAAAAGTGTTGATGCAATTGCAGGTCCTGTGAAGTCCTGCACTCACTTATGAAATGAGACTTTGCTTCTAGAGACCATTTGTGATATTCAAGCCCAACAATTGCTTGCAGCTTCGCTCTTCCACAAATATCCTGTTCGTGTCAAGGCACGTCGTATTCTGAATTCTTCACATGGTGTTATTTACACTCGGCTGCTTGATGGTCTGGCCAAGGGGGAATCAAACATTATCTCTAATCAGGGTGTCACTGCAGTCCACTGGGTAACGAAAAAGGTGAGTGCAAACGTAGTGCCTACACACATCCTTTTTCTCACATTTGATCAATTAGGGCTTCCATCGAAGATTAAGATCATCACAACCTGACCATACATTCCAAACCTAGCCAAATGTTTTATTTGTGGTAGAGATGCTCATGAGAGCAATTGCCCACCACTGCCACCCCCACCCCCAACCCCCCACCCCTCTTTATCAGTTGTAATGGCGACCTTGCTGCCTCATACCATGCGGCCAACAAGCATCTGTGTCTTCATCTGCCAACTATGAAGGCTCTCAGAAAATGGTCTTCTCCTTCCCTGACTCAGAAATCCTCTTCAACACTGTCGCCATGTGATACCCTCACCAAGCCGACCTCCATTTTTACCAGTGCACACTGCCAACCTTTTTTCTGCCCTAGAGTCCTCAGGCAGACCCAAGGAAAATGTTGACACCTCCATAGGTTTCATGGAACAGGATCCTTCAGCATCTGCGCCCTGTAGCATTGACTCTTCGAAGGCTGGCACTCGGCAGCAGCTGAGGTGACTGCCCTTCATTTGTTCCCTCCTCCACATTCCCCTTTATGTTCTTCTCCAGTGGAACATTTGTGGTATTAGATCCAATAAAGAAGAAATACGGCTGCTCTTGGAATCACAGTGTCTGATTGTTTTCTGCCTCCAAGAAACGAAATTGTGTCCTCAAAATCACTTCAACCTCATGTGTTTCCTTTTGGTATGCTCCAACTCGTGGGGGAGTCATTCTGCGCATTCGGGATGACACCCATAACCAAACCATCTCAGTGAATACCCAGCAGCAAGCTGTTGCAGTCCACATTTCAGACTATCTCCAGATTATTAGTCAGCTCCCTCACCCCTTTTTGCTGCTGGGTGATTTTAATGCCCACTATCCCATTTGTGGCTCTTCGAGAGCCTATTCAAGAGGTTCCTTCTTCGCCGACCTGCTTGGTTAATGCAACCTGATCAGTCGTAACACTGGAGCACCCAAATTACTATTAGACTCCACGCACATCTATTGTCATTTGGACCCCTTGTTTTGCACTGCCCAGCTTGCCTGTCTTCTTGACTAGTCCATTCACTCCAACAAATGCTTGACCAACTATTTCCCATGCACTATCCATTTGCTGACTCTTACCCCTTTTACATGTAAACCCAATTGGCACCTTTCTAAGGACAACTGACTGAGGCTTTACTCTCCCCGGCAACCTTTGCTGAACACCATTTCCACGGTTGTGATGACCAGGTAGAGTACCTTACATACGTTGTCTTACTACCGCAGAATGTACCATACCTCACACTACTTCTATACTGCGCCATGTCCCGGTTCCCTGGTGGACTGAGGCATGCTGCGATGCAATTCACACACGGAGACGTGCTCTTCGCATTTTTAACCATCATCCTATGATGGCAAACTGTATTCGTTATAAGCTGTTGCATGTGCAGTGTCGCCGCATTCTTCGGGGTAGCAAAAACGCTAGCTGGACTTCCTTTGCTAGTTCTTTTAACAGTTTCACTCCCCCTTTCATCGTATGAGCAACCTCTCTCAACTCCCTGGCACCAAGGTTCATTCCCCAGTTTCTGACCTGACAATAGTAGATCATGTCATTGTGGGCCTTATTGCTATTTCCAACACTTCGGGCTGCTATTTTGCAGAGATTTAGAGCTCTACCCACTATTACGCCACCTTCCTCCCTCAGCAATGAGTGGAGGAACCTTGAATGGTATCCTTTTCGTCTCAGAATTGTGGATAACTTAACTATGAGGGAACCTAACTGTGCTCTCGCTTCATCCCAGTCTTCTGCGCCAGGGCTGGATGATGTTCAAATTCAGATATTGCAGCACCTCTCTCTTGCGGATAGGCACTTTCTCCTTTGTATGTAAAATCACGTTTAGGCAGATGCCACGTTTCCCAGATGCTGGTGCATAGCCACTGTCATACTTATATCTAAGCCTGGTAAGGAGAAACACATTCCTTTTAGCTACTGCCTCATTTCCCTCACTGTTTGTGTTTTCAGGGTGATGGGAATGTATGATTCGTGGCCAGCTGACATGGTGGCTCAAGTCTTGCAATCTACTAACCACTGCACAAAATGCATTTTGTGCACGCCAAGCTGCAGTTGACCATCTCATCACTTTGTCAACCCATGTCATGAACAATTTTCTGTGGAAATATCAGACACTGGATGAGTTCCTTGATTTGGAGAAAGCCTACAACACCTCTGTACTCTAATCACGTGTGGCTTCCGAGGCCACTTGCTCCATGTCTTTCAGGAATTTTTAAAAGACAGAGTTTTCAAGTTAGGTGTGAGTTCGGCCTTGTCTCCTGCCAGGCATCTTCAGCATCCTTTTTGTCAACGACTTTGCGATCTAATTCAGTTCTTCATGGACTTATCTCCTTGAGTGGCATCTTCAGCGATATCTCAAACATCTTTACGCATGGAGCACAGACAATGGCTTTCGATTTTCCACTGATAAAACTGTTTGCATGAATTTCTGACAGTGCAGTGGTTTTCTTCCACTGCCTTTACATCTTGGGCCTGTTGTTCTTCTGTTCACTGAAACTGCAAAATTCCTGGGGCTCTTGGTTGATAGATAACTGTCTTGGTCCTCCCACGTCTTACCTGGCCGTACGTTGTACCCGGTACCTCGATCTCCTATGCGTCCTATGCGCTACTTCCTGGGGATTAGATCAAACCACCATCTTCCATTTATATCAATCCCTTGCCCGTTTGAAACTAGACTATGGGTGCTTCATTTATTCATCTGCACATCCATCCAGCCGGCTGGAGTGGCCGAGCGGTTCTAGTCGCTACAGTCTGGAATCGCGCGACCGCTACGGTCGCGGGTTCGAATCCTGCCTCGGGCGTGGATGTGTGTGATGTCCTTAGGTTAGTTAGGTTTAAGTAGTTCTAAGTTCTAGGGGACTGATGACCTCAGAAGTTAAGTCCCATAGTACTCAGAGCCATTTGAACCTCCATCCATCTTCCGCTGACTTAACACTATCCACCATTGTAGAACCACCACTTTCCATTTTAATTACTTCTCTAAATCGAGAGTAACATGTGGATAGAAATGCATTTTGCTGCAAACTGCTAATTTTGAAAGTGCACCACTATACAGATTTTTTTAAATATAAACTATAATTAAAATCACCAATCTTGTGTTATATCTCTTACAGATTAGTGCTCCTACAGATGTGACAGATACATCTGCTGCTTATGCATCACTCAGTGAACCAGAGACTGCAATTTTGAAGCTTGGTTATAATCATAAAGGGAAAAACCTCATATGGCCTACATAATTCAGCATCATTAGGCTTTGTCTGGTTCGGAGCATCCTACAAAAGCACTGAAGATAGTGCTAGACATGATGTGAGGTTAATCTCATGAAGAATTCTTTTAAAATGATGAAATTTCAGAATTCACTAGTGTCACTAAACTAAAACAAAGTGCGCAGTGATTCATACATGTGGAAACTTTCAGAAACATGTGTACATATAATTATGGAGGGAGTTAATGCAGCATGATTTGCAGAATTGTTATTTTTATTGTTTTGATGTAAGGTTTTGATGAAACATTCACAGATGAATTTTAAACTGAAGCTAGGTGCTCATTTCTTCCAATGAAAAAAATTAATAACTTTTTTTCACCACTCTTAAGGAATGACATAATATGTCAAAGAAGTGCTATGTTGTTCATTCACAATTTCACGTGAAGTCAAATCATGTAATGTAATTTTAATTTGACAAAATGTTAATAAACATACATAAATATTGTTGTACCTTCATGTCTTGAAGTCCTTTACCTTTAAAGATATAATTTCGATTTTTGTTTTAACCTTCCGTCGGGCGTGGCTGTTCAAATTGATACACCTCAAAGTTTACTGTAAATTATTTGTCAACGAGTGGCAGCACTGATGCCTACTCGCTAGTAGGTAGCCTTTTCCGAACGCTTGTCATTGTTGTGTGCTTCAGTGTCGATACGACTGCTCTGTTGTCGATATATGTGCTGATTGATCAGTTTGATACACTGCGCCCGTTCATGTTGCATTTCAACAATTCATTTCTTTGGTTATCAACGTTACTTAGTAAGGAGTACAATGTTAATATACAATGTGTAATGCACTTATTTTCTTTTTGGACCGTTTAATCGTCAGTTAAGAATGTTTGAGTATCAGGTATCAAATTGATACACTGCGCCTGAGTGCGTTATTTTATAGGAATTTTATCATTTTAGGTGTGACACATTTGATCATGGCAGGCTACAGTAAGACGTACAACCTGCTTGACCCAAATCATGTTGCAGAAATACAAAAAATGTTGTTCAAAGAGGATAATGATGAAGTTCAAGAGGATTTTGAAGATGAAGTAGACACAGATTGTGATGACGCCAGTGAAGTTCTGCAGGAAGATTCAGAAACAGAGGAAAATGACGAGGAAGTACTTGAAGAAAGCCAGCATTATTATACTGGAAGGGACAAAGAGACAAAATGGAATAAAGTTCCACCATCACAGAGAGTACGTTTCAGGGCCCACAATATTATTCGAAAGTTACCTGGTCCTATAGGTGCGGCAAAAGCATTGAGAACGCCTTTGGAATGTTGGAATTGCCTCGTAGATGATGACATTTTGTCAATTATAGTTCTGTATACCAATCAGTATAATGAGAGCATCAAAGCTTCTTTTCAGCAAGAGAGAGATGTAAAACCTATAGATATTATTGAATTAAAAGCTTTCATTGGTCTTCTGTTTTTGGCTGGTGTTAACAAAAGAAACAGACAAAGTTTAGAAGATCTGTGGGGAAGTGATGGGGATGGAATTGAAAAATTTCATCTCGTTATGAACATAAAACGTTTCAAATTCTTCATGCGGTGCCTTAGATTTGACAATCGTGTGACTCGCAACGAAAGGAGAAAATTGGACAAGATAACAGCGATTCGGGAAATATTTTCTCTGTATGTACAGAATTGCCAGAAATCCTACACCCTCGAAGAAAACGTTACAGTAGGTGAGAAACTTGAAGGATTCTGTGGAAGGTGCAGTTTTCGCCAATACATACCTAGCAAACCAAGCAAATATGGAATTAAGATATATGCTCTTGTGGATTCCCAAGTATTTTATCTCTATAATCTGGAAATATACGCTGGGCTGCAGCCAGAAGGATTGTACCACGTTAGCAATAAACCTTCAGATGTTGTTCCGCGACTATGTGAACCAATTTATCAGTCAGGTCGAAATGTGACAGCAGACAATTGGTTTACTAGTATTATTGCTTTGATAGATGAGTTAAGAAGAAAAAATCTTTCTTTTGTTGGGACGATGAAGAAAAACAAGCGTGAGATTCCTCTGGAGTTTGCTACCAGTAAAGGCAGGGCTGTCCATAGTTCACTTTTGGCTTCAAGAAGGGCTGTACTCTGGTTTCCTAAAAAGGGGAAGTGTGTTATCTTGGCATCAAGTTTGCATGAAGATAATTCAGTAGATGCTGACACTGGAGATAAACAGAAGCCATCCATTGTAACATTTTACAATAGCACCAAAGGTGGAGTCGACACTACATATAAGTTGACCGCTTCATACAATGTAGCAAGAAATGTGTGCCGTTGGCATTTTTTGCAATGATCAATATGAGTGGAATCAATTCACAAGTAATTTACTATGGCAACAACGAGAATTTTATCCGAAGAAAAGGATTCCTGAAACAACTCTCACATGTGTTTGTTCTACCTCATTTGTTTCGTAGATGCTTGGACACCTCAGGAATTCACAGAGATCGTCAACTGCGGCTACAACAATATAGGCCAACGTGTGAAGAAGAAGCAGAAGACACAAGCGGAAACGAAGAACATGGGACTGGGATCAAGAGGAAAAGGTGTAATACCTGCACAGAAAAAAAAGACTGACAAAATATTGTTGAAAAATGTGTCAGAAGCCCATCTGTTTGATACACATTGAACCTTTTTGCTGTGAATACGGAAAAATTCCGCATTTGTTACCACAGTCAAAAAGTGACAATGAAATGAATGATTGAGTTGTAATATCATTATTGTTCTGCTCCAGTGTCATAATAGCCTTTCTGTAAAGATAATTGTCATTTGTAATGTGTTTTATTAGTGAAATATAATAAAGAAGCAAATGAAAAAGCAACGTTTTTATCATTTGTTACTAAAGCCCAACATTGACGATAAGAAATCTGAATGTACTCGTATGTCATCTTTGTCTTTCTTTAAATATATTTGGCACTTATAATATGTTTTGTGAACAGAATTTAATAAATGATCAAGTGAATAAACGGTGTGATCAATTTGATACACCGCGCCCAATCTCGCTCAGACAAACACCGCGCCTGACAGAAGGTTAACCTGTGAAATGCTCATAAAATATAGTCTGTTATCTTCGAATGTATATATATATATATATATATATATATATATATATATATATATATATATATTTTTTTTTTTTTTTTTTTTTTTTTTCGCTTTTGACCTTGGAGGTTTGCTATTTAGTTGACAGAAATCATCAAGATCCTCAAAATACCTCTTTGCCATCTATTTAGTACCCCAGCATTCGTCCAAAGCCAACCTAGCTCAATTTGTACCTGCATCCCACTGTGTTCCTCCTCCAGTCCCATCTATGTATCTCCTAATAAACTACTTAGAAGTTCTGACCTTTCTAGATCCCATTTTGATTGAGACTAATCTCACAACTGTACTAGAAATGGCCATTCACCATCTTAAAACTAACTTGGAACTCATCGCCCTCACAGACAAGGGGCTCAACCATTGTAATTATGTGCTACTATGGGTACTTGGCAGAGGGCCTCAACCAGATGTCTGACAAATATACCAATAAGGATCCATAAATGATCGATATGTGCACATTCACAATTACTTTTACTTATAAAGGTATCACCAACAAAGAAACTTTCAAAATTGGTGTGCACACTGGAATGGCACCAAACTAAGCAAATGTGTTTATGGGATATTTTGATAAATCCTTTTTATTCACCTAGAATCCTAAATACCTAGAATGGCTTAAATTTATTTCTTACATATTTTATCCTCATTTCTCCAGAAGCTCAACACTTTTTTGCGCATGTGTTTCACTTGGTTCCCCTTGACTAGCCACCTTCTGTGATGTTAAACTCTACCTCACTGATGACTCCTTAGGAACCTCTCTTCACATAATAATTGCCAATTAGCAGCAACACCCCCACTTCAACAGCAGCTACCTCTTCCAGACTGTACAGTCAGAGTCCTTTTGAGGTCTAAACTACCCTCCCAACCGTAACTATAATCAAATCTCCTATGTCCTATATCCACACAACACTCCTCTCATACCTTGTCATCAGCCACAAAGAAGTACTCAAGTAACCCCCCCCACTTTTGTCACACAGTATCATCCAGGTATGAAACACCCAAATCATGCACCAGCAAGATTATCTACCTCTGACTGTGTCTTGAAATGTAGAACACTCTCCTTACCTTCACAGCTCCCAGTGTATACAGTACCCTTGTAGTCTACTTGCTCCCAAACCCTTGAGAATACCAAGTGTTCTAATTATTTGTATATCACCAATTATTCAAACCTTGCCAATGGATGATTTTATTGCATCAAAGCCAGGGCCACCTGGAACAGCAGCCTCTTCAAGTTTCAACTTACTGCAACAGCTACACATTCATTCATTCATTCATAATGTTCCATAGCTCCCATAAAGGGGGAAACCCTTCAGATTGAATTGCCCCCTCTGTTTATTGATTGGATTGCCACTGTATTGCTGTTTATTTATTTAATGGGATAATAATAATTATTAAAAGGTGGCAATTTTATTTAAGCACTGCTTTTTACTCTTTCGATTGTTGAGAGTCAGCGATAGTGCAATGCTGCTCGCTTTGGAGAATACACATTTTATAAGAATTATTTGGTCCAGGAAACACTTTTGCGATCACGGTTGCGATTTAGACGGTATTCGCGTAATTGTACTGATTAAAAGTTATCGTTTCCTAAAGACGCAGGTTCGATTAAAGCTGTGTGCACTTTTGCGCGTATAATGAAAATATTCATAACACGTCGCATAACAAAAGGAAACGTGCGAATCACAACCGTGGTCAAACAAAGAAAATATATGATAACATAAATGTTCTTCGCTGTTATTCAGCACAGGCTCAGATTAGACCTTGCAATTTTTAGTCATAGGAAATGACAAGACGTTACAGCAATTAAAGAACTTTTCCTTCTCTACCGACCAGTACGAGAACAAAATTCAGACTCAACAAAATGTCTTACATCGAATTATTACATGCTTAACCCTTAACAATCATATATAGTTTCGTAGTACAAACAATGCTAATTTATTCCGTGCACTAGAAAGTCTTTGATACACTGAGCACAAAAATGAAAATAATAAAATTATAATTACATTTTTAATATCATGAATACTTCTTTAAATCATGAAAATAAGGTTTGACATCGTCGTAATATTAATTTTCATCGTTGTAGCACTACATTGCCCCCTTTGGATGTACAGTCACACTTGTTTGACTGGACATCCAAGCAGGCTTATTTTCCTTGTCTGTTCTGTTTAAAGTTCACTGTGTTCTTTCACTTGGAAGCATGTGCTTTGTTTACTTTTAAGTCTCAGGGATTTTGAGTTACGCTCACCCCCCATTCGGGCAAAGGCCAATGGGAAAAACCCCGGAAAAAAACCACGGCGGAGCGAGCACATCTTCCATACCCTCTTTTTGAATTTTCAACATTTGATCATTCACTTCGTATGACATTTAATAATGGTACAATTTCGTGATAGTGCTACTGGTGACGACGGATGGCGACTTGGTGTACTGCAACACCGATGTCTCGCCCCATCAGGTAAGTGTGCGATGACATGGCAGGGTGCAGCAAGGGATGAGGGATGATGTCGCTGCAGTATGCTGCCCTCACTGACACGTGTGCTCAGCATCCCAGCATACAGTCACATGAAATTCAAACAGCAGTATCAGTTCCTTAAATTAACATCTAAATTACATCATATTTAATGCACTCTTTCACTCAACAAGAAGAATGTATATTTTTTTTTTTTTTTTTTTTTTTGAGGTGTTCGACTGTTTGTGAGTGTTTTTATCATGATGCAAGTCCATTCATCCTTCCGACGTAACTGACTATCTGCAATTAAAGGTTCATGTAATTACGTTCCAACACTGATACAGTTCTGCAACGGGTTTGATGATATAGTCAGTAGCAGTTCCCAATACTGTTACGACTCACCACTGTTGCTGACTGATCGATAAAAACACTTGCTCTTGAATTTTAGTTTGCCTGGAATGTTACGTCCACGCATGTGGTCCCAGTAACACTCTGAATATTTGGCATTACTAAACACTCGTAGAACAAAATTTGAAAACGAAATCATGGTAACACAACGCACTCATTGAGCGTCCACTTTTGTGTTAAATTCCACTCTTTCGCTAGTGAAATAAAGTTCGTTTCGTACGCATAGAGGATAATGTTCACAGGAAGTCTTTGTTCATAGGTCATCTGTGACATGTTCACTCCACCACGTAGTTACTTGATCACAGTCATCAAGTCTGACAAGGTAAAGTCCTTGTGCTACCCATAAGAGTGTCTTTACACAGTCTAGTTACATATTGATAAATAACTGAATGATTGTACATATCAATGAAGTACATAATTGTAGTCATTTACAATATAAAAGCAAATCCTAAGTCATATATTTTCTTGAAAAGGTGCTCCTGGACTTACAAAGAATTGTGCAGTGATAAACAGAAGTCTGTATATGTTTGTCTGTGTAATGATCTGTTCAGTCATGGACAACATCTTGTTTGACCTGGTTTATAGCTCATGCAAGTCCGAGCACTAACTTACGGTGGAAAATTTGTTAAACCTATACGTAACTCGCGTAAACTTTACATGTTGTAAGTGTATCCTGTACACAGTCTGAAAGAAAGAAAAAGAACATAACCTGCTCACCCTAGTGAGTTCAAAATAGTTAACAATCAACAAAATGAAACGTTTATTTTCAAAAGTCACTATATCCTACTGTTGTGTGAAATATGCAGTTCTGTTCACTGTTCGTAGTTTCACACGCATAAGTTCCTGAAAGTTTACTAAATCTCAACAAGTTTGTATTATGTTTGATTAAGTGTATTAGGGTTGGAATCATCTTGAAGCAATTCTTCTTCTCCTTGCTGCAGCTCGGCATCCTCTTCTCTGTCGAACTGGAGCTGAAATTTATTCGTCTAATTTCTTTTGTTCCTGCTTCCCTTTTGGCGCTGGGTATTGAGTACATTTGATGACAGTAAATTTCATGGGGAAACACTTGCATGTTGTACACGTTACCTTTAATTAGTCCAGGTTTTTTCAAAAATACTTTATGATAATTAGTAAGTGTGTCTAATAATTGCTTGTGTTGCAGACTGTCAAGACCAGATGATTGTTGTACTTTTTCTACTATTTCCGAGAGGTGGATATTCTCCTCATCCTTCACATCTTCCATGACCGGGAAGGTACGGCAATTGAAACTATCTTGAAGCCGCCATAAATGTGCGCGAATCGGTTCTAACTTTAAAATTTGACAATATTTGCCATGCAATTCTTTGGTCTTTACCAAGTCTAACCTGACTCTCGTGTCACCGAAACACATGCTGCATTCACCCTTTGCGAGATCGATTATAGTTTCCATCTCTTGCAAAATATCTAATCCGAGGAGACAGTTCACGGCTAAATTCTTTATAATAAGGAAGGTGCACTCTTTGGCTCCCATTCCAAAATTAATACAAATCCGTGTCTGTTCCCGAACTAGTTGGGCTTTCTGACTAATGGCTCCTGTAACTCGAGAATTAGTGACTGGAAAAACCGGGATCTTTCTAATCTTCTTTAAGTGAAAAAAGAACGATTCATTCAGCACAGAAACAGATGCTCCAGTATCTAAAATCACCGTAGTTTGAATACCATAAATATCACAAACTATAGCTGCTTGTACAACTTCCCGTTCAAACAAATACACTTCTTCTGAAAATCTTGACATAATTCCTCTCATATATTGACTCCATCATTATATCTTAACATCTGCATAGTTGAACTACATTGCTGAGCAACATCAACAGAATTATTCCTACACACACCATTTTTTGCTTCGTTCGACCCGATCGCTGCTGATTCTACACGACACACATTCTCATTGTTACTACAGCTGGCTGTCTGCACGCTTGGTTGCTCGTTATTACTAACATCAAAAGTGCCCCCTAGACACCCTACGACTGACACACGGGAGCAGAATGTCATCGCATCTAGTTTGACTGACTGGTACTGGTTGATGGTTGCGGTTCACTTACCTCAATGATCTTGATATTTTGATTCGGTGGTTGCCATGGCTGCGCATTCATATGCTGCTGTATGTTATTTGACATATTTGTATTGTACGGGGGTTGTACATGATTGTTGTTGTGATATTGCGGTCGCCTAGGCTGCTGCCATTGCTGTTGTGCATAATTCTGTGTTGACCAGTTATGTGGTGGTTGCATGTTTTGCTGATTATTTGGAAAATTACCATTATTGTAATTGGCGTTAGCTCTCAAATCTCTTTTCCGTTTCTTTGAAAAGTTTCTGCTATTGTTTTGTCCACTATTGTTCTGTGGATGATAACTGTGATTCGGTGCATTACTGTACTGTCCATTTGTGTTCATATTGTGGTTCTGCCATCCTGAATAATTCGGACTATTCCAATGATTTTGATTCCCATAGTAGGTGTTTCTATTACTATTGTTCTTGTGGTTTCGCCCATTGCCATTACCATTACCATTATTCGACAAATTATTCCCATAATGGTGTCTGTCCTCTTCGATAACCAAATCTAAAGAGTCCAGTACAGATAGAAAATGTTCCACATTGTCTTCAGGAATGTGAAACAATTTCTCCTTTAGATCACGCGGTAACTTCTCCTTTAATATCTTTGAAACATCACACTCAGGAATTGGTGTGGATAAATATTTCACTTTGTCCAGATACTTGGCGAAATATTTCCGCAAAGTACCGCCTTTTCTATTAAATGGGTCAGGACTATAAACTTCTTTTCTTAATTGTTCTTGTACCCCACGCGACCAATACTTGTTTAGAAAAGCTTGTTCAAATTCATCGAAGGAGCTGCATTGTTCAGCTTTCTGTGTCGCAAACAATGCTGGCTCACCTTGAATATGGGTAATGGTAAAGACAATTTTCTCCCTTTCGTTCCAACTTTTTGGCATTATTCCGTGGATCCCTTTGATAAACACAATTGGATGGGGTCCGTTCTTATCATTGATAAACTTCTGAAAATGTGAATTCTTCACTAAAGCATCCTGAGTCACCAATGATTGTGTATGGTCTTGATAAATGGATGTTACTCCACGTGTTGGATTGAAATTATTGCCCGTCTGCGCCCTACTTTCAGTTAAAGGCGTTTCATAATGATCAGGGTGTGTTTCTGTGATACTAACACACTCTGGCGAACTGTTATGAGATGTTTGCGTACGTGTTTCATTAAGCACTTTCTGCACGTTTTGTAATTCAGTCTGGAGTTCATGAATCTTTGTGTTGTTTTCATATATCAGTTGTGTTCCTGCTCGTTGTAACATCACAGGTAGTTCCTTCTGTATAACAGTACTAATTTGTTTGTCTTTGTCATTTAGCCATGTGTTGAATGTGGTCACAACGCGTTCTTGTTCTTTGCATTTTTGTTCTATTACGTTTTGATTATCAACCGTAAGATTTTCTATACATGTACTTATGTTGCGTATTTCTGCCTCCAAAGAAGTGTGTGTTTGTTGTAATTTGTCCACATCCTGGGTTACTTGCTGTACATTCTGTGGTAAGTCATGGTATGTTTGTTGCATACTTGAAATGTTGTTCTGTATAGCAGACAACTGGGCATCTATTTGCTGTCGCAGCTGGCGATCGTGTTCTTTTAACCAGTTTTCAAGCTTTTGATCTATCTCTTTTGAGAACTGTGAAAAGCCTAACTGCGTACGCTCGTCTAATTGACTGATGCGTTCATCCAAGGTCCTAATCCATTCATCTACTCTGCTAATACGTTTATCTAAGTTATTATTAATCTCAGTTGTACACTGTATCTGTGATTGTTCCTGCATTTTAAACATTTGTTCCATTTTCATCATTAAGAGAGAAAATGGATCCATTACTGTTTGTGTTGGCTCTACCGGTGGTAAATCGACTGTAACTGGTGTTTCTTGTGGTTCTGCTTCAGTATGCACTTGAACTACCGTCTTTATTCTGCCTGAGTGTTCTACAGCAGATGGATCACTGACTTTAATATTAGTGTCTTGTTCTATATCCTCTGTCTGATCTGAAAAAAAAAATTATCAATTTCTATATCACTAGTTATTCCTTCCTGAATGTTCTACAGTTACTTCCTGCTGTGTAGCTTTTCTTACACGTCGCACTGTTTTCACCATGTCTGCAAATGTTTGGGTGCAAGTCTAATCGGGAATACGTCACAGGGGTCAGGGATTTTCTCTGCCTCGTGATGACTGGGTGTTGTGCGCTGTCCTTAGGTTAGTTAGGTTTAAGTAGTTCTAAGTTCTAGGGGACTGATGACCATAGATGTTAAGTCCCATAGTGCTCAGAGAGAATACGTCACACGCAACACATCAATTATTCCGTCACACAAAACATAAAATAATTACTACACTGCACCAGATTGGAATCAGTACTATAAATGTTCACTTTCGTTTGATTAAAATTCAGTTCCAATCTCGTTCAGTTAACCTCTACTGAAAAGACTTGAAATGTATTTTACTGATCCTTCTCGCAGTTATTTAAATACAGTTGACTCTTATAGCTTCCTAAGAGGACACACTCATAAAATGTAATTTTTTTTTTTTTTTTAGTAGTAAGGCACAGCACCAGGTTGAAGATGATGATGTGCCTACCTTATGCAGTGCTTCGTTCTGCTGCCGCTGGGATGGAATGGTACAGCAAATATATCGTGCTTAGGGTCGTCGTAGATTTCTGCTCATTATAGCATGAAACAAATAGAAAAAACACACATTAGCACACACATATAAGCTAGTCCTGTCAATAGGTTGCCGCTGAATTGGCCCCTCTGTTCATTGATTGGATAGCCACTGAATTGCTATTTATTTATTTAATGGGATAATAATAATTATTAAAAGGTGGCAATTTTATTTAAGCACCGCTTTTTAGTCTTTCAATTGTTGCGAGTCAGCGATAGTGCAATGCTGCTCGCTTTGGAGAATACACATTTTATAAGAATTATTTGGTCCAGGAAACACTTTTGCGATCACAGTTGCGATTTAGACGGTATTCGCGTAATTGTACTGATTAAAAGTTATCGTTTCCGAAAGACGCAGGTTCGATTAAAGCTGTGTGCACTTTTGCGCATATAATGAAAATATTCATAACACGTCGCGTAACAAAAAGAAACATGCGAATCACAACCGTGGTCAAATGAAGAAAATATTTGATAACATAAATGTTCTTCGCTGTTATTCAGGACAGGCTCAGATTAGACCTTGCAATTTTTAGTTATAGGAAATGACAAGACGTTACACCTTCGAGATATTCGTTTTGATTAACTTGTATTTACCTTCTCTCTCTCCTTTTTACAGCCTTTATACCTTCGCATCGATTAAGGAACTTTTCCTTCTCTACTGACCAGTACGAGAACAAAATTCAGACTCAACAAAATGTCTTGCATCGAATTATTACATGCTTAACCCTTAACAATCATATATAGTTTCGTAGTACAAACAATGCTAATTTATTCCGTGCACTAGAAAGTCTTTGATACACTGAGCACAAAAATGAAAATAATAAAATTATAATTACATTTTTAATATCATGAATACTTCTTTAAATCATGAAAATAAGGTTTGACATCGTCGTAATATTAATTTTTATCGTTGTAGCACTACAAGATATGTGGGTCCTTCAGGGATGTGGAACAAGTCATAGTCTGCCTTAACAAAATACATTATTTTATTAACAGTCAACTATTTCTAAGTTACTTAGTACTATTTGTTCTTATGTCAGCTGAATTCAAAGTAATTTATTATAAGGAAAGCCATTATTTTCAAAAGAGCTGTTACTTCCTCAGTTATATTAATTATCTTCTGTTGGTAGAAGATATAATATTTACTTGATTACAGTGGTATTTTTGGAAGAAAATAATTGTAAGAACAGAGATTATTTACAATACACTCCTACTTGCCATTTGAGTAACTAACAGGAATTTTTAATTCTTAAATCTACATAATCTGTATAACTGGCTGATCAGGTACATTTTTAATTTTCTTTTAAGTTTCTGTGGATTCCGTATTTCTTGCTTTATGTTGAGCCGGGAACCTTTAACATCTTTCCACCACAGTGTTTAACTCCACTCTGACCCACAGAAAAGGAGGCAAAGTCCAAAGGAGAATTAATTTTCTATCATATATTGTGATTGCCCAGTTCGCAGTTTAGCTGAAACTAATTTTCATTAGCATCAAAAACAATCGAGGAGTAAATGTTGTGGAAAGTGAGTGAAAGAATTCAAAGACACTTCTTAAAAGAAGTGCATGTAATATATACATTCTCACTGCCGCTGGTGCCAGACAAACATGGTATTTACTTTAGGTGCATTCGATAAGAAGATAACAACATGATACAGAAATGAGTGAAGGTATGCCATAACATCTGTCTTTAGATCAACACAATGAAAAATACTTTAGAATGAAACACATTAAACAGATCTTCTTGTTTAGTTTATCTATGTGTTGACTCCATTAAAACTTACCCAGATGGATTCTGAAGGATTTCTACATAGTGTTTCATTTAGTGTATGAATATTGTCTATTTCTGATGCTAGTAGATTTTATTTGTTTGAAACTGAATATTTATTTATTTAAATTGATCTCTCTCAAACTGGACCAGGGTTACACACACACACACACACACACACACACACACACACACACACACACACACACACACACAGTATTGTTACACCATAGTTACATACGAAAATGACAATTTTAATATGATTGAATGTCTGAAGTGGCAGTACTGACCATGAACTAACAAAGTTAATACTGCAATTACTACCACTACTGCAGCTGCAGCCACTAATAATAATAGTAATAATAATGATTATAATATTAATGTTAATAATAATGACAGTAACTGTGACATTAGTAACAATAATGATAGAGGCAGATAAGAGAAGAATTTACAGGTCTACAAAATAGATGTTCTCTGATGTAGTGAGTTCTGGGAAAAGAAAATTTAAGGAGATGACCTCAGCTAAGAGTACTGATGAATGAGGAAGATAAGTTGGAAAGAGGGATTTACAAGGGTAACGGGTGTGGACAGGAACAATGGCAATCTTATTGTTGTTTTAGTAGTTATGTGATTACCCGTCTTCTGAAACTGGAGATGTTATTTAGTTCTCTGATACAATGCAGGAGCTTGCCCTAGAGCCGGGTTCCTGCTGCTGACAAGGTCTTCTAGAAGGTTGCTGAACAATGGAGTGAAACAGAAAGGATTTTGCTGTGATGGGAACAGTTGTTTTGCCATGTTGTTCAGACAAGAGTGTTAAGATGGACCAATTTGAGGGACAGTATTTCTTGATAAGACAGTAGAGAAGATAGAGGGTATGGAAATTTTTGTGCTTGTCTGTGTGCAGCCAGCATAGCTGTGAAAATTTGATTCCGTATTTCTAGATTTCTGGAATGCATTTGACACGGTGCCCCATTGCAGGCTGTTAACATAGGTAAAAGCATATGGAATAAGTTCAGAGATATGCGAGTGGCTCGAAGACTTCTTAAATAATAGAACTCAATACATTGTCCCTGACGGCGAGTGTTCATCAGAGACAAGGGTATCATCAGGAGTGCCCCAGGGAAGTGTGATAGCACTGCTGTTGTTCTCTAGATACATAAATGATTTGGCAGATAGGATGGGCAGCTCTGTGGTTGTTTGCTGATGACACCATGGTGCACGGTAAGGTAAGGTAAGGTAAGTTGAGTGACTGCAGGAAGATACAAGACGACTTAGACAGAATTTTCATTTTTTGTGATGAATGGCGTGTTCAGTGTGACACAGCTTAGTTGATTAAATATCTGGGCATAATGTTTCAGAGCGATATAAGGTGGGACGAGCATGTGAAAACTGTAGTAGGGAAGGCAAATGATTGACTTTGGTTTATTGGGAGGATTTTAGGAAAGAGTGTTTCACCTGTAAATATACGTAAGACACTGGTGCAACCTGTTCTTGAGTACTATTCGGGTGTTTGGGAACCATACCAGGTCGGATTGAAGAAAGACATCAAAGCAGTTCAGAGGCGGACTGCTAGGAGTGTTACCGATAGGTTCGAGCAAAACTTAGGTGTTACAGAGATGCTTCGGGAACTCAAATGGGAATCCCAGGAGGGAAGGAGGCATTTATTTTGGGAAACATTGTTGAGAAAATTTAGATAACCAGCATTTGAAGCTGACTGCCAAACATTTCTGCTCCCACCAGCATACAGCATACATAAGGACCACGAAGATAAGATACAAGAAATTAGGGCCCATAAGGAGGCATATGGACAGTCGTTTTTCTGTCGCTCTGTCTGTGAATGGAACAGGAGGGGAAATGACAAGTAGTTGTACATGGTACCCTCTACCACGCCCCTTACAGTGGCTGGCAGAGTATGTATGTAGATGTATAAGTAGATCAAAGAATCAGACATCATAGATATAACAAAGACAGGCATTCATAACCATTTCCAGGTACTGTGAGCTTTCCTGAAGAAGGCCCTGTATGATAACATCGCTGTAATCAATAATTGGAAGTATAAGTGTTTGTATAAGTTTTTTTTTCAGATCAAGAGGGAAAAGCTTTTTATGTTTTTGTAGGGCATGGAGAGATGCTTATGCCTTCGTGCACATTACAGTTACGTGTTCATTCCTATTAAGATTTTCATCTATTATTGCTCCTAGACTCACTGCTGAAGGAATGAAGTTGATATTTGTCCCATTCAGAGTTAAAGACATTAGGGATTCCTAATATTTCGGGCTAATGATCCTAGAATGACCAACCAGTAGTGCTTGAATTTTGGATGGGTTGAGATTTAACCCTATATGTTGCATCCATTTTATTAGTGCTCGCCTGTTTGTATTGAGAATCTCAATAGCTGTCTTTAAGGGTTTTATATTTTGCACTTAGAGCCAACTGGAAGTCATCAGTGTACGTGTGGTATTTGCAGCAGGACAAGACTAATGACACATCATTTGTGTACAAAGAAAAGAGTCAAAGACCTAATACCAACCCTTGGGGGATGCTTGATGCTACCTGCCTTCATTGCGACTGTATGGAGCTGGACATGATGCACTGCTGACAAGGCATCAGGTATGAGCAAAACTATTGCACTGCACTTGGCAGAAAATTTAGGCTGCTAAGTTTGGCAAGTAAAATGTCATAGTCAACGGTGCCAAAGGCTTTGCTGAAGTCTAAGAAATATGATAGTTGCCTCTTGTGCATCCATTGCAAGCATCAGCTCTTCTGTTACCTTTATTACGGCAGATGCTGCAATTTTAAATGTCTCATTTATCCAGTCACCATGTTCCATAGATCCCATGAAGGAGAATCTTCAAAAATACAGACTGAATCAAGGTATTATTAACAAAAGATAAACAAATAGCAACAATATATACATTGCATTTACAATAATCTGTTATATATGACATTTGATTTCAGGACATAAATGTAACCTAGTACATTCAAAGGAAAGCTGCTGCTGCTTTCTTAGTCAAACATCAGTTTTTAACCATTTTTTCAAAGTAATTGGATGGTCATTTGTATAGGATAGCATTATATATGCATATGATCATGGCCATTGCCAAACTGTGCTCATGGGCCAACTAGTCAGAGAAAATTTGAGTCTCGTAACAAATAAATACCCCACTCATACGGTTATAGTTGGTGGGGACTTCAACCTTCCGTCGATATGTTGGCAAAAATACTTGTTCAAAACCAGTGGTAGGCAGAAAACATCTTCCGAGATTGTCCTAAATGCTTTCTCCAAAAATTGTTTCGAGCAGTTAGTCCACGAACCCACGTGAATTGTAAAGGGTTGCGAAAACACACTTGACCTCTTAGCCACAAACAATCCAGAGCTAATAGAGAGCATCATGACTGATACAGGGATTAGTGATCACAAGGTCGTTGTAGCTAGGCTCAATACCGTTTCTTCCAAGTCCACCAGAAACAAACGCAAAATAATTTTATTTAAAAAAGTGGATAAAGTGTCACTAGAAGCCTTCCTAAGAGACAATCTCCATTCCTTCCGAACTGACTATGCAAATGTAAACGAGATGTGGCTCAAATTCAAAGATATAGTAGCAACAGCAATTGAGAGATTCATACCTCATAAATTGGTAAGAGATGGAACTGATCCCCCATGGTACACAAAACAGGTCTGAACGCTGTTGCAGAGGCAACGGAAAAAGCATGCGAAGTTCAGAAGAACGTGAAATCCCGAAGATTGGCTAAAATTTACACACGCGCGAAATGTGGCACTGACTTCAATGCGAGATGCCGTTAATGGGTTCCACAACGAAACATTGTCTCGAAATTTGATAGAAAATCCGAAGAAATTCTGGTCGTATGTAAAGTACACAAGCGGCAAGACGCAGTCAATACCTTCGCTGCGCAGTGCCGATGGTACTGTTACCGACGGACTGTGCTGCTAAAGCGGAGTTATTGAACGCAGTTTTCCGAAATTCCTTCACCAGGGAAGATGAAAGGAATATACCAGAATTTGAAACACGAACAGCTGCTAGCATGAGTTTCTTCGAAGTAGAAACCTTAGGGGTTGCGAAGCAGCTCAAATCACTTGATACGGGCAAGTCTTCAGGTCCAGATTGTATACCGATTAGGTTCCTTTCAGATTACGCTGATACAATAGCTCCCTACTTAGCAATCATATACAACTGCTCTCTCACCAATAGATCTGTACCTACAGATTGGAAAATTGCGCTGGTCACACCGGTGTTTAAGAAGGGTAGTAGGACAGACCTATATCATTGACATCGGTTTGCAGTAGGGTTTTGGAACATATACTGTATTGAAACATTATGAATCACCTTGAAGGGAACGATCTATTGATACGTAATCAGCATGGTTTCAGAGAACATCGTTCTTGTGCAACGCAGCTAGCTCTTTATTCGCATGAAGTAATGTGCGACTGGATTCGTGATTTCCTGTCAGGAAGGTCGCAGTTCGTAGTAATAGACGGCAAATCATCGAGTAAAACTGAAGTGATATCAGGTGTTCCCCAGGGAAGCATCCTGGGACCTCTGCTCTTCCTGATCTATATAAATGACCTGGGTGACAATCTGAGCAGTTCTCTTAGGTTGTTCGCAGATGATGCTGTAATTTACCGTCTAGTAAGGTCATCCGAAGACCAGTATCAGTTGCAAAGCGATTTAGAAAAGATTGCCGTATGGTGTGGCAGGTGGCAGTTGACACTAAATAATGAAAAGTGTGAGGTGATCCACATGAGTTCCAAAAGAAATCCGTTGGAATTCGATTACTCGATAAATAGTACAATTCTCAAGGCTGTCAATTCAACTAAGTACCTGGGTGTAAAAATTACGAACAACTTCAGATGGAAAGACCACGTAGATAATATTGTGGGGAAGGCGAGCCAAAGGTTGTGATTCATTGGCAGGACACTTAGAAGATGCAACAAGCCACTAAAGAGACAGCTTACACTACACTCGTTCGTCCTCTGTTAGAATACTGCTGCGCGGTGTGGGATCCTTACCAGGTGGGATTGACGGAGGACATCGAAAGGGTGCAAAAAAAGGGCAGCTCGTTTTGTATTATCACATAATAGGGGAGAGAGTGTGACAGATATGATACACGAGTTGGGATGGAAGTCATTAAAGCAAAGACGTTTTTCGTCGCGGCGAGATCTAGTTACGAAATTTCAGTCACCAACTTTCTCTTCCGAATGCGAAAATATTTTGTTGAGCCCAACCTACATATGTAGGAATGATCATCAAAATAAAATAAGAGAAATCAGAGCTCGAACAGAAAGGTTTAGGTGTTCATTTTTCCCACGCGCTGTTCGGGAGTGGAATGGTAGGGAGATAGTATGATTGTGGTTCGATGAACCCTCTGCCAAGCACTTAAATGTGAATTGCAGAGTAATCATGCAGATGTAGATGTAGATTGCAGAGTATACTGTGGTTGACTTCAGTGGTTGCTTCACAAATCCATGGCATTTCAATTAACTTTTCCAAAACTGCTCTTTTGATTTGCTCAAGAGGCAACTCAGCCTTGCGACATATCCCTTGTTCGCACCACACTCCCCCTCCCCCCATGTTAAACTCTACCACTACTTCTCTTCCAACTGCATTCCCTCTCACTCCTTCCCCCTTTGATCCCATTTATCTCCCCCCCCCCCCCCCCCCCCACCGTCTCCCCCATCCTGCCATTTTTACTTTTGTTTTCCACCCCAGCTCCATTAGTGGAACTTTTCTTTACCCTTCTCTGGGTCCTCAACCTTCTCCTTTATTTCTCTCGATATAGGCCCAGCAGACCCGTAACTTGTCCCTGCAAGCAACTATCTGTTACACAATAGGATAATACCTGCATCTGTAGCCAAGGTCTCTAACACATGTCTCTGCAGTGGCAATGATACATCAGAGGTAAGTCAGTTCAAATCCTGTTCGTGGATAACATTTTCACTGCCAGTATTTCGTTGGCAAGGGAAGGACAGGTGATGGTGTAAAGTTCCTGTCACCAATCCTTGCAGCGAAGTCCTGGATTAAATTCCAAACTTTTCTGCAGCTTCTCATGAAGTGTCACTGTAGTTGGTGATCCGTCCATCAGGTAGGCCCCCTTGACGCTATTCGAGGAGTAGGCTATGTGCTGGCACTGGGTTTCACCCTGTCTCTTCTGGGTTTCACTCTCTCCCTTCGTCATTATCATCATCATCATCATCTTCCTAAAATACTGCACTATGCATTTATACGTCAATTCACTCATCTACACTCCTCAAATAGACATATGACACAAAACTCATCTACACTCCTCAAATAGACATATGACACAACTCACACACATCTACAAGGAACGAATTCAATGTGCACAGAGACATCGTTTCTGCTCAGTGGCTGAACCCATCCCGTGGGATATCCCAGCTAACTATGTCATAAGACATTTAAATTTAATTTCTACATGCACAATCTATCATGGCCTTCTTCAGTCTATTCCCCCCTTTCACCATTCCATATCAATTTTATTTACCTGGTAAAGACCATTATTCAGGGTCACAGCATTGGGAAACATAATGGCTGTGTATGTATATGATGGTCTTAATGAAGGACTTTGTTTCAAAGCTGAACAATTTCCCTTTTGTTACTCCATTCCTGTGTAATGCATTGTGCTGCCACCTTTATTTTGTGAGCGATAGTCTGTCCCCTGATACAAACTGGGTAGGATGGTTTGTTCCATTAGAATATGCGCCTTGTGTGAAACCCAAATTTTGCAGCATACAGTTAGAGTAGAGACAAAATATCTAAACAGTCTCGGAAAAGTAGTATATTTTGTTTACTGTTTTAAAGCAGCTTCTGTTCTAGTTAATTTGCTACAGAGACTAAGTCTCAATCGTCCACTTGAGATCCCAATAAATCTGGCTGCTCCTCAGAATTCTGCATATGGCCATCTGCACGATCTGAAACACTGCAGGGTGTAGAGGAAGTGTTGTATACTCTATAGGTCTTGCGGTAAATGTCGCACAATGCACCAAAGGTCACAAATTTGAGTCCATACTTTCCTTTTACTTTTTAAACTGTATTTCAGCAGCTGCCAAAGGACTCTGTCTGATGGAATATCAAATATAGTCTGTTTCAGTTTCTAACCCACTAGTAAAAGCAAAAGCTTCTGCCAAAGAGCTCATGGGTATGTCAAGATCAGAACAGTTTATGCTCGAGTTTCATCGCTCTGTGCTGAATAACTACCACTGGGCGCCATGGCACCAACTGCTGTCCAACCCATAGATTGCAGTACAGCACACAAAGAGACGTTTCTGCTCTTTCATTTTTATCACAAATTGTATCTTATTGTAGTTTGATTTTCTGCACAAAGTAACTTTGCTAAACAGAGTGAATACCGTGCAGTTACACAAGATCCATAGGTTGCTATGAATGTATTTATCAAGTTTCGATTTCTTATTTGAACTTCTAGTATTTGTTGTCCTGTTACGTCCTGGATTTTACATAATTCTGTCGTATGAAAGTTGTTTAATTGTTATAAAACGAAGTCACATGAAGAAAAATGTCTTAACATTTGTGAATGTTCTCTCATTGCTGTAGTAGTTGCTAAGGCAGATATCTCACAAAGTAAAAGATGAGAGAGATCATAATTCACTCATGAAGTAACCTTCCTGCAGTTGAATTTAGGACTGTCTCTTATTATGCAAGAATTGTTCAGAATATGCCATCAAAATTCAAAGTAAATATCTAATGAACTTAATAGGAGAAATCAGCTCCAGCACTGTAAGTCTGTAGACTATCACTAAGTTCACAAAACCAGAGAAGGAAAGTTGCTGCTCACCATATAGCGGAGATGCTGAGTCACGATAGGCACAATAAAGATTCATACAATCATAGCTTTTGGCCATTAAGGCTTTTGTCAGCAATACACACACACACACACACACACACACTCGACTGCAGTCTCAGAGAGCTGATACAACACTGCGAGCAGCAGCACCAGTGCATGATGGGAGTGGCGACTGGGTGGGGGTAAGGAGGCGGCTGGGGCGGGGAGGGGGAGGGATAGTATGGTGGGAGTGGCGGACAGTGAAGTGTTGCAGTTTAGGCGGAGGGCAGGAGAGAAGGTGAGGAGGGGGCAGGGGGTAAGTAGCGGAAAGGAGAGAAATAAAAAGAAATTAAAAGACTGGGTGTGGCGGTGAAATGACGGCTGTGTAGTGCTGGAATGGGAACAGGGAGGGGCTGGAAGGGTGAGGACAGTGACTATCGAAGGTTGAGGCCGGGAGGGTTACGGGAACATAGGATATATTGCAGGGAAAGTTCCAACGTGCACAATTCAGAAAAGCTGGTGTTGGTGGGAATGATCCATATGGCACAGGCTGTGAAGCAGTCATTGACATGAGGGGTATCATGTTTGGCAGCGTGTTCAGCATCAGGGTGGTCCACTTGTTTTTTGGCCACAGTTTGTTGGTGGCCGTTCGTGCTGGCAGACAGCTTGTTGGTTATCATGCCTACATAGAATGCAGCACAGTAGTTGCAGCTTAGCTTGTAAATCACATGACTGGTTTCACAGGTAGCCCTGCCTTTGATGGTGTAGGTGATGTTAGTGACCAGACTGGAGTAGGTGGTGGTAGGAGGATGTATGGGACAGGTCTTGCATGTAGGTCTATTACAGGGGTTTTAGCCATGAGGTAAGGGATTGGGAGCAGGGGTTGTGTAAGGATGTACGAGTATTTTGTGTAGGTTCAGTGGATGGCGGAATACCATGGTAGGAGGGGTGGGAAGGATAGTGGGTAGGACATTTCTCATTTCAGGGCATGATGAGAGGTAATCGAAACCCGGGCGGAGAATGTAATTCAGTTGCTCCAGTCCCGGATGGTACTGAGTTATGAGGGGAACGCTCATCTGTGGCCGGACTGTGGGACTTTGGGAGGTGGTGGGAGACTGGAAAGATAAGGCACAGGAGATTTGTTTTTGTACAAGGATGGGAGGATAGTTACAGTCAGTGAAGGCTTCAGTGAGACCCTCGGTATATTTAGAGAAGGACTGCTCGTCACTGCAGATGTGACGACCATGGGCGACTAGGCTGTACGGAAGGGACTTCTTGGTAGGGAATGGGTGGCAGCTGTCAAAGTGAAGGTATTGCTGGTGGTTAGTAGGTTTGATCTGGATGGAGGTACTGATGTAGCCATCTCTGAGGTGCAGGTCAACATCTAGGAAAGTGGCTTGTTGGGTTGAGTAGGATCAGGTGAAGCAAATGGGGGAGAAGTTGTTGAGGTTCTGGAGGAATGTGAATAAGGTGCCCTCACCTTCAATCCAAATAGCAAAGATGTCATCAGTGAATCTGAACAAGGTGAGGGGTTTAGGAATCTGGGTTTTTAGGAAGGATTCCTCTAGGTGGCCCATGAATAGGTTAGCATAGGGTGGTGCCATGTGGGTGCCCATAGCCGTACCGCGGATTTGTTTGTAGGTAATCCCTTCAAAGGAGAAATAATTGTTGGTGAGGATATAGTTGGTCATGGAGACTAGGAAGAAGGTTGTTGGTTTGGAATCCGTAGGGCGCCTGGCAAGGTAGTGTTCGATAGCAGTAAGGCCATGGGCATTAGGAATGTTAGTGTATAGGGAGGTGGCATCAATAGTGACGAGCAGGGCACCGAATGGTAAAGGGAAAGGAACTGTGGAGAGTTGGTCGAGGAAATGGTTGGTATCTTTTATACAGGAGGGTAGGTTCTGGGTAATAAGTTGAAGGTGTTGGTCTATGAGAGCAGAGATTCTCTCAGTGGGGGCACAGTAACTGGCCACAATGTGGCATCCTGGGTGGTTGGGTTTATGGACTTCAGGAAGCATGTAGAAGGTGGGAGTGCGGAGAATGGTAGGGGTAAGTGGAGAGATGGACTCTGGGCAGAGGTTCTGGGATGGGCCTCAGGATTTGAGTAGTGACTGGAGATCCTGCTGGATTGCTGGAATGGGATCACTGTGGCATGGTTTGTATGTGGAAGTATCTGACAGCTGACGGAGTCCTTCTGCCACGTAATCCTTACAGTCCAAAACAACGGTGGTGGAGCCTTTGTCTGCAGGTAGGATTATAAGATCGGGATCAGTTTTTAGATGGTGGACTGCGGTTCTTTCTGCGGATGTAAGGTTAGTATGTGATTTACGAGTTAAGCTGCAACCACTGTGCTACATTCTATGTAGGTATGACAACCTACAAGCTGTCTGTCGCATGAATGGCCACCAACAAACTGTGGCCAAAAAACAAGTGGACCACCCTGTTGCTGAACACGCTACCAAACATGATACCCCTCATGTCAATGACTGCTTCACAGCCTGTGCCATATGGATCCTTCCCACCAACACCAGCTTTTCTGAATTGTGCAGGTGGGAACTTTCCCTGCAATACATCCTACGTTCCCGTAACCCTCCTGGCCTCAACCTTCGTTAGTCACTGTCCTCACCCATCATGCCCCCTCCCAGTTCCCATTCCAGCACTACACGCCGTCATTTCACTGCCACACCCAGTCTTTTAATTTCTGTCCTTTCCACTACTTACCCCTTCCCCCCTCCGCACCTTCTCTCCTGCCCTCCGTCTAAACTGCAACACTTCACTGTCCGCCACTCCCATCATACTATCCCTCCCCCTCCCCGGCCCAGTCTCCTCCTTACCCCCACCCAGTCGCCACTCCCATCATGCACTGGTGCTGCTGCTCGCAGTGTAGTATCAGGTCTCCGAGACTGCAGACGTGTGTGAAAGTTGCGTTTGCATGAGTTTGTGTGTGCTTGTGCGTATGTGTGTCTACTGCTGACAAAGGCCTTAGTGACCAAAAGCTGATGAATGATTGTGTGAATCTTTTTATTGTGCCTATCGCAACTCAGCATCTCCACTATATGGTGAGTAGCAACTTTCCTTCTCTGGTATTGTTACATTCCATCCTGGATTTCCCATTGTTTGACTAAGTTGACAAACATTTTTACATATGGCTTCAAAGGTATCGTTTCCTTGGTCATTGTTTTGTGATGGCACCAAGACATGCCAAGTGCATGAGTATCAGATGGTAGCACCTATATATTTAAATAACTAATGGTCTATGTATCTCAGAGTAGTTCAAGTATGTGTAGTTGCTATCACTTCAGTTGGATAGCAGATGTTAATAGTTGTTATGCAGTTATCTGCAGAATTAATATAATTAAAACAATGGACTTTGCAGTCATTTTTGTATCATTATCAGCTACATACAATTTTGAGGACTATTTTTGTTCATACCCAACTCCTTGTGCCTGCTGAGAGTCCCCTGTTCTAATATGTTTGTTGCAGTATGTATTCTGGTACTGTGCATTAATTTATATTTCTTGATTGATTTGATACTGGTGTACATGAAATTGGGTACAATATCTTGTTTGATGTTTTGACCTTTGCTCTTTGCAACTTTACACATCAACTGAAGATATACTGCACCAAAGTGGAGCATGTGGCTGCCAGCGAACAGACGGCATCAGGCATGAACCCTTCCTGTGTCTGCTGATGGCCTCACAGCAGTCAACGTGTTAAGTCAGATCACTCAAATAGATACCAGATACAAGAGGTGGTGTTTTGAAATTGATCTCGAGGTGTGTTTGATAAACAGAGGTGCATGATTTAATGGCGAAGTTTCACCTGTCATATAGTATGTAAAAATATTATTTACAAACAAGATGCATAAAGAAACATTACGCATGGAAAAATAACAGTGAGATAAAATGTGAAGCAAGCTGTGTTGAGTAGTATTATTTACAGTAATAACTAATTTCATGAAAAACTGCAGATACTATTTGTGATTATGCATTTGATTAAGCTACAGCATAAATATATGTTGCAGCTACATAGTGTAAATTTCACTTCATTTTATACCGGAAAGCTAAAACAAAGATATCATGGAAGTTTTATTTGCAATTTCTCAGAAATTAACAAACAACAGTTTGCATCATTACATTTCCCCAATGAAAAGTGCTCGAAGATTGTTTTCAATGGACGTGTTGATATGGATTTTTCAACCTAATGAATCTTATGTTATTTTACTAATTGTGGTATGGGGACAAGACAGCACAGAACAGGTATCTCATACAACAAAGAAGATCTTTGCACTGACTGCCAGCTGCTACAACACTTTACAAAATTCATGAAACAGGCAACACAACAGTCAGAGCAGTTCAGAAATCATTCAGTAAGTCATCAGGAGATGGACTGGAATTCAAATTAATATTGCTTTCACAGAAATATTGGATTGAAAATGGAGTACTACTGAGGGTATTAGTGTTCTCGAAATTGTATGTGGATACTTCCCAGACAAACTTTCTGATAGCCTAAAGAACTGTTAGAGTGAAACTATCAGAACTATATTAAGATCACAGTGCAAGAGCTCAAGGAAGCAGGTAAATACTCTTCCCTTTGCTGAGTTTGGTTAATCTATTATTGTTATTTGGAATTCTCTCTGCTAAGGTGTACTGAAAATAATAAACCTTACGCACAAGGCGCAATGTGCTTTCCACTTTTCTTGGTAAACTGTCATCAGCACCTATATTTTAATCATTGTGAGTAGATAATATTAGTGCATAAGTTCATAGCCTTTTATGTTTTGCATGTCGGTATTCTTGTTGCTGTGGGTTTATTTATTAATTCCTATTTTTTATTTGTAGTTCAGTGTTGCTATTTGAGTTTACATATGGCCATTTGGAGGTAGTGAGTGGAGCTGTGGACACTAGAAAACTGAGTGCTAGATGGAGAAATTGGAACATTTCTGACATTATCTGTTTGAGTTCAGCAGAAGTGTGACAGCAGCAGAGGCAGCCAGAAACATTTGTACTATGTATAGGGAAAATGCAATTGGACAGGGCACGGCATCGTTTTGATATTAGTTACTCTCCACCTTCGGGGGTTTGATGAATATCGTTTAAACATATTAATCCACAATAGTCCACTCAGTGTACATAAGAATTGGCAAATGTGATGAACTGTGACCATTCTATCGTGCAACACTTGCATGCAAATGGGGATGGTTCCAAAATGAGTGTATGGGTACTGCATGCTCTAAGCTAAAATCACAAAAATCAGTAATTGGCCCTGTGTGCATCTCTGCTTGCTCATCAACAACTGGCTTGTGAACAACACCAACCATTCCCCTATCCTGTATCACTATTGGCAATTAGAAACGGTGTCTTTGTGCTAGCATAAGGAAAAGAAACGAATGGTTCAGCCCAAATAAAGCAGCAACTCCCCGCACAAAGACCTGTGCACGTTCACAAATGATAATGTTTTGCATGTGGTGGAACAGTGATGGTGTGGTTTACTACAAATTGCTTTCCTGAGGTTTAACCATCACTGCTGACATTTATTGTCAACAACTGAGACATCTTGCAGACGCAATCCAAGAACAACTACCAGGAAGATTGCATGAAGTGATGCTACTCCATGATAGTGCCTTCCCGCATTCTGCTTGACTGACAAAACAAGCTATACAGTAGGTTGGCTGGGAAGTCATTCACCTACCTTACTCACCTGATCTTGACGCCTCAGATTTTTACCTTTTCTTCTCTCTTCAAGGAATTTCCATTCTGGATAAAAATGTACTCCGAACATGGAGAAGTTCTTTGCCTCAAAACCAAGTGATTTCTACAGTAGTGGAATCAAAAAGTTACCACAGCTTTGGGAGACTGTCGTAAATAGTGAAGGACAATACGAGTATATTGTTGAAGACTAGAAGTCTGTTATATGTATCTGTTGTGTTTCTTAAACTTATGGAAAGACACTACAAACTTATGCACCAACCCAATACCAATAACTGCATAGCACCACCACTATTTTTGGATGTTACTGCAGAAACAAGCAACTCAGCTGCAGCAGTTGAAGAAGCAGGCAGCTGGCAGGTACTATGGTGTCAGCATGCTGGTGCAGCAATTGGGTTGTTACGCACTGCGAGGCAGGCTAGGCTAAGCACAACTATCCTAACAACATAGCGGTATGACTGGGCTCTTCCAGGTCCATGGATTTCTGGTCCCGAACAAGGCTGGGAGCAGCGTGTCAGCACAGTAAGTGTGCCTTATAAATAAGTCAATTTCAGCAGAGGTATCAGCAGTCTGCAATGATGATAGGGCTACACTGGGTGCCTGAGCAATGCAGGGCAGCAAGCGACCATCATTAAATTGGGCATCTAATGCCACACCGTGTTCTAGCATCAAGTGCTCCTTCCTGCTGCAGGGCAGCAGATCAAGACTGGGTCAGTACAGCCACTCACCCTTCTGGGCTGGTATGGGCACTTTGTGCCAAGCGCCACCACCCTCAGGGGCAAGCTCAAACACCAGAGCCTGGCATCCCCTGCAACTATTCTGGCAGTCTTCCATGCCACTGCACCACCCATGAGCAACTAAGGTGCACGCTACTGGGTGAGTTCCTGGTGCCAGCACTTCTGGACACAAAGGCAAAGGCCCACTGGCCACCACCGCATACCACACTCCATCCTCATCACATGTCGAGAGGGGATGCGGTTGTTGCATGTGATGCTACAAACGTAACTTCATGAGTTTTATTAAAATTATTAACTTTTGATGTTAATGTAAGAAAAGATAGGTTGCTACTTACCATAAAGAGACATGTTAACCTGCTGACAGGCACAATTGAAAGACACTCATGCATAAGCTTTCGGCCACAGCCTTCATCAGTAAAAGAAAGGGAAACACACATTATTCATTACCACAAGCAAGCACACCTCATGCACACATGACTGCAAACTCCAGCAGCCTACCTGGAGTTTCCATTGTTTGATTTTAACTTTTGACGTTGTTTATCTGAGCTGGCATTGACCTGCATTCTCACCACAACTCAATACTGCATTGCAACCCAACCCTGTACATAATTGGCCTTGTCTACTTCAGCTAATGTCAGAAAATTCAACCTCTTCACTGCACGATGTCACAATGGCAGCTCGCAGTGTCATCAAAAAGTGAGAGAATGAACATACTGTTTGATTCTACTTTCATATGCAGAGGAGATGGGTTCTAAGTGGCAGATTCATCTGAATTGCTGGGCACATTAATAAAGCTGTTAGAACTTGGTGATGTGTTACAATTTCACAGTAATATCAGGGAACAGTGTTTTGAAAATCAGTGGCAGTGGTGTGTCTCATGCATGGGGTTGAGATGGATAATGAGGCGGCATAAAATATAAGTTACATATTGTAACTGTGTGTGAGCTGGTGTGAATTGATAGTATGCATGCTTTTGTGTATTGGGATAAAGGTTCCACAATGATAGAGGCCAGGACACAGGGTTTTGTCCAGCAGGGTGTGGTGCAGCTTTCACTTAATGAGATAGCACAGTTGAGAGCAAACAAGATGGTGTTACTATGTTGAATTGTGATTAAAGATGAGCAGTTATTAGTCGGGCAGCCTGATTGTCAGATAGATCCAGCTCCCATCAACTTAATTACTCTCTTTTTTTCTGGTAAGGCAGCTGAGAACATAATGCCTTTTTTGGATGACCTGTTGTCATCAGCAAAGGCAGGTAGTTGGTCGATGATCAGTTACTGCAGATAATGAAATTATGGTTGGCTGGGGGATTGAAGGTGATTGTTAGGTTTATAGCAAATCAGTGTCTGGATTTCAAGAGAGTTGTCCTACTGAGAACGCCACTTACATGTTCACTCACCAAATTTTATGTGGATTAAGGCATTTGACTGTGTGCCGCACAACATTCTCTTATATAAATTGAAATTTTATGGGATTAATGGTATAGCCAACCAATTGACAATGTCATATCTATCCAAAAGGATGTGGACATTTGTACTTGGCGATTCAACCATTGTAGTCCAAGGACATAATGCTGACTGGTGAGAAATTATGTATCGGGTTCCCCAAGGCTCAATCTTTGGTCCACTATTTTCCTCATGTATGTAAATGATCTTCCATCTAACATACAAGCACAATTAGTTCTCTTTGCAGATGACACTAATAATGTAACAAATCCAAGCATACATAAGAAGAAATAGTAAACAAGCTCCTTAAAAGTATCATTGACTGGTTTTCTGTGAATGGTCTCACCCTCAATTTCACAAAGGCTACTGTACAACTAAAGGTACTACACCAGTGATAAGTGTAACACATAGGGAGGAAATAATAAACAGGGTGGAGACTTCAAAATTCTTAGGTGTCCATATTGATGAGAACTGAGATTGGAAAAAGCAAACTTTGGAACTCCTAAAATAACTTAGTTTAGCCATATTTGCACATAGAATCATTGCAAATATTGAGAAGAGACAAATCACTAAGTTGACATATTTTCATTCAATAATGTTGTGTGAAATAATCTTTAAGAAAGAAAACCTGCATTGCTCAAATTATGCTGTAAGAATAATATGTGGTGCTTGTCCACGATCAGCTTGCACACTTCTGTTTAAGGAGTCGGGCAGTCTGACTACTGCTTCATGTATATTTATTCCCTCATTAAGTTTGCTGTAAATAATTGACTGCAGTTCAAGCCATAGTTAAAAATAATGAGGATGCTGGGTTCAACAGGTGCAGAAATGTATCTAAAAGGAAAAGCTTTTATGGTGTTATAGGTAATTTCAATAGAATACTAATAAAATATGCCTTGACTGAAATGTGTATTGCATTTTGCATTCCTAGCTCATGCCATTCTTCCATCATCAATAAAACACTCCAATTTCTAATACTTATGTAAGAAAGATTATAGAGAGAACATCAACAATTACTCACCTGGTTAACTGAATAACCTGTCATCATCTACAGAAGGTATATCAAAGACTCCAACAGTATCATCATGTTAAGACTCTATTGCAATATTTGCCTTGGGACAGTGTTTACAATGATTGTTGCTATTATTTGGCTTAATTTCATGATATCAACATTAACTTCCTACCGAAACAAGTCAACATACAACACGGAGTTAGGAACACAAAGAGTATTATGCTAAACTAAGGGATTTCTGGATTATCAAACTGATATTAATGGGATTCTAGTTACCACAGTTAGCTTAAAATCCTCCCTTAAGTTATCTCTGAGGTAAAACAACTAGCAATTAAACCCAATGTTTATAAAAGCATTGTGGATTCTCTTCAGACACTAAAAATTACATTCTTTCTACACTAATGGTTAATGTATAATTATTGTGGTGTGTATTGTGTATTGAACCAGGGACCTAGAAACAACGGAGAGGCTTTGTCTCGCCGTAGCCTTCAGTGGTTCACAACCCCACAACAGTCCACCCATCCGCCTGCTGCCCCACACTGAACCCAGGGTTATTGTGCAGTTCAGCCCCCAGTGGAAACCAACCCCCACCCACCCCCTTGGGAAAATGAACAATGGCCTGAGTTTTGTAGTTGAGTCCATCTCACACATTTCGTTTGTCAGATAAAAAAAGAAATAAGTGTACTTGATACATTTTTCCTGTAAACTTTTCAGGTATTTATACAGACAGAACAATTTTTGGCCACAAGTGATCGTGTGGATGACTAATATAACTGGTGCAGCTAGTTATGAAGAAAAATTCTAAAGTAAACTCTGGGCTTAGAATGAAAGGGCCTTAAATCCAAAAAAGTAATTTTGAGAAAATTGATTTTAAAGTTTGAATGTGTATGACAAATTTTTTTCATCCACAGAATCATTAACTGCGCTTTCCCCCACAGCAGGTTCTGGAATCTTGTCAACTGAAACATCAGATACTGACAGACTGTTCACCAGCCACATAGATCTTCAAGACTAATAATGTCTCACCAGTGTTTAAGGAAGTCATCCTTTTTTTGCGTGTGGGTTTATTAGCAATGGATATAAGTTGGTGGAAGTTGCTTTTGAGTAACAGGTAGCCATCCTTTCACATGAATTGTGATTTCCCGGAATTAACTAGTACACTTACACTTGTTCTGCATCAGCCAAGTGGTTTACTTTGTGTTACTGAAAGATTTCACTTTGATCCAATTATATCACCACTATTCTTTCTTTCTTTTTTTGTCAGCTATTGAAGATTGAAGAAGTATGAATATTTCAAGTCCTGTACTATGTAAGGTGTGGTTTTCTCTTATTTCACAGCCACTTTTATCCAGCAATTTGAAATATTGCCAGCCACTCCTGCATGCTATATACAGGGAAAAATGTTTTGGCATTTTCAATTGCTCTGTGTGTTGAATTCACCTCCATGTGTCTGTGGTGATATCACCTTCTCCCTGTCCTCATGTCCCACTCTCTTTGTGTGCTGCCCTCTGCTAAGATATCCACCCCTTTCCTGTTCCTCTCCTTTGTCACCCCCACACCACCTGCACCCTGCCCCACAGCCTCCCAAAGCTACACCTGTTGGCAGTATACTCTCTGCACACTCCACCAGACAGCACTCTCTTCTCTCCCCCCCACCCGTAACCTGCTATCCCTTCCCCGCCTCCTCCAGACTTCTACTTCCATTCTACGTGACAATTGCATTCTGTATGAGCTACCAAAGATGGTGGTCACATGTGTATGATGTGTGCTTCCTAGTGTGAATGAATGTGCATGTGTTTCCTTTTCTGACGAAGGCTAGTGTGCAAGTGTCTTTTCGTTGTGCCTGTATGCAACTTAATGTGTCAGCTTTATGGTAACTATCAATCTGTCTTTTGCTTATATTGTTAATAAGCAAAATTTGGCATAGTAAGCTCATACACTGTCAAATTGTGGACACATTTTTTCTGCTCTAATACAATTGACTCACATCACAAGATGGTATTTCCAGAGCTGACCGTAAGTCAAAAGTAGCAAACATAAAACTAGGATATATTCAAATCCATTGCCAATAAGCCCTAAAAATCCCTACAACTGGTATGATTCCGCAGGAGCTGCATGGCTGGTACAACATCTGATGATTTAGTTGGCAAGATTTCAGAACTTTCTGTAGGGTTCAGTACAAGTGATGATTTTGACGATGTCTGTTAAAATATAGTAGTACTTCTTTACTTGTTAAGTGTAGCTTAATGCATGTACTACCTAATAAAAATCTTAGAAAGAGTTGAAATCCAAAACCAGATTCTCTATAAATACCTGTACTTTAAAACTGATTTATCTCAAAATTATTTTCTGGAGTTAATACTTGTTCCTTGTAAGCCTGTAATTTGCCCTTCCAACATGTGTAGATCAAGTAGTTATTGTAGATGGCATTAGCAAACATAAGGAACTCATTCAAATCCAATACAGCAACTACAACATCACACATCCAACCATAATAAACAAACTGTAATAAACACACAACAGTAATTTACTCGTAATAGAAATACTCAAAATAATTAAAAACCAACAAGTACCCAACATTATACACTACTGGCCATTAAAATTGCTACACCAAGAAGAAATGCAGATGATAAATATGTATTCATTGGACAAATATATTATACTAGAACTGACATGTGATTACATTTTCACACAATTTGAGTGCATAGATCCTGATAAATCGGTACCCAGAACCACCACCTCTGGCCGTAATAACGGCCTTGATACGCCTGGGCATTGAGTCAAACAGAGCTTGGATGGCGTGTACAGGTATAGCTGCCCATGCAGCTTCAACACGATATCACAGTTCATCAAGAGTAGTGACTGGCATATTGCGACGAGCCAGTTACTCGGCCACCATTGACCAGATGTTTTCAGTTGGTGAGAGATCTGGAGAATGTGCTGACCAGGGCAGCAGTCGAACATTTTCTGTATCCAGAAAGGCCCGTACAGGACCTGCAACATGCGGTCGTGCATTATCCTGCTGAAATGTAGGGTTTTGCAGGGATCGAATGAAGGGTAGAGCCATGGGTCTTAACACATCTGAAATGTAACATCCACTGTTCAAAGTGCCGTCAATGCGAACAAGAGGTGACCGAGACGTGTAAACAATGGCACCCCATACCATCACCAGTACGGCGATGACGAATACACGCTTCCAATGTGCGCTCACTGCGATGTTGCCAAACACGAATGCAACCACCATGATGCTGTAAACAGAACCTGGATTCATCCGAAAAAATGACGTTTTGCCATTCGTGCACTCAGGTTCGTCGTTGAGTACACCATCACAGGCGCTCCTGTCTGTGATGCAGCGTCAAGGGTAACTACAGTCATGGTCTCCGAGCTGATAGTCCATGCTGCTGCAAACGTTGTCGAATTGTTTGTGCAGATGGTTATTGTGTTGCAAACATCCCCATCTGTTGACTCAGGGATCGAGACGTGGCTGCACGATCCGTTACAGCCATGCGGATAAGATGCCAGTCATCTCGACTGCTAGTGATACGAGGCCCTTGGGATCCAGCGCGGCATTCCGTATTACCCTCCTGAACCCACTGATTCCATATTCTGCTAACAGTCATTGTATCTCGACAAACGCGAGCAGCAATGTCGCGATATGATAAACCGCAATCGGGATAGTCTACAATCCGACCTTTATCAAAGTCGGAAACATGATGGTACGCATTTCTCCTCCTTACTCGAGGCATCACAACGATGTTTCGCCAGGCAAGGCCGGTCAACTGCTGTTTGTGTATGAGAAATCGGTTGGAAACTTTCCTCATGTCAGCACGTTGTAGGTGTAGCCACCAGCGCCAACCTTGTGTGAATGCTCTGAGAAGCTAACCATTTGCATATCACAGCATCTTCTTCCTGTCAGTTAAATTTCGCGCCTGTAGCACATCATCTTCGTGGTG
The DNA here is from genome assembly GCF_023864345.2 of Schistocerca serialis cubense. NCBI lineage: Eukaryota > Metazoa > Arthropoda > Insecta > Orthoptera > Acrididae > Schistocerca > Schistocerca serialis. The sequence continues at coordinate 290,078,101 of NC_064644.1, read as the reverse complement.
TAGCAATTTTAATGACCAGTAGTGTATGTGTGAGAAGATGGGGTGCTTGGACAGGAACAGACCATTCACTTGCACTAACCAATTACAGATTAACAACAAAAAAATCATTAACCTCAAATTAAATAAAACCTCCAAAATTCACATAAAACTGTTATCATTATGCTCACTTAACCTGCTATATGATACCCACAATCAGCAAAACATAAAAGAAACCCAACACAAAATTGGTATTATTATCTACAATCAACTACAAAGAAAGCAATATAGAGGGAAAAATTTTTTACACAGTACCCATATCTTTATCTTCAACTAACCAGTACAGCTAAATGTAGCAACCACGAAATGACAAAATTAAAATAAAAGCACCAACAAGCCAATTTGAATGTATAGCTGGTAGAGTTAACTTCCATTAATATATAGCTAAAACGAACCACAAAATACCACACAATAAATTCACCACAAAATTCCAAGGACTTAGTAAAAAATTATAAACCCATAAATATCTTTTGCAAGTGCCTTCATACAAAAAATTCAAGAGCTGCACAGAAGAAAAACAGACGATAAAACACCATTCTATATGCAAATCAATGACATAAAAAATTAGTACAACAAAATTAAATGTGTACCCTACCTGCCTCCCCCAATCACCACTCCAAACTATTACTTGCAAAATATCAATTTACCTGCAATAAACACAGTCTCAACCAAACAAAAAGCAATTTACAACCATGAGCTCATTAACCCTCTGCTCATGTGCAGAGAACCAAACAGGAGAACAACATTAATTTTAAAAAAATAGGGCAACAAAACAATATCATGAATGGTATCCTCAATTTTCCAAATCATACACCCCTGCGAATCGACCTACATACTGTCTTCCCGATAGCACTACATGAATTCACTTCTGTTACAGTTAGTAGAAACTTTTATCATATTCATAGCTTTTCTGCATTTATGAGATTTAACATAATCAGCCAACATACAATTTTGCCAGAAACCATATTACACGTCATACATTTCCTCATTCAACATGTGGCTACTGTACTTCACAGTAGAGTGCATGGGAATTACACAACTAGCTCTAAATACAATTTATAATTAATAATGTACCCCACAAATTTCCACATGTTAAATTTTTTTACAAGAGAGAACCACAACATACAAAACCTACATAAAATGCCCTCTTCTCATACATCAACTTTTAAATCATATGTCACAACATCATTACTCCATGAGTCAAGTCAAATTCTGGGTACTAAATGCTTCAGTTGACCAGATAAAGTGCTGAATAAGATCCTCTGTCATACCTTTGGAGTATGCAATCTGAGGTGTAAACTGATAACCAGCAGAACCATATATCTGCTCTCGTCAACTCATTCGTTATGACACTCCTTCCTGGGGGTATTACGCAAAAAATAATTGTAAGGACCACAATGTGGTTGCCACCCCAGACATATACAAAGCCAGTTTTCAAAGAACTGAGAATAATTCTTACTCCCATGCATTTACATTTTTGGTTCATTAAATTCAAACAAAGAAAAGTTCAGGTTGGAACATTAACAATATTATGACAAGACTAGATTGCTACTCGCCATAAAGAAGACACATTGAGTTGCAGACAGGCATGATTCTGGCTGCAGCGGCTGAAGATAACAGTCGTGTGTATGAGCTGTGATTGCATGTGTGAATTCATGTTTGCTTTCCTTTCTGTGGAAGGATTTGAACAAAAGCACAAATGTGGAACAGTCTTTTCATTGTGCCTATTTGCAACTCAACATGTCATGTCTACAGCATGTAACAATCTATCCTTTTCATAATATTACTGATTTACTAACTTCATCATTAGAGACAGTTTAATCTGTAAATAAGAATGCCCATCTATTTCAATTACATAAAAATGCACATGCGTCACCATTACAGCCCTACAACATGGTTACATTCATTCACCAAGCTGGTGAATGACTAAATTTCATGACAATGTGAGGACTATAGTCAGCATATTGCATAATTGGCAGGATCAGGAGTAGGGGATAAAGAAGGATACTGGCTCGGTATTGTTTATCTTCAGTTGTTGAATTTATGGAGATCAATATATGTTGAAACTGTGATTACAATGCTGACAATGCTTGTTAACTTAAAATTAATTCTTATCACTATAAACTACCCTGTAATATGTACATTGTCTTTATTAATACGTGCAACATGTAATTGCAATGATAATACAACATTTGTGATAGCACATGATTCATACTATGAAATAATCTAGCAGATAATGTAACAAGTCATTGTTTTATGCGGCATTTAACAATATGACTACAGTGAGCTGCATTAAATAATTCCACTAATGCAGATAAGTCTATTTTTGTTTCTAGCCTCTGCCAACCTTAGGAATCACACAATACTATGTTCAATAACAACTTTATAGCCTTTGCAGTCACTATGTTCTTGTGGTTAAATGAGTGGAGGAATATTTTCTGGTGCATGGCAGGTGAAATCTTTGATTACTTTTCAGAAAGGGAAAGTTACCATATCACAAGCACACAGATAATAGTCACTGAACTGAATGAAGCAAGTGGAGCTTGCTCCCTCCACACTGACCCTCTACTCACAGCAGGGACAGGTCTAATTTCTTCCACTCCTCGCACTATTAAGGTTCAAGAAATAGTTGACAAATAGTGTACTACCTTGGATACATGTCATTATCTTCATGTTTGGCTCAAATCAGATGAAATGATAGTAGGGTCAAATCCATCTCTATGCATCAATCTACTTTACTTAAACATACTAAGTACACAAACTAATAGGTCTGTTCAGCCTTCATCAGACTGCATACTTGTACAGCATTTAAAAAACTATGATACACGACGCTTTGCTTATAGGAAAGAACATGTATGTACAATTTTTGTTTTAATGCAAAACACTAAGCCCTCTCACTGCCCACTTACAGAGAACTTAATTTCATCGCTGATAAACGTAAAGCTTTAGGGAAAAGTGTATTCTTGTATTTAATGAAATAAAAATCATTTTAGAAATGCAGTGAGAGGACCAAGTTTGTCTGACAGGGAAGTTACTGATGTGAAATTCCCGCATCATTGGGAAACTTTTATCATCAAATGTAGTCAATAATTACTCCTTGCTGCAACTAAATGCTGGATTGTTCTTTTGGAGAGAATTTCTCTGAAAAATTAGGATTGTTATTGTGCAAATAACTTTGTCAAAAGTGAGCAGTTCTGTGGATAGGCCCTCAATCTAGTTATAAATCTATTACTCGTTTGTCGTAACTGTATGGAAAATTTTATAATGGATTATAAATAAATAAAATTACTATTCTAGAAGTAGGGTAAAAACTGTTCTTGACAGGGAAGGAATACATCTGATTTTATTTGCATATACCTATTCGCTTCAAATTCTTTACACATCAGTTTAAAGTAATAAAAAAAGGCACATCTATGAAATTAAATACGCAACCTATTTGATTTCTTTGAACAATTAATATTTATAGAAATATGATTTTAACTGAAGTGTACCGATAAAACCAGGCATCAGTTACCAAGATAAATTCAAACGAATATTATAAATTGAATCAGGAATAGCACAGAATAATTTCTTCAAATGGCAAATGGAGCTTAAGTGTACAAGATATGTAAAATACTTCAAATCACTATATTTGCACACTAAATTTTATGTTTACACAATGCAATTATATAACATACTTATTAACTCCAACATGCAAGGGAAAATATACAATACTAACAACCCTGTTTGTACCAACTGAAGCAGTCTCAGAATCACGCGAGATCTGTTCGAAAAGATAAGAGACTGTAGAAGCAATTAGAGGGCTCCAAACAAAATAGATTCCAATCTATTGAATGACCATACTTGTCAGCCTGAAATAGAAAAAGCTGTGGCTTTGGAGCCAAATTCAGCCAGCAAAACTAAGAGTGCTAAAATACAATCATATGTACTATGACTACCAACTCTCACTTAACGAAAATATCTCCATATATTGAAAGTGATGATAAACGACATAAATAGATTGCAATGTTCAAAGTGGCAAACAGGAAAATATTTATTGTAATTTATATGTATATCAAGGTAATGTTGAAAGGGTGAAATTCCGGTGACGTGCCTTACAATGTGTGGTCAGCAAGCTACCGCAACAAAGATAAGAACAATATTACTTTCTTCCTGAACAGGCAACGAAAATATTATGTATCATTTATGAAGTGTTATGAGTATTTGTTGTAATTTCTCCTTCCATAAAACAGATTTCAAAATGTCTACATTAAAAGCGGCATTCATGTTCTGGGGTGTAAGTTATCACTTTTGGTAAAGTGGAGTGTTACCAAATGTCTACTTAGCCAAGAAATGATGATCGCCACAGTGATAGTATTCTTATTAGCTAATTATGGGGTTTTGAAGTTTTTCATTGTTTGTGTATGTACACTGATACGCAGGGATTCCACCGTCTTCAAGGCGGGACAACAATGGCAATTTTGACACACACTGCAGTACCTGTTGGCTGGAGGTTATTCTGTGCTATGACATCCCAGATCTGAGAAGTCGGGTGCACCACCCAATAAATCAGGCATCTTGACAATGGTGCTGATGCTACAGAGGACGTAAGACTACTCGTTCGTTGCCAGATCTAAGAAACTATCATTAATGTCATATAGAATGGATTTAAGATCATACCACACATATGAACATGAACATTTTACGAAGTGTTGCAGTATTGTAACAAAACTAACAATATCATTGTACTTCAGAAGAAGTGCTTTCTATTATTTAGTAGAAAGTTGAAGACATATTAAAAACTTCTAGATTCTAGTGCAGGAACAGCTGCGATGGTGAAGGAGGTCACATTAAGAAGAAAATGCATGGTTTGTTTCAACAATTAATCAAGAATCAGAAATTCAAAATTTTAGAGTATCAGCACTTGTAATGTGAACAAACACTATTTCGGACACAGTAACATTTCAGTTGCTGCATGAAAATTTAAAGACATGATGTTACTCATTTTTTGCATGCTTCACACACCCACAAGAAATACTGATTATAGCAGTCAGATTACTAAAATGTTATAAATGTCATTCATATTGAAAAATGTTATTTCTGTTTTATTTCTACGTGTTGTAAAAAGTTTATAGTATATTACAAACTTGGTGCAATTACCTATTCAGTTTAACAGGCAACTGAAGTCATCAGAAACTGAAAAAGTGTGGCTCATCAGTTGTAACAAAACAACTCTGAAATACTTAGCAGCTTACAACCAAACCTAGATCTCGCACTACACAACAAATCAGTCTGTCACGGCGACCAACATTTCAGGTGGGGGAACCATCACAAACTCACATTTGTCTGTGAATTCTGTGGTGGGAAAACTGTTCACTATGTTCTAGAAAATAATAAAAATGATATGTGATGTTTTAATCTTATTACATTGCCGGAAACCTGTGTCACACCCAAAAGCATGGAATGTTCCCACAGCACTTTAATGCTCTACCAACTGCATAACTTTCAGATGAGTTGAACATCACCTTCATTTGTCTTTGCAGAAGGCCCAAACAAGGATATAAAACTGCTTGCAAGACACGAAGTATGTTACAAGCATAGTGTTAAATTCCATTCTTATCACAATCGAATTTAGCACTGTGCTGTTTCCCACTAGCGGTCTGGAAATAAATATTTTGTATGTGTGTAATTACAGTCAGATTAAGAACAATATGTAGGGCATCTATGTTATGATGTTCTGTATTAAAAAATGTGAATAAAAAACAATTTTACACCTTCATTTAAATATAAATAAATGTTACCTTGCACCCTGTACAATTCTCAAGTCTCTTTGGGCAATTTCTGAATAATTAACAATTCACAAATGTAACAGTTCCTTAAATGTAGGGCATGTTCATGACATCCATAGCTCCAAGTTACGCTTATAACACTCTAAACTACAAAGTGGTACTTTTGTTTTTGAACAAGAATATTTCTTGATATTTTTACAACCTGAAACGCCGCAGTACTTCATAACAGGCACTGCTGGAGCTTTCTGAGGTTTGATAGGAAAGTCTGCACCAGGCGGCATTGCTAGTGCTACACCCAACGTTCCATTATAATAGGTCTCACATGGCCCTTGCTGACGTTCTGTTCTGTGCTTGATAGTTGCTTTTCCCGATTTTGATTCCTGTTTCTTCAATAATCGTTCCATTGTCTTTTTCTTATCTTTCTCGCGCTTCTCGTTTGCTAACTGCTTTCGCTTTTTCGATTTTAATGCTGCCTTTTCAATAGCTTCTGCTGTCATTACCTTTTCTTTATATCCAGAAGGCAACGCCAACAGCTGTTCAGATTCAGGCCCACATTCTTTATCGGTTTTCCGCTCGAACATAGCCCTCTGTCTTGCAGTCATCAACTTGGGATCCTTCGGCTTAATTTTCTTCAGTTCGTCATCAACTTCTTCCAGCTTACCAGATTCTATTGCGTCTAACCACCTCTCCTCTTCACTCGACGTTCCACTTTCCTTTCCTTTGACTCTCTTCTTTTTTGATGCTTTCGGCGAAGACCCTTGTTTTTCGACAGGTTTCGTAGGAGACGACTTATCTTTAGATTTTTCTTGCACATTCGTTGCATTCTTTTCAGCTGCTTCTTTCTGAAACTTAATTTTAAGTCTGAAGGCTGCTGCTTTGGCCTGCTCAGTATCTTCATACTCTGTACCATCTTCTGCAGTTTTGCGTTTCTTATGCCTCTTATGCTTGTGTTTCTTGTGCTTCTTTATTGGTGTATTGTCAATTACACCTTCATCGTCGGAACTGCTTTCTTTCCTTTTCCCCATCTCTCGCAGGTGTGAGGAAAATATTGCCTCCGAAAAGATGCAGTAAGAGACACTTTCACACAGTGGTGCCACGATTCCACTGCATCTGTTGCTTCCTATTCAAGCGTAAACTAACTCCGGTAAACATACTGATGTTTAGTAAATATTTACAGTTTTCCAGAGCAACTCTCGCCAAAGATATGTCACTTCACCATAATGTAGATCCAAGTTTAACAAGTTCTGTAGACTCTGCTGCCAGGGAGTGTCTCCCGACAGTACGCACTTGGCTGTTTTGACGTTTGGCTGCCGGAAGTCACGTTACTTGGCTGCGAGGACGGTTTTCATGCAGTTGCAACCGTGAAGACTGAAGGAATTAGTTAAGCTTGAAGTAATTTCTATCTTATCTTTTAGTCCTTCATGTTCAATAAACAGAATAGTATAAAAGTTCCGCAGTAGGCCCATATTGAAATTTACGTAATTGATATATGTGCATACAGATATGCCGAAATATTCAGTCGATTAGTGTCGGTTTTTTTTTTCTGTGGATCTTAGTTGTTATAACGAAATGTGCGTTACATATGGAAAATAAATATGGTTAAAAACTTAACACAAGGCTATACTGCTCGTAAGTTTGCTACCTCGGTTTATTTCGCATTCACATGTAGGGGGACCAAACCGGGGAATATGAAGTATTTTTAATATTTTGGACGACGAAAAGCGGCTTTTAAGTAGCCATAGTATAGTTCCAGCCCTGTTGAGAACCTGCATAAGGAATGCTGTATGGTGAAAAAAGATCATGGCTACACCTGAACAGTCATTAGCTTCCAGCAAAACAAAAAAAACTTCCGTAAACATTACAATTTGACAGCTGAAAAGCTTGAAAGTGTTTACTCTGAGCTTAGATATAACGTAATGGATAATGCTACATGGCCCAAAAATACTGTGATCTATCGTTTTTTTATTCCAGTGAAATAATCTTTTCTGTGACAAACAGAAAGAAGAATTAAGTGTATACAGATCACATACCGCTCGGAAAGTTACTCCCATAATCGCAAGCAGTGCCTGTGTCTTAGAACTAAGTGTGTTATCACTCTTTATAGAAGTGAAGCCAATTTTACTGTGTCTGTGTAAACATTGGTTATCAGAACAACAAACATCAACATGAATGGCGTCTTCGAACAGGATGCCTCGTCACGTGAGACCAACTTCCATTCAGTAAACATCAAAACAGCCAAGTGCGTACTGTCGGGAGACACTCCCTCTGCTGGCATGGCTGTGAATCAAAGAGAGACAAAATTAATCTCTTCGGTTATACCCTAGAAACAGAGTCACTAGGAGGTTTCGGCTGATCAACGTTTAGGTCGATATATTGTTCACTTGACGGAACGTCAAAGCACTTGGCGCTACATCTGAGATGACGCAGGCTGTCAACACAACCGAACGTCAAAGTTTCCTGGAAAGAATTATTTGACATCGATGTTGATATGGAAACGGTGGCTTAGTCCCCTAACATTGACATGCTAATTCACATTATCGTAGTGAATTTGGTGCTTATTTGATGTGTTGTGACACACTCCAAAAGTTCCATGACGATTTTTCCCTTGACTGTTCTCCTACAAGTGAGGTAAGATACCTCAATCCGAAAAAATATTTATGTATCTGACTATGTATGCGCACAGAGAAAAATCCTACGCCATGGTGCACAAACAATAACATAAGTCGATTAAACAGTTTTCATTAACAAATGATTTTTCCCTTTTATGAACCACGGAACTTGCTGAGGTGCGTTGAATTCAGTGCCTCAGTGATACAACGTTGGTGCGACCATGATAAAGGAGTATATGTCCACAAACCAACGAACGTGGTTCCTTAACAGGGACAGCACACTCCCCAGTGGTTTCAGAGCAACAGCCTGGATAACTGACTGATCTGGCCATGTAACGTTAGTTATTGTGACCGGGAGTACTGGGACTGTGACTAACTGAAAACTAGAGGAAACTACAGCTGTTATTTTTCCAGAAGCCATACAGCTCTTCTCTATGGTTAAATGATGATTGCATCCTCTTGCGTAAAATAGTTAGAGGTAAAATTGCTTCCCCATTTAACACTCTGGATAGGGAATACTCAGGTGGATATCGACATTAGGAAGAACAAACCTGACATTATACAGACAGAATATTGGATGTTAGATCCCTTAATAGGGTAAAGGGGAGGGGGGGTTAGAGAATTTATAAAGGCTAATGGATAACTTGAAGATAGATGTCGTGAACATTGGTGAAGTGCAGTGGCAGGAAGGCCAGGACTTCTGATCAGGTGAGTACAGGGCTATAAGTACAGGATGTAATAGGGGTAATGTAGGAGTGGATCGGATAATGAAAAAGGAAACAGAAGTGTGGGTAAACTACTATGTTCAGAATAGTGAACGGATTATCATAGCCAAGACAGATACAAAACCAGCGCCCATCACAGTACTACAACTTTCTATACCAACTAGCTTTGCAGATGTAGAAACGATGAAACAATGCATGATGAGATAAAGACATTATTCAGAGAGTAGAAAAAGGAAGAGAAGCAAAAATAGTAGCAGAATATGGACTGGTGGAAAGGAATGAGACAACTCTCTGGTAGAATTTTACAAAGAGATTAATTAAATATCACAAAATTTATATAACTTCAATGTTTTCTGTGACTTGTCCTGTACCTACATCTAATAACATAGCAAGTTTTCTGGAATAAATAAAAATCAAACTGAATAAACATTAAAATCGAGTAATAATTGCCGAGACAAGGATTAATAATCATGTGAGCAGGATGTATATGTGGAAGAGATTTGGAGACACAGGAAGTTTTCAGATTTATTACATAATGGTAATGGAGAAATTTTGAAAAAAGATTTTAAATGAGGCAATTACAGGGGACTCGGACCATTATTTATTGGTTATGAACTGTAAGTTAAAATTTAAAAAATTGCAAAAAGATAGGAAATTAAAGATATGGGAACTGGCTAAACTGAGAGAACGAAACACTATTGAAAGTCTCAGGCAATATTTGACTGATTCAGTTGGAGGCGATTAAATAGGCGAAAAGACAAGGGTTACTACAAATACATGCGTAATGCATAGGATGTTGAATTTAACTGACGAAAAGAGAAAATATAAAAATGAAGCAGGCGAAAGGGAGTACTGTTGTCTAAAAATGAGATAGACAAAAAGTGTGTAATGTCTAAGCAGCAGTGGTCAAATGCAAGGATGTAGAAGCATGTATAAATAGAGAAAATATATATATCGATTATAAGGTGATTTGGAGAAAAGAAGAGCCACAGTAGGAATATCAAGAGCCCTGATGGAAATGAACTACTACACAAAGAGGACGAACAAACTTTTAATAGCCAAGATTGAATTAAATAATATTTATTATTAATGACCAGTCTTGACTGTTGAAACTCCCATCATCCGATCTCCAAAAAAGTTTTTGTTTTAAATAGAGTTCCATGATAATGACGACATACCATGAGCGATAAACTCTAAATGGAACACAGTTTATACGCAAAAAATTTTTAAGATGAGAAGAGAACAATTTCAGCTGCCGAAACCAATAGTCAATAGTAAATATTAATTAACGCGATAATGTCTATATAAAGTTTTTTCAAGTTAAATATAAATTACTTCTTCCATTTTGTCAATATGAGAAACTTTAATCGAAGAAGCGAAAGCTGGAAGATGCATGGAATATACAGAGAGGTAGTACAAGAGGAATTAACTTTAAGAGAGTGTTATACAAAGGGAAGAGGAAGCATATGAAGAGGAAATGAAGTATATGATACTTTAAGAGGAACTGACAGAACATCGAAAGATCTAAGTCAAAACATGGAGTAGACGACATTCCCACAGAATTATTGCGATCCTTGAGAGTGCCATAAGTGATAAAATTATCCCACCTGGTACGCAAGATATGTAAGACAGTAGAAATATCCTCAGACTTCAGGAAGAACGTAATAATTCCAAATAAAGCTGTTGCTCAGAGGTGTGAATATTACTGAACCATCAGTGTAATAAGACATGGTTGCAAAATACTGACATGTTTTATTTACAGAAGAACGGAGAACTGGTAGAAACCAATCTTGAGAAAAATCACATTAGGTTTCAGAGAAATGTAGGAATGTGCAAGGCAATACAAATCCAATGACTTATCTTAGAAAACAGGACAAAGAAAGGCAAATCTATATTTTCAGCAGTTGTAGAGTTAGAGAAAACCTTTGACAGCGTTCTGATCAGAGATGATACTTCTGTGTTAGTTGAAAATTAGTAAGCAGAAAAATTTTTTGATTTGATCAGTATCATCAATGCTTGAAACTTGATTTCAGATAAATGGGTTTAAATTAAAAATATCTGAAAGTCACATTATTTAATTTAAAACCAAGGAGCAGATTAAGATTGTTTAAACAACTAAGACATTGAAGAAATCCGAATTTTTTTTATTCATTCACTGCTGCTATGGTCACTTGGTACAAATTTACTCATCTGATGTTCAGCAGCTCAACTTTATTTACAGTACAAGAAAACTCATCTTTGTTACACAGTTATTTAAAACAGTTACAAATAATAAAATCACAAATGTTGAAACAACACACATCAAAATAAACATATCAATAGAGCTAAAGGGCTTCATAGACTCTGAATGGTGTCATGTAGAAGAGACCAAATTCAGACTCCAACTGAGCAACAAAATTTAGCATTCCGTACAAGGCAACGAAAATGGCCATGAGGCATGGATGGTAATTCAATGTAGCATTGAAGGCGTTTGATAGATGAAATAGATACAAAAATTTAAAAAACAAAGCATATTAAAAAGGAAGTGATACAACAAAGATCATTACAAATATGCTAAAACAAGAGAATAACGATAAACATAAACCAAAATCGAAAGTAAAGCGTAGGGGTGGGGGAGTCGGCAGAGGAAATTGGGTGGCACAACAGTCTTATGTCATATTACATAAAGCTGAAAATCAGTATGTATTACATTTTACAGAAGAAAGAAAATTATAAATTTAGTCTAGTAAAATAAAGTACAAATATCTAAAATTAAGAGAAGGAAAAAAGGGGAAACAAAGATGCATAAACTTTATTTATTGATGTAATCATTTGCAGTAAATAGAGTAATGTAGTACACAATTAAAATATATACATTTTTTACAATAAGTAACAAGAATAAGAATATAAAGATATCAGTATATAGGGTAATGTTGCTCAACTGGTGCACCCAAGGGAGAACTGCGGTATTTGGTAGGTTTATCCAAATAACACAATTTGTTTTGCACACACTAACTCTTTATTTTTTAAGTTATCAACCAGTTTCAACACAAATAAAAAAAAACTTTTTCAAAACTGTATCTTTGGTACTATTAAGGTAAAACGTTTCCTAATCTGTACCGCATATAGCCAATTCATACTTAGAATGCGAAGTAAGCAATGACATAATAAATACATGGAAAAATGTAACAAAAGACACAATTTAATGTACAAATGGAATGTTACTTCCATAATTACACATGAGGAAATTATGCATAGGAAAAAAATAGAAATTCTTAATAAATTAAACTGCTTAGATTAGCGTATCGAAAATCAGTTTGTTTGAACACAGATAGCACTGAAATATTTCTTAATTTTACTTTTCACGAGAGCACACAGGTCATATGTCAAACCTTTAAATTTCATACACAGAATCAAGTCTACTTCTCGTTATTCCTTACACAGCTGACATAACTAGTTCATTCTGTAATGTCTTCAATTTTTTATTCTTGTTAAACTTTTCACTTAGCTTTCACTTTTTATATGTTTGTGCGCAGGTTTCTTCTTTCTGCTTACCTTTTCTCTGGCTTCACTTTCCTTTCTGTAAAGACCTGATATCACTCCATTTTTTGTTAGATCATTTCGTATCTTTCTTGATAACTGTTATTATTCATCAGATAGAAGATAACACTTTAACTGTTGACTGTTAATTTCCGCAACTGTTGCAATATTGTATTCATTCCACACACACATGTCGTTGTAATACCCTTTTCTCCACTTTTCATTGCACTCACTTAGTGTTTTTGGGCATTTACTTTACACGGTTTGTGAACTGAGGATAGTGCGGTTTCATGCACGTCATATACAGAGTGGTCCATTGATAGTGACTGGGCCAAATATCTCACGAAATAAGCAGCAAACAAAAAAACTACAAAGAACGAAACTCGTCTAGTTCGAAAGGGGGAAACCAAATGGCGCTATATTTGGCCCACTAGATGGCGCTGCCGTAGGTCAAACGGATATCAACTGCGTATTTTAAAAATAGGAACCCCCATTTTTTATAACACAGTAATAGGTAAAGAAATATGAATGTTTTAGGTGAACCACTTTTTTCGCTGTGTGATAGATGGCGCTGTAATAGTCACAAACGTATAAGTACGTGGTATGACGTAACATTCCGCCAGTGCGGACGCTATTTGCTTCGTGATAGATTACCCTTGCTAAAATGAACCGTTTACCAATTGCGGAAAAGATCGATATCTTGTAGATGTATGGCTAACGTTGTCAAAATGCCCAACGCGCGTGTACTATGTATGCCGCTGGGTATACTGGATGACATCATCCAAGTGTCCGGACCGTTAGCGGGATAGTTACGTTATTTAAGGAAACAGGAAGTGTTCAGCCACACGTGAAACGTCAACCACGACCCGCAACAAATGATGGTGCCCAAGAAGGTGTTTTAGCTGCTGTTGCGGCTAATACGCACATCAGTAGCTGACAAATCGCGCGAGAATCGAGAATCTCAAAAACGTCGGTGTTGAGAATGCTAGGTCAACATCGATTGCACCTGTACCATATTTTTATGCACCAGGAATTGCATGGCGATGACTTTGAATGTCGTGTACAGTTCTGCCATTGGGCACAAGAGAAATTATGGGACGATGACAGATTTTCTGCATGCGTTCTATTTAGCGACGAAGCGTCATTCACCAACGGCGGTAACGTAAACTGGCATAATATGCACTATTGGGCAACGGAAAAATCCACAATGGCTGCGACAAGTGGAACATCAGCGACCTTGGCGAGTTAATGTACAGCGCGGCATTATCGGAGGAAGGGTAAATTGGCCCCCATTTTATCGATGGCAATCTAAATGATGCAACGTATACTGATTTCCTACGTGACGTTCTACCGATGTTACTACAAGATGTTGCACTGCTTGACAGAATGGCGATGTACTTCCAACACGATGGATGTCCAGCACACAGCTCGCGTGCGGTTGAAGCATATTTCATGACAGGTGGATTGGTCATCGAAGCACCATACCACGGCCCGCATGTTCACCGGATCTGACGTCCCTGGATTTCTATCTGTGGGGAAAGTTGAAGGATACGTGCTATCGTGATCCACCAATAACGCCTGACAACATGCGTCAGCGCATTGTCAATGCATGTGCGAACATTACGGAAGGCGAACTACTCGCTGTAGAGAGGAATGTCGTTACAGGTATTGCCACATGCACTGAGGTTGACGGACATAATTTTGAGCATTTATTGCATTAATGTGGTATTTACAGGTAATCACAAAGATACATGTATCACATTGGAACAACCGAAGTAAAATGTTCAAACGTACCTACTTTCTGTATTTTAATTTAAAAAACCTACCTGTTACCAACTGTTTTTCTAAAATTGTGGACCATATGTTTGTGACTATTACAGCGCCATCTACCACAAAGCGAAAAAAGTGGTCCAACTAAAACATTCATATTTCTTTATATACTACACGAATATGTAATAAAAAATGGGGGTTCCTATTTAAAAAAACGCAGTTGATATGCGTTTGACCTATGGCAGCGCCATCTAGCGGGCCAACCATATCGCTATCTGGTTTGCCCCTTCAAGCTAGACGAGTTTCGTTCTTTGTAGTTTTTTCGTTTGATGCTTATTTCGTGAGATATTTGGCCGGGTCACGATCAGTTGAGCACCCTGTATATATGATCAGCACTAAACTAATGTTCATTTAGTGTTTCCTCACATTTATCAAAAATTTTATTGACAGGCTCTTTATTAAACCCCTTCCATTGTGCCATTGAAATTGCATGGGGTAATCGCAAGGACAGAGAGGATTGATCTTTCATAACCTGTAATACCTTATTACCTGAAATACCAAATTTTACCAGCTATAATTTTTCTTCTTGTTGAAGTGATGCAGTACATGGTACTTCCCAGCAAGCTGTTAGCAAAATTTCCTTAACTCAGTAATAATTACTACAAAGAAATTAGAGTCAAAGTTACTTATATGCTGTTCTAATTCATCTTCCATATCTGCTGCCATATCATTAGGTCTTCCAAATTTTTATGTTTTACCCTTTATGTTAAACCCTTCAAAGACGATGCAGTGTGGGCTATGGTATATTATAACTTCTACATGTTTCATTAAATTCAACTTCAACATTCCGACGCCTAAGTAAAGCTTGGTCCATATCCTCCTGCTTCCATTTACTGCACGCTCTGTTCTTGATTGTGATCAGCTGAAACAAACAGTTTGTAATTGGTATATAATTTCCATCAACGCCTAAATGGTACTGGTATGATTAACACACCCTTCACATGTACAACTTTGACAGTAAAGCCTCCACCGTTTCAAACCAGAACTATAGGCATAGCGTCAAAGTTTTCTACCTTCGATTATACTTAAATGAAAGGCAGAGTAACACGAAAATAGCCATGATACAAAACAACTACTTTAGCATCACATTCTTCTCCAAAATTGCTTACAAATAAGTGAGACAACGTAATAAAAACAGTCAAACAAATTTAATTAGTAATTATTTTCCCGTCACCATAGCCAGCAGTCATCTCACTTGTTCTTGCTTATTCACATGCCGATTTAGTTCAATTTTACACCACGTGAAGTCGAATTTCATAAACGTGCGATCAAGTACAGCTGAAGTATGACTTAGGCTGTAGTACAACAAACACA
Organism: Schistocerca serialis cubense; assembly: GCF_023864345.2. Classification (NCBI taxonomy): domain Eukaryota; kingdom Metazoa; phylum Arthropoda; class Insecta; order Orthoptera; family Acrididae; genus Schistocerca; species Schistocerca serialis. The sequence continues at coordinate 290,062,300 of NC_064644.1, read as the reverse complement.
GGCTTACCTTAAAACTACATTATGAAAGTTGAGGAGGCAAAAACTGTTCACATTAGCGTTTATGTATGCCAAAATTAGAATAAGGCAAAATGTTGACAATGTGTTGAAGGACGTAAAATGCATACATATCAACAAAATGATAAAAGAAAATGTAGTCTAAATTAGATTTACACATTTGTGAATGCTGATGATGATGAAGTCCCATACTCCTTCACAAAGTATAAGGGATGATGCGGGAGACCCACACTCCTTCACAAAGTATAAGGGATGATGCGGGAGACCCAGGCAAGGGATTAGTGAAGGTGATTTGCCATTGTGTTCTTCTGACCATGACGGGGATGAATGATGATGATGAACACGACACAACAGCACCCAGTAGTCTCGAGGCAGGTGAAAATCCTTGACCCTGCCGGGAATCGAACCTGGGACCCTGTGCTCGGGAAGCAAGAATGCTACCGTGAGGCCATGAGCTGTGGACATTTATGAATGCTAAGTATCTCGATAACAAGTAAACATAAAGTGGGGGATGATGGGGGTAGGGGTAAAAAGCTGTAGAAAGAACACCAAGAGGAGGGTGTGATATAGATGGAATACAAAAAGTAAAAATGTTGGAAGACTGAAACAGGCACAAGAACCATACATGAGGGAATGAACCTAAACAGGAAAAAGAGTAAGCATGGTATATAGTTCAATATGGATATCATCTATGTAAGCAATAGGCCACCAAAATAAATTGAAAAAACATAGACAAATTGACCTTATCTGTTCGCTACCCACTTCTGATGGACCATTAGAACACTGAATCTAAATTTCAAGCTCCTCTAGAATCTGCAGATCCCATCCTTTAGGCTCAATATGAAAGATTTCCATGTTGTCATTAATTAAAGATTGTACCTGACCGTTTTTTAAACGTGAACTGTGGGCACTGTTGTTCTTAAGTGTGTTCCCTAAAAAGCCTGTCAAAGTTCCTTCTAGTCTTCCCTATGCAAGCTACAGTTAATTTTGTAAACTCCAGGTTTTTTAAAGTTTGTTTGTTCTGCTATTAAGGCTGTGGCATAAAAATAAACAAAGTCTTTTCATACAAACATATTTTTACGTTGACCTTCGTAATAGTATGGTGTATCTTACCACAGTCAGGGTCAAAAGAAGATAAGGAAGCAAATTTAGTTTTTTCAACAAAAGTCAGGACAGATGGATGTTTCTGGTTGAGAACTTTATCCCCCATTACTCGAATGAAGTTTTTGGCATGTCCATTAGCCATTCGAAGTTGAGTGATAATATAAATTTTTTTTCTAATTGCACCATCCTTAAGCTGTAGTTTGGCAAGCTTAACAAACATAGAAATGAAATATGTCCCTTATGAGCGAAGGGATTATTTGAGTCCATATCAGTGATTATGTTAGTGGTTGTTGGTTTATGATAAATATCTATAAGCAGTTATTGACAAAGCCAAAATATTTAAATGACGTTGATCTTCTACCTCAACAGTAAACTAGATTTTAGGTTGCATGTGACTGTAGGCAAGGGCAAATTACTAACATTGTCTTTGCTACCTAGATCAAGCACACAAATGTAGTAGTAGTAGTAGTAGTAGTAGTAGCAGTAGCTTCATTCATCCATAGATCTGTTTTTACAAGGATAGCCCATAGGACATATCAAAGTATTTACAAGTTTAGATCAATTTAAAATAAGCTAATTCATATACATATATATTTACAAAATTCTAGTTAGAGACAATCATTAGGTTTACTCCTGGTATACAATACTTTTCTTACAAATAACTTATTAAATAATGTAATGCCACACTGTTCACTTATATCTCATTATCAGTCACTGCACACACTATACACACATTGTTTCATAACACTTCACTAACTGCTCACTACACACACACACACACACACACACACACACACACACACACACACACACACACACACACACATACATACATACACATACAAACACACACACACACACACACACACACACACATGTGATCTCTGGGCTATTTTCTGTACCACAACTTCCCATTTGCTATCCTGAAAAAACTGAGTCAGCATCCCTCCATAATGATTGAGGTATTGTACTCAGAAATAATAAGAGGTGTTAGTATTGTGCTATGCATAGCTTGGGGGTAAGTATTTCTAGAAAGGAAAAAAGAAGGAAAAAAAACATAAAGTGAAGGTGTTATGTGGAATGTTGGCTGTTTTATAATCATTATTATTATTTGTTGTATAACTTATTTTAATCAAACCCCTTCTCTGTTTTATCTGAGTAATCCTTCAATGTATAAAATGTATTGCATAACTGGTACTTTTTAGCTGCCTTTTTAAATAAGTGTATTTATGCAATTTCTCTAACCTCTTTTGGAAATTTATTGTACAGTTTTATTCCTTGGTAGAAAATGCTGTTTTGAGTCTTATGTCCGTTTTTTTGTAAATGTATGTTGAGTCTATCTCTTGTTGCATGGTCATGGACAGAGCTGTTTTTGCAGTAATGTCATCTACGAATCTGTGATAAAGTGTTATATTCCTGGCAATGTCAGGGTGAACGCTAGAAAAGTATATTTTCCTAATCACTATGATACCTGAAACGGAACAGCCCATGGCCAGTCCTATTGTGGTTGTAAATCTTACCTTTGAAGGTGAAGTAATTGAAGGATAAAGACAGCCATATTAATTTCAAAAGTTCGAAAGCTTCACCAAAAATTAATTTTGTTATACCTGACAAGATTATCTCTCATAGCCTCAAGCATGTCGTCGATGTGGATATTAGTGTATACATAAGTGATACTGAGAGGGTAATAAGTGCATCTCCTGCAACAATGTCCCTAATAACTATTGACATTTCGTAACTGTTTTTTATAGTATAGGTTTGAGCTATCATAAAATCATCCATATGCTTTCTATTACAAAAGTTATTTACCTCAACGTTTAGAGGCTGATGACCACTAACAATGATACTGATAGGAAAAGTAATCTTATGAAGCTTAATTTGAAAGTGGAGTTCTGGTTACGGCAGATACATAACCAGAAGCTGTTCTTTACTAATTGCAGAATCAAGCAGAAAAGGGGATGCATTCACACGGTTTTTCAGGTCTAAGTGAAATTGTTGAAGACTATCCTTCTTTATCTCAATAATCTCATTTGCATCAAAAGAATTGAGAGTTTTAGAAATGGAATCATAATCGGAAATAAGGGCAAATGAATTTCCCTTTTCTTCTTTTGTGACAAGAATATAGTTTTCGTGCTGTTTAACCTTAAAAATCACTCCAAAGGGATGCTTATAATATGGAATATTTTGTTGTTTTTCTAAAACTTAAAAGTTTTCACAGCAATATCTGACTGCAAAAGTTTAGAAATTTTACTATGCTGACAAGCACTTCTGACATTAGTAATAACTACTGTTAATTTTTGGAGGCAGATTTAATCCTAAACTTTATCTTAATGAATTCTATTTATCAACCGAAAATGAAACATTGGTGAAGTTAACCTCTCTTTCGACAAACACATGTTTACTGGCATGACAGGCGTTTTTCGCGTTTACATGTACTTCAGGTGCAATAAGGAAGTGCAATTTATGCTGGTTTTTGACTTGAATAAACGATTTTTTCTCAATAAGACGTCATTTTCAAATTGGAAAGTAGTCAACTGATATGGAAGATGATCCCATAGGGCTAAAGATAAGCGACTTGCAATATCCTTTTCCTTATAGGCTACCCTGACTTCATTCTTCAAGCACATTAGTTCGAACTTATTTTTAATTCACTGTGTGCTCATCAACTTATTACAAACCTTTCACGTCACATATTTTGATGCAACGTTGTTGGATGGCCATGACCTTTTGAAGCATATTTTTAACTGCTTAGCCATATTCTTCCTTTTGACTAGTAAAATTGTGTCCACTCAGCAGCACAGGTAGGCACTATGACATTTGGTGTGACATAAAGTCACATAAGACACATGAAACGATTTTTTAAATTTGATTTTTTTACTTGTATACTGCTGTCATTCTCAATGGGGAAAAATTTAGTCACTTGATGTCCAGCAACGCAACTTTATTCAGACATTTTTAGTAATCTCATCTTAAGATTACCTGCAGATAAGACACAAAATCATGAGTAAAATGGTAATTTAAAATAGTTATCAAATAATAAATTGACAATAGTTTATAAGAACATGCATAAAAATGAGCATACGAAAGGAAATATGGGGTCTCATACACAATATATGGCATCATGTTGAAGTACCCAATTTCAGGGTACAGTTGAATAACTAAAATTGAAATTACATACAAGGTAACAAAAATGTTCATGAGAAGGCGTCGATTGTAGGACAATGTAGGACTGAAGGAGTTTGACAGATCAAAGATACAAAAATTTTAAAAAACAAACAAAGCATTTTAAAAAGGAAGGAATAAAAAAAAGTCATAAAATATATTATTACAAATATGCCACAACAAGAAAATTACAATGAAAATAAAAACGAAATGTAAGGTACAAGATAGTGGTGTGGTAAAAGTAGAGGAAACCGATAGGTCCAGGAGTTATATATCATATTATATAAAACTAAAAATCGATATGCACTACATTTTACAAAAAAAAAAGAATATCACAAAGTTGGTCCAGCAAAATAGAGTCCATATGGCCAGAATTACGAGTAGGAAAAAAGGTGGTACAAAGACACATATTGATAACTTTTATTTATTATGTATACTCATAGACAGTGAATGGAGTAATATAGCATCTAATTAAAATGAATACCGTTTTATTACTAAGGAACAAGAATAAGAAGCAGAAAGGAATCAGTATATAGTATTAAACTGTAAAACAGAGATAGACGTAAGTATTTACATTATCATTTGTGAATGCGAATATTTGAATGAAGATGAAATGATTACAAAGTGGTGAAGGATGCAAAATGCATGTACATTAATAAAATGATAATAGTAAATGTAATGGATATAGTTGTTGTTTTGGTCTTCAGTCCAGAGGCTGGTTTGATGCCACTCTCCATGATACTCTATGCTGTGCAAGCTTCTTCATCTCTGAGTAACTACTGCAACCTACATCCTTCTGAATCTGCTTAGTGTATTCATCTCTTGGTCTACCTCTACGATTTTTACCCACCACAAATGTCTCCAATACTAAATTGGCGATTCCTTGATGCCTCAGAATGTGTCCTACCAAATGGTCCCTTAGTCAGGTTGTGCTACAGTTTCCTCTTCCCCCCCAGTTCTGTTCAGTACCTCCTTGTCAATTACGTTATCTACCCATCTAATCTTCAGCATTCTTCTGTAGCACCACATTTCGAAAGCTTCTATTCTCTTCTTCTCTAAACTATTTATCGTCCATGTTTCACTTCCATACATGGTTACACTCCATACAAATACTTTTAGAAAAGACTTCCTGACACTTACATCTATACTCGATGTTAACAAAATAGTTTTCTTCAGAAATGCTTTCTTAGTCATAGTCAGTCTACATTTTATATACTCCCTACTTTGACCGTCATCAGTTATTTGCTCCCCAAATAGCAAAACTCATCTACTACTTAAAGTGTCTAATTTCCTAGTCTAATTCTCTCATCATTGCCTGATTTCATTCAACTAAATTCCATTATCTTCGTTTTGCTTTTGTTGATGTTTATCTTAGTCGACATTGGATTCATGCATTTATGAATGTTAGCTATCTCGATAACAAGCAAGGATAAAGAGGGGGGATAGGGTTAAATGTTGTAGAAAAAACACCAAGAGGAGGGCATAAAATAGCTGGCATACAGAAAGTAAAAAAGGAGTGAAACAGTCACACGAACCATATATGCAGGTATGAACACATGCAGGAAAAAGAGTAAGTATGATATACAGTGGAACCTGGAAATTTTCTATGTAAGCAATAGGGCATCAAATACATTGAAAAACCATTAGTGAACTGACCTTGTCTCTTTGCTACCCACTCCTGAAGGATTATTAGAATGATAAGTATAAATTTCAAGTTCCTATAGAACCTATAAATCCCATCCTTCAGGCTCAATATGAAAAAATTTCACATGGTCATTACTTAAAGATTGTGCCTGACCGTTTTTTAAATGTGAACTGATGGCACAGTTGTTCCTATAAGTATGTTCCTTAAAATGCCCGTCACAATTCTTTCCAGTGTGCCCTGTATAAACGCTTTCATACAAGCGACCATTATTTTTTTATACTCCAGATTCTTTTTAAAATTTGTTTGTTCTGCTGTAAAGGCTGTACTGAAAAAATAACCCAAGTCTTCTTCATGGAAACATATGTCTACATTGGCCTTCATAAAATAATGGTCATTTTTAACACAGTCAGGGCAAAGGTAAGATAAGAAAGCAAATTTAGTTTCTTCAATAGAAGGTTTAACAGATGATTTTCCGTTTTGAGAATTTTATTTCTCTTTTTAATGCATCTTCTTTTAAACTTTTGTCAGTTTGTTATTTCATAACTATTTCAGATAGCTGTGTTATTCATGAATTTTCTAACTTTTCTCCAGATACTTTGAAGGTGAATCTACTCGAAAAGTTTAAATAAAGATGAGCTGCTGAAGATAAAGGGTTTAAATTCTTGTTCAGTGATCATAATAGCAGTGCATAAATGAAAAGTTTCAAATTTGTAACATGGTTACATGGCTGTTATGTAACTTTATGTCGCACCTTAAATTCATAGTGCCTATCTGGGCAACTGAAGAAGTGAAATAATTTTATTCTGCCGGTAGGAAAGATCACAGCTAATCAGTTTAAAACATGGTTCAACAAGTCATGCCTATTCAACAAGGTTACGCCAAAGTATGCAAATTTAAAGGTTTGTTATAAATCAATGAATGGTCGGTGACTTAAAAATAAGTTTGAACTGATGTGGTTGAAGTGTGAATTCAGGGCAGCCTATAAGGCAAAGGACATTGCAAGTCACTTAGCTCCAGCGCTGGTTACTTAGCTTCAGAGCTGCAGGATCATCTTTCATATGAGTTGACATTTTTCTATTTGGAAATGTGTCTGCTTTGGTTGATGGCGTGTCGTTGTGGGAAAAATCATTCACTTAGGTCAAACATCAGCATAAACTGCACTTCTTTATTGCACACAGAGTACACATAAACACAAACAATGCCCTTCATACCAGTAAACATATGTTTACTGAAAGAGTGATTAACTTTCAAATGCTGCTTTATTTGTTGATGAATAGAATTTATTAAGGTAAGTCCTAGCATTTAATGAATGTGCAAAAATTAACAACAGTGTTATAAAAAATTCTATTACTAATGCCAGAAGTGCTGGTGAGCAATCTAAAATTTTTAAACTTTTGTTGTCAGACATTTTTGTGAAAATCATTAAACATTTGAAAAAAAAAAACAAAATACTCCATATACTAAGCATTCCCTTGAGGTGACCACCAAAAAATTTAATGTTAAGTTAAGTATAAATAATATTCTTGTAACAAGAGTAGATAAGGGAAATTCAGTCATCCCATTTGTAAAATTCTCGATCTTTTTATGCAAATGAGTTTATTGAGGTAAAGAAGAACAGTCTTCAACATGTTCACTTAGGTCTGAAAACTCGAGTGAATGCATCTACCTTTATACTTAATTCTACGATAACTGAAGAATGGCTCATAATTATGTACCTGCACTTACTAAATCTCCTCTTTCAAATTAGACTTCATAAGATTAATTTTCCTGTCATACCAATTGTTAGTGGTCGTCAAGCTCTAAATGTTGAGGCAAATAGTGTTTGTAATGGAAAGAGTAATGAGGCTTTCATGTTTGCTCAAATCTATACTGTAAAAACCAGTTACATAATGTCAATGGTTATTAGAGACTTAGTTGTTGTAGGAGATGCACTTTTGGCTTCTCTCAACATCATCAACTTGTACACTAACATTCACATTGACAACATGCTTATGGTATGGTAGATAGTGTTGGCAGTTCCATGCGGCTTTTCGCGGATGATGCTGTAGTATACAGACAAGTTGCAGCATTAGAAAATCGTAGCGAAATGCAGGAATCTCTGCAGCGGATAGGCACTTGGTGCAAGGAGTGGCAACTGACCCTTAACATAGACAAATGTAATGTATTGCCAATACATAGAAAGAAGGATCCTTTATTGTATGATTATATGATAGCAGAATAAACACTGGTAGCAGTTACTTTTGTAAAATATCTGGGAGTATGCGTGCGGAATGATCTGAAGTGGAATGATCATATAAAATTAATTGTTGGTAAGGCGGGTGCCAGGTTGAGATTCATTGGGAGAGTCCTTAGCAAATGTAGTCCATCAACAAAGGAGGTGGCTTACAAAACACTCGTTCGACCTATAATTGAGTATTGCTCATCAGTGTGGGATCCGTACTAGATCGGGTTGACGGAGGAGATAGAGAAGATCCAAAGAAGAGCGACGCGTTTCGTCACAGGGTTATTTGGTAACCATGATAGCATTACGGAGATGTTTAGCAAACTCAAGTGGCAGACTCTGCAAGAGAGGCGCTCTGCATCGCAGTGTAGCTTGCTCGCCAGGTTTCGAGAGGGTGCGTTTCTGGATGAGGTATCGAATATATTCCTTCTCCCGAGGAGATCGCTAAAGTAAAATTAGAGAGATTCGAGCACGCATGGAGGCATTCAGACAGTCGTTCTTCCCGCGAACCATACACGACTGGAACAGAAAAGGGAGGTAATGACAGTGGCACGTAAAGTGCCCTCCGCCAAACACTGTTGGGTGGCTTGCGGAGTATAAATGTAGATGTAGATGTAGATGTAGATGTAGATGTAGATGTAGATGTAGATGTAGAAAACATTGTCAAGCATAAAAAGTTAATTTTGGAAGAACTTATGTACTTTTGGAACCGATATGATTAGTTTTATCCTTGAAGTACTTCACCTTCAATGGTAAGATTTACCACCGCAAGAAACAGACTGGCCATGGGCTGTTCTCTTTCAGGAATCATTGTGGATGTTTTAATTAATGATTTGAAAAACAAACTTTTTTTAGTTTTTACCCCAATATAGGCAAGAATATGGCACTTTATCGCAGGTACTTAGATGACATTTGTGTGCTCTATTGAGGTAGCAAAGACAATGTTAGGAAATTAGCCTTTGCATTCAATGAGATGCACGCTAAAATCCAGTATACTACTGAGTTGGGAGACCAATATAGATTATTTTTTTGATTTCACAGTCACTAGGGACAGTACCAATCTTCTAACAGATATTTATCATAAGCACACAACCACTGACACAACCACTGACATGAACTCAAATCATTCCATCACTCATAAGCGGAGACGTTCCGTTTCTATGTACAATAGGCTTCCAAATTGCAACTGAACAATATCCTATTAGAAACGAAATTGATATTATCGTTGAAGTTGGAATGGCTAATGGATATGATTAAAAGTTCATTCATGCAATGGGGGATAAAATTCTCTACAAGAAAAAACCAACTGCTATACCTCCTATTGAAAAAATAAATTTGCTTCCTTATGTTATTTTTGCCCTGGCTGTGATAAAATAGACCATGCTTTTAAGAAGGCCACGATACAAACATTTTTGTGTAAAAAAAGTTTGGGTTATTTTTACACCATAGCCTTAATGACAGGACATACAAATTTAAGAAACCTGCAGTATACAAAATTAACTGTAGCTAGTCTGACAGCGTTCACATAGGGAAGATTGGAAGGAAATTTTGAAGAAATTTTAGGGGATACACTTGTCCAAAAAGAACAGTACCTTCAGTTCACATTTAGTCCAGGTACTATCTTTGATCAATGACAACAAGGAAATCTTTCACATTGAACCTAAAGGACGGAATTTTTACATTCTTGGGATCTTGAAATTTATATTCGTCGATCGCAGAGTTCTTCAAAAGTTGTTAGCGAACGAACATGGTTAGTTCGCCAATTGTTTTCAATGTATTTGATGGTCTATTGGTTACACAGAAAATTTCTGTGTTGTGCTACGTTTACTGCTCACTCTTTTTCCTGCATAGGTTCGTTCCTCCATGTATGCTTCGTGAACCTGTTTCAGTCTTCCCCCTTTTTTGCGTTTTGTATTTTATCTATGCCACATTCTCCTTTTCGAGTTTTTTCTATATCTTTTTACAACTACCTCCATCCCTCTTCTTTATCTTTGCTTGTTACTGAGATATTTTTCATTCATAAATATGTGAATACAATCTAGACTACATTTTCTATTACTAATTTGTTAATGTATATGCATTTTAAATTCTTCAGCACTTTGTCAACATTTTAACTTCACTCAAATTTCGGTATACACAAATCCTAATGTTAACAATTTTTGTCTCTTTAAGTCTTGCAATGTAGTTATATATATCCCGATTTGTTTATGCTTCTTATTTTTTTTACTTATTGTGAAAGATAGTATTCATTTTAATTATGTGCCACATTACTCTATTCACGGCCTATGAGGACACATAGTAAATAAAGTTTGTCAGTGTGTACCATTGCCCCCCCGTTTTTCCTACTCTTAGTGTTAGCTACACGCATTCCTTTTTGCTTGACTCATTTTATAATATTCTTTCTTTTGTAAAATGTAATGCATATTGATTTTCAGTTTTATGTAGTATGACATATTACTACTGTGCCACCCAGCTCCCTCTGGTTTCTCCCTCGCCCGTATCCTTTACCTTAGCTCTCAATTTTATATTCATTGTAATTCTCTTGTTTTGGCAAATTTATAACAATATATTTTATGATTTTTCTTCGAGTACTTCCTTTTTAATATGTTTTTTTTTCGTATCGATATTTGATCTATTGAATACTTTCAGTGCTACAGTGTGCTACAATATGAACCACCTCGTGGGGTCATTTTTGTTACCTTGTATGTAATGTCAAATTTGGTTTCTCAGCTATACTCTGAAACTGGTTACTTCAACATGATGCCATTCAGTGTGCGTGAAGCTGCTTACTTCCTTTAGTATCTTTATGTTTATGCATAGTATTTTAAACTTTTGACAACAATTTTAAATTATCTCATTACTCATTATTTTTGTACCATCTCTGCAGATATTCTGCAGTTGAAGAAGTAAGAAAGTTCACTCAATAAAATTGTTAGGATTAAATTTGGATAGAAATTTTAGGTAGCAACCATGCATTCAGAACCTAGATAACAAATTGAGCAGCTTTGCATTTACAACGCAGATATTATCAGCTGCTACTGACATGGACACGCAAAAATTAGTACATACAAGTCACTTTAATTCTGCTATTAGTTATGGTATTGTTTTTTGGGGAAGCTCACATACCAGGCTGCTATAATTAAACTTTTCCTGTTAAACACATTATAATACAGAAAGTAATTACTATATGAGTATCAAACTTGGTAGCATTAATGTCCAGAGTTTGGGGTGCATGATCTCCATGTGTCACAGCGCCACTGTCCAGTTCCAACTATGGCCACCAGCTGCCGTGATCAGTCATCATGATGCAAACCTCACACACCTGACCAGCAACAGCACAGTGCACTTGTTTATGTGTCAACAAAAGCTTGGACTAAAGGAGCAGGGCATTGTTAGTGAAGTTCTGTTATCAAAACAATAGTAATACTGAAACTTCCTGGCAGATTAAAACTGTGTGCCGGACCGAGGCTCGAACTCGGGACCTTTACCTTGTAGAGCACTTACCCGCGAAAGTCAAAGGTCCCGAGTTCGAGTCTCGCTCTGGAACACAGTTTTAACATGCCAGGAAGTTTCATATCAGCGCACACTCCGCTGCAGAGTGAAAATCTCATTCTGGGAACAATAATGCTGCAGCTCCACTTCGAGAATATCGTCGGTTGAAAGCATTACGAAAGGGTTCTCAACCAGCTGTGTGGAGCATGATGTAGGAGTTCAAATCAACTGGAGAAAAGGGCTACGCTCCGGGAAGAGACCAGCGACCGATTGCACCACAGGTGGTTGATGAAATCACTGTTGCTATAGCAGACAACACTGAGCGCAATTGGCATTCATCAGGCGGTGCACATACTGTGTCATATCAGTTGAACATCCATGGTCCACTCTATAGAAGGTGCTTCGAACCATTCTCAAATAGTATCCATACAAGACCCATATTGTACAGCAGCTTCCACCACATGACGCACAACGACGTGTTTACTTCGCTCTCCACTTTCTCACAGGGATTGAAGTTGATGAGAACTGGCTGTGGACCATATTATGGACAGACAAAGCTCATTTTTCTCTGACAGGTGAGGTGAACACACTGAAATGCCGAGTGTGGGGATCTTCACCTCCAGTCTCTGTGCATGAAATTCCTCTGTATGGTGAACGTGTTACTGTATGGTGTGCCTTCATGGCTATGTCCATCATATGCCCATTCTTTTTTGAACTGGTTGGCGCTCAAGGACGAAAGACGTGTAGTGTGACTAGCCAGCATTACTGCAATATGCGTCATCAGCATGTCGTACCTGCCCTACAGGAAAGAGACTCACTGAACTCAAGAGTTTTGATGCAAGATGGGTCCCCACCACACATCGCTTGTGAAGTTCACCTGCTTCTCCGAAACACTTCTGGAAACGATCGAATTATCAGCCGATCGTTTTCAAATGCTTGACTGGCATGATCATCAGGTCTCGCTCCCTGTGAGTTTTCGTTGTGGGTTTACCTGAAGGACAGGGTTTACCAGGGGAACATTAACACATGTGCTGATGTGAAGTGCAGCATACCAAGAGAGGTAGCCAGCATACCTATGGACATGCTTTGATTTGCTGTGCACTATGCAATCCTGTACTTTCAGACTCCTCTGGATGCTGATGAGCGCCATATTGAGCCCCTTTTGTAGCAATAATTGTACTGGTATTTAATGGTATGATGTACCGTAGCAGTCTTTTAATTCAACTGATTCTGCATTATTTCTCTTCCCTATGTCCTTGACATTAATGCCACCAGGTTTGGTTCTCATATAGTAATTGGTTTCTGTGTTATAATGTGTTAAATAGGGAATGTTTAACTATAACCTCACAGTAGAGTGGATACTAAAGGGACAGGAGAAAACCATTCGCAATATTTGCACTTTATGTAATAAAGAATCATATCATCTATTATTAAGAAAATTTCAAATATTGCTTTTCCTTCCCTGCATAGTTATGAGATTTTTATCCATTTCTATATCAAAAAGCAATTATTTGAGGGAAACCATTATGTTCACACACATGGCACAAGAACATTCTCAGTAAATGGGAAGAAAAAGTTGTAACAAATTGAAAGAGAACAAGATAATGGAGATGAATTTGGGTCCATTAAAAAGAAATTTATATGAGACACGGAAACTGAAAAGCTACAGAGTAAAACAAACTCCATCGTCATACTTTCAGAGGTTGTTCTAGGATGAATTCTAACTATTTTAGTGTAAGAGACTCTCTGTCTCAGGTAGCTCATTACAGAGTTATTCCATTTCGTTTGCTTTGTTGCCCCATTTAGGTTTGTATCTGTGTTGCACTGAAAATAGTGCACAACAGCGTGGATGTTGACAACACGTATTGTTCATTTTTACTTATAATACATGGCACATCAAAATCCACAATATCTACATATTGTCTTTTACCTTGTTCAATATAAGAAATGTGTTCCACAGCAGCGAAGATGAGCAAGTGCTCATAGCTATTAAAATATGGATTTAGAGCCTACCTTTACCGGACTTTTTTTCTTATTTTGGTCCGTACTACCTCCTCTCAGAATATAGAAAGCGAAGAGCTTACAGTAGAAGAGATGTGTTTCACAGTTCCAAGATGAACAAGTGCTCATAGCTTTTAAGGTATGCATCAGTACCAAACGTTCTACATCGATAGAGTATCAACCAAAATTCCGACTTAGTTCGAACTATGTGCTGTCATCCAGCAGAACGGGCGTAAACGTTAATTAAAAGTAAGACCAGAACTATGGAGCACAGGAAAAGCATAACTGTGATAGCTAAAATGTGTAGTTTTTGTGGGGAAGTTGGTCGATCGTTAGATCGTTGTTTCAAGGGTCCTGGATTCCAAGCTCAAGGATGAATTTCTTTTACTGTATTATGCGTGAAAGTGTTATATGGGACTATTAATACTTCTGCACGTGTGATGCAATTCTTTCTTAGTTCTACTGTTCTAATGGTCTATTTTGTCGTGTGAAAATACAAAAGCTCTAGTTACTTCCTCACGAGTGGTGCCTGTTCTGTTGTACATGTCCAACAGAACACACCTGCCTATACAAATGTACTCTATAGGTTTGTTACTTTCAACTAACGAAACGAAAGCAGACTGCCAAAAGAATACTGCTAAAAACTTCGAAAAGTCCTTTTACATACCTGGTAAATATTATCCTATATAACAGTTCAATGCATAAACAGTTGAAATATGTTGTCATCAATGGGTTTTTAAAACACATGCGACCAACTCACCCACGTGATCTCTACAAACCTATCCCTCACTGATATACTTTACCTGTCCTCTGTCATTCTCATGTTCTTTTAATAAACGTGTACTCCTGTTCTACTGGACGACAGCATGTAGCACGAACTAAATCTGAGTTTTAGTTTATACACTATCGAATACAACATTTGGTACCAATCTGATTATCAGACATGTGGAGGTCTGGGTGTAAGCTTATTATTTGTATACACACACACAACAACATGGGCTGATCCCAGTGGAGGTTCGAGTCCTCCCTCGGGCATGGGTGTGTGTGTTTGTCCTTAGGATAATTTAGGTTAAGTAGTGTGTAAGCTTAGGGACTGATGACCTTAGCAGTTAAGTCCCATAAGATTTCACACACATTTGACCATTTTTTGAACAACATGGGTATTAGTTTCTCTACAATGTGCATAGATCATTTCCAGATACTCAATGCGTCTGTAGTCTTCTGTTTCTGGCTGGGACTGAGACACTGCGCATATGCACTGGCTTTGACTAAAGCTGCATTTTTTCATTAGTGTCATTTCTTGTTCATCAGAAATGTTTTTGCTCTTGATAATGTATTGCACTGGGTATCTTCCGGAGTAAAACATTGTTGAGACATATACTTTATATTTTAGGTCGAAATCAACACCAATTCTGAAACTATGACGCAATCCTTCAATTTCCAGTTCTTTAACTGCAGAACTTTTGTATCACAGGAAAGCGTTTTTTAAGAAGTTGTATTGTATTGTATTGTATTGAACTGGGGACTAGAAACGACGGAGAGGCTTCGTCCCTGCTGTAACCTCAGTGGTACACAACCACACAACAGGCTACAGCAGCCCACTCACCCCACCTCCGCCCCACACCGAACACAGGGCTCTTGTGTGTATCAGCCCCCAGTGGACCTCCCAGGAACGTCTGACACCAAATGAGTGTAACCCCAGTGTTTGCGTGGCAGAGTAAATTATGATGTACGTTTACGTGGAGAAAATGTTTGTGCAGCAGTCGCCTACATAGTGTAACTGAGACGGAATAAGGGGAACCAGCCCACATTCGCCGAGGCAGATGGATATCCACCTTAATAACCATCCACAGACTGACCAGCACACCGGACCTCGACACTAAACTGCCAGGGTCTTCGTGGCGAGGACTGGCATGTCTTCCTGCCTGGAAAGCAGTGCGTTAGACTGCACAGCTAACACGGTGGGCTTTAAGAAGTTAGTTACAGTTACATCTGTAGTACTACCTCTTAGTTTGCAAAGCTGGAATCATGGTCTTTTATCATTACACAACATTCCTTTTTCGTCACTGGTTCCTATTATGACTTTAGTTTTGTATTTAATAGTGGCACGTCCAAACCTTTGGATCATAGACTTCAAAGTGTACTATTCACTAGATTTTTCAATTTGTTAATACACACTTGTATTTCAGTTCATTTCCTTTCACTCTGTCTGCAGTGTCTTTCACTAGTATATCTTCTGTCTCACCACTCATTGTTCACTGCATGCCAGTCTGTATTTATGCCTTGTGGAAAGTTTTCGTCGATCAGCTTGTATTTTTTTTTCAATAATGCATTTTATTTTACTGATGCAATCATTGTTTATACTTGAGCTGGATACTGCAGCGATTTTAGGATCTTCATCAACGTTATGTCCCATTGCAAAATTATCACCTCCTGGTTTTGCAGGCTTTTTACCACTGTTGAGATTGGTGATAGTGGTGCAAGGTGCTTCTTTGGTTCATTCCAGTCTTGTATTTGGAATTTGCCTCGGATGAGTGATGTTTGCCTGTCCAGTTTTGGCCATATTACCTGGCACATCAAATTCCAAAGTATGTATACATTGTCTTTCCACATGTCTTAATGACTATAATGCTTCTTTACTTTGTTTTGTTGAGTCTGGTGAGAACCTCTTTAACCTGTAATTTGTATGAATCATAGTACATAATTATCCTTTTGTTTATTTCGACGACTCAGCCATCGATTACCTAAGCAAACTCGTTTGTCAGTGGGGCAGGCTCCCCTACTGCACTACACTTGACAGGCAGTTCACTTTGAACAATAACTATGTACGTCCATGCTCTTGTGCACCCAGCAATATCGATAAACAAAGTCTATATTAACCACATTGCTGTCTACATTAGTTACTGCAAGCAGCCCCACCCAGATTCTCCTCACATTGGTGACCCTGACGTGATTTTAACACACAAGCTCCGCCATCAACCAAGTCACCTGATTATTTGAAACCATGCCATTCTCTGACATCATGGCAGAAGTATTTGTTCAGTTACAGATTTCCCATTTTGGTTGTCCTGTCTCTATCACGACTGATAAAGGCCGCCATTTCGCATCCATACTCTTCACTGAACTGTGCAACATGGCTGGTATTCAGCACTTATGAACCACAACATATGACCCTCAAAGAAATGGTTTAGTGGAGCACTGGCACCACATATCCAAAGTAGTGTTCATTTGTCCAGTGGCAATTGGATGGAATCCCTGCCATAGGTAATTTTAGGCATGCATTCAGCATATATTGAAGACCTCCAGGGTCTCCTTAGCAGGGGACCTATACAGTGAACCTCTCATACTATTGACAAGCTTTGTATCACCAAAACAACTGACTACAGAAAATTAACTCCCTACTCTTACCTGCATGGTCAAGCAGCTCATCACACACCTCAGGATACCACCCTCCACCCTCCCTGGCCACATGAATGACACAAAATATTTTTATGCATAAACCCTGAAGATTGTGACTACATCATGCTAAGGAGTGACACACTCTGCACTGCCTTGCAACCACCTTATTCCAGCCCCCACAGTGTGATAAAACGAGACAACACAACGTTCAGAATTCAACTCCATGGACAATGAAAACTGTTACAGTGAATTGTCTCAACCCTGCGTGAATCCTACACGATGCAACCGGTGCAGCTGACGATGGTACCACCTACAGAAACGCCAATTTGCACACTGCCCAAGAGAACGTCAGTGCATCGGATATATCATACGAGAACTAGAGGATGTTTCAGTGAAACTAGTCAATCCCTTCCTTGTTGTCGAAGGACAGTACAGAGAAAGGCAGGCTGACAGAGGGTATCTTCCTAAACAGTTACCGAGCGGGGTGGCGCAGTGGTTAGACACTGGCCTCGCATTCGGGAGGACGACGGTTCAATCCCGCGTCCGGCCATCCTGATTTAGGTTTTCCGTGATTTCCCTAAATCACTCCAGGCAAGTGCCGGGATGGTTCCTCTGAAAGGGCACGGCCGACTTCCTTCCCAATCCTTACCTAATCCGATGAGACCGATGACCACGCTGTCTGGTCTCCTTCCCCAAACCAACCAACCAACCTAAACAGTTCAATCGCAGCTGCAAACTCCCCACTGACATTGACTCTGTCGTGTTTATGTCCTGCTACCCCACTGACAATGCAGCCATGCCTTGTGCAAGCAGCCAGGCATAGCACCACTGGTTACATGTGCCTGTGCGTAGCTGAAGTAAACCGAGAGCTCCACACTCCTGCAGACAAACTCTGGTCAGTGTGCCATTGTGCTCTTCACATGTTACCAGAATACTGTAAATAAAGTGCACATTATCTGACTTGCTGCCTACATTATTCAGCATCGAAGCATACTAGTGTTGAGTTTGTCTCTGGTCTTGGGCGCCATGACTGACCTCACTTGAACTTTTCGGTCAAGAGAGTTAATTTGGACTTCGAATGGTTGCTTATGTCAGGTGCAGGGTCACGCATTGGTGTGGTTCCTGTTGATTCTCTCAATAGGTGGGATTATACTAGGCCCAGCTTTCACCTCAACAGGAAGGGGAAGGGTAAACTGGCTGGGAAAATAGCAGGAAAGTTAAAGGGGGGAGGCACTGTCATGAGTGATAAAACAGCAGTGGTTATAGGGTTCAGAAAAGGCCTTCTTTTAGGGTAGTGGGGACAGAAAGAAACCAAATTTTAAGAGAGGTTAGGATTGAGACAAACCTTCAGTTTGAGAAAGAAACCAAAAACCTAATTCTAGCTTATTACATCAACATAAAGAGCCATTGGTTAAGAATTTTCAACAGTCAGCAGATATGTTAACTCTACCCAATTTTAACTCAGTCAATATGAAATGTCAGCTATCTTTATTGCATCAAAATACTCGAGGACTGAGAAATAAAATTGATGAATTAATTATCTGCATAGATGAATTAGAGTCTTCAAACCCAGCTGATATAATTTGCCTCTCTGAACATCATGTGACCACTGATATAGAACTTTTAAGTGTTACAGGGTTTAGGTTTGCATCTCACTTTTGTAGATCAGAAATGGAGAAAGGAGGAGTTGCCACATTTATCAGGAACTGTCATAAATTTAAGAACATAGACTTTCATAAATTTTGCCCAGAACAGCATATGGAAGCATGTGCAACAGAAGTAGAATTTCACAAAAAATCCTTCACAATATTAAGTGTATATCGAGCACCTGCAGGTAACTTTAATCCGTTTGTAAACCACCTTGAAGCTGTACTGGCCCATTTAACAACCAAAAACAAAGAAATAGTGGTTGCTGGTGATTTCAATGAAAATTGCCTTAAAGAATCTCCCAATAAGAACTTATTTGACTTAGTAATACTATCATTCAACTTAATTCCCACTGTAAAGTTCCCCACTAGGGTAGCGAATTGCTCACAAATAGCCATTGATAATATCTTTATAGAAAAGTCCAATGAACAAAATTATATTACAAAACCAATAGTCAATGGCCTCTCAGATCCTTTCATGCAGTTCCTTCTGTTAAATGTTAACACTGAACAGGAGATAAAATCTGTTAAATCTGAACTCCAGAGGGTAATCAGTAACCCAAAAATTGATTATTTTAGGAACTCATCAGAGACATTCACCCTACTTTTGCTAATAAAGTGCTTACCTTATTCGAACACTGTTTTCCCCAAAATCTTACCAAGGTTAGAGCAAAGTCTACAAAGAACCCATGGATTACTCAAGGAATAGGGGTATCTTGTAAAACAAAGAGGAAACTGTATCTGTCAATCCGAAACAGTTCTGATGTTGATGGTATAGAACATTACAAGAAATACAGCAAAATATTTAAAACTGTAATATGGACATCAAAGCAAATATATTACAAGGAAATGATAATCATATCAGATAACAAAATAAAGTCAATATGGGATTAGTGAAGGAGGAGACTGGTAGAACCAGACATGAAGAGGGACAAATAGCATTAAGAGTAAATGATACATTGGTGACAGATGTGTATAGTGTTGCAGAACTTTTTAATAAACATTTCATATCTGTTACTGAAAATATGGGGTTGTCAGGGTCTGCAGATGCTGCTATGGAATACCTCAGACCAGACATTTCAAGTAACTTCCATAATATGAATTTGACCCTCACTACCCCAGCAGAAATAATGTCCATCACAAAATCTTTAAGATCAAAAGTAACATATTAAGCTATCTGTGTAATCAGTCGTTTAACAGTGGAATATTTCCTCAATGGTTAAAATATGCTGAAGTTAAGCCACTGTTTAAGAAGGGATATAAAGAAATAGCATCAAATTTCCGTCCTATTTCACTTCTGCCAGCATACTCAAAAATTTTAGAAAAAATAATGCACAATCGCCTTTATAACCATCTTATCTCAAATAACATACTGTCAAAGTCACAGTTCGGATTTCTAAAGGGTCCTGATATTGAGAAGGCTATCTACACTTACAATGAAAATGTGCTTAATTCATTAGATAAAAAATTGCTGGCAACTGGTATGTTTTGTGATCTGTCAAATGCATTTGACTGTGTCAATCACAATATCCTTTTAAACAAATTAGAATATTATAGTGTAACAGGAAATACTGCAAAATGGTTCAAATCTTATATCTCTGGCAGGAAACAAAGGGTGCTATTAGGAAAGAGACATGTATCAAGCAATCAGGCATCATCCAACTGGGAACTAATTACTTGTGAGGTCCCACAAGGTTCCACTTTAGGCACTTACTTTTTGTATATATAAGTTTGTTTTAGTTGCTGATGATACAAACATTGCAATAAATAGCAAATCAAGTGTAGTCTTAGGAAGATCAGCTAATAAAATATTTGTGGACATTAATCACTGGTTCCTAGCCAATTCCTTGTCACTAAACATTGAAAAAACACACTACATGCAATTCAGAACTTGTAAGGGGTGTCCCACAAGTATATGCCTAACATATGATGACAAGCAGAGAGAAGAAGTGGACAGTGTTAAATTCTTGGGATTACAGCTTCATAATAAATTCAACTGGGAAAAGCACACCACAGAACTGCTGAAGCATCTTAACAAATCTCTACTTGCAATGCGAATTGTGTCAGACATAGGGGATATAAAAATGAAAAAGCTGGCATTCTGTGCTTACTTTCATTCCATAATGTCATATGGGATTATTTTTGGAGTAATTCTCAAGCCAAGCTAAAGTTTTCTGGGCACAAAACGTGCCGTAAGAGTTATATGTGGTGTGAACTCAAGAACATCCTGCAGAAGGCTGGTTAGGGAACTAGGGATACTAAATACTGCTTCCCAATATATTTATCCTTTAATGAAATTTGTCATTAAAAATATATCACTTTTTCAAACCAACAGCTCAATTCATGGAATCAATACTAGAAATAAGAATAATCTTCACAAGGATTTAGAGCCACTTAGTATTGTACAAAAAGGTGTGTGTTATTCAGGAACACACATTTTCATTAACTTGCCAGCAGACATAAAAAGCTTAACAATGAATGAAATTCAGTTTAAGAGAAGCCTAAGGGATTTATTGGTGGCCAACTCCTTCTACTCCACTGATGAATTTCTCAGTAGAACCAACTGATTTGTGTGTGTATATATATCAGTACAATATAACTTCTGCACAATTTCAGTGTAGTAATGTGTTCATGTAAATAAGTGTATATGTGTGTGTGTGTGTGTGTGTGTGTGTGTGTGTGTGTGTGTGTGTGTGTGTGTGTGTAAGTACAATCTAACTTCTGCACCATTTCAGTGCAGTAATGTGTTCATTGTAAGTATTATAGTAGTTGTATTACACGTTTATTACCTTATAAATAAATAAAAAACTTTTTTATTTTAAATCCAGTGCATTAATATTTGTAAAATGCATCTTTCATACAGTGTTCATTAAAATGACGATCATTCCACTTGGGTCCTGTGGAATGGTACACTAGCTTATTTGTTTGAGTTGTAATTATTTGTCATTTATTGTTGTTTGTCTGACATGTTCTACGTCCTGGAGGACCTCCTCACTACAGATCAATTGGAATGAAAGTAAATCTAATCTAATCTAAGAAGACGAGCATCCCAGTCTGGATCCTCCCCACATATTTGTTATCACTGGAAAGTTCTTTGTCTGCTTTAGTAAGATTATTCACTAAGTCAACGAAATCAACATCACTCTGCTGTCCAAAGTCTTAAGTTCGTTCACGTTTTACTGCATGTTTACAATGCAATCTTCTCTGTTGCTGATACACATTCAGTGTGAAAGATTTTTCCATATCAGAGACCGCAAAAAGATCCATCGTCTTTTTTGTGTTTCTCGTATTTAGCAAAAAACATGCCCTTATTGTGCGCCATCTTGAAAATACTTATGGATGGATCCGGGCAAATATTTTCTCCTCTTTCTTAAGCCTCACACACAGCTAAAGTGATGCTACAGCTAGTGGCACATTTTAGCAGTACAATAAGCTACTCATCACACAAGAAGCCACAAAATCTATACAGTGGCATTATTTCCAAAATGGCTTCTGCTGAAATGAAAATTGGATGACCATTAATTTTATAGTGCAAGTCATGCCATTAGAGCTTTGACAAGACTTAAATAAAGGAGAAACTAAGTACAAATGTTGAATCCAAAAATGGATTCCTATGCCAAGCCAACCAAAATCAAGCACATAAATATCATCTGCAGATGCACCACTTCAGAGGTTTTAAAACTGTACTGCATTCATTAATATAGGCATTCCAAGTCTTTACTTTCACAGCTGCCAGACTATACTTAGAGGCTATTTTCTGCATGCAATCGACAATTTTTATAGTTCTTGTCTTCTCAAACAATGATGTCTATACAATTCACTTTCTTTTGGTTCCATATTAAGTTTGTTTATTTACTCATCCAAAAATCTTTCAAGTTTTGAGGGCTCATTATTCGTTTGTAAATACTGTGTATGAACACACACACACACACACACACACACACACACATACACACACACACACACACACACACACACACACACACACACACACACACACATACACTGTTACAGAAAATTTAACAGTTATTTCAGGTTGTTCTTCCAGAAAATGGGTAAGTGTACCTGTTGACCACTGTTCTAACATTTCTTATGTAAGAAAATGAAAAGCAGAAATTGAACGGAGTACAGTAGGAACTCTTCCACAATAGCTACGATGTATTGATGATGTTTCAATATACAGCCACCAGTGAGCAACCGAATGATGCTATTTCAAAATGGTTCAAATGGCTCTAATCACTATGGGACTTAACATCTGAGGCCATCAGTGCCCTAGACTTAGAACTACTTAAACCTAACTAACCTAAGGAAAACACGCACATCCATGCCCCAGGCAGCATTTGAGCCTGCGACTGTAGCAGCAGCAGCGCTTAGGACCGCTCGGCCATAGCGGCCGGCATGACGCTATTTGGTGATGGAGTATGGAAAGTAGCGTCCCAAAGGAGAATTGAGTTGAACTTTTTGTGTCACTTGAGTGATGCACCTGAAAACTGAGTGGTCACTCATGCTACTGCACTGGGGCAGGGGCATCACTTTAGCTGCTGTGTGAATCTGTCTTTAGTCTATAAAAAAATGATTCAAATGGCTCTGAGCACTATGGGACTTAACATCTATGGTCATCAGTCCCCTAGAACTTAGAACTACTTAAACCTA
Organism: Schistocerca serialis cubense; assembly: GCF_023864345.2. Classification (NCBI taxonomy): domain Eukaryota; kingdom Metazoa; phylum Arthropoda; class Insecta; order Orthoptera; family Acrididae; genus Schistocerca; species Schistocerca serialis. Next base: position 290,038,962 of record NC_064644.1, on the reverse strand, counting down.
ACTAACCTAAGGACATCACACAGATCCATGCCCGAGGCAGGATTCGAACCTGTGACCGTAGCAGTCGCGCGGCTCCGGACTGAGCGCCTAGAACCGCTAGACCACCGCGGCCGGCTTTAGTCTATCAATATTGTTTGATTTTTGCATATTGGTTTACATAAGCTATCTGTTGCTGTATGGCCATTGTTTATGACAATACTTCTTACTATGTTTTATACAGCCCTAAGATTGCTTTCTTCTAAGTGTTCAGTGTAGCATCGCTATAAATGCTGCATCTTTATATGTGGTGGGACAGTATGATAAGTTGTCTGTTATGTCACCTTATGTGTATTTCCTGTATATGCTGAGCTTACGTTTTTGTTGGAAGTTGGTGATTCTGAGCTCAAGGAACTTTATGCTTTTATTTTTTTCATGCTATACCGTGAATTTTGTGTTTTTGTGGAGTACTGATTATATATAAGGAGTTCTTCAACCTCTTCTTTTGTGCCATCATATATCAGGAATGTGTCATCAACATTTCTCCAATGATAAACTCTTTTCCTTTGGAGCCTATTGTTTTCTTAAAAATGTTGTTTTTGAAGTGATTGAGAAATATGTCTGCCAAAAAAACGAATAGTAGAAGTGTCGAATCATCTACAGCCACACAAAGAAGGAGTGAAAAGCTTGTTATGTCTTTGTATGTGCACATATGACACACAATGCTTCTACTATTCGGTGAGTAGTCTCCTTTAAGTCCAGTGCACACTGTCCGTTAAATATTCCAGAATGCATTTCAAATAGCAGCTTTCACACAGGCTGTCATCAGACCAATATGTCATGTCACATTGAAGTTTATCGGAAATAAAGTTTTGATGATGTAGTCATCTGCTATCATCGGAAGTTAACCTATTTTCGCCGCACTCGCTCACGTTATAATAGTTTTTCCTTACTCTTTATTTTATTATTTCGCTTTGTTTTCATAGTAAATTGCAAACATTCATGGTGACTTGGATATTTTTTTCCACTGATTGCTCCACCACAAGGGAGGCCAGATATCGGAAAGTGAAAAATTCTTTAGATTTTATAGCAACACAACAGAGCTTGAAAATAAATGTCAATGTTCGAAAATGTTGCTTCACTTACCAGCACTTTACCTCACGAAACTGATCAGAATGTATGTTATGAAATTTGCTTTGGTCATTAATAAATTTTACTGTTGTTAGTTCCTCACTTCTGACACTAAACTCTGACTTTTTGTGTTAGTGATGGTAACTTATAATGTCACTTTCACTGTTTGGTACTGGACTAAGTGAAATGACATGGCGTTCAGTGTGAATACACCATAAAGTTGGCATGATGTGACATAATGTGATATGACACTCTAGTGTGAATGCATTTGCTCCTAAGTTATTTGCCTTGTGCTAGAACTTTCTGTATGATATTTATATCTGGCAGGAAAGTAATAATCTACTTCCTATGCAAGACCCATTTTCTGCTGGTAAACTTCTCCATTAAAGGTAAAGTAATTATGTGACAATGTTAGTTGCAATATGTCAGTGACTTCTGATATTTCTGAGATTGATTACTTTTTATGTTTTACTACACTTTCAAAATTATCTTTGTTTTTCCTCAGTTGGTACATTTGTAAATAAGTTAGTTACATTGAAAGAAGCAAAACTAGCATCTCCAGGATTTACTATAGCATTAATTTTAGTTGTTAAATCACTTTTGTTCTTTACTGAGCATAAATTATCAAAGGTAAGTACAACTTCAGAATATCACTCACCAATTGAGAAATTTTCCAGGAAAGTGTACTTTCAGAATTAACAATAGGTCTTATTGAAACATAAGTTTTATCAATTCTGGATTGAGTTCTCAATCTTGGGGCGATGAGATTCATAGATGTGTTTGCTTATTGTTCTGTGAATATGAAACTGTATTCATTAATTATCTTGTTAAAAAAACTCTCTATAGGCAAGATAAAATAAATACTTTTATTATTTTCAACAAACATTTTTGACAGACTTTGCTGTAATCCCCTGGTCTTCAAGAATTTTTGTTCAAGAAGACAGCAGCAAAGTCTGTCGAAACTGGTTGTCGAAAATAAAGAAGTATTTTTGCGATCTTATAGATAGAAAGTTTTTCACCAAGTAAAACAGATCGCTTCTTCTCATTTTTCAACATGGGAAAATTTAATCGTATGAACTATCTTTGCGATTTTTCTCTTTATCTTGTTTCAGCTTAGTTCTGATGTTCTAAGAAAAGAAATTCATTCTCTTGGCGAAGTAATAATCTTTATTCCTAATTAGTACAGAGATTCTTTTTTCTCCTTTACAACAACGGTGTTATTAGTAACCGAGCGAGGTGGCGCAGTGGTAGCACACTGGACTCGCATTCGGGAGGACGACGGTTCCATCCCACGTCCGGCCATCCTGATTTAGGTTTTCCGTAATTTCCCTAAATCGCTCCAGGCGGATGCTGGGATGGTTCCTCTGAAAGGGCACGGCCGACTTCCTTCCCCATCCTTCCCTAATTTGATGAGACCGATGACCTCGTTGTTTGGTCTCTTCCCCCAAATAATCCATATAATGTTATTAGTACTGAGTCTCATATTTATGCTGTTTTCAAGTTTTTTGTCTTCATAAACTACTTTGAAGTGTTCTTAATAGTTACTTATGTCCTTCTGAATGTTTTTATGTATGTTGCCTGCTGAATCTCTTTTGAGTTCTAAATGTGTTAAGATAAAAAATCACTTATACCCTTTAGGAATTGATGCAATTACTATGCAAAATGAGATTTCTATCAAGGCGACAGAAACCAGTGATGCAGTTAGTAATTTCTTGAAACTTTTTTGAGATTATAGTCGCCAACAAACTTGAAAAAAGTGTTCTTTTACAATATATACAGACAGTATGCACTCATGCTGAAATGAAAAACTAAGCGTATCATGATATGTTACTTATAATATTATTGCTCATTGATTCCATTTAGTCCTTAGTTCAGTAAGTAGTAACGAAATCCACATGCACAATATCGACAGCAACACAGATTGCCATAATTATTTACTTTGTGATAATTGTAAGAGAAATCAAATAGGAAAACTAACAAACTAGTACTGTACAAGGTATCACCAAGATATATATATAGTTGTGCAACACCAGACCGAATTCCTGAGATGTTAATGAATAGCCGGCCGAAGAGGCCGTGCGGTTCTAGGCGCTGCAGTCTGGAACCGTGAGAACGCTACGTTCGCAGGTTCGAATCCTGCCTCGGGCATGGATATGTGTGATGTCCTAAGGTTATGGAGGTTTAACTAATTCTAAGTTCTAGGGGACTAATGACCTTAGCAGTTGAGTCCCATAGTGCTCAGAGCCATTTTTTTTGTTAATGAATTAATTCTGAAAGTCTTATGATTTAGCACCACCACTGAGACTTAATCTTTGAAGTGCCTGTTGCTACTGATCGACTGCAAGCTTAACTTCCTTGCAATAATTAGCGAACGAATATAGAGGTTCCTCTCACTGATGGATTTTGTTCAAGCTGGTGCAAACCATTCTGAACCAGTGCAATGACACCTCTATTGTGACAGAACTCACTTGTTGATTTTCCACTTTAAAACAAAATTCACAGAGCAATCACTGAATGTATATTGATTCATGTGTTGTTATTGACATGGCCATGTGTTTGGACTCTGTAGTTGATAGGACAATGGGTTGTAGTTCTTTTGAATTCTATGAAATTTCTGCACCTGCTAACTTAAGAATGTAGGCAGTCATTGATCGCCGTTGATCTAAATCTGATACGTAACTGGGATCACAGACGTCTTCAGTTTGAATTAGTCCACTTTTTCAGAATGTTATTCCAATGCTGACCGTGTCTTTGTTGTATCTTATAATTCGTTTCACTTCTCCACAATTTTTCGGTAATTGGAGCTGAATCTAGTTACTACCTCAACCATTTATGGAATGTCTGGTCTTGTGACTTGAGCGAAATAAAAAAATAATCCAATGCCATGCTGAGAAGGGGTGTGACATAACACAAGTTCTTTCGTATCAGTAAATTTTGTTCCACATTTTTTGTAGCTTCAAACCAGGTTCGACTGCAAGTGTTCAATATTAAATGTCTTCAGTATATTTGCAGCATGCTACTTTTGCTGAGTTAGAACAGATCGACACTAATCGTCCCTTTACTCTATGTCAAGACACCAACTGAGGTCGCCAAAACCTTGATCTTAAACTGATTCATTAATTCTATTTTACATGTTTTACATATATTCAAAAAATAATCAAATCACATACATAATTGGCCAGAATGAATAAATTTTTGTTCTCAGATCTGCGTTAAATGCGTGTATCGTAGTCAGACTTGTTTAGGTTTATTTTACATAATGTATCATCCAAAATCTGTTAGCAAATCTGTGGCCCCTGTTTAGGCGATAAATTGCCTTCTTTATTTCGAAAACCTTCAACTCCTACTCCTTAATGTGAGGGTGATACACGTAAACTTCTTCAACTTGATCATCGTATAGGAGTGAAGTTCGAACAGCCATGTGTTCAATGTCAAGATCTAATTAAACTGCTAAAGTAAACAAGGAAGAAAGTGAAGAATGGTGAACAACAAGCGAAAAAGTGTCATCAGAGACCACTTACAGCAACTGGGAATTAACTTTCGTGACAAAATGAGCCATAAAGCTTTCGGTTACACCACTGGATATTTCTTTGACTTTGAATATCCATATATCCATTTTAATTGTTAGCCTTTCTGGCTGGTGGTAAACTGGTCAAAGTACAAGTAACATTTGAAGTGGTGACTCACATTGCTCCTTTAAGATTTAAAAATATGACAAGATCTATGGACCCACTTTTGTTCCACTGTACTAATTTAATCAGATGGACACATATAATTATGGTATTTCCATTAGGTTAGGAACACTTTGTGGTCAAGGACGCTTCACAATGAGAGTGGACAGTGATTGTCATGATGAATTCAGTGATAGCTAGTTGCATGAAGTAATCAGAAGTGGTGAAATTGAACACATGTTTTGTGAGACAGTCGCCACTAGTGTCAGGCTGGTTTATTGGTGTCAGTTTGCAGAAAATGTCAGGATGCAAAGATAGATATATTTTGAGCGAGCCAGGGGAAATGAGCTGGCACTTTCATGTAGCAGATGGTGAAGTGAAAGACATGGACTGTGCCAAAGAGGATCCACTGGCCACAGGCAGTGGCGAGTCCATAATAGGCTATTGTACATTGTTCCAGGCACCAAAGGCATAGCTTTTTAAGACTACTTTTGCTGAGTTAGAACAAAACAGCACCATGCAAATTGTTCTTGGCCAAGCTGAGTGTATTCCTCTGTTTTCTACAGTGATCTTCACAATGTTTGCTGTGGATCTTTCTGTGAGATCACTAGTAAGTGGGCAAGTTGAGCCCATGTGGGGGTTATTTCGTTAACATTTTTCTCAAGCACTCATAAACTGAAAAAATGAGAAAATGTATATAAAACTCTGGAAAAAATTAAATTAAAAACTCAGTATCATGAAATTCAGTATCATTATTTTTAAGCTTCCTCATTCCCTTATATCTCAGTTTGATGTTTCCATCTTAAAAAAATTGAAAATCCGAATCACTAATTAATTTCAAGTATCTTTTTATCAAAATAATTTTAAATTTGTTATCAAGATCCATACAAATTTTCTCACCATATCTAGTTTTCAAATATGTAATGTAATATAAATTATTAATTCTAGATAATTAATTTTTTAAAATAATTATAATTGATTACATTATTGAGCTTCTTGGGTAGAGCCTCCACTTACATAGAACAAATTACAACAAGCTTAAAAAAAATCATTCGCAAAATGTGAAGAACCTTCGTCATCTTTCGAAGGAAACTTGTGGTCTTTTTTCCGATAGCACTCTCTTTATTTCATTTCACTGCACTGGTTTTTTTCTGCTGAACGTAACTGTTGGTCTGTGGCTTGTCTGCTATCATCATATAGCCATCTTCTTCTGCTGCGTCTTTGCAAGTGCACATTTATATGCACTGGAAGAGCTGCTTCTGGCAGTCGTTCTAGTCTTCTTCTTGTTTGGTTGCAGCAGTCGATGATGAAGATAGGAAACTACAATAGTACTGGCAAACCAAACCAATCCTGTGGCAATTCAGCTTTGACTCTACAGCCGTGCACAAATCGTATATATAATTGCTATTTGAGTAGTGAAGTTGTTTCAGGAACAAAAGAATGGTACATCTGGTAGTGGTTTTCTGAACAACGAGACAAGTGCCAGCTGAAGCAGGCTTCAGACAGTGTCCACGAAACTGAGGTTTGATAGCGGGGACCAGTGAGCACAAACAGCTGCGAGGCTCACTAGAGGCAGGAGTTAGGCAACAGCTCCTGCCTATCTGCATCCAACACCATCGATTCTTGTTTATTTCTCAGCTAAATATTAATAGATTTTAAAAATTCTAAAAGTTAGCATAATCTACATGAAAATGTCTACTAGAAAAATAATTGTTATAATACAATTTCAAAATTTTCGTTCAAAATTCTATGCAGAGCATCACATGTCAATTTTTTCTTACCATACATGGCTATGTAGGAAAGTGTGTCCTGGTATTTTATCCCTGAATGTGGCACACAACTTGATTGTTGTTTTCTGAGCAGACATATTTATGGCAAAGGTAGGATATTTTTAATAAAACTGAAGGGACTTATATTGACATCACTATTGAATTGTAAAATCCAGCAAAGTGTCATATGCTTTCAGATAATTATTTGGTGGATCTAGATTTCACATTTCTTGATGAGAAACTTCTGTTCTTCCATTCTTTATATAGATATTCTGCAATTTAATGTGGTCAAATAAGAAAGAATCAATCAACTTATTATTCTTCCATTTCATCTGGAAATAACGCAAAAATGAAATAAGGTATATCAAATTCTGTAGAATTATAGTAATTAGTGATATTTAGTTCAAAATTTCTGTTTCCATTCAATCCAGGAATGTCTATGGTTTGTGGTTCACAGAAAGATTTGGGAATCTTCAGTTTTTTAATCTTTCTTTCTCTAGCTCAAACTCATAATTCGGTTCATATTTAAAAATTAGTAGATGAATTTCCATTGATTCCACAACAGTTTTCCCTTCCTTACTAAGTGTGTTCACATCGCCAATACCAGGTTGATTACGGTCAGCCCATGTAAGAATATCATCATTTTCACTAGAACACCAAATAAAAATTACAGTAAGATACCCTTCCCATAAAAGTTCTTTATAATCTCTAAAGAAACTACCAAGCAAATCTAGTGGAAAAATTACTTCATTTTTCTTACTTTTTATCTTTCCATTAATGAGGATATCACATTCAATGGTTAACACACTAGGCTAGCGTCGAAGTCAGTCACATAAGGACAGATGAAGATATGAATGGATGTCCCATTCTGGGTAAAATATTGTTTCCTTTCTTTCTGATGAGAACAACCAACAGCCTTGCCATATAGTTTTCAACCAATTTTTATTGGATTTCGATCATACTTTGGATAATCTGTACCATCAGCTTCAATAACACTAAAGCTCATGTAAAGCTGAGCATGACTAAGATGAGCCCAAGCATCTCCCATATTTGTAGTAATGTCTGTGGTCTTGTTGGGAAGATTCGGGTTATTTTTAGTCTTCTCATTCACAGTGAATGAGTAGCACTTATAGCTCTCTGTTTTCTTCGTTATTTATTTAAGATAAAATTTTATTAAACCGTTTCCAAAATAACTGTTACAGTAGCTTCTTTGAACACAATCAAATTATCATTTTCATTGGTTACAGTTATTTCTAAATCCTGAATAGTATCAAAACTTTGAATATATACAGGATAATGTGGTTCATAAATTTGTGATCCATCCAGTTCAGTATTAGGCTTGAATGAAGCAGAAATATCAGTTTCTTGATGAAAATCATCCGCTATATTAACTAATTCGAATAGAATAATTTTAGGCTCAACTGTTTTAATGTGAATATTCAGTCTTTTTGAATGAATAAATTTTTCCAAGCTTTTCAAACTACATCGACCAACACGAATTTCTATCGTTTCTCCATCACAATATAATTTATTATAATTGGATGTAATCTTTGGAGTTAAAGAAGTCATGTGAAAACCAACTGGCGCAACAATGCTATAACTCTCTTGTACAGACACAGTCAATCTTTTTTTGAGAACAGATTACATACCACTCAATTGAAACAATGTACTCATTTATATTAATAAAAATTATTTTTATTAGATGAAAGCCGATTTGGAACCAAAAATAAGAATTCCAGCAAAGAAACCAAAGAAAAAGCATGCTAACCTCTTGCTTAGCTCTATTTGAGGTGCACTAATGTGTCCAAACAGGTGAGTGGAAACTACATTAATGATGGGCAATTACATTCTAGTTTCAGGATGGTTGAAATGGGATAAAAATAATCTTTTGTATGTTTACTCCAGAATTTTAGATCAATCAAAATACTCGTAGTTTATAAAAAGATGCAAAAAAGGGAGATAAAAATGATAAAAAAGTGGCTGATTTTATTGAAATTAATGATTAAATTACACCGCTAAATGAATGTGAAGATAATTCAGTTCTTCTATTTGACGATTTCATTCTTGAAAATCAGGATGTAGTTAGAGGATGTTTTACAAGAAGTTTTTATTTAACTCAGACATACTCAAAAATACCAAAGCTTTTAGTGAGAGATAACCTAAATTTGTTAATGTATTTAGACAAGATGACACTAATCACATTTACCATGTGTTTGTTTTCAGTGATTTAAAGTTTGATGATTTTAAAGAAAATATAGTAAATGTTGAATTCAGCACTAATTATGTTTTTTTTACAATAGATACTGCTAGGAAGCCGTGAGAAGAAAACTGCAGATATAACAACTTTCTTAATTAGCAAGGGTTTTTCATCTTTAATAATTAATCGCAATATATGACCCAGAGGTTGTTAAAAAGGCTAGACAAAATAGAAAGATGCAGGAACAATTGACACAAGAATTTAAAAAATGAAGGAAACAACTTAAAAAAAGAGTATGAAAAGTATAAAAAGAGGATCAACGAGTTATCAAAGCTATCGAAACAAATAAGACAAGGAAGTTAGGTGACAAGGCACTAAAAGCTGTTTCAAGAAAACACAGAGGCTGAGGAACAGATGGTTCCTTATGAATACCACCACTATTTTGATGAATATGATGACATACCACCTGTTAGACAACATAAAAGTCCACAGCATGAGTATATGCTAAGTGAATCAGAAATACAAGATGTATTGATTAAACATGAAGAAGACACTAAACACAGACAAGCTCAGAAAAGATAAAGGAGGGTGATGTTAAAAAATTAAACATAAGTGAAGGAATGCTGGAATATATCAACCATAGTAAGGCACAGTTTTAGCATTAGGACGTGTTGGCACCTTTCAATATATTGGAAAATAACCAGACCAATTTGAGGGAGATAAATTAGCAGTTGTTAAAAGGACATATGAAGGTAGAGATAGATTAATGAATATCTTAACTAAAAACAGTTTACTTTTTAAAATCTTGTTGCTATTGATTTATCAAATTATTTGGATATATTGTACCATTCAGAAGCATTATGCTTTGATAATAATTCAAATTAAATAAACCAAGTAGAGGTAATAGACATAAATATTTTAAAATAAATTATTGAAGTTTACTTTCCAAAATTAAAAGCAGATTTAGAACCAAGTCTCAATGAAAAAGTGGGTTAAGTCTTAACAAAGAAATGTAGCGAAAATCAGCTGAACATGTTTAGATGAATGATGTCTGTCAATTAATCAATAGATCAGTGGTAACAAATGGAGAAGAACTAGCTGGAAATAACAATAATCATCAAATAAGGAAGAATAATACAGACATTGACTAAACCAAAAGGAGTTCCATTCACATTTAGATTTCTCAATAATATTGCTCACACATATTGGGAAAGTGAAAATCATGGAAAAGGATAAGTCAATTGGACTTTAAATCATGTACCAATGCCAGAGATGCTTCTGGCATGCTTTGTGTACTGCGAACTATTTATTAAACTGGATGAAAGATTAACATATGGTGATAAAAGAATAAATCTGATGAGAGAAGCTTGCAAATAACTTGATACCACATATAGAGATAAAAGATTTAGAAAACCATGAAGCAAATAAAGAACATCAACCAATTAAAAAGAAAGAAAGCATGCTTCTGATAAATCAATTGCAGAAAAATCAGCCACAACAGCAGTTAGAGGAATAAGTATTGAAAGAGAAAATTAGGAACAGATATTGATGATAATGGTTGGAGTTCAAAAAATCCTTATAAAAATGTATATCAACATAAATGAAGAACTTCAGCATTGATTGTACTTTGCTAGATAGTGGAAAAACTAAACCAAAATCAATTGTTATTAAACTCAATAATGATCTGTTACATACTACTGATAATTGAGCTGCTCGGGGGAACAAAACAGTAAACGCCAAAATCACAGTTTCGAGATACAGCGCATCGAAAGTTTCAATTGAATTGCAAATCTGAATAATTTTTTTTGAACAGTACTTTTATTCTGTAGTGATTCAAACATCTATTTCTACTATACAGACATAAATGAAACTCAGAACTGAAACTTCCTGGTAGATTAAAACTGTGTGCCTGACCGAGACTCGAACTCGGGACCTTTGCCTTTCGCGGGCAAGTGCTCTACCATCTGAGCTACCGAAGCACACTCTGCTGCAGAGTGAAAATCTCATTCTGGAAACTCAGAACTGTCTAAAACAAATGAAATATACAAAAATTATTACATTACCATACACCATTAACAACACATAGTGATAGAACATTACATATTAAATTTTACAGTAAGTCTTCAACACTTTACTGAAACTGCAAAATCATTCTTCACTCGCATTACTAATGTCTTTTTCATCTAAAACTGTTGGCTTTAGTGACAGGAAAAATCCATTGTGGACAGGATGTATGTAATTTAGGAGCGACAGGACGTCAGCAACTTCCTTCTTTTCAATAAACCTTGGCCCATTGCATTTAAGTCGAAGCGTAGGAACTGGTCCTTGCCTTCCACGTTTCCTGAAGTTTATTTCATGCCAAATGTCATGACAAAATGTCTCACTGATGAATAAAAATGATGGATATTCGGAGGTCATCTTCCACCTACACAGTTTCATTAGGTTGACATCTCGATAATCAACTGTCTTCTTTCTGAAGACAAACGATTCTTTAGAGTGTCGTATTTGATAGAAATCCTCTCTTTTCATATTATATACAAGACGACTTCTTGATGATCTCGCACCACTTATCTGGACTGTACACATCTTATACTTGTCAGCGAACTTAATTTTCAATTGTACTTGAGGAACATAATGGTATGTACATGCACTTACCATTATGTTCGTGAAACGTACTAAAGACAGTATATTTACAAAATAACATACCTCTGAGTCATCTGAATCGTTGGAATGTATTCTGGATCCCTCTCGAAGATATTAGTTTGATTGGAAGGTTATTCCTCGTCTTCTGCCATGTTCACTGTTGCCATACTCTCAAAGATGTTTTTACTTGCCACCATTCTCTCTGTCACTTACCATTATGTTTCCACAACAGACGGACAGTGGCGCTTACCATTAAGCTCCTCCCAGACATCTGTTAAATAAATTTGGAACTACTAGTAAGTTTACTGCATTGTGTATCCTACAGGTAGTGTCATTAGCCATCTACGGCAAAATACACGGCGATGGTGCTTACCATTGTGTTCCCCCGAGCAGCTCAATTTTTTAAGTAATGCACAAAAGATAAAGAGAGGTTGAAACGAAATTTTAAGAGTCTACTAGGGTGGAGAAAAACTTATGGTTACATATGCATAACATTAAGATTACCTGTTGTATAAAAGAATATTGAATATCTAATGGAAAAAAAGTTCAGGAAACAAAAGACAAATGTGGTTGTCTACCACTGCTATTGACTACAGTACGATATCTAACAACTATTGGTTCACTAGTAGGCAGAGCAGCTGCTACTGTGAAAGGAGTAATGGACAAAAAAGATGATAACGAATGTGAAGAAAAAAGAGATGCTTTAGCAATGGAGAAGAAAGGAAATGAAATAAAAAAATTCTAAAAAATTATCGATATATATCCCAACACAATCAGCAATTCTGATACAGAAAAACTTGCTAAAAATTTAATAAAAACGCTTTTGTGGCGTTTTATGAATGTGAAGTAAGTAATAAAACAAAAATGTTGTATGTGTAATAGTTACTTTGGATGCAACTGATGATGTTGGTAATCACTGTGTATACTATTATAAGAATAATGACAAAAAATTTGTATTTCACTCATTTGCTAGTATATACCAAGCAACTAGTTAACTGTTTGGGAAAAATGAACTATACTACAAAACTGAGAGAATTCGAATTTGTAAAGAAATAATATGCAATTATTTGTGTACATTTGTGCTAAAGCTATTGTCAGATAATTATAAGTGCAATTGAATTTACAATGTTGTAAATGAACATTTTTTAAAATAAGGTGCAGCCAAGCAGCTGCAAAATAAATGTGAGGAACAGTGATAAAATAAACTTAGAAAAAAATTAGAAAATCGGATTCAAAAAGAGAAAATTTTAGTCAAATAATGAAAAAGAAACAAATTCAGAAACCAAAAATCGATTAAACATTTTTACATTAATCTAAGTGATGTTTATAATAAACATCAGTAACAGCTGCATAAATAGAGAATGTAATGAAGCAGTTTCAAAATGAATTAAGTACCATTTTTAAAGTATCTAAAAGTCATCTTTATTTTAAAGTTAGAAGAATGAAAGACATAAAAGATGCTGTAAATGATTACGATGCAGTTACCAAGCAATATTTAGGTAATGAATGAGTCAACTTTTTCTAGCAACGCTGAGTACTCAAGTACTTTAACACACTTGAATAATAACGTCACTGAGAACATCTTAATGAAAAAGTTATGCAGATTTATCAAGATAACTGTATCACTATAACACATCCTAAAGAAAAGATAAAAATCATAAATACAACTCTTACATTTGTTTTGCCAGGTTTAATTGACTAGAAAATATACTACATTACAGACAAATAACTGAATTCACTTTTATGACTGGAAATGAACAAAACATTCAAAATTTCGAGTATAATTTCAGGCTTAAAGGAACTGTTGTCGTTGGCAAGAATACAAACAAAGATCTGAAATTTGATGATTTTGATATTACAGTAAGTGTATCTGATAAGCTATATGAAATAAATAATATTAATCAATCAAGACTGGTACACAAATCAAATTTTGTAGCTGTAAGATTACAAGGTACAGTTAAAAATGTACCAGTAGATCGAGAGCTAATTCTATTTCATGACTGAATTTAAAATTTAATAAATTTTTATACATTAAATGGATAACTATATCTGGTGCTTGAAGTGCAGAAAATTTACTGAAACTCATAATCCTCACAGAATAAAAACTAAAAATGGAAGACAGAGGATTGATGGCCTTTGCACAGTGTGCAAGACAAATGAAAGTAAAATTGTTAAAAATTTTTGTTCATAATTGTCTGAATATTCATGAAGAAATTATTATTGAATTACATAACCTAATGAGAAACAATTTTTAAAAGAAGAAATATTCCTTCATTCGGTATAGATCATGAATTGTAAGCTGATCTAGTAGAAATGGATTGTGGGAACTTGAAAAGAATAAAAAATATATAAAAATTTATTAACAGTTATTCAAGTTTTTTTCAAAATTTGCTTGTGCCATTCCAGGTAAAGAAAAAATATGTAAAAATGTGTCAGATGTTTTGAAAGAATACTTAAAGTGAGGACACCAAGAAATCTACAAATAGATAACAGAAAAGAACTCTACAATAAAAATTTAAAAGAATTAATGAAAAAGTATAGCATCAACCATTACTCGCCTTTTTCAGAAATAAAAGCATCTGTTGCAGAAAGATTAAACATAACACTCAAAGGAAAATATGTGAAAAAATTTGACTGACATGGAAATTGTAAGTGGATAGATATAGTCTCGGCTGATGAATACAATAACACAAAACATTCAACAATAAACATGACGCCAACGGAGGTTGAAGATAAAAATTACATCTAATGATAAACGACAACTTAAATCAGGAGATAAAGTGAGACTCAGTCAACTTTAAAGAATCTTTTTAAAAAGTATGTACAGCCAATTGGCCAACAGAAGTTTTTAAATTGAAGGTGTTATTCATTATGATCCAACACATATAAATTGAAGGCACGGGTTTGAGAAGAAGAGAAAGGAAATTTTTATGAGCGTGAACTGCACAAGCCAAAATATCTTCTGGAGAAAGTACTGAGGAAGAACAGAGATTGTTGTTGTTGTTGTGGTCTTCAGTCCTGAGACTGGTTTGATGCAGCTCTCCATGCTACTCTATCCTGTGCAAGCTTTTTCATCTCCCAGTACCTACTGCAACCTACATCCTTCTGAATCTGCTTAGTGTAGTCATCTCTTGGTCTCCCCCTACGATTTTTACCCTCCACGGTGCCCTCCAATACTAAATTGGTGATCCCTTGATGCCTCAGAACATGTCCTACCAACCGATCCCTTCTTCTGGTCAAGTTGTGCCACAAACTTCTCTTCTCCCCAATCCTATTCAATACTTCCTCATTAGTTATGTGATCTACCCATCTAATCTTCAGCATTCTTCTGTAGCACCACATTTCGAAAGCTTCTATTCTCTTCTTGTCCAAACTATTTATCGTCCATGTTTCACTTCCATACATGGCTACACTCCATACAAATACTTTCAGAAATGACTTCCTGACACTTAAATCAATACTGGATGTTAACAAATTTCTCTTCTTCAGAAGCGCTTTCCTTGCCATTGCCAGTCTACATTTTATATCCTCTCTACTTCGACCATCATCAGTTATTTTGCTCCCCAAATAGCAAAACTCCTTTACTACTTTAAGTGCCTCATTTCCTAATCTAATTCCCTCTGCATCACCCGACTTAATTAGACTACATTCCATTATCCTTGTTTTGCTTTTGTTGATGTTCATCTTATATCCTCCTTTCAAGACACTGTCCATTCCATTCAACTGCTCTTCCAAGTCCTTTGCTGTCTCTGACAGAATTACAATGTCATCGGCGAACCTCAAAGTTTTTATTTCTTCTCCATGAATTTTAATACCTACTCCGAATTTTTCTTTTGTTTCCTTTACTGCTTGCTCAATATACAGATTGAACAACATCGGGGACAGGCTACAACCCTGTCTTACTCCCTTCCCAACCACTGCTTCCCTTTCATGTCCCTCGACTCTTATAACTGCCATCTGGTTTCTGTACAAATTGTAAATAGCCTTTCGCTCCCTGTATTTTAACCCTGCCACCTTTAGAATTTGAAAGAGAGTATTCCAGTCAACATTGTCAAAAGCTTTCTCTAAGTCTACAAATGCTAGAAACGTAGGTTTGCCTTTCCTTAATCTTTCTTCTAAGATAAGTCGTAAGGTCAGTATTGCCTCACGAGTTCCAGTGTTTCTACGGAATCCAAACTGATCTTCCCCGAGGTTGGCTTCTACTAGTTTTTCCATTCGTCTGTAAAGAATTCGTGTTAGTATTTTGCAGCTGTGACTTATTAAGCTGATAGTTCGGTAATTTTCACATCTGTCAACACCTGCTTTCTTTGGGATTGGAATTATTATATTCTTCTTGAAGTCTGAGGGTATTTCGCCTGTTTCATACATCTTGCTCACCAGATGGTAGAGTTTTGTCAGGACTGGCTCTCCCACGGCCGTCAGTAGTTCCAATGGAATATTGTCTACTCCGGGGGCCTTGTTTCGACTCAGGTCTTTCAGTGCTCTGTCAAACTCTTCACGCAGTACCGTATCTCCCATTTCATCTTCATCTACATCCTCTTCTATTTCCATAATATTGTCCTCAAGTACATCACCCTTGTATAGACCCTCTATATACTCCTTCCACCTTTCTGCTTTCCCTTCTTTGCTTAGAACTGGGTTTCCATCTGAGCTCTTGATATTCATACAAGTCGTTCTCTTATCTCCAAAGGTCTCTTTAATTTTCCTGTAGGCGGTATCTATCTTACCCCTAGTGAGATAGGCCTCTACATCCTTACATTTGTCCTCTAGCCATCCCTGCTTAGCCATTTTGCACTTCCTGTCGATCTCATTTTTGAGACGTTTGTATTCCTTTTTGCCTGTTTCACTTACTGCATTTTTGTATTTTCTCCTTTCATCAATTAAATTCAATATTTCTTCTGTTACCCAAGGATTTCTACTAGCCCTCGTCTTTTTACCTACTTGATCCTCTGCTGCCTTCACTACTTCATCCCTCAAAGCTACCCATTCTTCTTCTACTGTATTTATTTCCCCCATTCCTGTCAATTGCTCCCTTATGCTCTCCCTGAATCTCTGTACAACCTCTGGTTCTTTTAGTTTATCCAGGTCCCATCTCCTTAAATTCCCACCTTTTTGCAGTTTCTTCAGTTTTAATCTACAGGTCATAACCAATAGATTGTGGTCAGAGTCCACATCTGCCCCTGGAAATGTCTTACAATTTAGAACCTGGTTCCTAAATCTCTGTCTTACCATTATATAATCTATCTGATACCTTTTAGTATCTCCAGGGTTCTTCCATGTATACAACCTTCTTTCATGATTCTTAAACCAAGTGTTAGTTATTATTATGTTGTGCTCTGTGCAAAATTCTACCAGGCGGCTTCCTCTTTCATTTCTGTCCCCCAATCCATATTCACCTACTATGTTTCCTTCTCTCCCTTTTCCTACACTCGAATTCCAGTCACCCATGACTATTAAATTTTCGTCTCCCTTCACTACCTGAATAATTTCTTTTATTTCATCATACATTTCTTCAATTTCTTCGTCATCCGCAGAGCTAGTTGGCATATAAACTTGTACTACTGTAGTAGGTGTGGGCTTCGTATCTATCTTGGCCACAATAATGCGTTCACTATGCTGTTTGTAGTAGCTTACCCGCATTCCTATTTTCCTATTCATTATTAAACCTACACCTGCATTACCCCTATTTGATTTTGTGTTTATAACCCTGTAGTCACCTGACCAGAAGTCTTGTTCCTCCTGCCACCGAACTTCACTAATTCCCACTATATCTAACTTCAACCTATCCATTTCCCTTTTTAAATTTTCTAACCTACCTGCCCGATTAAGGGATCTGACATTCCACGCTCCGATCCGTAGAACGCCAGTTTTCTTTCTCCTGATAACGACATCCTCTTGAGTAGTCCCCGCCCGGAGATCCGAATGGGGGACTATTTTACCTCCGGAATATTTTACCCAAGAGGACGCCATCATGATGTAATCATACAGTAAAGCTGCATGCCCTCGGGAAAAATTACGGCTGTAGTTTCCCCTTGCTTTCAGCCGTTCGCAGTACCAGCACAGCAAGGCCGTTTTGGTTATTGTTACAAGGCCAGATCAGTCAATCATCCAGACTGTTGCCCTTGCAACTACTGAAAAGGCTGCTGCCCCTCTTCAGGAACCACACGTTTGTCTGGCCTCTCAACAGATACCCCTCCGTTGTGGTTGCACCTACGGTACGGCTATCTGTATCGCTGAGGCACGCAAGCCTCCCCACCAACGGCAAGGTCCATGGTTCATGGGGGGGGAGATTAGGCATATGTAAAGTGGTTGGGTTTTGATAATTCATGAAATAGATGGGTGGATAAAAATAAAATTGTTTTATAATTTTTTTATATATAAATGGATTTTGTTATTGGAAATTTAAAACTGTTTGTCACTGATAATAATATTATTTATAGTTATTGTTTTAGTTAGGGAGATGGTATATTTTGATATGAAAATAAAAGTTAATAGCAATGACATGGGATCAGAATTATTTTAAAATTATAAAATTCAATTGATTGAATCTGATGGATTTACTGAGTTTTGTTTATTAGATATATATAAAAATCGTTATGAAACTTATACAAAATTTAACTACAAAAAAGTAACTGGGGTTTCACTTTTAGTGATTAAGATTCATTATATTGTTAGTCAATTCTTCTTGTCTTTAGCCATCCATAAGATTAAAATAATTGTGCCAGTAAGCAATATTCAATCTTTCTCTAGTTCTCTGATACAAGTTTATTGAGCTGAGATCATAATTAAGTCTTAACATGT
The DNA here is from genome assembly GCF_023864345.2 of Schistocerca serialis cubense. Classification (NCBI taxonomy): domain Eukaryota; kingdom Metazoa; phylum Arthropoda; class Insecta; order Orthoptera; family Acrididae; genus Schistocerca; species Schistocerca serialis. The sequence goes on along the minus strand of NC_064644.1, from coordinate 290,020,774 downwards.
CTTCAAGATATGTAAGATTACCTCCAGTAAAGTTCAATTGTTTTTGCCATTTTTTTCTTTGTACACTAATGCCACAATAATGATACTTGCAGCTAGCACCAAATAATCTTAAAACCACAGAAGTAGATCTTAAATTTTGATGTAATGTTTGAAGAACAACATGATATGATAATATATGTATTTCCCTGTTTCTTTCTTATATTGTTTACATAGAATTATTAATTATTCCATTCAAGTTTTGAATGTGACCATCTGGGATTTTTTTTAAATTTTTCAAGTGAGTTATTTGAATGCAATAGATCAGTTTCATATATTTCATATATCTCCTTTTTAATCTTATATTGTCCATGTCCTCTGATCGATGGTAACACTTCTTCATAAGTCAAATCTTAAAAATTCTGTGAATGGCATCTTGGATCTCATAACTAAAGGACATAGACCAAGTTCATCGCTAAATTTTGTTGATTTTTGTGTACATGTAGGTAGTGAAATTTTATCACTACCGAAATTTTCATATCATTTGCAAGACTTTTTTTTAACATGAAGTTTAAGACATCTCGAGAATGAGCGTATCCTACAAGACCAGGAACTTGAAATGCATAAAACCAACTATTATTCTCGTCATTAAGTATAATACACACTTGCTTCTTACTGTATACAAGTCTGCTGTTGACAATATCTGTGATCGACTCCATACGTATAGAATAAAGATATACCATAGAAAATATTTTTAGGCAAATTATGTAGTAGGTTCAGCCAAAATTTCATCATAAATATTTTCCCTCTTCTCATTTATTTCATCAACAACGTCACTGGATTGGCCACAAGACTGTTGAAGTGAATATTGTACATTTCCTTACTTTTGTTTGCTCTATGTACACCAGAATGAATATTAAGCACATGTTCTATAACTGACAGTGTGTAAATTCATATTTACTGGCAAAATATTATTACCAGATAATCTTTCTGAAACATGATTTTTCTACAATACATCACCAACTTTAAATAATTTTTCTTGGCATACTGCTTAGAAGTGGCAATGTAAATAATTATGTTCTTTCTTTTCTCTACATCATCTACTATTACTTTTAAATATAGACATTCCTTTTCCTTTTCTTGTAGTTGTATAGCAAGTTATTTTTCTTTTCATTCTATTTTTAGTTTATTTTCGAAATCTTCTTGTACTTTGTGTTTGTCTTCTTGAACTATAGTCTTACATCACATTTTCTTATTGAAGGTAAAACATCATGTGCAACTCAGTTCTTGGGTAGTCTGGCTTCTTTTTTGATTTAAAAGTTAGTGAGGACAAGCTAGCTTCATTGATAAACATGGTTTTTATGTCGACTTCTGGAAGTCTCTCCTAGATATCATGAGTAAATTTCTAAATTCCACCTTATCATTATCATCGAAATTTTTATAAAACCTTATTTTCTACTATCTACTACAAAATTTTAGCCACATCTTTGGTTTAAATCATGGATTACTATTTTTATCAATTACTAACAAGACTTGATTATTATTTTATAAAAGCATTTCTAATTCTGAAAAATGTTTATCATAGATACTTCTCAAATACAACCTGATGTAGTTGGGGTGAAGTCCATCTGCTATATTTTAAATTTTATTAGTTAAATTTGAATATTAACTTGTATAGTCCACATTCTTTGGTAGGTATATTTCATTTTTTGACCCACCTCAGCAACAGGCCATGAAATTTTCTCGTTACTTTTTTAGATTATTTTTAATAATCTAGTTTTGTAATTTTCTTAAGACAGTGTGTAAAACTGTTTCATTATATATCTGAATTTATTTTCCACGAAATGTCTATTGTGCCAATAACTCACAAATGGAATAATAATACATAGTAGAAATGCTAGTGACAGAAAAAAATTAAGAGTGTAAATATTTAATCTATACAGTTATCTAGTGCACAGTAACAATAAAGGGGTTCATTTATTAATATAAATTGTATTTAGTATAGGGAAAAAAGAAACTAGTGCATATTTTTACTTAAATCGAATAAAAAATGTTTCTGAAAAATGTTAAAAATGTGAAGTGGAGAAGTCTGTTGATAATTTTTATTCACACATGTACACATAGGATAAACTCTCACATCTTTGTAAGTAATGTGACAAGAACTGTCACAAAAATATCTCTAATTATAAACAAGTTCTTTGTGTATATGGAAAATATGTTTCAGCTATCTAGTACAAGAAGCATTTAAAAATAATTTCCAATGATGAACATGCTAGACTACTGTTATCTATGTAAAATGATGGGTGCATTAATTCAATCAAGAAATGTATTAAATGTCAACAAGTTAAAGAGTTTGGTTGTTTTTACTCAACTCCTCCATCTGGGGTCAACTCTGAAGTAGATGTAAAATTTGTCAACGATAGGATAGGAATAAAAAATGGTGTGTAAATGTGGAAAAGAAATAATTAAAAATGATCTCAAAAATTTTTATTGTCAACCAAATATATACAATTAACTGAAATTTAAAATTAAATTATCCCTTCATTTCGCTGTTTTACGAAGCTATCGTTTTTCAAAAATCTCATAAAATTTTGTCTACACAAATAGAGTGCTTACTGAGACAATTTACACTCACTCAACTTCATGATAATTGTAGAAGAAATAAGTTAATTAGATTAGCAGGTTATTAAAAGATGATTTAACTAATTTAATTATATCACATGATTTACCTACAAGAAATCTCAGTAGTACAAATGTTATTGAGCTCAAACTGTTACCTAAAATTCTTGGTATTAGAAGCTACCACAAATTAATGAAATCAGAATTAATTAATTCAATTGCGTTCTAGAATTTCATTCAAAATTTTTCCTAGAGTTCGAATCGTGTACCTAACATTAATTAATTTTACCGATTTGATGATTACATCTTTGAAAAAACTCGATCAGTTAAGCAAGAAAAAATAGTTCAACTGGACCAAATTTACCCATTCAGTAGGAAAACCACCTAAAAAGGATTTATTTGAGATTAAAGAAATGACATCAAAAAAAAAGTTCAAAGTTTGGTCTGTTGATTATAAAATCATCTTTAACGAAGCTAATGTTAGTAAACGCGACGCCACCAGTGAGAAAAAAGATTATGTAACAAAAGAATTCAATTTCATGGTACAAGCAACTAAACAGAGAACTAATTAGAAAAGGGAATATGCCGAACATAACTGTCACAAATCCTAAAATGTTTCATCCGATTTCTATAGGATATAAGGCATTAGAAAATACTATACAATTTGTTCTTGTTTTGTGCTACACAATCGCAGATATACTATCACTGACAAGTTTATTGAAATAGCAGATACCACATTTAACATTCAGTTACCAGTACCTCGAGGCAGAGGCAGTAGAGGTATAAAACAACAAATTTAGCTGACAATAAAGACTAGAAGGCACATCATAAGAGTTAATAATAATGACAGTCTGTGCTGTCCTAGAACAATAACAGTGGCATTAACATATTGGACAAATATTATTTTAGGAAGAGAACTAACTACAAACAAAATTAAGAAAGTTAGAGAATAAGGAGATAAACACACATTACAAAAATAGCTAAACAGAATATTATGTAACCAATTAGGTGAATACAACGAAGAAGAAAGATATACTCTAAATGACATTAATAAAGTCAAGTAATTGCTAGATATCCAATTAAATATTGTACGTGCTGAGAATTTCTATACACTTATCGACCGTGGTCCTGAGAAAGCAATAAAGATATATGTGTGTGAAAATAACAACCATATTGATGTAATTAACAGTATTCAGCATTCTTAGGATCGTCATATTACCGCAGGATATGTAATAAACCACATAACAACAAGAACAATCTCAGCTGTACAATAGAGAAAAATTGGTACACTATGCAAAGGAACAGAGCACAGTACTGATGAAAGTAAGTTATATCATTAAAACTGTAATAGACTGTAACAATGAAGACTGCTTAAAGAATCCCCAAGAAGTTTATGATGTTGTTGTTGTTGTGGTCTTCAGTCCTGAGACTGGTTTGATGCAGCTCTCCATGCTACTCTATCCTGTGCAAGCTTTTTCATCTCCCAGTACCTACTGCAACCTACATCCTTCTGAATCTGCTTAGTGTATTCATCTCTTGGTCTCCCTCTACGATTTTTACCCTCCACGCTGCCCTCCAATACTAAATTGGTGATCCCTTGATGCCTCAGAACATGTCCTACCAACCGATCCCTTCTTCTGATCAAGTTGTGCCACAAACTTCTCTTCTCCCCAATCCTATTCAATACTTCCTCATTAGTTATGTGATCTACCCATCTAATCTTCAGCATTCTTCTGTAGCACCACATTTCGAAAGCTTCTATTCTCTTCTTGTCCAAACTATTTATCGTCCATGTTTCACTTCCATACATGGCTACACTCCATACAAATACTTTCAGAAATGACTTCCTGACACTTAAATCAATACTGGATGTTAACAAATTTCTCTTCTTCAGAAACGCTTTCCTTGCCATTGCCAGCCTACATTTTATATCCTCTCTACTTCGACCATCATCAGTTATTTTGCTCCCCAAATAGCAAAACTCCTTTACTACTTTAAGTGCCTCATTTCCTAATCTAATTCCCTCAGCATCACCCGACTTAATTAGACTACATTCCATTATCCTTGTTTTGCTTTTGTTGATGTTCATCTTATATCCTCCTTTCAAGACACTGTCCATTCCATTCAACTGCTCTTCCAAGTCCTTAACTGTCTCTGACAGAATTACAATGTCATCGGCGAACCTCAAAGTTTTTATTTCTTCTCCATGATATAGATTATAAATATACAGAATGTAAGCACATCTGCTTGAGATCTAAAGAACGTAAATGTGGCTTTGACTTATGTTGAAATTCAAAACATATAGTAAAAATTAAAAAATCACAAATGTACCATGCAATACATATTTAAAACAGGTGGTATTTGTTAAAGAAAATTGCTAAGGATTTTATAGTCAGTGGTCATCAAAATTGTAATAAAGGTGGTTGTTTCATTAATGTAGAATTGAAAGATTATTATGTTTTCCAGTGCTTGGTATAGTATAAATAGTTATAGGAAACCAGTTTAAATGTTGTGAAAATGTAACATAAGAGAGAGTTCCTTGTACTTGTACAGAAAGATGCATGTGGTTTGATTATGAACCTCATCAAGAAACTGGTATACATGTTCTAAATCTACTAATAGTTCACAGTTTTTATGGTGATGCTGTTTATAAATTTAGGACAAATTACGAATTTTGTAGATACATGACATGTGATAAATGTTATAATTATACATTTATAACTCATTACACTAAATGTTACGATTCACATTTCATTCTGAATTATTGTGTTGGAAATACAATAAGAGCATACACTGTCCACACTGGAACTAAACTGATATTTTTGGAGATAAAGCGCTTAGAAGTAAAAATTATATATAGCAGCAATTTTGTACAAGGCCTCTTAGTAGCTTCTCAGAAACATTTGATTTGAAAGATTTATTCAGTATATAGGAAAATGAAAATTACGTATGACCCATCCCTGGTATTGAATATTATTGTGTTGACACTATGAAACCAAAAGAAAGATAAATACTTCTCAAATGGCGGTTTAGTCAAAAAATTAAGGAAAATTATATGATCAATATGAGGAAAGAATTTACCGAATATTGTAATTCTGTAGATACTCATAGAAGAAGTTGTTTAGAGCAAAGGAAACAATTCCTAGAGATAGCTAATATTGATCTATTCCATTATTTAATAATTTCTGTAGTTTGTATGGGTATATACAGATCTAAATACTTGCCCAAAAGGAAGGACTACTGTATTGGGTAAAGAACAAAAAGAAAACTTGTAGTAAAGAATCCATAGCTTGGTAAAGTAGTTTAAACAATAATAGCATGTTCTTAATGGTGGTGAAGTAAATGTTGTTGGAGCTAAAGCAGATGAATTAATAAAGAAACCAATATTGTTTATCAATATATGGTATGTCTGTAGAAAATGTTTTAAAGGTGAGACAGTTAAAAACAGAACAAAAGAAACAGTGTATGACTTATATTAAAAGACTTTAATAAGAAGTGCTGAAATATAAAATGCCAGATGTATTTTAGTAAAGATGTGGGGCTGTGATTCGCTTAACTCAGAAGTGTATAAAAAACTTGAGACATTAAAACAGTGACCTGAAGTTGTCAAACCATTCAATCAAAGAAAAGCTTCTTATGGTAGCTGAACTAACAAAGTAAGATTAAGAGCCAAAGCAGGTGGTGTTACAACACAAAACTAAAATATATCGATGTACATAGTGTTTATCTGGCTGTGTAATATTATGATTATTACTCTAAGTGACACCCTTAGAAAAATATATAGACTGAGATTTAATATGAGAAATCGTATGGGTTTATAAAATCCTTGAGGCTTGTATCACCTTGTTTTGCCAGTACAAATAATGATCAACAAAAATGAAAAATTGTTGTTTCCATTGTGTCAAATGTAGAGAAGAGAAAGTTAATTAATTGTGATCAGATCGGTGATAGAATAAGATTTATTGGAATTAGGGCAAGTGAAGAAGTAAAAAAGCTATAAAAATATACAATTTTTAGATATCTGTGAAGTGTGAGATTTAGAAATAAGAGCAACATGCTTTTTAAAAATTATCTGGAAGCCTTTATGAAAATAACATTATAAACCAGTCCCCACGAGTTAGAAACTAATTAAATGTGCAGGGTGATTATAATTAAATTTAAACTTTCAAAACGCTGTAGAAATAACACCACTGATCAGAATGACGTCAAATTGCAACGGAATATTATCCGAGAAGAGGGAAAATGTATGGCAGAAGAGAAAAAGTAGTGTGAATATTGATCAATAGATGGTGCTGTATATGTCAGAATATAAGTGAAAACATCTGTCATGCACACGATCCATTGAAGTTGGTATAAACACAGCAGGTACACAGCTTTTCCTCCTTTCACGTCTGCGACGTTCGCTATGACTGTCTCAGAGCAGGATCGCACTCTGCTTGTAAAGCTGTATTACAAGAATGATGACTGTGCACACCTCGCTCTGCAAGAGTTCCAGCACTGAAGGGTTTGAAAAAAGGCGTTGGTCTAATGATTGCGGTGAGTCTCGAGAAAATGATTCATAAATTCGAAAAGACGGGTGCTTTTGGTGTGCAACCTGGTAAAGGGAGGAAACGAATTGCTTCGACGTCAGCGGAAGCAGTGGCCACAGCAATGCGGGAGCAGACAAGTGATGGTGTGGAAACATGTAGTGCATGGAGAATTGCCTGAACATTTGACATACCCGTGAGCATGGTGTGTAAGATCCTACGAAACACCCTTCTTTGCTATCCACTCTAAATTACCCATGTACACGAGTTACTTCCTGTTGACCTGGCAGCAAGAGATACCTTTGGTTTAGAATTTCTTGCTCACATGGAAGTGGACAATGATTGGTCGTGGACGATTTTGTGGAGATGAAGTCCACTACTGTCTGACAGGATATGTCAGTACAAAGAATTGTTGAAATTGGGCAACAGAAAATCTACACACAAATCAACCAGTACCACTTCATCCTGAAAAGTTCACTGTGTGGTGCAGGTTTACAACATCATTTATCATATATTTTTTCGAAAGACGGGTGCTTCCAGTCGTGTTACCTGTACCATCACTGGTAACTGCTAAGAGTGTCTTTTGTGCGACTACGTCATTCCAGCTGTCTAACAGCATGATGGCGCACCTCTACACATTGCAAATATAGTTAAGCAGCTGCTGAAGCACCATTTCGTGATGCTAGAATTATCAGCCGCCATTTCCTACAGTCTGGCTGTCCTGATCACCTGATCATAATTGGTGTGACTTCTGGCAGTGGGGCTATCTGAAAGATGTTGTGTCCAGCGTTCCAGTTGTTAACTTAGCTGCATTGGAGGAACACATTGCGCATCACGATCTGAACATGACACCATGCCGGCCGTTGTGGCCGAGCGGTTCTAGGCGCTTCAGTCAGGAACTGTGTGACTGCTATGGTCGTAGGTTCGAATCCTGCCTCGGGCATGGATGTGTGTGATGTCCTTAGGTTAGTTAGGTTTAAGTAGTTCTAAGTTCTAGGGGACTGATGACCTCAGATGTTTAGTTCCATAGAGCTTAGAGCCATTTGAAGCATTTTGAACGATGACACCGTAAACACTTCGATCAGTTGTGAAACATGGTGTTTCTCGAATTCATCTTGTTGCAGAAAACGATGGACAGCATATTGAACATGTTTTGCACCAGTCACAAGGAAATTAATAATCCGATTTGATTTTGATTGATACTTTTTATGCAGTTTTTGGCCTCCAGACAATTAAAAATTGATGTGATTCATGCTTTTTATGAGGTTTTTGGCCTCAGGACAAATGCGAGTTTTGGCCTCAGGACAATTATAAACCGATTTTTCCCATCCAATGTCATATCACCTTGCCATTGTGGATCTGCCTACATAACTAACAATATCACACCTGTACACCCATGCACACTGAGTGATGAAGTTTGTTTAAAGTCAAACATACACGTTAGGGATTGTTGTGTGATTCATTAGCCATTTGTAGTCGACCACTACTGAATTATGATGCTTACAGTGCCACCTATTGCTACATTTTGTAACTATTTATTTTTCTTCTGCCATACGTTTTCCCCTTTCTCCGATATTATTCCATTGCAATTTGGCGTCATTCTGACCAGCAGTGTTATTTCTACAGTGGTTTGAAAGCTTAACTTTAATTATAATCACCCTGTATATAAAATATGTGAAAGATAAAATAGGTACTGACTGAGATGTTGATAGAATAAAAGTAAACCCAAGAAAACGAGCTGTTGCTAAGATATATCTAAATTTATTATGATGAAAATTTGGGCAAAGGCAAAATATGAGCCAATTAAGTATGTAACAGATTTACAAAAAAATTATCAAATACTGCTGAATGATTGATTAGATAATATAGATATAAATTTTATTAATGAGCATATGGTACAGATGAAGTACAATTTCAAGGATCATTATGTAGAAAATAACACAGCTACAAATACTTTTATAGCAGCATTCACCATGTCAAATGCAAGGCCAGGGTTATATGGTATGTTAGAGAAGCTAGGAAAAGTTGATGTATGTTTTGATGTGGATGGTGTAGTATATATTGATATGGTGAAAATACTGTGGAAACAGGTTGTTTGCTAGGAGAATGGATTGATGAGTTAGGAAATAACTGGTTTATAGATTAGCCTTCAACTGGACCTACAAGTCATTATTTTGATAAAAACGATAAGCACACAGACATTGAAGTAAAGAGTTTCACATTAAACCATAAAAATATTCAAAAGTTGAATGGCAAATCTATGAAAAAGTTGACTGAGAGTGAAGTGAAGGAAAAGATACAATTAGAGTACAATCACATAATAAGTAATGTAGACACTAAAAATTTAATAAACATACAAGTTAAGGAAGAACTCTCATTTCAGTATGTCAAAAGAGCAGTTATAGAAAATTAATTTAATTTACCATTTAATAGCTTTTAATAAATTAAAATTAAAGTAATTTTTCTGCATCTTCCAATGTAAAAGTAAAATCTATATTTGCTGTTTCATTATAACAATGGAATAAATTTATTAGTCACATTCTCTGTTTTATACATCTCTAGATTTAGATTTTTTGGTTATTGAATAAGAAACTTTTAAAAATAACATATAAAGTTTAGTACAATTTTTTAATAATTTAGGTGAATTATTTGTTGATAAATGAAAATCAATAAGCTGATAATTCATTACTTCTACAGTTATAAAAAGGAGAGGATGTGACTTTTCTATTTCTTCCCATTTTTCTACATCTGTTTTCTCAAATCTCTCTTCTTCTCAATAAGCATTATGTTTCATGCTTCTCAAATGTTCAATAACTGAAGATGGTTTAAAACAATATTTGCAAATATTGCATTTAACTTGTTTCTCTTTTGGTTTAATATTTCTCTCTTCAAAATGTTTAAATTCATCCCACACATTAGTCATATTCGTCCTTGTTTAGAAGGTTATTCGTTGTTAATCAAATAAAATTTTACTCTATATAAATGGAAGCTCTATTAAAGAAGCTCAGTAACACATTTGTTTCAGAAAATTGCTGAGTTAGAATTAAATAATTTATGTTTCATTACTGGCTGTGAACATTTAAAAACTAGATATTGTGAAAACATTTGTATAGAGCTTGATAATAAATTTATAATTGTTTTGCCAAACAGATATGAATTTGTGGTTGGGATTTTAGATTTTTTAAAGGTGATATAAGGGAACGAGGGTGCTTATATATAATGATAATCAATGTATTGACACTGCGTTTTTTATTTAATTTTTTTCAATTTCTTTCTTTTTAGTTTTGTATGTGCTTGAGTAGAATGGTAACGAAATAACCTCCAAGTGCACATGACAACTTAGCAGTGAGATCAGTATCAGCTAGCCTTGTGAAAAACTTTTCGCCTCTGTGGCCAAAATGTGCAAACATTGCAGGGCGTCTGATGCTATGATGTAAGGATAGCTGTCGCAATTTTTTGGGGTCATTAGGCACACAACCCAGACTACCTCCCATGGGTGTTACGACTGGAAGTCTGTTCAGTGGTGTGAGATGTGTTAGGATTGGAGAAATGGATTTTGCTCGTCTCCTGGAGGAAGGCTGTAGGGTATACTGGCGTATATCCGATTGGTGTATGTGAACGCTACCATTTTCAGTTGGTGATTCTTAGCTTTTTGGTCTATACTTCACATGGAGTGTTCTGTGATCTTCAGTGAAGTGTGAGGAAGGTTCGATTCGGTTTGTGACTATGAACGATAGAGATTGATTTGGGCTCCCACTGTGAAGGAGGAAGGCCAATTTGGTCTGCTGACGTGAAGGGGACAGTTCTTAATTTCCTCAATGGCGGAAGACGAGAAGAGATCGTTTTTCGCTTCAATATATGGATAGGCGGTGGGTCCAGATGACAGAGGCAGATGGGGGTTCACCATTCGACAAAACACAAAGGTGCACTGGTTCACTGCATTCAACATTGCAACATGCATATGCTGAGCATATTGCAGCAGTGACATTATGAATATTTTAGCTGAATTTTGCCACTATAACATGCTCTTACAACCCTAGCAGTCACTCACAGATATAAGTATTTCTGGTAGTTTTCAGTAGCAGTTCATGACCACTGCCAGTCATATTATTTACAGCCAGATCGCTTTAACTGGTATTAAAGTCAGAGTTAAAGGCAATCAACATTGTCAGGCAAGTGTTTCCAGTGGCCCAAAGAAGCCACCAGCAGCGAGACCAGAGCACCATCAAGACCATCAACGGCTCCACACCTCTCCCCTCGAGCGAGCATCTAGATGAAGAAGTCATGCTCAAAGATGATCTAGTAACGCTGCTCACAATGGTCCTGGTGGACCTCTTAAAGGATTGCCGTGTTGAAGTCATAAAATCAATAGACAGAGCTTCTAAACGACTCCTAGAGAGGGTAATGATTTCCACACAAGGCAGAAACACAGTCCGCATAACATTAACTGATGGGTGGGGTCCAGAGGCCCAGCTGTGTACGACTCAAAAGAATACGCCCACTCCCCTCACCCAATGACACTGCACGACATTCCACACCATACTCAACAAACACACCACAAAGAGCACACACAACAGTAAGCCAACCCCTCCTACCCCTCCACCCTCAAACCAGCACCAACCATGGACAACATCTTCTTCTCTCCACAAACGTGGGGGGGAATCAGGAACAAATAATCACTATTGACCCATATGTTCGATAGGAAAAACATTCCCATAGCCACTGTAGCGAAAAACTGGCTAAAGGCTAGAATAAAATGTGATTTACTCAAGATTCCCAATTTCAGGAAGGACTGACAAGATGGCTGGGTAGGTGTGGCTATCTGCGCCCGCTGCATTATCACAACAAGGTAGATCACCTTTTCCGCCACCTTCGACATCATAGAAGTCTTTGCAGTCCAAATAACAGGTAGGAACATAAGGTGCTTATATAACTCTCCTGGGACAGTGCTGTATACCCAATTTATTCGATACATCACATAACAGGCTAGGGGACAAATGGAAAATGGCAATGGTCGCAGGCTTTTCGATCTTTTGACTACTGATCCGATCCTACGATTACTTCTTTACGGAGTGACATTCAAAGGTCATAATAGTACATCAGCCCCAGACCATGTCCTGTTCAGTCGCGATCTAGACGACAGTATGCATCTTCCCAGAATAGCCGACTCAGTGCCAACCAACCACCTCCGCTAACCGCCCCCTCCCCCACATCCCAACAGACAAACTAACCTAATACATGCCAGTGAAAACTAGAACAAATACCAGGAGGTACTGACTGAAGAAAAATCCATCGTCTTGACCATCACTGACGACAACGACTTGCAGAATCGAAACTGCAACCAAAAATGCATCACAAGGAGCAATCCCGACAAAACTAGAGAAAACTGGAGACCATCATTCCTCCAAGCAGCACTAGTCCTCATACGACAAAGTATACGACTACAAAGACAAATGAGACCAAATGACAGCCTTGACTTAAAAAGACAATGGAACAGACTCAAGGGCAGAATAAAAAGAATAATTTCTGAACATAGACAATGACAATGGGACGACGTTTGCAGCAGACTTGGCTACAAAAACGGGGGGAAATTGTGGAGGCGATTCAAAACACTAACAGGGTGACACCAGGCAGCCACCAAAGCCCTAATCGTAACAACGAACCCACAACAGACCCTCTTGAACAGGCAGAAGCCTTTAAGCAAGTCCTACAGAAAGTCCTCCCCTTCCCAAATGATAATAAATTCGACTACCGGTTTAGGCTGCAAGCAGACACCCTGCTGCTACTCTTATTGTATAAAAAAATGGTTCAAACGGCTCTAAGCACTATGGGACTTAACAGCTGAGGTCATCAGTCCCCTAAACTACTTGAACCTAACTAACCTAAGGACATCACACACATCCATGCCCGAGGCAGGATTCGAACTTGCGACCGTAGCAGCAGCGTGGTTTCGGACTGAAGCGCCTACAACCGCTAGGCCACGGCGGCCGGATCTTACTGGATACCCCCACAATTTAAACAGAAGAACAGAAAACCCTCACCAGTAATATCAGACACACAAACTGAAGACGCAATGTACTCTGGACGCAACTCAGCCCCAGGACAAAACAATATTAGTTGCATACATCTTCAAAAAGCCCCCTTTCACATCCTAATTCCTATCCTGTCACTCATTTTCAACTATTGTTTACATAACGAGCAATACTGACCAACTGGAAGACCAGACAGACAATCATGATAATCAAACCAGACAAACCTAAGACTGACCTTAAATCCTACAGACCAATATCCCTACTAGATATAAAAGGGCAAGATTTACAAATGGGTACTAACCAGCTGCCTAAGGAATTCTAACTACCTAAGAACATATATCGAAAACCAAGGAGTACCCTCCTCTTGCAGGCAGGTTTCGGACACAACCATTCAACAAGTGACCCACTCCTCAAACTGGCTGACAGAATAATCATAGGATTCCATCAGTGACACTGCACCCTTGCAGTATTCCTTGATATTGAACGAGCAATCGAAGAACTTTGGCACAAGGGCTTACTATTCAAACTGGTCAACATGGGTATCCCAGCTAAAATGGATAGACTGATAAGAACATATATCACTGAGTGGACCTGCAGACTGTATGTAACAAACCAATCTTCTGAAGCCTTCACGTCACATTCTGGTGTCCCTCAGGGTGGCATCTGATCCCTCTATATGCAACTGGCTTATGTACTGTAACACCTCAAAATGGTACAGCAGATGGTAGGCTGGTGGTAGGCTGATGATACAGCCTACTGGGTCCCTGAGCTATGAACAACAACCATAAAACGCAAGACGCAATCGTACCACCAACTACTAGAAGTGTAGATGGCGAAATGGAGAGTATGATCAAACCTGCTGAAGACTCAAACAGTCCTTTCCAGGCATAGGCATCTTACAAAAAAAGTCAACAAGATGAAGACATCAGACTCCCATATCGGACACACCCTTAAGGCTCAGTGATACAGCCAGGTACGTTGGGATCTTTCTGCATAAACACCTCAACTGGAGAACCCACTTGGCACACCTCCTGAACAAAACCTGACTAAGAGAGAACCCAATCCGCCAGGTACAAGATCGCATCCAACGTTGCAGCACACACACCGCAGTCCACACCTTCGAAACCTTCGCAAGACCAATTCTGGAGTATGCAGTAGCCTACCTGGGAAGCATACACTCCCAAATAGCAAACAGATTATACAGCACAGAGAAGTACAAGGTCGCATCCATGGCTGCAGCACACAAACTGCAGCCAACACCTTTAAAACTTTCATACGACTGATTCTGGAGTATGCAGTAACCACATGGGAAGCATAAATACCCAAATAGCAAACAGATTATATAACAACGAGAGGAGACATCTGTGCAGTATTGCTAAACTCTCCTACATCACGCCAGGCAACGAGGTCTAACTAAAAATCAAGGTGGAACCACTCCAAACCAGGATGTTCAAACTTCAAACACAATGCAGTAGACACACATTGAACAAAAGGACCAACACTGAAGACCTCACCTCCACCAATTATAGAACCCAATGAAAGCCAAAATTCAGATACATCACCCTTCCAGTACAATAGCCCTGAATACTGCCAAAACATACCTAGACTTAGCCCCTTTCCTGGAACCACCTCACCTAGACGAGAGCACAGATAATTGAAACACATACACACACACACACACACATACACACACACACATATATATGTATCCCCCCACGCCTCCAACATACAGACACACATACACACACACCACCACAACAAACATATGAGTGTGAAGCTCTCAAGGAGCTGAAATCAGTTCTAAGAAAGTAAACATTATACATAGAAATTGTAAATACCAACTAAGGCTCTACACTTCAATCTGTAAAATTCATCCTCCATTAAGCATAAGTTTACTCCAACCCACCCCACTCCTATCGCTTTCCCTACATCTTTTGAAGGGTTATTTATTGTCTATTTGTCAATATATGGGAGAATTTATGAGCAGTGGTCAATTCCATTCCAGTTGAAAATAGCCAGCCGTTGGTGACCGAGCGGTTCTAGGCGCTTCAGTCTGGAACCGCGCGACCGCTACGGTCGCGGGTTCGAATGCTGCCTCGGGCATGGATGTGTGTGTTGTCCTTAGGTTAGTTAAGTTTAAGTAGTTCTAAGTTCTAGGGGACTGATGACCTGAGATGTTAAGTCCCGTAGTGCTCAGAGCCATTTTGAAAATAATGAGATGTTAGCCCATTACATGAATGATAACGAGAAGCAAGACATGGGTTGATTGTGAGGAGAGAAGGAACAGAGATTTCGGTATGAATCAAGTTCAGAATAGGGGGGATAGACAAGTCTAGTGGTGACCTCACCAACTTTTGTGTGGAACAGTCAGACAGTAAGGAGAAGGCATCGTCTGATTATCAGGAACTGAATGGTGCTTTTTCTGACAGTGAGGATGAAGGGGAATAGGTTCACAATATTTGATGCTGTAATCATCATACAAAACGCGACTGCATGAGATAGTGAGAGATCGGTTTCACCACCAAAGATATATAGTCAAATGAGTTTACGCACGTCTAGTCCAGAATTAGTGCAAGGGAAGATACACAGATTGATGAACCTTTCGAATTGTTAAGGCAAACGAAAGAAAAAAGGTGGAAGGAAGTAAAGCAAATACAGAATTTTTTAAGACAGGCAGAGAAAAAAGGCAGAAGGAAAATAAAGATAAGAAGAAAAGAAAAGACAGGGATTAGAGAAAGAACTGAAGAAAGATATAGGGGATATCAAAGACACAGTGACGAATATTCAGACGATGCTGACAGAGTCAAAGCATATCGCAAATGACTCGAGGAAAGGCGCAAGGGTTGCTCGCATTGAAGCATTATGAGCAAGGAAATAGGCGCTAGAAGTGAAGAGTTATGTGAAGCAACCGAAAAATGCAGTTTGTCAAAGGAAGAATGTGCTAGCCACACTACAGGAACATGGGAAGAAAATAATAAAAGAAACACGGGAAGAAATATAGAAAAATTCGGAGAGTATAAGTTAGCTGGAACAGCAGCAGGAAGGATTGACAGAAGTATGGGAGGATCACCCATATATTAGGGAACAGTCAGGCGAAATTATCAAAGAATTTAAAGAGATGCAGGGTCTCGTAAAACTCACTGAGAGCTGATCCATTAAAAAACTGATGAAGAACAGCTAACGCCAGATGCGAATGAAACAGGAGGAGAATAAAGGAGGAGCAGATTCAGATATAAGGAAACATTTCCATGGAATAGATCACCAGTGTTTTGTTAAGCTGTTACGTATTCACCACAAAGAGGTGCACCACGAGTCATGAGCTGTGACATCACCTCTGAATCATGGCATAATTGTGTCCTTATACGGACATGTGTATCATAAAAGAGTGACGAAAACAGTGCAGGAAGATACAAGAATCACTTGGATAAAGGTGCCACACACCACATTGAAGAAAAACAAGTCTCTGAAACAAGAGAAAGAACGATCATAAATAATAATACGGTCTTTGATCGTGAACATTTTATATCAGTTCAATATTTTCCAAACAAATGGGACACCCCAACTCTTGGATTGCACAGTTTGATAGATTGATGTCCCCTTCCTGGTTATTATGAGACAAATTGGAATTTTTCTGTGGACATATGGAAGAACAGGTAGCCGAAAAGGTGCATGGTATTGCAGCTACCTGCACATCTTACCAAGAATTCATGGATGCTTTCCTCGCCAGGCATCGGTCACAAGAGACTCAGTACAGGATAAAACAGAAAGTCATGATGTGCCAAAACCTAGAATCATCGGTATTCAAGAGCCCTGTGAAAAATTTCGAATCTTTTGATCAGGCAGTATAGCGCCAGTGAAATTATTCATTCCTACTACATGAATCTGCAGTTCACTTACCATAAGTACCTGCTGGAAGATGTTCAGACAATATTGAAGCATTTGAAAGCATTCTCTAAGAGCTGTAAATAGCCTATCAAATGCACAACGTGAGAGAAAGAGGAACAGTTACGACGGAAACTTCCGCGTACCTCAAAATAGGAATAATGTTATAAGTATAATAATAGAAAAGTAGCATCAGGAAGAAACTGTTGTGGGCGACAGCAAGCCGAGGTATCTCTGAGGATAGACGAAATAATTGGAACCATTGTCGCGAAGGGAATCGTAACCAGCATTTTGAACGAAACTGGATGGAAACAGGCAGGAGACAACAACAGGTCGAGATTGTCGAGGTGGAGCCTTGTAATGTGAAAAAAATAATTTAATGAATAGAGTTGAATGTAGTTGCTTTATCAAAATATCTGTGCTTATTTTAATTTTTCTTGGCGATCGGACTTCGCTGACCTTCTAGTTGAAGCTGCAGGCGGCAGCGCACTCGGGAACACCGGTGCTTGTCGTAATCACGAAAATCCTCTTCCTATAGTTTTACTCTTCACTTCAGTAAATAAAATGCTTGATACTGTTTTTTTAACATCATATTATTCACGCACACATATGATACATCGAGATCGCAATGCTTCACATCTAAAATCGCACATCCTTGTTGTCCTTCTACATACGAGAGAGTCTTAGTGTGTCTGTCTAAAATAAAAAACTGTACAAAAGAAAAGGCTTTTCATTTGTCTGCGCCTTACCGCATAGAGTAAATATCCCCGGAGTGAGCATTCACATGTGCAGAACAGATTTTATGTTGTCAACATACACTGCCGGCCTGGTCACGTGATCTCGGCATGTGGTGTCACCACCAGACACCACACTTGCTAGGTGGTAGTTTTAAATCGGCCGCGGTCCATTTAGTACATGTCGGACCCGCGTGCCGCCACTGTGTGATCGCAGACCGAGCGCCACCACAAGGCAGGTCTCGCGATACGGACTAGCACTCGCCCCAGTTGTACGGACGACGTAGCTAGCGATGCACACTGACGAAGCCTTGCTCATTTGCAGAGCAGATAGTTAGAATAGCCTTCAGCTAAGTCAATGGCTACGACCTAGCAAGGCGCCATTAGTAACATTGCATGTATCTACAGAGTCTCACTTGTATCGTCAAGAGCGATGTACCACAAGTATGGATTAAAGTTTAGTATTCCAGAAGCTACGTACTTTTCTTTATAGCATTCATTACGTATCCTGTTACAGACCTCTCTCTTGCCTGCGTGAACTAAACGCGTGCCTTTTGGCTACTTCCGTGGCGTGGCTATCTTGCTACGCCACAACACGGGACATCGTGTGTTTGTCCGTATAGCGCCCTGTATATTTAGAATGTCACTACATCCCTAGTACGGACAGATTGTTTTCGTACGTGTCGTGGATTATTTATATATGTTGCGCAGACATGTTAACAGTATCCATTTGATACCGGGAATAAACCAGCTACGTAACTTTTAAGGGCAAGTGATATTACATTTTGCTTCTTTGCGATAGGTGTCATAGTTCAGATGCACTCGATTTTTGGTAGTTTTCTCTATGATGCGGCACTTTATAGTATTACAGAGCATGACGTACTTTTTTGCAGTGATAGTCGTTTTTGCGACCTAAAGCACAGTTTTTCTTACTGGTGGCACTTTGAGGTATTTATTTAACGCATTTTAAGTACTTGCTCCCGGTTTATTAAATAAATAGTAGACTGAGTAATGTATATACATAATCGACAAGTCACTGATAAATGCATGGAGGATAGTATTTACTGAAACAACTAACCTTTCTCTTTCCTGCTCCACTAGCAAATTTACGAGAGGAAGCGATTGTTTGTAAGCTTTTGTAGGGGCCGTAATATCTGTTTTATAGTCATAAAATCGTAGACAAATACACTCCTGGAAATTGAAATAAGAACACCGTGAATTCATTGTCCCAGGAAGGGGAAACTTTATTGACACATTCCTGGGGTCAGATACATCACATGATCACACTGACAGAACCACAGGCACATAGACACAGGCAACAGAGCATGCACAATGTCGAAGCTAGTACAGTGTATATCCACCTTTCGCAGCAATGCAGGCTGCTATTCTCCCATGGAGACGATCGTAGAGATGCTGGATGTAGTCCTGTGGAACGGCTTGCCATGCCATTTCCACCTGGCGCCTCAGTTGGACCAGCGTTCGTGCTGGACGTGCAGACCGCGTGAGACGATGCTTCATCCAGTCCCAAACATGCTCAATGGGGGACAGATCCGGAGATCTTGCTGGCCAGGGTAGTTGGCTTACACCTTCTAGAGCACGTTGGGTGGCACGGGATACATGCGGACGTGCATTGTCCTGTTGGAACAGCAAGTTCCCTTGCCGGTCTAGGAATGGTAGAACGATGGGTTCGATGACGGTTTGGATGTACCGTGCACTATTCAGTGTCCCCTCGACGATCACCAGTGGTGTACGGCCAGTGTAGGAGATCGCTCCCCACACCATGATGCCGGGTGTTGGCCCTGTGTGCCTCGGTCGTATGCAGTCCTGATTGTGGCGCTCACCTGCACGGCGCCAAACACGCATACGACCATCATTGGCACCAAGGCAGAAGCGACTCTCATCGCTGAAGACGACACGTCTCCATTCGTCCCTCCATTCACGCCTGTCGCGACACCACTGGAGGCGGGCTGCACGATGTTGGGGCGTGAGCGGAAGACGGCCTAACGGTGTGTGGGACCGTAGCCCAGCTTCATGGAGACGGTTGCGAATGCTCCTCGCCGATACCCCAGTAGCAACAGTGTCCCTAATTTGCTGGGAAGTGGCGGTGCGGTCCCCTACGGCACTGCGTAGGATCCTACAGTCTTGGCGTGCATCCGTGCGTCGCTGCGGTCCGGTCCCAGGTCGACGGGCACGTGCACCTTCCGCCGACCACTGGCGACAACATCGATGTACTGTGGAGACCTCACGCCCCACGTGTTGAGCAATTCGGTGGTACGTCCACCCGGCCTCCCGCATGCCCACTATACGCCCTCGCTCAAAGTCCGTCAACTGCACATACGGTTCACGTCCACGCTGTCGCGGCATGCTACCAGTGTTAAAGACTGCGATGGAGCACCGTATGCCACGGCAAACTGGCTGACACTGACGGCGGCGGTGCACAAATGCTGCGCAGCTAGCGCCATTCGACGGCCAACACCGCGGTTCCTGGTGTGTCCGCTGTGCCGTGCGTGTGATCATTGCTTGTACAGCCCTCTCGCAGTGTCCAGAGCAAGTATGGTGGGTCTGACACACCGGTGTCAATGTGTTCTTTTTTCCATTTCCAGGAGTGTAGGTCTAAGAATCAAACCTTAATTATAAGGCGTCTCGAAATTTTTAAACATATACAGTGTCGCTTACTAATATTATAACTATAATTAGAGCTACATGGTATGTACCCAAGAAAAGTTACTATCCCTCCTTTCACATGTTTTTCTTTGCATCCATAGCAACAACAGTAACTCACCCTCGCTATTACACTATCAACAAACGGTGAAACACAACAAAAACTCTTGATATTATAAACTTCAAACGCTGCAGAAAGCACACACGCACAACGAAGTCCCGAAAACACGTGACAATCCTGGTTTAATGTTGACAACATGCACAGAACGCAATGCTCACTCCAGAGATATTTACTCTATGCCTTACCGCGCATTTTTAATGAAAATCTTGGCTAATCGGTGTTTCATTTTTGTTTTGTTCTTAAATAAATATTAACTTTGCGGTATCCTGGGGGTCTTTCATCTTATCTTATACAACCTCCTAAACCTTCTAACAATCGTCATAATGGGAACCTATCTCACAACTGAAGGGATGTAAACGTGGAACAGGCCCAAAAAGTGCCTGTGGCGCAATCAGAACGAGCCGAGTAAACTTATTAAAGCATGAGGACTTGGCCAGTTACTGTTAGAGGAGAAAGAATGAAATACAAGGTAAGATATGCACCCTATTGAGCAGGTTACAGCAGCAGGTTTAAAGCTGAAAGATATTTCTGACAGAGGTAGCTATATCACAGCCACATCAGAATCAGCATGTTGGAGGTATTCTGAAAATCATTTTTGGTTGGTTCTGTTTCTTAAGAAGGTGAGAATAAAGGGCGCATTATCAGGGAAACTTGCAGACATATAACGCCAGACGCAACTAGAATCCAAGTACCCGGGACACACAGTGGAGACAAACTTCTTGGTTGCATTGAATTTGGCAATTAGCTTCATTGTTGGCATGGATTTCTTTAATATATAGGCAAGTGAGAAATCGTACTACACAAAGAAGCAGGCATTCAGGTACGATTCGAAGAGAATGCTATTAGAGCACAAATTCCCGGCACTTGCCATAAGCTGAGCTACGCAATTAGGGAAGATGTGGAAGAACGCTATAACCAAGAAACACGCGACCAAGACGAAAAAGAGATGAGGGACGTTGTACAATTTGTTATTTTTGATTAAACACATGAACTCTAGAACATTACAGACGAAAAGAGAGGAGAATTATGTAACATTTTGATAGCGAATGCAAAAGTATTTTTACCAAAAGTCAGTACAATAAACAACATTGAATACACGTTCATCATACAGCAGCACAAGACATTCTTTGTACCACTGTGTCCAATCTAAGGCAAACAGGTACAAAGTGTTTTGGAGATTAGGAAAATGCTAGCTGATGTTATGTATGAGCCTGCTACATCAACTTACAATAGCCCATTCAGGGGGCTGAGGAAAAGATGGATGTGTAAGACTTGTCCTCGACTCACGCAAATTAACACCATCAACTAGCCAGAAACTGACAGACCAGAGAAATTAGAGGAACTTCTACGACATTTTCATGGAGTGACTATATTTTCGGCGGTCGATTTGCACTCTAGTTTCTGGCAGGTAGCACTAAATCCCAATTGTGGAAAATACACAGCGTTCCTGGCATTCAGCAGATGCTATGAATTTAGGCACTTTCTATTTGGATTGAACGTATCTTTTTTTGCCTTCATATGTGGTCTGGACAGCATTTTGAGTGTTTCTCTGAGACAGAATGTGGCCACTTATGTGGATGATCTCCTGGTAGCAGAAGCGTCGTAGGATGAACATAATAAAATGTTAAGCCTGATACTACAGACTTTTGAGTTGCACAGAGTGTCAGCAAACATAATTAAGTTATTTTTCAGAACTTCACAGTTCAAATTTCTTGGACACATTATGATGGCGGAAGCCATTTCTCTCATCCCAGAAAAGACAGAACTCACTGAGAAATTTGTGACAACAACTACAATTATGTTAATGTGACTACACTAACATCACCACGACTCTGACAACTTATGGGCAAGAACAAATAATTTTAGTCATTAAAATTAGCATTGATGAAAGCACCGATATTGTCTCAAACAATTTGTTGGAAGAATTATGTATAGCCACATTCATACAGACACAGGATTGGATATCTTGTTATTCCAACAACGTGAACAGAAAGGAAATGTAGTCCATAAGATAGCTGGATTTGGGAGCTAAGTTTTATCGAAAAGCAAAAAGAACTACTCTGTCACCAGCTCTGGCCGTCATTTGGGGGTTAAAAAATTCAGATTCTCTGGGAGAAAAATGAAGATCTTCATGTACCATAAGGCCCTCGAATTTTTATTAACTGCAAAACTCACTCACAAAAGATTAGCACAACAGGTGCAACGCCTCCAGGAATTCGATTTCACCATTATGCACACACCAAGCATGACTAACAATATGCGGATTCATTGTCACACTCACCGGTTGGTTTAATGGAACGTGTGGATTAGGAACTGAAAGAAAACCATTTATAAATGTGGAAAGCAGCTTTTGAAAGGTATCAGGAAAGAGCAGGACAGGGATCCTGCACTACTTACTCTGAAAAGACAATGGAAAGATCGAATCCAGGGAGCCATTAGGCGATTCTGTCTACTGAGAAGAGGAGTTTTGTTCTACTGGGGCAGTGCAGGGGATTCAGTTGGTGGCTGTTCATACCAGAGGAACTGATCAACAATGTTATATGGCATAAACATCTGAGTATACTCACTTTGGATCCAGGAAACGTTTCTTGAAGTTGTGTACACTTGCTATTTCACAAATATGGAGAGAGGAGGATTAGAGGGGTCCTGACTGTTTGTGAGCACTACGAGAAGGCAAAACATTCCACATTAACAATGCAGGCACCCTGCCTATGCACATATTGTGGTTTTTGTTGTATTGTGATGGTTTTTGAACTGACTTCGAAATCTGTGACACTTTCGCCATTGAAGGAAGATATGACTTCACAGTTTCAAGAGTGCTGTGCAGAGCCTTCTTGTTACAGGTTGCCATGTAGACCTTGTAAATTCGAATAACGGTCTGCAATATAGATTAGAGAGATGGAAGGCTACATTGAGTAGATCCAGAATTAAGCTTATGTACATATTGTCACTGCACATGGCCTCGAACCCCTTGGAATGTGGTGTGAAACACCTAGGGAACTTGTGTAGGGTCTACAGCGTAAAACAGCACTCCTTGTGGGACATAATCCTCCAAGAATTCCAGGACATGTTGAATGAGATGCTTCATCGTATTATGATGTTGACTCTAGTCTCTGTGTTACAAAACTATCAACCGATAGACGTCATCCTAGAAGTAACTGACTTTCCGCCCAGGACACGAGAACATGTGGAGCAGGCACTCTGCAAGATTCAGTTGCAGCAAGGAAACGGACAGGGCACTCCAACAAGAAACTACGAGTGTCCAAATTTCGTGAGGGTCAGAATATCCTTGTGAAGTGTTTTAGGCTGTCAAATAAATAAAAGCAGATTTGGCACAAATTCTTCTTGGTCTATAGTGGACCAGTGCAGATCTGCAGAATCGCACACGTGAATGTGGTAGAGCTGGAATCCATTAAGATGAAGTTGTCTCTGGAAGGCCATCACACTTATAATGTCAAGGCTTTCTTGAGTAGGAGAAGATGGTATAGATGCAAATTAGGTTACGATTACTTTATTTTAGTTTAGATTTTTGTTTAATAAGAAGTGGGTCTGTCTAGGTGAGTACCTTACACTGATGGCTTGTGTCATCCCAAGATAGCAAGAGTTACTGTGAATGTCTTTCAGCTCAGCTGAATCAAAGTGAGATGCATATATTCATGTTTAATTCTTTTGGGACTGCTGTGTTCAGAAAGAATATGGGAAACTGTGATGCAGACTCAAATGAAGCAAAATTTTTGCTATATATAGTACATATAAGACTTTGCAGAGGTGTGCTGCCCTGTTTTCTGTCTTTTTTTCTGTCTGACAGAATCAGAAAGTTTCATAATTTTACACCAAGTGTGAAGTATTTGTGTTGTTTTTTTGTCCTGAACTTGATCTTCTACTCACTTGTTGTTTACCTTGTGGCAGTTGTTTATGTCACTGTAACTGAGCCACGCAGGAACTGTGAGTTTGTCTTTGCTTTCCCTGGAGTATTAATTGTAACCACACTGTAGACGGGTATTTAATGTGATGTCAACAGTGTAGCGTAGACAGTCCTTCATTGAGTGTCTTGTGAATACCCCTTGTCACAGTATATGTGCGAGGTGATTCATTTGTACAGTGACGAATTACACAGCACCAAATTATTGGGTAAACCAAAGTAGGAATCTTATAAACTGCCCAGGCACGACAGAAGTTTATGTTTTATGTGGACCAACGGTTGTAAACCTGAGAACACCATATTACAATTGTTGTGTGCAGCTTGTATTATGACATTAATGCACAACCATGAGTTGCAGGAAGCAGGAGATGTGTTGAGAATTATACTGAGTAAGACCAAGTACGATATTTACCGCAAAGAAACTGAACGACGACATCTGCCAAACAAACTGAGCTGATCGTCGCCAGTGTAATCTAGCGATGTGGAGTACTTGACATTATGAAAATCCTCATTTGATCATAATAAGTCTTTTTAATCCATAGCAATATTTAGTGTGACTAAGACCACTTGTTCTATGTTTATGTAAGCTCGATAATAAATTACAATTTTTGCTATCATTTTTGTTGTTTGTGTGTGAGATTGTCAACAGGTTGCACTGCTGTTGTACAGCAACATACATCACAGATAACATTTTAATCAAGTTTTTGAGTAGTCTAGTAGAATATGCGCACAGATATGCTGTAATTTTGTAATGTTATCTATTGTCAAGAGCATGTTAGAATATGAAAAACGGTGCTTAGCAGTGGAGTGAATAATTAGTCGTAATCTTGAGAAGTAATCGGTTATGGGTGAAGGGATTTAACTGCATGCATGAACACCGTCACAAGGTAAAAAACAGGATTTGGTAGTCTACTATGAATTCTCTGCACCAAGGAGAATCACACCAACTACACATTGACGCCATCATGTATATATTATAAATAGTTGATGAGTATTCTGTTGATATTCATTTAATTATTAGACATTTAGGAATTCATGATTTGTATGGATATATTCATTGTACTTCTTTTACTGTCACTAATAGATCACTGGTGGCATGTATGAGGTGTACAGACTTGAGCCTAGCACATGATGGCATAGACACATGATGCAACAAATCAGCTTGGTGCAACTGGGGAGGCACGTTGGCAACTACCCAGTGGGCGGCTAGGCCCAGCTGATGGCAGACAGCTGACCATCATTCTGGGCAGCTCCTGGCAGCCCTTGACACAGCAAGAATTCAGAGGTGTGTGGCCTCGAGACACTGTGTAGAAGCAGTTAGGGAGAGCAAGAGTAATGATGTGCATTCCAGGCGCATGGCCCTGGTGTTGGCAAACACTGATCAGAGCAGACAGCATAGCGCTTGGGGCAGCGTAAACACAAAGGGCTTTCCTTGGACATGACTAAGTCTGGAGGAATTCCAGAAGGATTAACTCCACTTTGACAGACCATTTACCATGATCCATTACAGCGACATCTTGCTGTATTAACATCCCACAACCTTTACCGATTCCTTATTCACAGTTGAGTTCCTGAGATTCATTTCTTTTCCCAAGCTGTAACCAAAAGCAGTTCTGCATTGTTAGCGTAGCTAGGGAGGAACGTCACCTCCTATCACCATGAAAACAGAATCGATCAGGACCAACTCATATCAATAATTGGCATTTGGATAGTGACAACATGCCTGTCGTGTTACTTCTTTTCTCTATGTATACCCTGCTCACCATAGAGACACGTTTTGTGAGCTACTCAAGAACAGGATGACCAATTAAAAGGAAATCATCATTGATGTTGTGTCAGAGAACGCTTTACTGGAACCATTACGACTGTCTACCCAGACTGTCATGACTGCCTGTGTTGGCACTGCATTGCCAATAGGTCAATGAGAGTACACCGTCCCATACCATGCTGTCTTTGACAGGAAGAAAGAATGTCCTGTGATGCACACAGCTGACCCTTAATGATGGACACTAGTGCAATGAGATCCTTGTCACTGCCTACGAAGCCTTATACAATATGCCTGCCCAACAACTTCAGCCATAATTCTCCATTCAGTCTGAAGTGATAGTGTCAAGCAAAGTGAAATGAAAGGTTCTTGTGGAGTCGTGTGGCCCTTTCAGTGCTACAGTTGCTAGAATGTGAGGTTGTTAAACGTTCCTCATCTCACTCACATGCAATCGTCATAACTTTGTGCTGTATTTGTCAACTATTTTCTGTGTAACTATTTGTACTATTTCTAGTAATAACTTATTCTTAATTTTAATGTTCTAACACTTTACACTGTTTTAGATTTGCACTTGATGACCACATTTGACACAAATTCTCTTTGTATTTATTTTTTTGACCATGTGGCCACTCATGTCATGCATTTGTTGTAGCTGTCCCCATGTGTATTTAATATTTGCAGTTAACACATACACTATTTCTTATGTTTATCACTACAAAACTAATATGTTTCAATTCAGTGATATCATTTGCTGTCACACATGCTTCTCACATCTAGTTGTTTGCCTATATTTGCAAGATTCACGATTAGCCTTCTGTTTTTACAGTTACTCACTTGTGCATTTACGCTAATTAGTGTCACATTCGATACACATTTCATATTCGATTATTTTCGTGTTCATTAACGTATAGTAGTACAATTTACACCATTATTCATCCTATGTTATTACACATTTCTTCTTATTAGTATTACTTACACATGTCACACGTCACTTGTCACAGATGTTATCACATTTGTCATGAGTGAAGAATTTTGGCAAGAGGAAATTATTGACTGTTTGGGCCTTACATCAAATTAAAGTTCCATTTCTTTGGCTTTCATCAGGGAGACCATTTTTCTGTGGAGTTACAGAGATTCTTCAATACTCTGAATTTTTGGGATAGTTGTTCTCTAGCCTCAGTAAAAGTGTTGGGTTTTTGCCTCACTGAATACTTTCCATTTGTGTTTACTATCGTTTAACTGTGACTGTGTTGCCTGCAGAGACCAAACGGTTCTATAAAATGTCAGCAACGTCCAGCATGGCCATCAGCCCCATATTCAGCAGTAAAGTAAATATATGGATATCTGTTAGGCTCACTGCGCGTGACTGTGTCTTGGATGTTGGTTCATTATGTTTCATCTTTGTCATAGTTGGCAAAGTTGACCCCCTTCCCATTTTCTTTTTTATTCAGATTAATTGTTATGTGAATTATAGTAATGTTCAGATGTTTGCTTGTCCATGCCCCACTATCATGATTTAAGTGAAACATGCCCCAATGCAAAAAATTGCTATGAATGGAATGTTATGAAAGATGGCAAGTTTTTTGGACACACTTTTTCTCCACTGTGCTCATTTACTCAGAGGGACACATGTAACTAGGGTACTTTCATTAGGTTAGGAAATCTCTATGGTCAAAGAAGCTTACAAACAAAGGTGGACAATGGTTGTTGTACTGAGTTCAATAATAGCTAGTTGCATAAAGTAATCAGAGGTGGTTGAACTGAATGCATGTTTTTTTGTACAGTCAGCATTCATCATGCTACTCCAGACAGGTGTAAAATGAATGTGCGCAACGGCAAATAATAAACGCTAAAAATCAAGATTTGGCCCTGTCTGACTATCCCCTGAAGCAGATCTTAGTATCTCTTAATTCCATAAATTACAATCTTAACATAAATGAATAATGAAGGCAACTAATCCTACTAAATGATAAACGTTGTTCCTTCTTATACACTCCTGGAAATGGAAAATAGAACACATTGACACAGGTGTGTCAGACCCACCATACTTGCTCTGGACACTGCGAGAGGGCTGTACAAGCAATGATCACACGCACGGCACAGCGGACACACCAGGAACCGCGGTGTTGGCCGTCGAATGGCGCCAGCTGCGCTGCATTTGTGCACCGCCACCGTCAGTGTCAGCCAGTTTGCCGTGGCATACGGAGCTCCATCGCAGTCTTTAACACTGGTAGCATGCCGCGACAGCGTGGACGTGAACCGTATGTGCAGTTGACGGACTTTGAGCGAGGGCGTATAGTGGGCATGCGGGAGGCCGGGTGGACGTACCGCCGAATTGCTCAACACATGGGGCGTGAGGTCTCCACAGTACATCGATGTGGTCGCCAGTGGTCGGCGGAAGGTGCACGTGCCCGTCGACCTGGGACCGGACCGCAGCGACGCACGGATGCACGCCAAGAGCGTAGGATCATACGCAGTGCCGTAGGGGACCGCACCGCCACTTCCCAGCAAATTAGGGACACTATTGCTCCTGGGGTATCGGCGAGGACCATTCGCAACCGTCTCCATGAAGCTGGGCTACGGTCCCGCACACCGTTAGGCCGTCTTCCGCTCACGCCCCAACATCGTGCAGCCCGCCTCCAGTGGTGTCGCGACAGGTGTGAATGGAGGGACGAATGGAGACGTGTCGTCTTCAGCGATGAGAGTCGCTTCTGCCTTGGTGCCAATGATGGTCGTATGCGTGTTTGGCGCCGTGCAGGTGAGCGCCACAATCAGGACTGCATACGACCGAGGCACACAGGGCCAACACCTGGCATCATGGTGTGGGGAGCGATCTCCTACACTGGCCGTACACCACTGGTGATCGTCGAGGGGACACTGAATAGTGCACGGTACATCCAAACCGTCATCGAACCCATCGTTCTACCATTCCTAGACCGGCAAGGGAACTTGCTGTTCCAACAGGGCAATGCACGTCCGCATGTATCCCGTGCCACCCAACGTGCTCTAGAAGGTGTAAGTCAACTACCCTGGCCAGCAAGATCTCCGGATCTGTCCCCCATTGAGCATGTTTGGGACTGGATGAAACGTCGTCTCACGCGGTCTGCACGTCCAGCACGAACGCTGGTCCAACTGAGGCGCCAGGTGGAAATGGCATGGCAAACGGTTCCACAGGACTACATCCAGCATCTCTACGATCGTCTCCATGGGAGAATAGCAGCCTGCATTGCTGCGAAAGGTGGATATACACTGTACTAGCTTCGACATTGTGCATGCTCTGTTGCCTGTGTCTATGTGCCTGTGGTTCTGTCAGTGTGATCATGTGATGTATCTGACCCCAGGAATGTGTCAATAAAGTTTCCCCTTCCTGGGACAATGAATTCACGGTGTTCTTATTTCAATTTCCAGGAGTGTATATTTATTGTAGGTAAAAGAACATTTAGATTACAAGGTTTACATTTCGTAAGTAGAATTACTAATGAATTACCTAACTCTGCCCCTTACTATGACTGCGCTGTCTAATATCAATAACGCGAAATGACTGACATCATCTACATACCAAACACTGGAAGACACTACTTTCAGAAATGATCTACGGTGGTGTGGAACTTCAGTGTAAATAAACTAACGTGATCACAGCTGATTAGCTTTTATAGCCCTAATAAGACGAAGCAATTTGCGATATCACCGTATGTACTGCGTCCGGTACGTCGAAGTGATGGTTCTCGTACTCGTCTGCGACGATGGAAGAATTCCAGCCACAAATAAACTCTTTCAAACACTAGGAGGGCAGAAGACGGTCCTCTGTCTTATATACTCTAATACTGTCTTCTCCTCTCTGTGTTCTACAGACGAGAAACTTGAACTCCCAACCACAAGGACGGAGTTCAGATAACGTCTCAACATAAGTATAGGCAGAAGAAGTGCTCTCAATTAGTGAACGATGCGTACTCAACGACGACTTACAACCTGGACATGAAGTCCAGAATCGTATAGGTTCGCAACAGCACAGTTCCTAACTGTTCTAACTATAAACTCTACTGAGAGCAAAGTCAGCAAGTCAGTCTGTACCAACAAAAGCTGATATCGAGCGACCGTCTCACACAGGCACTCACAAAGAAAGACCCCATCTCTCCAGTGCTGACTTCCCAGCAAGGCTCGGCTCCCCACATCGTAATTCCGAAAATCGTATTCCCGAAACAACGGAATATTCTCCCTCTCTACAGATTCTTCCGAACGCTGACCAACCATATTTTAGTCTTTTGTCGTCCAGCTCGGAAAGTTTGCGAGGAAAAACCTATACTCATACAACGGTATGCTTCTAAGTAAAAATCCTTGGAAATAACCCAGCCTGCGTGGTTTCCGAGGTACCACTTGTTCGTTCCTCTCACCTGCGTCCAAGATTTTCAGCGTTCGGAAGCATTATCCGGAAATCCTTCAGGTCCCTACTACAATAGCGGCCAGCCATCACCCTATTGTGCACCAGAGCTCTGGTGTCATGATGTCCATCAAGCTAATTCCTGCGTTTAAGCAGGACCAACACCTGTGCGGGCCGTACACCCAGAGCTCGAGTTCTGCCTGTCGTTTCATCTCCACTGGCATCCCAACCTCTACTAGTATAGGCAATCATTTATTACGCCGTTTTTATAATAAAGACACTCCGTCACCTTTCATGCAATAAGCATTAACAATTATTTACAAGGCATATGTAACAATGTCAGTCTCCTTTATATATTCATATCTACGATGTACAACCTATCGCATGATACCCAATTGTGGTTGTAGATCACGGCAAAGTATGTGGATGAGTTCTTGTAAGGTGCGAAATATAGCCACCTTAGAACCACCGCTGCTGGGGCAGAGCTTTTTCTTTTTATTTATTGGGATTTTCCTGTATACAAAGGTTTTTCTCCGA
Organism: Schistocerca serialis cubense; assembly: GCF_023864345.2. Classification (NCBI taxonomy): domain Eukaryota; kingdom Metazoa; phylum Arthropoda; class Insecta; order Orthoptera; family Acrididae; genus Schistocerca; species Schistocerca serialis. The sequence goes on along the minus strand of NC_064644.1, from coordinate 289,989,621 downwards.
CACAACAAATACCAGGAAATTATTATACCTGTTACGATCTTAACTTATCTCCTTGTGATGTCCCACCAAATCCATTTGTACTGCCTGCAGTTTTTTTACATGTTTCAGATTAGTAGTGCTCTCTAGTATCGATTTATATGTGATTCTTCTGGTTCAGTTTATTACATTTCTGCTCCATAAGATTGAGCTGAGCATCCCAGTTGTCTTCCTTCCACTGCTAATTCTTTTATTAATATGAAACCTCTGAGTTTTCCCTCCATCTCTAAAATGGATCCCAAATAACAGGGAGTATCAACCTTCTTAGTTCTCTTTCTCTCTATGTATATATCATCTGGATCATTAGTGAGCTATTCTGTTTTCTGGCAATTGGTCTCCAATCCCATTTTCTGTATTCCATTGCAAACTGATTACATATATAAATTGCCTTCTCCCCACCTTTTGCTATAAGTACTTGATCATCAGAAAATAGTAGGTGATGTAAATAAACTCCATCTTCAATTTCTAGCTCCATCTCATTGTCTTTATAAGAATAAGTCTTAAGACTTATGTCCATATAGATTTTAATTAATGTTGGTAACATGGGACAGCCAACTAACATATCCTTGTTTGTTCTAAATTTCAATGGAAGTGTTATCAGTTTTCACTTGGCATATGTTATCTTTATATATTTCTTGTATTATTTAATTAAAGGAGCCTTTATGTTTTTGTCATATGTAGTGCTCTCCAAAGTAGTTTTCTCACTACAGTATTATTTCCTTTTTCTAAATATATGAAAATTAATCCTATGTTTTTTTTATTTTTTCCCTATGTTTCTATAAGATCTGTCGTAATGTTAAAATTGGTCTATGCATGATCTACCAGTTGTGAAGCCAAATCGTTCTTCTTGGGTTCTAAAATTTACTTCCACCTTATTTATAATTATTTTCCCAAAATTTTTTATTAACGTGTTTATAATACAGTTTCCTCGTTAGCTGTTTATGCTTTTGCCGAATTACGATGGAATGGGGCCCTCTCAATAGCTCTCAATTAAGCCAAGTACCTCTGTTTCCTGCAGAGATCTTCACGATGTTTCCTGTGGATTTTTCTATGAATCACTCTCAGTCAGGCCTGGAAAAACGATTTTGCCTAAGTGGCCGAAATGAGCCAGCACTCAGGGTCGCTGACACTTTGTCGTCAGAATAACTGTTGCGTTTTTTTTTTTGGGTGCGGGGCGGGGGGGGGGGGGGGGTCATGTAGGAACCCAAGCCATGCTGATTCCCATGGGTGCAAAATAACAGTGTTTTGATAGGGTCGCCGGCTGTGACACGTGACACTTGGTAGTGTAGCAGTGGACACTTATTCAATGCTGTGAGTTGTTTTAGTATTAGAGGAATGGATTTTAATAGTCTTCTGGAGGGAGACTGTAGGGTACACAGAGAGATATGCAATTGGCACACATGACCACAAACATTTTAAGTGGTGATTCCTACCTTTTTGGCACATACTCCACCAGGAATGTTTTGGGTGCTTGAGTGAAGTTTGAGGAAGCTTAGATTCAGTTGGAGGACATGAAGGAGGAGGTCGTTTTGGGCTTTCACAGTGAAGGAGAGAGGTCGATTTGGTCTTTCATTGTGAAGGAGGAAGGCCGATTTCGTATGCCACCATAAAGGGATGAGTTCGTTTTTCATGCAGTGGCCGCTGTCGAGGAGAGATTGTTTTTCACTTCGACACCTGGGCGTGAAAGTAGATCCAGATGGGAGAAGGAGGTCCACAGCTCGACCCAAGGCAGAGTCCCATTGGCTCCCCACAGTCAAGATTGCAACCATCATATGGTGAACATATTGCAAGATCGGTATTAGGCATCTCTACAGTGAATATCATCGTTGCAATGTGCTCTTACAGCAGCAGCAGTCACAGTCCGATATAAGAATATTGTGGTAGTTTTCAGTGGCACTGTACAACCACTGTCAATAATATTACCTGCAGAAGATCACGTTAGGTGGTATTAAAATGAGGAGTAATTTGTGCCTCCCCCTCCCTCTCATATATAACTTTGTCACCTGTATACCAGCACAATTCATTTTATGAAACAAGAGTGTGAATGTATTTGATGTGATATGTTGATGTATGTTCCATGTCACTCATTTTTATGCCATGATACTGAATACAATTTGTTGCTCAATTGGCCAGCTTTCCTTTGATCAATTGTTAGTGTCATTAGTATGTGTCTAGAATAATAGGAATAGTCATGGAATAAACACATTATGTTAACTTCAGTTTTACTACACAGCGCCAAGCAATTTGACATTTGCATTTAGATTCTGTTGTGTATAAATTGTGCAGTAATGTAACTGGGAGTTGTTCTGTGTTTTAGGGGTCTTCAGACGCAGAAGTTCATCAGAGATGCCCACATACCTGTCCATGAACAGGACATCTCGTAACTTCTTATTATTTAGAACAATCATTATGACTCATTGCTTCTTTATCTGAAATTGGCTAGCAAAACAAACAAAATCAGCATTAAAATATTTGGTTTTCTTTCACATGATGATTTTCTAGTTTCTGACAGCACAGGATCTGTATCTGATTGATCAGTGCCAGTATCTACATTGCCATTCAATGTCTGCTCAGTGTCAATTTGTGTCAATTCAAGATAAACGACATTTCTATGAAAATCAGCAGGTTGTGTTGGGTCCAATACTTTTTCTGATTTTTTTTCTATGTGTTAGGTACTATTGCTGGCTGAATCTTTTCCATACCATTATCATCAACTGGATTACTGTTTGTGATGCTGTTCCCACAAATGCATTTTGAATTTTCAATTAATGGCACATCACAGGCCTTCACAATTGTCTTTGGTGAATTTGTTTTATTAGATGATATACTTTAGAATCGTTTCAGTATCCAACAAAATATGTTTTTTGAATCTGTCTTCTGACTTTGTTAGTTTATATTTTGATTCATGTACAAATGCTCAACATCCATAGATTCGAAAGTGACTCATATTTACCTCATGACCACTCCATAATTCTTAAGGAGTAACAATTTGAGCAAATTGTTTTGCAGATCGGTTCTTCAGATAAATCACTGTGTTAGCAGCTTCAGCCCAGAACTGTTTGCTTTCTCCTATGGATGACATCAGACTTGCTTTTTTCATTATTGTTGATTCATGTGTTTTGCAACTCTGATTTGTTCTGGTGATTAAGGAATTGTCATTTCATGTCGAATTCCATTCGCCTTAGAGAATAGCTTCAAACGCTGGTAGACAAACTGTTTCTATTATCTGTTCGAAGTATTTTAATTTTTCAACCAGTTTCATTTTCTACCTGCACTTTGAGCTTAACGAAAGTATTGCTGACTTAGTTTGTTGATTTTTATTATGTTACTCTATGAAATTCTTGCTATATCGTCTGTAAAAGTCCACAAACATCAGAATGTAGTAAGGAGATCGTTTGCTCTTCTGTTTGATGTTTTAGGAATAGACTGTGGAGTCTTGAGGGTATTTTTGTTCCGCCATTGCAATGCGTATTTTTTTTCACCAGATGTGTTTTGCTTTATTGAGGTAATGCATTATCAATGGTCTTTAATTAAGTTATTTACATTTATATTTGCTTTAAGATCGAAAAACAGTTCGTTAACAATATGTTGATTTTTACTTACGGTGATTTCCGTTTGTTTTCGCGCTTACATCGGGAAATGCCATTTGATAGCATATCTTTGATATTATTGTTCTTTAGATATTGATATTTGTGATCTAATTCTTAGCTTCCCTGCAACACTATGCACTTTTTACATTTTACAGAGCACACTTCTTCGCACATCACTGTCTTCTGCTTGTTTTTATACTTCAAAGTATGTATTATGGTTTGTGCCTTGTAATATTGCCAACACAACCTTGCCATTAATTTGTCTTTGCCCTATACTTTTTTTAGTTTATTGTATGTGTGTAATTCTATTTGATTGAGTTGCTGTGTATTTACATACTCTATAAGGGTAGGGAAGGAATAATGATACTCTTACAGAGTATATAAATACACAACAAAATAATTAAATAGAATTACACACATAGAATAAACTAAAAAAAGAGTATAACTCAACAACAAATTAGTGACAAGATTACGTTGGCTACAGTACAAAACATAAACCACAATACATACATAGAAGTTTATTTGTTTGTTTACTGTCCATATAAAAATCAGTTTTTGGACATTGTCACAGATTTTAGTTCACATATACAATGGTTTAGTTAACATACATAAGTGCACATGTTAACGCAAATAGTGAAGGTCAGACATTATCATCCCTAAAAGGGTGTTGCAAAAACAAACTTCTACTATACACACTGTTTTTACACAAAGACTTGGAATAAAATTGTATACATTAATATAGTGTGTGAAGATCAGAAATTATCATTTTTATGTTGCAAAAACAAACTTATGCTATATACACTGTTTTACAAAGGGAAGTTACAACTTGAAATCTTCTACTGAATAACAGCTTCCTCTATAAATAAATGTTTAATTTTTTTCTTTAAAATGTTTAAATTAGCTGTCTTGAGATCAGATAGAAGTCTGTTATAAGAAATGGTTCCTATTGTATGTGGACTATGGTCCGCAGCCACTGTTTTTTACTTGTAATTCTGTGTGCATTACTGTTTGTTACATTCTGTTCTGGATTTTGTTTCACAAACATTATTGCCTGTAGGACGTACAAGAATAGATGGTTAGTATTTTAAATTTTCTGAAGCTTTCTCTGCAAGGCTCTCTCCTGTTTACTTTTTCTACCACTCCCACTGCCTTTTTTGTGGTCTGAAGAGCCTATCTGTATAGACAGTTAGTGCGCAACCTCATATCTCAATACCATACTGAAGATGTGGATGTATTACTCTGAAACACATTTGTCTGAAGTTATCATGCTCCAGGAAGGCCGAGACCCTTTGCAGTAAATATATAATTGTACTGATTTTCTTACAAATATGGTCTATATGTTTCCAGAATGAGATTTTCACTCTGCAGTGGAGTGTGCACAGATATGAAACTTCCTGGCAGATTAAAACTGTGTGCCAGACCAAGACTCGAAATCGGGACCTTTGCCTTTTGAGGGCAAGTGCTCTACCAACTGAGCTACCCAAGCACAGCTCACACCCCATCCTCACAGCTTCACTTCTGCCAGTACCTCGTCTCCTACCAATTGGAAGGTAGGAGTCGAGGTACTGGCAGAAGTGAAGCTGTGAGGATGGGGTGTGAGTTGTGCTTGGGTAGCTCAGTTGGTCGAGGTACTGGCAGAAGTGAAGCTGTGAGGACAGGGTGTGAGTTGTGCTTGGGTAGCTCAGTTGGTAGAGCACTTGCCCACGAAAGGCAAAGGTAGTTTTAATCTGCCAGGAAGTTTCATGGTCTATATGTTATTTTATGAGAGGTGTTCATCAACCAAAAATTTGTGTTTGTTTGTATAGCTAAGAGCCAATGGAGGTGCAGATGGAGTTCTACTTATGTTCTGGCTATAGCTAAGTATAAAATGCATTGTTACTGTCTTCTCTTTATTTACGAGTACCTTACTTGTAGTAAGATAAATTGACAGAAAATTATAATTAATTTCACTACTGTCTGTAGTAGTTTGAGTATCATGACTCCAATCGACTAAAGATGTGTCATCAGCATAATTTACAGCCTTGCAGTTTTCGTGTTCAGTTAAATCATTTATGTACACAAGAAATAGAAAAGGCCCCAATATACTTCCTTGGGGTCCACAACATTGAAGTTTCATATGGGTTGATTTCGTTGTTACCACTATTCATACTGTTTATAAGTTACTCGACATACTGTTTCATGTCTTTCAAATAGGAGGTAAATAGTTGTAAGGCTACCCCTGTCATCCCATATGCTTCTAATTTATTCCCAGTATCAAAAGTATTACTCATATCCAGGATGGTGCCTGTTATCTTGTCTCCTTCATTGCTACTGCTGTTACAGTACATCTTCCTATTCTAAAACCATGTTGTACATTGTTAAATAGGTTATCTTTTATGAAATATGCCTCAAATTTGTTGTAATATTACTTTCTCTCATAACTTCCCAAGCTCTGGAATAAATGATTTTGGCCTGTACTGTTTCATGTCAGAACAAAAAAAAACAGAAAACAGTGGTGTGTGAAGAAGTGTGATGTGTACAACACAAAAAATGCATAGTGCTGCAGAGCAACTAAAAATTAGACCACAAATATCAGTGTTTAAAGAAGGAAAACACTAACAATATGGTAGGAGACGGCATTCCCGATGTAGGTGAGAATTCAAGCGGAAATCATCATAAGTAAAAGCCAACATGTTGTTAACGAACTGTTTTTCGGTCTTTAAGCAAATCGAAATATAAATAACTTCATTTCAGACCACTGACCGCTGACTACTGACACTCAATAAAACGAAACGTGTCTGGTGAAAAAAAAGCCCTCTTTCTTGTAGTTGCAGCGACAGAACGAAAATATCCTCAACCAATTATAAAACAACTACAGAGAATATGGCAACAAAAATGAAGAAATGATTGTCTAGTCTGTTTATACAAGAAATACATGGATTTAAATTGATCTCCGTCCAGTTCAGTCCATCAGTCATATTTCCTTTTAATAAATACATGCTTACCCAGTTCAAATGCTCCAATCTTCGCTGCCACAGATTATAACTTCGTGTAAAATGTTCTGAAATTACAATCAAGAACAGCTACCAGCATAAGTAACTTAGAAGTAGAGTTCCTCAGTGTAGTGAAGCATCTTAAATCACTTAATGAAGGGTCCTTCAGATTGTACACCAGTTAGATTCCTTTCAGAGTATGCTGATACAATAGCCCCATACTTAGCAGTTATATACAACCGCTTGCTCAATGGTAGATCTACTTCTAAGGATTGGAAAGTTACACAGGTCACACCAGAAGCCAAGAAAGGAGAGAAGAGTAATCTGCTGAAATACAGACCCATATCACTGACGTCAATTTGTAGTAGGATTTTGGAACATATACTGTGTTCAGTCATTATGAATTACCTCAAAGAAAACAATATATTGACAAATAGCCAGTGTAGATTCAGGAAGTATCGTTTCTTTAAAACGTAGCTGGCTCTTTGTCCACACAAAGTAATGAATACCATTCACAAGGAATCTCAAATTGTTTTCTTGATTCCATATTTCTAAATCTGCAGATGGTTTAGACACCACTCGTCATAAGAGAATTTTAACGAAACTGTGTATATACAGAGTATAGGATTAGATTAGTGATTTCCTGTCAGGAAGGTCTCATTTAGTAACAATTGATAGAAAGTCATCAAGCAAAACAGAAATGATATTTTAAAGTGCAGTGTTTGCAGATGATGCTGTCATTTCTCTTCTTGTAAAATCATCACAGGATCAAAACCAATTGCAAAAGGATTTAGACACGATATCTGCATGGTGCAAAAAGTGGCGACTGACTCTAAACAATAAAAATCTGAAGTCACCTAGACAACAACTAAAAGGAATCCGCTAAATTTCGGTTACACAATAATATCACATAAATATAAATGCTGTCAGTTCAATCAAATACTTAGTGACTGCAGTTACTAATAATTTAAATTGGCACAAACAAATAGATAACGCTGTGGGAAAGTGTACAATTAGAAGATGCAACAGACCCACTAAGAAGACTGCCTAGCTGTGCTTATCTACCCTTTTCTGGAGATATTGGTGTATGGTATTGGACCCACAACAGGTAGGATTGACAGAGGACATCGAAAAATTGCACAAAAGGGCACCTTGTCTTGTATTATTGCAAAACAGGGGAGAGAGTATCACAGATATGACATGTGAGTTGAAAGTGGCAATCAGTAAAGTAAAGATGTTAATTATGCAGCAACACATTCCCATGAAAATTTGATCACCAACATTCTCCTCCAGATTCGAAAATATTTTGTCTTGCCCACATATATAGGCAGAAATGATCATCCTTGCTATATAACAAAAATAAGAGTATACACAGACAGACTTTAGTGTTCATCTTTCCCATGTGCTGTTCAAGAGGGGGAAAGTAGGGAAATAGCTTGAAAATTGTTGAGTGAACCCTCTGCCAGGCAATTAACTGTGAATTGCAGCTTGATCAAGTAGATGTGGATGTTAATGTACCTGATACATGTCATGAATTTGTGCTGCAGTTGCTATTGGAGGTCCAAAGGATCATTATTAAATCATTTTCGTTGTATATGTCATGCTGTACATCAACAAGTAATGTGCAAAATCCATGTCTTGTTGTTTGACTGACTGACAATAAGATGTATCTGACCCCTGGAACTTATGTAGCATCGTTCATAGTTATATCTGTATTCTTATCATCAGTGGTAACTTCTAGATAAATGTTGCTTAAGTAACCTGTTCCATTACTGATCAGACTGATCAGGTAATGCAATAATATGATGGTGATTGCATATGCCTAATGGACTTGATCTTGGATGAGGCTGATTAGTGGAGGGAAGAGTACAAGTCGTTCTAAAGAACAACCTATTCTACTCCTGCATTTTGTACTTATTTGCATTTTGTTTGGTACTTAAAGCAGTGCCAACACTCACACGTGATACGAAACGAAAAGGGCTACAACATGACTCAAAGAGTTCACAACAAAGTTAATTGAAATAATACAGAAATCCCCCCCCCCCCCCCCATGAACCATGGACCTTGCAGTTGATGGGGAGGCTTGCGTGCCTCAGCGATACAGATAGCCGTACCTTAGGTGCAACCACAACGGACGGGTATCTGTTGAGAGGCCAGACAAACGTGTGGTTCCTGAAGAGGGGCAGCAGACTTTTCAGTAGTTGCAGGGGCAACAGTCTGGATGATTGACTGATCTGGCCTTGTAACACAAACCAAAACGGTCTTGCTGTGCTGGTACTGCGAATGGCTGAAAGCAAGGGGAAACTACAGCCGAAATTTTTCCCGAGGGCATGCAGCTTTACTGTATGGTTAAATGATGATGGCGTCCTCTTGGGTAAAATATTCCGGAGGTAAAATAGTCCCCCATTCGGATCTCCAGGCGTTATCATGAGAAAGAAAACTGGCGTTCTACAGATCGGAACATGGAATGTCAGATGCCTTAATCGGGCAGGTAGGTTAGAAAATTTAAAAAGGGAAATGGATAGGTTAAAGTTAGATATAGTGGGAATTAGTGAAGTTCGGTGGCAGGAGGAACAAGACTTTTGGTCAGGCGAATACAGGGTTATAAATACAAAATCAAATAGGGGTAATGCAGGAGTAGGTTTAACAATGAATAAAAAAGTAGGAATGCGGGTAAGCTACTACAAACAGCATAGTGAACGCATTATTGCCGCCAAGATAGACACGAAGCCCACGCCTACTACAGTAGTACAAGTTTATATGCCAACTAGCTCTGCAGATGACGAAGAAATTGAAGAAATGTATGATGAGATAAAAGAAATTATTCAGATAGTGAAGCGAGACGAAAATTTAATAGTCATGGGTGACTGGAATTCGGTAGTAGGAAAAGGGACAGAAGGGAACGTAGTAGGTGAATATGGGCTGGGGGGAAGAAATGAAAGAGGAAGCCACCTGGTAGAATTTTGCACAGAGCACAACTTAATCATAGCTAACACTTGGTTCAAGAATCATAAAAGAACGTTGTATACATGGAAGAATCCTGGAGATACTGACAGGTTTCAGATAGATTATATAATGGTAAGACAGAGATTTAGGAACCAGGTTTTAAATTGTAAGACACTTCCAGGGGCAGATGTGGTCTCTGACCACAATCTATTGGTTATAATCTGCAGATTAAAACTGAAGAAACTGTAAAAAGGTGGGAATTTAAGAAGGTGGGACCTGGATAATCTGACTAAACCAGAGGTTGTACAGAGTTTCAGGGAGAGCATAAGGGAACAATTGACAGGAATGGGGGAAAGAAATACAGTAGATGTAGACTGGGTAGCTTTGAGGGATGAAGTAGTGAAGGCAGCAGAGAATAAAGTAGGTAAAAAGACGAGTGTTACTAGAAATCCTTGGGTAACAGAAGAACTATTGAACTTAATTAATGAAAGGAGAAAATATAAAAATGCAGTAAGTGAAGCAGGCAAAAAGGAATACAAACGTCTCAAAAATGAGATTGACAGGAAGTGCAAAATGGCTAAGCAGGGATGGCTAGAGGACAAATGTAAGGATGTAGAGACTTATCTCACTAGGGGTAAGATAGATACTGCCTACAGGAAAATTAAAGAGGCCTTTGGAGAAAAGAGAACAACTTGTATGAATATCAAGAGCTCAGATGGAAACCCAGTTCTAAGCAAAGAAGGGAAAGCAGAAAGGTGGAAGGAGTGTATAGAGGGTCTATACAAGGGCGATATACTTGAGGACAATATTATGGAAATGGAAGAGGATGTAGATGAAGATGAAATGGGAGATAGGATACTGCGTGAAGAGTTTGACAGAGCACTGAAAGACCTGAGTCGAAACAAGGCCCCGGGAGTAGATAACATTCCATTAGAAGTACTGACAACCTTGGGAAAGCCAGTCCTGACAAAACTCTACCATCTGGTGAGCAAGATATATGAGACAGGCGAAATTCCCTTAGACTTCAAGAAGAATATAATAATTCCAATCCCAAAGAAAGCAGGTGTTGACAGATGCGAAAATTATCGAACTATCAGTTTAATAAGTCACGGCTGCAAAGTACTAACGCGAATTCTTTACAGACGAATGGAAAAACTAGTTGAAACTGACCTCGGGGAAAATCAGTTTGGATTCCGTAGAAATATTGGAACACGTGAGGCAATACTGATCCTACGACCTATCTTAGAAGCTAGATTAAGGAAAGGCAAACCTACGTTTCTAGCAGTTGTACGAAATAATTCGAAAGTTATCCGATGATTACGAATTCTTTGACATCAGCTGTATTAGATATAGGTGTACTACTCATTAGTGACGTATAACGGGAGTAGGGTGGTAACAACATTGGTCTGGACTCCTCGTAGTCTCATTCTCCCTGGCGCGGGAATCTGGTTACTCGTAACGATGTTGACGAGCATTAGGTATTACATATAATAAACTGTGGCATAAGGATATAGACAATGTGATATGTGGAGGTTTGGGTCAGTCCGGGGAACGCGCATGGGTAGCTGAAATGGTGACAGCGATCACTCACGATAAGTGGGAAATCCACGTTCAAGTTCCAGTCATGTCACTAATAGTATATCTGCACCTAATGCAACTGATCTCACAGAATTCGCAATTTATTTCGTAAGGCTGTGGATCGGCAATAAAGACTTTTCTTTCGGACATGCAAGCAAGGCTCACTCCCATTTTTCAGCTACATCGTATCGCTCGCATCCTTCTCGCTTGCCATTTAAAGGACGATCCACACTGAACGTCAACGCAACGAACAGAAGGCAACAAAAACTAAGTCCCGATGGAACCTTCACTAAGTGTGACGAAAACAAAAGCAAACAATAAAATAATGATTTAGAAGCCCCAAAGTTTGCTATTTCAACATGAGTGAACGGGGCGATGGCACTCTGCTGGACGAAAGTCGAAGCCAACACTTCCTAGCAGATAATTGTTGAAGTGCCCTCCCGTTCAGCCTGTGTGAATTCCGGTATTTGAAATGCATTGGGCTATGTTTTGGCGTTGGGTTGCCGTCAGGGCCAACGAGATGAAGCGGTTGCCTTTCCGTGAAGTCATGAGTGAACCGACCCCCATTCATTCTCTATTTGGTATATTTAAGAGCAGTCACTACATTGATATATTATCAGATTTCGCTTCAAGTTTACCTAATACATCCGCAGAGTTTCAAAGTTTATAGAATTTATAACAATGTTGTCAAATACCGTGCCACGAAACCGCATCAATTCACTGTCTAGACAGTACACTGTGATGTTTGTAATTTATGACATGACGATGGCTGCCCTGAAACGCCAGTAATTTGTTTTCGTCAAAGTGCTGTAGGTTGCCATACTAGTAAGTCCCGGCAGTAGATACGAAAGTTATTGATGCGTTTTGGAAATCAGTTTGTTAGTGTTTATATGTGAGTATTGTGAAACACCGATACTGTGGAACATTTCGTCCTCGAAATTTATAATGAAAGTCGCTGATTGTGTACGGCGTGAAGATTGGATGGTAATGGAAACAGCCAGAGTATGTTCTACAGAAAGTAGTGGTGATTTCGTTTTTGCTTAGATGTTGTTATGGAATTTGCAGGGATATGATCAACAGAAACAGTCTCCAGGCTGCCTGTGAAGCTGCAGCCCGTGTAAACGCTGTTCTATTTGCGAAAGGGAAACTGAAACAAGCGGCGCCACAGTTGCCTAAGGTAACGCGTTCTGTAACTGCATAGATCATTGTTGTAATACCCACAAAAGGTTGCTGAATGCTGCCAGAACTGTACGCACATAGTTGACGAGTTGCTGCTACATTCAGTATCGCTTCTTACAGCGATGCGAATTGTGTTACAAGGGTACAGAATCGAAAAAAGAATTTGAAAGCTTCAGGTGCCCGCAGTCATGGATCTAAGTAACTCTTAGCCCTGTTCACTAGTAAATTTCCCGTCTTGGTCTTGTTATCGGTGGATTTCACACTAACTTTGATGGTTAAGAAAGTATTAGGCTTAGGCCTACATCTGATTTCATAGTAGTAAACCTGCTAGAAGTCATTTCGGAGTTATTAATGAGTGAATTATGTGAAATAATTGTAATGCGTTTTTTTGTGAAGTGTCTAAGGTGAGACTTTCACAGTTAAAACTGTCACCTGTCACCTGAGTTGCATTTTTATGGGTTCATGGTGACTTGTTGATGGAATGATAATGACTTGTTTTAGTAATTTTCAGGAAAAATTGTGAAAAAATTCCGCAGTAATACATCTTGGGAGGACAGTAAATGTAAGCTCTCTGGAGCATTGACTCGGAGAATGAGAGCTAAATGGCCATATTTACCTTTCAAATCTGTGTTGTGTTGTCAGCGACAGTTTACGAGGTTGAAAAAGCTAAGCCGCACTTTCTATTCTTTCTATGATAACAGACGTTCCATCTCTATCTGTTGGACTTTCAACAGGGATAGTTCCATAGATTATTAATTTCCTAATGGCATGCCCAATTGATTTCATAATGCCATGACTGACTCTATCATTTTGATTGGAAGAGTTTATCTGTCTCTCCTGACACTATTAATCAATCACTAAACACACCAGGTGTAGAACAGTAGAGCACTGTATGAAAAGGACTTCAGGATGTGATATGTGTAATTTTTGGGGAAACACATCATCAAGCGATTGTGGCCAGCTTTTTTAAATTGATGTATCTCAGATGCATGTATTACATGTTAATCAGTTGGGACGTTGTTATTATGCCCTCAGCAGTTTTTTACATGTTTTAATACCCACTTAACAGCTCAGTATTAGAATGATATTCCAGAATCTTTGAAGTCAGTCCCGATTTTTTTTCCCAGTAGTTTCTTGGTAGCATGTGAATGGTTCAGCTTTACTAGATCGCAGCAGTATTAATTAAAATTGCTTGAAAGTACCAGTCAGTGAGCCCATAAGTGAACAGTGACCTCTACATCTTCATCTATACTCGGCAAACCCCCATGAGGTGCATGACAGAGGGTAACCTCATATCAACACTTAGTGTAACTACAGAATGAAGGTTTTTGACATTCACAAGTTGGCTGAGCTGTAAACATTTTTGTGTTGTCTCAGCCATTTTTGTGTTGTCTCAGCCATTTTTGCCTTGCAACTGATGTATCAGCGTGGTCATATGAATGTAACACTGTATGGTGTTTGTCAGAGAAGCAGAGTATATTAAAAAGGGAAATTCATTCCAATTTTGTTGATGCGCTGTACAAGTGTCTACTATTTTTACCCACGCCACTGTCAATGACATTTTTCTTTACAATCTTTGGCTTACATTCTTTAATTTTCTGATTGCATCTGATATTGTCTTATTATTTCACATTATTCATTCAGTTATACTGGTTGCATTAGTTCCTGGCAGACATCTTGCTACTGTGGGATTGGAATGCCGTGTGTGTCAATCCATAAACAGTTACCACTCTCAATGGGATACATGTTCCATCTGAACTAACAATGTCCGTTCAATCTGGATGGTTTTAGGTAGCCCTACTATTGATAGATTTTTGATTTTTGGCCTTTTAAAATTAAGGATAGAAGCAAAGGCTTGGAGAGTATTCCTGGAAGTTTTGATTAGAATAATGATACAGAGCTGTTCCTTTGACTTGTCTTTTAGAAGTAAGGAGGGAGGGATTCTTGCCGAAGGGTGAGATGTAAAAAAATATGACATTCGGATTTGCTTTATGGATTGAAATTGGACTGAGACTCGAGCCCAGTACATTCTGGGTTTGTGCCCTTGTCTGGTACACAGTTTTAATCCCCCAGGAATTTCAGATCACTGCACACTTTGCTACAAAATGAAAAAAAAAAATCATTTAGAAGAATAATTTGGCCGATTCTGATCGGCAGAATTAGGTACCAACCAATAGGAGAATTTTGATTTTGTTCATTAAGTGCTTTTTTTTTTTTCATTATGTGAATTGTAATATGTAAGACTTGCCAATGACTGCATCATGTGCTGGTAACAGAGAACTGTAGTTTTTGATTCCAGACTGTTTTTGAAACATAAAAAAAAAGATGACGTTTAACTAAGTTTGCAAAACTGGTTGTTAATTCATTTTGTTGTCAGTGTGAAACTTTTGAAGGCTGCCGCATGGTTTTCTCAATAATTTACTCACATTTGGTGTATCGTTAAAGTAAACATAGGAATGAGATCATAAAAGCATAACGGGCATGCATATGTAAACAGAACAGTGTAGTTGATGCCTAAATTCCTCAGTATTTTATAGCTGTTTGCATACTGCAGAAAGAGACCATGTATAATGTGTGCGGCAAAGAACATTTTGTTGTTATAGGCCTATACAAAATTTGACAAAAATCAAATGTCAAGGAATGAATGTTAGTTAAGGAATGTTAGATTTCTTACATTTAAATTTTCGGTAGTTTCATAAGTAGTATGTAACCGGTGAAAAAGTCTTATATTAGTATTACTTATGCTGTTGTCACTGCTTTCTTGCCTTTCTTTTTTGCATGAAGTTTGAAACCTAAATACAATGATACGGACATGGCGTGTATCAATTACACTATACAGGGTGAACTAGAACTCCACTAACAAACTTTCAAAGATACCTTTTGAATATTTTAATGTTAGGAACCCACAGTTCTTGGCAGCTCTTTGTAGAGTTACTGCATCTCATGTGATATCAGTTAGCAGTTAGTTTTGTATCTATATTTCACTGAAAATAATGCTCAACAGTGCAAAAGTTGACAGTATCACTACGGACAGGTTTACTGGTGAAGAGTTGGCCAATATGTACCTCATTGCATGCAGTGGAAGATTGGCACAATGCTGAGCTTTTACTGCACCAACAGCAACCACTTCACAGAGTACTTTGTCATCTGTCAGAAGATTGTTGCACTCTTTGTCAAAATACAATAATATTACTACACACTCAGTACATAATACACTGCTTGAAAAAAAATTAGTTCACCCTTTTAGAGGTTTCCGATTCACTCAAGATTTATTGTTGCAACAGTGCATAAGGAGTAATGCAGACACTGACTCAGGCAACCAGTTGATCATACAGATGGCAAGTACTGTCCTGGAATACATTATTCTGTACCTACTTGATCTGTTTATGTTGTTTTGTAAGAATTGTTAGTTGATGAGTCACTTCTCATCCCATTGTATACTATATGTGCTCAATTGGAGACAAGTCCAGAGATCATGCTGGCTACAGAGGTTCCTGCACATTTTGCAAAGCATGTCGAGTTTCATGGACAGTGTGTGGATGAGCATTATCCAGTTGGAACAACACATTTCTTTCAGGTTGCAGTGGCAAAAGAATGGGCTTAACAACATTCTGCATGTTCTAAGTGCTGGTTAGCATCCCGTCCAGAAACATGAAAGGTTACCACACCCCAGACCTTAAGGCCCAGGATGGTGCTAATGTGTATTGGATGAATGCACTTGACACAGCTCACCAGTCTATGTCGTACATGCAAACAATCATCTCTTGCATTCAGGCAGAAACTGCTTTCATTGCTGAAGACCATGGCATGCCAGTCCATCTTCCAAGTGATCCTCTGAAGGCTCCAGTCGAGCCATGCACATCAATGTGTGGCTTTTAGCTAACAAGTGGTGCGCAACAGTTCATGTTGACATGTCTGAGCTAACAAGCCATCTTATGTGTGCCATAGTAGATGTACAATCTGCCACTGCTGCCCTTATAATACGATGATCCTGCCACACGTCTGTGCTGTGTGGACGTCTGATCTACGGGTGTGAGAATGTTCACGTGACCACCGATACCAGCATTGTTACACAACTGGCGCAGCATGTCTAACTTGTGTGACAATTCTCTGAAAGGACCATCCTGCCACTCAGAAGGCCACAGTGTGACCCTTTCAAACTTGCTCATTTGGCTGTACAGTGTGTATGGTGAGAGAAGAGCTCTGACAGTTGATGTGGCCGTGGCACGTCACATCATGAGCTTTTGTTTATGTTACTGTAGTAATGCCCCAGTATTGCCATAGTGCTGGGTGACCACTACTGACTTGCTGTCCATCTGTGTCAAATACTGGCAACTGCGCAGCCATCTGTCCGAGCTCTTCTCTCGTCGTACGGAGTATAGGAATCCTGAGTGGGTCTCTTTGGCATGGATGATTGCTTGCCTCACATGTTTGCACCCCACTACTGAGCCTTCTGGTTGTGAGCATTGTCTATTAAAGGGTAGAGACAGATGGCATTCTGATAGATATACTGCCAGGCCATATGTTGACAGACAATGCTGAAACCATTATCAGTACATCCAGGTGGCATATGCTGTCATCGGATCAAAATCGACAGTTACTTTCCAGGTGTACTAATTTCTTTCTGGCAGTGTGTATTGTGATTCTGCCTGTGTATTAAATGAGCATTTATGAAAAAAGTTTAAAAAGAAAACTTTTAATGTGATCACTTAATAAACCTTGTTGCCTGAGAAGCTTGATTTCTGTACTAGTAAATGGTTTGCTTCAGGTAATTTCTCATATATTTTGTTAAGAAACGCTACTCTGAAATTCTGATTTGTTCCCTGAAGCTTTGATTTTTCTTTGTAAAAAGATATTATCTGGTATAATACTGGTTACCTATTTCTATTGTTGAGAATTCAATACAATCAGTTTTTAAGCTACTTACTACAATAAGAGTAGCTATTGGAGCTTGCTGCTATACCAGGAGCAATTAAATGCCTCTCTGTTGCTGTTAGTAAATGCAGAGGATGAAAACTTGATTTTATCCTTCTCTGTGGTTCTCTCCGTGTTCCTTGCAACAATCGTCCACCACATCATAGGGACTCAAGATCTGCAACTTGCTGTAAATGTTCAGTAATGTAAAATTGTGCTTTTCACAAAACAAAACAAAAAAAATGTAGTATCAATGAGTCATATTTGGAATCTATCAGCTCGTACAGATACCTTGCTGTAACAATATGAAATGGAACAATCACGTAGTCTTAGTTGTAGGTCAAGCAAGTGACAGACTGCAGTTAAGTGGTAAAGTATTAGAGAAAAAGAGCCACACTACAAAGGAGATCGCATGCTAAACACTCTTGTGACCCATCCTAGAATGTTGATGATGTGCGAGACCTGTACCGAAAAGGACTAACGGGGGACATCGAATAGATACAAAGGAGGACAGCTTGAAAGATCAGAGGTTTGTTTGACCTGTGGGATGGTGGCATGAAGATCTTGAAAGAAATAAACTGGCAGACACGTAAAAGTAGGGACAAGCTATCCTGTGAAAACCTTTTTAGAAAGTTTGTGTGTCCAACTTTGATTGGTGGATCCAGGAATACACTGCAAACCCTACATATCACTCCCATAGGGATTGCAAAGACAGGATTAGTCTAATTACAGTGCTTGTAGAGGTGTTTAAGCAAATCATTTCTTGCGCACTCCGTATATGAATGGAACAGGAAAAGCCTAATAATTGTTATTTGGGGACGCACCCTCTGCCGTGCATTTCACAGTGATATGTAGAGTATGGATATAGATTTAAAAGAAGGTCTGTTCACCCAGAGGGTTTCTGGGTGAAACTATTATTATGTTTATGAATTTTTATCACTTTTCTGTAAAAATGGGTGTGGTAGTCCTCCACAGGGAGAACCTGACTGTCAGTGAATTTTATAATGTGGTTGGCTCCCAGAAGCAACCTGCTCTTATTGCATAACACTCTGTATGCTGTCACGAGACTTGGGTTGGTGAACCAGGCCTGGATTGAATCCGCATGGTGGATTAATGATTGTGGACTGGCATACCGGCCAGCCTGATAGTTTTTAGGCAGTTTCCCATGTTCCTTAAGGCAAATGATGTACTGGTCTCCATATTCTGCCACAGAGTATGAAGGCTACCCAAAACACAATAATATCCTGAAGATGAAATTAATATCCACAATCAACGTAAATCTGCCATCCACAATTGACTGTACCTCAGCACAAATATTAAATAGCAAAAGTGGAATTACACTCTTGTTGGCAACAGAAATAAAAGACAAAATTTTTGGTATTTCCTTCATTAGAAATACCCCTGCAGAAATCCTAATGACGTACAGATATGGCATAAAAATGAAATACTTCACATACACAATAAACTCTACCAAAGTAATGACTGTTTCTTTATACAAAAATGTCAAAGTAATAAATCACACTAATGCTACATGAAAACAGCTCTCTCTCTCTCTCTCTCTCTCTCTCTCTCTCTCTCGTGCACACACACACACACACACACACACACACACACACGCACACACACCAGCGGCAAAATGCCCCTCTCTGAGCTCAGCAATGATGAATCTGCTCATGTTTATTAAAAGATTGATTGATTAGTGGGGTAACAGCTGCCTCATTTTATGTTTCTTGGCACTTAAAAATTTTCCCAAAAATTTTGCTGTGTAAATGTATTCATACGCTTTTTAACATGTGACTCACCCCTCACTCCCACAAGCTCCCCTAACTGTAACTTACTCACAGCCACTATTCCATCACTGTAAGTTGCTTATACCCATATATATAATTAAACAAAATTGATTGTACTGTGGACACATTTTTATTTTTATGAATGTTTTGCAGCAAATAAATTGTTTTCCACTTTTGAGCCAGTGGTGTCGTGAACATATGTCTGGTGTCCTTGGGTACATTCATCTTCTTCCGCCATAAGTATTTATCTCTTGACCGTGTATATAACAGTCCTTAATCGGGCTGCTTCTTCCGATGCAGGCTGCTTGTTGACCTGACATTGAGTTGATGTGCTGAAGAAAAGAAAACTTTCGTGGTTTTGCACAAAAATGAATTTTTAGACTTGATATTTTCGTAGGATTATTATTCAGACAGCACATTGATTCACAAGAAAAACGTCTTCTCTCCACCAGAACTAAAGACAGAGTCTCTATTAATTGACAAAAAATTGAACGAGGTTTCCCTCATTTGTTACCACCTTCTGTCACACTAAAATACATCTTTTGCTGACGTTTACAGTGGTCGGACTAATGTTTTTTGTCAATACGTTCCTTACGTACCAGTACACCATCCACTCCTACTTGCTGATTCTGATTCACTCATTTAGCCCAGTTCATTGTCATTGTTTCTTTGTGTCTCAGTCATGTCTCTTGTCTCACAGCCAAAGTCTCCATTGTTCTGTCCTCCTCCTCCTCCTACAACTACTACTATTATGGTCTCTCTATCTAATTCAGTTCTTTCCATAGCTGCTGTCTCTTTTCACTGTCACTATCTCTCTCTATCTTGTTCTCACTTTCATAGACTTTGTGTCTCATTATCACTCTCTCTCTCTCTCTCTCTCTCTCTCTCTCTCTCTCTCTCTCTCTCTCCCCCCCCCCCCCTCCCCCCCACTTGCATTTTCTTCTGTTTTTTGTTCCTTTTTTCTCACTGGCCTTGTGTCCTTCACTCTTTTCCTTGCACTGTTCTATTACTGTCAGCTATGTTCCACTGCCACTTTTTCCTTCTGTTTCTCTCATACTGTCTCTCTCTCTCATTCACTCTTTCTATAACACAACCACTGTCTATTATCTTCTAGTATTTATTACTTTTCTGTCTCTTTTCCTCTGCCACTGCCTCCTCCTCTCTCAGCATAAAAAGTGCAAATGAGTTCACATGCCAAAATTTTTGCAAACATTTTAAAAGGTGCTGAGGAAAGTAAAATGAGGCTGCTGGTACCCCACTTTTCAGTTATAGTCTTTTAAATAAAAGTATTGGCCTTTGTTGTGCTCCGATTGGAGCATTTTTCCTCTGGTTCCCTTCTTTTCCTGCAATAGCAGGGCAGTCATTCGTGTGAAAAGAACTTCATCCATCAGTAAAATTTTGGTAGTTTACTTACGTAAAATTGAAATAATGCAATACTAGTTTTAAAGCCCAAAATGGATTTTAAGTGCATAACAGTTTTGCGTGTGCTTCAGTTCTACATGGGGTTTCCAGAACCCTTCTGATGATAACAGAGACACTTTACAGCATATTTCTTGTTGCTACATCATTTTATAAACTATGTTTTTGCCTTGCACCACATTTTACATGTGTATTTTACATGTAGACGTGGGGTAACTGTGAACCTATGTATCTCAGAAACAGATAAAGATGTCAAGAAAAATTTTCAAGATAGGGACATTAGGAATGTGTTGTAAAAATTTCAACTGTATGATGTGGATAACCATATTGGAATCCGTGGCTCAGTTTTATTACCCAAAAACCATGTTGGTTTTTATTGGTTTCTAAGGAACCATGAACTACATGGTGCCTCCATGAGCTCTTTAAGGCACACCATAGACTACATCTAACACAAAAAGAACCAACTGATTTGCTCCAGTTGTCTAAGCTGGAAGAAGTGTGTTATTTTCAAACTTTGTCCCTGTACTGTATCACAGTTACAGTAAGATGATTCTTTCATAGGGTGCACAAGGGCTATCCAGTATACTTGACTCTACCTTGCTATCATCAATAGCACTGGAAGTATGACCCCTGGAAAAATCCCGTTTTTATGCACAGTGTGTTATAACGTATTAGGCAGCAAATGCTGTCGCATGTGTGCCAATTATTACAGTTCAGAAATTCTTCTATGAAGTTGAAGGAGTTCTCAAGAAGATATGATTTCAGTTTTTGTGTGAACTTAATTTTACCGTCCATTAAATTCTATATGTCATTGTAGATACTCAAATATTTATAGCTGAATAACTTGCCACTCTCTGTGCCTACGACGGCAGAGTGATCAATGCAGCAAGTCATTTCTCCTTCCATCATTACATTTGGAATATTACTGTTGTTTTGAGCTACGCTTGATTGTTGATAACAAACTGCATAAAATAATAAGTGTTCGTTGATGCTGTTGTGACAACACCCAACTGTTTAAAGAGCTGTCTGCAGGATGATGTAGAATGAGCACAACGTGTCATCCTCATTACTTTGTCGTTAAGTGCCAGTAACCCACACACCCCTGTGAAAAAGCTCACCTCTTTCTGAATGGCGAGTTACCTCAGAATACCCCCCAGGGGATCCACAACTCTTTTGTGGATACGTGCGTAGCGAGCACGGGGCCCCGAGCTAATGTGGCCTTCCTTCCTTTCCGGGCTGCATACCTTCCCTTTCCGCATCCTTCCCCATCCCCTGTCTTCACCCCCCCCCCCCCCCTCACCTCTGGCTGATTCCTTCACTTTCTCCCCCTCTGGGAGTATGGTTTGCGCCTACGTCCGGAGACGGACGCTTGTAAATGTACCGCATTCTTCTTCTTCCTTGCTTGTATGTCTTCTTCCTTCCTTTGTCCATCTCCTTTCCTTACCTCTTCTCTTTACCCTTTTCTCCGCTGCGGCGTTTGAGACCCCCTCTTCTTTCCTTTCCCTTTCTCTTTCTTCCTCCCTGTGCGTGTCTGAAGGCCGACCCACGCACTTCCATGCGTAGCCGGTGACGGGGTAACGCGTAATTCCCCGCCCCGGGTAGACAGGTAGGACACGTACGTACCCCCTGGTAAAGGCCAGGCCCAGGGAGGGGTGATTACCCGAGCTGATACCTTCCGAAAGTGCCGATTGGTCCCTCCGTCCGTTTGTCGGGAGGTGTGACCTGAGGTGTGAACAATCACCTAAGGCGGGTGTGCCCTCGGTGAGGGCCCCCACAAGGGAGGAGCGCGCCATCGGAGACGCCGGTAATCATGGGGGATTCTTCCGCAATGGTTTCCTCACCTTCCACTATGTCTGCTCACAAACGTAAGTTCACTGAGTCTCAGCCACAGACGGTTCTTCCATCGTTGCCACAGTTCCTTGTTGTTTCTCGGTCTGACGAAGGTCACGACTTTTCCACGGTCAACCCTTTCATTATTCAGAAAGGTGTCGACGCAATTGCGGGTCCTGTAAAGTCTTGTTCCAGACTACGGAATGGCACCCTGTTGTTGGAAACACACAGTGCCCTCCAGGCTCAAAAATTGCTGCGTACTTCTCTGCTCCACACCTTCCCTGTCCGGGTGGAACCCCACCGTACCTTAAATTCCTCGCGTGGAGTCGTTTATACACGCTCCCTCGATGGATTGTCTGACGAAGAAATTCAGCACTACCTGTCTGACCAGGGCGTCACCGCTGTTCATCGGGTTATGAAAAGGGTTGACTCGAACATCATTCCAACCCGCACTGTCTTCTTGACATTTGACAAAGTTCAACTCCCATCAAAAATCAAAGCAGGCTATGAGATAATTTCCGTTCGCCCTTATGTCCCAAACCCTACGCGTTGCTATCGATGTCAGCGGTTCAATCACACCAGCCAGTCCTGTTCCAATCCGGCCAAATGTGTTACGTGTGGCAGGGATGCCCATGAGGGTGCTTGTCCACCTCCATCCCCTCGCTGCATCAACTGTATGGGTGACCACGCTGCTTCCTCTCGAGATTGCCCTGTTTTTAAGGACGAAAAGCTGATCCAGGAAATAAGAGTGAAGGAAAAGGTGTCGACCTTTGCTGCTCGAAAGTTACTCGCCAGTCGACAGCCCACCGTGCCTCAGAAAGGAAAATACAGCGCTGTCCTTGCTTCTCCTCGGCCAACAAAGGAGGCGGCCACGCAGACTTGCGATCTCACATTTAGTACCACGGTCGTCAGATCGGCCAGCGCAAAGATCGCCCGTTCAACCTCACCTCTTTCGCCTGCCCACTCTATGGCTCACCCTTCGTCGGGTTCTGCTAAATCTCGAGCCCAAAAGTCAGACGCCAAGTCTTCCAAAAAAGAGCATTCTCGTGAAGAGTTTTTACGTACTGCAACTTCACAACCATCGGTTCCTCCTTCATCTAAACATACCTCCAAGAAGGCTACGAAGAAACACAGTTCCTCTCCTTCTCCGCCAAGGCGTGTCCCGTCTACAGCACCACCTGGCGGAAATCGCCCTCGGCCATCTTCTGTGTCGCCGAAGCGCACTGTTGGTGGCCGGTCAACTGGCCGATCGTTGGTGGCAGGAGCTGCTCCTGACCAACCTATGGATCAGGATCTTCTGCCTTCGACTGAATGCCACTCCATCCTGTCGGTCGCAAGCTCTGAGCAGTCGTTGAGTTGACAGCACCCTTGGTGACGTTCCTCCATTTCTGTTCACCCTATGTCCATTATCCACTGGAATATCCGCGGCATTCGCGCCAATCGGGAGGAATTGTCGATCCTCTTACGATCCTACTCGCCGGTCATCTTCTGTCTTCAGGAAACAAAGCTGCGTCCCCATGACCGCTTTGTTCTCCCTCATTTTCAGTCCGTCCGATATGACCTCCCCTCTGTTGAAGGCACTCCAGCCCATGGAGGACTCATGATTCTGCTCCATGATACTCTCCATTATCACCCAATCCCCTTAAACACTTCCTTCCAAGCTGTCGCCGTCCGTCTTTCCCTTTCTGGATACACGTTCTCTCTTTGTACGGTATACATTCCATCGTCTACACCAATGGCACGAGCTGATCTCCTTCATCTTCTTGATCAGCTTCCACCCCCCTATTTGCTGGTTGGGGACTTCAATGCCCACCACCCGCTTTGGGGATCTCCACATCCTTGTCCACGTGGCTCACTATTGCTAGACGTCTTCCACCAAGCGGATCTAGTCTGCCTCAACACTGGGGTCCCCACATTTTTGTCTGCCTCCACGGCAAATTTATCCCATTTGGACCTTGCGGTCGGTACTGTTCCGCTAGCTCGGCGCTTCGAATGGTTCGCCCTTGATGATACACACTCGAGTGACCACTTTCCATGTGTTCTTCGACTGCAGCCTCAACTGCCATATATGCGCTCGCGACGCTGGAAGTTTGCCCAAGCCGATTGGACACTTTTTTCGTCTCTAGCGACATTCGATGACCGTCGCTTTCCCAGCGTCGACGATGAGGTCACACATTTTACCGACGTCATTCTCACAGCTGCGGAACGTTCAATACCACGCACCTCCGAATTGCCCCGGCGCCCTCCAGTCCCTTGGTGGAACGAGGCATGCCGTGCCGCAATACGTGAGCGGCGACGTGCTCTTCGCATTTTCCGTCACCATCCAACTTTGTCCAACTGTATCCGATATAAGCAGCTCCGTGCGCGATGCCGTCGCGTCATCCGCGATAGCAAGAAGGCAAGCTGGAAATTCTTTACTAGCTCATTTAACAACTTCACTCCCTCCTCGGAAGTTTGGAGTCGGCTTCGACGGTTCTCAGGCGCGCCTAGTTTCTCCCCGGTCTCTGGGCTCACTGTCGCGCATGATACCTTAGTGGACCCCGTCGCAATTTCTAACTCATTGGGTCAGCACTTTGCTGAGATTTCGAGCTCTTCAAATTACCCGCCGGCGTTTCTCCCGAAGAAACGTGCAGCGGAAGTGCGACATCTTGCTTTCTCCTCTCAAAATCGCGAAAGCTACAATACTGTTTTCTCCATGCGCGAACTCCAACATGCACTCTCTTCTTCTCGCTCCTCCGCCCCAGGACCGGATGGTATCCATGTCCAAATGTTGCTGCATTTATCAACCCATAGCCTGCGTTACCTCCTTCGCCTTTATAATCGAATTTGGACCGACAGTACCTTTCCCAGGCGATGGCGGGAAGCTATTGTCGTTCCCGTTCCGAAACCTGGAAAGGACAAACATCTCCCCTCTAGCTATCGCCCCATTTCTCTCACGAGTAGTGTCTGTAAGGTTTTGGAGCGTATGGTGAATTACCGTTTAGCTTGGTGGCTGGAGTCCCGCAGTCTTTTAACACCTGCCCAATGCGGATTCCGAAAGCATCGTTCTGCTGTTGACCATCTTGTTGCTCTCTCCACTTATATCATGAACAATTTTCTCCGGAAACGCCAAACGGTAGCAATATTTTTTGATCTGGAGAGAGCGTACGATACCTGTTGGAGGACAGGCATCCTCCGTACACTGTTCTCTTGGGGCTTTAGAGGTCGGCTGCCCCTTTTTCTTCGCGAATTTATGGCAGAGCGCACATTTAGGGTGCGGGTGAACACTACTCTCTCCCGTACTTTCTCCCAAGAAAACGGGGTACCCCAGGGCTCCGTGCTGAGTGTTGTACTGTTTGCCATCGCCATTAATCCAATTATGGATTGTCTCCTTCCTGATGTCTCGGGCTCCCTCTTTGTGGACGATTTTGCGATCTACTACAGCTCTCAACGGACCAGCCTTCTTGAAAGACGTCTTCAAGGATGTCTCGATCGCCTCCACTCGTGGAGCATCGAAACCGGCTTCCGTTTCTCACCCAGTAAGACCGTTTGTGTTAATTTTTGGCGACGTAAGGAGTTTCTTCCGCCCTCCTTACATCTAGGCCCTGTCAACCTTCCGTTTTCCGACGTCGCTAAATTCTTGGGTCTTATGTTTGACAGAAAACTGTGCTGGTCCTCCCACGTTTCCTATCTTTCGGCTCGCTGTCTGCGTTCCCTTAACACCCTCCGTGTCCTGAATGGTACCTCTTGGGGAGCGGACCGAGTGGTCCTTCTCCGCCTCTATCGCGCCTTAGTGCGCTCGAAATTGGATTATGGAAGCATAGTCTACTCCTCTGCTCGGCCGTCTATTCTTCGGCGACTCGACTCTATCCACCACCGTGGATTACGTTTAGTGTCTGGAGCTTTTTACACCAGCCCTGTGGAAAGCCTTTATGCTGAGACTGCTGAACCTCCGCTGTCCAATCGGCGGGCAGTCCTTCTGAGTCGTTATGCTAGCCATCTGTCTTCCATGCCTGCTAATCCAGCCCATAACCTTTTTTTCGACGCCTCCTTTGATGTCTGGTATTCAGGCCGCTCCTCCTCCCTACTACCCCCGGGAGTCCGCTTCCGTCAACTGCTCCATTCTCTTTCCTTCTGCTTTCCTAAAACCTTCTTGACAACTTGGGGTACAGCACCGCCTTGGCACCGTCCCCGGATCGACTTGCTCAGAGACCTATGTCAATTTCCCAAGGATGGTACCCCTACACTTGTTTACCGTCGGGCATTTGCTGCTCTATGTGCACAAATGACGGAAGCCACATTTATTTACACCGATGGCTCGAAAACATCGTTAGGTGTAGGGAGTGCCTATATTGTTGGCGACACCCCAAATCACTTTCGGCTTCCCGACCAGTGTTCGGTCTATACTGCGGAGCTTTACGCTGTTCTCCAGGCTGTCCACTACATCCGCCGCCATCAGCGGATACAGTACGTAATCTGCTCCGATTCTCTCAGCTCTCTCCTAAGTCTCCAAGCTCTTTACCCTGTGCACCCTCTGGTCCACCGGATTCAGGACTGTCTGCGCTTGCTCCACCTGGGGGGCGTCTCAGTGGCGTTCCTCTGGCTCCCGGGACACGCTGGTATCTGTGGAAATGAGGCGGCCGATATAGCGGCCAAGGCTGCAGTCTCTCTTCCTCGGCCAGCTCTTCAGTCTCTTCCGTTTACCGATCTACGGAGCGGTTTATGTCGCCAAGTCACTCAATTATGGCATGCGCATTGGTCAACACTTCCCCACAATAAATTGCGGGAAGTGAAAGCCCTTCCTTGCGCTTGGACCTCTTCCTCCCGAACGCGTCGTCGGGAGGAGGTAATTTTAGCTCGACTCCGGATAGGGCACTGTCTTTTTAGTCATCGACATCTTTTAAGCGGTGATCCTCCCCCACTCTGTCCCCACTGCTCTCAGCTGTGGACGGTCAGACACCTTTTAATTGAATGCCCCTATTTTAATCCGTTACGCTCCCGTCTACAGCTATCGCCTGATCTATCGTCGATTTTAGCAGATGACACGCGCTCAGCTGACCGCGTTCTACAGTTTATTAGTGACAGTGAAATGACGTCAGTCATTTGAAGCTTTTTTTTGGGGGACAACCAACCCCTTTCTATAGTGGACTTTTAAGCATTCCTTCTGCCTTTAGTTTCTCAAATTTTCTGACTTTGTTTCCATTGCTGTTGATTTTAAATTTCGTTTTTTTCCTGTTTTCTACGTCACGGGCTGGGCGCTAATGACCATAGAAGTTTTGCGCCCTAAAACCACAAACAAAAAAAAAAAAAAAAAAAAAAAAATACCTCAGAATATGGTGCCAGAGACATTAGTGAATGAAAAAAGTCAACTTTTTTACATTTCATCTCCAAAATCTGATATCCAACACAAAATTTGCAGAACGTAGATGTTTTGGAAGATCTGAAACATATGACTTCCACTGAAGGTTCTTATCAATACAAACACTAAAAGCTCTCTGTCACTTACAGTTTCATCCTTGTGTGTAATTTCTGATGGTTTAGTCAGGCCTTGCGCACTACAGAATTGCATGTATCATGCAGGTGACAGTACTTTTGCAGAGAAACAGTTATTAATTTCCAACAAAATATGATTTACATTTCAAGTGTTCAGTTTTCTCCATTAGGCTTCATTACAATACTTACAATATCATCAAATAGTACTACTACTGCTTCTGGAGTTGACAGCCCTGCAGCCAGGCAGATGCACGTGTACGAAGCTCTCACTAAGTTAAGCAATTAATATTGAAATAAGAGGTAATTTAGTTAATATTACATTTTAGACTAGGGCATTTACGTCTTATCTAATCTATCTATTGAAGGTTTCGCTTTTCTAAACGTAATTACATCGAAAAGGAAGTATTTCGTAAAGGCTGGCAGTTGCAAGTTTGTTTACATACTTAGGCGTAAATTTCGTACGGAGCGTAGATATTTGTTTTTGAATAGGCTTAGCGCTTCAAAGCTAAATTAATTCATGTCTCTCATCCAGAATTCGTGTGGTTAAGTAAAAGTTTCTGAAGCAAGTTTATAAGTTTGTTTACATTAGTGTTTAGTTACATATTAGTACAGGTTACGAAACTATTGCGTTGTTGAAGTTATTTTCTGCTTTTGTGTTACGTTTCACTATCAAACCATGTGTGACAAGTGTGGTGGTTGCCATAGAAATTCGAAAGAGGGGATGTTCTATATAGACTGTAGGTTGTGGTTTCATAGGGGCAAGTGCAGCGGAGAGGAAACAAGGGTAGATAATGAGGCTCTTCCATGGCATTGTAGGGTATGTAGAAAGGACAGAAAAATTGCAGAACGGGAGGCAAAGATTTGTGCCCTTAAGGCTGAATTAGAAATCGCGAATTTGGAATTATGTAAGCTAAGGGAGGAAAAGGACTCTGGGCGCTGGGAAAAGGTAGCAAGCAAAGGGCAAGAAAGGGAAACAATTAATAAAACTTTTGAAATTCAGTTAGCAAATCAGTTTGGTTTGCTACCTGAAGTAGTGGAGGAAGGGCCTCATTCAGATGTAGTTGAATGTAGGTTGAAGCAGAATACTAGCTTAAAGAAAAAAAAAAAAAAAAAAAACAGGTCGGAATCAAACCAGAATTGGAAAAGAAAAATTCTGCTTATAGGTAGCAGTCATGGGAGGGGTATGGGCAAACAGCTTCAGGAGAAATTAGGGACAGAGTACCAGGTCACAAGTTTTGTGAAACCAAGTGCTAGCATTATCCAGGTGACAGAAAACTTAGGTCAGCTATGCAAGGACTTTGAGAAGGAAGGTCAGGTAATTCTAGTTGGGGGAGCAGGAAACAGCCTGGCTATGAATCCAAGATACAGTATTAGGAGTGACCTGGATAAAATAGGAGCAGAAACTGGGCACATGAATGTGAGGTTTGTGGAGGTTTTTCAGCACCATGATCAGCCCTGGGTAAACACTGCTGTAAGGCGTATTAACACAGCTGAACAGGATGCTCCAGACACCGGCAAAGTCCCACACGAGTGTTGTTCCAGCTGATGCTATTGGTAGGTGGGGTTACACTACACATGGCCTGCACCTTAATAGTAAGGGGAAAGATAAGTTAGCTTCTCTATTAACAGATACTGTAAGGGGGGCCACAGTCACACAAAGGGTGATCCATGTGGTTATTGGGACCAGGCAGACAGGTTTTTTAGGTTAAAGCCAAATTCCCGACAGACAACGACCAAGGAAAATAGAAGAAAAGAAACTTCATGCACAGCAAATAGGGATAAAGCTAAGGGCGGTATCAACTTACTTCACTAAAATATCAGGGGAATAAAAAGTAAAGTAGATGAGCTGATAATGTGTCTAGATGATCTCAAAAATAAGAATAAGATTGGTATACTTTGTTTGTCTGAGCACCATGTATCTGTGGGGATTGAAAATGTCAGTATAAATGGGTATAATTTAGCATCTTACACTTGTAAATCTAGTATGGATAAAGGAGGAGTTGCCATTTTCATAAAACAAGGGTATAAGTACAGAACTGTTGAAGTAAGCAAATTTTGTGTTGATCAGCACTTTGAGGTTTGTGCATGTTAGCTTCAGCTAGATAATGTTCTCCACTAGGAGATTGGGAGCTATTCATAAAAAAGTTTGACTTCCTATTATGCTGTCTGTCAGACAAAAAGAAGAAGTTATTAATCTGTGGTGATTTCAGCGTTAACTTTCTAAGCAATTCTAATAGGAAAAGTGAACTAGAAGTGTTGTTAACAACACATAACTTAGAATCAGTGATCAATTTCCCTACACGTATAGCTCAGGACAGTAGTACTCTAATAGATAATGTATTTGTACAGCAAGAGGATGTAGAACAAACACATGCTTTCCCTGTGGTAAATGGATTATCTGAGCATGATGATGCACAACTGATTAACTTACAAAACCTAACAGGGCGTACACTACAGAAACCATGAAGTAAAAGTGTGAGGATGCTGAACCTGGTATCTATAGATCACTTAAGAGAAAGTTTAGGAAATGTAAACTGGGAAGATGTATATAATGAGCCCAGTGCTAATGATAAATGTAGCATATTTCTTAATAAATTTATATCCCATTTTGAACATTATTTTCCAAAGAAAATTACTAAATGTAACACCACAAACTTTTCAAAGAAACCTTGGATTACTACAGGTATTAAAGTGTCTTCAGAAAGAAAAAGAAAACTCTATGAGACAGCAAGAACTAGCAAAGATCCAGAAGTAGTTTTGCACTATAAAAATTATTGTAACATGCTGAGAAAAGTTGTAAGGAAATGAAGAAAAATGTATGTTAGAGAAGAAATTAACAACTCCAGCTATAAAATCAAATCAATATGGAATGTTGTTAGAAGGAAGACAGAAAAAGTAACCACTGGGGTAGGTAGTATTACTGTTAAAGGGAATGAGACCATCTTAAGCAACAGTACACAGGTAGCCAATGTATTTAACAATCACTTCTTAAGTGTAGGAGAAAAAATTGGTGAGAATAGTTCAAAAGAAAAAGCCAGGCAGTACATGGAAGAGTCAGTATAAAAAAAAAAAAAAAAAAAATTAGATTAACTTTCATCTAACAACCTCTTGTGAAATAAGGAAAATTATTAAATATTTGAAAAATAAATGTTCTGTTGGAGTAGATGACATCTCTAACAAGTTATTAAAGCAATGTGGAGCAATTACAGCTGATGTTTTGAGTCACATCACTGACTCAGGGTATTTTTCCAGACAGGTTAGAATATGCCATTGTCAGGCCTCTCTGCAAAAAGGGGGAAACCACAGATGTCAATAATTACTGGCCAGTATCCTTGCTTACAGCATTTTCAAAAAAATTTGAGAAAGTAATGTACTCAAGAGTGGTTAGCCATCTCAACAGTAATGGGATACTTAGTAAATCACAGTTCGGATTTCAGAAATGCTGTTCCACTGAGAGCGCAATATACAATTTCACTGTCCACATAATAGAGTCTTTAAATAGTGAAATGTCACCAGTGGGAATATTCTGTGACTTACCTAAAGCATTTGATTGTGTGAACCATGACATTATGTTAGAGAAATTACAATTCTGTGGTATAAATGGAACAGCATATGAGTGGTTTAAGTCATATCTACGTAACAGGAAGCAAAAAGTCTCTTTATATGCTTCAAGTAAGTCAAAGGAGTTTGCCACTTCATCTAACTGGGGTGAAATTACATTAGGTGTCCCACAAGGTTCAATCATGGGTCCCCTCCTGTTCTTGGTATATGTGAATGACCTCCCTTCTTATGTGAAACAAGATGCTGAACTGACACTGTTTGCTGATGATACAAGCATAATTATTAATCCAGTAAAAGAAAGTCCGATAGAAAATGATACAAATAAGGTCTTTGGAAAAGTCATTAATTGGTTTTCTGCGAATGGGTTTGCTCTGAACTTTGAAAAAGCACAGTACATCCAATTTTCTGCTGCAAAAGTATAATTCCTTCAATAAACATAACACACCAAAAGAAGTCAGTAGCCAGAGTAGAGCATACTAAGTTTTTGGGTGTACATATAGATGAGAATCTTAATTGGAAAAGTCATATTTTGGATCTCATAAAGCGACTAGTTTCAGCAACTTTTGCAATCAGAATAATAGCCAATTTTGAGGCTGTAGAAATTAGTAAGCTAACATACTTTGCATACTTCCACTCTCTGATGTCATACGGATTAATATTCTGGGGCAACTCAACACTTAGGCAAAAGGTATTCACTGCTCAAAAGAAAGTAGTTACAATAATGTGTGGGCTTCATACATAGTCGCACATCTTGTAGGCATCTGTTTAAAAGTTTAGGAATTCTTAAACTGCTTCACAGTACATTTACTCAGTAATGAAATTTTTTCTCAACAACATGGACCAGTTTAAAATCAACAGCGACATTCATGATTACAATACCAGAAAAAAGAAAGACCTGCACTGTCCTTTACTTAACCTATCTTTGGCGCAGAAAGGGGTAAAATATGATGCTGTAAAACTTTTTGATAAATTACCAGATGAAATAAAATGCCTGACAGAAAGTAGTAATAGTTTCAAAAACAAACGGAAATCATACCTCCTTGACAACTCCTTCTGTACCATAGATGTATTCTTGAATATGAGTAAATGAATCTGGAGATATGATATACGCATTTTGTGCCATTTAAGGGAATGGGATAGATAATAGAAATATTTAGGTGTAACACAAAAAAAAACCCTTGTTTCCTGTGCGCGTTTCTTGTGCATTTGACACGTTCCACATCATAATGGTTTTTCCGTGCTATTGATCAATGGAACACGTAACTAACTAACTTTTATTTGAAATGGCAGAGCCTTCCAGAGCCTTCACTTCATTTATCAAACCGGTTACAACAAAGCAGTTGCCAAGTATTTAAGATTTTGGAGTTCTTAGATATTTATGTACCCACATATTTCTGTATTTATACTTTTTACTCTTTTTATTTTTTTCAGTTGTTGATTTGTAACAGGTTTAGTATGTTAGGCATAGTCCACATCAATTCAGGCAAGCTAGGAAAAAATCTTCCCATCATAGTCTCAGATGTTATTGATTTAGCATGTGTTAAAATGAAGGACTAAGTAAGGAACATGAATTTTCTTGGCTCTGTCTCTGGAACAGTTGTAGATAATTTTTTTTTTAATATAATTGCTTTATGATTACAAAGAAATCCTCCATTTGGACTTAACTGTCAAAGTTCTTTTACTATTGTGTTCTGAACTTTTTTTATAATCTATGGATTTTTTTTCTTTCAAAAATGCTAATCTATAGAATTCTGATTTTTTTTTCTGTTGATTAGTACCATATAGTTCTACATTCCCTGAAAAGGAGAGTTTCCACCTTTAGGTTAAAAGGTTTTATAAACAATTGAAATATTTTTGCCATACATAAAACCTGTTTTATTACCACATTATCACATAACAGGCTCATAAAAATCAAAACCTAGCCTTATTTAACATAATTTTAGTTTTGAAAGATGAGTTAGAAACTCATTTTTGAAGCATTTTAAATGGTTCCAAAATTTATGTGAAAGGTCCAAAGACTTAAAGGTTTCAATTTATACAACTTCTGTGCACTCTGTTTTTTTTTTTTTTTAAATTAGCCAATCTATGAACTAACAATGTGTTCCTCCACTGCTTCAGTATCTTCCTTTGATATAGAGTGATGCCTTACTGTTAAACCAATAGGAACTGGAGAACTTACAATCTTCAAAACATTGTGAACAGGAAGTGAGCGCAGATGGTGTTACTGGTCTCCTTCAAGTGGAAACCTATATCCAGCAGTTGGTCCATGTGGTAGCATAAAGTTCATTACAGTTTCGTTTAACTCATAACTGGTGTCTATAATCAATGCAATCCACCAGTCACAGTCATGCGCACACGCCACAAACATCCCCCTTCTCCGGTTGTGTATCTGAATATTATCCTGCTGTTTCTGAGGTGTTTGCCGAACAAACAAAATTTCTTCTTTTTTGCTCTTTAAATTGCGTGCAGTATGAATTCGGCCATGACTTTGACTCCAAAAATGTGTCTTCTGAATTTTTTTCATGGGAATAGTTTGTTTAGACCATTCTTCTTTTTTCTGCTCACGGAATTCTTCGATTTCCTCTTTGGACAAAAGAATGAGGGCTGTGGGTGTGTAAGATTACACGACTCTTGTAAAATCCTCAGCATTCTGAATCACAGCTGTATTTGGTCCGGAAAGATTATAGTTTGTAGCATGGTGCTTCAGCAGGCCTCCCACACCATCACAAGGCCTCTTTCCGTGACCAGTAGCACTGTATACCCAGTCAGTTGGCACAAGCGACTTAACTCAATTCAAACTGCCGGTAACGACTTTTAAAATGATTAGGAGCACCATCATAAGTCGTGATGATCTTCTCTGCCCCTGTTTGCAGTTGAACTTTGCGCATTGCTAGCAAAGCATGTGCTGAGTCACGACCTGTATCATAACTGCAACACTTGTGGTCTTGTTCTGAAAATATGTCACGCCTGTAAAAATTGAAACCTGGTCATTACTCCAATGACACCCTTGTAATTCTTGTATGAGAATTACAGACCAGTTCTCAGCAAAATCACAGTGGAGCACTAAACATACTTCTTCAGCCTGTACACACCCTTTCACGTCTGCAATGCGTTATTGTTGCAACTTCTTCAGATGCTGGTGTGTTACTGCTTTCACTGACCATTCACCAAGTTCATCAATGAAAGTGTCAAAGATTACAGTTTTCTTAATTAGTGTATTTACTTCCCATGTTGCATATGTAATTTCTGCAGAGTTATCTGCTACGTCTTCCAGGCCAAGTGTCTGTAAAGCCCTTTCCAGGGCAGTCACCACATTCTTGAAACAAACAAGGCTCTCGCTCTACGTCACAGACTACTAATGACTTCACATGCTCAACCAAGGTGTCATATGTCACGCGCTCCAGTAAGTTTTTCAAAGTTACCACACACAGTTCAAAATTCCCACAGTACACACATAAACAGACATTGGTGGGTATGGAACTACCCACTTAAGTCATAGTGCATAAAATTTTGATCTTCCAATATGTGAATTTGTATAGTTGTTCTTATAAGTATAAATATAGTAAATATAAATATTCCAATATGTGAAGTTGTATAGTTGTTCCTATGAATTGCAGAAGTGTCTTTAATACTGCGAGTCATGTTCCTCTTCACTTTCACGACTTTTTGACCTTCAACTGTTAGAGTTATAGTGTCTTTTTTATTGGCACTCTGGTCAGAACAGTCTCATTTATCTTCCAGATAAAATGACTGCACTATTTGAACTTGAGCTGCTTCTACAGGATGACCATAATAGGGATCTGGTCTTTCAAAGACTCCTTTTACAGACCTCACATTTCTTGATTTGTCTACCGTGTACTTTGATACTGATGGAACGTGGTTTAACCCATTAAGTCCCAAATTAATTTTTTTTAAAAACTGAATTTTTTATTCCTTAATTATAATGTACATAGTGTATGAACCGCAATAAGTACAAAAACAGCCAAAGAATATTTATGCATACTTGTTATAATGGCCATCCTCAAAATAGGACACTGGGATCTAACAGTATCGTATACCATACTAAACTGTATTCAAGTCTTAACTATTTATTTCTTGTGAAATGGTACAAAACACTTCACACACAGTGTTACACGGCATTTAACACAATATGTTTTTGGTTTCCTGTTGCATTTAGCTCTTACACGTCTTCTTTGCATGCTTCTTTTGTCAATCATATGACCAATTCCATCAAACCTGATGTCTGGTATCATTCTCAACTGACTTCTACAGCTACATCTACATCTATACTCCGCAAGCCACCTGACAGTGTGTGGCGGGGGGTACTCTGAGTACCTCTATCAGTTCTCCCTTCTATTCCAGTCTTCTATTGTTCGTGGAAAGAAGGATTGTCGGTATGCTTCTGTGTGGGCTCTAATCTCTCTGATTTTATCCTCATGGTCTCTTCGCGAGATATACGTAGGAGGGAGCAATATACTGCTTGACTCTTCGGTGAAGGTATGTTCTCGAAACTTTAACAAAAGCCCGTACCGAGCTACTGATCGTCTCTCCTGCAGAGTCTTCCACTGGAGTTTATCTATCATCTCCGTAACGCTTCGGCGATTACTAAATGATCCTGTAACGAAGCGCGCTGCTCTCCGTTGGATCTTCTCTATCTCTTCTATGAACGCTATCTGGTATGGATCCCACACTGTTGAGCAGTATTCAAGCAGTGGGCGAACAAGCGTACTGTAACCTACTTCCTTTGTTTTTGGATTGCATTTCCTTAGGATTCTTCCAATGAATCTGTCTGGCATCTCCTTTACCGACGATCCTATCTGGCTTCTAGCGGCTATCTGATTTGGTGAAGACTGCCAGTCTCGCTAGCGGGATGAAAGCAGAGCTCACCATCTGCAGCATCGTCGACAGGACTGAATGCGGACCTTTGGTACAGAGCCGAGTGGAGGATCTGAATCAGAGGCTGAGATGATTCTGCGACTGTGTGGGCTGCAGATTCCTCGACTTGCGCTATAGGGTGGTGGGGTTTTGGGTTCCGCTGGATAGGTCAGGAGTCCACTACACGCAGCAAGCGGCTACACGGGTAGCAGGGGTTGTGTGGCATGGACTGGGCGATTTTTTAGGTTAGATGGCCTTGGGCTAGCACAGAAAGGGCAGCAGCCTCAAAGGGTGCGGGGCAAAGTCAGGACATGCGGGGGCCAAGCAGCAATCGGTATTTTAATTGTAAACTGTCGAAGCTGCATTGGTAAAGTACCGGAACTTCAAGCGCTGATAGAAAGCACCGACGATGAAATCGTTATAGGTACAGAAAGCTAGCTGAAGCCAGAGATAAATTCTGCCGAAATTTTTACAAAGGCACAGACGGTGTTTAGAAAGTATAGATTGCATGCAACTGGTGGTGGCGTGTTTGTCGCTGTTAGTAGTAGTTTATCCTGTAGTGAAGTAGAAGTGAATAGTTCCTGTGAATTATTATGGCTGGCGGTTACACTCAACAACCGAGCTAGGTTAATAGTTCGCTCCTTTTACCGACCTCCCGACTCAGCAGCATTAGTGGCAGAACAACTGAGAGAAAATTTGGTATACATTTTACGTAAATTTTCTCAGCATTTTATAGTCTTAGGTGGAGATTTCAATTTACTAGATATAGACTAGGACACTCAGATGTTTAGGACGGGTGGTAGGGACAGAGCATCGAGTGACATTATACTGAGTGCACTATCCGAAAATTACCTGGAGCAATTAAACAGTGAACCGACTCGTGGAGATAACATCTTGGACCTACTGATAACAAACAGACCCAAACTTTTCGACTCTAGGGAATCAGTGATCATAAGGCTGTTGCAGCATCCCTGAACATGGAAGTTAATAGAAATATAAAAAAAGGGGGGAAGATTTTTCTGTTTAGCAAGAGTAATAGAAGGCAGATTTCAGACTACCTAACAGATCAAAACGAAAATTTCTGTTCCGACACTGACAATGTTGAGTGTTTATGGAAAAAGTTCAAGGCAACCGTAAAATGCGTTTTAGACAGATATGTGCCGAGTAAAACTGTGAGGGGCGGGAAAAACTCACCGTGGTTCAACGACAAAGTTAGGAAACTACTGCGAAAGCAAAGAGAGCTTCACTCCAAGTGTAAACGCAGCCAAAACCTCTCAGACAAACAGAAGCTAAACTATGTCAAAGTTAGCGTAAGGAGGGCTATGCGTGAAGCGTTCAGTGAATTTGAAAGTATGTACCAACTTGACAGAAAATCCTAGGAAGTTCTGGTCTTACGTTAAATCAGTAAGTGGCTCGAAACAGCATATCCAGACACTCCAGGATGATGATGGCAGTGAAACAGAGGATGACACGTGTAAAGCTGAAATACTAAACACTTTTTTCCAAAGCTGTTTCACAGAGGAAGACCGCACTGCAGTTCCTTCTCTAAATCCTCGCACAAACGAAAAAATGGCTGACATCGAAATAAGTGTCCAAGGAATAGAAAAGCAACTGGAATCACTCAACAGAGGAAAGTCCACTGCACCTGACGGGATACCAATTCGATTCTTCACGGAGTATGCGAAAGAACTTGCCCCCCTTCTAACAGCCGTGTACCGCAAGTCTCTAGAGGAACAGAAGGTTCCAAATGATTGGAAAAGAGCACAGGTAGTCCCAGTCTTCAAGAAGGGTCGTCAAGCAGATGGGCAAAACTATAGACCTATATCTCTGACATCGATCTGTTGTAGAATTTTAGAACATGTTTTTTGCTCGCGTATCATGTCGTTTTTGGAAACCCAGAACTGCTCTGTAGGAATCAACATGGATTCCAGAAACAGCGATCGTGTGAGACCCAACTCGCTTTATTTGTTCATGAGACCCAGAAAATATTAGATACAGGTTCCCAGGTAGATGCTATTTTCCTTGACTACCGGAAGGCATTCGATTCAGTTCCGCACTGTCGCCTGATAAACAAAGTAAGAGCGTACGGAATATCAGACCAGCTGTGTGGCT
This sequence comes from Schistocerca serialis cubense, assembly GCF_023864345.2. Lineage (NCBI taxonomy): Eukaryota > Metazoa > Arthropoda > Insecta > Orthoptera > Acrididae > Schistocerca > Schistocerca serialis. The sequence continues at coordinate 289,951,347 of NC_064644.1, read as the reverse complement.
GGATTGAAGAGTTTGAGTTTTTAGCAAACAGAACACAGCATATTGTTATCAATGGAGAGACGTCTACAGATGTCAAAGTAACCTCTGGCGTGTCACAGGGGAGTGTTATGGGACCATTGCTTTTCACAATATATATAAATGACCTAGTAGATAGTGTCGGAAGTTCCATGCGGCTTTTTGCGGATGATGATGCAGTATACAGAGAAGTTGCAGCATTAGAAAATTGCAGCGAAATGCAGGAAGATCTGCAGCGGATAGGCACTTGGTGCAGGGAGTGGCAACTGACCCTTAACATAGAGAAATGTAATATATTGCGAATACGTAGAAAGAAGGATCCTTTATTGTATGATTATACGATAGCGGAACAAACACTGGTAGCAGTTACTTCTGTAAAATATCTGGGAGTATGCGTGCGGAACGATTTGAAGTGGAATGATCGTATAAAATTAATTGTTGGTAAGGCGGGTGCCAGGTTGAGATTCATTGGGAGAGTCCTTAGAAAATGTAGTCCATCAACAAAGGAGGTGGCTTACAAAACACTCGTTCGACCTATACTTGAGTATTGCTCATCATTGTGGGATCCGTACAGGTCGGGTTGACAGAGGAGATAGAGAAGATCCAAAGAAGAGCGGCGCGTTTCGTCACAGGGTTATGTGGTAACCGTGATAGCATTACGGAGATGTTTAGCAAACTCAAGTGGCAGACTCTGCAAGAGAGGCGCTCTGCATCGCAGTGTAGCTTGCTTGCCAGGTTTCGAGAGGGTGCGTTTCTGGATGAGGTATCGAATATATTCCTTCCCCCTACTTATACCTCCCGAGGAGATCGCTAATGTAAAATTAGAGAGATTCGAGCACGCATGGAGGCATTCAGACAGTCGTTCTTCCCGCGAACCATACACGACTGGAACAGAAAAGGGAGGTAATGACAGTGACACGTAAAGTGCCCTCCGCCACACACTGTTGGGTGGCTTGCGGAGTATAAATGTAGATGTAGATCAACTTTATATGATCATTCCATTTTAAATCACTCCTAATGCGTATTCCCAGATAATTTATGGAATTAACCACTTCCAGTTGCTGACCTGCTATTTTGTAGCTAAATGAAAATGGAACTATCTTCCTATATATTCGCAGCACATTACACTTGTCTACATTGAGATTCAATTGCCATTCCCTGCAACGTGCGTCAATTCGCTGCAGATCCTCCTTCATTTCAGTACAATTTTCCATCGTTACAACCTCTCGATACACCACAGCATCATCTGCAAAAAGCCTCAGTGAACTTCCGATGTCATCCACAAGGTCATTTATGTATATTCTGAATAGCGACGGTCCTATGACACTCCCCTGCGGCATACTTCGGAACACTTCACTCCATTGAGAATGACATGCTGCGTTCTGTTATCTAGGAACTCGTCAATCCAATCACACAATTGGTCTGATAGTCCATAAGCTCTTACTTTGTTTATTAAATGACTGTGGGGAACTGTATCGAACGCCTTGCGGAAGTCAAGATACACGGCATCTGCCTGTGAACCCGTGTCTATGGCCCTCTGAGTCTCGTGGACGAAGAGCGCGAGCTAGGTTTCACACGACCGTCTTTTTCGAAACCCATGCTGATTCCTACAGAGTAGATTTCTAGTCTCCATAAAAGTCATTATACTCGAACATAATACGTGTTCCAAAATTCTACAACTGATCGACATTAGAGATATAGGTCTATAGTTCTGCACATCTGTTCGACGTCCCTTCTTGAAAACGGGGTTGACCTGTGCCCTTTTCCAATCCTTTGGAACGCTACACTCTTCTAGAGACCTACGGTACACAGCTGCAAGAAGGGGGGCAAGTTCCTTCTCATACTCTGTGTAAAATCGAACTGGTATCCCATCAGGTCCAGCGGCCTTTCCTCTTTTGAGCGATTTTAATTGTTTCTCTATCCCTCTGTCATCTATTTCAAAATTACCATTTTGTCATCTGTGCAACAATCTAGAGAAGGAACTACAGTGTAGTCTTCCTCTGTGAAACAGCTTTGGAAAAAGACATTTAGTGTTTCGGCCTTTAATCTGTCATCCTCTGTTTCAGTACCATTTTGATCACAGAGTGTCTGGACATTTTGTTTTGATCCACCTACCGCTTTGACATAAGACCAAAATTTCTTAGGATTTTCTGCCAAGTCAGTACATAGAACTTTACTTTTGAATTCAGTGAACGCCTCCCGCATAGCCCTTCTCACACTACATTTCGCTTTGCGTGATTTTTGTTTGTCTGCATGGCTTTGGCTATGTTTATGTTTGCTGTGAAGTTCCCTTTGCTTCTGCAGCAGTTTCCTAACTGTTTCAAATAGTTTGGGTCTGTTTGTCACCAGAAGGTCTAATATGTTATCGCCATGAGTCGGTTCTCTGTTTAACTGCTCAAGTTAGTTTTCAGATGATGCACTTAAAAAAATTTCACTGGATTCTTTGTCCCTGCCATCCATTATGAACGTTTGAGTCTTTCAGTCTATATCCGGCAAATTAAAATCTCCACCCAGAACTATAACATTGTGGGGAAATCTACTCGAAATATTATCCAAATTATCCTTCAGGTGCTCAGCCACAACAGCTGCTGAGCCAGGGGGCCTATAGAGACATCCAATTACCATGTCTGAGCCTGCTTTAACCGTGACCTTCACCCAAATTATTTCACATTTTGGATCTCCGTCAATTTCCATCGATACTATTGCACTTCGTATCACTATAAATACGCATCCCCCTTCACTGTCCAGCCTGTCTCTGCGGTATACATTCCAATCTGAGTTTAGGATTTCCTTACTGTTTACGTCTGGTTTCAGCCAACTTTCTGTCCCTAGTACTATATGGGCGTTGTGACCGTTTATTAATGAGAGCAGTTCTTGCATTTTGCCTACTCCTACCTTGCCGCGTCTCAGGAGGCGTCTTGTTGGGCCTAGGGAGGGAATTCTCTAACCTAAAAAACCCACATGTGCACTCCACACGTACTCCGCTACCCTTGTAGCCGCTTCCGGCGTGTAGTGCACGCCTGACCTATTCAGGGGGACCCTACATTTCTCCATCCGATAGCGGAGGTTGAGAAATTTGCACCCCAGATCTCCGCAGAATCGTCTGAGCCTCTGGTTTAAGCCTTCCACTCGGCTCCAAACCAGAGGACCGCGATCGGTTCTGGGAACAATACTACAAATAGTTAGCTCTGATTCCACCCTGCGAGCGAGGCTTTCTGCCTTCACCAATTCCGCCAACCGCCTGTACGAACTGAGGATGACCTCTGAACCCAGACTTGATGGGTATTCCATTGGACGTCCAATATTCGGTCTTCCAAGTGTCCAATTTCAGGTATGTAACCATAACAGCACATCTGAAATCTAGTAAATCCTGTGCATTTTTCCCATTTACTAGTCTGTAGGAGAGTCAGGCATTTACGAGGGCCATTTCCAGCAAACATGTAATAGGACCCAGTACCATTTTTTCCCTCTAATTACCGCCGCATATTTTACAACTAACCAGTCATGGTGGTCAACACCTCCCATGTACGCGTTATACAACTTCAAAACGGCAGGTTTTTGCACTTGTGCCTTCTTACTTGCTTGTCTACTGTACTGCGTAGCTGCTCCCAAAAGTTCAACTTGGTCAAAATGTGTACCAGTTGAAACGCATCTGTTGCCGTGCCATTGAGCAAATAAGATTTCACCATTCCTGTCAAACTGGTAGTCATAGTTTCCTCGAACTGTCTTTTTCAGTTTGTTGCTGCTCAGTAGTGGACAGTCATCAACTCAATTCTCTCTGACAGTCCCAGTTGCTCGAAAACCCAAATTTCTCAGATGAATCAGAAGATCTCTACTAGTGAAGAAATTGTCAAAGTACACGCAATGATTCTCGGTTTTTTCAATGCAGTCCAACATGTTTAGCACTACTCTTGATCCCAATAGTAGGTCATCCCTTGCAGTATCTTCTAGATCCTTTCCACAGTATAAATCAAATTTGAAACAGTAGCCACTTGCTCCACAAAGAGACCACAACTTATAGCCAAATCTAATAGGCTTGCCTCGGATAAACTGTCCATCTGGAACTGTATTATTTACTAATGAGTAACATATTCAAAATATACTTACATAATACACTGTAAATTTCAAAGTAACTTCATATATATATATATATATATATATATATATATATATATATATATATATATATATATATATATATATATATATATATATATATATATAAAATAGAGGGAAACATTCCATGTGGGAAAAATATATCAAAAAACAAAGATGATGTGACTTACCAAACGAAAGCGCTGGCAGGTTGATAGACACACAAACAAACACAAACATACACACAAAATTCAAGCTTTCGCAACCAATGGTTGCTTCATCAGGAAAGAGGGAAGGAGAGGGAAAGACGAAAGGATGTGGGTTTTAAGGGAGAGGGTAAGGAGTCATTCCAATCCCGGGAGCGGAAAGACTTGCCTTAGGGGGAAAAAAGGACAGGTACACACTCTCATACACACACAAATCCATCCGCACACACACAGACACAAGCAGACATTTGTAAAGGCAAAGAGTTTGAGATATATATATCAGCAACAAAATCTGGTAAAATTACCACGTTCTAAAAAGAAAATACATCAGCAGTAGCAGAGTTTCATATTGCAACGTGCAGCAATACAAATAACTGAAACAATAACACCAAGTCCCAGTGTCCTATTTCGAGTACACCAAATTTTATAGCACTGGAAAACAATGAATATAGCTCCAATTGAGCTAACAATGCAAGTAGTTTAAAAGACACATTGTTGACAGTAAATAATCACAAAAAGATCTTTGCCACATATTTCAAATATTACTAAATTGTCGGTAAAGTAAATACCTGTAATAACGAAAAATGTGCCTTAGTATTCAGTAATCAATTAATGGTAGGATTTATTGCTTTTAATTTCCTCTAAGCATACATTTGTTATAAAAAGCATCAACAAATGACGTAGAACAGTAATAGATGCAAATTAATATTTTATTGTGTATTTATAAATAAATATGTGCTCTGTCCTCAAAATAGGACACTGGTACTTAATAGGTTAAAATTGTTTTCTGTTAAAACTTGCACAATATTCAAAATCTGAATTGATATTTGTGTAAAATTCCTGGCAAGAGGTGCAACAGTGCTTTGGTTCATTTTCTTCTGAAAGTGAAATTTCTACTTTGAAGAGTGTGGTCAGTTTTGCTGTATTGTATTAATCCCTAGCTTTTGTAATTTCTCTGTGCTTTCTTGATGCATAGAGCTTATGACTCGACTTACCGACCACAGTTTCTTAACAGGACTAACACCTACCTCTGTAGTTGACTGATTCAGGGTATTTAATTCTTCCTCTCTTGATGCAAGATCTGCATCATCCGGAAAGTTGTCACTGGAAACATCTTCACTTTGAAACAGAGTCTTCAAATGAGAACACTTATTCCCAACCTGAACAAAGTTTTTTTTTTTTTTTTTTTTTAGTGTCACTCTTTTATGGATATGCAAGTAGTCAGCATTTCACAAAACACACAGCAACTGTGTCAACTAGCAAATGCCTTACGAAAACACAGAACTCACTGGATGGTCTCAGATTTCTTAGACGCCTCTTTTGTAAACAAATTAACACTGAACAACCACAACAAAGAAACTGACAAGAAACTGTAACAAACTGTAAGAAATATCTGCAACAATGAAAGTGAAAAGAAATAACTGCAACAAAGAAAGTAAATAGAAATAAACATTGTAACAAAGAAATTAGTAAGAAACAACTTCAGTGAAGACATACATTACCCTTGAAAGTTTAAAAAAAAAAGAAAGATTTTTTAAAAATAAAACCTGTCCAACTTAAAAGTGGAAGCTCTCATTTGCAGAGAATGTAGTACTACATGCTACCAATCAACAGAAAAAAATCTAACTTTTCTAGATAGGCATTTTTGGAAAAAAAAAAAAAAATCTGTAAATTATAAAAAAAATTCAAAAGGTGGCACTAAAAGAACTTTGACAGAGATGTCCAAATGGAGGATACCGTTGTAATAATAAAGCAATTATCTCTCAAATAAAAAAATTCTAACAAAATATCTAGAACTGTTACAGAGATACAGCATTTTTTTAAAAAATCTGAAATTCGCATCTTCAGAATGTGTTCGCAGTGTCATCTTTGGAGGCCTGTATCTTGGGGCAGGAAATGTTTTTGAGAAAACAGAAAGTACATGTTTCTTACTTACTCCTGAATTTTAACATACACTAAATTCAATAACATCTGAGACTATGAAGGTAACCCCCTGCCTTAAGTATTGATTTACTTACTGGATGTAAATTGTGGTGGCAAACTAATTTACAATGTGGCCCAAAATCTAGGTTGGGTTGAGAGGTGCAATTTGGTTGTGAGTTGGTGAAGCCAATGAATTGTATATCATGGGGAGTGAACTGCAATTGTTGTTGTTGTTGACACATATTTTATGCACATTGGATTTTGGTGATTGATTTATATGTATCATTTTTATGACATGAGTCAAAGGAGATGGAAGGTATTGGCAGGTTAAATATTTCCAACATATTCTGTAATCTCCCTTCTCACTATGACTTTCACTATTTTAAAATTTCATCTGTTGTGGGCACTTGTTGTCGAGTTCCGCCTTTTTATGCTGGATCTTAACGTGGTGTTTTGTCCTTCGCCATTCATTAGCAGTCACCATTTTTTTCTTATCATGACTTAAGGATTAACAATAATGAAAATTCCTTGAAGGAACAATACAAAAATTAAGGGACAGACAACTATTTGCCTATAGTAGACTGATGTGCAGCACATAGACACATGTAACAGGCAACAGTATTCACTAAATTTTGAGCTCTGGCTCTTTTTTTTAGCAAAAGTACGCACATTCGTACACACAGACACACCACTGCAGGCTCCTGCAGCTACAGTGAGACTGATTGTGCATGTGGACGTCTGTGTGCATGTGTGTACTTTTGCTAGAAAAGAAGCTAGCACTCGAAAGCTATTGAATAATGTTGTATGTTACGTGTTTCTATTCCCAGTACATCAGTTTGCTGTAGGTGAGTTGTTGTCTTTCCCTTATTTTATGTGTAATTTAATGATTGGAACTGTCTGTAGTTGAAAAGAATTCTCAGTAACAATGCGTAAATTTTTATAAATGGTTGTTAGACAGACATTGATGGCATGTGGATTGAAATATTAAAGCTTGACATCTAAATAAAGATATGGACCCTGCTAATCTCAATTCTGTTTTCACATGTGCATCTCGTAACATGATATTGTTAAAATTTGCTGTCTTCCTACATTTTGGTTTTCTGTCATAGTTACTGCCAGAAGCTTGAGATTCACTGCCATCTCCTGTATGCTGCAGCTGGTTGAAACACAAGTCTTCAAAGATTTTTAGTGAGTGTAGCCATTGTATGTCTAGTTCAGTTTGTAGTAAATATAGTAATGAAAGTTCTGGCAGAATGTGAGTAATTTATGAGTAAAGGAGACCATTCACAGAACAGCACAAGCCTTGAGTCATTGACAGGCATGCACAAAAGAGAATCCGGTGACCCTACATTGTGCCAGCTAGACACACAATGTTGGAATTGCAGTTTGGTAGGTGGACGAGGTGGGGTGGGGGTTGTGGGGAAGGGGTGGATTCAAAATAACTCATTTTCTATAATAATGTTGAATGTTTGTATCTGGTTAGCAGTGACAGTCCTTGTGCTATAGAGATCTTTCTCATGCAGTTTTTCTCAGTATATTTTTCGACTGACTTTTGTACCATGTGAAATGCATACCAGTGTATAATGATGTATCAAGAAAAATATTAGCCTCCAATAAAGCTTCCTGATGAATACGTTGACATTGAATTACATTACTTCTTTGGATCACACAGATGCATGGTAGCATGGTAATCTAGCAGCCATGAAAAATTGGGGCTGACTATCATCTTACAAATATATCCTGCAAGTTGAGTTTGATGCCTAAATGACAGAAGCCAAAACTTATGTTAATAGATGAATTTTCAACTGCCCTCTGAAACCAAAAGTAGTTTCCTGAGACTATATTTGAAATTTAACCAAGACTGTCATTTTTCAGGTGTCCTTAGATGTTTATCTTCCATAAGTTTTTACTTGTGCATTTGCATTTGGCTTCTTTGCTAGTTTCAAAATGTTCAGATATAAATGTATAAATAAACAAAGAATAAATTATAAAAATGAGAATTATTCACTGCTGCTCTATGTTGTTATTCTTGGCAAAGGACTGCAGAAAGTATTTCCATGAACCTGTAATGAGTTTCATGGCATATATTAAGCCAATTGTGAACAAATATTCTGTGGATGCTGTGTTCAGTTTCACAAGAAGGTACTGTGGTTTTTCTGCACCCCTTTTCATCACTGCATATTGTTTTATTTTCTACCATTCTCTCTTTATATCATTCCTTTGTACAGTGGTTTTATTTTCTGGTTTTGTGTAATTAAATGTACAAACAAAACAGGACAGAACAGTTAAAAGAATTATGACAGCAAAGTTTCATGTAGATCTATTTTAATACTCTACAAATTGGTGTGCAAAGTGTGCACAGGGTATTTTTTATTGTAATGTATGTTGGTTTTCATGCTCCATTCACAGATGTGGTGCAGTATGAAAATTGCTTAAATGCCTCAGTGTGAGCATTTATTGATCTTAGTTTATCCTCGCAGTACCTGCAAGCAACATAAGAAGTGTGTGATAAGAGAAATGAGACTGATTTTTTTTGTCTACCAATGTTTTTATACGTTTTTTCAAACAATATTGTCCCCTTCATAGTAGATTCATTTGGCAGCTATACAGTGGTGACATCATTGTTCCCATCTTGGTAGGAGTGGTGAAAGATTTCAACTGGTAGGTCCTGTACCAAGTCAGTCACATTCTTTTGAATGTTCTCCAGAGTCTCAAAATGATGCCCGTATATATAAATATATATATTTCAATTTTGGGAAAAGAAAGAAGTCACAAGCACAGAGATCAGGTGATTAGGGGGCTGAAGAGCAACAGAAATGCCTTTTGAGGTAAAAAATTCCATGATGGAAGTGGCCGTGTGACATGGGGCATTATCATGATGAAGGATCCACTTATCTGCAATCTCTGATCTCAGTTGATTCACCCTTTTCCTGAGCCTTTCTGTGTAAAATACAAGTTGGCAGTTTGTCCTGGAGATCTGATCTCGCAAAGTTGAAGGTCCCCCTGAACAAGATTAATCTTAAACGTGTTCTCGGCCTCCCAAAAATGATTTGTGCTAGCAAAAAACTTGTGCTCTTCATAAAGAATGTTCCCCAAAGGCCTCTTTAAACAAGGTCACACTCGTGGATAGTTTAACACACAGGGACTGAGCATCTGGAAGGGAAGAATATAACAGTCTACACAAGTAGAACAGCTTTTCCAGATCACTCAAGGTGTTGTCAGTCTCCTTACTTTTCTGAGTCACCTTGTATATGGGGGATTCATTTATATTTTTTAGATGAAAACTATTTTTATTATTTTATAAATGTGGTTTCAAGAGAGATGAAGCCTCCTTGTTTGAGTTTTTCCCTGTTCAGTGTTTGGAGCATTATGATTCATCATCCTGGTGGTCAAAATCTGTATACACACTTCTTTATGTGCTCTAGATGTTTTGTTTCAGCCCAACCTGCTGTGGATCCCACATGCTTGAGCTGTACTGCATTATTGTTCTTTTATTTTTCTCACAAGTGAGTGTTTGTGGTGTTCCATTTGGTGTCCTCATTGTTATTCCAAGTTATTTGTATAGAGCATGCCTCAATCTAATTATTATTCATTATTTGTTTAAGAAAAAGCCTGTAATATTTTTATCTGGTGAAGAGAACAACATCTATAGATCAGATGTAATTAAATTTTCCTTTGAAATTTCAAATTTTCCTTTGACATTTGAGTCTCAACTTTATCTGTGATAATGATAGAAGCTGAAGAAATGAATTAAAATTTGTGCCAAGGCTAGGACTTGAGTCCAGGTCTCCTTGCTTACTAGACAGGTGTGCTAATCCATTACACTACTGTAGCAATACAGGTAACACAGCTGCACAGGTTACACTAGTCCAATGCCCTCCCTAACACAAACTTCAGTTCACATCTTTGGCTTATTTTCCCTTTCTTAAATCATCACTATTGCCGAGGGCATTGGACTGGGGCAGTCTGTGCCTCTGTGTGACAAATACTGCTATGGTAGTGTAAAGGCTAGCACACCTGCCTAGTACATGGTTTCAAGTCCAGGTCATGGCTCAAATTTTAATTCATTTCTTCGGCTTCTATCATTATTGTAGAACAACTTCTCTCTGTTAAGAGCTTGATGTCAATATTTACAGTAGGCTGATACATTATCATCTCTAATAATAATAATAATAATGATAATAATAATACTCATTTGGAGTAGTGAAATGGAGTAACACAGACCTAGAAGCACTCAATACACTTACACGATCACAATGCCACAAATATAGAATACATCACATACATTCAGCAACTGAAAGATTCACATTAAGCAGAAAGGAAGGAGGAAGGGGGTTTATCGACATAAAAAACCTACATTATGGACAGGTAGACAATTTAAGAAAATTCTTTATAGAACGAGCAGAAACTAGCAAAATACACAAAGCAATCACTCATATAAATACATCGGCTACACCACTGCAATTTCATAACCACTTCTACAACCCTTTAGATCACATAACATCAACAGATACGAAGAAAGTAAATTGGAAAAAGAAAACACTACATGGCAAGCACCCGTATCATCTAACACAGCCACACATCGATCAAGACGCATCCAACACATGTCTAAGAAAAGGCAATATATACAGTGAGACGGAAGGATTCATGATTGGAATACAGGATCAAACAATAAACACCAGACATTACAGCAAGCATATTATTAAAGATCCCAATACCACAACAGATAAATGCAGACTTTGCAAACAACAAATAGAAACAGTAGATCACATCACAAGTGGATGTACAATACTAGCAAATACAGAATACCCCAGAAGACATGATAATGTAGCAAAAATAATACATCAGCAGCTTGCCTTACAACATAAACTTATAAAACAACATGTTCCCACATACAAGTATGCACCACAAAATGTATTGGAGAACTATGAATACAAATTATACTGGAACAGAACCATTATAACAGATAAAACATCACCACATAACAAACCTGACATCATACTCACCAATAAAAAGAAGAAATTAACACAACTAATTGAAATATCCATACCCAATACAACAAATATACAAAAGAAAACACGAGAAAAAATTGAAAAATACATCCAACTGGCCGAGGAAGTCAAGGACATGTGGCATCAGGATAAAGTTGACATTATACCAATTATACTATCAACTACAGGAGTCATACCACACAATATCCACCAGTACATTAATGCAATACAGCTACATCCAAACTTATATATACAACTACAGAAATCTGTAATTATTGACACTTGTTCAATTACCCGAAAGTTCCTAAATGCAATGTAACATATACCGTACAGTTAAAAGGAAGTCACGCTTGATCAAGGTCCGCGTCACCTTCCATTTTTAACCGGACATAACGTCTGAGACAAGAAAGAAATAATAATAATTATTGTTATTGTTATTATTTCATGTGATGCAATGGCTCATTGCAAGTCGTTTACTTGAACACCCCATTGTTCAACTGGGGAAAAAGGACCTACAGTTTAACATGGATACTGAACCATGTAGTGTTCCTGGTGACTCCTCACATCATTGAGAGGCGAAGGTTAGATTGAAAGCAGACTGAAAATTTCTGTGGTCCAACTGGGATTCGATCCCAATACCTCTTGATTTCCAGATATGCGCTTTACCACTAGACAATCAGGCCGAACTCCACTCTTGCTAAAATGGTCATCATCATCATCATCATCTTGGATAGTTTCCAGCCTTTTCCGGGTCTGTTTGGAACTAAAGCCTCTCCATCATCTTCTGTCTTGCCACCATCTCTCCGTCTTCACCTTGGTCCAATCTTCACCTTTCTTTTGGACGCATTCCCCTACTCCTTTCAGCCATCTGTCTCTTGGTCTTCCTCTTGGTCTCTTTCTATCCAGTTTCATCTCGTGTATCCTCCTGGGTATCCTCTTCTCCATTCACTTAACATGCCCATACCATCTCATCCTTGATGTCTCTATCTCCTCCTGTAATGATTTCAACTTCATTAACTGTCTGATTCTCTCATTACTTAACCCGTCTATCTTTGTAACTCCCAATACTGTTCCTCAAGAATTTCGTCTCACTAGCTTGTAATTTGCTTTTCTCTCTTCCTTTCATAACCCAGGTTTTGGATGCCTATGTCAGGAATAGGACATAGTATGACTGGTGTGTAACCTTTTTTCTGATTTGGGGTACATCCTTGCCCCATATCAGGCTTCTGACACACTTCCGAAATGCTGCTACTTTTCTCCCACACTCATTTATTTCTCTGTTGTCTTTTCCATCTTCCTGTATGAGGTACTTGAAACTCTCCACTCTCCTCAATCGTTCCCCACCAATTGTTATTCCAGTTGTTCCTCTCTCCTTCATTCTTGTTGTGTTAATCTTCTTACTCTTACTTATACTAAATTTCATTCCATATTCTTGTACTATTCGTTCCGATAGATTCAACTGCTCTTGAACTTCCACCTCCTTATTCCCCCAGATCATCTGCAAACACCGTAGCTTTCATCTTTACTTCACCAATTACTTGTGCTACTGTACTCATTATATCATCCATCACTACAATGAAGAGTGATGGTGAAAGTGCACTTCTCTGCCTCAAGCCATTCTTCTGTTCAATCCAAGCTGATCTCTCTCCTCCCACTTTCACACAGCTCACACTTCCATGGTACATTTTCCTTATTCTACAAATAATCTGTTTTGCTACTCCTCCATTCTCCAGGCCTTTCCACACTTTGCTTCTATGTAGACTATCAAACGCTTCTTCAATGTCCAGGAAGGTCATTAGTAGATCTATTCCATATTCAAAGTGAAGTTCCTGCAGTTGTCTTACAGCAAAAGCTGTGGACCATCCTGTTCTGAAGCCATGTTGCTCTTCTTTCATCCTTCCTAATTTTGCCTGAATTTGTGCTTCCAAAATGTTTTAAAAAATCTTTGCATAATGACTCATCAGTGTTATACCCCGATAGTTCTAGCACTCTTTTCTATTTCCCTTCTTAAAGATCGGGACAGTTATTCCCTTCTTTCAGTCTTCTGGGATCATCTTCTGTCTCCACACAATTTTCATTACTCAGTATAGCCATTGTATCCCCACCTCTGCTGCTGCTCTCACCATATCTGTACTTAGCTCATCCAGGCCTTGTGACGTCCCTCCCTTCATTTTGCCCAATGCCTCTTCCACTTCTCCCCATGTAAGGTCTTGTTCTATTTGCTGTTCCCCCTCTCCTTTTCTCCTGGCTTGTTCCTCCTCATCCGGGTCTCCATTCAGGTTCAGGAGTTGTTCAAAATACTTCTTCCACATGTTCTTGAGTTCCTCGTTATTATTTACCTCTTGACCACTTTTGTTCACCACTCATGAATAATCTGTTGTACCGGTCTTCCTCTTACTTTTAATCATCCCAGATACCACATTTTTGAACCTTCCCTATCCTCCTCATCATTCTGGTCCACTGTTCAATCCACTTTCTTCTCTCCTCCACCACCCCTCTTTTTTGCTTCTTTCTTTCTTTCTTGCTTGATACTCTTCTCTTGTCTCTACTGTTCTCTTCTGGAACCATGCCCTAAAAGCTCTGTTCTTCTTCTGTACTATATCCTTTGCTTTATCATTCCATTAGGGTGTTCCTTTCCATCTCTTTTTGTTGCTTTTCCTCCCACATATTGCTTCTACCGCACTTACTAATGTTCCCTTGAATCTACCCAATCTTCTTCTACTGTTTTTGGTTCATCCTTTGCAATGCTTTCCTTTACTACTTGTAGGTATTGTAGCCTGCTTTCTTCCTCCTCCAACTTCCATGTCCTAGTTTTCTGTCTCTTTATTATCCTTATCCCTTTCAGGTTCATTACCAGCAAACGGTGGTCACTATCCAAGGCCTCTAGTGGTATTACCTTAATGTCAATGATGGTTCTATTCATCTCTCTATTGTACAGGGAGTAGTCAACTATTGATTCTCTTTAAGTCTTAGCTATACCAGGTAATCTTGTGGCTCTCTCTTTCCCTGAACCAAGAGTTCCCAACCAGCAAGCCATTCCTTTGACAGAACTCCAATGGTCTTTCACCTTCCTCATTTCGGCAGCCCCAACCCTCTAACGTTCTGACAACTTAAAGTTGGAGTGTGGATCTGGGTTATATTAGCTTATTCCACCAAACCACCTTCCACTTCTTTACGAGATGACTTACTTGGAATTTGCAGCCACTCTTCTTTACGGAGAAGCTGGCTGCTGGAAACTCTCTTGACTTCTTCTCCGTCGAATAATGCTAGGTACAGAAATTTTTAGACTCTTTCTACCTGTGAAATAAGTAGACATACAAACTTTACTTTTTGTTAACTAACGATGTATTTGACCTCCTTACACAATAAAAATCTCACTTTCCAAATTAATATGTAACTTTCTGCAAGTCTCTTGACGTTAGATACAAATTGAGTTACAGTTAAAAGGAAGTTGGGTTTGATACCACGACCTTTCTTAACATGAATCATAAAATGAGTCGTGCCTCTAACAATGTTACGTCAAGAGTCTACAAGAGTACTTTTTCAACTGTTGTTGTTCTAATGACAATAGTCAGTGACAATAAGCACAGAGCTGCATATAAACTCCATGGTTCTTCCTTATACACTCACTAAAACAACATATATGGATTGCCTGACAGGTAATTGACTGTGCCGTCCGACCGCTCCGTCTACTTTCTTCCCGCGACTGATTTTAAATCTGCACACACAAACACGCAACGCGCTGTAGGTAGGATTCTACCATCCCACACTCATATCCAGAATATTGTGTGTTTGAGACAGTAGAAGGCTGAGTAGTTCTACAATTTACACAGAAATTCTTGAATCACTACATATCCCCCCCTCCCCCCCCCCCCCCCCCTCAGATCGAACACGCGATTTTTTATACATAATCAATATGCAAATAATGTCACTCGTAATAAAATTTCATATCTTAAAAATACACATTTCTTACACTCCTGAACCCACCAATTCCATATTCTGCTAACAGTCATTGGATCTTGACCAACGCAAGCAGCATTGTCGTGATACGATAAACTGCAATCGCGATATGCTACGATCCAACCTTTATCAAAGTCGGAAACATTATGGTACGTATTTCTCCTTCTTACATGAGGCATCACAACAACCTTTCACCAGACAACGCCGGTCAACTGCTGTTTGTGTATGAGAAATCAATTGGAAACTTTCCTCATGTCAGCACGTTGTAGGTGTCGCCACCGGCGCCAACCTTGTGTGAATGCTCTGAAAAGCTAATCATTTGCATATCACAGCATCTTCTTCCTGTCGGTTAAATTTTGTGTCTGTATCACGTCATCTTCGTGGTGTAGCAATTTTAATGGCCAGTAGTGTACATATGTTTATACATATCTTTCCTTTCCATAACTATTCTCTGTCCTCTCTTGAACAATCTTTCGCTTACTGTTTCTCTACCTTTTTTTTATTTTACTTTGCTATCAAGATATGAGCATTTACTTGTGGTTTTAGTCAGCTTTACTGATATTTAGGAATTGTGAGGACTCTTTTTTTTCTTTATTTCCTTTTTTTTCCCCCCAGTCGTAAACTTCAGGTGGTTATGACATATGAGTAATCTATTTTCTATTCCTATCTTTTGTACTACCTTTTTCCTAGTATGTACTATTTTCATTATTTGTAGCTTGAAAGGACTCTGGACGAAATGGAAGTGTTCTTTCAACGCTCATTTATTTCCACAAAACATAATAATGCTAGTCGTTCATAGAATTCACACTTCCCAGAATACTTCCTATAAAATTTGTATCTTACACTGTCCCCTTCTCCTAGAATCAGCACCTATTCCTTGCTTGTGGGGTGTCCTTATGAGAGCACTTCCTCTTTCCATTCTGGTAGGTACACCCCTTACAAAACATCCCTGTTTTTTAGCCCACAGATCGTCCTATCTCCACATAGGTACGCCTGCCCTTTATACTTAGTGAATGCCGGGTACGCCCCCTTATCCTTTCTGAGTAGGCCTCACAGTTCATTACCCTAGTACACATTTCTGTGTATACCATAATTAAGTATCTTGTGGTAAAGAGATAAATCTACTTAAACTTCACATTCATTCTTTAATATATCATTTACCCCCTAGAGTCCTCCTCTACCTATCATCTTCTATATTTTCAGTAGATACTCTGTCAACATATGCTATTTACGCCCCACTATCCTTCAGTTCATCACAGTATTCATTACACTGACATTTCTTAATGATCAGCCTGACTAATTCTACTCCTACTTTCGTTTTCACGCCTCTCTTATTTATTCATTACCCATTACTACTTTGTAGTTGTTCGTTATGTATGTGCGCCTATTTTGGAAGGAACACCGAAGACAACTTGGGATCTGACAGTCATTACTCTGCCCGTTAACTCAGAATGTTAATGTCCCTGGGGGATATACAATTTTACATCCTTTACTTTGTCTTGGATGAGCTTAATTTCTCTCCACAGGTCGTCCATACCCTTCCTGGTATCACTAAGTTCGGAAGAAGGAATAGGCGATACGTTTCCGGATATTATTCTCTCGGTAACCTTTTGATCTATAATTTCTCCAAATTGTTCCTCCAAACTAAATACATTTATAATATCAGAGTTAGCTATTTTCTCTTTGAAATTTATTACTATATTATCTACCCTTGTATTGACACCTGTAATTTGCGATTGAATAATTGGCGTTAATTCATTATGCGTATCTACACTGTCTTTCAAAGTATTCATTCCCTGTCTTAGGTCATTATATTTAATAGTGTACACATTTTCGAAAGATCCTAACTTTACAATTAGTTCTGATTCTACATTATTACATTTGTTATCAATGTCAAGTTCTAATATTTTCGATAAATCTTGAAAAGTGTCATTCTGTTTCTGACTAAGGTTAGTAAACATATCATTTATGAGAGGTCAAAGAATTCGTCAACTCGTTCTTTAAACCTAATTTTAAATTCTCTACTTTATTACTTACGGTGTCGAATTCAGTCTTCAGAGCAGCCATGTCTTCGCATAGATTACAAAATTCTTTGCTTTGATAGTTGACGTTGGTGTTTAACAAACCTAAATTTGTCATTTGAATATTTAGAGTTTCACTCTGAGCTTTTAATTGAGAATTTACTAAGTTTAGTTCTTTATTTAGACTCGTACTCTGAGCATTTAAAGCTTCACATTGGGTATTTAATAGAGAACTTAATGAGTTTAATTTAAGACTCTGAGCTGTGATTAAATGTATCAAATCAGCCCAGTCAGACACTTTGTTGCTAATCTTCATGGCCTTACCTTGGTCTTGAGTTTCCCCAACCTGTTGTATATTTTCCATACTTTTATATGCCTTAGCTCTTCTAAGCATTTAAAACTAACTTTAAATATGATACACAATAACAATTCACTCAACAGTATCTTGTTCCACTTTGTACTAAAGTAATCAGTTTTGTTTCATGCTCACCCGGTGTAGAATTGGTGTTCTGTAGGTGAGCAGATGTGGAGACAGATCAGCACCGGTGAACAACAGCTGGTGTCGGGGGTGTCGGGGTGCATGTTGGTTTCCGCGTATGTGTGAGAGCAGTATACTCCCCGCACTGGATCTTCTTGGTTGAAGCGTTCTATGCGTATTTCTTCTTAGACAAATATGTTGAAATCTTCTTTGCTGTTTTATCGTTGTGAATTTTTCATTTCTTCACCTTTTTTCCATTTAAATTTTGCTCCACTGGATACTTGATCATATTCAAATTTCTCGAAGTAATTTCCTTGTCTTATTATGTTTGGTTGCTATGGCAACACAAAACAGCTTCTTCTCTTGATTTTGACTTAAAATTCCTGTTTTCTTGGTCCTTTCACACAGGTCGCCACGTTCTAACCTGCTGTGATGACTTAGAAAAGCCGGGTGTTGGAACCCTCTTGACTTCTCTCCGTCGAATAATGCTAGGTACAGGAAATAAATCAAACAATGGAAAATCTAGGATGGAATGTAACAACCAACTCTCCACAGTTCCTGTCCCTTTACCACACGGTGCCCTGCTCGTCACTATTGATGCCACCTCCCTGTACACTAATATTCCTAATGCCCATGGCCTTACTGCTATCAAACACTACCTTTCCAGACGCCCTATGGATTCCAAACCGACAACCTCCTTCCTAGTCTCCATGACCAACTATATCCTCGCCCACAATTATTTCTCCTTTGAAGGCATTACCTACAAACAAATCCACAGTATCACTATGGGCACCCGCATGGTACCATCCTATGCTAACCTATTCATGGGCTATCTAGAGGAATCCTTCCTAAAAACCCAGGATCCTAAACCCCTCACCTGGTTCAGATTCATTGATGACATCTTTGCTATCTGGATTGAAGGCAAGGACACCTTATTCACATTCCTCCAGAACCTCAACAATTTCTCCCCCATCTGCTTCACCTGGTCCTACTCAACCCGACAAGCTACCTTCCTAGATGCTTACCATCACCTCAGAGATGGCTACATCAGTACCTCCGTCCATATCAAACCTACCTCCACTTCAACAGCTGCCACCCATTCCATACCAAGAAGTCCCTTCACACCTACAGCCTAGCCACCCGTGGTCGTTGCATCTACAGTGACAAGCAGTCCCTCTCTAAATATACTGAGGGTCTCACTGAAGTCTTCACTGACCGTAATTATCCTCCCATCCTTGTAGAAAAACAAATCTCCCGTGCCTTATTTTCCCAGACTCCCACCACCTCCCAAAGTCCCACAGTCCGGCCACAAAGGAGCATTCCCCTTGTAACTCAGTAACATCTGGGACTCGAGCAACTGAATTAAATTCTCCGCCAGGGTTTCGATTACCTCTCGTTGTACCCTGAAATGAGAAATATCCTGCCCACTATCTTTCCCACCCCTCCTACCGTGGTATTCTGTCGTCCACTGAACCTACACAACATACTCGTCCATCCTTACACAACCCCTGCTCCCAATCCCTTACCTCATGGCTCATACCCCTGTAATAGACCTAGATGCAAGACCTGTCCCATACATCCTCCTACCACCACCTACTCCAGTCCGGTCACTAACATCACCTATCCCATCAAAGGCCGGGCTACCTGTGATTTACAAGCTAAGCCTCAACCTCTGTGCTGCATTCTGTGTAGGCATGACAACCAACAAGCTGTCTGTCCGCATGAATGGCCACCGACGAACTGTGGCCAAGAAACAAGTGGACCACCCTGTTGCTGAACACGCTGCCAAACATGATATCCCTCATCTCAATGACTGCTTCACAACCTGTGCCATATGGATCCTTCCCACCAACACTAGCTTTTCTGAATTGTGCAGGTGGGAAATTTCCCTGCAATACATCCTACATTCTCATAACCCTCCTGGCCGCAACCTTAGTTAGTCACTGTCCTCACCCATCTAGCCTCCTCCGTGTTCCCATTCCAGCACTACACAGCTGTCATTTCACTGCCACACCCAGTCTTTTAATTTCTTTTTATTTCTTTTATTTCTCTCCTTTCTGCTACTTACCCCCTACCCCCTCCACACCTTCTCTCCTGCCCTCCATCTAAACTGCAACACTTCACTGTCTGCCACTCCCACCATACTATCCCTCCCCCTCCCCGCCACAGCCTCCTCCTTACGTCCACCCAGTCGCCACTCCCACCATGCACTGGTGCTGCTGTTTGCAGTGTGGTTTCAGCTCTCTGAGACTGCAGGTGTGTGTGCAAGTTGCGTTTACGCGTGTGCGTGTGCGTGTGCGTGCGTGTGTGGGTGTGTGCGTGCGCGCGCGTGAATGTATGTGTGTCTACTGTTGACAAAGGCCTTAATGGCCGAAAGCTTTAATTGTGTGAATCTTTTTGTTGTGCCTATCACGACTCAGCATCTCCGCTATATAGGTACAGGAATTTTTAGACTCTTTCTGCTTATGAAATAAGTAGACGTACAAACTTTACTTTTCGTCAACTAACGATGTATTTGACCTCCTTACACAATAAAAATCTCTCTTTCCACATTAATATGTAACTTCCTGCCAGTCTCTCATACAGTCGGGTGTTAGAAATTGAGTTACAGTTAAAAGAAAGTTGGCTTGGATACCACGACCTTTCTTAACTTGAATCATAAAATGAGTCTTGCCTCTAACACAGTTTTGTGAAGAGTCTGCAAGAGTACTTGTTCAACTGTTCTTGTTTTAATAACAATAGTCAATGATACAGTAAGCACAGAGCTGCATATAAACTCCATGGTTCTTCCTTACACACTCACTAAAAAATCTATGGAATGCGTGACAGGTACGTGTCGGTGCGGTCCGACCGCCGCGTCTACTTTCTTCCCACGACTGATTTTAAATCTGCACACACAAACGTGAGGCACAGTAGGTAGGATTCTACCATCCCACACTCATATTCAGAATATCGTGTGTTCGAGACGTTAGAAGGCCAAGTGGTTCTAGAATTTACACAGAACTTATCAAATCACTACAGCCCTCTTATCCAAGCACACTTTTGAAGCCTTGTCTTTCTCTTCCAACGTGTGTGTTTAAATCCCTCATAACTATCACATTCTTCCTTCCCATCTGCTTCTGTATTTCCTCTTCAAACTCTTGCTTCTCCTCAGAAGTGCAACCCGCAACCCATGTGCGGTGCATACACTTGTATGTGTGACTTGTAGTCGTCCCCTTGAATGATATTTTGATCTTCATCATCCTATCACATATTCTCTTAACTTCTTCTTTTAATCCGTCTCTTACTACTATTCCCACACCATTTCTCCTTCCCTCCTCAGTTCTCACCTTCCTTCTCCTTTCAGCTAACTTCAGTATGTCTAACTTCCTTCTTTCCATCATTTCTACCATCTCCTCCACCTATCCAGTCAATTTTTGTATATTTAATGTCCCAAATCTTAGTCTTTGTTTATAGCCTGTTCATTGTTGATTAAATCCGTCCTTTGTGATGCCTGTTCTATTTTTGAAAGCAAAAATCATAATCCACAATTGGCTTGCTGGGCCTATTGTAGCTTCTCCAGAGCCCTGTTAGCCATCACTTTTCAGGGTCCCTGTAGGACCTTCACAGCTACCGTAGCGGTCCCGGGGCACACACAGTCCCCACTGTACCTCACTCGTACAGACAATCCCCTACTTCATGGCGTTGCCCATCTCCCACGACTTGGACGAGGGGTTGGACTTGTGGGAGGCTAAAATGGTACCACTCAAAAAGTTCTTTGCACTGTTCTTTTGTATTTTTCTTTTTGGTTTTGATTGACTACATTGCAATGAACATTTTAGTACAAATGGCAGCAGTTTTGGAAGTGTGCTTGCCAACAAATTTAATATATAACAAAATGTAAATTTAGACTAAATCTACAAAGTGGGAAATGATAGATTGTTACTTCCCATAAAGAAGACACATTAAGTTGCAGACAGGCACAATTAAAAGACACTTACACAAAGCTTTCGGCCACAGCCTTCATCGGCAAAAGAGAAGCAGAGAAACACACACCATTCATACAACAAAGACCTTTCTCAAATTTTTTCATTCCAATACTAACAGGGTTCACCCTTATGGGGCTCAAGGGGGATGTACATGAAATTGACTAAATATGCCAACTTAAAATTTATTTTCTGTTTATTACTAGACCTCGTGGACAGTAAGTCCCCAGAGTGTCAGTGATGAAATCGCACCTGCAGTGCCTGAAAAATAATCAAATGTGTGACACGATCTTCCCGTCACACCCACTTTTTGAAGCATCACTTTCAATACTAGCACGATGAACAACAGGTCTGTAGAGTGCTTTCAAGTAAACTTGTATGGGGTAAATCTAGAAGGCTATGACATATAATCTTTGGTTTTATCATCTGTTACTGTTCCGTATCTCAGAAACAATAACACACTAACAGCTTTGTTTTTGAAGTGCCGACTCTTGTTTTTCCTTGTGCTACTGATGGAGAATTATGCATATGTTAGATTCTTTCGTCATTTAATAATGCCATGGTCACAAAGATTGTATAGAAAACTGGATAAACTTCATTTGCAGAAGTTATTGAGTGCAAGACATGAGAAACAGCTACAAACCAACTTTCAGGTTAGGTCCAAAGTAAAACATTTGCAGAAAATCGAGGGACAACAAACCCTACATTCACAAGAGGCTTCCAGATTGTATCCTGGATGGTGTCAAGCCCACTTACAGATTTATGGCCAATCCTGAACTTCTAAAAAAGTGTATTTGAGCCAAAATCCAGATTTCCTATGAGTCTCTAATTTCACTCGTATGAAAACAATGCCTTAAAACCACATTTTCATCTGCTGCAGCTGTCAGAATTGCAACTTGCAATGCAGTTATTGTATTTGATGATGGAAACATGGGGAGGATGAATGCATAAGAGAGAATTGGCTTTAAGATAGGAAATTTCACTAAAGAATCTAGAGAAAAATAGATTTACAGCACCTCTCTGCAGCTGAAAAGTCAGTTGAAGACCTGGTAAGGGAAAGAAGGGAGAAAACAAGAAACGAAAAGAGAAGCCTTGAAGGGAAAGAGGACTCTAACTGCAAACCCAGGGCCTTCAGAAGAGGTGACAAGAAAAAACAGGTTGAACTTTAAATTGCATTTCCCAAAAATTAAGTTTCTTAAAGTTTATGCACTTTTTTCTCAGAATCTATGAGTGCTATAGTTATGAAATTTTGTACACTTGATTCTGTAAACCCAGTAAATGTTGTCTCAAGAGTAAATTTTGAAATTCGAAGTGAAATCTGAAATATGGGGCAAAGTGCTTGGAATTTTGCATGAATGTTTAATTATACTTATGTAATTATAATTAAAGAATTATTAAAATTGTCCTGTTATATATATTCAAAAAACCTCATGGGGGAAGCTAACTGTAAGCAAAGAGATTTCTATTACTTTTTGAAAACAGAAGTTTGAATTCCACAAAAAAGTTAAATATATCTAATCCAAGGAACTTTAACAGTAAATGTGTTATTTTCATGTAAGGCACGGCACAAAATTTCATTGCTGTATATTCAAAATTTTGGATTTGGTGCCTCTTTTAAATAGTGTGCCTTTTTTCACCTTAAGGTTTCTCGACCATGTACAGCCACTGAAATTGTAAATGCATTTTATACCTTATTTTTCATTTTGCTAAAGAACTTAGGAATAATCTGCTGTATTATTTCCAACATTAAGGAGTGGTTGTTGAACCAGTTGCCCAGCCACTTAGTTTTCTACCTTCTCCCTGTTGATTTTTATGCAAAGATTGATTTCATTATGGGCTAGGTCCTCAGGTCTCCAACATCTCCATCGGCATTTCTCTCAGTGCCAGCTATTTCTCAGTTTCTTGAGCATTGTGCCGACAGTATGGACGAGGTATCATCATCTTGTTGGAAATACATATGTTATAAAAAATTGGACCACCCTTATTTTAAATATCTCATTTCATGTGAGAAAGGGATGTTTCATGAAATTTCAGTAAATATCAGCCTGGAAGAATGTGTTCTCTGTCAAATTGACAAAGCAAATCTGTTAACTGAAAAATACTAATAATTTGAAGTTTGTTACATGTCAAAAGTGATGCAGTAAATGGCTTTCAGAACTGGAAACAAATTGCTGTTATCCAAAAGCTTTTTATACATCATTTCTTCATTTATAAATCATTGAAACATATTGGTAAAAGTTAATGTATATATACTAAGATGGTATCTGTTCTTTCAGACATGTCCACGAGTAATGAGTTAAATGGGCGGGGGCACTACGAATGTAGTGCGGGATAATACGTTGAGAATGAGAATGTGGGTTTCGCGGGAGGCGTGCCAGAGATAAATCCCTGCAGTCGCGCTATCCTCTGTGTCCTCGGTTGCTCAGATGGATAGAGTGTCTGCCATGTAAGCAGGAGATCCCGGGTTCAGGTCCCAGTCGGGGCACACATTTTCATCTGTCCCTGTTGACGTATGTCAACGCCTGTAAGCAGCTAAGGGTGTTCATTTCATTGTAATAAAAGTTAATGTGTACATGATAAAGTTGGTCACAAGTGATGATGGAACTGAAGGTGGAGTAGTAGTAGTAGCTGATGTAATGAGATGATTTTCTGTCAATTGGATGGAGAGTGATCTGTGGTTGAAACCTCGATATACTAACAGTCAGAGTTAAAGCAAGTTGTATAGACAGCAAAAAATACTTATTTTGCTGAGGGGAAGTAGACAAAACACACAGAAAATTACATAAAACACTGCATGGATTGCCCATAATAATATCCAGCAGGCACAATATTTAGCAATTTATATTTTTGGCACATTCACTCTGATGTCTTCCCTCTTCACGCTTATAGCTATTATCTTCCAGTGCAACCTAGGCCTAGGGATGTAATACAGATTGGACTTGGGCGCAACCAAGATTTCATATGAGCATTAAATTTTATATTTACGTTTAGTGGTTCACCAACTCAAAGCCTGTCAGTTGCCTTCCAGTCTAACTTCGATTTAGAACATTCAGCACAATGCTACAGACCAGTCTGTCAGCAAAACAAAGATTTTGACTTCACAGTCTATTTTGCATTATAATTATTTTGTCATCCAGCACTCAATCTGTCGCCTTTCAAACTAACCTGGACTTCGGAGCTATGCTACAGATCAAGCTATCACTACAACCAAGATTTCGTATTTTAAATAAAATCATTAATAATTATTAGAAACATCACAAGTATGTACGAACACACAATTTAAAATGACATGGGAAATCTTAATAACTATCTTGTACATTTGCACTTGCCCATATATGAGTGCTAGGTAAAGAAAGCTAAATACAAGTTGTAGACTGCGTGCCGATGCATTCTGTTAATCTGCTGAACGGAAACATTCCTTGCTTACAGTGCACTATTCTGGAACTAATATTTTTATTAGTAATTTTGTGGTGTCTCAGCTTATTGTTTGATTTGTAGTGGTTTCGTAATATGATAGTAACACAAGACAGGTAAAATGTGTTCGTTTTTTGAAATATATGATCAATACCTACAACTTTAGTGAACCCTTACATATTTCTTCTTGTGCTCCATCGTGCCACAATAGTAAACCTCCTGCGTATGTGTGGAATTAACAGTGGCATTTATTTCTCAGAACATTTCGAAGCTTTATGTAATACTTGCCTGTGTTTTGAAAATAATTTGTTTCTATTCAATATAGTCATTCCACAAATCACTGTGTTCCTGATAAAGATTCTAATTTGATTAATGTTGCACAGGTTGGAAACACTGTACGCACAACTGCTGATCTCTTCACTTCTGAGTATGAGATAAATGATGTTCCTGTGGCAGCCCGAAATCTGCTAACTAAGGGTCTCATACAAGAAGAAATAAACTTATCTTCAGGTTAGCTGTGCCTACGGACTGTCTTGAGTTGTGTTATTATTTCCTTACGAGCCATCCCAGCCGTGTTTGTGATTTATGATAGTTCTCTATTAGGGTTTATGTGACACAAGTGTGTTCCATGACATGGGTACTAAGATGATATTTAGGTCTCGCAATGTAGTAGGAAGTAAAATCTTTTAGAAATACGATAGTTGTTTTCCTGCCCGATAATCGTGCGTCGAGGTCCAGGTTTCTACAGTAGTATTTGTATCTCTTTGAGAACTATCATCAATCTCATCTCCCTTTCTGTTTTTAGTTTTAATGCAGTGCAACAAATAGCCTTCTGTAGCTTCTGTGTGTCCATTTTTTTCTGTATTTTGCTCCAAACATTGGCAATATTTTTTGTTTTTTACCATTATAATTTTCTCACCTACTTCAGCATAAATTACAGTTAATGCCTGTGACAGGACAACCTGTGTATCAAACTGTGCTATTTCTCTTACCCAAGTGGAATAATGAGGGAAGATGCTGTTGGATTTTGGAAGTCATAGCTAAGATCATGAACACTGTTTTTGCCTTTTTTTGGCACACTGGTTATGCCTTTGCTTAACATTGATAATGTCGTTTCCAGTTGCTTCGTATTAATCTGCATCACATGAATTTTCAAAACATGTTTATTAACTTGTCCTGACAAATCGAGTAAACCTTATTGCTTTTTAGAGTAACACCTACTGTAACATTCTCATCAAGACTTCATGTTTCAAAGGACAACACGTGCCGTAGTTTAATTCCTGTTGAAGGTTGAATGACCTCCTAAACATTTTAAAATTTGTCATTGGCAAGAAAAACTTCAAAAATAAGAAAAACTAGGAAGTTCCTCATTACTGTTGAAATAAGATAATAAATAAATTAATTGCAATAAATTTGATGACAAGATGGAATTTCTAGTTCTGTGTGGTGTGAACTATCCCATGTATATTTAGTAACAAGATAGTAAATTCTAAATCATATAAAATTGGAACTAAAATAATGGCAGGAGTCAAAATAATCACTCACAATATTGTTCAGGTGTTGAGAGAGTGATAGCCACATAAACAAAACTAAACATATTTCTGAGTGTTCGGACAGTGTTTTTCTTCAGTGCTAACTAATGCAAAAAAGGCACATGCACACACCCCGGGTCATTGCCCCAGCAGGCTACCCATTACCAGGACAAGTTAGGTGATTGTTGCAGTTCAGGTTGTTATGTCTGATACCCTTAAATTATGGACTTATATCTCTTGAATTATCGTGCAGCTAAGCCATATAGTGCTGATGGATTATTTCTTCTCCACTGCAACTGAATCTGTGCTAATAATCCAAAAGTGCATATCTAATTTGCGACGTGCTGCTAAATTAATAGAAAGTACTGCTTCTCAAATTTGATAGTATTGAGCCATTGATTACAGTACTTACACTTCATTCAGTGTTCGTATACAATACGAGTTATGTATTGGATGCACTCAATAAGAGTTGAATGACAGTTCCCATTAGAATGACAGCTGAGCTTTCTTTCTTGTCCCCACAATATAATACCAAATGTCATGGTACCTGTTCTAGGGCTTGAGGTATGTCTGCAAGATAGGACGATACTATATGGAATAAACCACCAAACTAGCAAGTATTGTGAAGCGTCATAAAGAAGCTATTGTCATCCCGCCTTGCAGAAGTCCTGCATCCATCCACATCAGATTTCATGTGCAAACAAGATCCAACTCCCAAACAGTTCACAAGTCTAAACTTACTATTCAAACGTCTTTTTAAAGGTGTTGATCATCATTCATGTACTATAGATGTTGTGCAGCATACCACTTTATCAAAGTGATATGTTACACCTCATGATTCTCTCTCTCTCTCTCTCTCTCTCTCTCTGTATGTGCGTGCACGTGCATAGCTCCTGTAGGTTTAAATCTTATTTAGGTATTTGGATTGATCCACCTAATAGGATTTCAGTGCACACTGTGAGGGGAGAGGGGGCATGTATGTGCGTTTCATTGTCTCTGAAGAAGAACAGTGCCTGAAAGTTCAGTAATGTGCAGTATTTTTGTGCCTGTCACCCGCTCACTGCCTTTACTGTCTGGTGAGTGATTTCCATTATTTGATTTTAAGCTGTGTAAGATTTAGTATGTCGTGGAAGAATTATATTACTTAAAAATGAAAGAATCCGTGTCGTAAAAAAACTGAGTAGTGATGAGGTTTATTGAATTCAATTCTAGAGTTTTTGATATAATAATTTCCCTGTTGCATAGTTATTGATTGATATGGAGTTATTTTGTATCCACCATGAGGAGGTGTGTGTCCTCCAGGAGGTATGGTAACTGTATTGTAGCATTCTTATTTCTGGTGGTCTTATCAATATTAGTTGGTGAATGTCAAACAATAGAAAATCCAGGATGGAATACCACAGTATTATGAAAGTGGTTGATTGCTACTGACCATATAGAGGAGATGTTGAGTCTCAGACAGGCACAATGAAAAGACTGCTATACATCTGAGCTTTCCGTCAAAAGGCTTTCTTCTAAAGTAGAACACACATACATTCACGAAACACTTCTCACACTTATGACCACTGTCTCTGGCCAGACACTGGAGATGGACTGTGAAGAACTGCACCTGATGGTAGAAACAGTCTGTGAGTGGTGAGGTTAAGGAGGAGGCTGGGTGTGGAAGGGAAGGGAAGGGAAGGGAAGGGAAGGGAAGGGAAGGGAAGGGAAGAGGAGGGGTAATGGGATAGGGGTAGGGGACCTGTAGTGCTGATTGTTGGAGCATGCAGGGATGTGATGGACACAGGGTATGACTAGTAGGTGCAGTCAGGTGGTTTGGGGAGGAGGGGTCAGGGGGAGAGTGGAAAAGAAGGGGAGTACAGAAACGAAAAAGGCTAGTGGGTGTATTGGTGGAACTGGAAGACCGTGTAGTGCTGGAGTAGGGCAGGGTAGGGGATAGTTGGGTGTAGGACAGGGGATGGCAAATGTTGAGGCCTATGGGTTACGAGAACGTGGGATATATTTCAGGGAGAGTTCCCATCTGCACAGTTCAGAAAAACTGACGTTGGTAGGAAGGATCGAAATGGTGAAGGCTGTGATGCAGTCATTGAAGTTAAGCACATTGTGTTAAGCTGCAATGCAACTGGATAGTCCAATTGTCTCTTGACCACACTTTGTCAGTGGCCATTCACTTGGACATACAGCTTGTTGCCTGTCATTCCCATGTAGAAAACAGCACAGTGGCTGCAACGTAGTTTGTAGATCACGACTGCATACCCAGGTAGCCTTGCCGTTGATGGGATAGGTGCTACCTGTGACCAGGCTGTAGTAGTAGTAGTAGTAGTAGTAGTAGTTGTTGTAGTTGTTGTTGTTGTTGTTGTTGTTGTGCTGATGTCAGGTGGGGGTTGGGGGGGTGGGGGGAGATGTAGGTTTTGCATCTAGGTCTAGTGCAGGGGTATGAGCCTTGAGGCAAGGGGTTGGGAATAGAGGTAGAGGAGGGATGGACAAGGATGTGGAATATCACTGTGGGAGGGGTGGGAAGAATAGTGAGTAGAATACTCCTCATATCAGGGAATGACATGAAAGAGGCAAAACCCTAGCAGAAAATGTGATTCAGATGCTGGATGGTACTGAGTCATGAGAGGAATGCTCCTCTGTGGCCAGACAGTGGGACTTTGGGAGGTGGTGGGTGACTGGATGTAAAAGGCATTAGGGATCCTGTTTCTGTACTATGTTGGGATGTTAACTTCAGTCTGAAGGCCTCAGCGAGACCCTCGGTATATTTGGAGATAGACGGCTCATCGCTACAGGTGCGACTGCCATGACTGGCTTGGCTGTATGGAAGGGACTTCTTGGTATGGAATGGATGGCATCTGTTGAAGTGGAGATGTTGCTCTCCTCAAACCTGTAAGCTATCCCAACCCCCCCCCCCCCCTCTCTCTCTCTCTCTCTCTCTCTCTCTCTCTCTCTCTCTCTCTCTCTCTCTCTCTCACTCTCTCACTCTCTTTCTCTTTAACCCCACCACTCCCTGTGTTCCTACCTTCTACATGCGTCACTAAGGCTATAAACATAACCAGCCAGGACGCCCCATTGGGACCAGCTACTGTGTCCCCACTTAGAGAAGCTCTGCTATTGTCAACCAGTAGCTCAGTGTATTACCAATAACTTACCTTTTCGTATAAAATACACCCTCCATTGACTCTCCACCATTCCTGTTCCCGTACTACATGGCATCCTGCACATCATTATTGATACCGCTTCCCTCTACACTAACAGCCCTAATACCTTTGACCTTGCTGCTATTGATCACTACCTTTCCCATTGTCTGACTGACTCCAAACCAATAACCTTCTTCCTGGTCACCATGGGGTGTCCACATGGCACCATTCTATGCCAACCTATTCATGGTCTGTCCAGAGGAATCCTTCCTAACCACCCAGAATCCCAAACTTCTCTCCTATTTTGGTTGCATGAATGATGTCTTTGTGATTTGGACTGAGGGTGAGGACATTCTATCCACCTTCCTCCAGAACCTCAACACCTTCTCCACCATTCACTTTATCTGGTCCTGCTCAATTCAGCAATCCACCGTCCTCATTGTTGACGTCCAACTAAAAGATGGTTACACCAGTACTTCCATCCATATCAAACCTACCAACCACCAACAATACTTCTACCCATTCCTTACCAAGAAGTCCCTCCCATACACCTAGCCAGTCATGGCAGTTACACCTGGAGTGATGAGCAGTCCATCTCCAAATATACCAAGGGTCTTGCTGAGGCCTTCACAGACTAAAATTACCATTCCAACATAGTACAGAAACAGGGTCTCTAACCGCTTGTCTCTCCATTCACTCACCACCTCCCAAAGTACCACTGTCCAGCCACAGACGACTCAGTACAACCCAGGACTGGAGCAACTGAATCGCATTCTCTGCCAGGGTTTCGACTCTTATCGATCCCTGATTTGAGGTGTCTCCTACCCACTATTCTTTCCACCACTCCCACAGTGGTATTCCACCACCCTCTGAACCTACACAATATCCTTGTCCATCCCTACTCCACTCCTGCTCCAAACCCCTTGCCTCATGGCTCATATCCATGCACTAGACCTAGATGCAAGACCTGTGCGGTATTACATCTTCCAACAACCACCACCACCACCAACAACAACAACAATAATTCCAGTCTGGTCACAGCATCACCTACCCCATCAATGGCAAGGCTACCTGGGTAAGCAGTCGTGATCTACAAGCTAAGCTGCAACCACTGTGTTGCTTTCTACAAGGGCAGGACAACCAACAAGCTTTCAGTCCATAAGAATGACCACTGACACAGTGTGGACAAGAGACGGCTGGACTATCCAGTTGCTGCCCAACACAATGTGCTTAATTGTTGTGACTGCATCACAGCCTTCACCATCTCGAGCCTTCGTACCAATGTCAGCTTTTCTGAATTGTGCAGATGGGAACTCTCCCTGAAATATATCCCATGTTCCCATAAGTGCAGGCCTCAATCTATGCTAGTTCCTGTCCTTCACTCACCTATCCCCTTCCTTGCACCACTACAGCACTATAAAGCTTTCTAATTCCACCAATGCACCCACTATTCTTTCTCCCTTTCTGTACTTCCATTATTTTCCATCCCCCCCCCCCCCCCCCTGAAACCTCCTGACTGCACCTAGTAGCTCTACCCTGTCTCCATCACATCCCTGCATGTTCCCGGAGTCAGTACTACACCCTACCCTGCTACTGGTCCCATTCCCTGCCCCAGCCTCCTCTGTACCCCCCACCACCTATGGGTTACTTTTCTTCCTATCAGGCAAAGTTGCTCACAGTCCTGCCTCATTGGTCAGAGACATGGGTTGTGTGTGTGAGTTGTACTTGCTTGAATGTGTGTATAGTTGTGCTTTAGAAGAAGGCCTTTTGACTGAAAGCACTAATGTATAGCAGTCTTTTTTTTTTTTGTTTTGCCTGTCTGCCAAACAACATCTCTTCATGGTGAGTAGCAATGTATCCTTTTTATTATATTAGGTTGTGAATCCTTCATTTTTCTCAGATACAAGAATGTATCACAGTGTTAGTGTTGTTGAGCCCAGAAGAAGGAAAGAAGCTATATATAAAAAAAAAAAAAAAAAAAAAAAAAAAAAAAAAAAAAAAAAAACTAATTTATGTAATTTTTAGACAATTATTACAAGAGGAGAAATGTATGAAATGAAAGCAAAAAGATTTAGAAGTGGTTGGAAAGTTGAAGGAATTGATAGTATAAACAGAAAAGTGTTGCTGAGTAAGTGTATATGACCATAAATGTGTGAAATGAAATATGTGACCTTTAGCACATGAATTGGAGTTTGTATAAAATTTATTAGTGGTAAGAACCAGGCATGTGGGAAGATGAAGAAGGAGAAAGTGTTCAAATCATATTAGCTGGAGCAATGTGTACAACAAAAAAAGATTTCAACCCAGTTGTGTTGTGTTAATAGCATATCAAATAGGTGGTTACTGGATGCAGATATGCGGTGAGGTAATCTATTAGGGAAATATTCAGATGAACCTGTTGAGGAACTGCATTCCGGCAATTCAAGAGTAATGGTCTGTAGTGTGTTTCTTTGTGAAGTTGTCAATTCAGCTGACTGTCATTTCTGAGGTTCCCACTATGTGATTGATAGGAGAATATATATTCTCGACTGTTGAGCCAAACTGAAAATTCTATTTTTATGCTCAATATTTATCTACTCATGTAGTTGTCTTAATCAGGTGCTAGTCACTATCAGGTCTTCAGCTGAACTTGTAAGACATTGTCTGTAATATACCACAATTAATATCCATGCTAGACACCTGATGTAGCAGTCTGTTAGGACTTCTGATTCAGATTTCTTTTCTGTCTCTTGATTTGACCTTCTTTGAAATTTTCATCCCTTTCTCTTCTTTCACTCTGATGGATAAAACAGCTTGTGATTCATTAATAGAGTGAGTGCTGTATCCCAGTTGTTACTTAAATTGAAATCGTATCCGTATTTGTTGGGTTTTAGATTTTGTGGAAACAGACAGTTAGAACAATCAAGGCGAGGTGCAAGAAACATTAGTGACACATCCTACTGAAGCAGCCCAGAAAATAAGCCACTGCTGATCTCTGTATGCAGTGTAACCATGAAATGAGGTATATAAGCTCAGTATTTTTATGCAAACTGAGTGTGATTTAAATGTCTATAGAAATAAGAGTTTGGGGACGAGGAATCAGTTCTCTTTGTCAGCTGCCAGTAAGGATGAATAGAAGCACACAGTGTCTATATTTCAGCACATAGTGGCTCGCTTGCAAGTCATAGTTTGAAGGATTAAACTGCTTCTCCAGCATGAGAGTGGCATGGAGCCTTCCTTCCAGTTCCAGCTTCTCAGAGGTATACAGCTGGGTACTTGCTGCACATCATATGTTGGATTCCCATCAACCCCATGGCCTCATTTTAATTCCGTAACTTCTGTTATTGTGTATTTGTGCAATGCAATGTAATCTAATAATACTGTGTAGTTTTTCGGTATTGGTAGATTTATCATCTGCAAAGTGTACAATGTGTGTCTCAAAGTTCAGCCATCTGCATATAGTATTTGTACTTTTTTGTGGTTGCAAATTCTAGTTGTGGCCATTTGTGTTCAGCTGCAGTGTTCATATGTGTACTTTATCAAACAGTGAGTATGTTTGCTTGATATATATATATTGATTTCTTGTTTGCCATCAGGTGCTGCAGTTTCCACACGCGGGAGGTATTTGACTATAGAAGAAAGACAAAGAAATCCAGGCTTACGTCCACTGTACCTCCACGTCCAGGCTTCTTCAAAAGAAGCTGTTGACTGTAAGTATTGCAAATGCAAATGGTTTTGAGTATATTGTTTGCTTTAGAATATTTGGTTTCTACCTTTATGCACATATACTTGGGCTGCCAAAAGAACATCCCTGACAGCAAGCAACTATGTTGCCACTCTACTAGGCAGCTGTTCGTTGTTGCACTGTGTCATTTGCCTGACTACCAGTGTCACACAGAAAATTGTAGAGCCATTGCAATGCCGTGGTACTGATGCCTAAAAACTGCTAATAACAATGTGGGAAAAGATACATTGCTACTTGCTGTAAAGAAGACACTTTAAGTTGCAGACAGGCATTCTGGCATGAGCTGCCAGAGTTGGTGATTATGTGTGTGTGAGGAGGGCTTGCTTGTGTGTATGAATGGTGTATGTTTCCCTTTTGTTGATTAAAGCTGTGCCCAAAAGTTTTGTGTAAGTGTCTTTTGATTGTACCTGTCTGCAACATAATGTGTCTTCTCTATGCTTAGTAGCAGTCTGCCTTTTCCTACATTGTTGCTATTCCATCATGGAGTTTCCATTGTTTAATTTTAAAACTGCCAATAGCCTTGAGGGATTGAAACATAATCTCTTCATAATTAAAAAGAATTTAAGATTAGGAAACACTTTTTGAGATAAAGTAGAGATTATGTTGTTTCAGTATTTCAGTACATATTTTAATAAATAAATGCATCTCTGACCTGCATCTCATGGAAGAGGAGAGGGAACCACAGTCTTCAGTGAGTGTGTCATTATTAGCACAATTATGTCATGATTGCTATCTTTAGTCTTGCTGCTATCATACCCAAAGCTCCTGTAAGATGTGCCATGTATATGTGGCAGTATGATTCTGTGTTGTAGGAATAATGCTGTCCAGTGTCTCACACACTAAAATTTTGATGTCTCTTAAATTAAAATTTTTATTTCTGCCTGCAACATGTGATTTCACTTGAGCTCACACAATTTCTATTGCACTGAAATGGCAATGATATGGTGGAAGGCGCATGACACTACTACCATTTACTTCTCCAATTTTGTTGATGTTGTAAGTGATATTATCTGATTTATGCTCTTTCACACTTTCCAGCATTTCTACTACTCTTATTTCTCTGTCAATGAATGTATACTGTTCTCCTCTAGCCAGTCCACTTTGTCACTCTTCCTGCTTCTGCCTGTAAGGACTTTGTTAAACTGAACAGAGTGATATGATGTATAATCAGATGTTATAATGGAGTTATTTTCTGCATATGGAAGAAAAGAGGGAACAGCCCACTCTTTAAATTTCGCTGCAGTCAACTCTTGGAACTTCCCAAATTTCTTTGGTGTAAACAACAACAAAGCAGTTGGAATAAATCCACTGATTGTTCCAGCATGCAAAGGAATGAACCAACTGCCTTTTCCAGCTGGAACTTTTATTGTTTCTTGTGGAGTATCATCAGTCTTCGTAGTCAGTCTGGATTGAATGATCAGCATTTACCCACATTTCATCCAGCCAAGCAATTTAGTGAGGTTTGCACTTATAGATACTTCCTCAAAAACACAGCATCTCCAGGCAACAATATCCTTCTGTCCAAGCAGATCCCTTATTCCAGAAAACGTTTTTCCTAGGTACTCATCCTCTTTAGTATGACTCAGAGGCTGGTTTTTCCTCTAAAAAGCAACTCACTATCTCATAGTAAGAAAGGCCAGCTTTTTCCAGATGGGAAATTCTTTCTACACATAATAATCATGTATGTATGTCGTCACATTGTGTCCTCTTGAAAATTACCAGGTTTTGTTATTTTAGCAGCATACACTCTGGTTTTTCCTGACTTTGAAAGGACAGCATTTGGTTTCTGTAGGTCTTGAGCTCACTCCTCACTCATTGTTTTCTTCACAGAGGTTGTTCCTATTTGCAGAGTTGTAGCTACTTGTTCGACGAAGTATGAGTGCTGCTGTTATCCTTTTCTTCTTCAAAATATTCTACAGTATACAAAAGAGCACGAGACTGGCTCTTTAAGGTAATGCCCCTGCCTACTTATCAGTGGCTTTAGGAAGAGGCCGTATCACACCTGTTTGAAGTAACAACTTTACACCAATGTGTTCACATGAACTGGATTGGTAACTCATGATCTGCGAGAGACATTTTGTAGCTATTGAGTATAGCATCATGCATCACCTTGAGTTGCTGGGGTGGCAACGGCCACCATCACCATCACCATGGCAATGATTACAAATTCCAGAGCTTGGATTGGCACAAGAGTGTTCCCTCCACGCGAAGCACTCCACATGCATGAAATGGCAGGGACAGTTACCAGCGTTAACAAACCAAAATCTTTCAACAAAGAAGTAGTTAGTGGGAGAAAAAGTGACAAGAAAACAAGAAATAGTGTCAATTAAAGCTAGATCATGGGAAACATTGTCTAAGCCAGTTCAATGGAAAGAGGTTGCATGTAGACTTAAGACTCTTGGCAACATTCTCAGGGTGGGGGGGGGGGGGGGGGGGTTGAGGCAAGGTCACATTAATTAGTAATGCTTGGGGTTTATTTGATCAAAGCATATCCATGTAGTCTTTTTGGTAGCCATTCGCTTCATATAACCACACCACTATACAGTAAAACCTCGAATTAATGAACCCGCTTTTAAGGATATCCTACTTTTAGCAAATATTTCTGTTGGTCCTGATGAAACTCCCATAAAAACAATGTTATTTCTCCTGCTTTTTATGAACACTACTTTAAGAAAAAGTCCACTTTCAAGGAATAAATATGAAACATTTTGCAAACCAAATTCAGATTTTTTCGTAGTTCTTAACATGTTTGAGTGAGTTTCTGATTTCTTTCCATTTCGTTTCCCACAGGTTGTACTTTTGTCATGTGATGCATTAAATGGTGATTGATTCAACTGGTCAACACGTTTGTAGATTGTAGTAAATAACTCAACTATCCTTGTAGCAATACCAGCAGATGTGTTGAAAGAATCGGAAATAGATATCCATTGACTTAGGTCATATGATGTTACAGCGCAGTCACTGAGTCTGCAAAACACCAGAAGTGTAGTTGTTTGCTTACTGCAGTGCTGAAGTTATCAATTTTACTTTTGTGGAGTTATGGCTTGCAAACATTGAAAGCTTACAGTTCAGCAAAAGTTGACTATCATCCATGTTGTTGATGGCAATCCTAACATAAATATTTCTGACATGGCAATGAAATATGATTTATTGCCCTCTATGTGTGGCATATTAAAAAATGAGGAAGTGTTCCTACATGCTGATGCTAACAATTCCTGTGGATCCAGAAAGGAGGAACATTCACAAGTTTATATTTAGTGATGTGGAAAATGTCTTCTAATCTAGTTTCAAGGACAGAGGAGTGGAAGCATATCTATAAGTAGAAGCAGACTGCCAGAAAAGGTTCTGGAAATTGCTCTGAGGATTGACTTTGAAAATTTTGGTGTACCAAACAGCTGGTTGAATTGTTTTAAAAAAAAACACCATAATCTGTCATTTCAGAGTGTAAGTTGGAGAGTGAGGCTCTGATCATAGAAAGTGTAAATTATTGGAAGGACAAGGTTGCCTTCACTATTAATTCCCAGTGTTTCCAAAACATTAAAATACTACTTCGTACTTCAGAGCACAACAGCAGATGCTGGGGACATCAGAAATCTCTACAACTTTTTCAGCCATTTAGATGCCAAAATGGGTGCAGTAGGAAGGTATTATTATTGATCTCTGCCTTGTACATCTCAAGGAAACATAATTCCTGAGGAATGTAAATGTTGTGTTCCTTCAAACTGCACAAGTCATCGGCAGCCTCTGAACCCGGGCATAATATGCTCTGTTAAAGCCAAATCCAGAGTAGCAGTTGTGCAGAAGTCAATTTCATTCTTTGAGAGGAAGGAGGTGATGACACTCAGCCTTGTACATATGCATGTGTTTGTTGCTGCCTGGAATTCTGTAACTCAACAGACAGTGTTATATTGTTTCACAAAGAGTAGCTGTGGTACATTATTTGCAGCTGAACACAATGTTGTTCCAGAAGAAGAAGGAGAAGTAGCAAAACTAAAAAATGGAAACGTCAGGTTGGAATATCAGCAATATAAGAAAAATATAGATTGCTACTCACCGTAAAGATGATATGTTGAGTTTGCAGACAGGTCCAATGAAAAAGAAACTTACACATTTCATGTTATTCCAGTCCGAGCTGCTGGAGATGGCGGTCATGTGTGCATGAGGTGTGCTTGCTTGTGTGAATGTAAGTGTGTGTGTGTGTGTGTGTGTGTGTGTGTGTGTGTGTGTGTGTGTGTGTGTGTGTGTGGGGTTGTTTTTCCTTTTCTGATGAAAGCTGTGGCTGAACACTAATGCGTAAGCGTCTTTTCGTTGTACCTGTATATATCTCAGCGTGTCATCTACCTATTCCTTATATTGTTGGAGTAGTGGAACTGATATTTCTGAAAGTGCAACATTCCAGGATGTTGTTGCAATAATGATGTCCTGATTTCCATACCTAAGGTTGATGCAAGTGAAATGCTTATGAAGGAACACAGGTAGGAGCTGGCAGTGAGGAAGAAGACATAGAAGGGGGGGTGCTGCCTCAAGTTTCGCTGTTGCTGTGTAAGGAATTGATACTTAATGTAGATGAATCAATTCGAACTTAATATCAACCAACTGTAGCGACTACTTCTTTCACTACAATATGCTGAAAGAATAAAACAAACAAGACTCCTTAGTTTTTTAAATAAAGGATTTGGTCTGCAAGAGTTGTAACAATTGTATATTTACTGGATTTAAATGTGTAACTCAGGATATTGTTAATTTTGTAGTTAAATAGCTTGCTTGAATTGTGATTCTGGGTTACTCTTCTGTGAACTCAGGCAAAGCCCCCATTTAAGAAAAAAATATGTGGATCCCCAGAGATTCAGTCAAGGATTTCCAAAAGGCCTGTTTCCAACCCTAGCAATTGTTTGGATGTCTTCATTTTGTATGTTATCCATTATTTTCTCTTTTGTGAGCAAGAATAGAGAAACTTCATTTTTGTTGCATCAAGGCAACTCTCTGCTGGTCCAGTAATTGTTATTGCCTATAATCTGTGTGTGCATACAGACAAAAAATACACTCCTGGAAATGGAAAAAAGAACACATTGACACCGGTGTGTCAGACCCACCATACTTGCTCCGGACACTGCGAGAGGGCTGTACAAGCAATGATCACACGCACGGCACAGCGGACACACCAGGAACCGCGGTGTTGGCCGTTGAATGGCGCTAGCTGCGCAGCATTTGTGCACCGTCGCCGTCAGTGTCAGCCAGTTTGCCGTGGCATACGGAGCTCCATCGCAGTCTTTAACACTGGTAGCATGCCGCGACAGCGTGGACGTGAACCGTATGTGCAGTTGAGCGAGGGCGTATAGTGGGCATGCGGGAGGCCGGGTGGACGTACCGCCGAATTGCTCAACACGTGGGGCGTGAGGTCTCCACAGTACATCGATGTTGTCGCCAGTGGTCGGCGGAAGGTGCACGTGCCCGTCGACCTGGGACCGGACCGCAGCGACGCACGGATGCACGCCAAGACCGTAGGATCCTACGCAGTGCCGTAGGGGACCGCACCGCCACTTCCCTGCAAATTAGGGACACTGTTGCTCCTGGGGTATCGGCGAGGACCATTCGCAACCGTCTCCATGAAGCTGGGCTACGGTCCCGCACACCGTTAGGCCGTCTTCCGCTCACGCCCCAACATCGTGCAGCCCGCCTCCAGTGGTGTCGCGACAGGCGTGAATGGAGGGACGAATGGAGACGTGTCGTCTTCAGCGATGAGAGTCGCTTCTGCCTTGGTGCCAATGATGGTTGTATGCGTGTTTGGCGCCGTGCAGGTGAGCGCCACAATCAGGACTGCATACGACCGAGGCACACAGGGCCAACACCCGGCATCATGGTGTGGGGACGGATCTCCTACACTGGCCGTACACCACTGGTGATCGTCGAGGGGACATCCAAACCGTCATCGAACCCATCGTTCTACCATTCCTAGACCGGCAAGGGAACTTGCTGTTCCAACAGGACAATGCACGTCCGCATGTATTCCGTGCCACCCAACGTGCTCTAGAAGGTGTAAGTCAACTACCCTGGCCAGCAAGATCTCCGGATCTGTCCCCCATTGAGCATGTTTGGGACCGGATGAAGCGTCGTCTCACGCGGTCTGCGCGTCCAGCACGAACGCTGGTCCAACTGATGCGCCAGGTGGAAATGGCATGGCAAGCCGTTCCACAGGACTACATCCAGCATCTCTACGATCGTCTCCATGGGAGAATAGCAGCCTGCATTGCTGCGAAAGGTGGTTATACACTGTACTAGTGCCGACATTGTGCATGCTCTGTTGCCTGTGTCTATGTGCCTGTGGTTCTGTCAGTGTGATCATGTGATGTATCTGACCCCAGGAATGTGTCAATAAAGTTTCCCCTTCCTGGGACAATGAATTCACGGTGTTCTTATTTCAATTTCCAGGAGTGTACATTCTGTACAAGCTGATTTTGGAAGCTGCTGGATATTTTTCATCCAAGAATATCTGACAAGACTGATAACAGAATTTACAATCTATGAACGAACTGTGCTTTGACAGCTGGGTACCCGTATTTAGCAGTGACAAATTATTGCACCCTTTTGCTAAGAAAGTTTTCATAAGATAAAGTCTGTTTACTCTATTTTATTATATCCGTTACTACTATAGTTACTTTTAAACAAATGTGATGATAAGTTACCTGCTTATAATACGATGGATCTTTTTGCACCCACTGTCCAGGGCGTTAGCCAGTCTGTCGCGAGGTGGTTGTCATGTACCCTCTTGGTTGTAGCTACCTGACAACACAGGGATCGCACTGCTCATGCCTGAGCTGCAAACACTCCAAGTATGCTAATGAGTAGATGCCCATGCACCTGGAGCATTGGAATGCATGGCAATGGGCATCATGCAAGGCGGCACCTGTGGGGAGAGCCACTGATCGGGGTGGGTGGCATCAGGGTGGATGACCCGCAATGAAGTGGACCACATTGTCTTTTGCTGGTGGAGGAATGGCCCCTGTGGTCTCTAAGAAAGGAAGGGTAAATTCCAGTGTCTAGAAGT
Organism: Schistocerca serialis cubense; assembly: GCF_023864345.2. Taxonomy (NCBI): domain Eukaryota; kingdom Metazoa; phylum Arthropoda; class Insecta; order Orthoptera; family Acrididae; genus Schistocerca; species Schistocerca serialis. Next base: position 289,910,841 of record NC_064644.1, on the reverse strand, counting down.
ATAACACAAAATTGTTTCCCTCCCTAGCTATCCAATGGCAGGAATGTAGTAATACAGGAACAAGAGAGTCGTAGTTGCCCCTAGGTTTGCATTAGAACTGGTGGGGACTCCTTTCTGACTTTCAGAGGCTCTATTTTTTGTTGACAACCTGGGGGATAAGTTTGGGGAAGTGGTGGTGCTGCCCAAAATATGAAATAGGTCAGTTCTGATTAAGTAGCATCCCAAGTCCAGTCAAGGGTGTTGCTGGCCTGTGACGAGCTGGGTGATATTCCCATTTAGTCACTCTCCATGAAAGCCTAAACATGGTCCAGGGGATTATTTTTCATTGAGACCACCTATTGCAGCCAGACAATGAGCTACACACCAAATTAGATCGATGGGGTGTTCACTTCGTCCAGCGTGTCTATAGGGGACCAAAAGATAACATGGTTGCTACCGATGCCTTCGTCTTGGCCTTTGAGGATTATTCTTTACCTGGTATACCGATATGGCATCAAACCATACATCCGTCCCCCTATGCAGTGCTTTAAATGCTGGAAATTTGGCCACATGTCTTCCTGGTGCAATTCTAGTGCCACATGTAGAAATTGCGGACCTCCATTGTACCCGAATACTTCATGTACCTCTCCTCCCACCTGTGTTAGCTGTGAAGAGCACCACTGTCTCTGCTCATTGAACTGCACAGTTCTTCGAAAGGAGAGGAAAATTATTAAATAAAAGACCCTGGACAGTCTGACTTACCAAGAGGCAAAAAAGAAAAGAAATATGACTGTTGAACCCCGTTTGATTGATGTCAGTCTATGCTGCAGCTATGATGTCGTCGTCCTCGCTGGCAGCGGTAGTTTCTTCGTCTATGCCTCCTACAGTGGTCCCTCAAGGTTAAACCCCCCCCTCCCAGCTGGTGCAGCAACAGCCTTCTTTTTGGTTCCTCTCGCATGGAAGGGGTCGCTTGGGACTCTACCTTCCGAGATCTCTATCCATGCCATAGTGGACACCAGTCAGTCTGTGGCTGAAATAGCCAAAACCTGCTGGTCAAAGAGCTTCATGCTTTTCATCTGTCCCTGGAGCTACTTCAGAGGAGCCCTCCCAGCAAGCCACTAAAGAGCAGTTAGAGGGCAGACAAGGAAGAAGACTGTTAAGAAATGAGATACTTGTGACCACCACTCCCTACAGGTTCTGCATTAAACATCCCCTGAGGACCTTGATCTCGCCGATGCCTCAGAAGTGATGGTAATGGATACAGCCACTCAACTGATGGTTGCAGATAGCCCTCAAGTGTAAAATGCCTTTTTGGTCCCTTCATGCCTTCCCAGACTAAAGAAAGCATCATCACCCAGTGGAATTGCGGTGGTTTTCCCCCATCTGGCTGAGCTGAAACAACTCTTTAAGTATTACAACTGCATTCTGAAACCTGGTTTCTAGCAGTCTGAACCCCTACCCTTTGTGGCAATCAGAGGTATTACAAAAATCATAATGACTGCAACAGTTTGGTAGGTGGCTTATGTATGTGTGTCCTTACCTCTGTCTATAGTGGACCTGTGCCCCTTCATACAGCTTTAGAAGCCGTGGTTGTCAGGATGAGGACAACATAGGAAATTACAATCTGCAATGTCTACCTTCCTCCAGGTATTGAAGTACCACAAAATGTATTGGCTGCACTAATTTCTGAACTCTCCCACCTTTCCCATTTTTGGGTGATTTCAGTGATGATAGTCCTTTGTGGGCTGGAACCTAGATTACTGGCCATGGTAAAGATGTTGAGAATCTGCTAACTCAGCTCAACCTTTGCCTCCTAAATAGAGGTGCCCCCACTCATTTCAGTGTGGCACATGGCATATACTTGGCCAATGACCTTTCAGTTTGCAATCCTGTCTTTCTACCATCTATACACTGGAGAGCTCACAATGACTTGTGTGGTAGTGACTACTTTCCGCTCTTCCTGTGCCTCTCCCATAGTCTCTCACCTGGAAACTTGCCCAGAAGTGGCAACATTGATGTGGTAATTCAGAATGTTACTATGATCGTTGTTTCTGTAGCTGAATCAACAATCCCTTGTTCCTCAAGTTTTCCCCAATGGAAGGTAGAGCCTTGGTGGGTGCTGGAAATTGCTGCGGCCATTAGAGATTGTAGGCAGGCCCTCTCAACATCATAAGCAGTGCCAATCAATGGAGCATCTCATTGCCTTCAAACGGCTTCGTGCCAGGGTCCGTCAGCTAATTAAAAGACAGTAGCAGGAGTGTTGGGAACAGTATGTCTCCACCATTGGAACATGAACCTCTCGTTCCCAGGTTTGGACTAATATCAGGTATCTTTACAGATATCAAGAGTTCTGCAGGTATGCCTGGGATTTCCACACATGGAGCTGTGTATACTGACCCAGAAGCAATCACAGAGCGTTTTTCTGAGCCTTATGAACGAACCTATGCGTCTGAGAATTGCCATCCTGTCTTTCGTACCCTAAAACAGCATGTGGAACGACAACACTTACCTTTTATTACATGCCACCCTGAGCTATATAATATTCCATTCAGTGAGTGGGAATTTCTCAGTGCACTTGCACATTGTCCTGGCACAGCCCCTGGGCCAGACCACATCCATCACGAAATGATTAAATATCTATCACTGGATTACCAGCACTACATCCTTGCCATCTTCAACCGCATGTGGAGTGATGGTGAATTCCCATCACAGTGGCAAGAAAGTATCATTGTTCCAGTGCTAAAATCTGGTAGTAAGACCCCACTAGACATGGGTAGCTTTTGTCCTATTAGCTCCACCAATATTCTATGCAAGCTGCTCGAATGTATGGTGAACCGGTGATTGTGGTGGCTTCTTTTGAGTCTCATGGCCATCTGGCTCCATCCCATGGTGGTTTTCAGCAAGGTCGCTCCACCACTGACATTTTGGTATACCTGGAGTCTTCCATCCAAACAGCCTTTTCGCACCATCACCACCTTATTGCCGTCTTTTTTGACTTGATGAAAGCATATGACCCCACTTGGCGACACTACGTCCTTTCTACATTACACGACTGGGGTCTCCGGGGCCCGCTTCCAGTTTTTATGCAGAACTTTTTTTATCACTCTGCACTTTCAGAGTTCAAGTCAGTGCTTCACACAGTTCCCCTTGTATCCAAGAGAATGGGCTCCTGCAGGGCTCTGTATTGAGCATCTCCCTCTTTTTATGAGCCATTAATGGTCTTGCAGCAGTTGAGGGGTCCTCGGTATCACCCTTCTTATAAGCTGATGACTCCTGCATTTCCTTTTGCTCATCTACTACTGGTGTGGTTGAAAGTCAACTGCAGGGAGCTATATGAAAGGTGCAGTCATGGGCCCTCACCCACAGCTTTCAGTTTTCAGCTGCCAAGACTTGGGTCATGCACTTATCTCATATTTGTACAGTTCACCTGCACCCACAACTTTTATCTTGATGACCATCTCCTTAATGTAGTGGACTCCTATTGCTCTTTAGAAGTGATTTTCGAAGCCTGATTAACTTTGCTTCCCCATCTTCTTCAGCCTAGGCACAAGTGCTGGCAGCCTGTTAAACATTCTTTGTTGCCTGAGGCACACTTACTGGGATGCAGATCGCCCTGCACTTCTGCAGCTGTACAAAGCCCTTGTACAACCCCATCTTGACTATGGAAGCCTGATGTGTGGTTTAGCATCGTCCTCAGAATTGCAGATGCTGGACCTTATATGCCACTGTGGAGTTTGACTTGTGATGGGACTTTTCCAAACAAACTCTGTGAACAACCTACTCGTGGAAGCTGGGCTTCCTCCATTGCAGATCTGACAACAATTGAAACTGCACACATTCACAGCTTGCATAGACGGCCGAATCACCATCTCCTTTTCTCTAACATGGTGATCTATCTCCTGCAACTGTGGCCCAGATCATGGATTACAACTGCAGTCAGTGTCCGGTCCCTTTTCACTGAACTTGAGTCTTTCTGTCTACCACCTATCCTCCGGGTCCACTCAAGTACACCTCCATGGTGTCTACCAAGACCACAGCTTCATCTGGACCTATCATGAGCCCCAAAAGACTCAGTTCATCCTGCGGCCCTCTGCAACCTCTTCTTGTTGCATCCAGGATTCAGAGGTAGTTTATACAGATGGCTCGATGGTTCATGGTCATGATGGGTTCACTTATGCTCATACAGGACATACCAACTTGCACTTCTTGCCAGATAGCTGCAGTGTTTTCACTGCAGAGCTGGTGCCATCTCTCGCTGTGCTGGGGAGTTCTTCCTCATTTGTAATGACTCTTTGAGCGCCTTGCAAGTTCTCGACCAGTGCTATCCTTGCCATCGTGTGGTAATGGCCATCCAAGAGCCTGTTCTATGTCCTCGAACATTGTGGGTGGTCAGTGGTCTGTATTGACCCTGGGATATGTCAGAATCTCAGGAAGTAAACTTGCCAACATACTAACCAGAGAGGCTTCTTGTAAACTGAGTCTGGAGACTGGTATACTCGAATCTGATCTTCTATTGGTATTATGCTGCAAAGTTTTTGGGCTCTGGAATACAGACTTGACTTTCCTGAATAAGTTACATATGATAAAGGAGATGATGAATGTGTGGAGGTCCTCCATGCAAGTCTCTCTCCATTGGCCTTTGCCAGCTCTGCATCGGCCATACTTGGCTGACTCAGGGTCGCCTCCTACGTGGTGAGAACCCACCTGAGTGTCGCTGCAGTTCACGTTTGACAGTGGTTCACATCTTGCTGGACTGTCCAAATTTAGCAGCCTAGAGACGAACTTTTAATCTCCCTGACACGCCCCCTTCGATTTTAGGTGACAATGCCTCAATGGCTAACATAGTTTTTAAGTTTTATCTGTGAAGGGTGTTTTTAACGCACTGTTTAAGGGTGGGCACCTTAGCCTCATCAGTCCCTCACCCTCTGTACATATAACTCTTCCTCACTCCCTCTGGTCTATCTGTTCAACTTGGTTTCGACTTGATGTTCGTCTTTCCACCATCTGTGTTTCTCTTGCCTTGTGTCTTTAGGCTGGAGATTTTATTGTGTTGCAGAATGCCTGGCTCATCCTTTTTTGTTCTTGCAGTCAGCCAGTCAAGGTTGTCTGCTATATTGTTTTAACACCTTCTACTGCTTTTTTTCCTTTTAGTTAATGGTTTCAATTTTGGCTTGATACTTACATTTTCTACTTCAGTGTGGTTACACACAGTTTTATGCATTTTGTTCCTTCCCCGGATTTTAGGTGATAGGATTCCGTTGGGTTATAGTTTTAATCTGAGACCTGTGTGACTAAGGAAAAAAGGTCTGATAACCTTGCAATTTAGTCCCTTTAATCTACAAACCAACCAACCAGCCAACCAATTCCGACAGTTCGGACTGTAATATGTTCTGGCCCAAGCTGTGTGAGGTGTGCTTGCTTGTGTGTATAAATGGTGAGTGTTTCTCTTTTGCTGATGAGGGCTGTGGCGGAAAGCTTTATGTAAATGTCTTTTAATTGTACTTGTCTGCAATTTAGCAAGTCTACTTTATGGTAAGTGGCACTGGTATTTTTCTACATTTTTGATATTCATACCGGAGTTTCCATTGTTTGAGTAATTGAAGTTGATCATGTTGTGCTAACAGCGTGTTCTATCACAGAGAGGTCATCATTGCTGCTCTCCATCACAGTTTGCAATGACTGTGCCATTTCTGAGGGTGGAGAGCAGGGAAGTGGTCTCGCTCAACATCAGAGTTGGTACAAAATAACTGCTTTTACAGGTTGCCCACCTCTAGGGTGCAATATGCTGCAGACAGGATTGGAGTAGGGTGTGATGGCCCTAGATGTTTCTTAATTTGTATGAGTGGTAGAAAACACTTTTGGGAAAGAAGTGGAGGATGTTCTTCATTTTAGGGCTTCATGAAAGGTAGCAGAAGCCTCGGTAAAAGTTGTTTTGCGGTCCAGTGTGATATTTACAAGACAGGGTTTGTAGCTGGACTGAAGAGGAGGTTGGAGAATGTGGGGTTTGCTGCATCAGGACAGTGTAGCCGGCAGGGATAATGTAGCTGTGCGCTATGTCTGAAAGCTCATCAAAATTTTGGCTTGTTTATGTGGCTGTTGACTACTCAGTGTCTCAACCATACAGTGATTGGTTACTGTTGCAGTATTTTTGTTACACATAAGTCTTTCTTGTATCATTTTATAAAATATAAGAAATTCATCCATCATGAATAGGAGATGTGAGAGACAACTACCTTCTCGATTCTCACAGTCCATTCTGAACCAGTGCACAGTTTGTCTTTTTGCATAATTGTACTCCTGTAGTGATGTTCTCAATCACTTTCTTGTGCCTCAAATATTCCAATATATTCTTACATGTTACATGATCATGTGCTTTCTTGATGTTCAGAAAGAGTTAAAAGTATTTTATTTTTCTTCCAGTACTTCTTACAAAGTTTGTGTCTAAAACAAGGTTGATAGGTGACCTAGGAGGTGAGTGTAGGGTCAACAGATTTTTGTATTCTGCGCCCAAGGATTGCCTTGCAGAGTTTTAGGCAGTGCGAATGCAAATTTATACTATAGTAGTTCGTGCATTTTTTCCCATCACCTTTTTTGAACTGGAGAGGTGATGAACCCCTATTTCCAAAGATTCTTCAAATTTATATTTGGGATATCTTTGATATTAAGATCTCATCTCTTAGTAGCATCATTATTGGGAAGTTTAAATGCATTGATGGATTCAGAATCTGTTCTCTTCTTCTTAACAGTGGTGTTTAGTAATTTTCTATTCCTGTCATATGTTATTCTTGTACAGAGCTCTTCTTTGAATATTAAGTTTGAAGTGGTAATTATCAACTTAATGTTTAATACAGTTTTTTTCCTGTCTTAATTGTGTCACACAGTGTTCTTGTTTCATAGAATATTCTCGCCATGGTTCTTATTTTTGACAATACAATTAATGTCATTAATGTCCTTTCTTTAAGTTTTCATATTGAGCTCTGTTTTCTGCTTGCCTAATTCTGATTTTAGCTCTTCCAGTGATAACAAAGTGCAGATTTTTTCCTGGATTTTTTGTTTTTTCTTGGTTCAGCCAGTCACAAAGTTAAGTTTTTTTGCCGATTTCAGCAGTATTCTGAAATTGAACTTTGTGGTCTCTGCATACATCATAATAATTTGGAATGACTTTGGCATCATTTGCAGTTTTCCATGCCGTATGATCTGCAGTATATATTATTACAGCTGTACCAGCTGTAGCATCCTAGCTGTATCACATGTTTTTATGAGAGACCTTTGTCTTGAACTGAGTGTTATTCCTTATCAGGTTGTTTCTTATATACAGACTTAGTAAGTAAGCTCTTGATTCCCATTCCCTAAGGATCCAATACCATTGTGTTTTTTTTTTTTTTTAGGAGGCTGCTTGCGAAAAATTTATTTTTAACATACTCTGACTAATCACAATTACAAACTGTTTTGCTGACAATAACTATCTGCAAAAAGCTAACATTAGACCTATTCTAAACTTATGCCATTTATTGATTGTCTTCATTTTGGTAACACTAGGAGAAATGAAATAACCAAAAAGAAATGAGTTACATTAATTTTTTGACCGTTTTCTTTTGCTTACTAATCCTGTAATCTGTGGCATCACTATTTTTAATCACCATCACCACCATCATCCTAACAGCATAGTTGTGAAATTTATTTCTTCGTTGTCACAAATATTTAGCTGCTTTAATGTTTAGCTCTTTTAATGTTTGTATACCGGTCCATGCAGGTATGAAGATGTTTATAGCAAACTTGTTCAAATATAACAAAAGTTAGTAAGATGATAGAATTTAATGCTGTTTCCTCTTGTGTTTCACAAAATTATCAAATATTCATCAGAGCAATAGACTGTTGTTGTAGCTGATTCATTGTTTCTCGTATGTCTCTTGCACTAACACAGTCCTTAGATAACTCCACCAAACAATATAAAAATGTTGACCTCAACAGCAATAGTTTAATTTGCAAATTTGTCAACCCTGTATTTTTCGAATGACGAATTGGGGAAAAAACCTTACCTTACAATTGGGTAAATAAGATACGTTCCAAAAATAGAAAACAGTCAGTGTTGCGAGTGTTTTATTAATGGTGACACATTTCATGCATTATCTTCAGATTATCTGTAATTAGTTATAACAATCTTTTGACATTCATGAACATTTGTAACTCCAGTCTATGGGATAGCTAAGCTAGAGGTAAGAAGTAAAGTGATTCACTTGCCTTGAACAGCAGAGACTGCATTAGTAATATTTAAAAGCCATTGATATGATGGCGCTAAGATGAAGGCGGCAATCACCAAATATAAACATAGAAAAGCCTGAAATGTCAAGTGAAAACCTGTAAATTAAAAGTGTGAAATTACAACATTATTGAGAGATTAGGCTAAATCTGCCTGAGCACAGGATTAAGAACCAAAAAGAAACTCGACAAGCCATGGCAGTATGCAGTGCAAAGGTAGGTTAGCAGTCATAGCCATGAATCATTGTGGTAAATAAATACTGCTCTAGACAAAGTATATGCTGAAGCTAGTGGGCTGCACAGTATATTCACTTCAGAATGAAACTTCATGAAAGTGCCGGGTGGCGGTGATGATAGCAAAAATGGATTTAAATAAAGTAAATACTGAACAGAACCAATTAAAATGATAGAACAGAATCAAACATTCTTAAATATTAAAAATAGACAAACTAGTGGTATAGGAAGTAACTATTCCAGTGAACTGCCAACTGTTATGATGGATCTAAATGTCAATCTAAATGAATAGGGAGAAGGAGGGGGGGGGGGGGGGGGGTGAGGGAGGAGGTTGTGTGTGAGAATGATAAGCATAGGAGATAGTAAACATATGGAGGGAGGGGGACAGGAAATAGATGAAAAACACTAAGGGTTAAAAAATATTGCAGTAATTAGAAAACTGAACACGAAGCCACAATGGTAGGTGACAATGCCAGAAAAAATGAGGAGCAAATCCAGCAGTCACGGAAAAGAAGAGAGAAAACTACGCAAATTTTGAGAAAGCGGACATTATCATATCATAAAAAAATTGAATTTTAATGACCAATTGATCATTAAGGCTTAAATTCTCTGATCGCTTAAGAAATTTGATTATCTTGAACTCTTCCAAAATGGTTAATTATTTTCCTTTGGGTACTACATGTAGAATCTGGAGGGAATTGATCATTGGTTCACAATGGCCACTATATCTAAGGTGTTTGGCGAAAGTAGAGGTGTACTTTACATTGCTCTTTATAGTGGGAAGGTGCTTTCAAAACCATATTTTAACCTCATGACTCGTTTGTTCAATACATGTATGAGGGCAATGAGCACAAGTCAATCTATAGACTTCTTAGTTGGAAAAGAAATGTGTGACTAGTAGTTCATTGTGACTCAGTTAGTACTGATTTGATCATGGGTAGATAAGGAGATTTTAACACCATTGCCTTTGAAGAGATTGATGAGTGTTTTAAAATACGTCACTGACGAATGGTAAGGTGATACAGATGCCCTGGGGTAATTTCATGTGAAATCACCGAGTGGCCGTTGCCCTTATGTCACAGATTTTTCTGAAAATTTGGTGTAAGAATGTACATAATGAGTTAGGGTTAAAATACTTTTTCTGGAATTTTTTGACCAAAATTTTAATTAGGAGACCACTTTGAAATGTGGGTCCCTTCTACCATCTGGCATTGAGAAACGAAGTGCCTTGTAAGTTTGTTAACTACTATAACTTTTTATTTATGAACCAATTTTATTCAATTTGGTATCATTGAAAAGTAAAAGAATAGAGCTATAATATATAAAAATTATTAAAGTGCTGTGTCTAAGCAACAAAAGTTTGAAAATTTGTAAGTAATGTAAATTCTCACCAATTTTTGTTTTACGAATTTCAGGAATTTTGTTCAGCAGAAACACAAGTTCACCATCTGAATTTTTGTTTCAAAGAATTCCTACTGACATACTTTTCAACATAAAAAAAATTAGAAGGATATTTACCCTCTATTGTTAGATCTTATACCTCTTCAATAATGCTGTAATAATTAATTGCTTCAAATAGCTAATCAACAATACATGAAACAACAATGAAAAATTCAGTCTAGCAGCAACACTCACATGCAACGGAGGCTGTGTGTGTTATGTTTTTGTTATTCTTCATAGTACATTCTTGACTAATTAGAGAACAAGAAACAGTTTCAAACCATCCAGTTCTTTTCTGCAACATACACAGTTGATTAAAAATCACAATGGAAAACAAATGTTCTTTAGGTTTTGTGTCAGCAGTTGTGTGTCAGAAGAAAAGTAGTAGCAGTGAAGAGCTTGATTTAATAGGTATGTCAAACCTGAATCAAGCTGACATTGAATTACTGAAGCTAAGAAGCGCATATGCAAATATTGAGTGTGCTTGTTCTTCTCACAAAAGGCTCTATTTAGGAACATTTTAAGACAGGCAAAGAATTTGCTGTGACGCTTTTAAGAAGCATGGTAAAAAAATTGCTAAGAAATCTTTGAAACCATTTCTTTAACCATAGCAAGGAAATATAAAACCCTGACTTATCCCAGGTACCAAGCTGTGCTTAACATGCCATGAGGACATTTTATCTCCTATGGGGGATAACCTTCCAGCAATGGATGAATGTGAAGTTGAATATCAAGAATATACACCAGATCCATCTACAGCTCTTCAAAAATTTAATGAAAAAGTTGTGAATTACTTGAAATTCCACCATTTAAGGTTACCGAGAGAACACAAGACAGGTGCCCAGAATACATTCGATCCAAGTATCGTCGCTTTGCTTTAAAATTCCAGCAAACAGCATCAGAAGTGCTGTTCCAGTGAAAAATGTGTCTGAAGAAACTGGCAGTGCTGAATGTACAGGCTGTAATATTTTAATGAAAAAACTTAAAGAGAAATTCTGCAGAAGATCTGTTAAAGAAAAACTACATATGCTTTAGCACCAGCTTCATGGAGTAAAGAAAAAATCCAAATGTTTCTTAACATTATCGAATACATGGTAAAGAAATCGAGGGTATTGCTAAAAGAAGATGGTATTTTGTCAAAAGGGAGTTATAAAGTGGGAAACAGAATAGGTAAGGATGTGGAAAAACGTGTCCAGAATTTTTACTGTTAAGACGATATAAGTCGCATTTCTGCTAATAAAAAAGACTGTCTGTCGGTCCCTTCAGAAAATGGCAAAAGAGTGTATAAGACAAAAAGACTAATTTTACATAATCTGGAAGATGTATGGTTAACTTTCAGAGAAAAATACCCTGAAGATATTGGGTTTACTAAAGTTCGTGAACTTAGGCCAAAAGAATGTGTTACTGTAAACAGTCATGGAATGCATAATGTATGTGTATGCACGTATCACCAAAATGTAAAACTGTTAATGCATGCTGCACATGTGAAAGAACCGTACACTGAACTTCTACAGAAACTTGTGTGCAATCTGAAAAACGAGGAATGCATGCTGCATCGCTGTTCCCGGTGTCCTGACGACTATGAACTGCACAATTTTTTAATGGAGCTGGATTCCTTACAAGATTGTGAAAATATTGTATTGAAACAATGGGTGCAAACTGGTCGACCTACACTGGAGACATCAATGAAAATGACCGATGAATTTGCTGAGTATCTCATTCAAAAACCTCAAAACTTAACACAACATCATTATGTATCAAAATCTCAGAGTCACTACTTCAGACCAAGCAAAGAAACCCTCCCTGATACTACATGCATCATCATAGTGGATTTTGCAGAGAACTATACCTGTTTGCTTCAGGATGCTGCACAAGGATTTCACTGGCAGAACATTCAAGTCACCCTTCATCCTTTTGTGTTGTACTTTAAAACAGATGATTGCATTAAGTCAATGTCATTGTGCTGTATAAGCAACCGTTTGCAGTATGATACACACACATTCTATGTTAGCCAGAAAACTGCTCTCACTTATAAACTGGAACAATTACCACACATCCAGCATGTTATGTACTTCAGTGATGGCAGTTCTGCACAAAATAAAAACTTTAAGAACTTTTTAAATTTGTGACATCACAAGCAAGATCATGGAGTAGCTGCAGAATGGAATTTTTTTGTCACTAGTCATGGCAAAAATGCGTGTGATGGAGTTGGTGGTACTATTAAACATTTAGCAACAAGAGCAAGTTTACAGCGTCCATATGACAGTCACATTTTAAGTCCAAAAGATCTGTTTACATTTGCCAAAACTCATGTTCCAGGAATAGAAACCTTTTATGTTACAACAGAGGAGATAACAAAGTTCACAAACATGTTACAAAAACTATATGAGACTGGTTCTACCATTCCTGGGATAAGAGTCAATCATTTTTTCAAACCACTGAATGAAATCACATTGCTGGTAAAGTGTGTTTCATCATCTACTAAATTCATTCAAGCTCCTTTTGGCATTCAAAACACTGCCTCTAACTCAATTAAAGAAGAAACATTTGTCGCAGCTATCTACGATGTGGCTTGAAAAAATTCTAGAGATAAGTGAAGAACGCAGAGATGGAAAAGTCAAGTTCATGAGTCCAAGTGGCACTTTCTCAAGTTATTCATGGCCTCTTCATACTGATGTTTGCTGGATACCTTATGAAAACATTTTAATGACTTTTCCTGCTCCTGGTGCAAGCAAAAGTACTGGTAATTTATGTATCTTTGAATCAGACATAATATTGTCCATTGAAAACTTGTTTGAAACAATGAATGCTTTTTAGAATTTTATGAATGTGTTTTATGACAATTGATCATCATTTGTGACCACTAGGTTGTTGTTGTTGTTGTTGTGGTCTTCAGTCCAGAGACTGATTTGATTCAGCTCTCCTTGCTACTCTATCCTGTGCAGGCTTCTTCATCTCTGCAATCTACATCCTTCTGAATCTGTTTCGTGTATTCATCTCTTGGTCTCCCTCTACGATTTTGACCCTTCACGCTGCCCTCCAATACTAAATTGGTGATCCCTTGATGCCTCAGAATATGCCCTGCCAACCGTTCCCTTCTTCTAGTCAAGATGTGCCACAAATTTCTCTTCTTTCCAATTCTATTCAATACCTCCTCATTAGTTATGTGATCTACCCATCTAATCTTCAGCATTCTTCTGTAGCACCACATTTCAAAAGCTTCTATTCTATTCTTGTCTAAACTATTTATCATCCATGTTTCACTTTCATGCATGACTACACTCCATACAAATACTTTCAGTAATGACTTCTTGACACGTAAATCTATACTCAACGTAACAAATTCCTCTTCTTCAGAAACGCTTTCCTTGCCATTGCCAGTCTACATTTTATATCTTCTCTACTTCGACCATCATCAGTTATTTTGCTCCCCAAATAGCAAAACTCCTTTACTACTTTAAGTGTCTCATTTCCTAATCTAATTCCCTCAGCATCATTTGAGTTAATTCGACTACATTCCATTAACCTTGTTTTGCTGTTGTTGATGTTCATCTTATATCCTCCTTTCAAGACACTGTCCATTCCATTCAACTGCTCTTCCAAGTCCTTTGCTATCTCTGACAGAATTACAATGTCATCGGCAAACCTTAAAGTTTTTATTTCTTCTCCATGGATTTTAATAACTACTCCGATTTTTTCTTTTGTTTCCTTTACTGCTTGCTCAATATACAGATTGAATAACATCTGGGAGAGGCTACAACCCTGCCTCACTCCCTTCCCAACCACTGCTTCTCTTTCATGTCCGTCGACTCTTATAACTGCCATCTGGTTTCTGTATAAATTGTAAATAGCCTTTCGCTCCCTGTATTTTACCGCTGCCACCTTCAGAATTTGAAAGAGAGTATTCCAGTCACCCTCGGCCAGCTCCTGTTCTTTTCCGACCCTGACGCTATTAGGTTTCGAGGGCTAGGGGTCTTTCATTTTCCAACCTATACTTCTCATGCAGCATCTGACCCGGAGCGGGCGGCTGCAAAAGGCGTCTGTATCCCATGTTAGGGGCGGCCTCCAGAACTGCGGAAGGCAACGGAATACCACCGCAGATTATCTTCCCTGCATAATGCAGTCTCCATTTTATGTACAAAAATGGCTTCCTCTCATGTTAAATCAGTGTCCGGAGGTAAAATAGTCCCCCATTCGGATCTCCGGGGGGGGGGGGGGGGGGGGGGGGGGGGACAACGTGAAAGGAGGCAAAAAATCAAAACGAGAATTGGTACCTGGAATGTCAGAACTCTGCTACAAGCAGGAAAACTAGAAAACCTTAAAAGAGAGATGGAAAAGAATCATATGGACCTCGTAGGAGTTGCTGAAGTAAGATGGAATGGACATGGAGAGTTGCAGTCAGATGAATATGTATTCTACTACTCAGGAGGAGAAGTAAAAGGAATTAATGGAGTAGGAATGATTATGACAAAGGAAGTGGCTAAATGTGTGGAATATGTAGACTATGAATGCTGAAGATTAGATGGGTAGATCACATAACTAATGAGGAAGTATTGAATAGGATTGGGGAGAAGAGAAGTTTGTGGCACAACTTGACCAGAAGAAGGGATCGGTTGGTAGGACATGTTCTGAGGCATCAAGGGATCACCAATTTAGTATTGGAGGGCAGCGTGGAGGGTAAAAATCGTAGGGGGAGACCAAGAGATGAATACACTAAGCAGATTCAGAAGGATGTAGGTTGCAGTAGGTACTGGGAGATGAAAAAGCTTGCACAGGATAGAGTAGCATGGAGAGCTGCACCAAACCAGTCTCAGGACTGAAGACCACAACAACAACAACAACATGTAGACTATGCAAATGACCGGGTTATTGGTGTAAGGCTGAAAGGAGCACAAAAAGATTTACTGATTGTCCAGGTGTATATGCCAACTTCAGAACATGATGACCAAATTGTAGAGGAAACGTACAATGTAATAGAGAGAATAATGGACGAAAATAAAAAATGCAGCAAAATAGTAATGGGAGACTGGAACGCCATTGTGGGAGAAGGGAAAGAGGGAAACATAGTAGGCAGTCATGGTCTTGGAAAGAGAAATGACAAAGGTGAATGTATAATTGACTTCTGCAGGGAAAGGCAGCTGATAGTGGCAAACACATGGTTCAAGAACCATAAGAGGAGGCTCTACACTTGGAAATCACCAGGGGATAAATATAGAAACCAAATCGATTTTATGCTGGTAGAAGAAAGATACAGGAATGGAATCAAGAAGGTGCACACATCACCAGGTGCAGATATTAATAGTGACCACAACTTACTTATGGCAGAAATAGAAATAAGAATGAAAAAACTGAAAAAGGCGACAATGGTGAAGAAATGGGATCTAGAGAAGATAAGGTCCAACAAAGAACAAATTACA
The DNA here is from genome assembly GCF_023864345.2 of Schistocerca serialis cubense. Classification (NCBI taxonomy): domain Eukaryota; kingdom Metazoa; phylum Arthropoda; class Insecta; order Orthoptera; family Acrididae; genus Schistocerca; species Schistocerca serialis. The sequence continues at coordinate 289,895,512 of NC_064644.1, read as the reverse complement.
GAAATGCTGTCTTGGGACTTTCTAAACACATTACGAGACAAAGAAGCACCTGATAATGCCAACGAGTACTGGAATATGCTGAAAGAAGGAATCATTAAAGCAGGACAGCAAAATATAGGATATGTAAAAGGGAAAAGGTCAAAAAAACCATGGGTCACACAAGAAATGATTTCCAAGATGGAGGAGAGAAGAAAATTGAAAAACAAGAAAGATATACCGAAGGTTAAATAACGAACTGTGAAGAGAAACAGAGCAGGCTAGGAAAAAATGGCTAAAAGAGGAATGTGATGAAATTGAAGAACTGGACAGGAAAGGAAGATACGACTTACTATACAACAGAGTAAAGACTATGACATGGGAACAAAACAGAGCAGGAAGTGCTACTATGGAAATTTTGAGTAAAGACGAAGAGGTAGTGTATAAAGATCGTGACGATGTCCTCCAGAGATGGGAAGAATATATAAAAGAGCTATATGACACAAATAGCAAACCAGAAACTCTGGAACTTGAATCACACAACAGTGTAAGTGATGAAGAGAAAGGACCGACCATCATAATGGAAGAAGTAAAGTCTGCCATTGCTGCAATGAAAAATGGCAAAGCAGTAGGTACAGATACAATACCGGGAGAAATACTAAAATGCTTGAACCACAATGGAATAAGAGAAATATTGAGGTTATGTAATAAAATATATGACAGTGGTGAATGGCCTGAGGACTTTTTGACAACAGTAATGATTCCATTGCCGAAAAAAACAAGGAACCAAGAAATGCAGCGAGCACAGGACAATCAGCCTCATTTCACATGCAGCCAAAGTGATGTTAAGAATAATTAATAAAAGACTTGAAAAAGTAATAGAGGAAAATCTCGGCGAGGAGCAGTTTGGCTTTAGACGGAATACGGGCACCAGAGATGCAATAGGGCTCCTACGAATCTTGGGAGAAAGGTTTATTGAAAAAGGAAGAGACCTATATATGTGCTTCATCGATTTAGAAAAGACATTTGACAATGTGGTTTGGGACAAGCTGGCGACTATTATGAGGGAAAAGAGAGTGGACTGGAAAACCAGAAGAATAAACTCATTGTACCTTAATCAAAAAGTTTCAGTTAAAGTGAGAGGAGAAAGTACAAACTGGATCAGACTAGGGAAAGGAGTAAGACAAGGATGCTGTTTATCACCTACTCTTTTCAACCTGTACTTGGAAAATATGATTGACCAATGCTCATTAGATGACAAAGGAGTAGAAATTGGAGGAAGAAGAGTAGGGTGCTTGAGATTTGCTGATGACATGGTCCTTCTAGCCACAGGGGAAAAAGAATTACAGGATTTGGTGGACACCATTGCAACTAACGGAAAAAAATATGGAATGAAAATTAACACAAATAAAACAAAAGTATTGGCAATAGGAGGAAATAAGGAAATAAAAATTGTGCTGAATGGAGAAACACTAGAACAGGTGCAAAATTTTTAAGTATCTTGGAAGCAGGATAGACACCGACTGGAAGTGCACCACAGAAATTAAAACAAGGATAACAATGGCAAAAGAGGCGTTTTATAAGAAAAGGAGAATCTTCTGCAGCGGTATGGACAGAGAACTCAGAAAGAGACTCATAAAATGTCTTGTATGGAGTGTTCTTCTATATGGCGCTGAAACATGGACTATGAGGAAAAAAGACAGAGAAAGGCTGGAGGCTTTTGAGATCTGGACATGGCGGAAGATGGAAGGAATAAGTTGGATGGACAGAGTAAAAAATGAAGAGGTACTGAGAAGAGTGGGAGAGAAAAGGCAGTTACTGGATGTAATAAAGAGAAGAAAAAGAAATTGGATTGGGCATATATTAAGAAAGAATGATGGACTGATAAAAACAGTTTTAGAAGGTTATGTAGAAGGGAAAAGGAAGCGAGGAAGGAAGAGATTCCAGATACTGGATGACATGGTGGACGGTACAACATACAGCAGCCTTAAGAAGGAAGCAATGAATCGCAGAAAATGGAGAGGCAAAGGACCTGCTAATATAGCAGATAACTGATGATGATGATTCCAGTCAACATTGTCAAAAGCTTTCTCTAAGTCTACAAATGCTAGAAACCTAGGTTTGCCTTTCCTTAATCTAGCTTCTAAGATAACTCATAGGGTCAGTATTGCCTCATGTTTTCCAACATTTCTACGGAATCCAAACTGATCTTCCTCGAGATCGGCTTCTACCAGTTTTTCCATTCGTCTGTAAAGAATTCGTGTTAGTATTTTGCAGCCGTGGCTTATTAAACTGATAGTTCTGTAATTTTCACATCTGTCAACACCTGCTTTCTTTGGGATTGGAATTATTATATTCTTCTTGAATTCTGAGGGTATTTGGCCTGTCTCATACATCTTGCTCACCAGATGGTAGAGTTTTGTTAAGCATGGCTCTCCCAAGACTGTCAGTAGTTCTAATTGAATGTTGTCTACTCCCGGGGCCTTGTTTTGACTTAGGTCTTTCAGTGCTCCGTCAAACTCTTCACGCAGTATCATATCTCCCATTTCATCTTTATCTACATTCTCTCCTGTTTCTATAATATTGTACTCAAGAACATTGCCCTTGTGTAGACCCACTATATACTCCTTCCACCTTTCTGCTTTCCCTTCTTTGCTTAGAACTGGGTTTCCACATGAGCTCTTGATATTCATGCAAGTGGTTCTCTTTTCTCCAAAGGTCTCTTGTATTTTCCTGTAGGCAGTATCTATCTTACCCCTAGTGATATGCGCCTCTACATCCTTACTTAGTCCTCTAGCCACCCCTGCTTAGCCATTTTGCACTTCCTGTTGATCTCATTTTTGAGACTTTGTATTCCTTTTTGCCTGCTTCATTTACTACATTTTTATATTTTCTCCTTTCATCAGTTAAATTCAATATCTCTTCTGTTACCCAGGGATTTCTATTAGCCCTCGTCTTTTTACCTACTTGATCCTCTGCTACCTTCTTTATTTCATCTCTCAAAGCTACCCATTCTTCTTCTACTGTATTTCTTTCCCCCATTCCTGTCAATCGTCCCCTAATGCTCTCCCTGAAGCTCTCAACATTCTCTGGTTTATTCAGTTCATTCAGGTCCCATCTCCTCAAATTCCTATTTTTTTGCAGTTTCTTCAGTTTTAATCTACAGGTCATAACCAATAGAGTGTGGTCAGAGTCCACATCTGCCCCTGGAAATGTTTTAGAATTTAAAACCTGGTTCCTGAATCTCTGTCTTACCATTACATAATCTATCCGAGACCTTCCAGTATCGCCAGGCTTCTTCCATGTATACAATCTCCTTTTATGATTCTTGAACCAAGTGTTAACTATGATTAAGTTATGCTCTGTGCAAAATTCTACCAGGCGGCTTCCTCTTTCATTCCTTCCTCCCATTCCATATTCACCTACTACGTTTCCTTCTCTTCCTTTTCCTTCTATCGAGTTCCAGTCACCCATGACTATTAAATTTTCATCTCCCTTCACTATCTGAATAATTTCTTTTATCTCATCAACCTCTCATCAGTCTCTTCATCACCTGCTGAGCTAGTTGGCATATAAACTTGTACTACTGTGGTAGGCGTGGGCTTCGTATCTATATTGGCCACAATAACGTGTTCACTATGCTGTTTGTAGTAGCTTACCTGCATTCCTATTTTCCTATTCATTATTAAACCTACTCCAGCATTACCCATATTTGATTTTGTATTTATAACCCTGTATTCATCTGACCAGAAGTCTTGTTTGTCCTGCCACTGAACTTCACTAATTACCACTATATCTAACTTTAACCTATCCATTTCCCTTTTTAAATTTTCTAACCTACCTGCCCGATTAAGGGATCTGACATTCCACGCTCTCATCCGTAGGATGCCAGTTTTCTTTCTCCTGATAACGACGTCCTTCTGAGTAGCCCCCAGCCGGAGATCCGAATGCGGCACTATTTTACCTCCGGAATATTTTACCCAAGAGGACGCCATCTACCCAAGAGGACGCCATCATCATTTAACTATACAGTAAAGCTGCATGCCCTCAGGAAAAATTGCTGCTGTAGTTTCCCCTTGCTTTCAGCCGTTGGCAGTGCCAGCACAGCAAGGCCGTTTTGGTTAGTGTTACAAGGCCAGATCAGTCAATCATCCAGACTGTTGCCCCTGCAACTACTGGAAAGGCTGCTGCCCCTCTTCAGGAACCACGCGTTTGTCTGGCCTCTCAACAGGTAACCCTCCGTTGTGGTTGCACCTATGGTACAGCTATTTGTATCACTGAGGCACGCAAGCCTCCCCACCAACGGCAAGATCCATGGTTCATGGTGGGGGGTGGGGGGTGGGTGGGTAAGTAAGAGTAGGTAAAAGGTAAGAGTCACAAAATGAAATGTGTATATTATTTATGTTCTTTCTGTTTTAAATAATTTAACAGAACAAATACCCTTCTGATTTTTTTTAATTTGAAATGTATGACAATAGGAATTTTTTGAGACAAAATTTAAAATGGTGAAACTTGTGATTTTGACGAAAAAAATTCATGAAGTTTGTAAAAAAACTGACTTTAATTACAGATTTGCTCATATTTATATGCACAGTTGCAGCATTTTTATAGTTTAGTGATATAGTTGGTCCTTTTATCTTTCTAATGACACCAAACTGAATAAAATTAATTTATAAATACGGGAGTTACAGTAGTTAAAAACTTTCATCCTACCTTTCATACCGACGCCAGATGGAGAAAATTCTAGACATTTCAAAATGGCCCCCTGACTACAGCTTTGATCTAAAAAATCTGAAAAAATGTTTTTATTACTTTCTATTTATGTACTTTCTTACACCAAATTTTCACAAATGTCTGTGACATGATGCCACTGAGATTTCTTTATTTTGGGTGATTTTAAATGAAATGAGCCCCTGAGGAGGAGTACTCGTTTGTTCCAGCCAAGTTCATATTGGTTGACTTCAAATGAAATAAGTTGTCTGCTAAATTGGGACAGTAACCATTGGATTGGACAGCATATTTCAAGTTAACCAATTTGCGCCCTAATGAATTTGTGCTTAAAGGGACGTAGGGTGCTCCCATCAATCATAGATGAGAAGAAACTATGTTTATGCATAGGGGGATGATAGAAGACACGTGTATGATGGCATTGCTAGTTGTAGGTTTCTGGAATATGTTGTACACAATGTACCCTTGTACGAACCAGAGGTTTAAATCAAGGCATTTGAGCGTGTGATTGGATGCCATAACTTCATGCGTGAAAGTCAATCTGGGATGCAGACTACAAAACTCTTTTGCAAGCGGGTGTACATTTTCAAGTGGGCTATCAAAAATAACAAAAATGTCATTGACATATCCATAATATAATTTTTTTTTTTTTAAACGATGGGATTGTTTCTTAAATGTTTATTCTATAGGCTGTTACCAAAAGTTTTTGTTGCCAAAATTTAGGCAGTTTTCTTTTTCTGCCTTTGTCTCCTTCTACTGTAGCTTCACGTTCAGTAGTTTTACCATTACCTCAATATTCCCTAAGCTTTTGTGTGTTTTAACTCCCTCCCCCATTTAATATGTTCACCATCTCCTATCCTTACCATTCTCACACACGTACCTTCCCCTTCATTCCTCCTCCTCCTCCTCCTCCTCCGCCTCCTCCTCCCTATTCATTTAGATTGACATTTCGGTCCACCTTATAGTTGGCCGTTCAGTGGAAAGTAATCCCAAAAATAAGGTATCCTATTTTTGTATAAGTACATAGACCTGTTTATTTCTACAGTGGTGTACATCAGTCTACAGCTTGAACATTTAGATATTTTTGGACATAATCACCATTTCTGTTGATACATTTTTGAGGTGCTGTGGCAGTTTTTGCATGCCCACGTCACACCAGCTCGCCGCCATGCTGTTCAGAAAGTTATGAACCTCTTGTTTCAACTTGTCGTCGGAGCTGACTCACTTTCCGGCCAAATATTCTTTTAAACTAGGGAACAGGTGATAGTCACTGGGCGCCAAGTCAGGACTATATGGTGGGTGGGTGATTATGTTCCACTGAAACTGTTACAGGAGAGCAATGGTTTTGCCGAGCGATGTGTGGGCTAGCATTGTCATGGAGAATGTGTATGCCCTTGCTCAACATTCCTCTTCTCTGGTTCTGAAGTGCCTGTTTTAGTTTTTTCAGAGTCTCACAGTACCTTTCAGCATTAATTGTGGTCCCAGCGATTCAGCTCTGATGACGAGGTGAAAGAAGAGGTTCATAACTTTCTGAACAGCATGGCGGTGAGCTGGTATTACGTGGGCATACAAAAACTGCGACAGCGTCTACAAAAATGCAGCGACAGAAATGGTGATTATGTCGAAAAATAGCTAAATGTTCAAGCTGTAAACTGATGTAAACCATTGTAGAAATAAACGGTTCTATGTACTTATAAAAAAAATAGGAGACCTTAATTTTGGGATTATCCTTGTATTTTCTCTGTCACCACAAATTTGTGTTTTTTTAATATTTAAGAGTATTTTATTCTATTCTGTCATTTTAACTGGCTCTGTTCAGCTTTTATTTTATTTCAATCCCTTTTTACCACTACTGCTGCCACTCACCTCTTTCACTAAGTTTCATTCTCAAGTCTGTCTACTGTGTGGCCATTTGCTTCTCATATATATTGTCCAGAGAAGTATTTGTTTACCACTGTGATTCATGGCAATGAACACTAACCATTCTTCACACCGCGTATTGCTGTGGTGTGGTAAGTTTCTTTTTGATTCCTAATCCTGCACTCATACAAGTTTAATTTCTTATTAATATTGTAATTTTATGCTTTTAACATAGCGGTTTTGGATCAAGAGGGATGTTGGATATGAGTTGCCGGCTGTGGCCTGTGACATAATGTTAATGCATGCTGTCACGTCAGCTTTTGGTGCATATATTCATAATTTAATTGTTAGTTGGTGAGGCAGTGAATTTGAAAGCAAGAACAATAAAACTGACTTTGGTGACGCACTGATCTGTAGCTTAGCTTGAGGTATGTGTTAGATTGTAAGATGATAGTTTATTTGTGAATTGGCGACGGCAATGAATGTGATACTAAAAAATCTGGGTGTGGTGGCTGACTGACCTGTACCTTAGCCTGTTTGAAAAAAAGGCCAATAACATCATGTTATAGTTGCCATATTGTTTACGGCATTTGTCACTGGTCAAAGCCAACATCTTGCGTTGAACATTTTTCTATATCCGAGCTTTTCATTAGCAATTTTAGGCTTGCTTATGTTTATATTTGATGGTTGCGACCTTTGCTTCAACATTATCATACCAGTGACTTTTAAATATGACTAACATGGTCTCTATTGTTTAAGCACTAATAAACTGTTATGTAACAGAATTGTTATTCCTAATTACAAATAATATGAGGATACACTAACCATGCAAAATGCATCATTGTTAATGAAAGTTGTGCAACAGAGATTGTTTTCTATTCGTAGAACATTGAACAACTGTTGCTGCATCAGGCCCAAATGGAGTGGGGTGATGTCAACACAATACTAGTTCATACTCCATTTGATGTGGGCCATCCAATGAATTAAAACTATTACACATAATAAAACTCCCTTTTAATGGATCTTTGTGGGCCAACATATTTTTTCTTAAATGGAGTTTTTCCTTAAACAAGGATTTAACTACAGAGTGTCAAAGAAGTGTGCCACAATCAAAATTTGTAGGTTTTTAGGCCATCATAAATGTGCGTGCCTTGGCCATCGCAGACTGTAAAAGAATTATTAATGCCAAACACTTTTCACCAACTCACAATCAGTAGGCATTTATTTTAAAGTCACATGTAAAATCTCCAACTGGTGTCTTGATTCAAAGGCATCATCCAGAATGAAGAAGAAACTATTTGTATTCATAACTTATTTTACTTGACTAGTGGTGCAGATAAATATGATTACATTGAAAAGAAAAATCTTGAAATATTGTTATTTATTTCTTGGAACAATACTGAAAGTGTAGTTTGCTTTTCCCTGTCTGCATAAAGTACTGAAGAGTTGTCATTCTGCATTCTAGCTAGGCCATAATGCCTAGAACCAACTCATCGACATTGAGGAAAAATACTTTCTAATAGCTGTAGAACAAAATGTAACACATTTGATTCCTCCTCCTCTTCACCACCACCACCAACACCAACACCAACACCAACCCCCCTCTCCCTCTTTCATCCGTTTCTACTCGATTCATCACAAAAGCAGTGCACAGCTACTTACATTTACATGATGTTTAAAAGTTGGAATATCATTATCGTGACATTGTCCTGAAAAACAGTTACTGGAATATCTGAGAGACATTCAGGGAAGTCATCTGCATTTTCGTCTGCAGCAACTGTTACTGACCAAACGCCATCATTTACTAGTTGGTTCAACATAGTCTGTTTGGTTACAGCATTACACAGTGACAGATGTGTATGTAGTATGCAGAATAGTCAGTCTCATTACGTCCTTTCTTTTGAAGAGTAAAAGTGACCTCTGCACAACAGCCATTCTGTATTTGGCTTTCATAGGACACGGATGGAGTCTCCAAAAAGAGCGTATGAGTATAATACTCAAGTGTTCCTGCAAACGGTGTTTACACTGGCTCATGCTTCCACTCCAGGAGTGATGAGACAAAACAGTAGGTACTTTCTAGAGCCAACATTAATGGTCATCTCCATTAACATTGAAGACATATCAGCCGGCCGCCCAAGAGCAACTGCTGCACAATTTGTGCAAAAGCGAGTGATGTGATGTACTATGTGCTCAGAAAACACACAGAAAATCAGCTAAGATGATTAAAAGTGCCAGGCATGAAGTTGGCTGCCAAAAGGCCACACTCTCAGTATGGAAGTGACCTTTGTGAGGCCGTATCTCCAGGTGAGCAGCATTTATCACACGGATGAGAACAATGTCGAGATCATCTCCATAGAGCTCAGTAATGTTGTAATCACCTCTTTGTGTAAACCAGATGCAGAGTTTGGGTAGAAGTTCACAATCTTTCCATCATTCATGACAGCAAGCTTCCTGCCTCCTTTAATGGCAAAAGATCGTAATGTGGATATAACCCAGACTTGCTGTTTGAGAGTGGCTGCATGGTGGAACAGAGTACAATGTACATCAGTACCAAATACACAGCATCAACTGATTATGTGTAGGGTCTGCCCAGCAGTAAAGCCACAGGAGGTACCCTTCAGATGCAGTTACAGCATTAGAAAAGTAGACTGGGCTAAGTTTTCTTCTATGCTGAATGAGAAGATCAGCACAATTGTACCAGTCCCTGAGGAATATAAACACTTTTCTGAATTAGTGAAATCCTACTCTCGACTGTCCATTCCCAGAGGCTGCAGGACCCCATTATCTTCCAGGTATAACACCAAAAAGAGCTGTACTAGCGCTGTGATTAGCTTAGAGTGCTCCCGCCGTGTCTCAAAGCCAACACACACTCACAAACATACTGAAACACATACAGAATACTGGATTTACATTTAAATAACTTCAAATTAAATAAATATTCCTACAGCTGGACCATAAACACGCTCTAACGCACATTATTAAATATATAAACAAATTAAATAAACATACATCCAAGGAATGGAAACAAAAGCAGGCCAGTAGCCTAATATCTCTGGGCTGTATAAAACACAGTAAATATTTGACCAATTTCTACACGAGTAGTATATATCAGATATAAACAAAGACATAGACGAATAAATATATTTATAAGCATGCTGCTACTGATTTTTCGTGTACCTGTGGGGTACTTATGGCCTGACGCGATCAATAGTAATTGGCCACTTTGACCTCCAATAACTCAGGTACTGTTCAAGTTACATGCTTGTAATTCATACCAATTTAGGTTTACACTGATAGCTTTCTAAAGACATGTGGCTGGGAATTCCATTGTGATGCTGTGTCAATGAAGGGGAGACACCGGGAATGCCAAAGATGACGGACATTGAGAAACCATCATGGCAGACATTTCACAGTTCGTATAGAAATTAATAGTAACCAGATGAATCATGAAACCATAATGGCAGACACTTCACAATTCATGTAATTTATGGCAAACGTTTGCTGCAGAGTTTGTTTCATGAAACCAAAACACACAGTGAGCACACTCTGCAACAGTGGAAATAGCCATTTAGCTACGTCCTGTGCCAGGTGGCAGAGTGGGATAGTGATGCACTATGTGAATCAAACTTGAGGTTGTTTGCTTCAAAATGAAATCTCTGCCAATTCTGTAAATTATCTCAGTAAATTTGTATATCATTCCAAATTGTTAAGTCCTTTTTGACTCGCCCTGTATTGCTCTTAATAGCATTATTGCTGTCATAGTCAGCCTGTCCAGTTTGCTCCAAATTTCTCCTTATATACATTGTACATCATAGCACGGTCAGTTCAGTTGGTAGGCATGTGTATCTGCTTGTCTCTTTCCTTTCCATTCTCCTTCACTTCAAGTCAGTTTAATGTGTATGTGAGGGCTATCTGGAACGTATCTTCTGTTAGGCTGTATGTGAAACACTGGAATAATCAAAGCAAATTCAATAAAATTACCTTTAAAGTACACCTTTGAATTATTTCTGAATGTTACATTCATATCAATTTTCTGTACCAGTTTGTTGATAACTGCAGATAGGCAACCACTTATTTTGTCAATAAAAACATTTGTCCATGCATTCTGAAATATGTAAAAGACACTATTGACATAAAATCATTTTAACGTATCACATATCGTACGTATACAGCAGAAACAGCTTTTAGATCTCTTGCCACTAAGAACCATACCACAGAATGATTTTACGTTTGCTGGGATCTTCAATTACAACACTCACTTTGTGAATGGCTGCTGCAGGAAAATGAGAAGCAATGTGGATTTCTCTCTGAAAGCATCCTGTCGTACTGCTTGAATCAATGTACTGACTGTTTTGTGCTCACACTGTATGAAAATGGAGGTTATGTGTTGAATAATCCTAGTATCTTTTATTTATCTACTGTGTCATGCCCTCAGTGATAGTCTCCAGTTATAAAACTTCCAACAATAAAAATACGATCATTGACTGCTGATTTGTTACTTTACATCATTTACTGTCATCATTTACCAATTAGCGTTGGAGCTCTTTTCTGTGGAAAAGTTTCGTGGCAGCTTTAATGCATTCTTTGGTACCTGCTTTGGAACATGGTGACGTTGCCTACGTGTAACAAGAGGTCTCCATTCTTACCGACATTATGTTATACTGAAAAAAAAAATCAGAAAGCTTATTGCAACTGAAGCCTGCATTTGAGTAAGACAGCAGAAATAAAAAAAACATGGAAAAGAGATTGGGGAGAAATGCCTGAGAAAATATCATAGTGCATAAAACAACGGTGAATACATGAAGAGTAGTGAAGATATTCATGAAAAAAATTAAACAGCAGAGTGTAAACATGAAAATTGTATTTTACAAATATTTAGTTCAATTTCTATGAAAATGGCATGTGCGAAAGAATTTTCAAACATATCAGCGCAAAAAAAAAAAAAAAACAACAACCTTCATGTTTCAAATGACTACAAGAAGTCAGGACTGATCTTAAAGAGATTGAAGACCACAAAATTCTAAACATTTGTGTTTCAGAAGTAGTTTTTTGAATCTCTAGATGACACAAATAAAAAATGCTGGAGCTGTGTGGTCAAAAGATTGGGAATGACAACACTGTTATTCAATGAAACAGTATTGCAATAACTTTAGGTGATACCAGAAACAATTACCAGTACTCTTGTGGTCCATATGTAGTCCAATTAGGGGTGCAGGGCTAGTGAGGGGGGAGGAGGTTTCTACTGGAGAATCCACATCCACATCTACATCTCTGCTCTATAAACAGCTGTAAAGTGCATGGCAGAGGATATGTCCTATTGAAACAGTTACTTTTTTTTCCCCCCCATTGGTGTATTGGAGTGAGGGAAGAGTGATTGTTTGCATACCTCCATGTATGTTGTAATTAATCTCATCTTGTCCTCATAATCCCTATGGGAGCAACATGTAGGGGATTGTAATAATTGTGTCTTTTTGGTGTGCCTATCTGCTACTCAGCATCTCCGATATATCGTGAGTAGCAACTTTCCTTCTCATAATATTTTTACATTCCATCCTGCATTTTCGATTGTTCGATTTTAAAAGATCATTTAAAGCAGGTTCTTGAAACTTCGTAAGTAGGCTTTCTCGAGGTAATATACGTGTTTGTTCAAGATTCTTCCATTTCAATTTCTTCAGCATCTCTGTGACACTCTCCCATGGATAAAAGAAACCTGTGAGCATTCGTGCTACCATCCTCTGTATACATTCAGTATCCCCTGCTAGTCTCATTTGGTATGGCCCCACACACTTCATCAATAATCTAAGATGGGTTACAATTCCATCTGTGATTCATTGGTACTACATTTGTAGTACAGATTTTTGTCACGTGAAGTGCACAGTTTTATATTTCTGAGCATTTAAAGCTAGATGCCACTTTGAAATCTTGTTTCACAGGATCTCTACCATGATATCGGGTGGCAAAGTGAAGTCTGATTGGGAGCTAAGACTTCCTTTACTTAATCTTGTTCACTTTTATTATTTCAGTACACTCGTCAACCTCTTCTGACTGGATTTCTCTTCTCAAAGTGCTGCATTTACTGCTTGAGGTCAAGAGTACAAATCCAACATCGAATACTCAAAATGAATATGATGTTTCTGATGATGAAACAACTTATTGTATCTTGTGTTTATGCAATACAAAACTACTCTACCATGCGGAAGATCTCAATACATTGACATGGTCTAGCAGTCCAAAAACAGTCTGTCTTATTTAACAGATTTCAATTGAGTCCATGTATAATAAGTTTTCTCTTGTTCTCAAGATATCATAGGCATTGTCACTGCTGCTCTTCCTGTATGGTATGCTTCGTATTTCCAATGCAGAAACTGATGGCATGGAATAAACCACTCCACCAGCAGATAACATGAACATGGTACAATGTGTATTGTTTTCCCGGCTTGCAAATACACTATGTGGTCAAAAGTATCCGGACACCTGTCTGAAAATAACTTACAAGTTCGTGGTGCCCTCCATCAGTAGTGCTGGAATTCAGTATGGTGTTGACCTACCCTTAGCCTTGATGACAGCTTCCACTCTCGCAGGCAAATGTTCAGTCAGATGCTGGAAGGTTTCGTGGGGAATAGCAGCCCATTCTTCACAGAGTGCTACCTGAGGAGAGATATCGATGTCGGTCGGTGAGACCTGGAATGAAGTCAGCATTCCGAAACATCCCAAAGGTGCTCTGTAGGATTCAGGTCAGTGCTCTTTGCAGGCCAGTCCATTACAGGGATGTTATTGTCGTGTAATCACTCCGTCACAGGCCGTGCATTATGAACAGGTGCTCAATCATGTTTAAAGATGTAATCGCCATCCCCAAATTGCTCTTCAACAGTTGGAAGTGAGAAGGTGCTTAAAACATCAATGTAGGCCTTTGCCGTGATAGTGCCATGCAAAACAACAAGGGGCACAAGTGCGCCCCCCCCCCCCCCCCCCCCTCCCCCATGCATGAAAAACACGACCACACCATAACTCCACTACCTCCGAATTTTACTGTTGGCACTACACACGCTGGCAGATGATACTCACCGGGCATTTGCCATATCCACACCCTGCCATTGGATCGCCACATTGAGTACCATGATTCATCACTCCATGCAATGTTTTTCCACTGCTCAATCGTCCAATGTTTACACTCCTCACACCAAGCGAGGCGTCGTTTGGCATTGACCGGTGTGATGTGTGGCATATGAGCAACCGCTTGACCTTGAAACCCAAGTTTCCTCACCTCTCACCTAACTGTCATAGTACTTGCAGTGGATCCTGATGCAGTTTGAAATTCCTGTGTGATGGTGTTAATAGATGTCTGCCTATTACACATTATGACCCTCTTCAACTGCCGGCGGTCTCTGTCAGTCAGCAGACGAGGTCGGCCTGAACACTTTTGTACTGTACGTGTCCCTGCAAGTTTCCAATCGGAAACAGTGGACCTAGGGATGATTAGGAGTGTGGAAATCTTGCGAACAAACGTGTTACACAAGTGACACCCAATCAGCTGACCACGTTTGAAGTCCGTGAGTTCCGTGGAGCACCCCATTCTGCCTTCTCATGCTGTCTAATGAGTATTGAGCTGCTATGGATTACCTATCAGCAGTTGGCAGCACAATGCACCTAATATGAAAACGTATCTCTTTGGGGGTGTCCAAATACTTTTGATCACATAGTGTATATCGCGTTCATCCACTTCGTAACACATGCACGTAATTGAAAAATACGCCTAAACAGTGGATTATCTAACTCATTATAAAAATAAACTTTCTATAGTGGCAATCATCATTCGTCTGTTTGAAAAATGGGTGTGCAACACATCACTTCACCAAAGTGATATGTAACACTACAAATCCTGTCAAGATCTGACTGAATATTTATGCAGTTCCTTTCAACCAGTACTTCATTATAGATAACCATATCCTCTGCAAAAACTATATTATTATTAATATTTCTACAAAGACATTAATATACAACATAAACAGTGAGCGTCCTAACACACTTCCTTTGGGCACACCTGAAATTACTTCCACCCTTTGCCATGCATCTCACCATGGTTTGCAGAGTATAGATGTAGCTGTAGATCTGTTGATGGCTCTCCATCCAAGATAACTTGCTGCGACCCCACTAAAAAAATCCCCAGTCCACTCACAAATTTCACTTAATACCCCCATACAGTTGTACGTGTAATAATAAGTGTAGATATGACATAGAGTCAAATGCTTTTTGGAAATCAAGAAATACTGCTTTTACCTGACTGCCTAGATCCAAAGCTTTCAGTATGTCATATGAGAAAAATACAGGTAGGCTTTCACATGATTGATGTGTTCAGAATCCATTCTGGTTGGCATGGGGGAGATCATTTTGTTTGAGATACCTCATTATGTTTGAACTCAGAATATGTTCTAAGATTCTACAACAAATTGACGTCAAGGATATTGGACGATAGTTTGCGGATCACCTCTACTACCCACCCATCTTGTAAGTGGATGTGACGTGTGCTTTCTTCAGACTTCTAAGGACAGTTTTTTTATTCAAATGTTCGAAGATAGATAGATCACAGATAACAGAGGGACTAATTCAGCCACCAATTCAGTGTAGAATATGATAGGGATTCCATCTGTTTCACCCTCAGGGGCTCAGCATTCATTTGCTGAGTACAGGCTTGGCAACCCCAGGGTTCCTGAGCTAGGGACTTGTGCCGTAAGCTCTGGGTGTGCTTCAACAACCACTGTATGGTGGGGCAGTGGAGCATTCTATGTCGCAGGTAACGGTGATTTTGGCTTGACTGCCTGGATCATGAGGATGGTAAAAACCTCTATAAAAATATCTCTATCTCAACATGTGCTGCCCGTTGATGAGATGCATCACTGTTGAGGTGGAACAGTCATTAGCGGGCAACCGATGGTGAACCTGCTGCAACTCAGTTGTATAAGTCTTACTCAGGCATGTGGGGCTCTGTCTGAGTGGATCCTTGTTTCGCTAGCTGCTCATGGGACCCATATGGAACCCTTGAAATCATCATCTCCTCCCAGTGGGAAGGGTGTACCACCGAGGAGTATTCACACCCAATCCTCTAAACAATTTAGGGAGGCTAGCCCTCCTGGTAATTTTCATCAGTTGAATTGTAGTAACAGGGCTCACGGAGTCATAAATCAAAATGCATCTTTGGTCAGTAAGAGGAAGGAGGGGACGTTTGAAAATGTGTCCGAAAATGTGTCCCCCCTTCTATATCCATAAAGGCTTGGAAGGACTTGCTGAAAGCCTGAAGTCTATTAAGTGGCTTAGGAATGGTTCCCTACTGGTCAAGACTAACCGGGTAAAGCTGGTGGAACTACTTTTGAAGACCGGAAAATTTGATGAATATGATGTAACTGTTGAACTGCATAATTCCCTGAATTCTAGCAAGGGTGTGGTCACATGCCGTGATATTATGGATATCAACATAGCCAACTTAAACAGGAATGGACATTACAGGAGACAGTGGACGTAGAGCAAAGGATTTGTAGGAATAATGGAGAAATTGAGAAGACCGCCAACTTCTTTCTGACCTTTAATTCACCAACCTAGCCTGACTACATCACGGCAGGTTTTCTCCAACTTAGGGTTAGGCCTTATGTACCTACCCCTATGCAGAGCTACAAATGCCAGCATTTTGGTCACACAACACTGAGTTGTGGGGGTGAAGCAACGTGCAAAATGTGGAAAGTCAGCCCAAGAAGCTGGGATTGACTGTCCATGTCCAGCAATCTGTGTTAACTGCACTGGGAGCCACCCAGTATGGAGCTGAGACTGCCCCGTTTTTGCAGAGGAATGAAAAATTCATAGCTAAAAGTTACCAAGTGGATCCCCCGTACTGAAGCCAAAAAGGAATATAAGGCAACGAAACCTCCCCTCTTTATCACTTCTTATGCTTCCATGGTGCAGAAACCCGTTCCTAAGGTTGATGCCTCGATGCAGACATCGTCCAGTGCACAACCATCCACCTCCAGCACCTGTACTTGCATGTGTTCCTGCCAAGGCAAAACGAGTAAGGATAAAGCAATCCGAGCAACCGCCACAGAAAAGACCAGCAACAGTTCCGTAGTGAGTGTCAAGAAGGCACACGACAAGCAGAGTGCCTATCAACACTCCTGTTCCCCCTCATCCTCGAAGGGACAGGATGCAGGGAAAGGTTCACAACGTTTGAGTCAAAAGCTGTCCCAAGCGTCATGAGACATTAATCTTTCACATCTGGCTGTTGAGGAGGACATAATGGAATTAGATGCTTTGGATCCAGGAACCCCCTCCACTCCCCATCACTCTACAAGTATTGCACCTCTGTGGTGTAGTGATAGGGGTAAATTAAAACTTAAATTAAAACTACATTGATGAAATGGCTCCCATCCTCCAGTGGAACTTACAAGGGTTCAGGACGCATGTGGAGGATCACTGTGTCTGTGTCTCAAAGAGACTCATTTTCATCAGTCGTACACCCCTGAGCCGTGAGGCTATGTACTCGACAAAATGGATGATCTGAGTGGAGAGAGAGCTAGAGGAGGCATAGGTAATTTCGTGAGTTCTGACTACCACTCCTCGCCGCTCTCACTTACGATGACTTTACAAGCACTTGCTATGTCTCTGCACATGCGTCATCTGTTAACAGTATGTTCCCTTTACTTGCCCCCACACGATGCACTTGATGAAGAGGTCATCACTGACCTTATTACGCAGCTCCTGTGCCCCTTCATCCTCAGTGTTGATTTTAATGTACACAATGTGCTTAGTGCTCAGCAACTACCAGCCCCAGGGGTAGAGCAATTGAGAGGCTTCTAGTGTCATCATGTGCATACTTGCTAAATGCAGGACAGAGCACTCACTCTGCACAGCAACTGACATTGATCTCTTGCTTTGCTCTACAGCTCTTGCTCACACTGCTCAATGGGAAGTGGTCGATGACTTGCATGGAAGTGATTGCTTCCCGATCTGGTTTCACCTGCCAGATGGAGGTGGAACATGAAAGAAAAATGCTACAATGGGTGCTCGGTAGAGCCAACTGGACACTTTATAGCCAGTTGGCTCAGCTCAAACATTGTGCGAGTGTCGAGGCATGGGTGAATCGTGTTACCAAAATGATCCATCACGCCGCTGCAGCATCCATTCCACAGTCCATGGGACAACACAAGAGGCAACCTTTCCCTTGGTGGTGTGCTAAATGCCACTCTGCAATCAGGACCAGGCGTGCGGCTCTGCAAGGATCAAGTGTCAGCCAACTGCAGAGAATCTTGCAGCCTTTCAGGTTGCGAAGGCGAAGTGCCGTCAAATTATTCAAGTGAGCAAGAAGAGACCGTAGTAACAGTTCCTGAACACCATTAATCGTTCCACCAAAAGTTCCGTTGTTAAGACAATCAGGAGAATTTCTGGGAGAGGAAGCAAGTGCCCCATGGCTGCTGTAATGCAGAACGGCACTCTTCAAACCAACCCGCGAGACATTGGCCAGACTATGGCTGTGTACTTTGCCACAGTTACTGCAACAGCCAGTCAGGATTTAGGTTTCCAGCACCAAAGAGCGGTTGCTGAGAGGTGTAGTTTTGACTGATGAAGATTACAACTGCCCGTTTTTATGTGGGAGCTGGATTCTGCATTGTAAGCCGCTCGTGACACATCCCCTAGTTATGACAGGATCCATACAGTATGCTGTGGCACCTCACTAGGCAATATAACGAAATCCTTCTCGCACTTTTTAATGTGATTTGGGAATCAGGTCAATTTTCTGACTCGTGGCGAGAGGCAATTTTAATTCTTCTTTTAAAACCTGGGAGAGAGACCATATATGCCCAAGTAGTTACTGTAGTGTTGCCCTCACTGGCTACGTGGGAAAGACCTTGGAGCAGATGGTCAACTGCCACCTTGTCTGGGTGTTAGAATCCAGACACCTCCTTAGTCACTTTCGGTGTGGGTTCAGGAGGTATCGCTCCACGTTTGATAACTTTGCCCTCCTGGAGGCGGCTACAACAGACAACAGGCTTTCCTATGCTGACATCACTCTAGGTATATTTTTTGACATCAAGAAGGCCTATGATACTACTTGGCAGCATTTTACCCTGGAGCAGCTTCACAAATGGGGTTTTCATGGTTGTCTTCCCAATTTTATTGAGTCCTTCCTCTCACCACGATATTTTAGATATCGAGTTGGTGATGTCCCGTATGATCACTTTGAACAGGAGAATGGTGTCCCTCAAGGTAGCGTTTTAATAGCATTTTGTCCATAGTGAAAAATCCTATCCAGTGTTCTTTGTTTGTGGATGACTTCTCTGTGTTTTGCTCTTCTTCAAGCCTCACAATGACTACACGTCAGTTGCAACTAACTCCTTGACCTTTGGATGAATGGGTGCGAAGAGTGGTTTTAAATTTTCCAACTAGAAGTCTGTGTGTGTTCTTTGAACCATTCTTGTTCCATTTTAAACTTTCCTGAGTTGGAGATGAGGGACACTGTCCTTACTTTTAAGTATTTCGAAATGTCTTAGTGACAGTACATGGGGAGTAGACAGGACTTGCATGCTCCACTTTTACAGGGCATTTGTGTAATCTCGGCTCGATTATTGAGACCCTCTTATTTAAAGATTTTGGACATGGTGCACCATGAAGGGATTCGGTTGGACACTGGGGCATTCAGAACAAGCCCGATAGCACATCTCTGTGCAGAGGCTAGTGAACCGCCACTTCACATCGTGCGACAGCTACTTACAGTGCGCCAGGCTTGTAAAACACTGTCCATACCATGCACACTTGCCTACCAAGGCAGCAGGCAATGAGGCCCTTTCGGATTCGTGCACAGGATTGCCTTCTAGAGATGGTTGTGGCTGGTCTTCATGTTTTACTTCGTGGTGGTAGCCGATGTCCACCTTGTCTTCCCAAAAGGCCCAGACTTATTTTAGACTTGACAAATTTTAAGAAAGATCAGATTTTACATTTCAATCTCTGTTTTTTAACATTTTAGATATGCATCATGCTTTCACAGTAGTGTACAGTGATGGCTCCAAACAAGGTAACTCCCTTGGCTGCTCTGTTGTGTTCCCCGACCATGTCACCAGGATTCTCCTTCCTGACGAGTATACCGTTTTCTCAGCGGAGCTCTACGCAATCCTGAAGGTACAGGACCAGATGCATTGTATTCAGGGCAAACGGTTTCTCATTTGCTCCGATTCCCTTAGTGCCTTACAATCACTACAGAACCTGTACCCAGCTGATATATGACCGACTGTACTTGCTCCAGTGGCTGGGTAAGCAGGTGTTACTCTGCTGGGTGCCAGGTCATATGGCGAAATGAACAGGCCGATTGGGCTGCCATGGAGACCTGCAGAGGTCAGGATGTGGCACAGTGTCCCTTGCAGGCTGTCTTTTCTGCACTACGCAGGAAGTGCACGCAGTTGTGGGATGAGGAGTGGCTGGCAGTGACAGCCAATAAGCTGGGGTTGGTAAAGTCAACATCCCGGCCATGTCATTCCTCCTGTCAGTTGCTCAGGCAGAATGAGGTGACCGTCATGCGTGTTGGAATTGGGCACTGCCCTCTCACATTTAGCTTTTTACTGCGGCAAGAGGATCCCCTGTTTTGTGATGCTTGTGGCATGCATGTCTCTATCTGCTATATTTTAACGGAGTGCATATTATCGTGATACAAGGGCGGAAGCAAATATTGGTGGGGATCTGTCCTCTATTTTAGCTGATGATGAGATGAGTGTGACTGAGGTTTTAAAGTTTTGTGATGTGTTTGGACTCTGGCCTAAACTTTTAAGCTGGGAGTTTTAGTGTGTTGCAGAGTGGCTGGCTTCTCCTTTTTTTATTCTTGTGGTCAGCCAGCCACTTCCATCAGCTATATTGTTTTAGCTCCTTATACCACTTTCTTCCTGTGTCATTAATGTTTTGCTACCGATGCAGTACTTCATTCCATGGTTCTGGGTGCATACACACATGGTTTTCGAACTTTTGTTACCTGTGTTTTACATGCTGTTTCATCTTCCTGCTTTGTGTATTTTACTGACACTCGTCTTGATCTGTTTTTGCGCGGGTGCTAAAGACCTTGCTGTCATGCGCACAAACATGTCCATGGTCCTTTATCTGTTTCTCAATGGCACTGATGCTAACACTTACTACACCTATCTTTTCAAAGGTACAAGGATTAAATTGGAGTAACTACTCTCCTGGGTCTTTCTTTGTAAAGGAAAGTTTGGAAATGGGGTTAAGCATTTCTGCTTTTGCTTTGCTACTCTCAATTTCAGTTCCTGTCTCGTCTACGAGTGGCTGGATGGTACCTTTGGTGCAACTGTTAGCCTTTACATATGACCAGAATTTCTTTGGGTTTTATGAAAGATCATTTTACAATAGTCTGCTATTGTAGTCAATCATTGAAAGCTTCATGCATTGCTCTGTTGACAGCCAAACTTGTTCAATTTAGCATCTCTCTGTCTATAGCCTTATGCTTGTGTTTTACACCTGTTATGCAGTTGTCTCTGTCTCTTTGGAGGTGTCTTTATAGTGATAGTAAACCACGAAGGGTACCTCCCGTTATCAACTATTCTACTTGGTTCATATCTATCCAGTGCACAGTCAACTACCCTTATAAACTTGATCCATAGTTTCCCTACATGCTCGTGTCCTGTGCTAAAAGTTTCAAGTGTGAGATATGACACTGCTGCTTTTTTATCTAGTTTGTTGTACGTATATATCTTTCTGCTTGTTTTAGTTGGCCTTTTGTTCTTGGGTAATACCTTGTGGTCACTGGTACCAGTTTCAATGTGGATGTCATCAAAGAGGTCAGGTCTGTTTGTTTCTGTAGGATCTAATGTATTTTAATCGTGAATGGGGTTGAGAAATATTTGTTCTAAGTAGTTTTCAGAGAAGGCATTTAGTAATGTTTCACAGGGTGTCTTGTCATGCCTGCCAATAACAAAACTGTAATTTTCGTAATTGATTGTTCGCTGATTAAAGTGTGTACCAATGATTACAGCATGATTGGGTAACCTATATACAAGCGAACTGAGATTTTTTCTAAAGTTTTAGACTACTTCAAGAGGTGAATCAGATGGTAGATAGAAGGATCCAATTTCAATTTTATGCCAATCGCTGATATTTGGTCATTGGTGACAGCTGAACCCAGTGCATTATTCATTCTCTTGTTATTCACAAACTTATGGTAATTAAATGGTAAAAATAGTATTTAATTTTATGTTCTTTTAAATTGCTTGACGGATTGTAATTCACATTCTTCCATGGCCAAACTAGAGACAGACAGAGTGTTATGTAGATGATTCTGCTTGTGGAAGGAAGGAAGGAAGATTAAGGTTTAACTTCCTGTCAGTAACAAAGTGTTTAGAGACAGAGCCCAATCTCAGGTGGCAGAAAGATGTACTGTATTCCTTTCAAAGGAACCGTCCCAGCATTTGCCTTTTCAAGGAGTTATGTTTGTGGAGGAAAGAAAAGAATATTTTATAATATTACCAGTTGGCTGTCAGTCTCTGTCACACCACAGGCACTTAAGTGTGTAATCATTTCATTCTATGAGACTTATTTCGGCTATGCCATTGCAAATATTAATATACATACTGAATTTGATGTTTTAAATTTGCAGTGGCTATACAGAAGATTGAGGAGCTAATACAGCTCCACGTCCAAGGAATGGAACAGTTACCACATCAGGTTGGGAGGCCTAGCAAATTCAAAATGGGACCTCCACAACAGGGAATGCCCCCACCTCTTATGAGTTTACATACAGCCATACCTGGTGTGGTAAGTATATCTGTGATTGAAACATTAGTTTCTATTCTCTGTAATTGTGTAACCATGCCAATATTTTGCTTGCAGTCAAATTATTTAGCAAATAAACAACTTGTATTAATTTTTGCTATGTTCTTATTGAGAATAGTATTTTTTGTGATATTTCCGCATTATTCTAAAATGTCTTGATTAAGACTAACTGAGGATTTGCACATTCTTAGCAAAATATGTTTGTTGGTTCTGGCTAAGAATAAATTGAAAATTTCAGTCGTGTAAGAAATAACTGCTTTGCCCTATTGGCTGGATTTTAATTAGTGCATAACAAAATCCTCTTGTGAAAATATGACTTCAGTGTTACAGTTTTCCTTAACTTTCAGTGGGATGTGTAGAACTTTGTTGATCCATACATTTAATTAGTGGAGAATGACACTCAAAACCAAAAATGGTACCAGGACAGTCATACAGAAGTAGTTGACAACTAACCTGACTGCTGTATGCAACCGATCCACTGATTGCTGTATCTTTGCAACCTGTTGTTCAGAAGAGATTAGAAAATATGACACATACATTTCTGTGCAGTAGTGAGTTGCTTTCCAGATGACTCTTGAATTTTGATAATTGTTTTGAATTTAAATGAAAAATTAGTTTCAATTTTTTAAAAGTGCACTTACTGTTTGCATTTGATCTGTCGAGGTTGTTTGCACTGCTCGTGTGTAGTCACAAATTAGGAAAGTGTGGCGTAATGTTGTTTAAATCTGTGACTGGGCTGTCTTTAAATTAGTGTCAGTTTCCATTAAACAACTATTCTGGCATATATAATAGATGGTTAAGACACTTTGCTTGTATCTAGGAAGGGAGAAGTTATATTTCTGTTTGACCATACTGTTTGTTACAAATGCTTCTCCCATATAAGTTCATGTGAATTATGCATGAATATATTTTTCGACTAAGTTAGTGCTCTGCCCTAAGGTTGATAGTTAAATTGTTACCTTATAAAGACCATAATCATTATGAACACTATGGTGATAAATTCTCTCTCTCTCTCTCTCTCTCTCTCTCTCTCTCTCTCTCTGCATCCAGTTCATAACCTGTTTTTGGAGAAAAGATTACTGAGAAGACCCAATTTGTACACACAAAAACACTTCTACTCTCTCTTGCAAATTTAATTTTTTGGGCTCATTATCAAGATTATTAAATGTTAAATGTTTGGCTGAGTCAACTGGATTTAATAAGAGGGTAATGTAGATAACTTTTCCTTCAAGGATATCAGTACTATTCTTGAACTGGAATGGATAATTGTGTTCAAATTTAATCAGGAACTAAATGGACTGGGTGACTAGTGTTGGAATTACCCATTTATTAACTGTCTACTTACGGCCTGAATATGTGTGAACTCTCACACATCATTTTCTTTTCATACTTTTTACCTATTGTGGTTTCTTAGCACAGTGTCTCATTTTTGTTTCTCAGCCATATTGCTAATATTAAGATGGTATTTGTATAATTCAAAAGTAGCTAGATATTAGTTCCATGGCCCTTATTAATGTATTACTACGCTCTTTTACTAGCATTATTATTTCTATTTTACTTTCATCTGCTCCTAGTTTCATTTTTGTGGAAACGTGTATTCCCATATTTTGTATTTGTGGCCTACCAATTAGTAACCTGCAGTTCACTTCAAAACAGGTGTCATCAACACACAGCTTATAAATGTAAATGAATCATCAGTTTAGTGCAAGAACCCTTACTGGTTCAATGCAAACAAACTACTAAATAACAATAGATATGTAGCAAATAGGGATTTCAGTATCTGTTAGAATAGTATCAGTTTTGGATTGCACTCAATCTTCCTTCAGAGCTTTTGATGTATGGAGCTTGCTTAGCTCCTAAATTTATGAATTACTGTTAAGAAAGATAGAGCTGAAGCTGGATTGTTTGTAATTCAAACCAGAAGTATATGAAATTGTAGCATGCTAAATAGAAACCTATTATTGACACAGTGATAGTGCTTCTCATTATAACATAAAAATCCCTAATTTTCTTGCCTTCCTTCACTACTAAGGTAATTTAGAAAACTGTGGTACTGTTTGTTTCCATGTAAAATGCTTATAAAATATTTTGCACCACCTTCATGACTTGCATATTTTGCATTTTATTGTCTGGAAGCCTCTAGTCCAATATTGTTTGAATCACAGAAAATTGCTATGTACAGCCACCTGTGCAGTGCAGATAAAGCAAACCCTTAAGAAATGGGTAATTCCAACACCAGTCACTCAGTCCAATTAGTTCCTGATTAAATTTGTACACAATTATCCATTCGATTTCAAGAATAGTATACAACCGTTCACTCGACGAAAGATCCGTACCCAAAGACTGGAAAGTTGCACAGGTCACACCAATATTCAAGAACGGTAGTAGGAGTAATCCACTAAATTACAGGCCCATATCATTAACGTTGATATGCAGAAGGATTTGATAACATATATTGTGCTCGAACATAGTGAATTACCTCGAAGAAAACAGTCTATTGACACACAGTCAACATGGGTTTAGAAAACATCGTCCTTGTGAAACACAACTAGCTCTTTATTCACATGAAGTGCTGAGTGCTATTGACAAGGGATTTTAGATCGATTCCGTATTTCTGGATTTCCGGAAGGCTTTTGACACTGCACCACACAAGCGGCTCGTAGTGAAATTGCGTGCTTATGGAATATCGTCTCAGTTATGTGACTGGATCTGTGATTTCCTGTCAGAGAGGTCACAGTTCGTTGTAATTGACGGAAAGTCATCGAGTAAAACAGAAGTGATTTCTGGCGTTCCCCAAGGTAGTGTTATAGGCCCTTTGCTGTTCCTTATCTATATAAATGATTTGGGAGACAATCTGAGCAGCCGTCTTCGTTGTTTGCAGATGATGCTGTCGTTTATCGACTAATAAAGTCATCAGAAGATCAAAACAAACTGCAAAACAATTTAGAAGCAATATTGAAATGGTGCAAAAAGTGGCAGTTGACCTTAAATAACGAAAAGTGTGAGTGCTAAAAAGAATGCGTTAAACTTCAGTTACACGATAAATCAATCTAATCTAAAAGCCGTAAATTCAACTAAATACCTAGGAATTACAATTGCAAACAATTTAAGTTGGAAGGAACACATAGAAAATGTTGTGGGGAAGGCTAACCATAGACTGTGTTTCATTGGCAGGACACTTAGAAAATGTAACAGACCTACTAAGGAGACTGCCTACACTACGCTTGTCCATCCTCTTTTAGAATACTGTTGTGCAGTGTGGGATTCTTACCAGATAGGACTGATGGAGTACATTGAAAAAGTTCAAAGAACGGCAGCATGTTTTGTATTATGGTGAAATATGGGAGAGAGTGTCACAGAAATGATACAGGATTTGGGATGGACATCATTAAAAGAAAGGCGTTTTTCATTGCCACGGAATCTTCTCACGAAATTCCAATCACCAACTTTCTCCTCTGAATGTGAAAATATTTTGTTGACACCAACTTACATAGGGAGGAACAATCACAAAGATAAAATAAGGGAAATCAGAGCTCGTACGGAAAGATATTGGTGTTCATTCTTCCTGCAAGCTGTAAGAGATTGGAATAATAGAGAATTGTGAAGGTGGTTCGATGAACCCTGTGCCAGGCACTTAAATGTGATTTGCAGAGTATCCATGTAGATGTAGATATCTTTGAAGGTATAACCAGAAGGAAAAGTTATCTACATTATCCTCTTATTAAATCCAATTGACTCAGCTAAAACACGCTTAGCATGTAATCATGAGCGGAGAAATGTGGCTTGCATATGCTGTGTACACACCTCACAGGATTCATTTCAAACGTAGACCTTGCATGCATTGTCACTTGGCAAGGAGGATTGTCGGCATGGGAAGTTGCATAGGAAATTGGCGTACATCACATCAACACTATCTGTACATTCAACAACTATTCTGAGACACAAAGCAATGATCTGCCTCTTAGTGGTCGCCTGAGTCAATTGTACCAGCCCATGATTGCTTTTTACAAGTTAAAGCTCGTATAGTTACTTGGAGGAGAATCTGACAAGAACGTGTGTTAGCTTTTTGGAGGCAACAGGGGGCAGGGGATTAGTTTACTCCAGACTGTACAGAACTATCTCCATGCAATCAGTTTTACTTAAGCACTAGTTACAAACAATGTTAGAAACTCCCAACACACTGGTGCACAAAAATTGTGGGTAAGAGGACTGTGGAGTTTAAACTCTTCACTGACGAGTGGTGAATTTGTCTGATGTCTGATGATCATTGTAGAGGAGTGTGGAGGCAATCAGGTACCAATGCATGTATCATGGATGGAGTCCCATGGGTTCAGAAGGAAGATAGGTCAGTCATGTTTGCATTTTTGAACAGCCTGCGTGTATCTCCATTTCACAGCGCTTACTGTTTTTTATTTGCCGCTCCCCAAGAATTGAGATGTACATGTATTTGCAGGTATGCGAGTAGTGCAAAACATTTTTGAGTTGTTTGTGTTTGGTGGTAACTTATCTGTAAGAAAAGTTTTGAATTGTCAACGTAAAATTAAACTCCAGCTGCGCGGAGTGGCAGCGTGGTTTGGGGCGTGGTGTCACGGACTGCATGTCCCCTCCCGTCAGAGGTTCGAGTCCTCCCTCGGGCATGGATGTATATGTTGTTGTTAGCATAAGTTAGTTTAAGTAGTGTGTAAGACTAGGGACCTCAACATTTTGGTCCCTTAGGAATTCACACACATTTGAACATTTTAATTAAACTCCAACCGAACAGGCTAGGGAGGCCCAACAGTACCGATTACCCGCCGTGTCATCATCAGCCCACATGTGTCACTGGATGTGGATATGGAGGGGCATGCAGTCAGCACACCACTCTTCCAGCTGTATGCTATTTTACGAGACCAGAGCCACTACTTGTCTGCCATGTAGCTCCTCAGTTTGCCTCACAAGGGGTGAGTGCATCGTGCCTGCCAACAGCACTTGGCAGACCAGATGGTCTCTCATCCAAGTGCTAGCCCAGCCCGACTGCTTAATTTCTGTGATCTGATAAGACACATACATAAGAGGTGCAACAATAAAGTAATGAGACTGACGTGGACAAAAATGTTGCTTACCGTTTTAGTCTAAGTTTAGTGTTGTCTCCTTCAAAGTAGTTCCCATCTGATTGCACACACTTTTTCCAGTGCTTCTGCCATTGATGGTTACATTTCTGGAACTTATCTTCTGTAATATCGTCCAAGACCCTCATTGAAGCTTTTTGGACATCCTGTGTTCTTTGAAAATGGTGTCCCTTGACTGCCATTTTGACTCTTGGAAATAGAAAAAAGTCTCACGGAGCGATATCAGGTGAATAAGGTGGCTGTGGTATTACTGAAATTTGTTTTGAGGTACTGACAGAGCAGTATGGGATGGTGCATTATCTTGATGCAGAATCCCATTATCAGCAATGTTGGCACGGAAACGAAGAACTCTTTTACGAAGTCTTTCTAAAATTTCTTTGTGGTAATATTGGTTAACTGTTTGTCCAGGAGGCACCTACTCTTTATAAATAATTCCCTTGGAATGAAAGAATCACACAAGCATGCATTTCATTTTGACTTTGACATGTGAGCTTTTTTTGGTCTGGGTGATCCCTTTGAGCACCATTCCGAACTTTGGTTTTTTTCTCTGGATTGTACTGAAAATACCAACTTTCATCACCAGTGATAACACGGCTCGACAATTCTGGATTGATTTCCATTTTCTTTAACAGATCAGCTGCCACATTTTTCAGTGTTTCTCGCTGTTGTAGTGTGAGATTTTTGGGGACCATTTTTGCGCAAATCTTTCTCATACCAAGATACTCAGTTATTATTAGATGAACTGTTTCTCGATTGATGTTCAGTTCTTCTGCAATCATTTTCACAGATAATCTTTGATCATAGCGTACAAGTTCATGCACCCTGGCCAAGTTGACATCCGTCCGTGAGGTTGATGGTCGTCCACTGCGGTCTTCATCTTCAACATTCATTCTTCCTTCACTAAACATTTTATACCAACAAAAAACTTGAGCACTTGATGTAACCACCTCTCCAAAAGCCTTCTGAAGCTTACGTAAGTTGTTGTCGCATTTTCACCCAATTTAATGCAAAAAGAAGTGGCATACCATTGTGCAATATTATGTGGTTCCATTTCTGTGACGAGAGACACAAACACGTGTTAACTTATTACAGCACAACTCACGACTGAGCAGTTGCATCGATGTGCTGCTTGGACTTAGAAGCTGCTTACAGACCAAGGTCAAAGATATTGTGCCTACACAAGCCTGCAGGGTTGCCACATCTTGCAAAAAAAAATCTGTCTCATTACTTTATTGTCGCACCTCATACACACACACACACACACACACACACACACACACACACACACACACCTGTGCTGCTACGTTGTGCCGGCTGAACACACCGTGCTGTTACTGCAATTCAATAGATGGATACGGGTGAGGTTATTTGGAATGGGATGAGTGGAAGGAGAAAAGGGCAAGGCCGAGGAGGAGGGGTGGGGAGGGAAGGGATAGCTGGTGTCTCTGAGGGAGGCAGCAAGTGTGTGCAGGACAGGAATATGGGCAGGAGGACTGCGACACATGAGCAGCAGAGCTGGTTGATTGTGTGGCACATGAATACGATGATATGGGCTGGGAGGGGCAACAGGACAGAGGAAGGGGAGTCTGATGGGTGGAGGGTGTGGGTGAGATAGGTTAGTGGAAATTGTGGCCAGGTAGTTTATAGGAACAAAGAATACGTTACAAGGATAACCCCTATCTGTACATAGTTCAGAAAAGCTGGTGCTGCAAGGAATGATCTAGGTGACACTGGTTACAGTACAGCTGTTGAATTCAAGTATGCTGTACTTGGCAGCATTTTCTGTCACTAGGTGGTCAACCCTTTTCTTGGCCACAGGTTGGCAGTGGCCATTCATTCTAATGGGTAGCTGGTTGGTTGTCATGCACACATAAAAAGTTGTTTTGAGAAAAAATGAAGCAGAACTGTTAATACAGCATGACTTGAGTTCACAGGTGGCCCTGCCCTGATGGGACAGGATAAGCCTTTAAGGATATACGGAATGCCCTATGCTTAAAATGTTAAATTGAGCTTAAAGTTAGGAACATTTTCTCATTTGTTATTTGGACGATACTCTTGATTTTTTCACAGAACGCAGAGATATGTTCTGCTTTTATGCTGAATTATTAGTTTCGAAAAAACAATGTATAGTTTTTCAGATATTTTATTTTTTGTAAATGTTAAAAAAAGTTATACATTTTAACAAGTATTTTAAAATTTACATCCATTAATACAAAATAATTCCACATATCTTTTAATTCAAATATATTAGAAGGTCTTAAGGAACAACTACAGAAAATTTCATCTTTCTACTGTAAATAGGCCCTGAGAAAATGTACCTTATACACAAAAAAACTAAAGTTACCGGAAATTAGCTTCAAAGTTTTTACTTCAGTATAAGCCTGCTCCATAGCTTGTATCATCAGAATCGTCCAACAGCTTCCTCTTGATGGCTCTGCTATGCTGTCTAGCCATCTTTGAATATACTTTTATGGCATTATCTGAAGACCTGAGCCGTTCCTTGTCCAAACAAAGCATAGCTGCGGCAGTTCGTAGTCCTACACAGAGCCCCAGCTTCTGCAGAACTTTGCACTTTGTTATATTGCCCTGATTGAATGATGAAACAGCATCATAAACGCCAAAGTGAATTGTGTTTATACCCACAAACACAGTTTTAGGTAGTCTATCCCATATCACATGGTTCACACACTCATTTGGATTTTGAGTCCAGCCATGAAGACATTTCTTTAGTAGACTAATATCTGTGAGGTCTCGGAATATTGGTTTTATTTCATGCATTATGGCAGGTGGCAGGTGATGAGGGTGATTGTATTGTTTCTTAGTTACCTTGCCTCTGTTGTACTTGCACCAACTATCGTCTCCTTTTGGACATAGCCCATGTTGGGGATTCTCATTGTTTGAAGCTGTATGAAAAAAACAGAGCCCAGACTGCTCTTCTCATTAATCCTGCATCTGCTGTATTCTGTCTTATTGCTAGAATATGATCTATTGTAGCATCTGTCAGTCTATTTTTCCCATCTAAAGTTTTTCCATCGCTCAATTTCTTGCCTTTCATGCTAGCCTCGAGCTGTCGAAGTCTTGATCCCATCCTTTTCTGAACATGGCCAACACACTCCAGTTTGGAAATTTTCACATCGTTACCATAGGGTCTCAGTTCCTCAATTTCTTTGAAAGCCTTTGAGTCACCATCTCCTAGATAATTTATGTATCTAACGTTGTACCATTTTACTGAACGTTGATAAATACTTCTTACACCAGCAACTTCCATACCACCACTTGACCCATAGTAATTTGCCATGCACTCCTCTTCATGTTTAGTTTTCATTTTCTCCTTGCATCTGCAATGCTTGGAAAGTATTGCCACATCAACTACCTTACCAGTGTCCACACTTGTAGCTGTTACTACACCATTCAGAGATGTGTGGCCTCTCTTCTGCCAGCTTCCATCAAAAGCTATGGACAAGTCTCTGCTATTATTATTTTCAACAACTGCTTCCTCAACAGCATCTTTCATGTTTTCCTGTGCCACATCTTCTACAGCAGAGCCTATTGCAATTATGTGTTTGTTAAATTTTGAAGGTGGAGGAGGGAGATTCATCACACCACACAACATGGCACCTGCAGCCCTGCCCTTTCCTATACACCGTAATCCATAAACCAGTCTAATGTTTATACCGTATAGTTTACCTGTATCTGCAGTAACATGTGAGGAATTGAAGAAATTAACACTGTGTTTGCAATAACTGCACATCAACTCTTAATTCACAAGCAAGTCCTACATGTAAGTTTGTTTTCAATGAAACACCACATTTTCCACATTGTTTGCAGCACACATTGTTCTCCAAAAGTCTGATAATAAAGAGACGTTAATTACCTCATATTTTGTAGTCCCAGCATTTAGTTTCTTGTATTCTTCTTCAGTTCCAGCTAGTTTTCTTCTTGAAGCACTTTCCGGTGTAGTAGCAGCAGCATCACTCAATGTATCACTACCAGTGTTGAGGTTAGTCGCTACTAGGACATCAGATACTGATGAAGATGAATCAGACGAATTTTTAGTACACTTTACTTTCTTGCGCCAATGTACACGCTTTCTAAATACCTTCAGACTAGGTCTTGGCATGTTGAAGGAAAGAAAACTCAATGACTTCTCCGCATACAACTTTCACAACAATGACATGGATGTACTCACAAAGGAAACAATATAAATGGTGCAGAATCTATTGTCAACTGTCTAGCAGTGTAGCCAACAGAAAAGCTAACTCTTGTGCTCAATTATATCTCTGGCAAGGCTGTCTATATCAGGTATATTTCACGTCTAATATACAAGGTGCAGAACATCGTGTGTTGAAATTATTTTAAAAAATTATTTAAAATAGTTCTATTCACGTCATCCAAATATTTTATATGTGGTATTAAACGGGAGAGAGTAAATTTTTTGAAAATGCATTTACCCAAAAATCGATTTTTTTCATTGAAAAACTCATTCCATATACCCTTAACACAACTAGAGTAAGACGTGCTGGATGGATGAATGGGGACTGTCTTGCATCTGTTTCTTCCACATGGATGAGACCCCTGTGGAAAGGGCTTGGAAGTGGAAGTAGCATAGGGATGGACCAGAATGCGTAGGTTGGTGGGTAGTGGAATACCATTTTAGGAGAGATGGGAAGAATCGTGCCTATGGTGTCCTTCCTATTCAGGTGTGATAATAAGATAGTCAAAGCCCTGGCAAAATACATGGTTCAGTTTCTCCATTCCAAGGTGGTATGGAGTGATGAGGGGAGTTGCCTTTGCAGCTGAATCTTGCGAGGGGGTGGCATGAGTATAAGGTAGCGTGAGGATGAGGAACAAGAAATTGTTTGCGGACTAGATTTCGGGTTGGGGGTGGGAGTAGGGAGGTGGGAGGGTGGTATTGCCTGTCTGTGAAGGTTTCAGAGGCCCCTCCCCCTGTCACAAGTAGTCCACAAACAGATTTCTTGTGCCATATCCTCACTAGACAGTAATCCTTCACAGTATGTCGAATCGAACACCATTCAGCCATCTAAATTTCCAAATTGTTATTTTATTGGACTACCAGTTTCGGCTGTATATTACACAGTCTTCAGGCCCTCTGACTGACTTGTAGGAAGATTCCAACCTCGGTTATGGGCTTGAAGATGGTGTAATATATCACTGAAACTAATAGCTCAATAAAATAACAATTT
Organism: Schistocerca serialis cubense; assembly: GCF_023864345.2. Lineage (NCBI taxonomy): Eukaryota > Metazoa > Arthropoda > Insecta > Orthoptera > Acrididae > Schistocerca > Schistocerca serialis. The sequence goes on along the minus strand of NC_064644.1, from coordinate 289,862,829 downwards.
GCAAATTTAGATGGCTGAAGGGTGTTTAATTTGACGTTCTTTACTGAGCAGCTGAGGTCCAATAACCATCTTTCCAATGATGGACACACAGTAATCCTCCACCCTCCCTATCCCAGAATCAGATGCTAAGGAGCACCATCCTCCTCACGCTCGTAGGACCAACTGGACCAAGTCCTTCATCAGGGCTTCGAGTATCTGTCATCATTCCTTCATACCACTCTTAAGGTGGTAGTCCGCCACCCACCCAACCTATGCAACTTCCATGTCCATCCCTATGCCACTCTCAGCTCCTTGCTGTAGGAGTCATATCAAGGTGGAAGACACCGGTGCAAGACCTACGCGATTCATGTGCCCAGCACGTTCTACTCTAGTCCTGTCAAAGACTTAGCCTATCCCATAAGAGCCAGAGCCACCTGCGAATTAGTTGTCCCACATTAACAGTTCTGCTGCATGTTTTTTCAAAACAGCTTTTTTGGTATGCCAGACCACCAAGCAGCTAACCATTAGAATGAATGGCCTCTGCCAAATTGTGGCCAAGAATAGAGCTGACCACTTAGTGGCATAAAATGCTTCTGAGCACAACATACCAGAGTTCAAGAGCTGTGCTACAATCTGTGCCATCTAAATCATTCCCTCCAGCACTAGCTTTTCTAAACTATGTAGACGGGGTTATCCTTGCAACACATTCTTCATTCCCATAATGCCTCAATCTGTGCTAACTCACTGCACCCATACTCTTCATCCAACAGTCCCCCCTTCCTCTGCCTTGTCACCCCCTCACAGTCCATGACATCATCTTCATGCACCCACTTGAAGTCACTGGCTCCAGTGCCCGTGTCTCGCATTCCTAACCCATATTTGTATTCTGTTAGAATTTTCCTTACTTTATTTATCTTTAAGGAAAGAAATTTTCATTGCACCAAAGGGTGCCACAAGAATAGTATGTGATGCTTACCATCTTGTAGGGAACTCTTTTACGAGTCAAGTATTTTAGTTACACTATTACAGCACATATTTTTCTCTTATAAATTATGTTGAATATAATCCAATGTTCAGAGGGATTCATGAAGTCTATAATTAATACTTGAGGAAAAATTGTCCTTCATTACTATTCATTACAAGTTGCTTTAGCCCAGAGTATGGTACTACCAATACATTCTCTCTCTTACCTAATGGCATTAAATACCGGACACATTGAAAAACTAAATTTGAAAGTAAGCCAAGAAGTGTCCCTTCTGGGCACCTCCTTATATTTATTTTATAGAAAATTTTTTCTGTAGAAATTAGTAGGTTATTTAGTACAAAAGTAATAATATACTTGCTACATAAATAAAGGAATGAATAAAGATACCAAATCATCATATAATTGAGGTGTTGAGTTGTCAATAAGCATGTAAACGAGGCTGAAAATGTTGTGAAGCTTTTATACTACGTCATACTTCAGAGCTAATTCACACTGTAGGATGACCGGAGCGGGTGACATGGTCAGGGTTGTAAGGCGTGGCTGGGTAGAAGAAGGTGGCTATTTTTAGCAATCTTGCTCTTTATTGTTGGTTCTCCCAATACATTGTCCGGTAGCTCATCCCCACCGCTCGTGTCGTGGTGGAGACGTGCTGATGCGTGCAGTCCGGGGAATGCGACGCCGCGCTCGTTCAGTGGCTGCGCAGGCGGTAGGATGTTAGCAGCACGAGGCCTGGCCTAGCGTGTCGGCGGCTCGTGACGACGCCGGGAGTCGCTGATGCAGCAGCGGGCATCGCCCTCCGCTGGCCGATCCTCGGGGACAGCGTCACTGATGACGATGATGTAACAGCGATCGAACGCCCAATCGGTCGAACCGAATGCCGGCGCCCACCTCTGATGCCCTTAAATAGTGCAGACCACTGCTGAATGCGCCGGTTATGCGGCGCCATGTTTATTAGAAGGTTCTCGATGAGTTGGCTAATGCAACCGCGCCACACGCAGCCCGCGCCTGCTTAATTCTGCTAATGCTGCGTTCTGGCTGTTGATGGCTGCCCCGCACGTACACACATACTGACGCTCATTGCAAAACTGTCACCTGCATAATGCGCTGGCCAGCCTTCATCCGCCGTCTGCCGTGAGGCTGGCGCATCGCGCACTGAAACACACTAAATCACAATTTCGCACCATATTTCCTAAAAATAACCCCTTGTTCTCTACAATTCCCCCCTCGTACGAAAAGAATTCGTCCCCGAATTCAACCAAAAAGTCAAAACAACTACAGTTCACTTCACAATACGATTGATGCACTATTCACACTGTGTTCATTCACTTCTATCCTCAGTCTAATCTTTGTTCATAAAAATTACTTAACGTTCTGCTGCAGTGCCTCAGAACTGTTCAGTGATTTTGTCTGGACCCTTAGGTTAAAGGTTGGAAGGGGCGGCATTTGGGCTACCTTCCTCTTGAGCCGATGGTACACTAATCCTACGACAAAGATAAAAGTACAGGTTGATGATCCAATAACTAGTAAGCATTGCTTATGCTCAATACGGTACTCATGCACTCATTGAAAAAGATGTTCCATAGTTATACGTCCATCCTGAGCTGCCAGCATCCGGTCCAAAGAGGCGAGCAAAGTCGGGTCTAATGTGCTTTTCAAAAGAGTGATATTTTCTTTCATGATGAATTACACCGGTTGGTTGGGTGCATAGATCAATGTGTGTGTTATGTTCATGCTTGTAGCTCCAGTAATCATGGCTGGTAAATGGGAAGTTGCCCCAGAAATGTCACACTGTGTGCCGTTATTTAACAGTCCCTGCCCCTGCAATTCTATTCTTTGTGTACTCCCTTGCTTACCCTGCTTGTAACAGATGCAAATAATGACTGTGTTTTCCATTACTAAAAATACCCAATGTGGACCCACTTGCTAAAAGAACTGCACCGTGCCTGCTATAATTTCCGTAGGGCCTTCCGCGACTGGTTCTTGAGAGCAGAATAGAGAATACTCACGAGATTTGGGAACAGTGTGTAACAATTTCGCAGTGCAGATGGTAACTGGACCTGTTCGACAACGCAGCAAGTCTTGTGCAGTGAGGAACGCATGAGCTTGTCTGTTATGTGCCACTAATAGTATTTCCCGTACGGTTAATTGTACGAATTTCTGCAAAATTTCCCACTTCACTGGATACGTATGCAAGGCGTTGTTGTTGTTGTTGTTGTTGTTGTCTTCAGTCCTGAGACTGGTTTGATGCAGCTGTCCATGCTACTCTATCCTGTGCAAGCCTCTTCATCTCCCAGTACTTACTGCAACCTACATCCTTCTGAATCTGCTTAGTGTATTCATCTCTTGGTCTCCCTCTATGATTTTTACCCACCATGGTGCCCTCCAATGCTAAATTTGTGATCCCTTGATGCTTCAGAACATGTCCTACCAACGGGTCCCTTCTTCTTGTCAAGTTGTGCCACAAACTTCTCTTCTCCCCAATTCTATTCAATACCTCATCATTAGTTATGTGACCTACCCATCTAGTCTTCAGCATTCTCTTGTAGCACCCCATTTCAAAAGCTTCTATTCTCTTCTTGTCCAAACTATTTATTGTCCATGTTTCACTTCCATACATGGCTACACTCCATGCAAATACTTTCAGAAACAACTTCCTGACACTTAAATCTATACTTGATGTTAACAAATTCCTCTTCTTCAGAAACACATTCCTTGCCATTGCTAGTCTACATTTTATGTCCTCTCTACTTCGACCTTCATCAGTTATTTTGCTCCCCAAATAGCAAAACTCCTTTACTACTTTATGTGCCTCATTTCCTAATCTAATTCCCTCAGCATCACCCGACTTAATTCGACTACATTCCATTATCCTCGTTTTGCTTTTGTTGATGTTCGTCTTATATCCTCCTTTCAAGACACTGTCCATTCCGTTCAACTGCTCTTCCAAGTCCTTTGCTGTTTCTGACAGAATTACAATGTCATCGGCGAACCTCAACATTTTTATTTCTTCTCCATGGACTTTAATACCTACTCCGAATTTTTCTTTTGTTTCCTTTACTGCTTGCTCAATATACAGATTGAATAAAATCGGGGAGAAGCTACAACCCTGTCTCACTCCCTTCCCAACCACTGCTTCCCTATCATGCCCCTCGACTCTTATAACTGCCATCTGGTTTCTGTACAAATTGTAAATAGCCTTTCGCTCCCTGTATTTTACCCCTGCCACCTTCAGAATTTGAGAGAGAGTATTCCAGTCAGCATTGTCAAAAGCTTTTTCTAAGTCTACAAATGCTAGAAATGTAGGTTTGCCTTTCCTTAATCTATTTTTTAAGATAAATCATAGGGTCAGTATTGCCTCATGTGTTCCAGTATTTCTACGTTATCCAAACCAATCTTCCCCAAGGTCGGCTTCAACCAGTTTTTCCATTCGTTTGTAAAGAATTCGTGTTAGTATTTTGCAGCTGTGACTTATTAAACTGATAGTTTGGTAATTTCCACATCTGTCAACAACTGCTTTCTTTGAGATTGGAATTATTCTTCTTGAAGTCTGAGGGTATTTTGCCTGTCTCATACATCTTGCTCACCAGATTGTAGAGTTTTGTCAGGACTGGCTCTCCCAAGGCCGTCAGTAGTTCCAATGGAATGTTGTCTTTCAGTGCTCTGTCAAACTCTTCACGCAGTATCGTGTCTCCAATTTCATCTTCATCTAAATCCTCTTCCATTTCCAGAATATTGTCCTCAAGTACATCGCCCTTGTATAGACCCTCTCCTGTAGGCAGTATCTATTTTACCCCTGGTGAGATAAGCCTCTACATCCTTACATTTGTCCTCTAGCCATCCCTGCTTAGCCATTTTGCACTTCCTGTCAATCTCATTTTTTAGATGTCTGTATTCCTTTTTGCCTGCTTCCTTTACTGCATTTTTATATTGTCTCCTTTCATCAATTAATTTCAATATTTCTTCTGTTACCCAAGGATTTCTACTAGCCCTTGTCTTTTTACCTACTTGATCCTCCGCCACCTTCAGTACTTCATCCCTCAGAGCTATCCATTCTTCTTCTACTGTGTTTCTTTCCCCCATTCCTGTCAATTGTTCCCTTATGCTCTTCCTGAAACTGTGCACAACCTCTAGTTTAGTCATTTTATCCAGGTCCCATCTCCTTAAATTCCCACCTTTTTGCAGTTTCTTCAGTAAGGCGTAACACTCAAATTTACAATCCTTACATGCTAATGGTATTATGATATGAATTCTCAGCAGGGTACCCGTCCGCGTACTGGTAACAGTGGCCATTTTGTAGTACAGAGATAAGTGTTCGTCTATTAGTGTCGTCAGTAGCTCCAGGAATGCGGGCAACTCCAATTGAACTTTCCGTAATCCTTCCCGAAGTTGTTCCAAAGGTAACAGTACTGGGGTTAGGTGTCGGCGCATTGCGTGCAACAAAGCCTCCTGTAGTTCCGTGGCTTCTATTCGTGCTTCCGTAATACTATCAGCAAGAAAACGGAGCAGCTTAGTGATTATCAGCTGTGAATCGATGTTATCCAACCGGTACTTGATTATATCCAAGTTGTGATTGGTTGTGTCGGCTGTGGCCTTAATGTGGGACATCAAGGTCGCGGCCATAGCTCGCAATTGGCGCGTATTATTAACTACATCTTTCTCCAAACACTCTAATTGGGTTGTGCGAAGATCTAGCATTCCCTGGTTGCTATTCACATTATCATGTAACTGCCGTAGCATTTCATTAATACTTTTAATATCTTCTGCGTCAGCGGTTCCAAAAACAGGTTTTAGGATACGGCCACCTGCGTCTAACCAGCCTCTTTTCCTACGGACATGCGGGATTAACCCTGCAGTTTGCAGCAACTGAGCTTGTAAGCGTGCAAGAGCTGATCGTAGTAGCTGATATTCCCCCTGTGTGTCATTAAGCGTTGACTGATTAGCCACCATGGAATGAAGTTCATTAAATGTATCCTCTGATTTACAGATTTCGTCATCAACCGTCCAAATATTACAGTCCACCCTTAAGGTCCATTGATGTCCGGACATAATTACATCCGCTTGTCATGAGAACAAAACACCATTTGATATAGGACGTACCTTCAAGGCCTCAGCTAAGTTGCAACAGCAAAACAGAATAACTATGGTGACAGGTAGTGCACACCTTCCCTCTTCAGCACAACCCATGACGCTGGACCTGCTGGTCTTTCCAGAACGTCATGCCTCCTGAGAAACAAATGAAAACAACTCATATTAGCTCTTCCTTTTTACGCGTGGCCTAAGAGTATAATAGCATGTCTAATCGCTTCCACAATTAACTTGGTTCTCTTGTTTATCTACTCCTTTCTTATTCTTTTTCTTAGATTCATATTTCTCTCCACTAGAAGTTACTGCAGACAATGAAGGAAGTTCCTCAAAATTCCCCTTGAAAGGCCTAATTCAGCTCACATGCAAAATAGTAGGGCGAGTCGGAAGCTGTAATTTTACATTCGCCGGCGATGTCATCTCGATCACCTGGAAAGGACCTTGATAACGGGATACAATTTTTTTTGTTTTGCCTTTTGGCACATATGGATTAGTCATCATCACCCATTGTCCTACATGATGTTTGGGTAATTTCTATTGTGAATTTTGTCCTGTCTGTCTAACGCTTTAGTGTTCATTTTTTTCACCTGCCACCAGATTGTTTTCAACTTTGTGGATAAATCCTTAACAGCCGAAATATCGGTTTCTGGTGGAGTCTTGAGCGATTCAACCGGAGATGGCATCTTCCGACTGAACAGTACTTCATACGGAGACAATCCTGTGCTTTCATGCACTTTTGAGTTATATGCCACGGTTACAAACGCCAATAGGATATCCCAGTTGTTGTGTTAGCTATTGTACGATGAACTCTCTCGGTCTGACCATTAGCCTGCAGGTGTAACATGCTCGTTCTCAATTTGTTTACATGCAACAACTTGCATAACTGTTTCATCAAATCGGACATAAAGTTTGACCCTTGATCTGTAATTATAGTTTCAGGTGTTTCGAATTTCAATATCCATTGATGTACCAAGGTGTGAGCCACTGTTTCGGCTCGCTGGTCCGGAATAGCTGTCATACACATAGCACGAAAAATGATCTGTTACTGTTCAAACGTAGTGATTACTCGCTGGTGTTTGCACAAACGGTCCCAAGACGTCTACGCCAAGTAATTGGAGAGGTCTATCTGCTTCCGGTAGTCGTTGCAACACAATTTTCTGATGACTCAATTCCGCCCGTTGAGCACGTGGAATGCAATTCTTTACATACTGATCGACATCTTACCTATGCATTGACCACCAATAACTCTGTGCTACCCTCCTTTCCGTTGCTCTTCGACCCGAATGACCAGAAAACATTGAATCATGTGCTTGCCTTAAATTTTCGCTTCGCAATTTTTTTGGTACGACTATGCATGGACCATTCCTAGTTTTACGGTACAATACCCCGTCTTCAACGACGAACTGTCGCTGTGAGGTAAATCGTTGACAATCTGTGTCGGCGTTTGTGCCTCCTCCCATTCATTCTCATTTATTCCTCTGCATTCCATGGCACATACTTTACGATTCAGACCATCCGTGTTTCCATGCGATTTACCTGGTCAATGAATCACTTCAAAAACTTACTCACTAAGACGCAAAGACCACTTAGTTAATCTGCTCATTGGTTCTTTAAGCTCTGTACAACCACTTAAGAGCTGCGTGGTCAGCAATCGCCTTGAAACGTCGTCCATACAAATAACACCGGAAATAGGTTATTGCGAAAATTAATGCCAATAACTCCGTCTCGGTTGTTGAGTAATTTTTTTCTGCAATGTTCAGCTGTCTGGAAGCATATGTTATCGGGTGTTCCTGCCCATCTATTTCCCGAGATAATACAATACCCAAAGCAAAATTGCTAGTCACAAGATAATATAAACTGTTTACTAAAATCTGGAAAAACCAAAACCGGCCTGGATGTTAACAAATCTTTTTAACTTTTGAAAGGCCTCTTCGCATTCTGCTGACGAGTGAAATTTTGCTCCCTTCTTCAACAACTGCGTGAGGGGCCTTGCAATTTCTGCAAATTTTGGAATATACCTCCTGTAAAAATTGATGAGACCTAAATAAGACTGCAACTCTTTTACTTTTGTAGGTTTCCGAAAATTCGTTACTGCCTCTACAAGTTTTGGATCTGTGCGGATACCCTCCTGTCCTATAATATGACTGACTTCTTGCAACAAAAAATGACATTTTTCCATATGAAGAGGTAACCGCACTGCTTTCAGACGATCGAAAACTTCACGCAAACGGCGCACATGTTCTTGCATGTCATTTGAGAAAACAATTATGTCATCCAAATATACCATACACTGATTAGGTTTCAGCCCTCGTAACACGCTATCTAGTAACCGTTGGAAGGTTGCCAGAGCATTTTTGAGTCCGAAAGGCATTCGCTGATACTGAAAATGACCTGTAGGTGTTGAAAAAGCTGTCTTTGGTCGGTCTTCCGGGGCGACCTCCAACTGGTGGTACCCGCTTCGAAGATCCAAGGTCGTGAAGTACCGACACTTATCCAAATTATCCAGAGTTTCAGTGACATTAGGCATTGGTTATGCATCCAATACAGTTTTTTGATTCAGGAAACAATAATCACAACAAAAACGATATGCCTTGTCCCCATCAGGTGATTTTTTTACCCACTATTATGACAGGAGCGGACCAGAGACTACTACTGGTTTCTATTATCCCATCCCTAAGCTGTTGATTAATAAATTCTTCCATGACAGGCTGTAAACTTTTTGGAACACGATATGGTTGTTTATACACCGGTGCTTCAGTCCAGTGGGGATGTAATGTTGAACTAACGGTGTGGCGGGCAGTGGAACATGAGAATTTAATAACTCTTTATATTCCGTCAAAAGGTTCTCCATGACTTCTCTGTCTTGCTCTTCTAAATGTGCTACTGTACCCCTCAGTGCGGACCAGCTGACAGACTCCTGGCATTGTGTAATCTGCTGCGAAATCCTTACCCAGTTCATCTTCCCCTACTGTCTCCAGATTCGCTATTACAGTACCCCGTGCTAACTGCACCTCTTCAAGGCCAAAATTATCAGCACTGACAGGCACAACCTTTTTTCATTCTATCTCCCGCACGTAGGACGCGCTATGGCGCATAAAACACTTCATTTTATCCAGCGGCTCATTCTCAGACACAGGTTCAACGACATACAACAAATTTACCGGCACGCTAGCTCCAACATCTGCCCAGATTATTTTCCCTGTACCTTTCAGTATAGTATCCCGTGAGTTAACCCTAAGGGATCTAGTACACAGTTGAGGTGGCCCACTCGACTTGTGGGCGGTTCCTTGCAACAGTAATGGTTTTTCAGGCGCAGAACCTAGGTGAAATTGTTTTCCGTCCAGTTCTACTGTACACTGTTACAGGTTAACTTTTGTGTGATGTGCAACCAGGAAATCCAATCCGAGTATGACATCATAGCTGCTGCCAACAACTGGAAGAACTTCTACCTTCACCTGGAAGTTCCTCATTTCCACTCGGAGGTTTAACACCGCTGATCCGAGTGACTTCACCTGTCCCCCACCCACGCCACTTAACGCCCAGTGTGGTGGTTTTCATTCTACTTTACCGAGTACATTTCTACTCACCATGGATACCTGGGACCCTGTACCCAATAAAAATTTGCATGGTCTGCCCCTCACCAGGCCGGTCAGAAAAAGTCTGCCACAGATTCTGCACTAGCATTAATCCTTACCCGGGGTGTTGCGTAGTGGACACACCACTCCGTGTCCCATTTAACTGCAGGGGGCGAGCCCACCTTGTGGTTACCTATCATGTTTCTGCTAGGACCCATTGCAATTACGTTCCCGATGACCCCATCGTCTGCATTTCCTGCACTGCGTTTCCTTGCAGTCACGTCTAATGTCTCCCATCCGACCACATCTGAAACATTTTATTTCTGCATTAAACACTGCTTTCCTGTCCCACATCTTTGTTACTGCTTCAACTTCCTCTAACGTCACAGCGATTCCGACTGCCTCATTGAAAGTCTTAGGGAATTCCATCCTAATCTTGCGGAAGGTTTCGGGTTGTATTCTTCGCAAAAATGCACCTAGTGCCCTCTGCTCAGCTTCCTGCAGAATGGCTTCATTAACCCTATTGGAATCCATTAGCTCATAGGTATTAAATTAATTTTTTGAATTCGATCTACAAAAGCTTCTATTGATTCCCCATTCCTATGATACATTCTATTCAATTGTTCCCGATAATATCTAGACGTATTTTTCCTCCGATACCTTTCCAACAACCCTTTTTTGAATACTTCAAATGTCTGAGCATCCCTTAATTCTTCATGGCATGTAACGTATGCTCTGCCCTGGCATCCCCAGTTACTTTCAACTTAGCCACATGCAAAAGTGTTTCTGCACTCCAATTTCCCAATTTAGCGGCTGTGCTAAGGTTCTCAAAAAAAATCATAACATCCCCCCAGCTTTTCCCGAGAAAGGGGTGACCAAAGACGCAGCGTTAGTGTCAAGAATTACTGCATTAACAGGAAATCATTACTTGCTCGCTTCTTTAGACTGAGCAAGCTCTATCTCTAATTCCGACACTCGTTCAAGTAGCTGCTGAATAGCCACGTCGGCTGACACAGACTGCTCCTTCACTACCAGCTATTGAATCTAGACTACAGTAAGCCCGGAAAGAAGAACAGGAAGGGAAGATGGACTATGCTACAGTTCAGACAAACCACCAAACGAAAAATTGGCACTTACTTGTCATGTTGCAGGAGTTGCTGATCCATTGTTGCCCCTCTCAGGTGCCACAAATCCTTATCGATTACCAGCCACAGTTTCCTCCAAATCCAGGGAGAAGACCACCACTGTCACCAATTGTAACAGGAGTGTGTGATGCGCAGGTTGCCCGACTAACGCCACTTGTAATAGGATGACCGGAGCAAGTGACGTGGTTGTGGTTGTAAGGCGTGGCTGGGTAGAAGAAGGTGGCAATTTTCCTCTTAATTGTTGGTTCTCCCAATACATTTTCCAGTAGCTCAGCCCCCCGCTCATGTTGTGGTGGAGACGTGCTGATGCGCACAGTCTGGGGAACGTGACACTGCGCTCGGTCAGCGGCTGCGCAGGTGGTAGGTGGTTATGAGCATGAGGCCCAGCCTAGCACGCCTCCTGCAGGCGCGGCGGCTTGTGATGACGCCGGGAGTCGCCGGTGCAGCAGCGGGCAACACCCTCCGCTGGCCGATCCTCGGGGACAGCGTCACTGATGATGACGATGACGTAACAGCGACCGAATGCCCAATCGGTCGAAATGAATGCCAATGTCCACCTCTGATGCCCTTAAATAGTGCAGACCACTGCTGGATCCGCCGGTTATGTGGCGCTGTGTTTATTAGAAGGTTTTCAATGAGTTGGCCACACACGGACCGTGCCTGCGTAATTCTGCTAATGCTGCGTTCTGGCTTTTGATGGCTGCCGCGCACGTTCACACATACCAATGCTCGTTGCAAAATTGTGTCACCTGCATAACGCGCCAGCCAGCCTTCGTCCGCTGTCTGCCATGAGGCTGGCGCATTGCACACTGAAACACACCAAATCACAACTTTGCATCATATTTCCTAAAAATAACCCCTTATCCTCTACAACACCTACATGGGTACAAGGCCAGAGCAATATATATGTCTGAATGTGTGTATGTGTATTCTGTGCTAGTTATCTCTAGAGGAGAATATTCTCTGAAAACTTGGCAATGGGCCTGGATTAACCGTGAAACTATAATACTCACAGTGTGTGGAATACAGTATATATGTGCCGTTATGAGGAGTGCTCAAAATAATGTTGGCTCAGAATATGTCCTTTGTCAGTTTCCCAATAACTTACCAATTTAACATCTGCCTTGTATCCTTGCTGACTTCTGCTCTTTTCACCCAAGGAACAAGATAGATAATTAAGGTGAGTGGTGTAGGGGTGCGTGACGTCCAGTGTCCTCTTCTACCCTTTGATGTTTCCTAACTACTCATCAAATGTCGGCAAGTTATAAGGAACATTACACAAATCAGTTCTGCATACCTCTTCTACATAGTCTGATTCCATGAACTTGGTGCAAATTGTTGCTTGTGTGCCTACTTTTGTCAGTTCTCTTGAAGTTACAATCTATGGTGGCCCATGATCAATACCTGCTACTTTTAATTGTACAAGTTTACAAAATTTTTTGTGTCTTGGTGATGATTCTAACTAGGCGATATCCATCTCTTCACCTTCAATGTATAATACAAAGTTTCCTAATATAAAATCTAGTTTATTTCAAATTCACACAGAAAACTGGTTCCATGCATGTATTCAGCCTGTAGGTACACAACAATCGGGAATGAATGTGCGACATTTCTTTTATCTGTCTCCATCTCTAACTGGATTTGTATTTTTACTTCTTTGCATCTGACACTCTAATAACCTTGATGTCAGGTAATGAGAATACTGCTTTTTCAGCTTGTATCTTCTCAAATAATTCAGAAGAGATCAGAATTCAGAACCTGTGTCTACAGTTACTATAGCCAATACTCCATATATGATTAACAGTGTTCACTTTATCTATGTTATCTTTCCATAAGTCTGCTCTGTGTTAAGTACTTCTGCCATTAACTCTCCAGTGCTGTAATAGATGAGTGGTACATTGCATCATTAATCATATGCATCTGTACAGCAGCCAAGTCACTGGGGACTTTTCGTGCCTTGTTTTAATTTTCTTGTTCGGTCTTCCTTGCTATTTGTTTCTAGGTTGTTTGTCTGATGCCACACATTTGTCTTCCCATTATCTTCTCCTTTGATCATGTGGCCATTGGTTCCTTATGTATTCTCTATGGCACCAGTTGTTTTGCTTGTTTTGCCAACGATGTCTGTTATAACTGTTCCCATTACTGTCATTGCTTTGGCAAAAATTGTGGTAATTATTTTGTATGGACACTGTATTGTTAGGCGCAGTACACTTTTCCATATGTATGCTGTGCACTTGCACTGCTTCATGCTGCCTCTTCGTGGTGTGAACCATCTATCCTTTCCATGTTGTTGTTTATATGTATTGTGTGTATTTTACATTCTGCATCTCCCTCTGCATGTATGCACTGATAAATTTAAAATGCTAAGCACCTGTCCATCGTGGAGGTAGGTTTTGCTTAAATGATCAAATGAATGTAACTGGATTCATAATGTTTTTGTTGGGTACAGGTTCTTGAAACTTCCATCCTTGTAACATTAGGATTACCCATAAGTGAATTATTGACATAGCTTAGTGATATATTTGCATTGGCTACTACTTTCTGTCACAGTTACTACAATTTGGCTTTGAAAATAACAACATTGCCACATTTTGTATTTGTGGTGTTTGGTTGTTTTTATCACTTGCTCAGACTCTGTATGGGCAGCTCCCATTTCACTCGTAAATTTGCTCATAGTTTGTTGTATACTTTAGGTTGGAATTCACATTGTTCACAATTTTTGATCTTTGTCCTCACTGTATGTAAACCAATATTATTTTTCATTTTGATGGGTTCTGAAATGTTTGGACAATCTGGGTTCATTAAGTTTACAAGAATAAGAAGGTTGTAATTTAACAATTTGAAATGGAAAAGTCTGACACACAGAAGTAGCACACTCCTTTTTTTTGTTAATCTGTTTTGTAAGATATAATACAATTACTTTTAATGTCAATTGGATCAGAAGTAAGAAGCTTCTCTGAAATTTATTTCATTTCATGAGAATTTATTATCTTTGAAGTCAGTGTGTGACACAGCAGTTCAATCAAGCAATCTAATTGATATCAAAGTGAAGAAAAAGAGCTACTGTGTCAGGAACTGCACCACATAATACACAGCTGTACCTATTATTATATAATTGGCTATCGAATTTGGTCAAATTCAGATGATCTTTGGGTCATAAAAGAAATATTCAACTTGCAGTATCTAATCATTCTTGAAATATTCTATTTAAATAAACATGTGTTATAACAAACATTTACTTTCTTATGGAATATAAGCATTATTGTACCTCAGTTAACACAATTCTTGACATTTATGAAAGCTACTGCTTACGTAGATTGTATTATGTCAGAATTGGAAAGAGTAAGATACTATATCTTCCTCACTTCTTCCCAATTCATCCTTTTTTTTTAAAAAAGATAGAAAAGAAAAAAGACCTACACACTACTGCGATCTGTCTCTATCCTCCACTCCAAATTTTGGCTCTAGTTAGAGTCATGTGGAAGAGATTGAAGGAGTTAATTTTGCTAGTGCTATTACTGCTTATTGTTCATGGTTATGACTTTTTACCAATCTAATATTGTTCTAGATATTTGTATGTTGCTGCTGCTGTAATGTTTACAACAGACACAAATTGCCTTGTATTTTTTATTACAGGAGAAGGTTCTGGTTGGACTAGAACATGCCCCTCCAGCATTTGATTTACGCAACAGGCTTATTGGTCAGAATGGAACCAATTTGCTTTACATACGTAATGAAACAGGTGCCATGGTGACACTCAGAGGTAAAGGATCGGGTTTTATTGAGCCAAACACTGGAACGGAATCAATGGAACCTCTTCATTTGTGTGTGGAGTGAGTATTTATTACATATGTCTTGTCAAATATTGGTAGGAAGAAATTATGTCGGTGCAGGAAAGTGTATTGGTGGTGAAAAAGTGTTTCCACTGTAGGGTCCGGGAGAAGGAGAGAAGGTCTTTAACAAGTTGTGCTTGATTGAATGTGGCAGTAGGGCAAAAGGTGAGGCTTTTGGAAAGGACTGATACTTCCGCGAGGCTAAGGCATTTGGAGGAAAATTTCACAATTGTGTTTTGGGTCTGCTTCAGTTCTGGTTTCTGTATTGTGGTGGGTGGCAGTTTTTAAGGGTGGGCTAAATGTAATAGGTCTGCAAGACAGGGCTTGTCAGCTATGAGGGGATTTGGGGGAAGTTTGGAGGTTGTTGTAGAGGTGCTGGATAGTAGTAATCCAAGGCGGGAGTAGAAAGTGAACAGGGTGGAGAGTTTTTTTGAGGTGGCATTGTGCATGTTGCTCTAGATCCAGGAGGGCAAGAGTTTGTGTGTGATATGGGATCCAGGAATTTGGGATTGAATAGCAGGAGAATTTTGCGGATGGAGAGGAGGTATTGCGAGGAGGTTTGGGCCTGATTGATGTGGTTTTGCAGGACTGTGTTGGTGAGGGTTAAGGATTGATAAATGACATAGAAATGTGTCCAGAAAAAATCACAAACATACCCAAACAAGTGGGAACAATCATGAAAAAGATAAAATGGATGAAGTAAGGGGAAAAGCAATTAAATCTGTGGGAGTAGGCCGACAGTGGAAGGCAGCAACTGAAATTGCCGTGAAGACACAATGAGATAAAAGAAAAATAAATAAAAAGATTGTAATGTGGGTTCCAGGTCTGTGGGTGGATAAGTGTGAGGAAGGTGGATAACAGATGTGCCTAGATAAGGTGAAGCTAGTACATGCGAACTGGGATAGAGAAGAGGAGGAGTGGGGGCTGGGGAGGTGTTGGTAGGATGAGATAAAAGTTTGTGTGGCACAAGGAGGAGCAGGAAGTAACACATTAAAATACGAGAGTGAAGTAGGAAGAGTGATCAGTTTGAAGGTATAGGATTAATGATATCGGTGGGAGTAATGTGGGACGTAAGATACTGCACCAACAATCAGTGCAGTCTTGTGGTTGTCTGTTGTGTGTGGCCAAGATGGTTGATATAGTGTGGCTCGTAAGTAGAGCGTGCAGTGCGGTTTGTAAAACAATGAGAGAAACACAGGAAAGATCACAAAGAAGGACAGACACTATACATAGTAATGTCAATACAGAAAAGTATCCTTATCTCTAGCCATAACCAAGTTCCACATAGTGTCCCTGCATTGTTGCTTGGCTCATGGAATCTCCTCGAATGGGCTTTCATCAAATTACCCAGCTCCAGCTGCCACCATTCTTTTCACAATGACCTCTACATCTACATAAATACTCCGCAATCCACCATACGGTGCATGGCGGAGGGTACCTAGTACCTCAACTACCATCTTCTCTCCCTGTTCCACTCCCAAACAGAATGAGTGAAAAATGACTGCCTATATACCTCTGTACGAGCCCTAATCTCTCTTATCTTATCTTTGTGGTCTTTCCGCGAAATATAAGTTGGCAGCAGTAAAAGTGTACTGCAGTCAGCCTCAAATGCTGGTTCTCTAAATTTCCTCAGTAGCGATTCATGAAAAGAACACCTCCTTTCCTCTAGAGACTCCCACCCGAGTTCCTGAAGCATTTCCGTAACACTCGCGTGATGATCAAACCTACCAGTAACAAATCTAGCAGCCCGCCTCTGAATTGCTTCTATGTCCTCCCTCAATCCGACCTGATAGGGATCCCAAACGCTCGAGCAGTACTCAAGAATAGGTCGTATTAGTGCTTTATAAGCGATCTCCTTTACAGATGAACCACATCTTCCCAAAATTCTACCAATGAATCGAAGACGACTATCCGCCTTCTCCACAACTGCCATTACATGCTTGTCCCACTTCATATCGCTCTGCAATGTTACACCCAAATATTTAATCGATGTGACTGTGTCAAGTGCTACCCTACTAATGGAGTACCTCCTTTACATCCGCAAAATTCTTCTTCTATTCAGTCTCAAATTCCTTGATCTCACATCACACGTTGAAACTCTTGCACTCCTGGACCTAGAGCAACATGCACAATGCCGCCTCAAAAAACTCTCCACCCTGTTTACTTTCTACTCCCGCCTTGGATTACAACTACCCACCTCCAAACTACCCCCACATCCCTCATAGCTGACAAACCCTGTCTTGCAGACCTATTACATTTAGCCCACCCTCAAAAACTCCCACCCACCATCATACATAATCCAGAATCCAAACAGACCCAAAACACAGTTTTGAATCTTTCCTCCAAAAGCCTTAGCCCCGGAGAAGTATGTGTTCTTTCCAAAGGCCTCACCTTTTGCCCCACTCCCAAATTCAATCATGCATGGCTTGTTAAAGACCTTCTCTCCTTCTCTTGATCCCTACAGTGGAAACGCTTTTTCATCACCAACCCACCAATCAGAGTCAACCAAAGACCATTGAACTCTTCCATCCAATCATGATCCAATCCACTGCCCCCATATCACTGCCTGTTAAAAAGGTGGCCTTAGCAGCCAGAGATTGTGGTCGTGTGCATGTGAGCTGCGTTTGTGGGGGAGGGGGGGGTGGGGGAGTTGTTGTCTATTTCAGACGAAGGCCTTGTTGGCCTAAAGCCCACTTTCTGACAGTCTTGCCTTCCTGCGACTCAGTGTGTGCACTGTGTGGTGAATAGCAACTATCCTTTCCATAATATTTTTACATCCATCTTGTATTTTCCTCACCCACCCAGCCCCTTCCCTGCTCCCATTCCAGCACTACACAGCCATCATTCCACCACCACACCGAATCTTTATTTATTTATTTTATTTCTCTCCTTTTCCGCTACTCCCCCCCCCCCCCCCCCCCACCCCCCCCGCCTCACCCCTGCCTGCAGCACTTCACTGTCCATCATCCCCACCATACTGTCCCTACCCCTTGCTGCCCCAGCCTCCTCCTTTCCCCCACCCAGTTGCCACTCCCATTATGTAGTGGTGCTGCTGCTCATAATGTGGTTTCAGATGCCTGAGACTGCAGTCGTGTGTGTGAGTTGCATTTGCGTGAGTGTGTGGATGCGTATGTGTGTCTGTTGTTGACAAAGACCATTGCCCGAAAGCTTTAAGTGTTGTGCCTGCAACTCAGCATCTCCGCTGTATAGTGAGTAGCAACTTTCCTTGTCATAATATTGTTGGATTTTCCATTGTTTGATGTACCAGCATTCTGCAAATGGAATGTTTCCTACCAGACATGTTCCACTTTATTAATGAAGTATTAGCAGTTGTGATTGGTGTTTATAGTTCCTTTTTACACATTGTAAAAGCATTTTGTATTTATTATTGCTACCAGTAGAAGCTGCATTCATCAAAAGCTTGATTTCAGTCCCTCTTTTCACTTTTTTCTACTTAAGAAGAAATGAAGTGTAATAAAACTTAACTCGTCTAGTGCTAACTTCCCCAATTTTGCAATATGCATAAGACTGAAAAAGCAATAATTGTTAAATTAATTATTTATGTCTATGGAACGTAAACTAATGTGACTAAAAATCTTAAAGTATATAAATGAGTGTAATCACTTGGACTTTGAATCATGTGATTCAAAAGGAATTGTGGTGATAAATACACAGTTTGTGCACAGTTATGTATATGTCGAGATGATACAAAATAATTATAAACTAAGGGAAGGGCATGTCGTTGTCACCAGTTGGGCATCAACCTTCACTTGTGTACCACTAGAACCACAGATCATTTGTTTGTGTTTGCGATTATGCTGTGAACAAGTGTCAGTACAGGCTCAGTGTTTTTGAGCAGCTTGTATTTCTGTTTTTAATAAGTTGGCTAGGGCACATCTGTGTCTAAAAGACAACAGTACTAATTTTATATCATTATTTTTGTACCTATTGTTTTCATTTGGATGTCACTAGTAGGGTGAATAGGGTCTATGCATGTTGTGTGTGTGGACACAGGAGAAGCTGCCCGCAGTTCACAAACTCCAGAAGACATGTTGCTCACTGTCAGTCGTCAGCTGGCTGCTACTTTGAGATGTAGTGCCAGAGGAGAAACAGGCGTGTCGCGTGGGACACCTGAGGTGTCACTTGCTGACAAAGCACTTTATAGTGTAATATTCTATATTGGTTTTATGTTTTTTGATACTAAGCAAGATAAGAGGTTAGCATTAATTATTTTCTTTATGTAGGTGAGACTGTCAGAAGCAGAGTATCTTATAGGAGGCCAAAATAAAAGTTTGTTTTCAATTTAAATGAGCGTCAGGCTCCCTACAAGATTATCATAACTGGTTTTCATCTAAATACAGTCAAGGCCAAAGTTCACAGATCTACGACAAATGGTGTCTCTGAAAGTATTTGATGAATTCTATCCTTAGTGGATGCTGTCGGACTCCATGACTGTTCCTTTATAGGGTGTAGAAAAATATACGCTACCAGTCACAATAAAAGGTTATTTATTTGTCACGCGACCGATTTCGGGCTTGCGCCCATCCTCAGGTGTTTATACATTCATGTTCATGTTTATACTGTAGGAGATTACTGTATAAATACAAAAAAATTATTTGCTGGTGGCTACACAGATACACGTGGGACAATTGTAAGTGTTAAGGCAGCATTTGATGAAAATATATCTGTACTTACATAAAGATGAAGCACCATTATTACAGTTATGCTGTGGCGATAGTTTTGCCACTTAGTTACACATTTATTGTCATTGTCACGTCCATATTTCAGTTTTACCAAGTATAGCTTCATATTTCACTATAGTGAAAGTGGCAAAACTATCACCACAGCATAACTGTAATAATGGTGCTTCAGCTTTATGTAGGTGCACATATATTTTCGTCAAATGCTGCCTTACCACTTATAATTGTCCCACTTGTATCTGTGTAGTCACCAGCAAATAATTTTTTTGTATGTATACAGTGATCTCCAACAGTATAAACATGTACATGAATGTATAAACACCTGAGGATGGGCACAAGCCTGAAACCGGTCATGTGACAAATAAATAACCTTTTATTGTGACTAGTAGTGGATATTTTTCTACACCCTAGAAAGTATTTGAACTCTCACAAAATTAACTCATGGAACTATTCAGATTTAAATTAAATGATGTTTTAAAATTATTTTATCACTTCTGCTCTTGTGGAAAGCTGTAAGAAAAGTTAATATGAAGTCCGCCGCGTAATGACAGCCAATTGTTGCCAGTCAGCAATCACTGCTTTCGTCTTCTTGATAGCTAAAAAATACTAATTATTCTCTCTTTTCAATTAAAACATTGTGATTAATGACTGGCATGTTCTTGAAATAATACAATGAACTCACTTTTACACATATATTTCCATCAATAACCTGATACACACCTTTTTTTATCATCTAGTCGAAATAACAAAAGGAACATCCGCTAGCGTTCAGTGCTACACACAATCTCTATCCAACAATAGTAACATGAGAATCAGAAACAGCAGAAGAGCGAGTAATAACTTATCTTTTCCATCTTCTATAGTTGTACAGAGATATAAATGTTTTACTTCACCCTCTTCTTTACTGCGATATTGTTTATCATCATTATTGTCTTTCCCTACCATAGTATTGACGATATATTTTTGTAAATAATTTTATATTTTTTTCACAATTGACTTTCAGTCTGATTTGTTTGGTCTTAATCAATATTTTTATACACACTTCACATGCATTATTCTTAAACATCGCAAAAGGGACACTCCATCACCACAAAATGTGTGGCAGGTTGCATCACATTTGGATTGCTCAAGGTGGAGAGCCAGTGTGAGGAATGGCTGTCTAGCCTCATCCAGTCACCCTGAGAATGGACATGTGGAAATTTCTTCACAAGCTGGCACACAAGGGGAGGAAGGTTCACTAGTTATTGGGATCGACAGGTGGCAATTTCTTCAGTGGTGTCCAAGCTGGCACACAGGGAGAGAGAGGTTCACTAGATATTGGGATCTCCTATGTTATGTGCATTATGAAGCCCCCGTAGGGAAATAGTGTCCAGGGCTCGAAAGAACTCCCATGTGTGCTCTATGTGTCTGCCAAGGGCCTTATTTGAGACGTGGAGGAGGCCTTGCTTGTAGCTATTGAGGATGCAGGGTGCAGTCATCAAATTGTGGCTCCTGTAGCCATGACACCTACAGCATAGGATTGTAGGCCATCCTCAGTTCATACCGGCAGCTGGTGGAAGTGAAGACTGCTGGCCTCACTTGCAGGTGCAAGCAGACCATACAATTTGCAGTATCTTACGCAGAATTGGTGTTGGTCATTTGGTTTGGTGCTGAGTGAAGGCTTTCAACCAGAGGCTCCATTAATTCTGTTTCGGTATTGGCTGCAGATTTGTTTACCTGTGTTAGGGGTAGAGAATTGTAGCACTCCCCTTGATAGGTCAGAAGTACACACACACAGGAAAAAGCAGCTACCCAGGTAGCATAATGCGTGTGGAGTGCATATGGGGGGTTCTTAAAGCTAGTCAACAGCTTTGAGATCCTCTGATGAATGTTCGCCAATCAATCGATAAGCAGAGAATGAAATCAGATCATATACAAGGTACACACACTCAGAATGTCAAATTGTAACAGTAAATTGCTGAACTATTCTTAAAGTGTCGTTTAGATGGGCCATATTTTATGCAAATTTTTTGCTGCTATAGTATTTCCATCAACACTGCTGCAATGTGTCCGCAGTAGATGGCAGTTTTGCAGTCTGGATGGACAGTATTTGCTGATGTTGCATGCTGTTGCCAAGTAGTTGCTGACATATTGCCGAAAGGTTGTCGTATTGTCCTCAAAGAGTGGAGAATATTTTGTATTGCAGAGCAGTGTCTTTCTCTGTCCTTGCCTGTAAATGTTTCCCTCTTGCTTTCATCTTTGTTTCTCACACCTTGTACCAGCTGTGCTGCAGTCACGTCACATGTTTGAGCGGAAACAATATTATTTCGCTTTAGCTTTAAAGTTTGCATGTACATGTAGTGCTTTGTTTGGTTGTGTATAACAGTGGAGAAGTGGACAAACAAGAAAACTATAATGTTAGTAAATGTGATTCGTCCATGACCGAAGCTATGGGACATCAAAAGTAATGTCTACAAAGATCATAAAGCGAAAAAGGGTAATTGGCAATCTGTTCACAATCACAATCACGGTTGATGAAGCATACAAAAAATTGTAAAGCCTTTGAACATATGTTGCAAACAAGGCAAAAAAGTTGCATAAGAAGAATGGAAGTGCAGGCGACTCTACAGCCACGTGGATTACGTTTGATGCTATTAGTTTCATATTATCTCGAGATTTGCCTGAAGCGGAATTGATAGCATAAACCCAAATTCAGAGGCAAGCAAAAACTTTATTACATGTCAACATAAATATGATTAATACATTTATATAGTATATGTCTCTCCATGCTACCCGATCCTGATTGTGTATTACATAATTCACAAGTTCTTCTCTTTCTTCTTTAGACTTTGTAGTTGCTTTCCTGAATACTTGTTGAAGACATTATATACTGATATTGTTGTTTCGCCAAGATCCTGGTATTACTTCACCCTGTATCATCATCTTTACTGTCAAAAATCCCTGTTTATGAATACAGCATCTGGCTTTGTGCATTAGGATGCAAAAAGTTGTGTAGATATGCACAAACCAAGGCAACTTTTGGTGTATTATCTGCTTGTAAGGCAGTAATATTACAAATCTGACACAATTAAGCCAAAAGTATTTTTAAGAATTCTTCTTGCTCTTTGTGTTGTATAATTACACACATATTTTGTTTTATGGACATTAACTATTGAAAATGGTTTCATAAAGTTTTCCATTAATGAATACAAAAGGGACCGGGATTTTTCTGCCAGGAAGAGGCACAGTTTCAGTTAAATTTAGTGATTGGTCCAGTAACACTTCATCAAATTCAGTGTGTGTAAAAACTCTGCCATCCAAAATCCTCCCTTGCCATTGAGTGTGTACATATGTAAACTGGTAATTGGCATTGACCACTCCAAACAACATTAAACTGAAACATGGTTTGTAGTTAGAATATTTACTACCACTATTAAGTTGGCACGCAGTAGCTATGTACTTTCCATTCATGGCACTTACACAGTTAAGAATACTCCATCTGTCTTTAAATTCTTGGACAGTTCTTTCCCAGTCTTCGGCAAATGATGACATCTAAAAATAATGAATAAATACAAAAGCAGGATGTGGACTACATATGTATGATCCAAAGAAAAATTGTTTTTCTGATATTGCCTAATCTACTGCAATCTGTTTTACTCCTAACAATTACTAATATAACAACAAAAATAATCTATTACTGACAGTCAATTACTAGACCTCTCCAGTCCTTTTCTGTCACGCATCTTCTTTCCCCTTCAACCCTTCTGTCTGAAGGAGGAGCCACTTGCTCTGAAAGCTTGTCAGTTACAACCGTCTTTTATGTGTGTGTTCTGCCGCCGCTTGGTGAGTAGATTTTTATGTATCCAGTTTAACAATTACTAATGATTTATACGGTGTTTTCAGGCCCAGGTAGAGACTGACACTGAGTTCATGTCAAAGGAGGGGGGTAGTAGGGTATTGCATCTACAAACACAAGCAGCGCCTTGCAGAAGAGGCCACAGAAGGAACATGAAAATTCTCAGATGGATGAACAAAATCAAGCAGTTCAAAAATAAGCTCAAATAGTGAATAACACCACACAAAAACATAGCAACCCATTTGCAGTTTTTGGTGAAAATGTTGCCAGCAAGCTACTTTGGTATAATAACTTTGTTAGAGCTGAGGTTGAATTTAAAATAACTAACATGTTGTATGAAGCAGACCTTAATGTACTTCACAGTGAAAATGGTACATTTACTTCTGGTTACAGCCTGAGTACACCAGAAACAGTTCTCATGACGAGGGCAGACAGGCATATGCAGACATTATTGCTGCTATTGTCATACTAGAAGACGATCTGCAGCAGTGATGAACACTATAGATTTCAGTTTTGTTGTGATCTTCATCTCGTGTGTATAGTGTGCTCATAAACAAAAATAAAATAAAAATAAAAATTGTGTTCTTATTTCAAACTTACCTTAATGAAATCCTTGAAATCTTTCAGTCCTTCTGCCAAAGAATTGCATAATTCCGGTACCAGGATACTTAGTGAGGAGTAGTGCCCTTTAAAGAGGTACCTCAGACTTCTGGTTGCTAAAAACCAAACTGTGATTGCAAGTCGTTTTGTTGCTGGTGTACAGGCTCTCGTGTTTGTATTGGTTTTTGCAATTCTTGAAACAGCTGTTTGGATGAGATATTCAGAATGTTTTTAGTCATTCTAGTGATATTCAGGAATACATACATATCCGGCATCAATTCGCAAGTTAGATGTTCTGAGTCTGAATCGTTCCACCTACTTAAAAGAGGACACATCCAAAAAGCCTGATTGCTCTTGTTCTTCTTTCTAATAACTTTATTACTTGTGGGTTTTAAAAGCAGGAGAGCCACACTCTCTGGTATGTTGTCGTACACGTGGCTGCAACATGTGTCACTGGCCGCATTTTTTATTGACAACATTGTTGGAATATATTGTTTGTAAAAGGCAATTTTTATGGCCCATCTAAACATACCTTAACAAATGTAAGGTACTCTGTTGATTCGGCTCCAAGAGCTGGATGAAACATGAAGTAGAAAGCTCCGAAACATTGAATGAGGCATGAAATTTATACCAAAGACAGGTTGATTGCAATAGAAAGGGGGGGGGGGGTGTTCATTGCAATCAGTGAAAATATTGTCTGTCAAGGTTGAAATTTTGTCTGACTGCAAAATTGTCTGTACATTGTAAGGTACCCCTTATTTGCAGATAAGACCACATTTTAATTTATTTCCAGTTTTGCTATTTCACATATGTGAAGTGAATGTATCAGTGCTGCATTATGTACAGAGTAAGGAGCAGGCGGTAGGTTCCCATGCTGGCTAACAGAGGTGGTTGGCTATCTGCACTTTCAGAGCCAGTGGTGTGAGGTCCCTTTGCAGTAATCACTCGTGATGTCAGCAGAGAGATTTGTAGGGAAAGTACCTTTATTCTGGCATGAATCAAGTTATTGTTGTTAATAAATGCTAGCTATCAGAAGTTGCTTTTTGCCACTTAGACATTAGGAGCCGCGTGTGGATCATAAATACCATCTTTCAGTAATTTTGTACTGTCAGGAATTCTTGATATTAATAAATAAACAAATAACTTTGGCATAACCGAATGTGTACTTTCTTCTACAAACTGTACTGATTGTATGCTCAAGTTACAGACTGTGCGCCATAGTCGGCAGTCATTGATAGGATGCCTTTTGATCTAGTCATGTGGTAGATCATGCCCTCGTACTGTTAATAATTAGCCGATAATCAGAGTGAACAAGTTCATTTTATGGTGTTTCTTAAATAAATGCTCCAAAATAGCATCCTGTGTAAAGATTGTTTGCACAAAAGACTTCTTCTCACTTCATTATATAAAACATGGCCAGTAGTTTTACACTTTCAGAATCCAATGGCACTGCTAAGGCTTTGCAAGAGGACATAAAATTAAAAGTGTGTCTTCACATAAGAGGTAGGAAGAATTCATACGCGGCGGCTCATTAAGTCTGATCAGGGATGGACTGGCTTAAATGTCACAAAACTCGGGTGGGAAAATGTGACCAGTTATTTTGTACACCCCTTATATCACCATTTCACTAAGGACTCACTGGCTAAACGAAGACATTTCTGGAGCATTAGTACAAGTTGATGGTTCTTGCAACGTGAGTAACCGAGTGAACTAAAATTAATCACTGGATGTCCTTACTGGCCACCCAATTTCATTGCAACAGTTCTAGAATAATTGAAAGAAAGCTTACACTAAGTAGTACAGAAGTATCTCAATAGTGTAGTATCAGTCGGAGGAGACTTTTAACTGCTGAGTATAGATTGGCAAGCTATGGATTAATTGCAAGTGGTATGGACAGATAATCTTGTGAATTAGTACTGAACAAAGTTTTCTGAAAGCTGTCTGAGCAGGTGGTTTGTAAATCTACATGCAATGGAAATATTGTAGACCTTGTAGCTACAAACAGTCTTGACCTTGTTTCAGTATAGAGACGGGGGATTAGTGAACACAGTGTTATCATGGTTACAATGTCTACTAAATTTAATAAACCCATTAAGAAAGCTAGGAGAGTTTTTATGCTGGAAAGAGTGGATAAACAGTTGTTGGACCATTAATGGATATAATGTAATTCCAATGTGATGGACGTAGAGGAAAATTATGGGCAAAATTTAAACACACTTTAAATTGTGCTCTGGTGAAGTGGATCAAGGATGGAAAATATCTATTATGATGCAGGCAAACCATGCTAGAAATTCGTGAGCCTATAAAAAGATTGAAGTGAAGTGCAAAGCATACAACAGTTTCCACAGTCATACCTTATTATAAGATGGTTCTGATAACCTAGAGAAAATTCTGATCCTATGTAAAATCACTAAGTGGGATGAAGGCTTCTATCCAGTTATACATCAACCAGTTGACATCAACCAGTTGACTTGGCAATAGGAGACAGCAAAAGGAAAGCTGAAGTTTTAAATTTTGCATTCAAAACAAGTATTCCCTCAGGAGGGTGGTAAAGTCATACCATTGTTTGACAGATTCCCATATGGAGGAAACAGAAATACTCACCCGCTGGTGTTGAGAAGCAACTGAAAGAGTTGAAACTAAATAAGTTGCCGGACAACGTGGAATCCCATTTTGATTTTACCAAGAGTAATCTTTGGCATTAACCCCTTACTTAGCTTGCATTTATCACAAATCTCTCATCCTGCACAAAGTCATAAATGACGTAAGAAAGAAGCTAGAAAACTACAGACCAAGATCCTTAACATCGGGTTGCTGTAAAATTCTTGAGCACTTACCAATTTTGAATATAGTAAATTTCTTTGAGACAGAAAAGTTCCTCTCCAGAAATGAGAAAGGATTTAGAAAGCATTGCTTGTGTGAAACTCGGGTTGCTGTATTCTTACACAATATCCTGAGAGTCATGGATGATGGGCAACAGACTGAATCTGTATTTCTTGATTCCCAGAAAGCATTAGACTCAGTGATCCTTTGCAGATTTTTAATGAAGGTCCGACAACACGGAATATGCTCTCAGAGATCCGAATGGCTTGAAGACTTGTTAAGAGTTATAGAATCCAGTACATTGTCCTGCACAGTGAGTGTTCCTTAGAGGCAGGTGTATTGTCAGGAATGTCCAGGGAAGTGTGATAGGACCGATCTTGTTCTCCATATACATAAACAATCAAACAGATGGGGTGAGCAGCAATCTGCGATTCTTCGCTAATGAGGCTATAGTATTCGGAAAGTGTAATTTTTGAGGGACTGTAAGAGGATACAGGATGAACTAGGCAGAATTTCTAAGAGGTGTAAGAAATGACAGCTTGCTCTAAACATTGAAAATGTAAGTTGTTCAAGATGAGTAGAAAAAATAATCCTGTACCATTCGAATGCAGTATTGGTGGTTTGCTGTTTGACACAGTCAGTTTGATTAAGGATCTAGGCATATTGCAAAGTGATATGAAACTGAATGAGCATATAAGGTCAGTAGTAGGAAAGGCAAATGGGTGTCTTCAGTTTATGGAGGGTAAGTGTAGTTAATCATCTGTAAATGACACCATGTATAGAACACTAGTGAGGTCCACTCTTGATTGCTTCTTGTGTATTTGGAATTTTCACCTGGTCGGATTAAGGGAAGACATCGAAGCAGTTCAGAGGCATGCTACTAGATTTGTTACAAATAGATTTTACTATACAAGCCAGTACTACAGAAATACTCCATGAACTCAATGGGAAACCTTGGACGGAAAATGACACTCTTTTTGCAAAAAACTGTTTAGATAATTTAGAGAACCAGCATTTGTTGCTGTCTGCTGCTGCCAATGTACTTATTGCATAAGGACTGTAAAGACAAGAAAAGAGAAATTAGAGCTTGTAAGGAGGCTTATAGACAATTGATTTTTGCTCATTCCATTTATGTGTGCAACAGAAAAGAGAAAGACTAGTATTTACAAGGTACTCCCCACCCCACCATGCAGTGTATGATGGCCTGCAGAGTGTGTGTGTACATGGAGATCAGTGTTTTGTTATTAATGAACAACAAATTGTGAAGGCAGTAATACACCTCACTGTGAACTGTCTGATGTGTTAGTAGACTAACAGTGGAAAATCCAGGAGGGAATAATGACACTCACCATATGGCGGAGATGCTGAGTCGCAGACAGACACAACAAAAGCGACTCAGCATCTCTGCTATATGGTGAGGGCAATCTATCCTTTTCATAATATTGTCAAGTTAGTAGAGAAGTTTGTATAATTCTTCATCAGTGAATGACTACCATTATTGACAGTTTGCATAATAATTTAAGATTGTTAATTTTCGGATACTGAAAAGTTGGTTTCTATTAACAGGCATCCAAAATACGATATTCTCCAAGCAGCTCGTCAGCTGGCGCATAACCTTATCGAAACAATGCAGCAAGAGTATGCTCAGTTTCAGCAACAACAGCAGCAGCAACAACAGCAGCAGCAGCAACAACAGATGGTGATGCAGCATGGTCAGTTGCGTAAAGCTATAAGATGATAGTGTAAATATTATATCTAGCTTATGATGGAAGGAGCTTTTAACAGATTTATGATCCACCCATACAAACGGTTGAATCATTGCAAATTCAGAAGTGCTGTTAATGAAATCATTAAGATCTACAAAACATTGACATTTTTTCCAGAGATAACTTCCTAACTGTCTCTTAGATTGACTCTCATGAAAAAGTCTATAGATATATGACCTCACAAATGAAGTCCTGTCGGAGCGAGACTGAGTTCTTACCTTCATATCAGAAAACAGGCTCAAGCTTCAGTACTTGGTGCTCTTCTTTTCTTAACCTTACAGTGACTGTTAGAGAAAAAGTTTCCAGTGACATCAGACAGCAATCAACTCAGCCATAACAGCTTGGTGTAAAATTCTTCAGCACGCTCCCATCAGCCATGTAGCTAGAAAATGGGAATCCCTATAAAGTGAGAAGAATTAACACAGAGTGACCACTACTGCTACAAATTATCTAATTATTTGGCTTCAAAGACTGAAGATATTGGTTAGCTGCTTGACCAGTTGCAGTTTTCATTCTAACAGAATGTAGGTGGATATTGTTCAAGATAGATACCAAAAGATATTTTAGCATATAATTATTCTCAGGTTCTGTAACTAAAACACAAAAGTACAAAATCAGAAGTTGGAAAACAACCATTAATGTTATCATATGAAAGAAGCAACACACGTCAAGTTCAGTACATTTTTTGAAGTAATTAGCATTGCCATCTATGCCACAAGCAAGTGATACCTGGCAGATTAAATGAATACTTAAGCAAACATGCCATGTATGTTTTTCCTGGGCTGCTCATTTTGAACATTTTAATGTTGTTAACGGACTTCTATGTTGGTTCAATGTTGAAAAGGTTATTTAATTTTAATTAAAAGTTAATGGTGTGTTACAGATGCAAATAGAAATAAATACTACAACCATGATTGTAGAATTGTGGAATTTATTTTGTTTATTGAATGTTTTTAAGTTCATAGTAAAAGCTAAACATTTGCTATTTAGTATAAATGAGGAAGCAAGAGCACGCTCCTTTTTCTCTCTTTTATCTTTTTAATTTAAAAAAAATAAAAAAAACAGAAACATTTCCAACTAAATGTGTTAGAAGTAAGCACTAACAGTTTATGAGAGTTAGCAGTAGTTAATAATTAAGGCTGTTTCTAACAGCTGCTTCTCATTTTTAAGGTGTTTGTAGACTTGCTCCACACTGCAGAAGTTTCTCCTTCCTTGTGGAACCTATAGAACATGATGAATGCAATGTGTCAAAATGTGAAATAGTGTTCACTTCTTTCTTCATAAACATTATTGCTGCAATAATACTTGCTTTTTGTCTAGTTTTAGTTTTCAGTTACTGTTACCGGAGTTAAATATTGTTTGTTACAGCAACACAGATGCAACAGAACATGAATATGGGTGGCATTGGACAACCAGGGGTTGTAACAGTACAACAAGGTAAAACACTTTTGAGATATGCATGGTGTTTACATTGCTATATGTTATGTTTTCTGTTAGTATTAAGCATTTGGGCAGTTGTAGATATGTTAACAAGTCTACAACTGCAATTGACTCTTGTTTCAAAGCTCTCTTTATAAACACACATACTTGGAAGCAATAAAAAGTGGATGGCTTGCGCACTGTATGTCTTGTCAGGTCTATCTTGCAGTTATTGAAGTAAATAAATTGAAATTTGCAAGAGTTGTAGTACTCATTAGCTGGATTACATTTTATGTACTAAGGAAGGCAAGAGATGTGGTAAACAGCTGATATGATGAATGTTGACAATAGTTTATAAACATTCGCAGTTTGTCGTGAAGATCAGTGGGAAATACAGAAATGGCAGATTCTTCTTTGTTTAAAGGAACACTGCTTTTATTCAGTTCTAAATGTTACACGTCACTGTCTATCATTAGCAGAGGGGGAAAACTGTCAGATACATTTCAGTGCAGACGAGACAACACATGGGATCCTTGTATCATCAGAATAGAGGAACCTTCTACTCATTTATGAAAAAAGACTTGTGGGGAAAAAAATTGTGACACCCTTGTATCATTGCTGTTTGATCTTCTTCTTCTTCTTCTTCTTCTTCTTCTTCTCTCTCTCTCTCTCTCTTTTTAACAACAAAAGATGGCGTCACATCTGTAGCAAACTACACATCGCTGCTTTCAAACATTTTTGGTGACTTACACAATGAACTGAGGAAAAGTAAGTGATCCAAATCCAACATTGCCTCTTTCGCTGCTTCAGCATCACATTTTCGAAACATTAAGACCTGAATATGAGTTTTATAGGTTGACCTGGTGCCATGTTCCTGTGTCTGAACAGAATACAAAGCTTCTTATTGAGAATTCACATCCAATTGACAATGTGCTAGCTGCACATGGGAAGACTCAGGATGCTGACACTACCTACAGGAAATCAAAATCAGATGATTAACAGCGAAACAGAAGATATTCACAACAGCATGGAATAAGTCAAAGAAGAAAGAAACTCACTCATGCCTATTTTGCAAGAAAGTTGAATATTTTATGATAAACTACTAAAAATGCATGGCTGCAGAAGAAATAAAGGTGACAGCTACCAATAATAATTCTAATTCCAGTTTAAAAGTAGGCAGCAAACCAAATACATCTTTCACTAGTGGCTAGTTAGTTCATATCAATTTTGATAGTGCTAATTTGAATTTCTGACTTTAGTATGACACAAAGTATTTCACAAAATAAATGGTATTTCTCTGTTTGAAAAGTTTATGATTCCACAGTGTATACAGACAGCTGACAATAAAGTTAATTTCACACATGGAACTGGCAATATTAATATTTAAGTCTGCATAAACAAGTGGATGCCTACTTTGCTAGGGAATGTTTGATACATATCTGATGCCAGGCACCATCTCTCCTCTGTTCATCAAACTACATAACATGGAAATAATGTGACTTGTGATAACAAAGGTGTTATCATTTAGTGACATAAGGAAGCAGTTGCAAGAACTTGTACTTAATTGTGCCTTATGAATACGCTTATTTGTTATCTAGATTGACAAACAAAGATTAACTTAGAAACAATTGCAGTGTTAGCATGATAGACTTGTTTATCAAGATAAATGTGATGCACAAGATGCACTCTTTTTACTTTGGTATAGCTGTTAAGTGTTCTGATGATAACTCATTTTATTTTATTTATTTATTTATTTATTTTCTTGTGGCAAATCTTACCACAAATCATTCAGTCCTTGCAAAGATTGTCTACAAACTGTCAATGAGTTGTTTTAATGTTGATGTCAATAGAATAATCCCTGTTGACTCTGTAAATGGATTTCGTTACTATGTTATTTTCAAAGATGATTATTCTCATTTTGTTCAGAAATGCTTTACACAAAATAAATGTAAGTAGCTGACAATTTGAAAATATTGTTGAAAGAGTTTAATGCTGCTAGTCATAAGGTAAAAGTATTTTGATATGATACAGAATGAGAAAACATAACACAGTAGCTGCAGTTCTGTCAGATTGTGATATTGAGTTTTGTCTTGTGTGAGCAAATACATCTGAGCAAAATAGTGTTGCTGAACAAACATATCAGCACTTAGTAGCATTAGCTATCTCTGTGTTATCATCTAGCAAGTTACTAAACCATTTTAGTCCTGTCAACATCAAGGTCAGTAGAGAGAAGGTTGTGAGAAAGAATAATGGACAGATTCAATGTACCTTCAAACACTGCAGGGCAGACACACAAATTACTATCAGTCAGTGTAGATGTCTATGTCATTGCACCTCCTCACTCCCATCCCTCCTTGGTGGTCTAAACTACATTGGCAAGGGACTCCACATTCTGAGACAGCTGATGTACAAAGTTGCAGATAATATAGGTGCAGCCATCAGTTATTCGCCTCTATCAAATAGAACAAGGACTACATTCTTTTAGTGGTACTTTTTGAAGTACAGTGACTCGAAT
This sequence comes from Schistocerca serialis cubense, assembly GCF_023864345.2. Lineage (NCBI taxonomy): Eukaryota > Metazoa > Arthropoda > Insecta > Orthoptera > Acrididae > Schistocerca > Schistocerca serialis. The sequence continues at coordinate 289,830,572 of NC_064644.1, read as the reverse complement.
TTTGAAGGTCAGAACAAATAGGAGGTATCAACTCATTCCATAAATAGCAGCAGACATTTAGGAGAATTTTTTCCTTACTTGGAGAACTAGAAAGCTTACTTGAAAAATTTTATTTGTTACAGAATGAATCATAATATGTTTCAGTGTGTGCTACAGAACATTCAAGGCAAAATTTCAAAACAGAATGTACATTTTTGCAGGAGTATAATGGCAGAAGAAAAATTGGGTGTCACATTATTGTAAGATAAATTAGTATATAATCATACTTTTGAAGTAGAACTTTGGGCAGAAGTCATTGCCTCCAATTCATTATACTGTCCGCCTCCATGGCTGAGAGGTCAGTGTGGCGGAACTTCATATGAGGCAACTGTTTTCGATTTCTGGACACTGGATGTTGTCTTTCTCATCATTTCATCCTCATCGGCACACAAGTTGCCGAAGTGGCGTCAGCTAAATGGACTTAGACCAGATGGCTGGGCTCCTCACAAGTGGGCCTCCCCACAGGTGGGGCTCCCAGACTAATCACGCGCATTATCATATTGATTATACTCAAGCTCTTGTATTTTAAGGTTTACAAATGTTTGCCTCTGAAGAGGTGTATCAGGAAGTAAATAGTGCTGTCTTCTTTGGTAATGTATGCTGTACCATCATCAAAGGTATTTTGTCCTTTTAAAGTTACAAAAATTCTTCAGTATTTTTCCCACCAGTTCATTCTCTTCCCCCTCCATTATTGATGTGATGCTTGTCAGTGGTGATGGTTCAGTGACTGGAGCCAGTGACAGCAAACATTCTTGAGATAATGCGATTTGGCTCACTGGTTCTCTTTCCACTGACGAGGAACTGTGCATAGCTATTGGAACAAAATATCTTTTAAGAAATTCGTTTAATGAAAAATCAAGACAAAGTGGAACTGCGTTTTGAAGGGATTTTCTGGATCACGTGACGCCATTTTGTTAAGTTTTTTATGTTCTTATTTGTAACTATCTCTAAGATACTCCCATTTCAATTTCAGCTTTTGAATTTGAAGAATAATGAAGGGATATAATAAAATATTGATTTATAGTTTCCTGTATGTGTAAGAATAGGTGGGCTAAGTAAAAGATATATGGGTCAAGTATCTTTGCTTTTATCCATACAGTACTTCTAATTTTTCTTTGCTGATTGTGAAATGTGAAGGAATTTATTCTATAACAAAAAGAAGATAAATACTTCATCTGTGACAGATCTGATAAAAACAGGCAGGAGACATGTAATATGTGTACTGCAGAAACTAAAGTATAGTTCCACTGGCTTGTGCTGACTGCCCGCTCATGCCAGGAATATTAAACATTACAAATGTTGCTGATGCGTCCTGGCCTACCTCTGCATCTCATCGCAGCCCAGCTTCCAGTATCAGCACCACAATGCAAAACAGTGGGTTTGATATCCCAACACATCACGGCTTGGCCCAGCATGTTTTGGCCTGGCACTCTGAGTGAATGCTCCCTTAGACTCATGTTTAGACATACAAATAGAACAATGAGTGTCTGACTTGTTAATTCCACAGCGAGCATACACAGACAAGATTCTACATCATTCTAACATGGGTGATACGAAACCATTAAAAATGTTGTGGGGTAATGAACTTGTATACAATGAACGTAGCAACACACTAGCCAGCACTGTTCCTTATTGTACATGTGTGAGATCATTAATGTATCTTACATGTCTGTTTGTCCATATCTCACTTACATTGTTCCAAAAGTTACTTAATTGGTGGCTAAACCCACTTCACCTAAATGGAATGCTGTAAAATGCATTTTCAGATATATCTATGGTATCTCAGTCTCTTCTGCAATTCATCCGGCAGCAAACTTTTTGCCTGTGCCAAAGTTGAGTTTGTGGGTGACGTTAAAACAAGATTATCAACTGATTTGTGTTGCCTCAATTATTGGTGACACGGCTGTGCTGTATCATGGGTTTGTTTGCTGGAGAAATTGGTTACACCAATGAAGTGGAGATTGTTGCTGCTATTGAAGGAGCCAAAAAAACTGATATGCCTTAATCGACTGTTGTTGGAGATTAGTGGACAAGGGGACGCACCCGTATTATTCATTGATAATGTGAGCACCGTGGAATTAGTGTTCTAAGCACATTAAAGTACATTATTATTTCGTGCGTGAACTATATTCAACATAGGGGTATCAATGTGGAATGTGTTTGTTCTGCAAATCATCTTGTGGACCTGTTTGCAAGGCCTTCAGAGTCAAATATATTTAGACCACTATATACTAAGACAGGGCTTTGAAACTAAATATTGAGGTGAATAAACCTAATTTTTGTTTTCAGTTCCCTCATTCTGTGACAGATAATTTTGTGTTGTGTGAAACCTCTCAAACTTTCTGCTGTAGGAGTGTGTATTCTCTCTCTCTCTCTCTCTCTCTCTCTCTCTCTCTCTCTCTCTGTGTGTGTGTGTGTGTGTGTGTGTGTGTGTGTGTTGCATACATAATGTGTTACACTTTTTCATTGCTATAAAATATATCCTTACATCACCACAACAGCAGTAACTATCACAGTTTGGTTGTGTACCGTCAGTCAAAATTTTCTTTGTTGTTGGTTCTCTACTTCTAAATACATAAAAGTTGTAAGAGTTTTGGGCCGTAGTGCTTTTAGTCTGATTTCTTCTGACCTTACACGCAAAAAGAATACTAATAATGATGATGATGAGTATGTTTTTACACTTAAAGAGTCCTTCAAGATAGATCAAAATTGGAGTCGGACAGGGAGGTAGCTCTCACCGTTGCTCTTTTCAACTATATCCTTGATAAGGTGATCACATAATGGTGACAGACAATTAAAGAAATTGGTAGAATACAATCAGGATGTGTGGAAAAGGGAATATTGGCATTTGCAGATGTTATTGTGATATTGTTACAATCAGTAGAGAAGAGGTGGCTAATTGAACCATGCAACTACAGAGACAAGCCACGAAAACAAGTCTATAAATCTCTAGCAAAAAAGACACTGTGCTGGCCGAAAATCAAGACAGCTTCTTGATAGAAGACAATATGATAGAAAATTTTATAGGATCGAGATATTACCAATACCTTGCAAGAACAGGATTATTGAAGAGGGTTCTCTGGAGGTTATTGGAACCTTGAAGAACTGGAAATGGTTATTACAGAAAAAGAGTAAACCAGGAAATATAGAGAGGACCTCAGACATAATCAGGAAGAGACAGAACATGGTCTTTGGACACATCCTTAGAATGGACCAGGGGAGGTTGACCCGTAAGATAATAGAATATATTATGAACAAGTGAACCAGAGTGTGCTGGATCCAAGAGGTGAATGTGGAAGAAAAGAGAATAGAGGAAACAGAATTGCAACGAGGTGACTTTTAAATAAAAAATTCAGGCTTTCACAGATTTCCATGAGAGAATTAGACCCAAAGTTAAAATCTTCATAGACAGAAGAGTGAAATAGGTTACGAAGTATGAGATTGAAAGAATATTGGACAAGGATAAACACCTGAAGCAAGGAAGCTGATATGAATTAATGTGGTCTTCAAGATGGTCAAAATGAGGAGATGACTATGAACAGATCTCATTGCTTTTTCATATCTATCAGGGGCAGTCAAATGACAACAGAACACCCACCACAATAGGACTATGGAATGGTTCCATTCAAAAGTAATCACCTCACCCTTAAGACATTTATGTCACTGGGCACGAGACGATCAATTCCTGCTTTGTACAATGTGGTTGGCTGATGACTGATTGACAACTGCACCCACTTTGCACTTTCTTGTCCAACTGAAACTAATGCCCATGTGTGTCTTTTTTCAGGTTGCCGACAATGTGAAAATCACATGGTGAATGATCTGGGCTATACGGTACATGTTGGAGTGTTTTCCAACCAAATCGCTGAAGCATAGCCTTCGTCTGATTGGCAAGGTGGATGCGGGCAGTATTGTGCGACAGGATGATTCTGGAGCTTGTGTAAACAGCTTTGGATTTCTTTGTTGGATGAGATGTGGGATGTTTCCCCTGTTGGCTTTGCTGTTTGTCTTGATGATTTGCTTCTCGAGTTACCCGAGTGTGGAGCCACAATAAATGCGCAGCACTATGAAGACACTTTGCAGAAACTGTGATGCGAGATGAAGTCAAAATGCCCAGGAATGGTGATGCATAATACAATAACACTCCCCCTCCCCACCCACAACCAGTCGGATGAAGGCTGCACTTCAGTGATTTGGTTGAGAAATACTGCATCACCCTCCATACAGCCCACATTGTTCACCATGTGATTTTCACATCATTGGTGACCTGAAGAAAGACGTGTGGATGTCAGTTTCAGTCAGACAGGAAAGTGCAGGAGTGGGTGTGGTTGTAGATCCCTCAGTAGCCGACCACATTCTATGAAACAGGAATTGGTCGTCTTGTCTCCCAGTGGGATAAATGTCTTAACACATGTGGTGATTACTTTTGAATGGACCCATTCCATGGTCACATTGCGGCGGATGTTCGGTTTTCATTTGACTGTCCATTATAATATGAGACTGTGATAAATAAGTACTATATCATTATTATTCAAAAATATCATAATAGTCATGTATCATTTATTTTCCATTGATTTAACATAAGTTTATCTCAGTCATTTAACATGAAATTTAGTCGCATTGACTGTTTACCAACAAAAATAATCAGTGTCTGAAAATATAATGTAATATGCATAGAATCAATAATGAAATTCATGGATGGAAGGATGTGTAAAATAAGGTAAAGGAAACCAAGCACCTGTATTGGATTGGCACCTGGCACACAGAACAGCGCAACAGAAAACAGTGTTCACACTAGCTTTAGAGCTCTTGTACTTTTTCTAGTAAAAGTACACACATTTACATACACAGGCCTCAAACATACGCTCTTGCATTTGCGGTGAGACTGATTGTTATCAATTCTTGAGAGCAGTTGAATGGGTAGATTGGGGGGAGGGGGGGGGGGGGGAAGGACATTCATCATTCATTACAAGGAGAGGGTAGTGGGATGGTATGAAGTAGGTTTTTCCACAGTTGAATCAGCAGCTGTACAAAAAGACAAAAGTAGTTCAGAGGATAGAACATATAAGATACAGGGATGGGGATTTTTAGGGGGGGGGGGGGGGGGTGAGGATAGGAGAGGAAGGTGATGATGAAGAGGGAGACGGAGGATAGGGAAAGGACAGAAGAGAGAAGGGAAGAGGTAAGATGAGGCAGTGGGAAAGAGGTCAGAGTAGGCTTAGGTGATGCCAAGGATATCATGAGAATGCATGATAGACTGGAAAGACAAAGAGAAACTTTTGCTGGAAGCGAGCATCCAAATGGCCTGCATAGTGAAGCAGCTGTTGAAGTCACTTGCGTTTCTTGTGCAGTATGCTCGGCAACTGAATGATCAAGTTCGCAGTTTGTCAGAGTCTAGTGGTGGCCATTTGAGCTATTAGATGGTTACTTGTCATGCTTGCATAGAATGCTGTACATTAATTGCAGCATAACTGATATGGAATGGTTAAATCAAACAATGGAAAAGCTAGGATGGAATAATGACAATATTATGAAAAGGGTAGATCGCTACTCACCACATAGAAGATATGTTAAGTCACAGACAGGCACAACAAAAAAAGTATTAGACATGTAAGCTTTCTGCCGAAAGGCCTTTTTTCGAATTAAACAACACACACACACACACACACACACACACACACACACACACACACGCACATGTGCAAATCACACACACGTGACTACTGTGTCTGGCTGCTGAGCCCAGACTGCGATCAGCTGCATGTGATGGGAGAAGCGGACTGAATGGTGGGGGTAAGGAGGTAGCTTGGGGGGGGGGGGGGGGGAGGGGCAGATAGCAGAGTAGGAGTGGGGGATGATAAAAAGAGCTACTCTTGGGAGCATACAGAGGCGAGGTGGAGAGAAGGTATGGTGGCTAGGCGGAGTTGGATGGTTAGATTGTGAGCAGAGGGGCAGGGGAGTGGAAAAGGACAGAAATATAAAAAGACTGTGGGTGCACTGGTGGAGTAGAGGGCTGTGTAGTGCTGGAATGAAAACAAGGAAGGGTATAGGTGGGTGAAGGACAATGACCAACAAATGTTGAGGCCAGGAGGTTAACAGGAATGTAGGATATATTGCAGGGAATATATCCTACATTCCCGTAACCCTCGTGTTCTCAGTCTTTGTTGGTCATTGTCCTTCACCTACCTATCCCTTTCCCTTTCCCTGTCTCACTCCAGCACTACACAGCACTCTATTCCACCAACACACCCACAGTATTCTTACTTCTCTCCTTCCCTGCCAACCCTTCCTTCCTTCCTCCCCCCATCTCCCCCCTCCCCCTCCCCCTCCCCCCACCTCCACTGCTCTCTGCCTAACATCACGACTGCACATAGCTGCTCTACGATCTCTGTACCTCATTCCTGTATGTTTCCACAAGCAGCTCTTTACTGTTCCCCACCCCTAGCCTGTTACCTGTTCCTCTCCCAATCAAGCCTCCTCCTTACCCCTACCACCCAGATTGCTTCTCTCAACACATGCTGCTGCTCGCAGTCTGGCCTTGGCAGCCAGAGACATGGCAGGGATTTGGTGTGTGTGTGTGTGTGTGTGTGTGTGTGTGTGTGTGTGTGTGTGTGTGTGTGTGTGTGTTGTCTAATTTATGGAACAGATTTTTCACCTGGAGGTGACCACAAGGGAATAACCTATTCGATGGAGGATTGGGAACAGGATTGGAGTAGGGATGGACAGGGTTATTCTATAGGTCAGTTGGGTGGGAGAACACTACTTTGGGTGGTGGGGATAGGATTTTGGGTAGGATAGCCCTCATCTCAGGGCACAGTGGGAGGTAGCCAAAGCCCAGGTGAAAGATATGGTTTAGTTTTTTGAGGCCAAGGTGATACTGGCTGATTGGTGGTGGTGACTAGTTGACAGGTCTACTGCTGTTAGAGGAGGAGATGGGATGCAATGGTTTCTACTGCAAATGTGTCATCAACAGGTTGTGAAGCTGTAAGGAAGAGACTTTTTGACATGAAACAGGTAATGACTATCAAGTAGAGGTACTGTTGGTGGTTGGGGAACTTGATGTGAACAGACACATTTATGTAGCCATCTGTGAGGTGGATGTAGACATCCAGGGAGGTGGCTGATTTAGTTGAGAGAGACCAGGTGTAGCTTATTTGGGAGAAGGTGTTGAGATTATGGAGGAAAGAGCAAAGTTTGTCCCTTCCACAATTCCAGATCATGGAAATGTCATAAATGAATATGAACCATGCAAGTTGGTTTAGGATTCCTCCAAATGGCTCATAAATAAGTTGGCATAATATGTTACCATGTGAGAACCCATGGCAGTAACACAGATATGTTTGCTGATTTGATGTTTGAAAGTGAAATAATTGTGGATTAGGGTGTGATTGGCTAGGAGAATTAGGAAAGAGATGGTAGGATCGGTATCGGGATCATGTTGGGAAAGGTAGTGTTTCGTGGCTGCAAGGCTATGGGCATGGAGAATATTGGAGTATAAGGACACACATCCACAGTAACCAACGAGGAATCTGATGGTAAAGGGACAGCTCACACACACACACACACACACACATCACTGAGGGAGAGCATACAGGTGCGGGATGGTAAAGATCTGCTTATGGGAGCATACATTGTCGAGGTGGAGACAGGGTGGGGCAGCTAGCTGCAGTCAAGAGATAAGACAGAGGGCGGATGGGAGCTGGGGAGTGGGAAAGGAGAGAATTAAAAAGACACCACCTACTCCAATCCGGTCATAGGCATCACCTATCAAATCAAAAACAGGGATACCTGTGAAAGCCGGCCGCGGTGGTCTAGCGGTTCAGGCGCTCAGTCCGGAACTGCGCGACTACTACGGTCGCAGGTTCGAATCCTGCCTCGGGCATGGATGTGTGTGATGTCCTTAGGTTAGTTAGGTTTAAGTAGTTCTAGGGGACTGATGACCACAGATGTTAAATCCCATAGTGCTCAGAGCCATTTTGAAGCATACCTGTGAAACCACTCCTGATCTACAAGCTAAGCTGCAACCATGGTGCTTCATTCCACTTGGGCAAGACAACCAATAAGCTGTTTGTTCGCATGAATGGCCACTGACAAACAGTCCAAGAAACACCTGGACCATCCAGTTGCTGAACATGCTGCCCAATATGACATTCATGTTTTTAATGATCACTTCACAGGGTCCTATCTGGGTCCTTTACCAACACCAGCTTTTCTGAATTGTGCTGGTGGGAACTCTTCGTGCAATGTATCCTATGTTCCCGTAACCCTTCCGGGCCTCAACCTTTGTTAGTAATTGTTCCTCACCATCTATCCCCTTCCGTGTCAGAATTACCGTATATGTTCCCATAAAGGAAAAATTAATCAATAGTGTCATTTATAAATAAAATTTGATTCATTGTAGTTAATGTGAGTCTCTTTCTCTTCTTAGTGCACATTTGTCCTGCTTTTGAAAATATTTGTTCATAGGTCTCTGATGTTGCTGTGATACATAATACTTTTAGAACTAGTTGATTCAATACTGGCCACAGCAGTTTTCTTGTTTCCCACCAGTTTAAGGGATTGCTGTTTCTAGGCAATATTCCTCCACTAATTATTTGTCCAGTTTGATAATTGCCACATTTCCTGGGTCGTGACTTGCTTGAAGCTGACTAATAGTTTCATTCAACTCGTACCAGGTTGAAGAAGTCTCATGTGTCACAGTGGTAACTGGTTGAGAAATGTGCTGTGTTTTTTTTCTTGTTGAACAACCAACACATTCATTTCTGCAACATCCTCCACTTAGTAGCCCTGAAATGTTTTGTCATCTGGATGTCCTTCCTTTGAATTGGGGATCCAGTAACATTGCTTGACTAATCAGTTTATTGCTGGAGATAACCCAAAACCACTCTGATAATTGTTTAAGCAAATTATCAGCCAATGACTGTTTCTTGAGGACATTCTTTATTTTTGTCTTTAAAAATTTTAGTTGCTGTTCCATTAATCTTGGCAAATTTCATTTTTAAAAGTGAGACTGTTTCCTCTGAGGACACTTATTTGATTACCTCATCGAAAACTTTCAAAATCCTTTAAGTCAGTTGCATTATTTCCTAGCCGGTACCCTAGAAGTTTAAGATGATAAATTTTCTACCTAAAATAAAAAAAAAAGCTTTGTGTTCTGCCTTACGGCAGGTCTTGTCATAGGGGAAGCCTCGTCACAGAGGTCCACCGCATAAACGTCTAGGGAAGTGATTCCAGTGGTGGTTTCCCGTTGTCTTCCACTGATGATGATGAAATGATAATGAGGACAACACAACACTGGGCATCCAGATGGGGGTTTGTCGGGGATGGCTAGCTCGCCCCACGTGTCTCCTGAATGGACTACGGCTGTGGCTGCCCAGGATACTGCCCACATCGAGGCTGACCCCTCACCCATGGTAGAGTGGGAGGTCGTCTCGAGGTGTGGCAGGGAGTGAAAGACATTCTGGAGGGCTGAACAGAAGGCCTCTTCAGTTTGTCTGACGTGACGAACTGGTTTCAGGCTCTGTCTCCGGCTGATACGGATCTTCGGCCGGACATGGCTGCTTGTCCCGTTCCAGAGGTTGCCCCTCAGTCTGCAAGATCCAGGCGGTCGCAGAGGGTGGGCTTACTGGTAGTTGGGAACTCCACTGTGGCAGCAAGAGAGGGGAAGAAAACCAATGTGCACTCCGTGTACATACCGGGGGGGGGGGGGGGGGGGGGGTCATTCCAGATGTGAAAAGGGTCCTTCCAGATGCCATGAAGGGTACAGGATGCACCCATCTGCAGGTGGTCACTCTCACTCGTGTCGGCACCAATGATGTGTGTCGCTATGGATCGGAGGAAATCCTCTCTGGCTTTCGGTGGCTATCTGATTTGGTGAAGACTGCCAGTCTCGCTAGCGGGATGAAAGCAGAGCTCACCATCTGCAGCATCGTTGACAGGACTGACTACGGACCTTTGGTACAGAGCCAAGTGGAGGGTCTGAATCAGAGGCTGAGACGGTTCTGCGACCGTGAGGGCTGCAGATTCCTCGACTTGCACCATAGGGTGGTGGGGTTTTGGGTTCCGCTGGATAGATCAGGAGTCCACTACACACAGCAGGCGGCTACATAGGTAGCAGGGGTTGTGTGTCGTGGACTGGGCGGTTTTTTAAGTTAGATGACCTCGGGCAAGTACAGAAAGGGCAGCAGCCTCAAAGGTTGCGGGGCAAAGTCAGGACATGCGGGGACCAAGCAGTAATCGGTATTGTAATTGTAAACTGTCAAAGCTACGTTGGTAAAGTACCGGAACTTCAAGCGCTGATAGAGGGCACCGAAGCTGAAATCGTTATAGGTACAGAAAGCAGGATTGCTCGTATACAAAACACTTGTAAATGTGGACGGCACTCTTGGTGCTGCTGCATCTACAGGTAAGGGGAAGAATGTTGTTAGGGGCGTAGGTAAAACTGCTCAATTTGTTCTTTTGAATGGGCCTACCTTATTTTGTGGCGCGAGATTTAATTTTTCTTTGATGAAAAGTACTACCTCTTCCAGCTTGGGTAATGGTTGGATTACTGTTGCTTTTGTTGCATGTAACAGTGCAGGGAGACCTGGTTTGGAGTCCTTTGAGACTCGTGAAATCTTGGCTTACCGTACTATACCTGTTTCAGAGATTATTATCTCTGGTGAGGGTTCTTATCTTATGCCACATGGGAGTTTATCATTGACTTGTCGTAGACGTGTTAAGATAAATTCTGATTCTAATATTCACTTATGGGTTAAGGCTCATGGTTCTTCCTCTTTGGAAGATTGTCGTATTGTGGGTGACTGTACTCTATATAACCATTGAAGCAGTTCTCAAAAAAAGGCCCTTTTAAGGGCCACAATACTACACATTGATCTTGCCAAAAGCCGAGAAGCGATTCTTCTTGGTGTTGTAGCTCTCTGGGGCACCCTGGGATGCTCTCTGGGTTCTCTGGGAGCTCAATAGATGGCAGCACAGATGGTGTTTAGAAAGGATAGATTGCATGCAACCGGTGGTGGCGTGTTTGTTGCTGTCAGTCGTAGTTTATCCTGTAGTGAAGTAGAAGTCGATAGTTCCTGTTAATTATTATGGGTGGCGGTTACACTAAACAACTGAGCTAGGTTAATAATTGGCTGCTTTTACCGACCTCCCGACTCAGCAGCATTAGTGGCAGAACAACTGAGAGAAAATCTGGAATACATTTCACATAAATTTTCTCAGCATGTTATAGTCTTAGGTGGAGATTTCAATTTACCAGATATATACCGGGACACTCAGATGTTTAGGATGGGTGGTAGGGACAGAGCATCGAGTGACATTATACTGAGTGCACTATCCGAAAATCACCTCGAGCAGTTACACAGAGAACCGACTTGTGGAGATAACATCTTGGACCTACTGATAACAAACAGACCTGAACTTTTCGACTCTGAAAGCGTAGAACAGGGAATCAGTGATCATAAGGCCATTGCAGCATCCCTGAATATGGAAGTGAATAGGAATATAAAAAAAGGGAGGAAGGTTTATCTGTTTAGCAAGAGTAATAGAAGGCAGATTTCAGACTACCTAACAGATCAGAACGAAAATTTCTGGTGTGACACTGACAATGTTGAGTGTTTATGGAAAAAGTTCAAGGCAATCGTAAAATGCGTTTTTGACAGGTACGTGCCGAGTAAAACTGTGAGGGACAGGAAAAACCCACCGTGGTTCAACAACAAAGTTAGGAAACTACTGCGAAAGCAAAGAGAGCTTCACTGCAAGTTTAAACGCAGCCAAAACCTCTCAGACAAACAGGAGCTAAACTATGTCAAAGTTAGCGTAAGGAGGGCTATGCGTGAAGCGTTCAGTGAATTCGAAAGTAAAATTCTATGTACCGACTTGAAAGAAAATCCTAGGAAGTTCTGGTCTTACGTTAAATCAGTAAGTGGCTTGAAACAGCATATCCAGACACTCTGGGATGATGATGGCATTGAAACAGAGGATGACACGCTTAAAGCTGAAATACTAAACACCTTTTTCCAAAGCTGTTTCACAGAGGAAGATTTCACTGCAGTTCCTTATCTAAATCCTCGCACAAACGAAAAAAAATGGCTGACATCGAAATAAGTGTCCAAGGAATAGAAAAACAACTGGAATCACTCAACAGAGGAAAGTCCACTGGACCTGATGGGATATCAATACGATTCTACACAGAGTACGCGAAAGGACTTGCCCCCCTTCTAACAGCCGTGTACCGCAAGTCCCTAGAGGAACGGAAGGTTCCAAATGATTGGAAAAGAGCACAGGTAGTCCCAGTCTTCAAGAAGGGTCGTCGAGCAGATGCGCAAAACTATAGACCTATATCCCTGACGTCGATCTGTTGTAGAATTTTAGAACATGTTTTTTGCTCGCGTATCATGTCGTTTTTGGAAACCCAGAATCTACTCTGTAGGTATCAACATGGATTCCGGAAACAGCGATCGTGTGAGACCCAACTCGCTTTATTTGTTCATGAGTCCCAGAAAATATTAGATACAGGCTCTCAGGTAGATGCTATTTTCCTTGACTTCCGGAAGGCATTCGATACAGTTCCGCACTGTCGCCTGATAAACAAAGTAAGAGCCTACGGAATATCAGACCAGCTGTGTGGCTGGATTGAAGTGTTTTTAGCAAACAGAACACAGCATTTTGTTATCAATGGGGAGACGTCTACAGACATTGGAGTGACCTCTGGCGTGCCACAGGGGAGTGTTATGGGACCATTGCTTTTCACAATATATATAAATGACCTAGTAGATAGTGTCCATGCGACTTTTCGTGGACGATGCTGTAGTATATCGAGAAGTTGCAGCATTAGAAAATTGTAGCGAAATGCAGGAAGATCTGCAGCGGATAGGCACTTTGTGCAGGGAGTGGCAACTGACCCTTAACATAGACAAATGTAATGTTTTGTGAATACATAGAAAGAAGGATCCTTTATTGTATGATTATATGATAGCGGAACAAACAATGGTAGCATTTACTTCTGTAAAATATCTGGGAGTATGCGTACGGAATGATTGGAAGTGGAATGATCATATAAAATTAATTGTTGGTAAGGCGGGTGCCAGGTTGAGATTCATTGGGAGAGTCCTTAGAAAATGTAGTCCATCAACAAAGGAGGTGGCTTACAAAACACTCGTTCGACCTATACTTCAGTATTGCTCATCAGTGTGGAATCCGTACCAGGTCTGGTTGACAAATGATATAGAGAAGATCCAAAGAAGAGCGGCGCGTTTTGTCACGGGGTTATTTGGTAAGCGTGATAGCGTTACGGAGATGTTTAGCAAACTCAAGTGGCAGACTCTGCAAGAGAGGCGCTCTGCATCGCGGTGTAGCTTGCTCGCCAGGTTTCGAGAGGGTGTGTTTCTGGATGAGGTATCGAATATGTTGCTTCCCACGACTTATACCTCCTGAGGAGATCACGAATGTAAAATTAGAGAGATTCTAGCGCACACGGAGGCTTTCCGGCAGTCGTTCTTCCCGCGAACCATATGCGACTGGAACAGGAAAGGGAGGCAATGACAGTGGCACATAAAGTGCCCTCCGCGACACACCATTGGGTGGCTTGCGGAGTATAAATGTAGATGTAGATGTCGATGAAAATCTGCGACCCAGCCGGAAATCGAACCCGGGCCCCTTGGCGTGACAGATCGCCGCACTGACCACTCAGCTATTGGGGCGGACCTACCTAGAATAGAGGGCAATAAATTATGGGATCTTTATTTAAAGTAAATCTTTGCAACATTTCATAAGCAGATTTCAGTTTCAGTCGTTTTTTTATTTTTTTTATTTACTTATTTTTTATTTACTTATTTTTTTATTTACTTATTTTTTATTTAAATTTTCTTGCATATCTGTAAATTTGCTTAAAGCAAAGGGTCTCTCCTTGAGAAAGATAACAACTCATTTGACCTCATCAATGGTTTTCTGTTTGGACTTCTGAATTGTGTGCTGCGCAGTGAGATTTAAAGAATGTGCAAAGTGTCGGATATGTGGGAGTTTCAGAAGGATGGCAGTTAATTTCATATTTAATGCATCTTCTTTTATTATGGAAGTGATTTTAAAACTGATATTGTATTTGAAATAACAGACTTTATTCAGTTTGAGTTGTCTTCTGCAGTGTGTCTGCTTCGAATTGTGAGCACTTCTGTTCACTCTTCTCATCTATGAAATTTGCAGTCAGTGCACAGAAACTAATGTTATTTATTTCCATCCAAGCATCAGAGGAAAGGCAGTCTGCCTTTGCAATGGTCAAATAATTTTTAATTCTATCTGAGAGTTTGATAGTGTTTTTTGACTTGTTTAAATATAAAGGGGGGGGGGGGGGGTTTATGTGCGTGTGTGTGCATGTGCACCACTACAGAATAAGAATGGTATTCTCTACAAATCATTTTTAAAAGCTGTACATCTGAAGCTATACTTTTATTTAATGTGAGTGACTTTATAATGTTAAAAAAAATTACTTATTGGCTTTTGTAAAGAAAAAGTAGTTGAGGGTAAGGGCACCATAAAAGGGAATAAATTAGGACTTGGGCCAGAATGTGATGACACTGATAGGCTGGATACAGCTTGTAACTCAATTTGCCTTTCTGGGATACCTTCACCCAAGGTGGAAGCAGAGACAGTGAGGACAGTTAGGAAGAAATGATTTCTCGAATTTTGCATCAACTTATGGCGATCTTGATCGGCTTCCTTACCCACATCATTCCAGAGGTATTGTAGAATGCTTCGATTTAAGCTGTCTCTTCAGGTTTGATGATGAGCCAGAAGCCATGGAAATTATCTGCTGACAGTAGTCGCACTTTTTCCTTTTTCTTCCACTTGGGTAAATGTACTGAACATTGCTCGTAATTCTTTTAGGCAAAGGCATTGTGGGCGACATATTGTTGTGCATCACTTAAAAGTACACTGATAAAATTAAAATATTTACTATTAATGTGGCCATTTTAAATTGTAAAAGCTTAGAGCGAGAACAAATATACATGCAGCACATTCTATAATCGGAAGTTATACAGTAGGTTGTAGAATGTTGTGATCTGCGAAACCTAGACCCACAATTGTGAAGTTCATATTGTATACAGAAAGGAATGAAACAGTTACAGTGATTAAGAAACTCATGAAGGCAAGCCTGATAATATGCAAGGATTTCACTGCTGAAAGATAAAAATTTTGAATAACATTCGAATTTAGGTTACATAGCATGTGAACGAGAGTTGACAGGATAATGGTGTGTATAAAGGCTGAAAGGAAGCAGTTCAAATGAACTCTAAAACCTGTGTATTAGGAGCTACAAACTTGTCTATTTATGCAGTCAGTAGTTCTACTAGTGTGTCTGTATTGTTACTGTAGAAAATAGTTGGCCATCACTTTCAACTCATTTCGACAAACTCCGCTAGATGTATCAGAATATCGATATCCATGTGTTTCTCCTAATGAATGTGGATACCTGGCTTAAGAAAACATGCTCTCCAGTTCCCTAAATATAGGCTCCACTGCTGTCCAGACTACTCACATCTATTAGTAATGAAGACAAAAAAGTCAAATATATGTCATAAATATCAAATCCCTGGAAATATGCCGAATGTGCGTTCTCTGCAGACCTCTGGAAGTAGGTGGGATAGCCTGTTTCAAAATTGTATCTTTCAAAATTAGATTTGACTTAGGAGCATACAAATAATGCTAGGAAAACTAACATAAACTTTCTGCCCCTTCACTGTGAAATTCGAGTGTGTAATTTCTTCTTCAAATGTAACAAAATTTCAGCTAGCACCTACCCATAATGCAGCCTATAGTGCAGCCCCCATAGATGTATTTGCTACAAAATCCACAAGCAAAGAAATTCATATCTGGAATATCAGTTTACAAAATAATAATCACGACTTTCTCTCTAAAATATGCAATTGTGCCAACATACAGAGACTTTAAGTGTATCAGTGTGCCTGAAGTTGCAGTGGAGGCTCAAGAGATAATTTTGAAGATTACTTCCATACCATTCATGAAAGTGAAAGACCAACTCTATGATTTACTGTCAAACTAACTTTATTACACAATAAATATAGTCCCCTAAAGACCAGAAAACTGAAGGAAAAAGCTGCACCTTGGCTAATGGAAGAGCGAAAAAGGTTCGAGAAGCTGCACATCAGGCTTACAAATGACCTCCTATCCTTGAAAATAAAACTGATTGCAACCAGAAAGCAAAGAGACTCAATCAATCTGAGCGAAACCATAACTGAGACATGCCAATACATTAATCTGAAACATAAAGATGTGATGCTGTATCGAAAAGCTTCTGTGATCAAGGGAAGAGTAGGCAAAGTAGAAGCTGCAACTGATCCCATTGTCATAACCAAATAACTAAACCAGTACTTGACTTTAGCAATAACCTTCACTGAAATGTAAATAAAATATAGACTCGCTGATTATTTTGCGGAGGTAAATGTTAGTAGTGGCGAAAAATTCTTTCTTGAGCTGACAACGCTGGGGATAAATCCTTCAGCCTAGCATCTACTGTACAGGGCAGTGTCACAGTCCAAATTATCAAGCTTATTGTTGACCCACTACTGCTCACAATAACTACTGCTCCCTAGACCTTTGAACTCTTGCCTGGACAACACAGCAGAAACACTCGTTCCTATCAGGATCCAAGCACTAGAGATTTGATTGCTAAGAAGAATAGCTGGGTACATTCTGTCTGACTGGAGAGTGAATGTAGACATCAGAGAAGAACTGAGAGTGGAAAACATAAATGAGCAGATTGAAGAATACTGGAAGGAATATGCCACAAGAATTGGAGATGACAGATTACCAAAATTGGTGATAATTATTATCCAGTGAACGTGAGATGCTGAGGAAAATTGACAGTTTCAACCAAAAGAGCGTGTTGTTATTGTTGAGTACTTTGTAGTTGTTTACAACATACTATAGTAGTTTAGATGAAATTGAGACGAATAATTTGATGTAGGACACTTGGCCTATCAAGTCAGGAAGCTACCGCAAACTGGCTTACCTGTACCTCAATGCATGCACGTTGCCCAAGATTTTCCGTATTCCTTTACTCTCTTCGTGCAACCTGTTAGTCCTGAAGAAAAAAATGAGTAGGGCCATTTTAAAAGAAATTTAATGTAGTTTAATTTTATACTGTAACAAGTTTTTGCTTGAGGCTGCGGATTTTGTATTATTCAAGAAAAATGCACAAAAATAACTTTAAATATGTTCCACCTCAGAAACCATTTCAAATAGGTCATATGTCCATATTTAATTTTTTACTTCAGATGATCGTTCCTGTCATATCTCAGAATATTGACCACTTATCCTGAGATAATGTTTATGCATGGACTATCATGTATAGTAGAATAATTATGTGTTATACATACAGTTATATTTAGTGTCCTATCCCAAAGTAATTAAAACCTTCATAAAGGCTACCAACACACCAACAGCAGCAACTATAAATGCAACAGACATAGAAAAGACATATAATAGGACACCTAACAGGAACACTCACACAACAAAAAAACAGAAGAGCAACAACACAAGATGACGACTAGAACAAATCAAACAAGGATACAAAGAATAAAAAACTGAACTTGGATGGAGAGGTGCTCAGTCAAGAAAGCGAGTTGCAAGATGTATCATTGTACCAAGAGCACAGAAAATGGAGTGATGCTTCAAGTCGCCGTGTGATCTGTTCCGTGTGATCTTGTCTGCGAGAGCTATTTGCCTTGCCGGGGAGCAGTGAGCTAGCTTGCAATTTGATCCAGAATAGTGGTGGTGACCAGTGAGCTAGAGAGCTATCTTGCAATCTGATTCCTGAGAGTGGTGGGAAGAGCAGTGAGCTAGTGAGACTGCCTAGAGTGTGATCGGTGAGGGTGGTGGGGAGTCTGAGCTGTTGGGAGGGTAGTGATGCCTGGATTGTTTTGTGATATGCTCCAAGCGCATGGTGGCTGAAGACTGCAGTTTTATGATCACTGGCAGCACATTCAGAGTGCGGTGCTAAGTCAAAGGATAGGAAGTACCAACTCACTCAAAAGTATGTAAATGTTTATTGAACTTCGGAAATTTGAGATATTCTTTTGAACTCAAGAGCGGAAACATGATGCTGGAAGTGTTTTCTGCCTTAATGTACTGTACTGAAGCACTGGTGTTTCATTTGCTCCACTAGCTGCATGGTCAATGTGGGGGGACTGTAAAGAAAAGGCGCTCAGGTTTGATTCCCAGTTAGGCCAAAGATTTTTTTCGCCACTCTGACACTGGGTAAAGAGTTATGTTTACTTTCATATCATCATAATTAGTATTACTGTTGAGATGGCTGAATGGGTACTGCTTGCCAGCCAATAAATTAGGGAGGGAAGAAACAGAGCTTTCTTTCTATTCTGTTTTCATTGAAGAGAAAAGCTTTATGTACTAGTTAGATGTGCAAATTCACATGTGCACTTGGTGTATAGCTTGGGAAACGTTTTCTTAAGGATGTGGGGTGGGATTCTGTTGCAGTAGCCTAGTGTCGAATTTTCATCCTGCTCATTACAGCCACCAGAGATTCATTTTGAAATCAAATGAGCTACCATTAATTTTTTTCTGAATCATCCATCATTCACTTTTTAGAAAGATCTGGCTCTTTGAATCAATTCAGGGGCAGAGTGCCCATCTCAAGTACTTTACCGTTCCCCATTCATACCCTGCTCTCCCTCTCCCTCTGCCCCAACATTGTCCTCAGCCCCACCACCAGATTGCTTCTCCCATCATGTGCAATTGCTCACAGTCTGGCCTTGCCAGACGGAGTCAGTGGTCATGTGTGTGTGAGCTACATTTATGTGAATATGTGTGTGTGTGTGTGTGTGTGTGTGTGTGTGTGTTTATTTCACAAGAAGGCCTTCTGGCCGAAAGCTTACGTGTGCCAAGAGTACCAATTTCAGGCACTGCTTCTCACTATTGACAACACAGTGGCCGATGACTGAGAGCGGCAGCTTTTGTGTAGAGTTGTCAATGCTAACAGACAGAAATCAATGTACGACGAATGTATTCTTTAGGAAAATGCAGTGAAACTTGGTGTTGATAGGCTGTGGCAGCACACGACTGTGAATGCATTTGCTAACAGCATGACATAGCCTCCAGGACCTGTCCTGGGCTCATGACCATATTGGTTAGACCCTAGATGACTGGAAAACTGTGTACCAGTCAAACGCATCCCAATTTCAAATAGTAAGAGCTGATGGCAGGGTTATTGTGTGGCACACACCGCACAAAGCCATTGACCCAAGTTTTCGACAAGCCTCTGTGCTAGCTAGTAGTGGCTCCATAATGATGTGGGCTGTGTTTACATGGACCACTGAATGGAAATGGTTATGTCCGGCTACTTGGACACCTTTTGCATCCATTCATGGTCTTCATGTTCCCAAAAAAAAAAAAGAAAACAGTGCAGTTTTTATGGACGACAGTACGCCATTTCACCCGGCCACAATTATTTGTGACTTATTTGAAGAACATTCTGCAAAACTTGAGCAAATGCTTTGGCCACCGAGATTTCCCAACATGAATTCCATCGTACATTTACAGGACATAATTGAGGGGGTCATTTTGTGCCAAGATCCTACGCCAGCAAGACTCTCGCAATTGTGGGCAGCCATAGAGGCAGCGTGGCTCAGTATTCCTGCAGGGATCTTCTAATGACTTGTTGAGTCCATATTGCATCGAGTTGCTGCACCAGCCTGAGCAGGAGGTGGTCCAATGCGATATTAGGATGTATCCCAGGACTTTTGTTACCTCAGTGTACATTTAATAATTGAGTTATACATAACTTTGAATGCTGTAGGTTCTTTGGTTCTGGTTTATAGACAATGAGCATTAAGTTCGCAATTGCAGTAAAAAGTCTTGAATACTGGTACACTGATGTAAGTCTCTGAATATTAGTCATGTTTAGTAGTGTTGTGGTACGTTGAAGTATTGTCCTCACTGCGGTCTTCTGTACTAATGTGTGTAAGTCTATAGATGCACTGAGTCCAGTTGAAGCTTTGCATTGTGGCTACTTAAAAAGATGTGCCTCCCCTAAATTGACTGCTGGAAGAGCGAGCTCGGTCAGCAGAGCATTGGCAGGAGGTTTTCAAAGTGCCATCTCCTGCATAGGTTTGAGTTAGCAGGGCGAGCCAGGTTCGGTCAAAGAAGATGCTATTGATACCGCACGCTGTACCCTCTGAACACCTTTCATCCTTTTGTGCAGCCACTATACCTGCCCCTTGCCATGACCGTGATAGTGTATATTTGGGTGCCTGTGTGGCTGCACATGTGAATGTGTTTACCTTTACTAGAGAAAGATCAAGAGCTAGAAAGCTGGTGTGATTACTGTTTTCTGTTACGTGTATCTGTGCATCGTGCATTGATCCAATGTAGGTTAGTGGGTGGTTGCCTTTGCCGTTGCCATACTCTACATATGTACAGGTGTGCATACATATTATATTACTGTTTACAAATATACTTATTGCAATATTTGAATCAGTATGTTATTGTTGCTTTACAATATTGCTTTCAAGTTGTATGTATAATTGGTTCTTTGTTAAAAATAGTGAAACCATAATTCTGCATTTTGAGTATTGTCTCATTTTATTTTCTTAGACTTACCACAACAAGCTGGTATCATAGGAACTTCAGTGGCTATGCCAGTTGTATCATCCGTCCCTACTGTTTTTACTGGGCAGCAAGTTCAGCAAGCAGGTGTGTTGAGAAAATTTTCCGTTCTATATTTTTTCACTCTTATTTTGTTTCTATTTCTGCCTGATTTGTTATTTAGCTGCTGAATGAAAAACTCTACAACTCAGCATGCTGTTGGATAGACTACTTTCATTTGCTTGTCATTTTAAATAATTAAAGTTTAATGACTACAAGGACAATTCAAAGCTTTACTTGCTTCCATTACTTATATTGCTGTATTTAAGGATATAATGTGTTTCAGGCAGAGGAGAAAGAGATTGATAAATGCATACACTGATGAGTCAGAACATTATCATCACCTGCTTAAACTGTGTTGGTCCGCCTTTGGAATGCAGTAGAGCAGTGCTTCTGTATGGTATGGATTTAACAAGTCATTGCTGAGTTTCCGGAAGTATGTGGCATCAGATGGCTACACATAGGTTGCACAATTCCAAGATGGAATGTAACAATATATGAAAAGGATAGTTGCTACTCACCCTATAGCAGAAATGCTGAGTCACATAAAGGCACAACAAAAAGACTGTCATAAAGTTAGCTTTCAAACAAGGCCTTTGTCAAAAGTAGACAACTCACACACACACACACACACACACACACACACTCGTGCAAGTGCAACTAACAAACACATGACCACAGTCTCTGCCAGCTAGAGGCGGCTCTAGTGTGTTATTTGCATTTGTGTGAATGTGTGCATGTGAGTATGTGGTCTACTTTTGACAAAAGACTTGTTGGCTAAAACGTAACTTCCCGACAGTCATTTTGTTGTGCATTTCTGCGAGTCAGCATCTCTGCTATATGGTGAGGAGCAACTATCCTTTTCATATATTGTCATACAATTCCTGATAGGTATGGGTCGGTGGGTGCGAACTCCATGCCTGGTAGCACCTGATGTGTATTCCATCACATTTAGCTCAGGTGAATTTGATAACCCAAGACATTCATGTGTCTTCACTATTGTACTTCTGAAATCAATGTAGCGTGGACCTGGCCTTGTGTCATGGACAGATATCCTGCTGAAAGATGCCATTGCTGTCAGAGAAGACATTAAGTACGAAGGGATGCAATAATTTTATTGTAGCCCACTGTTGTTAGTGTATCTTGGATTACTACCAGAGATCACAAGGAAATCCAGGCAAATGTCATCCGTAGAATAACATTGCCCCTGCTGGTCTGCGTCCATGGCATGGTGCACTTTTCGATTAGCCTTTTGTACCTAGACACAACCATTGACATGATGTAAGTAATTCAACTGAGCAAGCGACATGATTTCATTGTACCATGGACCAGTTATCCTATGTGCACTGCAGTCGTAATTAACGGTGTCTTTGGGTCAATATGGGAACATTGGGCATCTACGGAAGAGGTAGAAGGATAGTGAAACTACCACTTTGTACTAAATGGTTGGACATCCATGACTTCGCAGAATGTGGGATTCAGCGGCTTGTCTGTTCTGTTAAGTAGAGTAGATGGTTCTGTGCGGCATTTCTGCCAAAAAAGCAAAACTGGTGCACGCACAAGTGTTTCGGAGCATACTGTTCACTGTACATCGTTCAACATGGAGGTCCACAGCAGACCATCCCGATGTGTTCACATGTTGACCCAACAGCATGGTCAGTTACGATTTCAGTGGGCATGGGACCATCGGGATTCAACTATTGATCAATGGAAATGTGTTGGCTCTTTGGGTGATCACATTTTTGGTACACCAGGTCGATGGTAGTCTCCATAAATGCCATCAACATGGTGCAAGGTGGCTTGAAACATGTTGTATGCCACGGACGTAGGTTGGTGGGAACGGAATTATGCTATGGGAGGACATTCTCCTGCACTTGCATGGTAACTGTTGTAGTTGTGAAATACACACTGCCATCTGCGAACCACTTGCATCCCCTAATGCTTGATGTCTTCTCTGACAGGGAAGTCATCTTTCAGCAGTATAATTGTCTCAGAGCCAGAACTGTGATACAGTGGTTTTAGGTGTGTTACAGTGAACTCACTTTGATGTCTCAGCAACCAAATTTGACTGATGTAAATACTACAGAACCCTTCTTGGTCGCTATTGGGCGCCATCACCATATAAGCAAATCAGTGGCCCTTTATTCATGTGAATTACATGACCTGAGCATACCTCCACATACCTACCAACAGACTGTTGGATCCCTAATATGCAGAATCAGTGATGTATTTCATTCCATAGACAGACAAACAAGCTATTAAGCAGGTGGTCATAATGTTTTGGCTCATCAGTGTATGTTTTGTGTGTGTGTGTGTGTGTGTGTGTGTGTGTGTGTGTGTGTGTGTGTGTGTTTCGACATTTAGATGTTAATTATGAATTTTGTTCGTTGGATATATTATTGAGCTGCCATGTACAAGCACAAAAGGTGGACTTACTATTGAGAAGCATGTTCATAAGTTACAAACAAAAAGCAAAATTGAGCATCAGTGGATCAAAGTAAGGCCAGTTGTACACAGCCATCCTTTCCTGGAGCTCGTGAAGTATTTCCCACTTAAAAGAAATACTTTCACAAATTACTAAGAAAAATAGTGAGAGCTTTATTGTAGTTGCTATTTTTCCATGTTGTTGTTGTGGTCTTCAGTCCTGAGACTGGTTTGATGCAGCTCTCCATGCTACTCTATCCTGTGCAAGCTTCTTCATCTCCCAGTAACTACTGCAACCTACATCCTTTTGAATCTGCTTAGTGTATTCATCTCTTGGTCTCCCTCTACGATTTTTACCCTCCACCCTGCCCTCCAATACTAAATTGGTGATCCCTTGATGCCTCAGAACATGTCCTACCAACTGATCCCTTCTTCTAGTCAAGTTGTGCCACAAACTTCTCTTCTCCCCAATCCTGTTCAATACCTCCTCATTAGTTATGTGATCTACCCATCTAATTTTCAGCATTCTTCTGTAGCACCACATTTCGAAAGCGATTCTCTTGTTTTCCAAACTATTTATCGTCCATGTCTCACTTCCATACATGGCTACACTCCGTACAAATACTTTCAGAAATGACTTCCTGACACTTAGATCTATAAACGATGTTAACAAATTTCTCTTCTTCAGAAATGCTTTTTTTGCCATTGCCAGTCTACATTTTATATCTTCCTTACTTCGACCATCATCAGTTATTTTGCTCCCCAAATAGCAAAACTCCTTTACTACTTTAAGTGTCTCATTTCCTAATCTAATTCCCTCAGCATCACCCAACTTAATTCCACTACATTCCATTATCCTTGTTTTGCTTTTGTTGGTGTTCATCTTATATCCTCCTTTCAAGACACTGTTCATTCCGTTCAACTGCTCTTCCAAGTCCTTTGCTGTCTCTGAAAGAATTACAATGTCATCGGCAAACCTCAAAGTTTTTATTACTTCTCCATGGATTTTAATACCTACTCCAAATTTTTCTTCGGTTTCCTTCACTGCTTGCTCAATATAAAGGTTGAATAACATCAGGGAAAGGTTACAACCCTGTCTCACTCCCTTCCCAACCACTGCTTCCCTTTCATGTCCCTCGACTCTTATAACTGCCATCTGGTTTCTGTACAAATTGTAAATAGCCTTTCGCTCCCTGTATTTTGCCCCTGCCAACTTCAGAATTTGAAAGAGAGTATTCCAGTCAACATTGTCAAACACTTCCTCTAAGTCTACAAATGCTAGAAACGTAGGTTTGCCTTTCCTTAATCTTTCTTCTAAGATAAGTCGTATAGTCAGTATTGCCTCACATGTTCCAATATTTCTATGGAATCCAAACTGATCTTCCCCAAGGTTGGCTTCTACTAGTTTTTCCATTTGTCTGTAAAGAATTCGCGTTAGTATTTTGCAGCTGTGGCTTATTAAACTGATAGTTCGGTAATTTTCACATCTGTCAACACCTGCTTTCTTTGGGATTGGAATTATTATATTCTTCTTGAAGTCTGAGGGTATTTCGCCTGTCTCATACATCTTGCTCACCAGATGGTAGTGTTTTGTGAGGACTGGCTCTCCCAAGGCCATCAGTAGTTCTAATGGAATGTTGTCTACTCCCTGGGCCTCGTTTCAACTCATGTCTTTCAGTGCTCTGTCAAACTCTTCACGCAGTATTGTATCTCCCATTTCATCTTCGTCTACATCCTCTTCCATTTCCAGAATATTGTCCTCAAGTACGTCGCCCTTGTATAGACCCTCTATAAACTCCTTCCACCTTTCTGCTTTCCCTTCATTGCTTAGAACTGGGTTTCTGTCTAAGCTCTTGATATTCATACAAGTGGTTCTCTTTTCTCCAACGGTCTCTCTAATTTTCCTGTAGGCAGTATCTATCTTACCCCTAGTGAAACAAGCCTCTAAATCTTTACATTTGTCCTCTAGCCATCCCTGCTTAGCCATTTTTCACTTCCTGTCAATCTCATTTTTGAGACGTTTGTATTCCTTTTTGCCTGCTTCATTTACTGCATTTTTATATTTTCTCCTTTCATCAATTAAATTCAATACTTCTTCTGTACCCAAGGAGTTCTACTAGCCCTTGTCTTTTTACCTACTCTATCCTCTGCTGCCTTCACTACCTCATCCCTCAAAGCTACCCATTCTTCTTATACTCTATTTCTTTCCCCCATTCTTGTCAATCGTTCCCTTGTGCTCTCCCTGAAACTCTGTACAACCTCTGGTTTAGTCAGTTTATCCAGGTCCCATCTCCTTAAATTCCCACCTTTTTGCAGTTTCTTCAGTTTTAATCTACAGTTCATAACCAATAGATTGTGGTCAGAGTCCACATCTGCCCCTGGAAATGTCTTACAATTTAAAACCTGGTTCCTAAATCTCTGTCTTACCATTACATAATCTATCCGAAACCTGTCAGTATCTCCAGGCTTCTTCCATGTATACAACCTTCTTTTATGATTCTTGAACCAAGTGTTAGCTATGATAAGTTGTGCTATGTTTCCATAGTATATGTATTATTCATTTGTCTTCATCCTTTTATAGAGAAGTCACATTACCATAC
This sequence comes from Schistocerca serialis cubense, assembly GCF_023864345.2. Classification (NCBI taxonomy): domain Eukaryota; kingdom Metazoa; phylum Arthropoda; class Insecta; order Orthoptera; family Acrididae; genus Schistocerca; species Schistocerca serialis. The sequence goes on along the minus strand of NC_064644.1, from coordinate 289,804,833 downwards.
TACCAGAGTCTAAGAAACTAATTGTACATGAAGCTTTGAAACAAGTTTCATGAAATAGACTCTACAGGAGTAGTAATTTACATACAACAGTGATCTAGTGCACCAGTTTCACTGTATCTCCTTGACATAAATAGCGTGGGCGGTCGCAGAGGGTGGGCTTACTGGTAGTTGGGAGCTCCAACGTCAGGCGCGTAATGGGCCCCCTTAGAGATATGGCAGCAAGAGAGGGGAAGAAAACCAATATGCACTCCGTGTGCATACCGGGGGGAGTCATTCCAGATGTGGAAAGGGTCCTTCCAGATGCCATGAAGGGTACAGGGTGCACCCATCTGCAGGTGGTCGCTCATGTCGGCACCAATGATATGTGTCGCTATGGATCAGAGGAAATCCTCTCTGGCTTCCGGCGGCTATCTGATTTGGTGAAGACTGCCAGTCTCGCTAGCGGGATGAAAGCAGAGGTCACCATCTGCAGCATTGTCAACAGGACTGACTGCGGACCTTTGGTACAGAGCCGAGTGGAGGGTCTGAATCAGAGGCTGAGACGGTTCCGCGACTGTGTGGGCTGCAGATTCCTCGACTTGCGCCATAGGGTGGTGGGGTTTTGGGTTCCGCTGGATAGGTCAGGAGTCCACTACACGCAGCAAGCGGCTACACGGGTAGCAAGGGTTGTGTGTCGTGGACTGGGCGGTTTTTTAGTTTAGATGGCCTCGGGCAAGTACAGAAAGGGCAGCAGCCTCAAAGGGTGCGGGGCAAAGTCAGGACATGCGGGGTCCAAGCAGCAATCGGTATTGTAATTGTAAACTGTCGAAGCTGCATTGGTAAAGTACCGGAACTTCAAGCGCTGATAGAAAGCACCGAAGCTGAAATCGTTATAGGTACAGAAAGGTGGCTGAAGCCAGAGATAAATTCTGCTGAAATTTTTACAAAGGCACAGATGGTGTTTAGTAAGGATAGATTGCATGCAACTGGTGGTGGCGTGTTTGTCGCTGTTAGTCGTAGTTTATCCTGTAGTGAAGTTGAAGTCGATAGTTCCTGTGAATTATTATGGGTGGAGGTTACACTCAACAACCGAGCTCGGTTAATAGTTGGCTGCTTTTACCGACCGCCCGACATAGCAGTATTAGTGGCAGAACAACTGAGAGAAAATTTGGAATACATTTCACATAAATTTTCTCAGCATGTTATAGTCTTAGGTAGAGATTTCAATTTACCAGATATAGACTAGGACACTCAGATGTTTAGGATGGGTGGTAGGGACAGAGCATCGAGTGACATTATACTGAGTGCACTATTTGAAAATTACCTCGAGCAATTAAACAGAGAACCAACTCGTGGAGATAACATCTTGGACCTACTGATAACAAACAGACCCGAACTTTTCGACTCTGAAAGCGTAGAACAGGGAATCAGTGATCATAAGGCCATTGCAGCATCCCTGAATATGGAATTTAATAGGAATATAAAAAAAGGGAGGAAGGTTTATCTGTTTAGCAAGAGTAATAGAAGGCAGTTTTCAGACTACCTAATAGATCAAAACGAAAATTTCTGTTCCGACACTGACAATGTTGAGTGTTTATGGAAAAAGTTCAAGGCAATCGTAAAATGCATTTTTGACAGGTACGTGCCGAGTAAAACTGTGAGAGACGGGAAAAACCCACCGTGGTTCAACAACAAAGTTAGGAAACTACTGCGAAAGCAAAGAGAGCTTCACTGCAAGTTTAAACACAGCCAAAACCTCTCAGACAAACAGAAGCTAAACTATGTCAAAGTTAGCGTAAGGAGGGCTATGCGTGAAGCGTTCAGTGAATTCGAAAGTAAAATTCTATGTACTGACTTGAAAGAAAATCCAGAAAGAATATCCAGACACTCTGGGATGATGATGGCATTGAAACAGAGGATGACACGCTTAAAGCTGAAATACTAAACACCTTTTTCCAAAGCTGTTTCACAGAGGAAGATTTCACTGCAGTTCCTTCTCTAAATCCTCGCACAAACGAAAAAATGGCTGACATCGAAATAAGTGTCCAAGGAATAGAAAAGAAACTGGAATCACTCAACAGAGGAAAGTCCACTGGACCTGACGGGATACCAATTCGATTCTACACAGAGTACACGAAAGAACTTGCCCTCCTTCTAACAGCCGTGTACCGCAAGTCTCTAGAGGAACGGAAGGTTCCAAATGATTGGAAAAGAGCACAGGTAGTCCCAGTCTTCAAGAAGGGTCGTCGAGCAGATGCGCAAAACTATAGACCTATATCCCTGACGTCGATCTGTTGTAGAATTTTAGAACATGTTTTTTGCTCGCGTATCATGTCGTTTTTGGAAACCCAGAATCTACTCTGTAGGTATCAACATGGATTCCGGAAACAGCGATCGTGTGAGACCCAACTCGCTTTATTTGTTCATGAGTCCCAGAAAATATTAGATACAGGCTCTCAGGTAGATGCTATTTTCCTTGACTTCCGGAAGGCATTCGATACAGTTCCGCACTGTCGCCTGATAAACAAAGTAAGAGCCTACGGAATATCAGACCAGCTGTGTGGCTGGATTGAAGTGTTTTTAGCAAACAGAACACAGCATTTTGTTATCAATGGGGAGACGTCTACAGACATTGGAGTGACCTCTGGCGTGCCACAGGGGAGTGTTATGGGACCATTGCTTTTCACAATATATATAAATGACCTAGTAGATAGTGTCCATGCGACTTTTCGTGGACGATGCTGTAGTATATCGAGAAGTTGCAGCATTAGAAAATTGTAGCGAAATGCAGGAAGATCTGCAGCGGATAGGCACTTTGTGCAGGGAGTGGCAACTGACCCTTAACATAGACAAATGTAATGTTTTGTGAATACATAGAAAGAAGGATCCTTTATTGTATGATTATATGATAGCGGAACAAACAATGGTAGCATTTACTTCTGTAAAATATCTGGGAGTATGCGTACGGAATGATTGGAAGTGGAATGATCATATAAAATTAATTGTTGGTAAGGCGGGTGCCAGGTTGGTGGTGGTGGTGGTGGTGGTGGTGGTTAGTGTTTAACGTCCCGTCGACAACGAGGTCATTAGAGACGGAGCTCATGCTCGGGTTAGGGAAGGATTGGGAAGGAAATTGGCCGTGCTCTTTCAAAGGAACCATCCCGGCATTTGCCTGAAGCGATTTAGGGAAATCACGAAAAACCTAAATCAGGATGGCTGGAGACTGGATTGAACCGTCGTCCTCCCAAATGCGAGTCCAGTGTGCTAACCACTGCGCCACCTCGCTCGGTGGTGGTGCCAGGTTGAGATTCATTGGGAGAGTCCTTAGAAAATGTAGCCCATCAACAAAGGAGGTGGCTTACAAAACACTCGTTCGACCTATACTTGAGTATTGCTCATCAGTGTGGGATCCATACCAGATCGGGTTGACGGAGGAGATAGAGAAGATCCAAAGAAGAGAGGCGCGTTTCGTCACAGGGTTATGTGGTAACCGTGATAGCATTACGGAGATGTTTAGCAAACTCAAGTGACAGACTCTGCAAGAGAGGCGCTCTGCATCGCAGTGTAGCTTGCTCGCCAGGTTTCGAGAGGGTGTGTTTCTGGATGAGGTATCGAATATATTGCTTCCCCCTACTTATACCTACCATGGAGATCACGAATGTAAAATTACAGAGATTCGAGCGTGTACTGAGTCTTTCAGACAGTCGTTCTTCCCGCGAACCATACGCGACTGGTACAGAAAAGGAAGGTAATGACCGTGGCACGTAAAGTGCCCTCCGCCATACACCGTTGGGTGGCTTGCGGAGTATAAATGTAGATGTAGATGTAGATGTGTAGCGACACTTCCAAATTATAAAATGAGCCATATCCTAGATAACTGCAATCACACTTATGCAGTGAAATGGTCTATTCTGCAACACATTAAACAGAATACTTTAATGAGTTATCTAAACAATCCACTCAATTATAAACATATTTGATCATTTCTTAATATATTGAGGCTTGTACGTATAAAACATATACAGGGTGTTTCAAAAAGGACTTTACAACTTTAAAAATTCGTATAAATTTATTGAAAGAAGATATAAAGCTGAGTTTAGTGTTACTTTGTAGGGAAACACATCAAGTTTTTTTTACCTTAAACTAAAGATGTTGCTTGTGTTACCCTGCACACATGCCATCAGAAGTCAGTTTCTTCCCAAACTCACTGTAGCATTGCAGGTGTACCTTGTCATTGGCAGCGTAACTTCTTGCTCTAAGTTCAGGTAAAGAAGCTGGCAAAGGAGGTACAAACATGATATCCTTGATGAATCCCCATAAAAAAGTCGATTGTTGTCAGGTTTGGGGAAAGTGGGGGCCATGCAATTGGCATATCATGGCCAATACATTGACCTGGAAAGCGGTCACTGGGAAAATCCTGGACAGCCAGGTAATGGGGTGGTGCACCACCTTGCATGAAGTAAACATTTCATTCTTTGTCATCCTTGTCAATCAAAAATTGTTGTAACATATCCAGGTACACTATCCCACTGATGTTTCTCTCATCGAAAAGAAAAGGGCTGTACACTTTGTTCTTGCTCAGTTCACAAAAAGTGTTCAGTTTAGGGCTATCACGAACCTGTTGCAATGTTTGACGTGGATTTTCACTGCTCCAAATTGTACAGTTGTGTGCTAACCTTGCAACTTAAGTGAAAAGTTAACTCATCAGAAAAGATGATTTTGTCCAAGAAATGTTCATTCTCATGTAATCGATTTGCCATATCCGCAAACAAGTTCTTGCGAGCAATTTTATTAGTGTCTTTTATTGCTTGTACGATCATCAATCTGTATGGTTTCAAATGCAAATGGTTTCTCAGCACATGCCGAACTGTCATATGTGGGGTTTGCAGTTTGCGAGATGCATGCCGGGTTGATTTCATAGGGCTGTTGGCAAAACGTTGTCTCACTCACTGAATGACACCGCCAGATGTGCTTAGACAACCTGCATTTTTCCCATGTCTTATCGAGCACCCTGTTTCTATAAAACGTTTATGCCACTCAAAAATTGTAGGCCTACTAGGAGGGTCTTTAATGTACTTGGTACAGAAATTATGCTGAACTGTTGTCGCTGACTTCGATTCTTGAAACCAAAACACACAACTTGCACACTTGGGTCCAGTGAAGGCAGCCATCTTAACTGAACTGCAGCCAGCACTCCTTACAGTGCAGTTCGGCACCAGTGAACTACGGAAGACACAACTTGATGTATTTGCCTACAAATTGACAGTACACTCACCTTTGTAGGTACTATGAATTAATTTACATGAATTTTTTCAAAGTTGTGAATGCCTTTTTGAAACGTCTTGTATTGTTGGTCTATAACTAAAAAGGAACTAGTGAGCTGACTTGCAAGAGACTAACAGCCTTTGTCATTTGGTAATAAATAATTTTGAAACTTGCTGGGAGATGAATTTTTTTTTTCCTGAAAGCAATTTTAACACCTGTATGCCTATCATTGCAGCAGTTTATCTTCCAATGATTAAAAGCGTGAAACTACAATTGAAGAAATGCTGAGACAGAGGGAATTAACATAAATAAAGGCCAGGTGGGTGGTGAGAACCAATGACATGTTGTAGTGCTAGTTCCCACCTGCACGGTTCTGAGAAATTGGTGTCTGGGGGAAGAATCCAAATGGTGCGTGTGGTGAAACAGGCACAGAGATGACTTCTGAAATTTTCCTGGTGTATTTCTTCCTCCAGTAATTTTTGAGGTTGCAGCCGGATCCCATTAACATTCTGCCACAATATTTTGGCCCAGAGACATCCGGCCATCCTCAGGTGAGTAGACAAAATGCTGAAGAGACCTGATGCAGTGATGGTATTTATAGCGAATTTCATGCACGCGAATCGTTCTGGCAATGTATGGCACATGCGATAGGAGGTTACATGCACAAGGCACCGAAGTTACGTGTGCTGCCCTCAGTCGTGAAGTAAGCACAAACTAATCACTGAGTATCGACTGAGCATGTCGATTCCGTTGTGACTGCATAATTTTAATAATAGGATTCCAATTTTTATCAAGCTGAAAGTGGTTGTCACGATTCATTAAATTATTGGCAAGATGTATTTCCACGTTTTCTTTAATTACAGAGTCCCAGAAGCTGGAAATCGGTGCTAAAATTTTGGTATTATCGTATTCCATTGGATGTCCTATGGAAATTCAATGTTCTGCCCCTGCTGATTTTAAAGGTTGCCACAGGCAGGTGCGTCTTTCATGTTCTACACAGCGTTGCTGAACCTTTCGTGTCATCTGACCTATATATGCAGAGCCACACTCACAGGGAATTGTAAATCGTCTATAATGGATCCAACTAAGGCTCTGCTCTTTGCTGGTGGATGGAAGATGCCATTGATATTATGCTTCCTAAGCAATCAGTCTATTTTAGAACACATTCCCAGCATACAGAAGGAATGCAGTAGATTTATAGTCATCAGTCTCCTCAGAGCGTTACTTCTTGTTATTATAATTGTGCATGGCATTCTGTATTTGACGCGAAGTATAGCCATTCTCTTTAGAAACCTTTTCCAAATGCATTAATTCTTTATGAAGGCCATCAGCATCCGAAATTACATGCTCCTGATGAATTAAAGTACTGAGAACATCGGCAGTTTGAACATACTCTCTCCTCAACTTATTTTTTATTTAATAACGAATTTTTTGAACAAACTGATGGTGTTGCCATGGGGAGTCCCTTGTCTCCTGTGGTGGTCAATCTTTTTATGGAAGACTTTGAGGAGAAAGCTCTTGAGTCCGCCGTCTTAAAGCCTATTGTTTTCTGGCAGTACGTAGATGATACTTTTGTTGTATGACCTCATGGCAGACAAGAAGTGTAGAAGTTCCTTTGTCATTTAAACACTTTACATGATAACATCAAGTTTACTATGGAAATTGAGAAAGATGGGACTTTACACTTTGTAGACGTGTTAGTATGCCATAAGAATGATGGGTCTTTGGGACATTCGGTGTACAGAAAACCCACACGTACAGATCTATATCTTCAGGCGTCCAGCTGCCATCACCCCATACAAACTGCCAGTGTTCTCAGTACTTTAATTCATCGGTCACATGTAATTTTGGATACTGATAGCCTTCATGAAGAATTATTGCATCTGGAAAAGGTTTTTAAAGAGAATGGCTATACTTCGCCTCAAATACGGAAGGCCATGCACAATTATAATAACAAGAAGCAACGCTCTAAGGAGACTGATGACAACTATAAATGAACTCTGTGTTCCTTCCATATGCCAGGAACGTGTCTTCTAAATAGGCAAATTGCTTAGGAAGAATAGTATCAATGTCATCATCTGTCCACCATCAAAGAGCAGGGCCTTAGTTGGATCTATTAAAGATGATTTGCAATTGAGGAAGGCGGGTGTTTATAAAATTCCCTGTGAGTGTGGCTCTGCATATATAGGTCAGACGACACGAACAGTTCAGCAACGCTGTGTAGAACACGAAAGACACACTCATCTGCGGCAACCTTTAAAATCAGCAGTGGCAGAACATTGCATTTCCATGGGACATTCAATGGCATACAATAACACAAACATTTTGAGCACCAGTTTCCAGCTTCTGGGACTCTGTGATTAAAGAATCCGTGGAAATACTACATCTTGCCAATAATTTAATGAATTGTGAGAACCGCTTTCAGCTTGATAAAAATTGGAATCCTATTATTAAAATTATGCAGTCACAACGGAATTAGCATGCTCAGTCAATACTCAGCGATTAGTTTGTCCTTAGTTCACTACTGAGGGCAGCACACACAACTTGGGTGCCTCGCGCATGCCACCTCGTAAGGCGTGCTGTAAACTGCCAGTGCGATTCGCATGCGTGGAATATGCTATAAATACCATGACTGCATCAAGTCTCTTCAGTACTTTGTTTACTCACTTAAGGATGGCCGGATGTCTCTGGGACAAAATATCATGGCAGAATGTTGATGGGATCCGGCTGCGAACCCGAAAATTACTGGAAGGCACCGAAATCATGACTGTCATGTTGTACAGCATGCTTTGCAACAGGATATTGTGTATGCACCCTCTGCCTATTCCCATTCATCCTGAAGTGATAACTGGGTGGTAGTCATACTGCTCTAAAAGGCTGAACATGTTTATTTTTGCATGCCTACCACCCAGTTATCAGTCAGGATGAATGGACGTAGGCATAGGGTGTATAAAGGCAACACATGATATCCTGTTGCTAAGCATGCTGTACAGCATGACAGTCATGTTTTTGGTGCCTGTTTCACCACACTTGCCATCTGGATTCTACCCTCAGACACAAGTTTCTCAGAACTCTGTAGATGGGAAGTAGCACTACAACACGTCCTTGGTTCTCGCTGCCCACCTGGCCTTAATTTACGTTAAGTCTTTCCATCACAGCATTTCTTCACAGTAACTACTTCTTTCTTCACACAATTTTAGTTTTCTACCTCTTCCATTTTTTGCCTCATCTATTTTTTGCCATCCCACCCCCCACCTTTGTTACATACAATTCACTTAACTTTTCACTCTTATTAACTCATGCATGATGTTCTAGTAGTAATCTCTGTCTTGCATATTACCCTGTCTTCCACCTTTAAGCTCTCAGGTTTTCAAATCTCATCTGGTGCAGTCCCAAACAATTGGTCTTTCCTTCTCAGCCCGTCTGTAGGTCTCCCTTGATCCGGGGCTCTGGGTGACTTTTCTGAACTATTCGCCTTTCCTTAAACCTCTCCAGTCCTTTTCCTTCACCTGTCTTCCTTCCACTTCAACTCTTCTGCCAGAAGAAGGAGCCACTGGTTCCAAAATCTTAAATCTTGTAAATGTTAAATTCTTTTGTGTGTGTGTGTGTGTGTGTGTGTGTGTGTGTGTGTGTGTGTGTGTGTGTGTGTTTTTTCCCCTGCCACCACTTGGTGAGTAGATGTTTTGTCTATCCATTTAAATTGTATTGATTACACTGTATTGATTATTTTTGTTGTTATAATTATTTATTTAGTTTTTATGGTGACCCAGCTCTGATCGATATAGGAAGTCGTGACTGTCAGTACTCCAAACAATATTCTGCACACAGTAAAGAAGCCTGCTTTCGCTAACTCGAAGTGAAATAGCAGCCTGAAAGTGAAGCATTTAGGGCATGCTGCTGGATTAGACAAAGATCAGTGTTCATCGTGGTTTATAGTTAAGCACGTTTGTTTCAGTTGAAGGGCTGAAAGCGGTGAACGGTGGTTGCTGTGTTTTTGATCTTGGCCACAACTCAAGCTTCCAAAAATGTTAGATAATGTTCAGATCTTTTTGGGTAGGCCACTCCAAAGATTCCACTTCACTTTCTTCAAAGCATGAAGCTGCTGGAAAAAGTATTATTACACATATGACATTGTACTGTTTACCTCAAGTGCAGGTAAAGTTGAACATTGAATGGAAGGGCTTAATAGAGCGACTTTGAAACAAGTCATTAAAATATAGGACAATACGCCTGAGGTGATAACTAACAGAGTGAAAAGAAAATTGTACAAATCAACATTGAATTTATATAATCAGTTGACGAGCTCCGGTGTTTAGAACAGATGAAGGTGTCTGGATGGACAGAAATAGAAATAAACAGAAGAGTAAAAGTGGTCTGAAATGCTTTTAGAAAATTAAATAGGGTTTTTAGCATTAACCTTATGATGTGCATAAATAGGAAACCTTACAGTGTACATTATCAGTTTTCACTTATGGCACCGAGACATGGAGATTTAATGTGAAAACCATTTAAAATTTATAGTTTGCTCAGTTAACAGTGGAAAAATGCAAATTGAAATTGCTAGGACAGAAGGAGAACAAAGAAATTGCTCAGGGAACATTCTCCTTTCCTTTCTTGACCATTTCTGTATCAGTCTTCACAACAGTCTATATGTTTATATTCAGAGCTGCAGCAATTTGTAGATTACCTTGTTAATCGTGGCAGTGAGCCACCATTAAGGTTTTCACTCTCAACCTTGGCACATAACACACAAAGCATTTCTCTCAGCTGACGTCATACAGTGGTACCCTAGCCAAGAGAATGACATTGAACTTTCCACTTACAACGTTCAAAAAGCTTGCTTCAGACATGGTTCAGCACCACATAAGTAAAGCAAAAATTCTGGCAGTAAAAAAATAAATAAATAAATAAATAAAATAAAAACAAAGAAAACAGAATCACAGGGTGCAATGAATAATCATACAGAACAACAAGCTGTCTGAAACAGAAGCAAGTAAGAAGTGTTTTGGTGGTGGGGTTAATGTATAAGGGACATTCAAAAAGAAATGAGCCGGAGAAATATTTACAGAAACCAGTACCTGTATGTTAGAAGTATTGACCCTGGCTGTTGAGACACTTGTCCCACTGTGACACAAGGTAGCGAATGGCTGGCTCATAAAATTCCCGGGGCTGTGATATTAACCAGTTCTGCACGCACAGCTGGAAGTTGGCGTCCAAGGTGAATCATTTGCCACCACTCATGCCAGGAACGCATTCCCTTCCTGAGTAAAGTGCTGCAGATGAGCAAGACAGTGGGCCATTCAACATGCTTCCTGGTGTGGTTGAAGACCAGGGGGCACCCTTTGGGCACACACTTTGCACATGTGCATTTGTTCCTTCATGATGGTGTGAACACTACCGAGACTCAACCCGACCATGCCGGCTACGGCTTTCACTGTCAATCAGTGGTCCTGGGTAATGAGTGCTCCAGATTGTGCATCATTGGCTAATGACACCCATCCTTCCCGCAAGCGCTTGTGCTATGCCTTGACCCTTGCAAGGGACATGCAGTATTCGCCATACACTTGTGACATTCGTCGATGAATGTCCATTCCTCCTACTCCTTCCGCTGTCAGAAAATCAGCAACACCTCTTTGCTCTTCTTTTGACGCCTCTATGTCACTGTTTGCAATGTGACTGGCAGCGTTGGACAATTGATGCATGCTGCTGCTAGCTGTGTATAGTCAAGAGACGTGCACACATGCCCTCTAGTGACGGGCTGTGGACTTCCACTTTCTGGTAGGAACCAAACCTCGTTACACACGCCACTTTATTACCATCCTGTCACTGGTTTGCGCATTCCATTTCTTTTTGAATGCCCCATATAATTATTAAACATGGTGGTTACTGCAGCTACACGTCTCGTGGGAATGGCAGAATGCTTGTTGTGCCTCCCCCTTGGACCTCACTTCACTACTTGATACATAGCTGCCAGTCTTAAAGTGATTTGAGCAGATTATAGTAATTTGATGTGTGGAATTTGTCTGCAGCCTTCATGTAAGTATTAAAGATGTAATCTCCACGTAACAGCTGTAAATACAGGGTGATTCAAAAAGAATACCACAACTTTAGGAATTTAAAACTCTGCAACGACAAAAGGCAGAGCTACGCATTATCTGTCGGCGAATTAAGGGAGCTATAAAGTTTCATTTAGTTGTACATTTGTTCGCTTGAGGCGCTGTTGACTAGGCGTCAGCGTCACCTTTCTTCGAAGGTGCTACTATAACTGGACTACAGTATCTGGAGATGTTAGAAAATTGGCTGTTCCCTCAGCTCGAACAAGAAGCACAACAATTCATATTTCAGCAGGATGGAGCGCCACCACATTGGCACTTATCTGTCCGTAACTACCTGAACATCAACTACCCGAGGCGATGGATCGGCCGCCAGGCAGCCCGTGACAGAGCACTTCATCACTGGCCTCCAAGAAGCCCTGATCTTACCCCGTGCGATTTTTTCTTATGGGGGTATGTTAAGGATATGGTGTTTCGGCCACCTCTCCCAGCCACCATTGATGATTTGAAACGAGAAATAACAGCAGCTATCCAAACTGTTACGCCTGATATTCTACAGAGAGTGTGGAACGAGTTGGAGTATTGGGTTGATATTGCTCGAGTGTCTGGAGGGGGCCATATTGAACATCTCTGAACTTGTTTTTGAGTGAAAAAAGAAACCTTTTTAAATACTCTTTGTAATGATGTATAACAGAAGGTTATATTATGTTTCTTTCATTAAATACACATTTTTAAAGTTGTGGTATTCTTTTTGAATCATCCTGTATTTTTATTCATTGTGATTACAGTTTCAGGTGTTACTCATTTTTAAGCAGAAATCACAAATGGCGGACATTCAAAACTGCAATAGCAATACATAACAGCTTTGGCAGTTATAAGTGGAAACTACTATATTTAAGAAAAAAGTAACAAAAATAGTGGAGTGTTCCGATTACGGTTTAACGTGAGAGACATATTTTAGAACGTTAAAGAATTATCTGCATTGAGCAGTGTTACAGCATGAACTGTGACGTTATCTCATTTGAAAATTAATATCCAAATAACTACCCATTTCCTGTTGCAGGTGACATCTATTCCTATTTTTTTTCCTCAATTATTGAAATTAAAGCTGAAGTTAATTTTTGGGAAATATTTTAACATTTTTTAATGCCTTTTGAGAAGTTTGCAAGAAATATGACTTTTTGCATGAATATCTCTTCTGTGCAGTTGGACAGTTGAGTGGTCCACCTCCTCCAATAATGGGTGTGCCACCACCACACTTAAACCAGCAGATGATTCAGTCACAGCAACAGCAGCATATGTTGTCACAACAGCAGCAACCTCCACCAACATCACAACCACAGCAGCAACAACCACATCCACAACCTCATTTACCACCAGTTCAAGTGCAACTTCCTCCACCTGGCCTACATATTCCGACACATCAAGGTCCACTTGTCCCGCCCCAACAGCATACCACGCAGCAGCAGCAGCAGCAACAACATCTACAGGTATGATTTTGTTGTGTTGCATAAAAGAAGATAGTCATTTCATGAATAGAGAGCAGAAAGTAGTTTGAAAGTTTTGTTATTTATACAAGATAAAATTCATTTGTACTCACTTTCATTTCTTCCCTATAAAGTGGAATCCAGATTATCTTATCTAGTAAACATCACATTTACACTTAGGTGTAGTTTACACGGAGATACTATGTTGTGAAACTTAAGTTTCTAACCTTCTGGGTGGAAAAATATGTAAAATTAGGGATATACATATATAAAGGATTGGTGTGAACAGTTAACACTAGCTTTCAAGCTCTTTCTCTTTTTATAGTAGGAGCGAGCGCGCGCGCGCGCGCACACACACACACACACACACACACACACACACACACACACACACACACACATTCCGTTTTGAGATCTTCTAACTTTTTTTACAGAAAACTGTCAGTCAGCATTTCCGTAAATGTGACATGAAGTGTGGGTCACTGACAAACTGGTTGGTTTATGGACAGTTACGGTATGCACAAGTGCTTGATGGACATTGATTATAATCATTGTGAGAATAAAGTGTGATTCATTGTTGTATTTGAGACAGTTCTTTGTAATATTAACATTGAAGGATTCATTATGTCGGTGTTACCAAGAAAAATATATCCTGGAACAAATAATATAATTGATAAAGATCCCTGCCTGCAATTTGAAAATGCTTGGCTCTGAGGGATGAAGTAGTGAAGGCAGCAGAGGATCAAGTAGGTAAAAAGACGAGGGCTAGTAGAAATCCTTGGGTAACAGAAGAAATATTGAATTTAATTGATGAAAGGAGAAAATATAAAAATGCAGTAAATGAAGCAGGCAAAAAGGAATACAAACGTCTCAAAAATGAGATCGACAGGAAGTGCAAAATGGCTAAGCAGGGATGGCTAGAGGACAAATGTAAGGATGTAGAGGCTTATTTCACTAGGGGTAAGATAGATACTGCCTACAGGAAAATTAGAGAGACCGTTGGAGAAAAGAGAACCACTTGTATGAATATCAAGAGCTTAGACAGAAACCCAGTTCTAAGCAAAGAAGGGAAAGCAGAAAGGTGGAAGGAGTATATAGAGGGTCTATACAAGGGCGACGTACTTGAGGACAATATTCTGGAAATGGAAGAGGATGTAGACGAAGATGAAATGGGAGATAAGATACTGCATGAAGAGTTTGACAGAGCACTGAAAGACCCGAGTCGAAACAAGACCCCGGGAGTAGACAACATTCCATTAGAACTACTGACGGCCTTGGGAGAGCCAGTCCTGACAAAACACTACCATCTGGTGAGCAAGATGTATGAGACAGGCGAAATACCCTCAGACTTCAAGAAGAATATAATAATTCCAATCCCAAAGAAAGCAGGTGTTGACAAATGTGAAAATTACCGAACTATCAGTTTAATAAGCCACAGCTGCAAAATACTAACGCGAATTCTTTACAGACAAATGGAAAAACTAGTAGAAGCCAACCTTGGGGAAGATCAGTTTGGATTCCATAGAAATATTGGAACATGTGAGGCAATACTGACTATACGACTTATCTTAGAAGAAAGATTAAGGAAAGGCAAACCTACGTTTCTAGCATTTGTAGACTTGGAGAAAGCTTTTGACAATGTTGACTGAAATACTCTCTTTCAAATTCTAAAGACGGCAGGGGTAAAATACAGGGAGCAAAAGGCTATTTACAATTTGTACAGAAACCAGATGGCAGTTATAAGAGTCGAGGGACATGAAAGGGAAGCAGCGGTTGGGAAGGGAGTGAGACAGGGTTGTAGCCTCTCCCCGATGTTACTCAATCTGTATATAGAGCAAGCAGTAAAAAAAAAAAAAATATGTATATATATTCGGAGTAGGCATTAAAATCCATGGAGAAGAAGTAAAACTTTGAGGTTCGTCGATGATATTGTAATTCTGTCAGAGACAGCAAAGGACTTGGAAGAGCAGTTGAATGGAATGGACAGTGTCTTGAAAGGAGGATATAAGATGAACATTAACAAAAGCAAAACGAGGATAATGGAATGTAGTCGAATTAAGTTGGGTGATGCTGAGGGAATTAGATTAGGAAATGACACTTAAAGTAGTAAAGGAGTTTTGCTATTTGGGCAGCAAAATAACTGATGATGGTCAAAGTAGAGAGGATATAAAATGTAGACTGGCAATGGGAAGGAAATCATTTCTGAAGAAGAGAAATTTGTTGACATCGAGTATAGATTTAAGGGTCAGGAAGTCGTTTCTGAAAGTATTTGTATGGAGTGTAGCCATGTATGGAAGTGAAACACGGACAATAAATAGTTTGGACAAGGAGAGAATAGAAGCTTTCGAAATGTGGTGCTACAGAAGAATGCTGAAGATTAGATGGGTAGATCACATAACTAATGATGAGGTATTGAATAGAATTGGGGAGAAGAGGAGTTTGTGGCACAACTTGACAAGAAGAAGGGACCGGTTGGTAGGACATGTTGTGAGGCACGAAGGGATCACAAATTTAGCATTGGAGGGCAGTGTGGAGGGTAAAAATCATAAAAATCATAGAGGGAGACCAAGAAATGAATATACTAAGCAGATTCAGAAGGACGTAGGTTGCAGTAGGTACTGGGAGATGAAGAAGCTTGCACAGGATAGAGTAGCATGGAGAGCTGCATCAAACCAGTCTCAGGACTGAAGACCACAACAACAACAACAACGACGTATGTGCTCAGACGTCAGCAGGAAGTGATCCTGAAGATACTGATGAAATAGGAAGCTTCAGTAAAAGCACAGGTGTCCAAATACAGCAGTTACCAAAAGTATACAATGTGAAGATAATAGCAAAAATACAAAATTCAGAATTTAATATGTTTGAAGTGAAGAGCTTTGTTAGCTGAAAGCTGGAGGAAAGAAACTTCCAAAGTAAATAGCATCACAAATACCTGAAAAAAGATGGCCAGTGATGGAGTTTGGAATGCATTATCGATACTGTTGAGATAACTGAATTTTCACTTGCCAAAATAAGTGGAATACAATCTGCAGTTTCAATTCCAGTCCTAATGCTTCTTGCATTCAGTATGTTAATTCCATAATGCACTTAAACTCTGTTCTTCGATTTACAAAGCAGTTTCTGAGTCTTCCACAGTTGTTCTTTCAACAAGGTCATGGAACACCAGAGCTGATGTCTTCTCTTCAACCATTCATGAATCCAAATATCTTCATTCCTTCTCTTTTCCTCTGATTTAAACAAACATGAACTCTCTGCCACTACTAATCTAGCCATCCAATTTTCATTTCTAATAATGAAAATAATGCTTCAGAACTTATAAAATGTGGAAACTGTAGTGTACTGATATTTCTGTGTTGACAGCCATTTATGGAACTACTTGTGCAACACTGCTTTCAAGAAATGAGTATCATAACATAGTGTCTCCATGTAATTAATAGAGGTTTTGGTAATTAATAGAGTGCCGTAATTTACGTATACTGTTGTTACTATATGGTGAATTTTATGGCTGAAGCATTTGCAACCAAAGAGACTGGGGAGATAAAGGAGCACACTTACACCACTTTCTCATTATCATACATTTTGTTTTTAACTTTCTACATAACTAAAAGCTAATTTAGATAGTATTTGTTGAAAGGAGTATCGGAAAACTTAATGTATGCTGTTGTTCTCCCCATATTTTAAAAACCATCTTTTTTTATCTTTATGAAACTGAAGAGTTAAACCTAAGAAATTGTGACTCTAGGTCTCAGTAAGAGAGAGCTACACGAATCACAATACACGAGGGGTGACTGCTGTACTTGAAGCTGTGACATGATATGTTACTTAAGTTCTCCAAATTACTGCTATATGATTTAAAAGATATCATATCTTCTATTAAAA
This sequence comes from Schistocerca serialis cubense, assembly GCF_023864345.2. Classification (NCBI taxonomy): domain Eukaryota; kingdom Metazoa; phylum Arthropoda; class Insecta; order Orthoptera; family Acrididae; genus Schistocerca; species Schistocerca serialis. The sequence continues at coordinate 289,788,167 of NC_064644.1, read as the reverse complement.
CAACTGTAGCATTTTATGTATCTTCCTGCTGTGCTAATTATCTTTTTCTACAATTGTGGTATTGGGTATTTGTGATTTCACAAGGAAAGTATTTGGGCTCGAACAAACACATTTACTCCACAACCTCCACTCTCCCTTAAAGGTCCCTTATTGCATGGGTGATATCAGCAAACCTCTGCAGTCGTCCATTAGAGGCTGCTGAATATGCCCTGTCGAATTCGACCTTCGCCTGCTGCCACACCAGTTGAGACCAGTAGAGGGTGCTCTGTGTAATTAAAGTTGCGATTTGTAAAGTTATATATGTGGTGAAGTATCAGATGGGTCAGCAACTGGTAATCAACCCTGCTAATGTACTGCAGTTGGCTGAAGTTACGATGAACTCTTCATTGTGAAGATGGTATTGATGTGGAAGATGAATTATTCACATGTTTTCTGGTATCTGTTATAGTGCAAAATTATTACCACTCATTAGAAACTGTTGTACACTAACTCACAATTATGATGCTATTGACAATGATGACAAACATTTCACTGCAAGCAGTAATGATATGGCAAGTTCAAGAAGGAGCTGTGGAAGCAGTGACAATGAATTCCATCCTTATCCTGACAAGAAATTTAAACTCGTAAACATTATCTTGATGTTTAATGACAACACACTAGACAATGTATAAGATGATTACCATGTCAGAGTTCCAACATATATGACAAGCTCGTGTAAAGATACCCTAAACCGAAGGTTAAAAGCAATATTAAAAGAGTACTAGACTAAGAGACAAAATAAAGAGACGTGAATACAGTTTTCAAGGGAAATATTACGCTGCAGTTCAGTATCGTCAAGCAGCATGTAATGGCAAAAAGGTAAGGATAATGAAGAAAATGGTGATTCAAAAAACTCATACATTTGTTGCTGAAGCCAATGCACACATCATGACATAAAACATCCAAATGGGTTCTTTATGGAACTGTGACCAGGGTCAGTTCAACTGTGAGCTGTATTCCGAAAGAAGGCTATCCATGAAAAGAGAGAGAGACTATTTCAGTGTTGCAGTCAGTTAACAGTGCAACACAAAGCTACATTATCAATGTTGCTATATCAGTGGCTGGACAATCAGCAGACGAACTCTGTATATGCTTCCTAGAACAAAATGGAAAGCTTGGACCCTGTATGTCAAGGGAAATAGGTGAACGATGCATTCCAAATGACTTTATAGATGTGTATGTGGGAAGATGATGAAAGGACATCTTAAGATGTTTGCATTTATTGTTAAGATATCTGCATTGCATGTGGTTTCTATAGTGACATCTGTTATTATATCTAGTGAGTGTTTGCAGAGTCTTGGAGAAATAAATCACTCATCAGCACATTTAGAGGTACATAATGGTCCTATAATCAAAATTTCACATAGATATGTTCATGCAAAAGCAAATACTTTCCTTGTTAGTGAATTCTTAATATATGTAGCACTGACACTATCATAGCATTGTGTTAGTGAAACTTTCAAAAATGGAAAAAAAGTATATTAATTTTATGCTAATGTTTTGGTAGTGATGGTAAGCTTTAACAGCAACACAGCCCTGTAAGTTGCTTTCATCAAGGCCCTGTTCAACACGTGGAATTTGTGAATTTTTAAATATTTGCCATTTCAGATATTGTAAGCAGGAGAAAGATGCTAAAAGCAGTTAGTGCTTTTGTTTTTATTAAATAATAATAATAATAATAATAATAATAATAATAATAATAATAATAATAATATTCTGGCAGTGAAGGTGCTTATGATCCAGAAATTTAGGCGTCTGATTTGTTTTGATTTGTATGTGCCATGCTACTTCATAATTAATGCATGCTCTGATTCAAGTTCAAGAAACAGTATCTTTGCTTATTATTTTTTTGTGAATTTTCACATGTTTTCATATCTCACAATTTTCATCAGTAAAAATACTTATAATGTTTGAATACAAAGTTTTGTAATTTAGCGCAGCTGATATGAGGCTGGTGGGGGTGAGGAGATCAAGATGGCATGGTTATGAAATAGCTGCTGAAGTCTGACATGTCAAGCTCAGTAGCGTACTCTGCCATTAGGCATTTAACTACACTCTAGGCCACAGTTAAGAGATGGTCATTTGTTGGAACTGGTGTATAATATGTGATGGGACTGGTATAGGCTGTACTGAGTGGTTCCTTAGGACTGGTCTTATACATTCATTTTCCACTAGGGTGTGTCTTATGTATCACTGTATGGTAGGAGGATGTATTTCAGAGATCCATGTTTCATCATTCATAAGTAATAATTTTAGTTCAAAATACATCTTTGTGGTCATATAATTTCGTAAGATTTGCATATGTGTTTTGTGTTATATAATTGTCGTCCCTATTTTGGTGTCTCACAGGAGACATATGCTAATGTCTCAGGTTTTCCTGTTGGATTGTGCCGATAGAGGTGTCATAGTACAGTTTTAACATAATACATTGTCACAGACATCACCACCAACCTCAGCCTGCTTATTGCCTGGGCCATAATGCACCATCCTGAATTCACAACCAGTGCAGAACTTCTGATATGAACATACCAGATGAGCATTGGACATCACAAACTAAATTTCAGCCATATTTGTTTGTACTTAATTAAGATCAAACTTTGACAGTATTTTTTATCACTGTCTTTATCCTACTTTACATCTAGAATTTTGCCCCACCAGTTACTTTATGATTGACAGAAGAGGTTGGGTACAGTTACTACTCACCATGTTTTCTGTTCTGTTCATGGATGCTGTATTGGAAGGCTGATTGTCTATATTCTTCGGTGTGCTGTCTAATGTTTCCAGTTTTGTTGCTCTGGTTCATAAATGATACGTGTTTTGAGGAAGTATACACTCCTTAGAATTTTTAGAGAAACTCTTTTCTATATGTAGTTTGATATGTGACAAGTATTAAAATGTGGCTCATATGAGTGTTTTTGTAAGCTACTACTTGTGTATATAATCCAAACTTCCTAAGAATCCTTAAAAGGCTATACCTGTCCCCCCCCCCCCTTTTCCTGCCAGAATGTGGTTGTTACTTTTCTGAATTGTTGTCATTTGGAGTTAGTATGCAGATCACTTATTCTTTAAAAAAAGTGTGGGGACTTCTTTCTACCTACATATCTTAGTTGCCAAGTGTTGCTCCAAGTGCTAATTGTTTGCAAATATGATTAAATTCCTCTTTGCAAAATTGGTTAAATTCCTCAACTGTGTTGTGACCATACCTCAGTAAACGACAGTATTGGTTGTACACAACATTCTATCTGGCAATTGTTTTATATATAAGTGTGTATATGTGATAAACAGCAACAGTCCAAAACTCCACATCCTTGAGGTTTATCTGATGCTACATTTGTGTCCAGTGATTTCTTATGATCTATATCCTTCTTCCATTTATTTGCCTGATTAGATATACAGTATGTCCTGTGAATGAACAGGCCTTCATAAAATTGAAAAGCCCACCATACATATTATTTGCCAGATGTATAGACTTATGAATAAGAGAAATAAAAAAAATTCATCTGCCCAGACTATCTTGTGTTTATGTAGACGTTTTAGTTTAGTTCCAGCTGTGCAGTTGATTATTTCTTTTAAGTTTTTCATCTTTGCATTTATGAGGTGGTTAATCTGAGAAAATTATAGTTGGTTAAGTGTATCATTTGCATGATTTTTGTCAAAATTATATGGGACAAGACAGTCTATAGGATGTATATACATTGTGTGTGTGTGAGAGAGAGAGAGAGAGAGAGAGAGAGAGAGGGGGGGGGGAGAGAGAGAGAGAGAGAGATTGTCTGGTGACTATTTCCAGATTGTTAAATTTAATGGAAATGAACATATGAGCTTTTGCCATCACTAAATGTTGCAAGCGAAGCAAAAATTTAACAATGAATTAAAACTTTCTCTATCACACATGCTACCAGTATTTAATATAATGTTCATTTATTGACCAGGAGTAATTTTTCAGAAGAAATAATATTAGTTAATTTTTAAAATTTGCTGTGCTACCTGTCAGACATTTTCTGTTACCACAAATGATTTTTGTGGCTGCATATCTGAGCCACCGATGTGTAGTAATGAATAATAATAATAATAATAATAATAATAATAATCATGTTTTCTTCTAGTGTTGTAACTGTGGATATTATTATTCTTGTCAAATTGTGATACACTTTCTTTATGACAGATTGAAGTATCATTAATTATGTTGTGAACATTCAGTTAGCATGCTTAAAGCCTTGGAAGAGGTCCCTGCAAGATGACTGACTGAACAACACTCATGATTCTTACTGCTTAATGTCATGCAGCCACTACTTTCTGCCTAAGTGATGAGTTACACCAAAAAATTATGCTATCTGTGAAGTAAGTGTTTGAGAAGCCCCTTAACATATTCCTACTAGTTCAAGTGGCCAGTCAGTTTTCTGAGAGCCTTTGGAAAAAGATATACATTATTGGCAATTTCTATTGTTTACACTCTTCAAACTGAATTATTTATAACTCTTGTGTTAAACTCTGAGGATGTATATTAAATGGAAGGTCATTCGAAAATCCATTTGGACTTCATTCATAACTTCTATCTAATGACTAAGATTTTCCCCTTCTAGAATTATATGGATCAGTAAACAAAATTGTTTCCATTCTTTTTGCTAAATATGATTCAAATCACTTGTTTATAACATAAATTCTGTAAAACTTTAGCTTGTTAGAGTTCTCAGTGAAAGTCTTGTAAAGTAAAATTCGAAATCTTGCAGTCACTCCTTTTTGTAACAAACAACAAAATAGATGAGTTCAGTCTGCTGACTGGTTTGATATAATTTCTGGTTTGATATAATTTATCAAAGCTTTATGGAGCTGTTTCATAGTCTCAGATATCAAAAATCAAAAACATATTGCACAATGCTCCTCTCTCTTTGGCTCTACATGTAATTTTGCAAATCACATTATGGTGTGTGGAGGAGGTTTCTTTGTATATCACTGTAACTTTCCCCCTTTCTTGCTCCAGTTGCAAATGGTGAGTGAGAGGAAGTAGTTTTAATAGATTTCCATGTGTGCTCAGTTCTCATTTAGTGAGATTATACATAGGAAGTCGACTCTTCTATATACATACGCACTCCACTTTTAATAGTATACCATATTGTGACACACAACACCGCTCTTGTGGTGACTGCCACTGGAGTTGGTTGAGCATCTCAATGATTCCTTTGCACTAAACAACATATAGCAGAGATGCTGAGTCACAGAAAGGCACAAAGTCTGGGAGCTGGAGCCAGACTGAAGCAGCAGTGTATTATGGTAGAGAGAACCAAATGGGGATAAGGAGGAGGCTGGGGCAAGGAGGGGGAGGGATAGCAAAGTAGGGTGGTCAACGGTAAAGTGCTGCAGGAAGTGTGCAGGGATGAGGTGGAGAGTACCGCAGTTATGTGCAGCCTGGTGGGTGGGGGAGGGTGGTGGTGGGGGGTGGGGGGGGGGGTAGTGGAAAAGGAGATAAGTAAAATGTCTGTGTGTGTTGGTGGAATAGAGGGCTGTGTAGTGGTGGAATGGGAATAGGGAAGGGGCTAGACGGGTAAGGACAATGACTAATGGAGGTTGAGGCCAGGAGGGTTACGGGAACGTGGGATATATTGCAGGGAGAGTTCTCACCCGTGCAATTCAGAAGTGTTGGGTTGGTAGGAAGGATACAGCTGTTACAGGCTATGAAACAGTCACCAAAATGAAGGACATCGTGTTTGGCATTGTGCTCAGCAACAGGATGGTGCACTTGTTTCTTGGCCACAGTTTGCCAGTGGCCATTCATGTGGACAGACAGCTTGTTGGTTGTCATGCTGACATAGAGTGTAGCATTGTAGTTGCTGCTTACCTTGTAGATCACATGACTAGTTTCACAGGTAGCCCTGCCTTTGAAGGGGGACTGGTGATGTTTGTGATTGGACTGGAGTAGGTGATGTGGTGGGAGGGTGTATGGGACCAAGTCTTGCATCTAGGTCTATTACAGGGATACGAGCCATGAGGTAATGGGTTGGGAGCAGGGGTTGTGTAGGGATGGGCCAGAATATTGCATAAATTCAGTGGGCGGCGGAATACCACTGTGGGAGGGGTGGGAAGGATAATGGGTAGGACATTTCTCAGTTCAGGGCAAATGAGAGGTATTCAAAATCCTGGCGGAGAATGTAATTCAGTTGCTTCAGTCCCGGGTGGTACTAAGTCAATGTAACCGGACGGTGGGACTCTGGGAGATGTTGGATGACTGGAGATATGACACAGGCAATATTTTTTGTACAAGGTTGTGAGGGCAATTAGTATCTGTAAAGGCCTCAGTGAGACCCTCCATATGTTCTGAAAGGGACTGCTCATCTCTGCAGATGTGATGGCCACAGGTGGCTAGACTGTATGGAAGAGACTTCTTGGTATGGAACGCATGGCTCCTATCAAAGTGGACGTATTGTTGGCGGTTGGTATCTTTCCTATGGACAGAGGTACTGATGTAGCCATCTTTGAGATGGAGGTCAACATCAAGGAAGGTGGTTTGATGTGTTGAGTAGGACCAGGTGAAGCGAATGGGGGAGAAGGTGTTGAGGTTCTGCAGGAATGTGGATAGGGTGTCCTCATCCTCAATCCAGATCGTGAAGATGTCATTAGTGAATCTGAAACAGGTGAGGGGTTTAGGATTCTGGGTGTCTAGGAAGGATTCCTGTAGATAGTGCATGAATAGATTGGCTTAAGACAGTGCCATGCGGGTGCCCACAGCCGTACCCCGGCTTTGTTTGTAGATTATTATTATTATTATTATTATTATTGTATGCATCAATTATAGTAATACACATTTAGCAAAACAAAGAAATATATATAAAAATGAACATGTGAAATTATATAGAGTACACAAGTTTTAAAACGGCTCAGTTTACACTCGGATGTTGATGGACTCGATCCAGTGGAGTGCCTCGTGGGATGCTTGATGGAGCTTCTCAATGCCACCAGGGAAGCGTCTGATTGGACATTCATTCACAATGTGGCTCATTGTTTGGGTGTCACCACAGTCACACACACTGTCACTTGAAAAGCCCCACTTGTGCATGTTGTATTTGCACCTTCGCTCTTCAGTCCGTTATCTGTTTAACTGCATCCACACCTCCCTTGTTTGGCGGAAGCCTGGAATTGGAACTGTTGGATTGCGTACAAGTTCATGGTTTTGGGTTCTTGTAGCTTGCCACTCACGTTTCAACTCTGTGTCCTGGATGAATCCTGTGGATAACATTTGGACTCCCATTTCATATGCTGGTGTTCTAGACTTGAGGTGTTTCCTGGGCAGTGATAGCAAATCATCATGAAGAGGGATCGAGTTGTTTTCAGAAACTTGCTGACAGTGGTTGTAAAGAACATCCTTTCGTCAGAGGTCTGGTGGACAGATGTTTGAAAGCACTAGTAGCCAGCAAGTAGGTGTAGACCGGACTGTACCACTAATTACTCTCATAACTTGGTTCAGTTGTGCGTCTACTTTCACTATGTGGGCACTTCGGAACCAAACTGGTGCACATTATTCTGCTGCAGAGTATATCAGTGTAAAGGATGCTCCTCGGAGGACTGATGTGGTTGCTCCCCATGTACTGCCTGCCAGCTTTCTCACAAGGTTCACTCGTGTTTGTATCTTCTTGACCAAGTTGGAAAGGTGTTTTTCGTATGTTAAAGTTCCGTCCAAAGTGACTCCCAGGTATTTTGGGTTTTCGTTGTATCTGACTGTGCCAAGAGGGCCGAACTGTGGACTGATCTTTGCTGATGAAAGGTGATTAGAGAGATGGAACAAGCTTACCTTGGTTTTAGAAATATTTGGTCTCAGTCGCCATGTCTCAAAATACTCATAAAGTTTAGTAAGGCTGTTTGTTAGGTGTCTTCACATTCAGAAAGGTCTTCACTCTGATATGAAATTGCCAGGTCATCTGCATATTGAAATTTTCAGCAGGTCAGCTGTGTAGAGGTTGAATAGCACTGGAGCAAGAACAGAGCCCTGAGGTAATCCGTCATTGAGTACATGCCATCTGCTTTTCTCTTCTCCTTGATGTACTTTAAACCGCCTATTGCTTAACATGTTACTTAAGAGGTTGCCTAGAGTTTTGCAAGGAACTGTAGATAATCCCTTCAAAGGAGAAGTAATTGTGGATGAGGATATAGTTAGTCATGGCGACTAGGAAGGAGGTGGTTGGTTTGGAATCTTTCGGGCATTGGAAAGGTAGTGTTTGATAGCGGTAAGGCCATGGATTAGGAATGTTGGTGTAAAGAGAGGTGGCATCAATAGTGATGAGCAAGGCACCATATGGTAAAGGAACAGGAACTGTGGAGAGTCAGTGGAGTAAATGATTGGTATCTTCTGTACAGGAGGGTAGGGTGTTGGTAATAGGCTGAAGGTGTTGGTGTATGAGAGTAGAAATTATCTCAGTGGGGGCACAGTAACTGTCCACATTGGGGCAACCTGGGTGGTTGGGTTTCTGGACTTTAGGAGGCATGTAAAAGGTTGGAGTGCGGGAAGTCCATCTCTCTCCTCACCACTACTACTCCCCATACTCCTGTCTTCTGTATGCTCCCCAAAGTCCATAAACCCAACCACCCAGGACACCCCGTTTTGGCTGGGTACTCTGTCCCCACAGACAGAATCTCTGTTCTTCCTTTTCGCTACCTCTCCTCTCCCCCACACTCCGTCTAACCTCACGACTGCACCTAACTACCCTACGCTCCACTTTGTCCCTGCACGCTCCCAGCCACACTTTACTGTCCCTGACCCCCAGTCTGCTATCCCTCCTCCTCCCCGCACTAGCCTCCTTCTTAACCCCACCCAGTTGTTTCTCCCATAATGTGCTGCTACTCGCAGTTTGGCTGCACCTGCCAGAGACTGTGCCTCTCTGTGGCTCAGCATCTTCGCTATATATGCTGAGTAGCAACTATCCTTTTCATTATATTGTTACATTCCATCCTGGAATAAACCTCTTTATAAGACACAGGTTCTTTGGGTGTTCACTGTTTCCTCCAAGGACAGTAGAAGCAGAATTATCTCACACTTTTTTCATTGTTTTGTTATCCATGATGTCATAATTAATTCAATGTTTTATCACCACTAACTTATTTTACTATTAAGTAAGTGTAAAGCATGTTGTTACTATTGCATACCTGAATTTATCATTGAGGGGAACTGGTATTTTTTCCTTTATGACTGCAAGTGAGGTTGTGATTGTTATCTAGTTAGTGGAATACTGAATTTTGGGGTTCACCCGTGTATAATTAGTGATTAATTACATCTGAAATGGCGTGTTCAGAGAAACAAGTTCTCACTCTTAGGATAAGAGTACAAGAATCTTCATATATTAAAAATTTGCAAACTGTAGACACTAAACCATTGAATGGACAGTGTTTAGTCAGAACGCTAGAACTGCGGGAAATATGATACCAGTTGAACAGCATGTCATTGACAAATTTGGATTGAAATTTTACCTCAAAATTCTAACACTTTTGCTCCACCCGAAACAGGCCATGAAGGCCCAACAGTACTGACCGGTCACCATGTTGTCCTCAGCCCACAGGTGTCACTGGATGCGAAGATGGAGGGTCATGTGGTCAGCACACCGCTCTCCCAGCTGTATATCAGTTTATGAGACAGGAGCTGCTACTTCTCAGTCAAGTAGCTTCTCAGTTTGCCTCACAAGGGCTGAGTGCACCCTGCTTGCCAACAGTGTTTGGCAGACCAGGTGGTCACCCAGCCAATTGCTAGCCCAGCCTGACAGTGCTTAACTTTGATGATTCACTGGAACTGATGTTACCACTGCGGCAAGGCCATTGGCTCTATCACTTTTAGATTACTGTTGTGGTTGATAACGTTGCATGCCTGCCCAGAAATGTGACCTAGTGTGTGAGTTCCTAACTTTTCTTCATTTATTTCACTTGTTTTGTTTCTAAACACTGGAATAAATTATGAAATCTCACTTTGAGGAGGTAATCGGCACTTTAATTGCATATTTATAAATCCTTTGCTCTACAACGTCCATGCTATACATTTGAGTTTTATAAAAGGTAGCAGTTTATGTTTCCATCTTTCCTTCTTCACTCACTAGTACATAGATTTAGTGTGCTGAGCATAATGGCATTGTTACTCTTCTTTCCGTGGTACTCTTTCAAGATGATTTTGGCTTATCAGTCTTTTTTCAGGATGTTGTAGGAATGTAAGGCAGAATTGTTCTTCACGCACTTGGGCGTCTTGGTAAATATTGTTCATTGTTTCCACTAAGGATATTTTCTTCTGTTGAAGTTTCTTGGCAAACTGAAAGGATGTGGAAAAGTTGTGTGTTGTCTTGTTCATTTTTTGGTTTAGAAATGGCTCCATGGGGCGAACTATGACACAATTTCCAATGGCTGATTATTTTGTCTGTCTTCCTCCTCGATAAAGCATGGAAAGACTTTGGAAATGTTCTTGGCTACCGTATTTTCAGCTATCTAAAACTTGAATCTATATTTATTGGACTTGTTTGGGCTAAACTGGGTAAAGCAGCACTTTGCTTTTGGAAGTTACTGCTCATAAATTATAATATTTTCATCATGGCAGTAACAGCGGAGGCAGTTTGTCCCCTACTTCATAAATAAGAATACTCTTACCAGCAGGGGTGCAATGAGCTGAGGATAACTTCTCAGTGAACTGATGGTATCTGACATGTTCACAGAATCTCTTTCTAGTCATTTTTACCTTTGATAAAATTAGTGCCCCAAGAACGTGGCCAAAGTTCATCCAGGGAAACGCCTTTAGAGCAAAAGGATCTCAGGCACACATGATACCTGTCATTGCCTCTCAGTTCCTCCAGTGATACAGTCCAGTTGGTATTTTTTGTTTCGTTCTGAGTATTTGAATTTCTTTTTTTGTGATACACAGCATCAATTTAGAAATGTGAAGGCAATGGTAATGCAGTCATCCACTGGGTGGCAGTCACATGCAGTCGACCCCCTTCTCTCTTTCAGGATGTTGAAAACAGCCCTTATCCTGAATGATGACATAGCACTCCTCCATTCCATTCAGTCTCTAACTGCCATCTTCACTGGTGTGACAGATGACTGCTGAGACTGTGGTGAAAAGGATGAGATGGGAAGACATCTACTGATGGTAACTCCTCTGGGCCTCACTATGTTTGTCAGCTGTCTGTGGCATAAACACACCACTGAACTCAGTAATTAAGTTTCTGACTCGATATCTGAGTTCTCCAGAATACACAAAATCTTTTAATTAGTATGACAACACTGATTCAATATAATAAACGGAAAATGCTTGTTATGGCACAATAATAATAATAATAATAATAATAATAATAATAATAATAATAATAATAAAAGTAGTAATAAATCCCGTGGTGGCCCGGGAAAAGAATAGGCCTCCGGTATGTTCTGCCAGTCGTAAAAGGCGACGAAAAGAACAAACCACTAATAGGGCTAACCCCCCTTTTAGTGTGATTACTTGGTTCAGGACAGAACTAAAGAAGCCTCGGACAAGCGCCGTCATGGTCGGGGACGACGCTTGAACCCTATGCCCGCCCACAATGGTAACGACACTGCTAGCCAACTGGATGATTTAAATCCAAATAGAGGTGTTTTGCAGGATATGCTTCCTGCAACCACCCTAGAAGGAAAACAAAGACAGAGGATGAGATGGTCAGATGAAGTTAATCGACACCTCATGTTCTGTTATTACCAAGCAACAAACCTAGGAACCAACACAACTGGATACAGATCACAAGTATACACAACATTTATTACCAGATACCCAGAATTAAAATTTTTAACAGAACAACGACTAGCTGATCAGATCCGTGTAATAATAAAAAATAACAGGATACCCAAGTCAGAATTAGAAAACATCAAACAACAAGTACAGCAAATACTGGAACAAAATAATGTGCAATCAGAAGAAGAAGAAAATACAGTAATGGACTCAAACATCCCAGAGCAAACAAACAAAGACCAACACGCATCAATTAAACAATCAGAGGAAAACGAAATCTTAAGACAGCCACCAGAACAAGCACAAATAGAACACGAAGAGACACACGTGTTAGATATAGAAGAGAAATTTCAGCTGACATATATAGAATACAAAGACACAAATACAGACATCAGACCATTTTTGCATAGACCGCCAAATAACCCACAAGTCGAAACAACAATAAAATCTATCAACACAATCACACACAACAAAATAAATGAAAATACAACTATGGAAGAGTTACAACTACTGGTTTATATAGGAGCACTCACTACACTAAATATACACACTAGGCAGAGATCAGAACAAACCAACACACAGAAGAAACCCACAAAACCAGCATGGCAACACAGGCTACAGATCAGAATAGAAAAACTGAGAAAAGACATCGGACAGCTAACACAATTTATAAGAAATGAAATATCAGACAAAAAACGAAAAAGGTTAGGTAAAATCTCACAACAAGAAGCAATAGAGCAATTAGATGAAAAGAAGCAGAAATTACAAGCATTGGCCAAACGACTTAGAAGATACAAAAAAAGTGAAAATAGAAGGAAACAAAACCAAACATTCAACACAAACCAAAAGAGATTTTACCAAACAATAGATAACACACACATTAAAATAGACAATCCACCAAACATAACAGACATGGAACACTTCTGGAGCAACATATGGTCAAACCCGGTACAACATAACAGGCATGCACGGTGGATACAAGCAGAAACAGACACATACAAGATGATACCACAAATGCCTGAAGTGATAATTTTGCAACATGAAGTCACCCGAGCAATTAATTCTACACACAATTGGAAAGCCCCTGAAAATGATAAAATAGCAAATTACTGGCTAAAGAAGTTCACCTCAACACATTCACATCTAACTAAATTATTTAACAGTTACATTGCAGACCCATACACATTCCCTGATACACTTGCACATGGAATAACCTATCTGAAACCTAAAGATCAAGCAGACACAGCAAACCCAGCTAAATATCGCCCCATAACATGCCTACCAACAATCTACAAAATATTAACTTCAGTCATTACACAGAAATTAATGACACATACAACACAGAACAAAATTATAAATGAAGAACAAAAAGGCTGTTGCAAAGGAGCACGAGGATGTAAAGAGCAACTGATAATAGATACAGAGGTGACATATCAAGCTAAAACGAAACAAAGATCGCTACACTACGCATACATTGATTACCAAAAAGCCTTTGATAGTGTACCCCACTCATGGTTACTACAGATATTGGAAATATACAAAGTAGATCCTAAATTGATACAGTTTCTAAACATAGTAATGAAAAACTGGAAAACCACACTTAATATTCAAACAAATTCAGATAACATCACATCACAGCCAATACAGATTAAGCGTGGAATATACCAAGGAGACTCATTAAGTCCTTTCTGGTTCTGTCTAGCTCTGAACCCACTATCCAACATGCTAAATAATACAAATTATGGATACAATATTACTGGAACATACCCACACAAAATCACACATTTGCTATACATGGATGATCTAAAACTACTGGCAGCAACCAATCAACAACTCAACCAATTACTAAAGATAACAGAAGTATTCAGCAATGATATAAATATGGCTTTTGGAACAGACAAATGTAAGAAAAATAGCATAGTCAAGGGAAAACACACTAAACAAGAAGATTACATATTGAATAACCACAGTGACTCCATAGAAGCGATGGAAAAAACAGATGCCTATAAATATCTAGGATACAGACAAAAAATAGGAATAGATAATACAAATATTAAAGAAGAACTAAAAGAAAAATATAGACAAAGGCTAACAAAAATACTGAAAACAGAATTGACAGCAAGAAACAAGACAAAAGCTATAAATACTTATGCTATACCTATATTGACCTACTCATTTGGAGTAGTGAAATGGAGTAACACAGACCTAGAAGCACTCAATACACTTACACGTTCACAATGCCACAAATATAGAATACATCACATACATTCAGCAACAGAAAGATTCACATTAAGCAGAAAGGATGGAGGAAGGGGATTCATCGACATAAAAAACCTACATTATGGACAGGTAGACAATTTAAGAAAATTCTTTCTAGAACGAGCAGAAACTAGCAAAATACACAAAGCAATCACTCATATAAATACATCGGCTACACCACTGCAATTTCATAACCACCGTTACAACCCTTTAGATCACGTAACATCAACAGATACGAAGAAAGTAAATTGGAAAAAGAAAACACTACATGGCAAGCACCCGTATCATCTAACACAGCCACACATCGATCAAGACGCATCCAACACATGGCTAAGAAAAGGCAATATATACAGTGAGACGGAAGGATTCATGATTGCAATACAGGATCAAACAATAAACACCAGATATTACAGCAAGCATATTATTAAAGATCCCAATACCACAACAGATAAATGCAGACTTTGCAAACAACAAATAGAAACAGTAGATCACATCACAAGTGGATGTACAATACTAGCAAATACAGAATACCCCAGAAGACATGACAATGTAGCAAAAATAATACATCAACAGCTTGCCTTACAACATAAACTTATAAAGCAACACGTTCCCACTTACAAGTATGCTCCACAAAATGTACTGGAGAATGATGAATACAAATTATACTGGAACAGAACCATTACAACAGATAAAACACCACCACATAACAAACCTGACATCATACTTACCAATAAAAAGAAGAAATTAACACAACTAATCGAAATATCCATACCCAATACAACAAATATACAAAAGAAAACAGGAGAAAAAATTGAAAAATACATCCAACTGGCTGAGGAAGTCAAGGACATGTGGCATCAGAATAAAGTTGACATTATACCAATTATACTATCAACTACAGGAGTCATACCACACAATATCCACCAGTACATAAATACAATACAGCTACATCCAAACTTATATATACAATTACAGAAATCCGTAATTATTGATACATGTTCTATTACCCGAAAGTTCCTAAATGCCATATAACATATACCGTACAGTTAAAAGGAAGTGACGCTTGATCAAGGTCCGCATCACGTCCCATTTTTAACCAGACTTAACGTCTGAGAAAGTAAAGAAGTAATAATATTAATAATATTGTAATATCTAACTGATAAGATGAGTAAATCATGAAATATAACTGAAAAGTTAAGCTCAGTGTCCAGCGTGGAAGCCATTCTGACAATATGTGTGTGATCATTCAAGGTAGCAATTGTTGCCCAAACCAAAATACAATGCAAGTGCCTTTGTAATGATGAAAACAGCAATATTCGAAAAAGGAGTGACATCAGGGGTCAATTGACCCATATGTCTGTCCTTGATATATTTCATGAAATTTCCATGGAACATGGAAATACAGCAAAATGAAGTATACTATTGCCAAAAGTAGAAGAATGAGGAAAGGCCATGAAGTTTGGTGGAAAAATGTTAAAAACTGAATTCATTTTTGTTTAATTTGTCAGGATGCTTTTGGAATATTATCTTTGCTGGACCATATTTACTTGAGTATAAGACAACCCGTAATATAGGACAACTCCCATTTGTTAAAGAGGTTCCTTGAGAAAAATATATTTCTAACATATTCTAACTAATCAAAATTACACACATTTATTGATGTAAGGTATCACCTAAACAGTTAACATTACACCTATTCTAAACTTATGTCATGTATTGATTGCCTGCTTTTTGGTAATACAGTGAGAAATAAAATAAACAAAAAGAATTAGTATACATTTTTATCTTCATGGTCCTTTTTGTTTACTTATCCTGTCATCTCTGGTCTCACTATTTTTTATCATTATCGTCATCATCCTAACAGGATAGCGGTGAAACTTGTCTTTGTTGTCACAAATATTTGGCTGTTTCTTCTGTATATGTTGCTATTTCTGGGGTTGTGGCTCTGGTGAGACCTAAGAACACTGACACCCCCCACCCCACCCGCCCTCCTCCGATTCTATGCTGACGTGAGACATTGTCTGTCCACCCCTCTCTCAATGGCTGTGAGAACCAACAACTGATATACCCCTATTGTTCCTTACCTCATCAAGAGCATCAACAGGTCGTAGCATGGCATATGTAAGTACGCCACTGGCCCAAATCTACACTTTTAGCATCTCCTGCATAAATGTATGCTATTGTTGGGTATTTATCCATTTCATTTCTGAGTGCAAATGGATTCAGGCAAACTGCAGTTAGATGTTCATTAAAAAGCCAAGATACGCAACATGTAATTTGTGCCCACTCACTACTCCCCTCCCTGCACGCACATCCTAATTCACAGCCAAGCTAGTCGCTGTGCCCCTTCAATGATCTCTTGTGCTGCACGTGAGCAACTTGGATGACGATATCTTCTAAGGTGTGGGTCATATACAGCAACAGCAACTAATCTATAAATGAAAGATCGCAATCACGCTTCAGTCCAGTTTTCGAACTTTCATCCTGGGATGTAATTACGTCTGATGATAATATCTCAGTGGGTCTTTCCACTGAAATTGTTTCTTGCAATAATTGCAGTCAGTTTTAATGTGTTTTTTTTTCATTTTTTAGGTATTTTATTCTGGATTACTTTTCTTTCTCATTTCATCTGAATGTCATCATTTTGTTCTAATGCTGATTAAAAGCTGGTAACATTTTTCCCTGGTACTCTAATACATGAACAGTAACTGAATTTATTATTTCCAACCCGTTTAGTAAATTGTTATATTTCCTACAAATGAATAAAATATCAACTTGGGTTGAGAATTAAGTAATAGTTTTTGAAGGAGAAGATTTTTGCCTTTGAACGTTACCTGTACTCAAAAAGCAGCATAAACCTATGAATACTGTATCCATTTTATTGCAAACATGTTCAAATACAACAAAAGTTTGTAAGTTGATAGAATTTAATGTTATTTCCTCTGTTGTTTCACAAAATTACCAATTTTTAAGCAGAAAATTAGATTGTTGTATTCGCTAGTTAATAGTTTCTTGAATACCCCTTGCACAAGCGCCATTAGTCAAATGTCACATGAGTATATGAGTAGGTCAATATTGCATCGAGTGCTTTGGCATATCGGGGAATCTTGAACCTATTTGAATGCAAGCATTGTTTGCTTACCCCCCTACCTTTCGGTATTGTTCAAAATAAATTTGTATGAAATATTACACAATGTAAAAACGTTGATATCAGCAGATATGGCTTAATCTGCGAATATAAGATGACGCAGTGGATTATCGGATGAAAAATTGGGGGGAGAAGGGGGGGGGGGGGGGAAACTCGTCTTATAATTGGGTAAATACAGTATATTGTCGCGGAAGAAGCTGAGTAGCACCATAGTGTAATGGTTATGATACTAAACTGTTGCATGGAGGGTTGTGAGTTCAAAACTCACCTTCACTGTAAAATTTTAATTTCTATATTCGGTTCCAGTACATTCTAGAAGTATCCACAAATATCAAGAATCATTGTACGGGAATGTTCTATAGCTGTACATATACTGTATGTGTTCTGGCCAGAGGCAGTTCACTCCACACTCTTGTACAGGGTGTTTCAAAAATGACCGGTATATTTGACACTGCAATAAAAACTAAACGAGCAGCGATAGAAATACACCGTTTGTTGCAATATGCTTGGGACAACAGTACATTTTCAGGCGGACAAACTTTCGAAATTACAGTAGTTACAATTTTCAACAACAGATGGCGCTGCAAGTGATGTGAAAGATATAGAAGACAACGCAGTCTGTGGGTGCGCCATTCTGTACGTCGTCTTTCTGCTGTAAGCGTGTGCTGTTCACAACGTGCAAGTGTGCTGTAGACAACATGGTTTATTCCTTAGAACAGAGAATTTTTCTGGTGTTGGAATTCCACCGCCTAGAACACAGTGTTGTTGCAACAAGACGAAGTTTTCAACGGAGGTTTAATGTAACCAAAGGACCGAAAAGCGATACAATAAAGGATCTGTTTGAAAAATTTCAACGGACTGGGAACGTGACGGATGAACGTGCTGGAAAGGTAGGGCGACCGCGTACGGCAACCACAGAGGGCAACGCGCAGCTAGTGCAGCAGGTGATCCAACAGCGGCCTCGGGTTTCCGTTCGCCGTGTTGCAGCTGCGGTCCAAATGATGCCAACGTCCACGTATCGTCTCATGCGCCAGAGTTTACACCTCTATCCATACAAAATTCAAACGCGGCAACCCCTCAGCGCCGCTACCATTGCTGCACGAGAGACATTCGCTAACGATATAGTGTACAGGATTGATGACGGCGATATGCATGTGGGCAGCATTTGATTTACTGACGAAGCTTATTTTTACCTGGACGGCTTCGTCAATAAACAGAACTGGCGCATATGGGGAACCGAAAAGCCCCATGTTGCAGTCCCATCGTCCCTGCATCCTCAAAAAGTACTGGTCTGGGCCGCCATTTCTTCCAAAGGGATCATTGGCCCATTTTTCAGATCCGAAACGATTACTGCATCACGCTATCTGGACATTCTTCGTGAATTTGTGGCGGTACAAACTGCCTTAGACGACACTGCGAACACCTCGTGGCTTATGCAAGATGGTGCCCGGCCACATCGCACGGCCGACGTCTTTAATTTCCCGAATGAATATTTCGATGATCGTGTGATTGCTTTGGGCTATCCGAAACATACAGGAGGTGGCGTGGATTGGCCTCCCTATTCGCCAGACATGAACCCCTGTGACTTCTTTCTGTGGGGACACTTGAAAGACCAGGTGTACCGCCATAATCCAGAAACAATTGAACAGCTGAAGCAGTACATCTCATCTGCATGTGAAGCCATTCCGCCAGACACGTTGTCAAAGGTTTCGGGTAATTTCATTCAGAGACTACGCCATATTATTGCTACGCATGGTGGATATGTGGAAAATATCGTACTATAGAGTTTC
Source organism: Schistocerca serialis cubense (assembly GCF_023864345.2). Classification (NCBI taxonomy): domain Eukaryota; kingdom Metazoa; phylum Arthropoda; class Insecta; order Orthoptera; family Acrididae; genus Schistocerca; species Schistocerca serialis. The sequence goes on along the minus strand of NC_064644.1, from coordinate 289,769,215 downwards.
CCAGACCGCAGCGCCATCTGTTGTTGAAAATTGTAACTACTGTAATTTCGAAAGTTTGTCTGCCTGAAAATGTACTGTTGTCCCAAGTATATTGCAACAAACGGTGTATTTCTATCGCTGCTCATTTAGTTTTTATTGCCGTTTCAAATATACCGGTCATTTTTGAAACACCCTGTATGTGCAAGTGCTGAATAAACCTTCGTTAAGTGAAGTTATTGTTCGTCATTCATCTAATTACACCTTCTTCTACTTGACATTATTCTGGTGGAGGCGCCGGGTATTGGAACTTATGATAGAGCACATTATAGATGACACAGTGGTTCCCATCAGGCCTTGACAGAGACGCCATTTATGTGGCGAGAAACCAGAGTTCGAGCCATATTCAACAGATCGCAATCTATCGGAGACAGAAGAAGAAGAGGACGTTACAATGACAGCAACTGTGTGTCACCACATGAGACATCCTTCCAGGTTCTCTGGTGACAATGGCCAAGATCCAAACAAGTGGCTGGAGGTATATGAGTGTATAGCCAAATTTAACAAATGGGATGACACCGTGTGTTTGGCTAACATATTTTTCTACTTGGAGGGCACTGCCAAGCAATGGTATGAGAACAACGAGTAGTAGTTCACAAGCTGGTAAGTATTCCAGGTGGAACTGCGCAAGTATGTCGGCGACACACAATGGCAGAAGTGCAAGGCTGAAGATAAATTAAAGTGCAGGGCACAGCGTCCAGGAGAAACTAAAGCATCCTGCATTCAAGACGTCTTGGAGCTGTGTAAAATAGTGGATACTAGAATGAAGGAGGAAGACAAGGTTGCACATCTCATGAAGGGTGTTGCTGAGAACATGTATTAAGCCCTACTCCTGAAGGAAGTTTCGACAGCAGAAGACTTCATAAAATTGTGCCAGTATATCGAGACAATGCATCAAAAAAGGATTACACGCAAGAAGTTTGAACGGCTTCCAAATGTCGTATCGATGTCTGTGATGGAGGAAGCGACTGATTTCACAAGTGTTCTTTGTCAGATAGTGAGAGAGGAAGTTCAGAAGGCACTTGGATTGCATGGCGAGCAAAAAACCGAGACGCTTAAAGAGGTCATAAGGGAGGAAGTGGAACAGACATTGAACCGAATCTCTCGTCCTTCATTTCCCTTTGAAACAGTGAAAAAGTCAAGACCCAGGCAGAGTTACATTCCTACAATGCTGCATCAGGAACCTGTTTGGGCACCAAGGAAGACTTATGTCTGAAGGACCCAGGATAACCAACCAATATGTTTCCACTGCGGACGACCAGGACATGTGGTGCGCTATTGTCGAGAAAGGTGGCGAATATTTGATGATGCCCACGTCAGAAGACAGCAGACTGATCGTAGCCAACACCATCTCCAGCACGACGAAGCTGAACAAGGAGTTGTGGGTGCAGGACAACGTAGGTCACCATCGGCGCAAGTTATCTGCTTGGAGAGGTCGCTCTCCAACACGCTGATCAAGGTCTCCATTGCTGTTTAGAAGCTCCAGCCGATCACCTTGCCGCCGCAACCTGGAAAACTGAAGGTTACTACCTTCCTTGGTGGTGAGGCCGCCGAAGAGAAAAATCCTCCGCCATCAACCACTACAAAAATGATAGGAAACTAAGTCGATATCCTTATGGATGGCCGACCAGCCCAAGCTCATGTGGACTCTGGAGCATCATATTCAGTCATTTCGGAGCAATACCATCACCATTTGCAAAAAACCATATTCATTGACAGCAAAACGTCTCTGCTGAAGGTGGCTAATGGGAAATATATCAAACCTACAGGAAGATGTACCATTTGTTTGAGTATAAGTGGCCATACACAGCCCTTAGAATTCATCGTCTTACAAGAGTATAGTCATGACGTCATTCTCAGATGGAACTTTTTGCAATTCTCAGGCAATTATAGATTGTGGTAGCTCGAAAATTATGCTAGACGAGATGAGATACTGTGGACAGGAAGATGAGCACCCGAGTGTGTGGAGAATGTGTGCGCTGGATGAAGTGATTATTTCTGCAGTCGGCGCTAGAAAGGTAACTGTCACGTGTCATGCCATGCATCAACTCATGGATCTTGTAGTGGAATTTAAGAGAAGCGTACCATGGAAGAATAACTTGGTCATCCCAGCCTTTGTCGCCTTATTTAAGGACGGATTCAGTGAATTGTGGGTAGTTAACTGTCACCGAGAACCACAGATCCTTCCAAGACGCATGTGCATATCAAATGCTGAGCCATTAAGTGAAGAACAGCTGAGCATCATAGAAACTTCCCACGCCGAGTCTGTGGGCAAAATTAGCACTACCACTACGAGACAAGGTCTTCTAGCTTGACTATCACGAGATCTCACTAAGGAGCAACAGAAGAAGCTACTTGCCATTCTTCAAGAATTCTCTGAATGCTTCAATCCACAGGTGAAGAGCAAAGTAGACAAATTGACGGTGAAGCATCGGATTAGCACTGGAGACCGCCAACCAATAAGCCAGAGAGCATACCATGTGTCAGCAATGGAACGTCGAATAATTCACGATGAGGTGGAGAGAATGATGAAGAATGACATCATTCAGCCTTCGCATAGCCCATGCTCGTCACCTGTGGTCCTCGTCAGGAAGAAGAATGGCAGTTGGTGCTTTTGTGTTGATTACAGGAAGCTTAATAAGGTAACTAAAAAGGACATTTACCCTCTTCCACAAATTGACAATACACTAGATTGTCTGAAGGGGGCTAAGTTTTTATCAACCATGGACATGTACTCAGAATACTGACTGATCGAAGTAGATGAGGCTGATCATGAGAAAACTGCATTCATCACCCCTGAGGGCCTGTATGAGTTTGAGGTAATGGCGTTTGGTTTGTGTAATGCACCAGCAACTTTTGAACTGGTGATGGATAATCTTATACATCACCTGAAGTCGACGATGTGTGTCTGTTATTTAGAAGACATTATAGTGTTCTCAGAGACATTTGATGAACAGATAAAAAGACTGACGGCCGTTCTCAAGTGTCTCCAACAAGGCGGACTGAAACTTAATCCAAGAAAGTGTCTCTTTGAAGCAAATGAAATCAAAATACTTGGACACCTTGTGTCAAACGAAGGTGTGCGGACAGACCCAGAAAAGGTGAGATCTGTAAAGGAATTTCATATTCCTAAAAGTATTAGAGATTTGAGAAGCTTCTTCGGATTACTTTCTTATTACCGTCATTTTATCAAAGACTTTTGTATCAAAGCCAGGCCACTGCAAGAGTTGTTAAAAGCTGATGCTAAATTTATCTGGGGTGATGCTCAACAAAATTCTTTCTATGTGCTGCGAAAAGCTCTGACGACTGACCCTATATTTGGTCTGTATGATGAGAGAGCACCTACAGAGCTACACGCAGATGCCAGTGGGTATGGGATCAATGTTGTTCTGGTGCAAATTTCGGATGGAAAAGAGAAGGTTACAGCCTATGCTTCTAGGACACTTACAAAAGCTGAGAGAAACTACTGAACTACAGAAAGAGAATGTCTAGCTGTGATCTGGGCCATGTGCAAATTTCGACGGTATCTCTATGGAAGGCCTTCACAGTTGTTACAGACCATCATTCACTTTGTTGGCTGACAGGTCTTAAGGATCCAACAGGACGACTAGCCAGGTGGGCACTACGTCTTCGAGAGTATGACATTACCATGCGTACAGAAATGGAAGAAAACACCAAGATGCCGACTGTCTCTCAAGAAACCCTGTGCAAGACCATCAAGACTTTGATGAAGATAGTGAGAACTGCACTCCAGGATCTCTCTGCTAAGCAGGAGGAGGACACCAAGATATCTCAAATTATGCTTGCCTTAAATTGGTCAGAGGACATGAAAAGACAGTTTAAGGTAGTTAATGGATTACTTTGCAAGAAAAACTTTGATCCATTTGGAAAGAGCTGGCTACCAGTGATTCCTAAACACATGCACTTAGATGTTCTCCAGTAATTCCATGAGACACCCGAGGACAGACATTTAGAATTTATGAAGACATGCGATAGAATCCGCAAGAGATTTTTCTGGCTGGGTCTATTTAGGAGTGTCCATCACTATGTGTTGCACTGTCAAGAGTGCCAGAGGAGAAAGGCAGGTCCTCAGAAACCACCTGGCCAACTCATACCAATTGCACCAGCCGAAACGTCTTTCCAGCGAGTTGGGATTGACCTATCATGAAAGACATTGTATTAAAACACGGTGCCCCAAGGTCGCTAAATTCCGAATTGAGTGAAAGTTTTTCAATCGAATCTTATGACAGAGATAAACCGTTGGTGCAACATTACTCATCACATGAAAACTGTCTACCATCCGCAAACTAACGGGCTTACTGAACACCTTAATAAGACATTGGGCGACATGCTATCAATGTTCGTCAATGTTGAGCACAGCAACTGGGATGAGGTGCTACCTTTCGTGACGTTTGCCTACAACACCACCAAACAAGACACCAGCGGATTTACGCCATTTTTCCTGGTGCTTGGGCATGAAGCGCTACAATCATGGACACTGTGTTTCCGTTACATCCTGATGATGTGGACGATAACTACATCGGCCAGGTGTTAACCAGAGCTGAGGAAGCTCAGCAGTTAGCTCGACTCCACACGCTGCAGGCTCAAGAAAACGATCGCTGGAGGTATGATGCAAGCCACCGCCCTGTTGTCTACCAGCTTGGTGACCTCGTCTGGATCTTCACTCCTGTTTGGAAGATTAGTGGCTCTGAGAAGCTCCTCAGGCACTGCTTTCGACCTTATAAGGTTGTAAGACAGTTGTCTGATGCTACTTATGTAGTCGAAGATTTCTGCCCCGACACTAGACTACGAAAGACCAGAGATTGTGGCTGGTTACTGTGCCCCCACTGAGAGAATCTCTACTCTCGTAGACCGACACCTTCAACCTATTACCTGGAACCTATCCTCCTATATAAAAGATACCAACCATTTCCGCGACCGACTCTCCACAGTTCCTTTCCTTTTACCACACGGTGCCCTGCTCGTCACTATTGATGCCACCTCCCTGTACACTAACATTCCTAATGCCCGTGGCCTTACTGCTATCGAACACTACCTTTCCAGACGCCCTATGGATTCCAAACCGACAAGCTCCTTCCTAGTTTCCGTGACCAACTATACCCTCACCCGCAATTACTTCCCCTTTGAAGGCATTACCTACAAACAAATCCGCGATACGGCTATGGGCACCCGCATGGCACCATCCTATGCTAACCTATTCATGGGCCATCTAGAGGAATCCTTCCTAAAAACCCAGAATCCTAAACTCGTCACCTGGTTCAGATTCACTGATGACATCTTTGCTATCTGGATTGAAGGTGAGGACACCTTATTCACATTCCTCCAGAACCTCAACAACTTCTCCCCCATTTGCTTCACCTGGTCCTACTCAACCCAACATGCCACCTTTCTAGATGTTGACCTCCACCTCAGAGATGGCTACATCAGTACCTCAGTCCATATCAAACCTACTAACCACTAGCAATACCTCCAATTTGACAGCTGCCACCCGTTTCATACCAAGAAGTCCCTTCAGTACAGCCTAGCCACCCGTGGTCATTGCATCTGCAGTGACAAGCAGTCCCTCTCTAAATATACCGAGGGTCTCACTGAAGCCCTCACTGACCGTAACTATCCTCCCATCCTTGTACAAAAACAAATCTCCCGTGTCTTATCTCCCACCACCTCCCAAAGTCCCACAGTCCGGCCACAGAGGAGCATTCCCCTTGTAACTCAGTACCACCTGGGACTGGAGCAAGTGAATTACATTCTCTGCCAGGGTTTCGATTACCTCTCATCGTGCCCTGAAATGGGAAGAGTCCTACTCACTATCCTTCCCACCCCTCCTAACGTGGTATTCCGCCGTCCACCAAACCTACACAATATACTTGTCCATCCGTACACAACCCCTGCTCCCAATCCTTTACGTCATGGCTCATACTCCTGTATTAGACCTAGATGCAAGACCTGTCCCATACATCCTCCTACCACCACCTACTCCAGTCCGGTCACTAACATCACCTATACCATCAAAGGCAGGGCTACCTGTGAAACCAGTCATGTGATTTACAAGCTAAGCTGCAACCACTGTGCTGCATTTTATGTAGGCATGACAACCAAGCTGTCTGTCCACATGAATGGCCACCGACAAACTGTGGCCAAAAAACAAGTGGACCACCCTGTAGCTGAACACATTGCGAAACATGATAACCCTCATCTCAATGACTGCTTCACAGCCTGTGCCATATGGATCCTTCCCACCAACACCAGCTCCTGAATTGCGCAGGTGGGAACTTTCCCTGTAATACATCCTACATTCCCGTAACCCTCCTGGCCTCAACCTTCATTAGTCACTGTCCTCACCCATCCGCCCCTTCCCTGTTCCCATTCCAGCACTACACAGCCATCACTTCACCACCACACGCAGTCTTTTAATTTCTTTTTATTTTTATTTCTATGCTTTCTGCTACCCACCCCTCCCCCTTCCGCACCTTCTCTCCTACCCTCCGTCTAAACTGCAACACTTTACTGTCTGCCACTCCCACCATACTATCCCTCCCCCTCCCCCACCCCGTCCCAGCGTCCTCCTTACCCCCACCCAGTCGCCACTCCCATCATGCACTGGTGCTGCTGCTGGCAGTGTAGTTTCAGCTCTCTGAGACTGCAGACGTGTGTGCAAGTTGCGCTTTGTGTGTGTGTGTGTGTGTGTGTGTGTGTGTGTACTGCTGACAAAGGCCTTAATGGCCGAAAGCTAAGATTGTGTGAATCTTTTTATTGTGCCTATCGCGGCTCAGCATCTCTGCTATGTGGTGAGTAGCAACTTTCCTTCTTTCGTATTGTTACATTCCGTCCTGGACTTTCCATTGGTTGAATTTATTGCAAGATTTGTTGTGCCAGTTGGCACTGAAATAGCTTTCATCAGTTGTTGCTATCATTATGGGACAAGTGAATAAAATGTGATAGTATAATAAAGTTAAGCCAATATCATTTTGGGACAAGAGATTCATGCCATTTTTGGCTTTAAACTGGTACACTGAGATGAACAGAACTGCTGTTTTGTGGAAAAATTCAGTCACCTTTCTGCCACAGAATGAGTTATCAGTTTTTTTATTAGCAAATGCAGAAAAAAAAATGTTAACAGGAGCGTCCAGCTCAAGCAAGAATGGGCATTTCTTACGTGCACTGTTACTCAATATTATCAGGTGTTTTTTTTTTTAAGTGCACTGTTGTGCGCTAATATCAGTACCTTCAAATAGCAAATTTGGTTAATGATATGATTGATGTGGTTGAACGACCTCTGAAAACACTGTTACCCTGAAATACCACAACAACAACAACAAAAATTATGATTAAAAATAATGAGCTGCTTTTGGGCATGGTGGCAAAGTCATTTTCCATTGGCTGTATTGTTGTTTCATTTTGTGGCCGTAACTGTAGCACCAAGATTTTTCATCAATAATGATCTTGGAAAACAAATTGTTGGACAGTTCGAAACTTGTTATTTTAAAGGCTAGCATGTTGTCACACAAGTCTTTATTTGATGGCCAGTCAGCACTTGAGGCTGAAATTTGGTAGGTACACAAAACTTTCTTGAGCAGTGACAGAGCAGTACTATACTTGAAAGGATTTGATCAACACACCATTATTGAGAAAAACATGTACTACACAAGCTCCACTTACGGCAGCATTATTTTGGGTATCCCTTTGTATAACCTTCCACCAAGAATTGGAAGTCATTGATGAAAACCACAGCCTCTGCTTTTGAGTGGTATATCCATATTAGTTTCTTTATATGTGGTTACAGAGTAATGCTGTGTTGGCATGTGAATTACTGAAACGAATGGTGTACATTGAAAACAGCACTTTTGTCAGGTATTTCCTTTACTAATATGTTCATTTGCATGCCTTATAATACATGTGTAGGAGTAGAAGCAGTATGAACGTTGATTAACTGCAAATAAGGCATAAACAAGAAAAGCTTGTGATTTCATAGTGTTATACAAATTTTACAACAGTGATACAACTTGTGAAAAATATATAAAATTGGTTTGATTCTGTGATGTAACATTTCTGCTGACATAGAGCTTGCATTCTTAACAATTTATAAAGATTAGATACAGCAGCTATGAAACCTGCCTTGTTAGAATATTTATAAGAACTTCAAATGTAATAACAGTTAAGCAGTGCCCAAAATAGTAAAACCACTCCATTTTGTAAATAAGAGTGTGTTGCTCTCAAGTAATAATAGCAGATAGCTGCGTGGGTCGTTGGTATTTGGAATATTTACACTTGAATACTGGATGCAAAACTTAAATGTTTGCAATGGTAACTTTATGTAGAGGCAGTGAACACATGAGAGTTTCCATGATGCAGTAGATAAATTCAGTGGGTGAAGGTAGATCGACACTGTTCTGTTTTACACTAGCTGAGTACCTGACATTGCTTAGGTATGTATTTATTCCAATTCTATTAGCCCGTCTCCTCCTTTCACTCTGTCTGTCTATCTCTTGTGCCCTCCTCTCTGCCCATCTCTCTCAGTCCACCTTCAACACTCCACTCTCTCTGTGTCCTCGTGCTCCTTCCTCTCTTTGTGTCCTCCTCTCTCTGTGTCTTCCTCCTCTCTCTGTGAGCTCCTGTTCCTCCCTCTGTGTTCTCCTGCTCATCTCTCTCTGTGTTCTCCTGCTCGTCTCTCTCTGTGTTCTCCTGCTCGTCTCTCTCTGTCCACCTGTCCCTCTCTCTGTCCATTTGCGTCTCCGCACTCTCTCTGTCCATCCGCTCCTAGTCTAAGCGTCAAAACTCCAAGCAAACCTCCATCAAGGATATGTGTGAAGAGGATACAACAATGGTTGAATAGAAAGATAGCAGACTGGGTGAGAAAGAAATAGACAGTGGCATTTGGAGAGGGGGAGTATGAGACAGAGACAAAAGGCAGTGGGACAGAGAGACAATGAAAGTGGCAGAGGAGGAAAGAGTGATAGGGAAAAGTGAGAGAAAGAGGTGAATACAGTGACGGTGGGGAGAGACAGACAGGAGAAAGTGCCAATGGGAGGAAAAGGTGACACGTGTTGACAGGGGCAGCGAGAGGGAGATGCTTTGTACGAAAGCTTCAATATAAAGAGATTATGTGTAAACACATGTAGAATGTTGTGTGTTAAAAGAGCGCGAATATGTTTGCAAGCCGAAATTTTTGGCAATTAAGGCAGAATGAGGATTGGGCCAACCAATTCCCTGATTCTCCCACTTTTTTGTCAGTCTTTTAAGGGGGAGTGTATTCACCTTTTTTATGCTCAGACCCAGACAGGAGCATTTGTCAGCTGGTGCAAATATATAGAGTCAGAACCAATATTCTAATTAATATTTCACTCTTCAAAATGAAATCCAACATTGTCTCCCAAAAATAAAATTAAAAAAGAATGAAAAATAAATAAAAAGTTAATGCACATGGAAGCAGTGTAACGTTAGCAGCCATATAATTTTTTGTTGAATCATATATACTTATTGTGCTACCTGCAAGCAAACTATGTGCCAAAAAATGCCTTCAAGCATGCTGATAAATTTAAAACATTCTAGACTGAGCTCTCATAGTTCATCATTGTATTGAGAAACTTAACCCAGATTTGAAAATGCCATAGAATAAATGTCACACATTATTGGAAGATAATGCTGAATATGTGAGAATATGTACCAGGTAATGCCAATGACGTCTTGTACAAGATAGCATAGGATAGCAGTTTGGTCTTTTGTGCCTGACTGAGCTTTAGTGTGCAATATTTCATCGATTAATTGTTTTACCCTTTTAACAACACATCATACATGTACTGTTAGTTTGTTTTGTCTCGTTTTTAGAAATATTATTGTACTAGTGACCTGTCACTTCTTTGCATGGGTAGCATTAAGCATTTAAGGCCAGGTTAATTCCCCAGCGTGATGGTTGTTCTGTTCGTGGGTCAATGTGTAGAGTAATGATCGAAAATCAGAGAACAACAATAGGTAACTGAATATATAAATTATGATTTTAACAATGAAAGCCATACTTTGAAGGCCCTGTGTCTCCATGCGGGTCATTTCTCACCAAGGTGGTCACACCTGTCCTCTATGAGTGTCAAAATCACTACAGTAGTTCTTGAGTATAGCCTTCACAGAGAGACAGAAAAAGTTGGGCACTGAAATTTATCATAGCTCAGCCAATTAGCTCCAAATATTTGTAAATTATGAATCAATATATGTACAGTGATTAAAAAAGAAATGCAGCACCAGGGAGTTGTGCGACATAAACAAAGCTGGAAGGTGTGTTTCTACATCTGAAAATGACTGTTCAAATTTCGTGCCCGTCGCATGGGAGTGGCACTAATAGTGCCAGTTTGAGGGTGCAAATCAGTTTTGGTTGAAATGTCCATTGTAATGGTCATTGGCATTAGTTACCTTTGAGATTAGACATGGTGAGTTGATGTCAGTCAAGAATGCCTTTAAGGTGACAAAGATGCTGTTATTAACACCTCACTGAGTTCGAACAAGCTTGTATAATACAGCTTCAAGAAGCTGGGTGTTCTTTCTGTGATATTACAGGCAGACTTGGCAAGAATGTAGCCACTGTACGCGATTGCTGGCAGCGGTGGTCATGGGAATGTACAGTACCAAGGAGATCAAGCCCCTGATGGTCATGTGGCATGACCAGAGGGAAGACCATTGTGTTTGGTGTATGGCTCTGGCACATCATACTGCATCTGCAGGAGCAATTTGAGAAGCAGTTGACTTCACAATGACACAGCTAACTGTTACAAATCAATTATTTCAAGGACAGCTCTGAGCCAGATGCCATGTAGCATGCATTCCACTGTCCCAAAACTATTGCCATCTACAACTTCAGTGGTGTCAAGCGAGAGTAGGGTGAAAGACTGTTGTGTTTTCCGATGAAAGCTGGTTCTGCCTCGGAGCTGGTTCTGCCTCGGTGCCAGTGGAAGCCTTGTGTTGCTTAGGAGGAGGCCAGTTGAGGGCCTACAACCAACCTGTCTATGTGCTACAAACATTGGACCTGCACGTGCAGTTATGGTCTGGGCTATGATTTCGTATGACAGGAGGAGCACTCTTGTGGTTACCCCATGCACCCTGAATGCAAATTTATCAGTCAGTCAGGTGGTTCGAGCTGTTTTGCTGCCATTCGTGAACAGCATTCCAGGGGGTGTTTTCCTGCACTTGCCCACACATTGCTGTTGAAACCCAACTTGCTTTATAGAGTGACGGCATATTACCTTGGCCCGTCTTCAATCGAGCACACGTTGTACATTATCAGACAACAACTCCAGTGTCATCCTCAAGCAGCATTAACCATCACTGTATTGACTGACCGAGCGCTATTGATTGACCGAGCGCAGCAGGCATGAAATTCTATACCACATACTGACGTCCAGCGTCTGTACAACACAATGATGCATACATGCATGCTTGCATTCAACATTCTGGTGGTTATACCAGTTATTAAAATACCAGATTGTTCACGTTTGCAATGGCTTATCTCGTGTTTACATTAACCTGTGATCTTGCAATGTTAATCACTTAAATATATTACCTAGACAGATGCATTCCCGAAATTTCATTACTCTACATAAATTACTTGTGATTCTCTCTCTCTCTCTCTCTCTGTCTGTCTCTCTCACTAATCAAAATCCCTACAGTAGTTCCTGAGATTTGCCTTTAAATATAGACAGAAAAACCTGGTGGGGGTCCTTAATTTATAACATCTATAGAAGGAGAATATATTTATAAATTCTGATTAAAATAATATTGTGTGGCTCAATGTCCTAGTACAAGTCTTTCAGTGGGATGTCACTTCAATGACTTGCATCTCCCTAGCCAGATATTCAACCAGGAAAATGTGATCTAGAGTTTAATATGATATCTGAACCACATTTCACTTCTGATGACCACGTCATTGAGAGGTGAATGGTAAGTTAAAAGAGTGAAAAATCCTTCGTGCGACTGGATCCCATGTCCCTTCGGCTTTCGGGCACACGTTTTACCAACTCTGCTCAAGCTTCGCAGCTGTCTGGAGTTGTTGTGGCTGAACTGCTAGATGGCAGTGTCACAGTTTTCACAGTAATTGCTGTCTTGAATTCATCATAGCTCAACAATTTTCTATGGAATATTTATAAATGATATACATGAATCTTCCTCGTGAATCAGTGTATCTATTATTGATATCTGGATCCGAATCTCTAAAACATTTCCTGAAATTAACTACATGTATAGACAAAAGCAAGCATTGAAATTCAGTTTATGTATCTGGAGATTGTTGGTTTCATTCTGTCCTCCAACTTGTATGAGGTTTTAACTTTGCTTTTGTATCTAATGACACTAGTACAGCAGTTGCAGCAAATAGTCTGTAGACTGAAAATGGTCAATAAATAAGTATTACTTTAGCAGCAGCTAACGCTGGCCTTTGCAAGATTACATTCTTTTAATTTATGAAAGTTGTGTAGCACAATCAGCAGGAAAAAGGAAGCAGCTATTAAGTGCTAGGATGAAAACAGAACCAGGTATAAGCTCAATACCCAGTTTTTCATTATGGAAAATGGGATGCAGTTGCACAGAATGCATACAGCTCAGTTGTTGTTGTTGTTAAGCACCCAAATCTGAGAGCAGCAGTCGTGGCATGTCCACAGAGAAAAATATTTTAATAAATGGGCATATTAGCAGTTTTTGCATGTGTAAAGGAGTGAATATATGTGTATAAATGAGGTTGGGTAGGGTGAGTGCTTAAATGGAGATTTTATGGTACAATTATTCAAGTTTTGAAATATTTTAATCATATTTCTTGTGAACATTTTAATAAGTGCGCAAATAACTATAATGTTGGGTACTCTAAACCCACAATAATCATAATCATCATCAACAACAACAATGAACAACAACAACATTAATTTTTTAGTTAGATATCATACGTGTGCCTTCATTAGTAGTCAGTGAAGGGGACACATTCCTGTTTTATGTCTTCAATTTACAGCTTGAAAAAATATATTTTCTTTAATAAATTCAGACCCTGTTATCTCCTGCACATCTAACCATGTGTGCTCTCATTTCTTTTGTTTCTTGCACAGGCCATTCTTCAACAGCATCATCAGATGCAGCAGCAGCAGCAGCATCATCAGCAGCTCCAGCAGCCACCTCTCCAGGACCAGCAGGAAGCAGCACTCCAGCATGTGCCACCTCAGCAGATGTCCATTCATCTGCAGCAGCCGGTTTGTAACTCTCTTCAACCTGTTATGCAGGCCGTGCTGCAACAGCAGCTCCATCATCAACAGCAGCAGCAGCAGCAACAGCAACAACACCAACAACAGCAGCAACAGCAGCAGCAGCAACAACCATCACAGCAGCATCAGTTGTTGCAGCAGCCCCCGCAGGTTCTGCTTCAGCCTCCACCGGGCCAACCCCAAGGGCTTGTGGCACAGAACGGACAAGTTCTGATGCTGCCCCAACAGCAACATCTGCAAGGTCAGAAAAAAGTGCCTCTGTAGTAATTTGATGTTGAAGTTTGTATTAATCAATATCTTTAAGTTTTGCTTTATACTTTTTTTTTTTCAAATTATTTGAAGTTATGCTTTTGTTATGTTGTTACTTCACTTACGGACTCTTTCACTGTTCACAGCTAAAAACTCTTAAATTCTAAACCCCTTCCATCCTCCATGAAACCACAAACCCAAAGACCCAAGAACATGTAGTTGCTCTTAAGAATTTTTTCTATCATTTGATCTCTGTAGGTGATTTGTACGTGTGAAAAATGCCAAACGGCACTATGGTACGGAGTTCACGTTAAAACAATAGGTCCCCCTCTTATTAGCTAGGTGAGTTTGTTCAAATGTCAGAGGAAGAAAGGACATAACACCATCTGTAAGACTCTGGCCGATAACACACTGGGGTATTCAAACCTCTCGTCAAGCTGAAGACAGCTTCACTATTACCTAGCCTAGTGCGTTAGTGAAGAACCACTCTCTCTTTAATGATCAGGGCATTACAACGTGGTGTGGACTTCATGAGGCGCTGAAAGCTTTGAAAAGTCTCCCTGAACCATGACTGCTCATCTAACATACACTACTTGCAAAGACTGATTGGAGACAAGTCCAAGGCACACACGTTTTGCTTAGTGGCATCCAGTATACACCAAATATTATTTACACTAGGTTTTCCTGAGCGGATGCGACATATAAGCATGCGTTTGTATAGTGTGGTTCTCGGACAGTTTTGACACAATTTGGCAATGATGAGACAGTGAATATCTTTCCTGAAGATACACAAAGCCTGTGGGTTGTTGCAGATTAACAAATGGATGTACATAATTTTGCAGTAGGTTTATGAACCTGACAGTGGTGTTAGATGACAGCAGCTTTGTCAGCGGCACCATTTTGTATCACAACACCCCTCAAACAGTGATATCTCCAGAACTGCCCTTAAAATCTCCTAGTGACTCACTTTTTTGATTGCTGTCACATCTTGTCTCTGAGATAGTTTTCCTTATTTTTAATTTTCTTACTGCCATTCAGTTTTATAATATATTATGTACTGAACATAGAGACTCAAAAAAATCACCCTCAACCTACATGGACACCCCTTCACTTTGATGGTAGTTGTTGTAGTACATGGGAAGAAGCAGATCATTTTTTAGAATATTTTCTGGAGAGTGGTTTTCAAGAAGTTGTGGACATTTTGAATACAAAAACCGTTTAACATTGTGTGGATCTACAACGAAGTGCTGAAATGCACATTGTGCTTAATTGTATCATTTGATTTGCTTAGTTTATACACATATCTCAAGAATATTGTGATATGATTATCTTTCACTGCTCCTATGTACATTGTTGTCATTTGTAACTGTTGTGTATATCTGTAGCTATATGGAAGTGGCCAGCTTGTATGCTAGCTACAGACTCTCCACAAGGCAATATTTCTAAATCAAAATCACAAGGCAATACACAAGAAACAGTTAGTAATCATTTATTGTAATAAGATGCATCAACTTATACTCAGATTTGGCTTTCAGAGAAGACGTGGGACTGATGTAAAGTTCTTCACTAAGCTAACCTAACACAGTAGATGATTTCTAACTAATATAATTGAAGTTTGGTACAGACTACAGTTCAGAGAATTGAAACTGAGCCTCTGAATAGGTAAACATTTCGACTATCACTTTGACAAATGATCATGTCTCGGCAGAAACTGTCGAACAACTAGAAGTAGTTGTCACAGTAGATAACTTGTCGGCAATTGTAGAACTGAAGAACTGCTGAGTGATACTTCCAGAAACTGGTGATAATTGGCCAAATGTCTGCGTGCAGTTGATTAAATCATGTGCTCAGCATATGAATGTCATCCTTTGAACTATTTTGTGGATACATCAGATAGTTCTCGTTTACAGTGCTCTTTGTGGTGACAGACATAACTATTGGGGAATTAATGGCCTATTTGATTGTCTTGTGCAAAAGCACAAAACAGTTCCTGGTATGAGTGCCATCTAGAAGGCAACTGACCATACTATTTGTGTCACTCCGGTGTTTTGCCTGGTGCTGCTGGCAAAGACACAGCAAAAGATATACATAAAGCACATGAATTTATTAGAGTACAACAATGTTTTTCCATTCTTCTGTAAATTAAGCTGTGTGTGACATTGTTGGGGTGAGACTTAGTGTTGGTGTGGTCATAAAATGGTAAGTGGATCCTTCTGTCGCCCACCAGACTCATCTCCTGATGTAAGTGAAAACATTAGAGAAAACAGCAGTTCACTTGTGTAACCAAAAACCTTAGAGAACATCTCGGTTCACTTTTACTTAAGTTACCCAACCATACTATAATCATCAGTGGAGATTTTAATCATCCAACAATCAATTAGGAAAATTACAGTTTTGTCATTTGTGTGCGGGACAAGACATCCTGTGAAACATTACTAAATGTCTTCTCGGTAAACCACTTAGAACATGTAGTTTTGAACCCCACTCATGATGGAAATATACTGAAGCACCAAAGAAACTAGTATAGGCATGCATATTCAGAGACATGTTAACAGGCAGAATACATACTGCAGTCGACAACACCTATATAAGACAAGTGTCTGGTGCAGTTGTTAGATTGGTTAATGCTGCTACAATGGCAGATTATCAAGATTTAAGTGAGTCTGAATGTGGTGGTATAGCTGGCACATGAGTGATGGCACACATCTCTGAGGTAGTGATGAAGTGAAGATTTTCTCATATGACCATTTCACAAGTGTACCGTGAATGCCAGGAATGCGGTAAAACATCAAATCTCTGACATGGTTGCGAACAGAAAAAGATCCTGCAAGAACGGGATCAAAGACAACTGAAGACAGCTGTGCCATCAGTAAGTGTCAGCATGCAAACCATTCAATGAAACATCGTTGATATGGGCTTTCGGAGCCTAACGCGTACTCGTGTACTGCACAACACGAAGCTTTACGCCATGCCAGGGCCTGTCAATGACGACATTGGTCTGTTCATGACTGGAAACAAGTTGCCTCATCGTATGAGTCTTGTTTCAAATTGTATCGAGTGGATGGACGTATATGGTTAAGGAGACGGGTAAGGAGACAACCTCATGAATCCATGGACCTTAAATGCAAGCAGGAGTGTTCAAGCTGGTGGAGTCTCTGTAATGGTGTGGAACGTGTGCAGTTTGAGTTATATGGGACCCGTGATACGTGTAGGTACGACTCCAATAGTGACACTTTTAGATTCATCCTGTCTGAACACCTGCATTGTTTATTCTGACAGACTTGGGCAATTCCAACAGGACAATGTGACACCCCACATGTCCAGAATTGCCACAGAGTGACTCCAGGAACACATGTCTGAGTTTAAACATTTCCACTGGCTACCAAACTTCCCAGACATGAACATTATTGAGCATATCTGAGATGCCTTGCAACACGCTGTTCAGAAGAGATCTTCCACCCTTTGTACTCTTATGGATTTATGGACAGCCCTGCTGGATTCATGGTGTCGGTTCCCTCCAGCACTACTTCAGATATTAGTCAAGTCCTTTCCATGTCGTCTTGCGGCACTTCGGCGTGCTCGCGGGAGCCCTACATGATATTAGGCAGGTGTACCAGTTTCTTTGGCTCTTCAGTGTATATTGGATGTAATGGCAAGAAATAGACTGACCTCTTTGAGTATGTCCACATCAAAACTGCTATCAGTGACCATGACACGGTGTGGCAACAGTGATTACCAAAATACAAAGGGCAACTAAAATAAGTGGAAAGACACATGCGTTCAGGAGTAACCACCTCATTATGCTCTGGATTTCTATAATCTGTCATGAAAGAATAATTTGCTATGATTGGGGTTGTTAGGGACGATACTGAAACTGAAGGAGGTATGAATTCTAAGGTGTTTTTTTATTTTAATTTTTTTAAAATTTTTGTAATTGAGCAACAGTTTTTTGTTGTGTCTGACTGAGTTTCCATTTCTACTCTTAAATGTAGTCTTTCAGTGACTGTACTAGCTTGTCTATGAGTGGCTCGTAGCAATAGTCGCAGGTTTTTATCTTAGGTTCTAGCCAGAGTTGACCACAACTCCTGATGAAATGTGCTCCCATCACCTGAAAATACAGTCAGATGAAAATAATGTTGATTTTTGTGTCTGCGGGTGGTTTAACAGTATCGAATTGATGGGTAGGAAGATGACAAGGCAGTTTGACAGGGAAACGTAATCATGGAGTTTAGCAATGAAGTTTAATTATTTCAATATACCAAGAAACTACATATAGGTTGAAGCATAATTAACCCTTTCCACTCCAATTTCGAGTGGCTTTCGACAATGTGAATTTTGTTCTCCGCTCCAATGTCGAGCCTCATTCGACACATTTTTCGCAGCTCTCACATGCTTAATTCTCGATTCTGACACTACTAGGCATCAGTGGTGCTTAGTGCTGCCATGTAGGGGAACCTGTGTTAACTCGTTGTCAAACTGTTGCAGTTGTGTTGAAAGGAATCTTATAAGTATTATGTTCAAGTTCATACTTGTGCATTGTCTTGATTCATCATTTTCAGTTCTTTTTGAGGAAGAGATTTTACAGCTTTTAGAGGAATCCCTGACAATGATACTATGAGCGATTTTGATGATGAGGATGGTTCATTTCAAAACAATCCTAGTGAAGATGACGATGAAAACAGTGAAAATGTGCATTTTTCAAGTAAATCAGCAGGAGATGTGTGGCAAATGTGGAGCGAAAATGTCTGACTTTACAGATTTTTCTTTTGATGATTCAGAGTATGGTTTTATCACTGAAACTGGAAATTTTCCATCATCACCAGTTGGTTTCTTTCAGTTAATTTTTATAGACAACCTATTTCAACTGGTAGCAGACCAAATGAGCAGGTATGCTACAGCAAGAATATGTGAAGTGACACCACTTCCACAACATTCTGTTTGGTGGGACTGGGGAAATGTTACCAAGGAAGAAATGAAATGCTTCCATGGTGTGCTGCTGAATATGGCATTACAGAAGTGTAAGAACTTGCAGGACTTTTAAAAGAGAATGGTTACAATCATTCGACTTCTTTTCAGACTGTTTTGCTAACAGACAATTTATGCAAATTTTCTGGGTACTTCATGTTTCTAATCCAAAGAGTGCTACACTTGTCAACACTCAGGTTCAGTCAAGTCTTAAGTAAAGTGGGAAATGTATTGGATTACTTGTCTCGCAAGTTTCTTGAAATTTGTCATCCACATAGGTATTTAGCTGCTGATGAATCTACAGAACATTCAAGAGTCGTATTTTATTTGAAATGGACAATCCCCTAAACCAAACAAAATGGGGGCTCAGAGTAATACAACAAGAGAGTCACTGATTCATATAGACTTGAATTTTTCCAAAAGAATAGTTCTTCAGTTGCGGGCTAATATCAGAAATGCTACAGGTCAATCAGGGTATCATTTGAACACTGACCATTTTTATACAGGTGTTGCGTTAACTGATGAACTGTTGAAACAGAATGTGCATCTCACAGGAACGATCCAGGCCAATTGCAAAAACCTTTCAGCTGCAAATAAGAAAGGAGTTCTTCGTAGACGAAGAAGCATAGAGTAAAATGCCTCCGCAATGACAAAATGCTGGTTCTGGCATGGCAAGATAAACAAACTGTTATCACACTTTCTACAAAAACAAATATCTCTGTGTCACTTATAGAAAAGAGAAACAGAAAGGGAAGGGAAGAAATAATGAAATCAAATGTGATTATTGATTATACTTTGAAGATGGACGGAACTGATCGATCTGATGACCATTTTATTTCCATTTATGATTTTTTAATGAAAAGTCTAAGTGATGGTGAAAACTGCATTTCTGGTGGGTGGAGGTAGGACTTGTAAACAGCTATTTGCTATAGAAGAATCACTGCGACAAAAACAACTTGTAAAAAAACTATCTCACAAAGTATTCTGTAAAAGTTGGTTGGTGAAGAAAGAAATCCAGGGCAGAAACGGGTCGTCGTTTAACTTCCGATGACGAGAAACACTTGAATGGACTGTTGCACAGTATCAACAAGCTTCCTGGTAACAAGCGTAAGGATTGTGCAGTGTGTTCAGACAAAAAAAGGAAAGGTGACGGGTGTGAAACTGTGTATTACCGCGAAACGTGCACACGAAACCCAGCATTCCACCCTGACGAGTGTTTTGAAAAATATCGTACATTGAAAATTTTTGTACTGTAATGTTTTAGAAATGTATTTGAATGAAAGCAAATTTTTTGTTTTAATGTATACTGTACTTGTTGGTCCGTGGTGTTATTGTTTCCACAAAGAGACCGCACAATTCTCTGTGGCCAGCTTGCTCCCAGGTGGAATTGATTTAAATAAGAGTGTGCGTAGCCACCTTGTGTCCACCTTATGGAGTGCAAAGGGTTAAGTGTAAATGTCGCAGAGTTGGTAAAAAAAGGACAATCAAAACAGTTCATTTTGGGAAACTTTTCAGTCCTATTCCCATTCCTACCTTTCACTCTTATCTTTGGGCATTGATTTATTGGATGTTCAAGATTGGCAATGGCTCAGAACTTAGAATGGCTCAGAACTTAGTGCAGACTTCAGTGTAAGATGCTTTTGTAATTTTCATATTGAAACTATGTCGTGAAATTGAGCAGTAAATCCAGAGAGATTCTGATCATACGTATACTACACCAGTGGCAAGGAGCAATAGTATCTTCACTACATGTGAGCAGTGTTAATGATACTGATGACAGTGCCATTGATGCCGAGTACTAAATATGGTTCTCTAATCTCCTCCACCAAAGAAGATGGAGCTCAAGTTGATTCCATGTTTCTAGATTTCTAGAAGGCATTTTACACTGTTCTTCAAAAGCAGCCTCTGATCAAATTTCATTCCTATGGAATGTCATTTCAGGCGTACGACTGGAACCAAAGTGATCGAAAGAAGTGTTATAGGTGTGCAGCTGCTCTTAGTCTATTTAAGTTACTTAGGAGACAATCTGAGCAGCCCTCTTGGATTGTTTACTGTTTATGCTTTTGTTTATGTGTTGTAAGGTCATCAGAAGGTCAGAATGGATAAGATATCTGTACGGTGAAAAAGGTGGCAGTTGACTCCAAACAAAAAAAGTGTGAAATCCTCCACATGAGTACTAAAAAAAAGTTCTGTTAAATTTAGGTTACATGATAAATTGTGCAAATTTAAAGGTTGCAGATTCATTTAATTACTGAGGGATTACAGTTGTGAACAGCATAAATTGGAACCATCCCGTAGAAAATGTTGTGGAGGGAGGAAAGCAGTGACTGTGCTTTATTGGCAGAACACTTAGATAATGCAAAAAATCTACTAAAAGGCTGCCTACACTAAACTTTGTTGGTTCTCTACTGGAATATTGCCGTACAGTATGGAATTCTTAGCAGGTAGGAGCAATGGACGGCACAGAAAAAATTCAAAGGAAGGCAGCTCATTTTATGTTATTGCAAAATAAGGGAGAGTGTGTCATACACATATAAGTGAGTTAGGGTGGCATTCATTTGGGAAATAATATTGATATTGTGGAGGAAAGAAAAAAGACTTGCTTCTTTGGTAATTGACACAATAACATTGCATTAGACAATGAGTCATATTGATAGATGCCTTATAATGGTGGCTCTGTGATGTGGAAAGAAATGAAAGATATACGTTTTATTGAAATGCAGGTGAAAGATGTACATTTTATTGAAATGCAAGAGCATAGTATCATATTATGGCAGTTCATAACTTTAAATCAGAGGCATAATGTAAATATTATGAGAAGATTAGATTTCTACTCACCGTATACAGGAAACATTGAATCACAGGCAGACACAATGAGATGACTGCTATACATTTAAGCTTTCAGCCAAAAGACCTTCTTCTGAAGTAGACAACAAACACACAAGCACAGCTCACACAACTCTCACACCTACCACTGTCTCCTGCCGCTGTGGCCGGACTGTGGACTGCAACTGCACTCCTCTTGTGACTCACTACCACCCAAGACTAAGACTGGAGCAACTGAACCACCTTTTCCACCAGGCTTTTGACTTCCTGCCCTGAAATGAATAATATCCTACTCATTATTCTTTGCACCCTTTCCATGGCGGTTTCCATTGTCCACTGAAACTACACAATATCCTTTCCATCCCTCTCGCAACCCTGCCCCCAACCCCTTGCCTCATGGCTCATATCCCTGAAAGATATCTATGTGCAAGACCTGTCACATACATCCTCCCACCATCACCTACTCCAGCACTGCACAGGCATCGCCTATCCCGTCAAAGGCAAGGCTACCTGTGAAAACAGCTATGTGATGTACCAACTAAGCTGCTACCACTGTCATGATTTCTATGTGAGCATGACAACTAACAAACTGTCTGTCCCCATGAATGGACACCAACAATATGTAGCCGAGAGAGAGCTGGAGACCATCCAGTTGTTGAATATGCTACCCAACACAATGTGCTCCATTTCAGCGATGGCACCACAGCCTGTGTGATCTGGATCCTTCCTACCAACAACAGCTTCTGAATTGCACAGATGGAAACTCTGCCTACAGTACATTTTACATTCCTGTAATCCCCTCTTGCCCTCAGCCTTCATCAATCCCTGTCCTCCACATACCTATCCCCTTTCCTTCTTCCACTCCAGTACTATACAGCATTCTATTCCACCAACACACCCGCTAGTCCCCCCCCCCCCCCCTCCCCCCTCAAAACCTCCCAGCTGCACCTTGTAGCCCTACTCTGACCTCACTATGTTCCTCCATGTTCCCACAAGCAACACTACACCCTCACTCACCTGACCGTGTATCCCCCAACCTCCCTGCCCCATGCTTCCTCCTTACCACACCATGCACACCAGATTGATGCTCTCATTAGGCACAGTTGTAGTCCGCAGTTTAGGCAAAGTGGCTAGGGGCAGTAGTCGTATGTATGTGCATTGTGCTTTTGTGTGTGTGTGTGTGTCTTCTACTTCAGACGAAGGCTTTCTGGCCAAAATCTTAAATGCACAGCAGGTTTTATAGCGCCTGTCTGCAACTTAATGTCTCCGCTATATGATGAAAAGCAATCTACCCTTTTCATAATTTTTTTGCTATTCCATCTTCCACTTCCCATTGCATGGTATGAATACCAATATAAATTGAAGTGTTAGGAAATCTTTTATGAAAATATTTATATTGATTGTAGCCTTGCAAGGAGCTGAAACGTGGATGTTAAAGAGTGCAAATCAAAACAGAATAGAAGCTTTTTGGAAAAAGAAGAGCTAAGTTTGTTGAACGCATCCAAAACTTAAAAGAATAGTGAATTTGGTAATGGAGGGCTAAAAATTATAGAGCAAGTACATGACACCATAATTTTAATTGCATTAACAAATTTATTCATTGCAAAGTTCCGTTATTAGAGACAATGACCGTATAATCTACGATGAAACACTATCGGTGGATAGAACCAGATCAGCACCAACATTTACCTGTCAACAGTTCAGAGGCAAAGTTAATTATTTTAGGCTACAGTTCACATTTACACACAAACAAGTCACAGTTCACATTTAGCTTTATTCTGTAGTAACTTGTCAGAGAAAAATACACTGTTGTAGTTTAGTTATTCAGTCCATAATGAGAATCACCATGTCCAACAATATCTCACTCCAGTGACAATGACATCATACATCTTTTTAATTACCACACAATTCAGTTAAAATATTCATTAATCTCATACGCAGAAATCGCTTGAAAGTTTTTAAATATTGATTTGATTTGATTAATGTAGGGAGACAAAAACAACAGTGGTCTTAGCCCACTATTGCCCGTGTGGAAACTGACTTTATTGTGTGTTTTCGCTCTCTGTGATCTGCTGAAGTCAGGTGATACTCTTAAGAAGTTGGAGGAGACCCTTTACTAGTCCTTTATAGATACCAGTTTCTTCAGGCTCTACTGAGCCGAATCTTCAGTGTCTTCCGCTCTCCAGAACTTTGCATTGGAAGATTAGATGTGCTGCAGTTCCATCCTCCTCACCATATAGTCTACTTCTTCCTCTATACTGATCAAGTGAGGTATTTCTTAAAGTTGTCTTACCAGTCGCGAGTCCTGCCATGAGTTTAAACTGTTTCCTGTTCAAGTTCAGCATTACTGAACTCTCTTGAAACATGGTTTCCCATAAACAAAGTTTGTTAAGTGAAAAATTTGAATTTCATGCTATTCGATAAAGCTGCTTCTCCAGTTCACTGCAGCAGCTACTTTCTGCTTCAGCAGATACAAATACTGCAGTAGCTTGTGACATTGATGTTCATGTTAGACAGCTTTCTGTGATAGAATTCTTGAATGCAGAAGGTGAAACACCCATTCACATTCATGAAAGACTGAAAAATGTGTTCGGTGATACAGCAGTAGAAATCACCGCTGTAAGATGATGAGTTCATTGCTGTAATGAAGCTGAAGGGAAACACTGTTGGTTGGTGAATCATGACCCCATGCCACAGTCAGCGAGTTGATGACATTTGCAGTGACCACCAGGTGACTGCAGATGATTTGTGTTACATTACTTCCCTTAGTAAAGGCAGTGTGACGATGATTATTCAGCAACAGGGATACTCAAAGGAATGTGCAACTTGAGTACTTAGAATGTTAACCAACCAGAATAAAGAGAGAAGGAACAAAATTGCCTCCCCACTCTTGCAGCACTTCTGTTTGGAGGGAGAGGAGTACCGAGAAAAAGTTGTGACTGGAGATGAAATGTGGGTTTATTATTTTTTTTTTAACCAAAATCAAAGAGGCAGTTAATGAAATGGCATTACAGAAACTCACCAATGAAGAAAATGTTCAAAACTGTGTGATCAGCAGGGAAAGTTATGGCTACAGTATTCTGGGATGCAGATGATGAGATTATGGTGTTTTTTAAATATATAAAGAAGAGCAAGAATGCGTAATAAATTCTGCCCAATACGTCAGAACTCCCAAATAGCCTAAAGCACATCTTCAGAAAGTTTGCCCAACAGAAGCTATGTTGGATGTTCATCTTTTACATGACAATACAAGACCACACACCAGTTGTCACACCACTGAAGGGATTGGGAAAATTGGATGGCAGGTCTTACCTCATCCCCCATACCATTGATACAGATTATATTGAAAATTCATAAATTAATCACCAGTGTCATAGTTCTCAATCTACATAGTTCAATTGAAATTGCTGGCAAAAAGAAGAAGAAGAAATAGGAGGCATTTCTTCTTACTAACGTTCATACAAGCTGCCACCTGATCTAGCAATGTAGTTTCGATTTTACTGTTGAATTAGTATTGGTTAAGTCAGGTTGGGGTCCAGTAAATGGAGTCTTCGTGCCTTTCTTGGTGGCCAGTTTATCAGCTTGTTCATTGTCACTAATTCCTTAGTGATTAGGAACCTATGGCAGGTTTATCCTTTTGCTTTCCCCTAGTCTCCAATGGGATCATGGCATTGTGCAACTATCTTTGATCTTGTTGCAGTGGCCGATAGAGATTTCAGAGCTGCTCGGCTGTCTGATGAATATAGCTGCTGCAGTCCTTGTAACATCTATGCAAATCCTCCTTCATGCAGACTCTGTTAGTGGGTATCCCCATCTAGAATACAGTGTCCAGCTTCCATAAAGAGACTGCTCTCTTTAGTCTAAACTGTACCCCTTATATTCTGGTCCCAGCACCTTCATCTGTTTTTGGCCTGTCAGTAACCAGACTGTTTCCTGAACGGTGTCCTGGTACATTCTTCCACTGCTCTCTTCTTCCAGTTGCTTCCAGTTTTATTGAAGCATTTGGAAGCTATTGTAATGACATCCGACATTTCCCCAACCATTTGTATATTTACCTTTCTATTATTAGATCAGTCCAGGGGTGGATGCCAATTAATAAGTGGGTGCTGAGACAGAGAAAAAAATAATAAGAAGCATGTTCTCAACTCTGGCTTAATCGTTTTCAGTTCAGCAAGTCCTTCGCAGAGATGAGGCTAACCAGTATTCTTCTGATGTTCCAAGTAAACTCCGCTCTCTGAGTAGGCTGGCATCAGTGCGGTGTCCCTTAAGCTGGCTCAGTGATGACACTACTTGCATGTGCAGCACAGGGTGTGACTTTGAACTGGCAGCAGATTGGCAGGGCAGTCATGTGGGTTACTACCACCCTCTTGATGTTGACTACCTGGTGTGGTGTCAATAGGGTAAGAAAACTCCCATCTTTAAAAACTCCTCACCAGTGTTGTGTCTGTTTAATTGAATGTGGCCAACTGGTGTGGAGGTACTAGAATCTTGAGATTGGGGGCCTCAGCTGACACCTGAGCAATCCGTCAGTGATCGCTTGGAAAAGCATCAACTGTTTCATTGCCCTGAACATCAATGTGAAAACAAGAATCCTCTGAGGTGTCGAAGGCCGAATGAGTGCTAATGTGTATGTGAGAGAGAGTGAGTCTGCATTCGAATGCTTAGTCATTGGTCTGTACACAAATTCGACTCGCGTAATTTAAAAGGAACAGAGACCAGCGGTCCAACTTTTGCACTGTGCGTGGAGGACTGGGTTTGAAGGGCTGAACAACGAGGTGAGAAGCTGGTGACCAGTCACCAAGTAGAATTTTCTTCTATATAAATATCGGTGAAATTTGGTCATGCCATATATGATAGCAAGACCTTCCTTCTCAATCTTGTGAGTAGTTGCAAGTAATAACTCAATTTATCTAACACAGCTTGCAGTTCACTGACATTCCTAGGAATTGGAAAGTGCTTTATGGCTGCTGAGTGCTGATTGCAAAGAGTGAATAATCTGACTGTTGATCACGTGCCCTAAATATTCAATCTGTGTGGAAGAAGGAGCACTTGTCTTTACTGTACTTTAACCCAGCATCAGAGAGTACTCAAAACAGTGTCATGAGATTGGAAAGATTTTTTTTAGGAATACAATCTGAACCAACTGTCATCCAAATAGTTTGAACAAGAAGGAACTGTTACTGTGGACTGAGGCAATAATGCTGAAAAATTTCAGGTGCAGACACACAGCTGAACAGTAACCTCAGAAACTTAAATAACCACATGTGGGTGTTGATCATAAAAACTTGTTGTCAATATGTCTCAAAGGGGAGCTGCAAATAAGCATCACGAAGATCAGTCTTTGAGAAGAAGAACCTACACCTAGTGTGTCCATGAGTTCTTCAGGACGTGGCAAAGGAAAAGAGTCAATCATAGTTGTGGATTTACTGTTACCTTGAAATTTGCATATAAACATAATCTGCCTGAAGGTTTCTTTATCACAAACAGTACTGCCCACTGACTGGCTGCTACAGGGGAAGTCACACCATTGTCCTGCCAAGGTAAGAGCCCTTGTGCCCCCTGGTCTCTGTTAGCACAAGGCATCGGCTGTAATCAGCAAAACTGGTTGTGCATTGTCTTTCATGGTAATGTGAGCCTCAAAATCAGTAGCTTTGCCTTGGCCACCTTGCAAAATGTCACTAAATTCATCCGTATACACAAAATTGTACATAGAGAGAACATTGTCTTGAATGTACAAACCAAACGGATAAGACAAGTCAATGCCAAAAATATATTGACTTCCACACGAGCACAAAACAGTTAATGAAACTGTCTTTGTAATGTTACAAACCTAGGCACGTAGGCTGCAAAAACCTCTTATAGGAATCTTATGTCCACCATAAACAGAAAGAGTGTTGCCTTTGGCTTATGTAGCTTAGGTTTGACTAACAGTTCATAAGTGCTTCTGTTTAAAGAACTCACTGACACACCACTGTCTTGAACTGCATGTGTATTTTGGTATTGGCAAACAGTGGAGTGACTGACAACTTACTGGCCTGATGCTCAATGGAAGAAGTGTGAAGCTCCTTCACTGTTGCAATGGACTTGCACAGTGTAACACAAAAACACTACTGGGCTTGGAAAAATTGTACTAATGTTCATGAGAATGTGCAAATTGTGTGTTGGACTTGCATTCTGCAAACAAACAGTTTGAATGTGACCTGCTTGCCGTTTGTGCGCTGAGAAACACTGGGGCAGGATTTAACAACGCTAATCTGTGGCCTAGCATACTGGTTCTGTTCATGTTCTGCCCTGGCTGAGACCTTGTGTGCCGCAGTGCACAAATTACAGGCACAATCTGCTTACCACTACTCTGTATGGCACAAACAGGAGCAGAATCAAAATCCACTGTTGCATTTTCATATGAATCCTGACACTCCACTATTTCCAAATCTTCGCGAGCTAGGATTAGGATACTAAGAATCTGTTCACATATGTGAGGATCTGACACATTTGGACAGTGGAGTTCCTGATCATGGCATCATTATAACAACATCCACACTCACACTTAAAACTGCAATGGCATGCATGTCTTTGTAAGTCTGCTGCCTACTGCTTATGAGTCTGCGTATGCAAACAAAAGAATTTGTAACACGCAGCTGCCACATTAATCTGTTCATCAAACTACTTATCTAGCACAACAAATAATTCTTCGTAAGGAACACAGGGTGGGTGGAGGGGAAAAGTTTGCAGGTGAGCCTTCACGAGTACCCTGACATACCAATAGTTGCAAGGAGATATGGTTGCCTGTTGCTACCTTCTATATGATGTGCCATGAAGTGTGCACTGAGCTGTGCTTGGTACTCAAACCATTCCTCATGAGTGGAATCAGATATGTGGAATGGTGAGACGAAAACAGGCACTGCTGGCTGTGGCTGTGCTCTTGGAGGTGGGGTGGAGGTGGTGCAGCATCTGCTGCACTTGAAACTGAACGATCTCTATCGCTGACAGTTCTTGTGGAGGGCTAGCCATGATCAGTACACATATGAAAAATTGCAAAACGAGAAATACTATGCACAACCAAAAAGCATGAATGTTAGCCTCAATAAGCACAAACAAACACAGTCAGTTCCAGGGCACGTTCTGAAATACAAAAGCAGAGTAAGGCAAGCATGGTAAAAAATCACTATTCTGCAAAAATAGATACACAGGTGTTAGTGGCACCAGGTGGTTGTTTTGAACACTCGAGGGAACATTCTTGTCACCAGTTATTGGCTCAGTCCAGAGATGGATGCCAAGGAATAGGTGAGGGCTGAGACAGAGCAAAATAATTAGGGGCACACGTAATATGTTCTTAACTCCGATTTAATTACCATCAGTTTAGCAAGTCCAATTTTATTCTAAAAGTTCCTTGACACAAGCAAGTTCATCATAGATAGTAATACAGAGATAAGAGGCTAACCAGTAGGCTTCTAATGCACCGAGTGAACTCCACTACCTGACAAGGCTGGCTTCGGTTTGGTGTCTCTTAAGCTGTTTTGTTGGTGGCACTACTCGTGTGTGCAGTAAAGGGTGTGTTTTTGAGCTGGCTGCAAACTGGCAGGGCAGCCACATGGGTTGCTGCTAACCTCTTGACATTGACAGCTATCCAGTTATTTCCAGCTTTTAACCTGTATGCCCCTGCTACTGCCTCCACTGTATCCCAAAGGTGTAATGGAGGCATGTCCAACATGGTTTCAATTCCAGCAGTGGGTGTGCTGCTAATTCTGCCTGTTATGGCTAAGTAGGGCAATGTGTCCTTGATGTCTTTGCAGCAGCATGCGTGAATAAAATCTTCTCAGTTTGTTTCAAGCCATGTAAATTCAAATAAAATACTTGACCTGTCGATAGATGTCTCCACCATCATTGTCAGAAGTGTAACCCACTGACAGGCGGATTTGGCAGGGTTTTCTGCATATATAGGCATGAGTGCAGTATCTGGCACCAACCAGAGAGGACAGAAGTGACATGATGGGGGAAAGTGAGATACGCAGCTCGCAGCAGCTCCAGTCCACTGCGGGACAAGTGAATCAAGTGGTGCGAGGGGCCGCTGCTCCCTCCCCTCTACAAGTGCCAAGCAACAGTCTTTGCTTTCTTTTGATATCCAATGCATGCCTTCATGCCCTATTAAGTGTGTACCACTGATCTCTGTTAAAATTGTTGCTACTTACTCAAACCTCAGCCGCCTCCTTTATAATGAAATCACAATAAGTTGACTCATAAGCAGAGACCCTTGTCTACTCAAATTGTATTTTGTGTCCATTTTCCAGGCAATGCCCAGCTATACAAACTCGTTAAGTTCCCTTTATTTAATATGTCGCTTGTACTCAGTACAGCAGTCCACAGCTGTGCGAATTGTTTGACCTGTATAGATATTGATTCACTCACAGGGGACACAGTACTCACCGGGCAAACAAAGAGCTGTGTAGTCAGCTGCATATTGCTCTACAGTATGGCAGGAAAGCAGCTGGCTGGCCTCTTTTGCTGATTCACCAGTTGTCCTTTGTTGGTGGTATCTGAAAGCATTTGCAGTGTCTCCCTTGCTAAACATTCTCTCTAAACCTGCCCCTTAAATGCAGAAATTGAGACTGTAGGTGGTCGTTACCAGAAAAAAATCTTGGCTTTGTGTACTAACTTGTTCAGGACATCTTGATCATATGCAAGGTGGTGAAAACTAGCAGCGTTCGAATATCAATTAGTGTGAATTCATCCTATACACCGAATGGCCCCCCGTTTTCAGCACAGCTGAAATGTCCAAGAATGGTAGCATGTCATCCTTCTCAATCTTGATAGTGAATTTAATGTTGGAGTGGACACTTCTCATGTGATCGATAAACTGCTGCAGTGCATTTTCACTGAGGCCATATCAGGAAGGAGTCATCAACATACTGTAGGAATCGTCAAGTTGTTCCATGATGTTCTAATGACAACATACTTCTTGTAGCTCTATGAATATTATGAGATGGCGAATGGCACTGCGATGGGGTCACCACCTTCTCCGGCAGTCATGAATTCTTCAGTGATCACTTTGAGAAGCAGGCTCTGAACTCTGTGGCATTGCGTCCATCTTGCTTCCTGCAGTACCTTGATGATACCTTTCTGATAAGGCCTCAAGATGAAAAAGTTACCATTCTGGGATGTCTTAGCTGTGCAGAAGGCACTGTATAGGAAACAAATGCACTCTGACCAATACGTGAATGTTAGTAGATTTAATCACCTTCTACCCAAAAAGGAGTCCTGAGCATGTTAGTACACAAAGCAAAGATTTTGCCTGCAGATTACCACCTACAGTCTGAATTGCAGCATTAAGATATGTGTTCAGAGAGAATGGATAGAACAGTGGAGACACTGCAAATGCTTTCAGAAGCCACCAACAAAGGATGCCTGGTGAATCAGCAGAAGAGGCCAGTGCGGCTACTTTCCTGCCATACTATGGACCAACGAGAAGCAAGTTAGGATGTGTGCTCCAGAGGCTTGGATTGAAGCCAGTGTTTTGCCACCTGCCCACGCCCAAAGATAATAGATATGCTGTGCCCTATTAAAGATCACATAGCTCTTCATATGCCTGATGTGTATGTGCAAGTGCAACCACATCTATAGAGGTCAAACAATTCGCACAGTTACAGAATGTTGTACCAGGGTGTATACGACCCGGGACATCCGGGAGATCTGGGAAAAACCCGGGAATTTTTTTTCATCCGGGAGAAAACTGGGAAAAACCCGGGACATTTTTAGAATTCCGGGAATTTTCCATTGTTTTAGTTTTCAGTTAAATTTTTGTAATTTTGACTGACAAGAACCGATACTCTAACAAAGGATATTACTGTATCCCGCTACTGCAGAATAATACTTCAACAATAAAACATAAACGAGAGAAAAAAACGAAAATAACTTAAATTGCAAACGAAATGCGCCATATACGACGACACACAGTGATCATGCCAGCTTCTGCCAACTGAAAATGTGTCAAAGGCTTTAGGGAGACTATGGAGTGCTTCATAACAACAAATTGCCTCCAATGAGTGTGAAGTCGCAACTGTTTACATTCGATTTGTTTTAGCAGTTACATGCGGGCTCAGGTGCATGCGCAGTTGAGTTACGTTTGGGTAGCAGATTCTCCCGCTGCTGGCTACAGGAATGTGGCTGTTGGCTGTGCAAGCAGTCACAGCAAGCAGCTAGATGCTACCGGGAAAAGGGGGCGCCAAATTCATATCCTTGAGGAAAACAACTTGTTTCACAAAGCGCCTAGCATCCAGCGCACATTTGTCTAGCGATTATTCATATGATTTTGAAACGCTTCCCTGTTGGTTTTTGAACACATTTTAAGTTGATTTCTGAATGAATCATAAGTTGACTTTTGAATGCATGCATAGTGTACGTGATGTCTTCTCGGTGTATCCAAGAAAACGAAATTTTGACAGAAATTTTTTCGCCAGATCGCTGCTACACTAGTAAGGACCGGTAGTACAGCCCCGGCTAGCAGCCGCGTAAATTATATTCTGGAAGTAACGCGGAAAACGTGTTGTTCGAGCACGTAATACGCATAACCGGAAAATAATCGCGGGATAACTAAACCTGTGATTCTGGCAGGGCTAGTGAAGTTAATCGGCGAACAAATTTTGACAGTGGCAGCAATAGCTACAGAATTTGTGATGACAAGATTGTTTGTTAAAACGAGGAAGGAGAAGAAACGGGGACATCACACAAATTATGGAAGAATAAGACGATTCCAAATTTATATAAAAATTTCGTAGTACTACTTTTCGATCTCATGCTTGAGAAGCTGGTGCCTATGAATGAAATGTGAAACTATTTCACCGGCCGGTGTGGCCGAGCGGTTCTAAGCGCTTCAGTCTGGAACCGCGCAACCGCTATGGTCGCAGGTTCAAATCCTGCCTCGGGTATGGATGTGTATGATGTCCTTAGGTTAGTTAGGTTTAAGTAGTTCTATGTTCTAGGGGACTGATGACCTCAGATGTTAAGTCCCATAGTGCTCAGAGCCATTTGAACCATTTTTTTGAAACTATTTCCTAACATAAAGCTCTTTGCTTGTAGTAGGCCTAATAGGCATTTGATATTGGTACTTCGTGGATTATATTCTGTCGTGTTATAAAAATGGCCATTTGTGCCAAAAAAGTCTCGTTTATTTGGTGTGTTACAAAATTGCTGCAATATTAGAAAGGCCTATTTTGTTTTATCTAGCAGACAGTGACAAAATAGACATAATCAGATCGAGAAACCACACCAGTCTTTGGTATTATTTGTATTAACAGCTTTTTCAGTATTAGATAACGACATTTCGATTTTTCATGTAGCAAATCGTTTCACGAACTTTGATGAAATAATAGATTCTTTCGCAGAAAGGAAAGCACGCCATATAAAGCTGTAGCAAGATTAGAGAGAAAAAAATGCTAAGAGCTAAGGTTTGAAGAAATGTGTAATTTCTTGCTTATCTCTTGACAGTATTGGTTTTATATATCCTATATTTAATTTTATGTCACACACAACAGTAAGTTATTAACTAATAGGCCATAAAGAGTTCAGATTTTCTGAAGAGTTCTTGTTCTCTTGATTACAAATAATCCCATCCGTTATTAATTGCGAGATTTTTTTTAAAGAGGAGCAGGAGAGGCACCACAGGACATTTCAATTTCCACTCTCCTGAATATAGTTTGGACGTGTGGTAGAAAAATGCTTTATGAAGAGGCGTGGCACTGCACTTTGGCATACTTACGACCAAATAATATGTCTTACGTTTCCTGTTTATGTTTGACTTTTCAGAAAGATGTGCGCTAAAAGATGAACATGTTTTGAAAATTCGATTTTTTTAGTATTGACCCGGTTCGCAAATGTCGTAGATCCGGGGCTGATGCACAGAGCAGTCTGAGTTATAGTGGGTAGTCTCCATGTGACCCGTGTTTACATTTAGTGATTTTGCTGTTTCCCCTTCTTTTACTTTCACGTTAAATGAAAACAAAACTGGTATCTGTGGCCGGGAGCTATCAGGTGAATTAAAACACATTCACATAATTACGGAAGGCTGGAATATGTCATTAGTTTCAGATTTTATTTTATTTCCACCTTTCTGACAGTCAAGCATTAATCGCCTTGCGGAACAATGAAGTTATTTTTGTCTGTTTGCTAAAGAAATTTGACTTTTGTTAACCTTTTCCGCAGAGACAGTCAATGTATTTGAAACGAAATGTTTAAGTCCACAGTACTGGCTAGTTTCAACTGTTCGCTGCGTTTCAAGTGCATGTTTTCATTTTCTAGCACGTATGGCATTATGCCACAATGAAGAACCAAACATGATATAATACCGTACTGGTGCTCCAAGAAAATTTACATCGTGAAAACCACACTGAAAAGCTTAATATCAGGTCGAGGTCTACCTCATTGGGAATCTGGACACTCGAATATGCTCTTTAAGTATGCACTTTAAATGTGCACATTTTAATATGGTTCACGAAATTCCGATGCTCTTGCAGTATCCTCTGATGTCTTGTTTCTTTTATGACATAATGTATGATCTTTCAATGTTTTACACGTACGTACATACCGGATTCCTAAGTCATGATAGCTGACCAAGCGCGGTGTCGCCTGTTATCTGCGCTCTCTGGCAACTACTGAAACGAACCTATTTCTAAGAAGTTGCGGGAAAATATTGCGAATAGTGGTTTGAAAAGCGTTACTTTCAAAGTAAATATCCTTTTACGTAAGTTGAACTATGTATGAGAATGTACCACGAAATTCTTAAATCACAGAGCGTTTGACCCTCATTTAAAAATCAACTCTTTGATGACGAGCCATTTAGAAGAATTTCGAACCCTGAAGATCAGACATTTATGTCATTATTAAAAATTTTACTGGCACATTTGTGTGATATATCTTAAAGTGTAACACGCGCAAAAAAGGTCAACAGTATATGCGAAAGCTTAGCTTCTCTTGCAGCTTGAGACCACTATTGTATGTGAAAGCTTTGCTTTTCTCATAGGAACACTATGCATATTAAATTAAACTATTAACTTTCCCTGTTTGTGTGTTCGTGCTACTTAGCAGTGATGTTGCTGTTGGCTGACTACATCACGTGTCCTATGCTCTCAATATCCGCCATCATCGGCTGGCGAGATCACGTGACATGAGCTACGAACGGCTTACAAAAGTGCATCAAAATCTCGATTTCAATGATTCAGAAAGTAACATGGGGTGTTTGGTGGAATTCCGATGTATACTTTCGTAATACGAAAATACGCAACGTACAGGTTGCTACACATCAAAGATATATCCAAAACGTGTCTTTTTCCCTGAGTTTCATTTTCTAAAGTACCGGGAAATTGTACTCCCTGAAATTGTACGCCCGTGTATAAAACCATAACCATTCAAAGGACTGATAAGGGAAAATATACTGTCACCCGGGAGAAAATGTATTTTTAACCAGGAAATCTGGGAATTTTTTTTACTTGTCCACGTATACACCCTGTGTACTGATCATAAGTGACATATTAAACAAGGTGAGCTTGGACAAGTCAGACATAGCTGAGCATTGCCTGGAAAATGGACACACAATACAATTTGAACAGAAGAGAATGGTGACTCGTGCACCCACTTATTGGGAATCTGTTATAAAGGAGGTGTTCAAGATTAGAATATACAGCAGCAATTTTAACAGGGACCAAGGGTACACAGTTGGGCATGGGGTTTGGTGGTGGACATTGAAAGAAAGCAAAGATGATTGCTTGGCACACATAGGGAAGTGGGAGTGGCAGTTTCAAACGTGGTGCAAGCTCTTTGTGGCACGTGGCATCACTGGTCCTGCAGTGGACTTGAACTGCTGTGAGCTGTGCAACTTGCCTTCTGTGCTTGCATGGTTTCAGCTCTTTCTGATTGGTGCCAGATGTTGCACTTATATCTGTGAAAGCGGCACTCCTGACAACAAAGGTGGAGATAGCCATCGAAAGCTCAAGTATTTTATTGTAAATGATGTGGCTTGAAAAGAGAGAAGATTTTATTTAAGCAGGCTAATCTCTGCACCTTGCCAAGCTCCTTAATAGCCACCATCTATTCTACATTATCCCACCTTACTGTAGCTCCATAAATTACCATAGGTCTTACTACAGTGGTGTATATCCAGTTCATACTTATGGCATTTGAAACCCAGTTTTTACCAAAGACCCTTCTAGTTCACATAAGAGTAGTTTTTGCCTTGGAATGTATATTCTGTCTATGAGGGGTCCATGATAGGACCGCATCCAGGGTTATCCCTAGAAACTTCACTACCCCCTCTAATGGTTAAGTTTTACTGAGGAGCTTGAGATTTGCTTCCTCATAAATGATAACTACAACAATTTTCTTGGGACAGACCCAAGTCATGTTTTCTGCACCAATATTCTACAATGTCTAGTACTCATTGTGCCATTGTTCAACTAGTAACTAGCAAATTTGTTGGGTATTACTTTGACTAAATCATCAATGTATCCTTTGCAAAAGTAGCCTCTAGTCTTTAACTCATTCGTTGACCTCTAGGTTACACAGTCGTATAGACAAGACCCCTCCTTGTGGACACTGCCTGCTGACATTCATTCTCATTTTCTCATTCATCATGTTGGCTTCTACCTTTCATCTACTTAGAATGATATTAATCTAGTTGCATATGGTGGTTCTCAGTGCCAAGCTCTTCTACTGTTCTAATCATGGATTTGGAGATTGTATTGCTAAAAGCCCCCTCGATGTTCAGGAAAATGCAGAGAGCTATATCCTGAAAGTGTTGGGCTTTTTCCACCTTCCCAACAATTTGGTGAAATGCTGTTTCATATGATTTCCTGCTTGATATGCATGTTGATTTACATGTAGAGGAACCTCAGTTAACCTCTTGTCCTTAACATGCACATTAACCAGTTTTTCTAATGTATTTGGAAGGAAGGACAGACTGATTGGTCTCATATCCCTTGGCCTTCGTATGATCAGTTCTCGCTGGCTTCAGAATGAAAACAAACCTCTCTGTCCTCCAAACACTAGCACTGATTTCTGCTGTCAGGCAGACAGTGAACAGTCTACATAGGAATCTAATTAAATCCTCTCCTACTTGTGTCAGTAGAGCTGGAAAGATACCAACTGGGCCTAATGACTTAAGTGGTTGAAACGTTAACGCCTCCCACTCGAT
Organism: Schistocerca serialis cubense; assembly: GCF_023864345.2. Taxonomy (NCBI): domain Eukaryota; kingdom Metazoa; phylum Arthropoda; class Insecta; order Orthoptera; family Acrididae; genus Schistocerca; species Schistocerca serialis. The sequence continues at coordinate 289,732,714 of NC_064644.1, read as the reverse complement.
TTTTTTTTTTTTTGAAATTAGTACATTTTCTAGCAGTTTCCAACTATACCCCTCTGATTACTTGTAAACTAGTGTCTCTGAGGGACTGACATGTGGTATTTGTTTTCTGCAAGAGTGCACTGAGGGAAGTGTGTCAGTGCATTGAGAGAAGTGCTTGTTGCTGAGCACATATAGTGTCTCACTTGCTGATCTTATATACGAACCATCCTCCTTCCTGAAAGTATTTCCTGGATTATTTGGTATTCTAGTGAAGATTTTTCGAAGTCTAGCACAAGTAGCTGTGCTTTCCACTTCCTCACAGAATATCTTCCAGGGAGATAGCTTCGCTTGCTTGCAAGGTCGTATCTGACCAGGGCTTCTGGATATTTTGCACATTGTCCTTTCTTCCTTGCAAGATTGAACATTCTTGTTACCTGCTTCTTTTACGCTTCCAGGTTAGTTGTTGCACCATGGTAAATTTCTGTTTGTGCACTTCTTGGTGATTGGGCAGTATTCTAAATATGAGGTCGTAATGGTAATGGCAGATGTCACTATGCCTGTGATTTCCTCAAAATCTGCAGAATTCCTTACCAAAGTTCTGACTTCAGATAAGTGTGAGTTTAGGTGTTTCTTATATGCTTCTCAGTCTGTTTTTCCATGATTCCTATATGCCAAGGTCTGTTTAACACCGATTTCAACTTCAAACTTAATATACATGTGGTCAGTTAAGGATGGCTCCATCGCCATATGCCATTATGACATAATTGCCTATTATAGTGGACCAAGAAGTTACGTCAATTACTTCTCTTCTTTTATCCCTGAAGGTAGGTTCCCTATAACTATTCAAAATTTCCAGATTATTATGTAGTAGAAATTTGAGTAAGGTGCTCACTTCTAATGTCGGGATGCTGCTTCTCCACACCAAGTTGTGACCATTGGCATCACAACCAACCAGCAGTTATTCATTATGCTGTGAGCAGTTATTTACCAGTCTCCTCGTTTCCTGGGAGGGAGTAGTACTGTCCTCATAAGAAAGGTAATCTGAGACATCTGCATCTACGTGATTACTCTGTTATTGTCAATAAAGTGCCTGGCAGAGGGTTCAAGCTGTCTCTCTAGCTTTCCACACTCGAACGGCGTGCGGGATGCATGAGTACTTAAATTTTTCTGTGCAAGCCCTGATATCTCTTATTTTATCATGACGATCATTTCTCCCTATGTTTTTGCAATCGGAGGAGAAAACTGGTGATCAAAATTTCATGAGAAGATCTCTTCACAATTAAAAAAAAACTTTTTTTTTAACGGTTGCCACTCCAATTCACATATTATGTCTGTGGCTCTGCCTCACCTATTTCGCAATAATTCAAAACAAGCCGCCGTTCTTGGAACTTTTTCGATGTCATCGGTCAGTCCCACCTGAAGCGGATAAGCACAGCAATACTCCAGAATAGGGCAGACAAGAGTGGTGTACCGTATTTACTCGAATCTAAGCCGCACTTTTTTTCCGGTTTTTGTAATCCAAAAAACCGCCAGCGGCTTAGAATCGAGTGCAAAGCGGAAGTTCTGAAAAATGTTGGTAGGTGCCGCCACAACTAACTTCTGTCGTCGAATATATGTAGCGTTTTGCAGGCACAAAGATAAATACTGGCACCAAAACCTCTGCGTCAGTAAATAAATTTTTAAAAAAGGTGGAAGACGAGCTTTTTTTCTCCGCCATGAGTTTCGAACACTGCATTTTCATACATTATCCAACGAAGTAAATACAAATTCCGTATTGTTCATCTTCAAATGTAGCAGCATTTCAATGCACTATGAAAATCTGACTGGCAAGACTGTTTGGGATGTTTATCAATATGGCCAACTCTGTGTTCCGAATTTTTTCCTACCTGTGAGAAGAGATGGTTGCTAATAGGAACTTTTATGAATTGTGAATCACATGCAGTATTCTCTTCACGATAATTATAATAATACGAATATGCCATGTATTCTTTCGTGTTTGCTGCTATCTCATTTAAATCCTGTCTTCCTAATAAACTACAAAACTAGAGTGAGACAACAGCAAACGCGGAAGAATATACATATCTTGTCATGTTTATATTCATATTATTCTTATGCCGAATAGTAATACAGTCAGAAATGAAGCACGGCAATTGATTAGATTTTTAAATTTAAGATGACTCTAATTTCTGTGCAGAATGTAATGTACTAAAGAGGCGTCTGCAAAGATTTTCAAACGGAGAAAAATTTTTGCTAAACTCTCGTTCAGAACATCTTCTATCATATGCAGTCTATTATTTGGCGGTAGCGCGCACCAAAGCAAGCCATGCCGCGAGCGGCTACAGGTCGTAAACACTCATTATCAGAATGCGACAAACAATGCATAACACAGTACAGTAATGAATTTTCAGCTGTGAGTGACGTAAACACCTATAACAAAGAGAACGGCACTTATCAGATCAAAGAAAAATAAGCAGTCAATTCAAACCAGATGAAGCATGTGCAGAAGGAAGGGTACCCGTATAAATACGGACGGAGCGCCTGACGCATAGCAACGGCTACCTGGTAAAGCTTAACTGCTAAGCTTACAACTCGAACCAAACTACTATAGCTGTATCGTCATTCATTCGACCTAAATTGTGTCTCATACTACAATGGACCAACTTTGTTTCGATTTAGAGGTGCGGCCTAAAACTTTTCTCTCCCATTGAATTTCGAGTCTCAGATTTCAGGTGCGGCTTAGATCCGGGAAAATTTTTTTCCTCGATTTCGAGTGTCATTTTTCAGGTGCGGCTTAGATTCGAGTGCAGCTTAAATTCGAGTAAATACGGTAAGCAGTCTCTTTTGTAGATCTTTTGCACCTTCTAAGTGTTCTGCCAATGAATCACAGTCTTTGGTTTGCTCCACCCACAACATTATCTATATGATCGTTCCAATTTAGGTTATTTGTAATTGTGTACCGAGCAAGGTGGCACACTGGTTCAATCCCACTTCTGGCCATCCTGATCTTCTCCTCCTCTTTCTCCTTGTAATTGTAATCCCTAAGTATTTAGTTGAAGTTACAGCCTTCAGATTTGCATGACTTATTGCGTAATCGAAATTTAGTGTATTTCTTTTAGTACTCAAGTGAATGACTTCACGCTTTTCTTTATTCAGGGTCAACTGCCACTTTCGCACCACACAAATATCTTATCTAAATCATTTTCCAATTCGTTTTGGTCATCCGATGGCTTTACAAGATGGTAAATTACAGCATCGTCTGCAAACCATTTAATAGGGCTACTCAGATTGTCTCCTATGTTGTTAATATAGATCAGGAACAATAAAGGGCTTCTTTGGGGAACATCGGATATTACTTCTTTCTGACAAGGAATCACGAATCCAGTCACACAACTGGGGCGATATTCCATAGGTGTGGTTAGAAGATGCTTGTGAGGAACAGTGTCAAAAGCCTTCTGGAAATCTAAAAGTATGGAATCAATTTGACATCCCCTGTCAATAGCACGCATTACTTCATGAGTATAAAGAGCTAGCTGTGATTCACAAGAACAATGTTTTCTGAACCTGTGCCGACTGTGTGTCAATAAATCATTTTCTTCAAGGTATTTCATAATGTTTGAACATAGTATATGTTCCAAAACCTTACTGCAAATCGACATTAGTGACATGGGCCTGTAATTCAACAGGTTATTCCTATATCCCTTTTTGGATATTGGTGTGACTTGAGCAATTTTCCATTTGTTAGGTACAGAACTTTCTATGAGTGAGTGGCTGTATATAATTGATAAATATGGAGCTATTGCATCAGCATACTGTGAAAGGAACCCGACTGGTATACAATCTGAACCAGAGGCCTTGCCTTTATTAAGTGATTTAAGCTGCTTTGCTACACCGTGGATATCTACTTCTATGTTACTTATCTTGGCAGTTGTTCTTCATTCTACAGATCAATACAATTTCCTATGTGCTTCCTTCCTCACATTGTTTCATCCTGAAGGTCACTAAGTCCCTGGAACAGAAGTTTGCCATCAGCATGACTGAAATTCCATTCTTTACATAAATGTTTATTCTGTTATTCTTTAAATTTATAGCATAAATCAACTTACCTCCAGTTTTCCCAAGGCCTGAAATGCCCCGTTTATATAGATAGGGTTCCTGGATAACAGCAACATCCACCTCCTGTCTTCCCAGAAAAGGACTCAGGGCAGCAGTTGCTCCTTTACTGTGTTGCAGGTTCATTTGCAACAATTGTAGTCTCCAAATTGCATCCTTGGTGATTTCTGATGTCCTTGGTTATCATGATGACAACCTGTGAGAACCTTAAGTACAATTTCAGGTCCTGTTCTCTTATTGCCATGGGATTTTTCACCGGGTTGCATCTCAAGATTTTGGCCATCTGGTACAATCTTTCAGATGATTACCTCCAATCCTCATGTTGAGAACTTCTGGTTCTGCATCTTTAGTTTCTCAAACAGAGCCTTTGGAGAAGTATCCTTACAAGTTTTGATATCCAAATTGATACCTTTGCGGTCTTTAAGAGCTCAGCTGCTGTCTTGTCCAGCAGCTTCACCTCCTCTCAAAGAGGGTGTCTTGGCTACTGTCTCTATAAGTCACTCCATGGTTCCATCCCTTCATAGACAAAGATAAGAGCACATGTGGCGAGATAGACCCTCCTGAATTTGGATCTGGATGTGTGCCCTCCCCAGTCATTTCAAAGAGAGCCATCTGAATAAGCTCCATTTGCTGTGAAGTGATGTTGACCAGTGGATGTCCCTGCTCGATAACTGTCATCTTGCCATGGCTTTTTCTGGACCCATTTATCCTGAGAATTTTGTGTGTTAGATTCCTCCTTTGGTCTCTTGTTCCCTGTCTTTCAGATAGAAGGGGTCTGATTACCCCCTTCATTCTGAGACATTCTTTTTTCCAGAAGTCTTAGTTTCAGGACCTTTTAGATCCTTCCATTCATCTTCTTTTTTCTTTTGTTGTTTGAGGAGTTTCCTCCTCTGAGACCCAGGCAAGGATTTGATTGTGACCTTATGCAACTTCTGAGTAACAGTTTCCCCTCCTTGGACTGACCATATAACCAGTTGCGGAAACAGTTTCCAGTTGTTCTATCCAAGATGCTTGTGTATTTGAAGTTTCAAGAAATCCACCAGTTTTTGTTTTATTTTCTGTGTTTTCCTTTGTGGTCCCATGCACATTGGGGATCTGTTCGGTCGACACCAAGGAACCCCATGTGGTGCAAGGCTGATTACTCAGGGAGCTCGCTTGGTACCCCTGTGGCTCTATTAATGACACATCTTACCATGTGCCACACACCCTCGGCACCGATCACACAACACGTAGGGTTGGGTATATTGGTAATTGGGGAAGGACTGTGGCAGTGAATAGGCAAGAGATAGTTGGACATTCTTCATCTGTTCGTCCATTGAGGCCTGTCAGGCGTAAGAGATCCTGCCAGTAGCTGTGCTACTGCCAGCATAGCTTCTTCCAAAGATGCTAGTCTCTCTGCTGTAATGGACAGTGCTTGTACAAGGTGATGTCCCCTGCAGAGCTATTACACATTAATATTATTTAATTTTGCAGGTGTCAGTGCACATATTTTCACATCAAGAATGTACATAGCAGTGACATTTGTCAACACTGAGCTCTGGGAGCAGACGTGACATGTCTTACTCATGAGCTTTCAAACTATGAAGTGCCAATTTTGGGTGAAGTCTGACTACTAAAAGATGGCTGTAGAATAAACTGTTGTTTTGTAAACTAGATTATGCTTTGTAAATCGGCTAGGCTGTAGTTTATTGTTTTGGATGAACTACAAGAACTAATATGAAAGAGAAAAAATTGCTGGTAGAAATTTATGAATATATATAGATTTTATTATTTTTCCATGATCTGGATCCCCTTGTTTACATGTATGCGCACCATAATGCAAATGAGGGTAAATTACATGAAACTATTAATTAGTCAGTTAGTTAGTCAATGCTGTATGTCATTTTATATGGAAAAAATAAAGTAACAAAAGTGTGTAGTCGATGCTTGGAGTGTAACAATAGTTATGGTGAAATCTGCCATGGAGAACAGTAATAGTCAGTGATGTTAGTTATTACATGCCTGTATGTTAATTAATTTCAGATGAGTCATAGTATTTTAAAAGGAAAATGGAACTGCCAGACTTTCTGATGGTGTGGGTCACTTTTCCCAAATGAACTGATTAGTTTATAAGGTTTTGCAGACTTTGCATATTGTGAACTGTAGTACTGTACTGTCATCAGTTAATTATATTTTCAGATTATGAGTGCCCTAATGGCAACTAATTTCATCAGTGTAAATAGAACAACCAAAATAATAACCTGGGCAATAAATTCAACTAAAAGTAAGGCTAATTAAGATATTGAGATTTTTGTGTAAGTGTTACATGTGAATAGCTAAATGACATTTAGGGTGGGGGAGGGGGGTGGCGATTGTTGTTTATTGGAGTAGAAAAAAATATAACAGATGGGACGAATCCACGTTCATATGCCACGCTTTCCAAATTTTTGTTATTCCGTGCTGGACTTTCCATTGTAAGAAGTATAGGAGGTATATTGTGATAAGAAACTGACACTTGTGCTTTTCTCTTAGGTCCTCACACAATTCTACCGCCAACCGCAGTCCCGCCACCAGGACAGCAGCAGTTACCTCCTCCACAGTTTGGCAGCACAGTACTTGGTTCTCCAAGTCACATGTATCTCCCGCAGCAGGCTCAGCCGCAACAGCCACCCCTGCACCAAGGCCCCCAAATGCATCAACAACCCCCTGCTCCTGTCCCAGCTCCTGGACCTGAGCCCCCACAGCCAGTCCAACATCCACAACAGCAGCAGCAACAGCAATCACAACAGCAGCAACAGCAGCCTCAACAGCAACAGCAACCACCTCCTCAGCATCAGCCTGCATCACAAGGATACCAACCACAGCATGCCATGGCTACAGTATCATATCCTTACCAGGTAAGTACTAAATTGGGCCTTTTACTGTTACTGTTGACTTTCCTGTGACATTAACATGAATCAAGAAACCTGTTCCACAATAATTTGCATCACCCATTGAATATTTTTATTTAAACAGTACTATCGTAAAATGTAAGTCAGTTTTCTTGATTTTGCTACTATAGAACTTAGTACAAGTAATAACAAACTCAGTGATTGTATGACATGGAGATAGTAAAATCACTTCTCAGCCAAATCTTTCAGCAGATGTGGATTGTCTTGACACAGCAGATTATTTCCTGTGCTATGAGCCTGCAGATTTGTATCTGAAGTTATCTAGTCCTGATAAAAGTATTACTATGTTATCAAAAATCCAAAGATTATTTTATTACATATAAGAATATGTGTTATCCCCCAAACTATTGTTATTTCCACTTTTCATGAGCACATTGATTTTGCTCTGCCAGAAAAAAAACCAGGATAATTGCTGGAACTGTGGCACAGTGTGGAATATATTTTTATGTGTGGATGTATAGAGTTCTTTCTTGGTTAAATTGTTAACTCATAGAATGGAGCAAAATAATTTTCTCATTCCTTAACTCCAACAGAGATCTTTGCCCACCACAGTTGGCACTTAGTGCTAGGAGCTGACAGTGGCTGTTGGAGTGGCTGTTGGCACATGAAGAGTGTGTGTCTGTGTGTGTGTGTGTGTGTGTGTGTGTGCGTGCGTGTGTGTGTGTGTGTGTGTGTGTGTGTGTGTGTGTGTTGCTATTGTTCTTTCTTTTCCTACATCTGAAGGAGGACTCTGTCTGATAATTTATAAAATTTAGTAGCCTTCTTTCAATATGCGTGACACTCAACATCTGTTCTGTAGTATCAATCTTCCCTCTTTCATATTGTAAAATTTTATATAATTCACAGGCAAGTGGTCCCACACAAGTATGTAATAGAATTTGTTGTTGAGGAAGGCAGTTAATAATCGTTGCTTAGCAAGTACAGTAGAACTCCAGTTACCCAAAGTGCAACTATCTGGATCATCAAGTAACCAGATCACTTCGAGCAAAAATTAATTTGTACTGTATGACTACAATTGTTTATTTTGTTCAATAATTATTACAGTATACAGCACATTGTGTATTTATTATCATTATAAAATCAGTCAGCATGAATGTATTCAGACAAAATATTCCAGTGAACACTGAATACAGTATGCACATTGTTGTATGTGAAAAATTGTTAGCAGACAAACTAAAAGTCCTTCAACAATTAGACAAAGGCTTGAGTAGCAAGCAGTTAGTTGATGTTCCCAAATTAAACACTTCAGCTATTTCAGACATAAAAAAGTCCTCAATTTTAAACTTCTGAAGATGAGAATTCGCTGTGGAAAATTATAAAAATGGCAGAAAAAAAAGACATTGAGTAGGCCATATTCAAGTGGTTTTTACAGCAGTGCCCCTTGGAAAACACCCTTTCAGGGCTGATTGTTTGAAAAAAAAAATCGAAACTTTTAGCCAAAAAAATCGACAGTTTGTTTTCATTTAAAATGGGCAGTGGCTGACAAAATTTCAAGGCAAGGCATGGTGTACATGAGTTGGATTTAAGTAGTGAAAAGCTGTCATCAGACCCAAGAACAACAGAAAATTTTATTGAAGAAATTCAAAATTGAAGCAGAACCTTATGACCCTGAATTTTTGTACAATGCAGATGAGGCAGGCCTTATTTTGGAAGGGTTTATTTGAAACAACTTCAACTTCTAAAAGGGGAACTAGTGCTCCTGGCCATAAGATTAGTAAAGATGATGTAACTGTGCTGAACTGTACTAACTCTACAGGAAACCACAAAATACTCCTTATGTTGGTACAAAAATCTAAAGAATCATGGCTTTCCTGAAATATTAAACTTCCCAGCTTTTTCAATAATCAGCCAATGGTCTGGATGACTGCTACTGTGTTTTTTGAATGGTACAATTAAATTTACATACATGAAGTAAAAAGTACCAAGATACCATAGGGAAAGAAGGCAGTAAGATGCTGTTAATTCTGGACACCGCACCCACCCATTTCACAGGAAGCCTTCTTGATAGAAAAGATGGAATGTTTAAAAACACTCTTCCTGCCACCAAACATGACAAGTTTACTGTAGCGAATGGACCAGTCGGTTATTGAAACTATGAAGTACCATTACAGAAGACAACTTTTGAGGAAGCTTTCCATAGAAGATGGAAATGTACAAGGCAATGTGGCCCAGTACCAAAAATTGATTTTAAAAAAACTGCTCTTACATAGTGATAGAAGCATGGAATTTCGTGGAGACAAGCACATTAAAAAGAAGTTGGAATAAATTGAAAGGCATTTCAACCAAACATGAGGTACAGAAAAAAACAACATGAAGAGGAAGAAAGAAAAGTGGCAGATGTTGAAATATCACTGGAGGATATAAGAAAGATTCTTTTTAAAATTCCTGGACATTCACATAGCAGCTTGTGATTCTTTGGACCCTGGATTCCAAATTCTCTGTGTTGATGAAATCATTCAAAGTATGAGATAAGAAACTGATGCCCAGGAGGATGACATTGTCACTGAACTGAATGTGAGACCATCAGCTGCTGAGGCGTTTATGTGTATTCACACTTTGATAATATGGATGGAGGGGCAGCCTGAGTGCGACCATATGCAGCTGCTTACCCTCAAGCGGATGTGAGACTTGGCTGAATGAAAACGATTCGAGACAGCAAAACAACTGACTATGATCAATATGTTCAAAAACTGATGTTAGATGTAAGCACATTACAGAACCTAAACATAATTATTTTGTAGTCTTTAAACTAATATTTTAGTAGTATGTCTACACAAATTTAGTTTTTTTTAGAGTTCTACTGTAATAGGATATTTTAGGATATTTTTTTAGTGATAGGCCTGACTGAAATAATTCCAGAAGACAATGAATAATTCTTTTGCAGCTGTTCGTACTGCCTCAGATTTCTATTAAAAAAAAAAATAATAATAATAATTAAATTTACACAAGCTTTTTGGATATTAAGATTTAAATTTCTTAGTTTTGTGATCTGCTCAATCATCTATCATATTTTTACAATCGAGTCCTCTGACCTAGACTTCCAGATTGAGTTTCTGTATGCCATGAACTCATATCGTTGTTGTTCTGGTGGTGGTTGATCCTCCTGCCCCCCTCCCCCCCCCTCATACTACTCTCCATTATAAAGTTGATGATTCGTTTATTCCTCATGATGTGTCCTATTAACCAATCTCTTCTTTTAGTCAAATTGTGCCATAAATTTCTTTTTTCTCCAATTCAGTTCATTGCCTCCTGATTAGTTATGTGATATGCCTATGTAATCTTAAATATTCTTATGTAACATCATATTTCAAAAGCTTTTATTCTCCTCCTGTCTGAACAGTTCATTGTCCACATTTAACTTCCATAAAGGACTACACTCAAAGTAAAGACTTCGAAACACTTAAATTTATATCAGATGTTAATGAATATGCCTTCTTCAGGAAAATTTTCCTTGTTATTGCCAGTGTAAATTTTATATCCTCTCTAATCTGGCCATTGTCAGTTATTTTGCTATGCATAAAGCAACTCATCCACCGATTTTTGTGTCTCATTTCCTAACCTAATTCCCTCAGCATCATCCGATTTAATCTGACTACTTTCAGTTTCCTGTATTTTGCTATTTTTAATGTTCATCACATAATCTTCTTCTTCTTCTTCTTCTTCTTCTTTCAAGAGACTACCCATTCTGTTCAACTGCTCTTCCAAGTCCTTTGCTGTTTCTGAGAGAACTACAAATATGTCATCAAACTATAACTTTTTTCCTTCCTGAATTTTATTTCTCATGCCAGATTTCTTCTTGGTTTCCTTCACAGTTTGCTTAGTGGACTAACTTCCCCTGTATTTTCAGTAGAGGTCACAGGTGCATTCCTTTTGCACTTCTTAAACACATTGAGCACCTGTTCCTGTTGGTCAAATATTGCATGACGTTGGCACATTGTGGAGGAAGCCATGTTAATGAATAACAACCCCAGTTGGTAAAAAGTTCTTTAATTCACGGCGTGTTTCTGCCATTATATTGAAATAATTTTCTAGTGGAATCCGTAAATGATGATGTAAATGCAGCCGAGTGTTGTACATAATGATATAGTGAATACTTAAAAATTTACTGGACAGGAATGTAGGAACTCTACACAAAAATTTTTTTAACCCAAACAAACATTGTATTCATACAAAAAAAATTAAAAGAGAACTATAGCTTGCATTGTGCTGTCATGAAGCAAAGCCAAATGATTACAAAAGTAAAATTCAGTTATATTCAAGTGATGTGCTCGGTAATATACTAGGAAACAATAAGTGTGTCGTGATAATAAGAACTGTACGTTTTGATACATTAAAAGTCTTAGCATGCTTTATAGCATTAAAACTCATTTTAGACATGAGCTTAAGGTAGTTACTTTGATTTATTGAAATACTAAAATAGTTGTAATGGACAGTGGACCCAGGTAAAGTGTGAAGTTATGTCTACCAGTGTCAGCTGATCTATTATAGAATACAAGTAATTGTAGAGACTGTGGCGTGTTATGGACTTATCACATATTAATAACTGGATAATAATATATTTACTAACACCTGAACACAGTTACAAAATTGCAGAGTGCCCTTAATGGAAACTACCAATAATGGGGTGACATACGTACAGGAAATGCAGTTCCTTGCGTACCCTGCTCACTGAGCATCTTCCCATGGATCCAGGGAGCAGCACTTATTCACCAGTTTAGTACACAGTTGTGGAGCAGCAACACACTGCAAAGATGGAGGAACAGTTAATAGGGTCATTCCATGCAAAGTGGTCGAATTTTAAAAAAATGTCCCACATGACTGTCATGGATTTTGCTGAAATTTTGTGTGAACATTCACACTTGTTCCCATTAAACATTGGTAAAGTTTTACTTTCACCAATACAATACTTCCAGAAATATAGTCATTTGTTTGATCCCACCCCTGAATTTTCAGCAACATTGAGACAGTATCTCATATTTTCGTGAAAGAAGCAAAGCGAGGCTATCGTGTACAGCTTTTTGCGCTCTATGAAGCAAAATAATAATAAAAGATTTCTTGAGAAATTTTCATATCGATGATTTGATACAAAGTAAGCCAAAAAAAATACACATTTGAAAAAGGAGTGAAGTTATCTGTGCCCATAATAACTTACCAATAGAGGGTTTTAGAGTATAAAATTTCATTCTGATACTGCTTTCCAATAGTTTACAAATTGAGGGCAAAGTTGAAAATTGTTGTGAAAATGCAAAAATGGCTATTTGTAGCCCTCTTTTACAGAGAAGAGTTTTCTGCAGACACCTTTAAACCATTCTCTAAAAACATATTCTAAACCACCTAAACAACTAGATATGGTTCAGCAATGCGAGCATGTTGGGCGCTAAAAAACAACAAAGTGGAGGTGCATTTAAAATACACTCATATATCGCTGGTCCTCAAATTAAATCTGACATCTTTCATTATATTCTACAATTGTTTAGAACTCTCTGGGAAATGTAATGTCCAAAAGCCCTGATGACTAGGAAAGGGCGATCAAGTCAGAACAACTCAAAAACTTCAAAAAACCGATGCCTTTTGCCACAGATCATCATGACATATTTCAGCCTGTTTTTCTGCTACAATAACTACAGAATCAAGCTAGTTATAAACTTCAAAATTTAATTGTGATTTACTTCAAAATTTAACTGTGATTTACCGAGGCACTGGACATTGCGTTATCAAAATTGCTGCATAACAACTGCAAAACATATCATACAAACTATCTTCAAGTTTTGCACTGTGTAAGTTTTGGGAAAGTTCATAGCAGTCAACCAGAAATTTTTTTGGGAAGGATTCATATTCTAGACAATTTTGAGTATTTCTTTTTACAGTGAAATGTTATTGAAATGTAAGTTAAATTCCAGTTTAAAGTATACCATATTTTGTGTTGGTATAGTTTGCGGCTTATATCAATCAGTGTAAAATTGTATTAATGTGTTGCTATGGTCCATGGTGGCTTGTTTCTGTGGAGCATGTAGAAAATGCTATTCAAACATTAAGAAACAAAAAATCTGCAGGTTGGGATGGAATACCCACCAAAGTTATTAAAGTGGTACACAATAGAATTGCAAACCCGTTAGCTCGAATAATAAATCAGTGTTTTGAAGAGGGCTGTTTCCCAGAGGTACTGAAATATACTGAAGTCAAACCACTCTTCAAGAAGGGATCAAGAGAGATCATGGGAAATTATCGTACTATTTCGATTCTCCCAGTCCTATCTAAAATATTTGAAAAACTTGCTGCTGCACAAATTCAAATCTTCATTGCAAAATATTCAGTTATTCTAAACAATCAATTTGGTTTTCAGCAGGGGAAAAATCCCACACGTGCAGTAAACAGTTTCATTGAGAAAATAAGTACATCATTAGACATAAGGTGGCAGGAATTTTCTGCGCCCTCACAAAGGAGTTTGATTCTGTACACCATGAATTGCATGTGTACGAACTTGAAAAGTATGGCATTAGCAGCAGTGCCTTACAATGGCTTAAATCTTACGTATCCAACAGACAACAAAGAGTTAGCATCTCTTCAAATGGCACATATTATTTTTCTGACTGGAAAAAAATATCTCAGGGTGTTCCACAAAGCTCCATATTAGGCACAGTCCTATTTCTCTTCTGTATAAATGACTTACCATTAAATATCAACTCCCCATCAGTTCTGTTCGCAGATGATACTTCTGTCTTAGTTGAAGATGAGGATTCAGAAAAATCCCCAAATCTGTGATCAGTACCTTAGAAACTTGGTTTCAGCTAATTGGGTTGAATCTAAACATATCTAAGACTCATGTGATGCAGTTCAAAACCAGTCAGTCAAAATGTGAGCAGAGTAGGATTGCATACAACAACCAAGATATAGAAGAAGTTGACTCTGTCAAATTCTTAAGTTTAAATGTAGATAAAAATTTGAGCTGGCAGGCACACATTGAATACCTGGCAGACAAACTGAGCAGCTTTGTATTTGCAATGCAAATATTATCAACTGCAACTGATATGGACACACGAAAAGTAGCATATACAAACTACTTCAAATCCATTATTAGGTCTGGTATTGTTTTTTGGGGTAACTCGACAAACATAGTGCGGATACTAAAAATACAGAAAAAAATTATTCGAAATATGTGCACTGCAAATAACAAAGAACCATGTTGACCATTATTTAGAAAACTTAAAATATTAACTCTGCCATCCTTTTACATATATGAGATTATTATATTTTTTTGTACAATGGACATGGTTTACGTGAGGGAAACCATTTTGTCCATTCACATGATACTAGAAACAAAGAAAATTTTATGCTCCCCACCCACCGCCTCAGACGTTATGACCAGGGACCTCAGTACATGGGTTTCGCACTCATGGTCTCGCAGTCGCGTTCTCGCTTCCCGAGCAGGGGGTTCTGGGTTCGATTCCCGGTGGGGTCAGGGATTTTCACCTCCCTCGAGATGACTGGGTGTTTGTGATGTCCTCATCATTTCATCATCATTCATGAAAGTGGCAAGATTGGACTGAGCAAAGGTTGGCAATTTGTACGGGCACTGATAACCGCACAGTTGAGTGCCCAACAACCCAATCATCATCATCATCTTCATCATCATCATCAATACATGGAAATGAAAATTTGTACTAAAATAAAAGGGAACAAGTTGATGCAGATGAATTTAGGCTCACTTAGAAGAAAGCTATGTGAGGTACTGACACTGAACTGTTATCACTCAGTGGATGAATTCATGCAGGGCAAATTGGAAATTTGAGCTGGGTACAATGAGTTACATATTCCAAGAAATATCCTTATAGTGTTATTATTTATTGTAGCGCTATTATTTATCAATGTTAAAGCCATTGTAGCTGTATTATAAATTTTTGACATGTCTCTTGTACGCAAACCAAATGGATTGCTAATGTACCTCATGAGATGAATAAAACAATTCACAAAAAAACCACTGTTGGTTTCTCGTTGAGTGAGAAAATTGGCATCCAACTTGCCATAGTGACCACGCCTGGTAGCTTTGTAACAGCAGCCTCTGGTGGTTTTTTTATTTACCATAGACTCCCAAGCCTGATGATACATTTCTTTAAATGTTCGGAGGACAAAGCTAGAAGAGGTCTCTTTTAGGATCCTAAGTTTGTTTCCTTCCAGCTACTAGAATTTTTTACTGGTTTCATTACTTTGCTATAGAATGGCATGAGAAAAACTATACCACAAGCTAAACAGTGTCACTTGAGGGTGCTGGAATAATTGCAGTAATGAGCTGTTCCAGAGTCCACCACTTGTCACTCCCTGATGGCCAATAAAACGAATTTGCTGGGCCATGTGGGTGCATAAGTGTATTAAAGGATCCATCTTCTCAGCAGAAGTCTTACAGATAATTCCAGTCCACCACTATTTTTCATAAATACATGCAGCATATTGTCCTGGCCGGAGGTCCGATGTCAATATATCTTTGTCACTAGTCACTAATTCTGGCTAGAAAAGACGATGCATCGTTTGAAAATCTATTGATGTGAATTGCTGTTCCATCAGTTGGCAAAAAATGATAATTTTCTCTAGTTCCTGCCAAGGATGCCCATGTTGAAACCATTCTTCTTGTAATACTTTATTTCATTCAGTTTCTTCTTTGTGATGAAAGCAAGTTTAAAGCCATAATGTTCTCAGTTCAGAAGTGAAACAGATCAGACTTTCAGCTAGGACAATAAGTTCCACGTATTTATGAAAATGAATGGTATATTGAAAATTTCTGTGAGGCATCTGCTGAGGAGAAGTATGCTTTAATAAGTTTTATACACCCAAATGGCCCAGCAAATTCATTTTATTGGCCAGCAAGGAGTGACAATTGCTGGATTCTGGAACAGCTCATATTAAATTTATTAGAGCACCCTCAGTAACATCGTTTGATTGGCAGTATAGTTTTTCTTGCAATATTCTGTAACAAGTTAATGAATTTTAGGATCTTGAAGGAAACATAAACTTAGGATCCTAAAAGAGACCTCTTCTAGTGTTGTCTTCTGACACTTAAAGATATGTATCATCAGACTTGGGAACCTGTGGTAAAAAAACTGTTATTACACAGCTATCGGGCATGGCCCCTATGGCGATGGGAAAGCTGGTTTTCACACCTGACAAGAAACAAGCAGTGGTTAAGCCACCCGGGCATGGCCTCTATGGCGATGGGAAAGCTGGTTTTCACACCTGACAAGAAACAAGCAGTGGTTAAGCCACCATGGACTATAGATACACATTTACACAGTTTTTCATTGATTCATGTAAACTGCAAATTGTACGAACACACAATATGCTGTTCTTTAAACTGGAATTAAACTAGCATGTCAGTAGCATTTCATTGTAAAAAGAAATACTCAAAATTCTCTAGAACATGGTCCTTCCCAAAAAATTCCCAAAACGTACACAATGAGACAGTGGTGTAAAACTTGATGCGTTTTGCAGCTGTTATGCAACAATTTTACTAACACAATATTCAGTGCCTTGGTAAATCACAGTTAAATTCTGAAGTTTATAACCAGTTTGTTCTGTAGTTATTGTAGCAGAAAAACAGGCTGAAATATGTCATGATGAATTGTGACAAAAGGCAGCCATTTTTTGAAGTTTATGGAATTGTTCGGACTCAATCTCTCTTCCTAGTCATCAGGACTTTCAACATTACCTTCCTGAGAGAATTCTAAACAATTGTAGAATATAATGAAAGATGTCAGATTTAATTGAGGACCTGTGATATATAGGCGTATTTTACTTGCACCTCTGCCTTGTTGATTTTTAGGGCCCTATATTCTCGCACTGCTAAACCATATCTAGTTGTTTAGGTGGTTTAGAAAATAGTTTAAATGTGTCTCAGAAAACTCTCTTCTGTAAAAGAGGGCTAAAACTAGCCATTTTTTGTGTTCTTACAAAAACAGGCAACTTTGCTCTCAGTTTGTAAATTATTGGAAAACAACATGAGAATGGAATTCTGTATCCTTGTATTGGTAAATTATGATGTGCAAAGTTTCAGGTTTATCCTGCAATTACTTCCAGAGGTACAAAAACCTTAACTTCACTTTTTTAAAGTACATATTTTTTCAGCTGAATTTTCTGCAAATTATCCATATGAAAATTGCTCAAGAAATACTTTTTTATTATTTCACTTATTAGAGCATAAAAAGTTGTACAAGATAGTGTAGTTTTATTTCTTTCAAGAAAATAGTGCCACAGATATTGTATCTTAATAGTTGTGCTATGGGGTCAAACAAATGACTCTGGAAGTAGTATATTGGCCAAAGTAAAACTTTGTAATGTTTAATGGGAGCATGTGCAAATGTTCACACAGAATTTTAACAAAATCCATGATGGTCATGGGGTAACCTCTAGACCACTTGGCGTGGAATGACCAAATGTGCTTTCAAGTGTGTCATACGTTTACAAAATATTTGCATGTGAGAAATCCACTGTAGGAAGCATCAAAGATATATGCAATGCCAGAAAATGACACATCAACACACCTGGAGTTACATAAAAATTAAGAAATTGATAATCTGAGACATATTGCACTTGCATCATGTGATTTTTCCAGAAACACTCAGTATGGCATGGAAGTTACATGATAATTAAAAAAAAAGACTTATTGTGAGAATAATGGAAAGTCCATGATGGAATAGCAACAATATGAAAAGAGAGGATTGCTGCTCACCACCTAGAGGAGGCATTGAGTCACAGATGGGCATAGTAGAGAATGTTAGAAATATTTAAGGTTTTGGACGAAGTTCTTCTTCTGAATAGAAGAAGAAGAAGAAGAAGAAGAAGAAGGACTATGTTCAAAAGCCTAAACATTTCTAGCATTCTTTTTCATTGTGCCTTTCTGAGACTCAGTGCTTTCTCTATGTGTTGCAATCTGCCTTTCCCCTGTTATTATTGTGAGAATGGTTAATTTCTTGGAGATAACTTATGCTATAGTGGAACTGAAGCTCATAGCCTATGATCAACTCAATAGATTCTCTGGCTGTCATTCTTCATACATTGCATGACTGAATATTGATCAGTTGGACTTTCCTATGAATGATCTAAAATTTCTGTCTTGGTGAATTTAGAAAAATAACTCTTTATGTGTTCTAATGATATTGCTTGGATTAAATGCTTTGTTCTTTGAGGTAAAATATTTTTGTTGGAACTGTTTTGTAAGAAGTCTGAATGTGCAGGTGCAGCATTGCACTCTTGTAAGTCAGTGTGGGGGTATTAAAATTGGGAATGTTTGATTTCTCACTGAAGTGCATGATGAAAATATTTGAAGAGACAGTCTATTTTCAGGTATATGCAGGAAATACCAGAACAGTATTAACTACTGAAAGTGCACACTCATGTGAATCATGTGAAATTTTGTGACGAACTGGAATTCCTTTTAAAACTGTGATCTCCTGCATATTTAATTGAAAACTACATGTCACTACTAGTAATGCTTTTCAGAGTATCAGTTTTTTTCATTATTTGCATTGGTTTGGATCACCCAGTGTTTACAATACTATTGTGTCCGACGCTTTAGGGAAATTGCAACAGAACAACACATCTGACAACAAACTCTGTGGATTACTGCACATTAATCTCCATTTTGTGTCCCAATTTCATGAAAGGTGTTTTGCTTTCTTACAGACTTCATTTCTAATCTGCCATGTTGAGTTTTTCTAAAAGGCAAGAATCACATTTTCTGTTTACTCGACCTTAACTATATACATATGGCCAAATCTTTGAGTGAAACCTCCCCAGAAGTACAAGAAAAGTGTGTTATTTCCTGTTGTACTCTTTTTTTGTGCTTCAGATGAATGATTGTTGATATTCCTATAATGTCTTTTGCAGTATGTCCAGAATTCTGGACCTCCCGCCATGACATATCCAACTTTTAGCCGTCTGGACCAGCAGCAGCCTCCACAGCCGTTGCAGCAGCCTCAAGGTCATGTCATGCCAATTCAGAATCAGGGTCCACCAATGCAGGGACAGTTGCCACCAATGCAAGGCCAAACACTATCAATGCAAGGACAAACTCAGACATTGCAGATGCAGAATCATATGGCCCCTCTGCAAGGTCATGTGCCCCCTGTTCAAAACCAAGGTCCGCCACTTCAGAATCAGGTTCTACCTGTACAAAGCCAATGTCCTCCTGCACAAAACCAAGCACCTCCAGTTCAGAGTCATGGAGGGATGCAGTTGCATAGCCAGGGGGCACTACAAATTCCAAATCAAAGTACTGTAACACTCCAGAATCAAGGTGGTCCCCCTAATCAGGTGACAGCAGTGCAAGGGCAGGGCCCTTTGCCAGTGCAGCAAGGTGCTGGTGTACCTCCTGTGCAATGTCAAAATCCCCAATTGCAAGGCCAAGTATCACTGCAAGGACAAGGCAGTTTGCAGATGCAGAATCAGATGCAACAGCCACCTCAGGCATTGCCTTGGCAGACACCAACCCAAGCTCAATCCCAGCAGCACCAAGGAACGGTCACCTACCAGCAGCAACATCACATTCAGACACAACAATCAGTGAAAACTGGGACCAAAGGAGGCCAGAAGAGAAGATTCACAGAAGAAAGAGAGGATTCAGGTGATAACTTCCAGGTAAGTTTAATTCGTTTGTTTACAGATACCTAAATAATTTAATTTTTTGATGACATAGGTTTATAACAGTAAGTCTCCTACCATTCCCAGCCCAGTTATTGAAAGAATCAAACTTCAGCCAAAAGCTAGTTTTTCATACATCTCAGTGTTTGTGATATCTTCTGAGCCCTGTGCAGTACAGGATATAATTTTGCAGGTACTTCCAGTGATATATGTGGATACTGCTGCAAAATGTGTTGCCATTAGATTTAGTAGTAAGAAAGTAATAAATTAAAATGCTATCGTTGGTGATGAAGTTTTAGTGCATGAACAGTGAAAATGTAGTAAGCAATAAACTTTTCTCCTGTAATTACTTTTGGTGGCGGTGTGTGTGTGTGTGTGTGTGTGTGTGTGTGTGTGTGGGGGGGGGGGGGGGGGGGGGGAGGTTTGAAATTATGTGTACAGTTGGTTGGAAGTTGCTGAGCACTTGCACTTGCCTCATAAATATAGTCTTAATTAGTGCGTTATTAGTTATGCTGCCTCGGGACACACAGAGTTTGTAACTTTAATACTTGACTTATCGTGTTAAATTTTTAATGTAAGATCACACTTCTTAATTAGTAGCTAATGGCAGCATTTTGAATTTTGTCAATAATTATATTAAATAATGAATATCAAATTTTTCTTGCACATGGAAGTGTTAAATAGGCACCTGTAACTGGAACTAGGAAAATTCTGGGTGGAATACGAATTAAGACGGGAGTAAAGGTAACCATTGACTGTACAGTCATGGCGATGAGTTATTGAAAGGCACATAAACCAGGCTGAAATCATTATTAAGTTATCAGACAGTGTCTTTTTTGGATCTGCTTGACTACCAATACATCCACAACTAAGTCGTTCTGACATTGTGGCCTGACTGGACCCAGACTTTCATATGTGATATGAGCCCCTCTCTATCTCAGGACATTTAATTATATCTGCTCCCTTTCCCAACTACCAAAAAGAACAGAAAAATTGTAGTTTTATAGTTCATCATCATGTCCTGTTCCATCACAAGCATATCCTATCTCGCTAGAGGTAGGGCCACGTTTTGCAGCTCTGCTCTAACTTTCGCATAGCCTTCTATTTGGGTATGGTATCAACCAGCTGCCCACTTGAACCAGTGAGCCATTGTAAAATTATCTACAGTAAGTTATCAATGTATTACTGTACCGATAATGCTATACATCCAATGTGTATTTGTAACTCATCTGTATCAGATACAGTCCCTCGGAAACTTATGAAAAACATTAAGAACAACCTATTTCTTGGCACTTTTAAACATATTCCATATCGGAACAGGAAGCAGCCTCAGCCATTTTCATACTGCATATTAACAGCGTGACAATCAGAGCACAACAGTGCAGAGACTGTGACTGTACACAATTTTTGAAATAAAAACTACATAGCTAAAGTGTGATTAAGAAAAATGTTGATGGCTGTTAATGCATTAGAATATCTTAAAGTTTCATTTAAAGTAACTTAGTAATAATATTTCTAATACATAAGTAGGACCTACTTCCAAGAGCATAAAACCATCAGTGTATGTGTGCTGTGGCTTCTGACCAATCATCAAGTTTGTGTTTTTTATATCATGTTTATTCTTATGATGAACAGTGTTGTAGCATAATTTTACTCTATTTACTTATCAGTGGGAGACAGAAACAGAAATCAGGCTGACGAAACTGCAAATATTTCTCAGCGTCTGTGGACAGTACACTCACCATGTTATGTGTACCCTTATCTTTAGCTGTGCAGAACCAAATATCATCCCATAGCCATGGGGCTGTTTCATACTCCAATGACTTACATGGATTGAGGAGCAGCTGCATTTGATTTAGGAGCAGGTGCATGGTGGAATGTAAAAGCATCAATCTTCCCCTATCCTTTACAATTCCCGAATGGTATTCAAAGAGCCAAAATTTCTCTAATTTTAGTGTTGCTGACATTACACAGATTGTGTGTTATAGGAAGCAGTATGCTTCTCGATTCCTTTTCGAATGTGGGCTCTCAGAAGTTTGTAAGACACTGTGTAACCCAGAATCTCCTAATGCAGTTCTTTGGACATTTCTTTGAGACTCTGACACCTCCCAAACAACTCCATGATAAATTTTGCACCTCTTTCTTGAATTGTTTGTGCCTTTTCCACCTACCTGTGACCAATAAAAGCACTCTGGTGGTTGAACGAGGTTTCTGTCAGTGACCTCTTTGATGTGTGACTTGCTCCTCCTCAGGATTCTTTGAGTAAATCTGAGTCTGGCTTTTGTATTCCCCACAGTTAGATTTATGTGGTTGTTCTAGCTTAAATTGTTCCAGAAAACTGCTCCTAGGTTGTTGAAGGTTGTAACTGATTGCAATGACAAATTGTCAGTCTTGTAGTCATACAGTATCAGATCTTACCTTGTATTTACATGTATTACATTACATTTATTTATGTTTAGGGTCAGCACTAATTATTTGTAGGTTTATTTGCATTTTATAACAAGTATCTAATGATGAAGCAACCATGTAAACAACTATGATGTCTGCGAATAGCATCAGATACAAACGGCAAAAAACTTCATTTGATAGGTATTGTACATATATCATGAGTAGCAATGGCCCTGTCATGTTATCTTGAGGTATACCAGACACCTTAGTAGCTTTGGGGAGTGGCCAGTCCAGTCACATATCTGTTTGGATATTCCAAATGTGCATATTTGGTGTCCTAGGCAATGGTGTGGAACAGTATCAAAGGCTCTCAAGAAATTGAGAAACCCTGCTTCACCCATGGGATTGAGTGACACTTGAAGCTTTTGCTTGGTATTTGACTCCCAGTGAAGGAAAATTGGATACCTGAAGCCGACATGCAAGATTAGCAACACTTATTTTCCATTGGTCCTGCTCACAGTATTCCATTTTGATCACTGATTAGCGCTGACTGTTCTCATCTGAATATTTTGAGTGTATTTTTTATTGTCTTATTTCTTACTCCTGTGCTTAGAGAATAAAAAACAAATAGTATATACTTTTTAGTTTTTGTTTCACCTGAAGACACACACATTATAGAAACCTGTGAAATAAACCTAAGAACTTTTAAATAATAATGACCATGTGATAACTTAATTCACCACAGGTGCTGTGCAAAATATGACAATTGTAACAAAAGAAAACAGGAAGGGAATGTTTCCTTTTTTGTTAAAACAATCATGAACTCAACAAGAGAAAATTGTGTTGTAAATTACTGTTTTCATGTTAAAGAGAAATGTTTAGAGTTTAGGTCCTCATTAAAGAAGAAGAAGAAGAAGAAGAAGATACAAAGCTGGAGAGACATACAGTGAAGTGACAAAGAAACTGGTATAGGCGTGCATATTCAACTACAGGGATATGTAAAGAGCCAGAACACATGCTGCAATCGGCAACCCCTATATAAGACAAAAAGTGCCTGGTGCAGTTGTTAGATCAGTTACTGCTGCTACAATGGCAGGTTATCAGAAGTTAAGTGAGTTTGAACGCGGTGTTATAGCCAGTGCACACGTGATGGGACATATCTCCAAGGTAGCGATGAAGTGGAGATTTTCCCATACAAACATTTCACAAGTTTACTGTGAATATCAGGAATCCGGTACAACATCAAATCTGTGACATGGCTGTGGCCAGAAAAAGATCCTGCAAGAACAGGATCAATGACGACTGAAGAGAATTGTTCAACATGACAGCAGTGCAACCCTTGCGCAAATTGCTGCATATTTCAGTGCTGGGCCATCAACAAGTGTCAGCATTTGAACCATTTGGCGAAACATCATTGATGTGGGCTTTCGGAGCTGAAGGCCTACTTGTGTGCCCTTGGATGACTGCACGACACAAAGGTTTACGCCATGCCAGGGCCCATCAACAACAACATTGGACTGTTGACTGGAAACATGTTGCCTGGTCGGACGAGCCTCACTTAAAATTGTATTGAGCGGATGGACGTGTACTGGTATGGAGACAACCTCGTGAATCCATTGCCCCTGCATGTCAGCAGGGGACTGTTCAAGCTGGTGGAGGCTCTGAAATGGTGTGCGGTGTGTGCAGTTGGAGTGATATGGAACCCCTGATACATCTAGATATGTCTCTGACAGGTGACACGTACTTAAATATCCTGTATGATCACACGCATGCATTCATGTCCATTGTGCATTCTGACATACTTAGGCATTCCAGCAGGACAATGCGACACCCCTCACATCCAGAATTGCCACAGAGTGGCTCTAGGAAAACATGTCCGCTGTCCACCAAACTCCGCAGACATGAACATTATTGAGCACATCTGGGATGGCTTGCAATGTCTTGTTTAGGAGAGATCTTCACCCTCTCGTACTCTTACGGATTTATGGACACCCGTGTAGGATTCATTGACTCAGTTTCTTCCAGCACTACTTCAGACATTAGTTGAGTCCATGCCACGTCGTGTTGCGGCACTTCTGCGTGCTCGCGTGGGCCCTACGTGATATTAGGCGGGTGTACCAGTTTCGCTGGCTCTTCCCTGTAGTCCACTCTACTTTTACTTGATTAATTTTTCTTTTGCTTTTTTCTTCAAGTAATTTAATTTGAAAGAAATAATTAGTGGCTTGATCCATTTTCTGATGTGTTGCTACAACTGGCATCCTCATTCATTAGGGCCGTGTTAATGTTGGCACTGTGACTGGTGGAAACATACAGCAGTCACAACAGCAGCAACAGCAACAGCAGCAACAACAGTCATCAGCCCAGCAGCAGCAACAAGCTGCACGACAGGGAATGGGGTGAGTACAAGTGGTACATTAGTGTCGATAAAAATCCTTTTTCATTCTTTTTAAATTGTTTTATATAACTTGTATCAATTTTTTTATGTGTCAGGAACATCTTTCCATAGAGGGCTATTCCAAAAATTTTGAAAATATTTTGTTCATTGAAAATATGGAGACATAATTTGATAATTTCGTTTTTAATAACGGAAATTGTAATAGCTAAAATACTTGGCAAGCACAAAAAGTAGTATCATTTCTATTAAAAAAAGACCATTGGATTATCATAATGCATTTTCTTAAATAACACATTTTCTTGAAAGATTTGTTTAAATACCATAGGTTTTTATGCAGTTAATCATTAAAAATAAAACATGGATAGCTCATATTCACCATATTTGAGTTTCTGTGATATGTTGATAAAATTGTGTAAATAGTGGAGAATGACTGGTAAAGATAGACATTGGGTCATTTCTTTTACAGATCTACGAGGGGGAAGATAAACAGTTAGTGCCTTGTCAGTTACTTACAGCTGATTGAGGGCACTCATTTCGTAAATTTAGTATAATCTGTATAAAACAGCATTTTAGTATTTCAGTTCCTATATGATGACACTGTAGAATGTATATTGATTTAATAAAACATTTCATAAATTGGTTGCAAGTGAAGCTTTTTTCATAAATAAGGAAATTTGAATTTCTTTTTGTTTTATGTATAGACTCTTACAATTGTGGGGTAACGTGTACAGCATTCTGCCACAAAGTTTCCCTCACGGTTTTTATTTCCAATCCAATAACTTTGACCATATTGATTTAGATGTATTTATACTTTGTATTTTGTATGCTGTTTTCCTTTCATATGCGTGGTTCGTAAGAGAGGTGGCTTCCAGTAGCTGTAATTTTGACCTATTAAATTAAATATAAAGAAGTTATTATTATTATTTTTTTTAGTTTTGTCCCATATTGTTTTCATTTTATTTTGTAAGACCTGATTCAGTAGCAGGATATTTTGCTTTCAGTTTTTTCACATATATTACAAGATGATTGATATTCTCTCATTATTTGTTCTTAACAGAAATTACTGTTCATAATTTATTTTTAGGAATGCTGAAACTGAAATTTGAGTTCGGAGTAGACCATCGCACATCACAGCCTTTTAGCTGTGCATATTTCATTTTCTTTTTCAGTATACTTTCACCATTGAAAATAGTTTATTAATGAAGGGTCTTTAAGAACAGACCACACAAGAATGCCGTAAACATAAAACAAAACAGTAAATGTGTTTGTTTAAAATAATATTCATTTAGTAAAATTTGTTCTAAAAGTTCGGATTTTTTACAGCAGTCCTAATGGAGAAGTGCTATGACTGCTCCAATTGCTAAAGGTACAAAGTACGAAAGTGATGTATCAAAGCATCATTGTGTTTGAAGGTTGTGGGTTTAACTAAGAAAAAAAAAAAGATGTGCTTAGTTTTGTGATGTGTTAATGTGTCAATTAAGAATGATTTAGTAATTGAACTATTTAATGATTTAAGCCTTTGTTCATATTTCATTTTAGGAATGCAGGTACTGCAAATTCTCAATAAAGCATCAACTTACAGTGTCCTGTGTGTGTTCCTTATGTTTCATATGTTATGTATCTTTTCTCAGTTATCATTGTTGCAACAAGTTCAACAGTGCAACTTTGCAGTTCATTTTTAACAAACAGTGTAAGAAAAGCTTGTATAAATTTGCTGTTGTTAATTAAATATATTATTACAAGAAAATCTATTATTATTATTATTTAGAATTTATTTGTTGGGGACTAAATTTGTGCTCCAAAGCAACAAGTGAAAAGATTAATATACTAAGATAAATCTATGTAGTGAAAGTTGAGGTCCTCGTATCTTTCAAACGGAATGTTGCTTATAAAAAAGAAGTTCCCAGTGTTTTAATTAATGCAATAATTTTAATGATCCTAAAAGTTTATCAGAATTGGTGTTCTTGGATTACACCTGCACGAAAATGGCATTTGGCATAAATTCATGAAATATGAAGCTCAAAAGGTGGTTTAATATTTCACTGTGACTCATAAAAACAAGAAAAATCAGAACATAACTGCATACAGTTACAAATAAAATTTTTGCAATGAACTTCGGAAGCATGAAACAGTATTATGAGAAGCCTGAATAGAATCTTGAAATTTGAATCTGTAGAAAGAGAAAAAGAGAAATGTTCTGATTTGGTGCTGGTGCAACAGTTGTAGGTAATAATCAGTTCTTGTAGCTAGTACATAAAATGAGAAATGAAGAAATTAATTTACACATAAAGAAAAATATACACAATAAAAATTGGCAGCCATCTCAGAAGGAGAAATGGGTGGGGGGTGTTACGTATGAATGAGTGTAGTGAAACACAAGAATTGAGTGAATCCAGTTTGCAAATTACATGTGCCAAATAATTACTCCAATATACAATCTACTAGTTTTGTAAATTACAAGCTATGTGGGTTCCTTCATAGGCTATCTGATGTTTTAACAGTAAGTTTTACTAGCTCTACAAAATATATTCAGCAAAACATATTTAACTTCAAAATTTACTGTGATTTTTTTGAAATGCCACATTAGTTTTCCCATGTGTTACCATGGAAAGGAAGTATTTTTTATCGTTCATGTCAGCAGCTGTTGATTTCTGTGTTTAATGGCTAGTAGATAGTAAAGAAATAAAACAATAAACATTATCCCTACTAATCTTGCTAGATGTTGTAAGCAGGCCATCAAGTTGTTGATTTGGAGAAACTTCTTTGTTATGTTTTCTTATTGTTGACTCTATAATGTATAAGGATAGGTGGATTGGATTAAGTAAAAAAGGGCATTCAGAAAGGATGGAAATATGGAAGCAAAACAACAGGAGCTTTTAATATACCCACAACAGAGTAATGTAGAACATAATATTGCAGCCTATAGCTGTGTGACACAACCAAGTTTTATTATTAGTTTCCCTAGAATTCTTGTTTGTTGTATCAAATCATTGTATGCAGATTTGGATATTGCAGATCTTTATATTTTTTATTTTGTTTCTCATTTTGTTGGAAACACTGCTACTGCTGCTGCTGCTACTACTACTACTACTACTACTACTACTACATTTTCTACTACTACGTCTTTTATTACCAGCTCCCACCCCTACCCCAACAGGGGCAACTACTACTACTACATTTTCTACTACTACATCTTTTATTACCAGCTCCCACCCCTACCCCAACAGGGGCAAAGAGGTATTGTTTTCAACAAGACTATCATTTCACTGTCAGTTCTATAGCAGCATGTAATAAAAGATACTGGATTCATTTTTTTCTGTGTATCAGTAAAGAGCTTAAAAATCAAAGATTTGCAGAATCGAGCACCTATAACATATTATAGCTGAGAGTACAACATTGCGTCATATTGTCATGATGGAACTTTTACTATTCAGTGAAATCTAGTTTTTTTCAGTCATGTAAGAGCTTCATTTTGATGTATTTTTTGACACGTTCTTATTCTTGATCATCAAATGAAATTTTTTATTCGTGTTTTTACCAAGAAGTATTTGCGTATTTTATTGAATTTATTCTCAAATTTTTTTTCAGTATTGAACACTTACTGAACATTTATTTTCTTTGGCCCCTGTTAATAACAAACACCATTCATCCACATTCATTGCATACGTTTGGAACAGGGAAGTCCCATTTTAATAGTGTAATTCATCATACCAGGAGTTCCTTCTGTCAATCTTGCTTCTTCATTCTTCAACATATCTGTACAAAATACTTTTAGTTCAGCAGCTGCCAAATCATATCCACATGCGATTCTTCAGTTTCTCTTGGCGTAATTCATGTCGAAATAGTTCACAGATGAACAGCTGGATGTCAGTGTCCAATGGGTACGTTGCCATTGGACACCGACTTCTCATTGTTCATCCATGAACTATTTTGTTGTGTCCACATATAAGTGTTAAAGGCATGTGCTTGTTATGATTCCCAGTGTAGATATAGTTCTGTGACATTTGTTTTCTTATAAAGAAGTGTAGATATAGTTCTGTGACATTTGTTTTCTTATAAAGAGTATATTGGGTAATATTGCCACCAGCTATTGGCAACATTTGTCAGCTATGTGATTGAACCACTTAGGCCTCCCACCGTAAGTCTGTACGCACTCTCAAGACTGAATTGAAGGACTTCTTAATTCAGCTACATCACAATTAGATATGTGTAAACACTTTATTCACAACTGCTGACACTTAAAAAAAAAACACATTTCCTAATTGCATACACTTCTCACGTTCCATCGCTTTTCTGTCTCCACTTTTGATAGTATTTTTTTACCTGCTCCTTTCTTTGTTCACCCTTCCCTTGTTTTCATTGCACGTTCAGTTAAAATGTCACAAAGTAACGTTAGGAGTTGATCTCATAGGTCTAGAGATCAGATTTCCAAATTTTCATGTATTCGTTACTTACCTCATAAATTAATAATGTAGGAAAAGACAGACTGCTACTTACTGTAAACATGACACAATGTAAACACGACACGTTAAGTTGTGGACAGGCACAAATTAAAGACACTTACACATATGCTTCCAGCCACAATCTTTCTCAGGAAAAGAGAAACATAAACAATTAATTAACACAAGCAGACACACCTGACGCACATGACTGCCAGCTCCAGCAATTCGAGGCTGAGCTGCCGGAGTTGTGCTTGATTATCTGAATGAATGGTGTGTGTATCTCTTTTTCTGCTGAAGGCTGTGGCCAATAGCTTATGTGTACGTCTGTTTTAATTGTGTCTGTCTGCAACTTAATGTGTCATGTTTATGGTAAGTAGCAATCTATCTTTTCCTACATTGTTAATATTCCTACCTGGAGTTTCTATTTCTCATAAATTCTATGTTTGATTTTTCCCCACAAAAATCACAAACACTGTGTCATTAAACCATACATGGAAACTAGTTTGTAATAGTTACACCCAAGACTTCAGTTTGATTGTATACCACTGCTAAATACATTCTAAGAATTTATCATTCTGAAGTACATTTATTATCTTACACCCACATCACCATATACTTCCGTACATTCATGACCCTGTGTCATCTCACTTACATTGCTTTCAACATCTTTGAACATCACCTTGGATGACAAAGGGCTAAATGCAGTGCCCAAAGAGTTCAGTCATACATTGACAATATCATTTGTGTGTCTTGGTATTGTCTGGAATTTTAGCTCATACTAAGCAAACATTGCTCATTAATATATCCTTGCTCAATGCTGAATATGTACTCACCTCGTAATCACCAAACCTATGATTCACTTGTTTTATCATGTAAGCAGTGTAATCTTTGTAAATATTTTTCTATCTTCAAGAAACACTTCTACAAACTAACAAGAGAGAAAGGGGACATGGGGACAAGGATTACCTCTTGTTATGCTGAATTATCGTGAGTTACATAGTCGCAGCTTCTTAGTGTTCAGCCTTCATCAGATGAATTCCTCAAGGGGGGGAAAAAAAAGAACCTCTGAGGTATGCTGCTCTGAAATGCAGTGCTGAGTTTGTTCTAAGGACCTAAATGTGTTCCTCAGTGCAACATCCTGCCAAGCACCTAAATCTGTATCTCATTGCAACATCCAGCCACTCGCCATTCTGTTGTAATATTATTTAGTTTAGTGAAAGTCATCATATGGTTCATACATGTTGGGATTCATGCAATGTCTTAACTAACTACATCTACATCTACATCCATACTCCGCAAGCCACCTGACGGTGTGTGGCGGATGATGTGTTCCACAGTCGCAGGTACCTGGTGGCCCTGTCTCTTCCACAGATCACATCATCTACTGAATGAGTGTTCCTTGGGAGTATTTGAGCTTATTTCACCTTTGTAAATTATAAGACACATCTCCTACCTTCATGAAAACATACATTCTATGTGAATGTATATGTTTGGGCTGTTTATTTTCATTTTATTGTGATGACAAATCCTATACCATTGTGAGATGATCCCTGTATGAATAAATCAAACCAAATCATTCTGTCTGCATAGATACTAAGTGACTGTAGCCTTAAATTTAAACAAAAGGTTTGATTGTTAACAAATTATGTTTCAATAAATTGTCTCATGAATCTTTCCTAGTTTCCTCCTTGCTGTGTTTCCTGTATGTCAGCCTTTGTGGATGAATAATTCTTCCAATTAATGCTTCACCACTTCCCATAGTTTCCTTTTATGGCAATCTCATGGAAAGGCTTCTAATTCTAAACCCTGTAGGCTCCATAATTGACTAAATTTTACAATCTGGACAAATCTTCCACTTCTGAGTTTTTGTATGTACTTGGCCGGTGCTTTTTTTTTTTTTTTTTTTTTTTAATATATATATATATATATATAAAAATTGCGATTCCCCCCTGTCCCCCTCCCTTCTCTTTTGGTATGATTGGTGTGGGGGGGGGGGGGGGGTGATGCCTTCATTAACATAAGACTGCCGTATAAACAATGAGGTATCACTATACTGCTCAGTGCTATTCATGCTTAATGCCAATGAAATTTAACCAAGTAAATAAGTAAAGCAGCTGCTATTTTGGAAAAAAAGGCTGCTGTTTCCTCAGTTTTATTATATAGCTATTTATCTTCTAATAGTAAGGAAAAGAAAAAAATAGTTTTTATTTTATGGGTTATATCAGTGTTATTTTATTCCACTTTTGTAGTTATTTTCTGCCGATTTTGGAGATATTTTTGTGAATTATGGTATTAGTTCCTGAAGAACCTTGTGTTCTTTCTTTTGTCTTATATCATGGTTTTTCAGCGTTATGTTGAAAATGAAATTATTCTTATCAATTACATATTCATTAACATAACAGATCTAATTTATTTACATTAGTAAAGAACAAATCATTTATACTCAACCCATTAAATCCAATCAATTAAAGTAAAACTAACTGTTGAAAGTTTTTCAGAAGAAAGCATTGCCAAAGTTCTCTTCTGAGACATTATGCCACTGATCCATCATATTTCACTACAATGTAAAGTAGCCATCACAGATCTAATTTTGATCATGGAAAATAAAGTGCCTTCAGCACAACATCACACATTTGACAATGTCCACATATCCTGCAGACATGGAAAGTTGCTTTTCCACTAAATTATGAAGCAATTTGTAGCCTTTCACAATATCTTACTTGGTTGAGACCCACCATTCTATGTACAGACAATATATTCTTTGCCATGTTAGCATTAATTGAGTTCATTATCATCCTGTGGCTGAGAAGAAATAACCTAGAACTGTGAACACATAAGTAATAAATGGATCTATGACCATAAGAATAGTTAGCTTTGTTTGATAGTGCGTCCCAGTGGATTTCGTGTTTCCTTCACTCTACCTGAAGTATTTGTGCCTTCATGTTATTTAAAAAGCATCAAAAATTTGTTTTCGCATCATGAGGAGACAGTCTTATTTTTAACTTGCAATACAATTAATGTTTTACCTGGTGACGTCAAATGTTCATATATTTTTGCTTGCCAATCTGTAGATATTTAATGCCCTGCATTAATTAAACTGCATATTTTTGCAGTATGCTATTATAAATACAAAAATCACAAATTACAGCACTGTAACTTCACAAACACATAAGTCAGCATCTCACCCACTCGGTTTTCTTTCATCAGCCACTCACAATGCAGAACTCGTGATGTCATTTATCTGGGTTTCAGCTGGTATTCAATATTATTTTTGATATTTTTTGTATCAAATTTGTGGTGACAGCATGATCTGCTGTGTAGGTTGGGACCTTGGTTAGACTGAAAGGTATAACTGTCATGATGATTTGTGTGTTCACAAAATCAAAGTGCCCCATTTGGTGTTTTTAATTATTTTACTTCCGTACTACAGAAATATCAGGTGTAAATATCTCTCAGAAAGGTGCCATATTTTGTACGATAGGTCGTGCAAAAGTGCTGGGCTACATCACATTGACAACTAAAACTGATACTGGAAGGCAATTTCTTTCACATTACACCTAGAATCTTAGTTCTTTACTCATAAAATCAACCATTATTTTAGGGTTCTTGCAGTTCTCAGAATTGAAAAAAAGTCAAAATGTAATTACAGCATTCATATTTACAATTTTTATACGCAGGAACATGAAAAATCCCAAATTTTGTGACATTTCAGAAAAGACCCAGGATTTCCCGATGTCACTTAAAATTGCAGGTTTTGCTTTATTTTTGGGTTTATTGTTTTCAATTAATTTTCTCATCTTGGCTATTAGTAGTTTGACATTGACTTGATCACAGTGGTATTTGTCAAAGAAAATATTTTTTGTATCTGTAAATACTAAATCCTGTTTATAATACATTATAACTTGTCATACTGCAAACGTTGCTTCATACCATGTGGCTTACAGAATCTTTCTGTCCCTGAATCTAGATTTTGGATAATTTACAGAAAGATTAGCTAATGAGGTATGGTTTGAATTGGTAGAGATTCCCACTTTCTTAGTTTACGTTAGGTGACACGTCGTTGAATATACTACCACCAGAGTGCATAACTCCATTCTGTATCCTGGACAAGGAGGCAGAGTGTACATAAACATTTTTTTGTGTTCTGTGACTATCGCATTTGAAACTGATTTTTTGTTGTCAGTGACAAAAACCATTAAGGAGTAAATATATTGTGATAATAGTGTAAGAATTCCAAGTTCCTTAAAAAGGCTGCAAGATGTGTGCTTACCTTCTTTACAAAGTATTCTTAACTGCTTTCTGCTGCTGAACAAGCACTTTTATTTGCTTCAGTTGCATTGCCCCATAAGATAATTGCATAAGACAATAGGGACTGTAGATCTGTAAAATAAGGCAATACTCTTACCTTTAGGTCAACACAGTGAGAGGTTATTCTAAGGGAACAAAAGCCTCAAGTGAATTTATTGATAGCTTTGTGATCCACGCAGTCAATGGTTTTGACAAACTCACAGAATATACTAACAAAATAATTTTTTGTTGTCCTCAGACACTTTTGAAAAAATTGGCAGAAATGATGTAGCTCTATATAATAAGAGCTGGCTTGTTATCTCCAGTTTTGTAGGTGGATGTTACTATAGCATATTGAAGTCTATTAAGAAATATACTCAAAGTCATTAACTGATTACAAAGGTAGCTTAAGGTAATCCAATCAAGTCAGTTCAAGATTTTATTATTCTGCTAGAAACACCATCTTAGTCACCAGAATCACTATTCGTTGGTGACATGATGAATTCTGCTATCTCCTAAGGGATCATATGTTTGAAACTAATGTGTAGATCAATGAAAATAATCAATTATTGGAACTATAATGTAAGTGCATAGGAAAAAAAATGCAGCCACCAAGTGGCAGCAAGAGAATACATACATAAGAGGTATTACAATTTGCAAGCTTTTGGAGCCAGTGGCTCCTTCTTCCAGGAGAAGGGTAGAAGGGGAAGGAAGAGGGATGAAGGAGAAGGACTGGTGAAATTTAGGGAAAGGGATAGAGTTCATAAGAGTCATCCAGAACTCTGAGTCAGGGAAGATTTACTAGATAAGATGGGAAGGAGAGATCTTCCAGTGCAGTCACCAACAATCAGTCTTTCCTTCTCATCCTGTC
The DNA here is from genome assembly GCF_023864345.2 of Schistocerca serialis cubense. Taxonomy (NCBI): domain Eukaryota; kingdom Metazoa; phylum Arthropoda; class Insecta; order Orthoptera; family Acrididae; genus Schistocerca; species Schistocerca serialis. The sequence continues at coordinate 289,698,685 of NC_064644.1, read as the reverse complement.
TGGTAAGTATTCCCTGACCTGAGGTTCTGGACGACTTTTCCCAATAGACCTTTTCCTAAACCTCTCCTCCTCCTGCCAAGAGGAGGAGCCACTGGCTCTGAAAGCTTGCAAATTGTAATAGCTTTTATATATGTATCCTCCTGCTACCACTTAGTGAGGAGATTTTTTATCTATCCAGTTACATTATGTTTTCTGAAGCTAATGTCTGTTGGTGATATATGCAGTGTCTTCACATTTCTGTATTTGGTTGTTTTTTACTTGGTGCAGTGTTTGTAGCCACTGTGAGGAAGTTCTCATTGAATTTGAATGACTAGTTTTGTTCTGTTTCTTGTTAAATGATTCAAATAGTTTTTGCCTTATTCTGTCAGTATTTTATGTTTTGAGCATACTACATAAGTGAGGGGTGATTTTAATAACAGAGTGGAGGATTTGACTATATTGGTGGTAATACTGTTTCACATCTTGACTTATACTTGTTCACAGTATTACATAGAGCTCTCTCTTCTTAACACAATATACTTTTCATCTTAGGAGTTACCCACCCCTTATCCTTGCCTTTGTTCAAATTTTTCCTTATTTGTTTTAAGGGAAAACAAGACTAAATGTGCTCTGGAAATATGTTTGGTAGGAAGTACAGTCCTGGCTAATAATTCATTGTTTTACACCTGCACCAACTTTGGCAGTAGTAGTAACTGTTTTGGATTTTGATATTGAACTTATTACATCAGTTTGAATCACAAGTATTATACACGCATAATTGCCAAACTTGTCAGCTGTGTAATTTTTATTTATTAATTTGTTAACAAAACTACAGTATCCTTTGTTTACGTGTTTCTGCTCAGACTGACAGATGGGAATATTTGATTTCATATTCTGGTGCTTATTACCTCTTCATTGGTACTACATATAAAAATATTTTTATGGCTATTTGGTGTTAAATAAGACAAATGAAGAATTGGAGTAATTGCTCCACTATAATTCCATTAAGTATGTTGTTGATAATCACATTTTCCTTTTACTGCAAAATAAAAAGGAAGTTGAGGGTGTACCATCCTATGGATGAGGTCGTTGCAGATGGAGTGCAAGCTGGTATTGGAAAAGAAATAGGTTGCGTCCTTTTGAAAGCAGCAGTCCCAGCATTTGCCTTAAACAATTTAGGGAAGCCAATGAAAATCTAGATGTGGGTGGCCAGATGTGGATTTGAACTGTTTTGAGCCTAAATGTGAGTCTGCTGTCCTACCACTGTGCCACCTCACTCAGTCCCAGTAAAATGTTGAATGGGACATCATATTCATATTATGTTGCTCTCTGAAGATGTTGTGTCATTTTTGGGGGACTTCTTGTACTTTAGATCATATAAGTTTTAATATAATGTCTGTGCTGTATTCCATTAAGGTAAGTATACGAATACTTTGCTTCTTTTCTGTTATATTTTTAATCTCATACATATGGATTCCTGTAAAAGTATACTCATGAGACACCAGATTATATGTTGAACTGTTGTTGACGTGATGCAACTCATTAAACTAAAGTAGAAGGATGCCTAAAAAGAAAGTTGGTAGAAAGAAATATATTGAAATGAGCAAGACTTTCGTGGTAGATCACAGAGAGAATTTACTAATCAGAGAAACAAAGCATCAGAGAATGTATAGTCAAGTGTTTTATTTTTGTGATAGTTCTGCTGAACACAGAAGAAAAAATATATTAGGAACCTACTACATCTGGTAGTACAAAAACTCGTGTACTTACATTTTTGTGAATGTACTTGTAAATTCCTCCTACAATCTATAAATAATTTTGTTTTAAGTTATACATAATAATATTTCACACTTTGTGGATCCATTTTCAAGGGCTTTGGCTCATAAGCATCAACTTGTGTCCCTCTGTGGTTTCTTGTATTTGATGACAAAAATATTATATAGAGTAAATATAAAGGGAACTATGATGAAATGGATTATTGTTGTGGATAGAGTTATGTATTACCAGAAATAGTATATTGTAACATAGTTCTAAATCACAACACTTAAGGATACTACACAATATAACATTACATGTCAGCAAACCAATGATCAAAGTTTGTGTCCGAAGATGTTATAAAACTGCTACATTGAAAGTTATAAACTTTCAGAGGATACTAAATTGTTATGTATTAGGGTATCATACTCCTGTTCATTTCAGAGAATAGAGTCACAAATGTATTAGGTCTACAAATTTGCTCCTGCCGTTTTGCAATAGACGGCAGTAGCAGCAAATGGGGTTCAGGTTGATGGTCATAGGTGTAATACAATAAGCTTAGGAATCTGTAAAAATAATGCCATAAAAATATTAGTCGATTTGGGATTGCATCATAAGGTTATTCTTGAGTAAGTACATCAACTTATGTACCCATTTCTCGCCATTTGTGGGAAGTTTTAATTTTCTGATTTAATATGAAGAAATCTGTGGCTGTGGCTCTTAAAATGCTGGGTAAGACCAATGGTGAGGGAACTATTATTGGAAGAATGTGCAGAGAATGTTTTCAATGCCTTAAGAATGGTGATTTTGATGTCAAAGACCAGCATGGTGGGGGAAGACAGAACATTTTCGTGGCTACTGAAATAGATGAAGACAGTCACAGGACATCATTATTGAAAGCAGTTGATGCGTTCAAGCCTGCACTGAAACACAAACGGCCACAAAACAGTGATAGACACATAAAGGTAATTTTGCAACAGGTCAGTGCTCGACCCCATGTCATAAAACCCGTCAAAATAGACATGGAAATGTTGAAATGAGAAGTCTTATTCCTCCTACCGTATTCTCCGTACGTTGCTCTCTCTGACTAACACCTTTTTCGATCAGTGGCATACAATCTGCTGACCAGCACTTTTGATCGTATGAACAAGTGCAAAATGGAATTGATTGATGGGTCCCCACAAAAGATGCCCAGTTCTTCCGCCACGGGATTTGTATGCTACCCAGAAGGTGGGAGAATGTAGTGGCCAGCAATCGGCAATACTATGAATCATAATTTTTTTTTGTAAGTTTTCACAATAAAGCCCCGAACTTCAAGAAGAAACGGCAGAAGCAAAGTTGTAGACCTAGTATTAAACAGTTTTATGAATCATTTTTGTACAGAATACATGGCTCTTGGGTCAGATGCTAGGTTACATTTTGTAAATCCTATATTTCTTTGAGTTATATATGCATGACTTTCAGATGAGGCTTCCACAAGAAGTCCATTGTAGTGGGGACACTGGCTGTTGCTACTTGCCAGCAGCTTTACGATGCTGAGCAGTTGTGTCAAAGAAATATTGTGGGCTTTGCGGATTGTGAACTGATTTCAAACCCAAGAGCCATATACTGAACAAATCTGCCAGGAAATCGTGAAGAGTCACGGCATTATACACAAACTTTTATGTTGAGTTTGCTGACAATGAATGTCTTTTTTTCCCCCCTTAAGTGTTATTTAGCACTGTGTTACACTTCATTATTTTCTGTTTTTGTGTTGCCACTTTACATATCACTGGTATGAAAGACATCTACCTGTAACAATAATCTATTTTTTATCATAATGTTATTTGTATCTGCTTGATGTGGCATTGTTTTTGTTGATTCAGGACAGCACCTACAACAATATTTGTAAACACTGTAAGAGTGAAAGCATCTCAAGATGGAGACACAGGGTAAGAAATGTTATTGTGTATAATTTAAAATAAAATTAATTTTGTGACTGAAGGTGGTATTTATCCATAGATCCATTTGAATTACCCCAGTCATGGTTATTTTCGACATAATAATTCCTTCATCACAGAAACTTCCTCTGCTGACAATGAATGTCTTTTTTTCTCCTTAATTACTTCCACTATGTACATAAAGGAGAATGGGAATTGTCAGTTCCTCAAATTTCTTGTTTGAAAATAATTGATTTTCTCACCAAAAATGAGTCCTAACAGTCTTTGGAAACTTGTACCATGGATAATTTAAAGAATCGATGTGTTGAGCTGAGTAGAACCTTTAGTAGATTTGCTTAATGCTTAGTGAAGCAGAAAGATGGGAGCATAGGATGATGATAAAACATGGGCATTTAAATATGTTATAGAAATCTTTGGCAAAATGTGTTCAGTAGTAAAGAACACAACTCACCACGTAGCAGCATGCAAAAACACACACACACACACACACACACACACACACACACACCTGTGCTGCTACATTGTGCCGGCTAAACACACAGTGATTGCTCAGAGGGAGGCAGGAGGAGTCCTGGACAAAGATGCAACACACAAGCACCAGAGCTGAAGGGCTCATGTCATACATGACAATGATGAAAACGACATGGAGGAGTGGATTGGGAGAGGGTGCAGGACAAAGAAAGGGAACCTGTTGGATAGAGGGTTTGGGTGCACGGGGTTAGCAGAAACTGAGTCCAGGAGGATTACAAAACCAAAAGATGTATTACAAAGATAACTCCCATCTATGTCGTTCAGAAAAGGTGGTGCTGGGAGGAGGGAGCCATATGGTACAGGTTCTGAAGCAGCCTTTGAAATTGAACATCATGTGGTCATCAGCATGTGCCGCCACTAGACGGTCAACTCTGCTCTAGGCCACAATTTGGTGGTGGAGGCCATTCAATCTGTTGGACAACTCATCAGTGGTCTCACCCACATAAAATACTGCGCAGAAATTGCAGTACGTCTGGTATACAAAATTGCTGTTTTTGCAAGTGGCTCTGCCTCTGATGGGATAGGACAAGCCTGTGACAGGACTAGGAGTAGGATAAGTTGGAAGGGTGAATCGGACAGGTCTTGCAGCTGGGTCTTCCACAGAGATATGATTGCTATGGCAAGGGGTTAGGAGTGGCATAGGGAAGGACCAGGATGTTGTATACATTGGGCGGGTGTTGGAACACCACTTTAGGAGTGGTGGAAAGGATTGTGGGTAGAATGTCCCTCATTTCCAGGCATTATGATAGATAGTCAAAGCTCTAGTGAAGGATTTTGTTGAGTGCTTGTTGATGACGGAAAGCTTCTGCTATCATTTACTCCTAGGTGCAGGCATTTGAAGGACTTGTATGGCTTACTACAGAAACATAAAGGTATGTGTCAGCTAGCAAGTAAACTTCTACGAGTCACTTGCAGAAACTAGTTTTGTATGTTCTTTCCTGTGGAAGCACCACCAGCAAGTAGACTTCTGCAAGTTTTGTCAACAGGCATATGTATCTTCTGAAAGTTAGTGGAAACAGTACTTGCCAGTTGTTAGAAGTTTTCCCCAAACTTGCAGAAGTTATATGTTCGACACTGATATGAAAAGGTCAGTGTCGAAAAGGAGAAAGGTGTGAAATCAGAAGACTGAAACAAACATACCATTGGAACTGATAAACCTATATAAATGGCAGCTGTCAGCCAAGAAAGTGCTAAATGAATTTACCAATTACTTTGTTTTATCAGAAGGGGAAATAAACTGGCAGTAGAGACGTCTTTAAATTTTAGATGAATTTTTAAAACTTAGTGTAAGCGTTTTGTTTGTAATAAATACAGTTTGCAAAAATCAAAGAGCAATTACGTGGTGATCTCTTGATCATACAGCTTGCAGCATTTTTATTGCCTGTTCTCAAACATTTTATTATAAAACAGACAAGAGGTTTTCAAAATATACGTACGACATTCTCAGCAAGTTTTTAGTCTGAGCAAAGTCTTCTGATTTTAGTTCATTCAATAGGTTTCTTGATAACTTAAATATGTGTGCATCTGAATCCATTTCTTTGCATAAAAATTTCTTTTTTTCTTAACTCTTTGTTTTCATCTCATTTTTTCTTCAACAATAATAATACATCAGTGGTGGTGACTGTTCTGGTTCTTAAGCATGACACTGTAAAGTTCCATTTTCCTATATGTGGAAACACTTCTGCAAGTATTTGTAGCAAATTCCTGAAATTAACTTGCCCAAGTGACTTGCAGAAGGAAACTTGTGCAAATTTTTGTTCTGCTGCAAACACCTCAGCAAGTGCTTGCAGAAGTTACTTGCTAGTAGACATGTGCCTTAAGAAGTAGCTCAGTTTTGGCAGTGTGTACTGAATAACTGACTGTGTAATTATGTTTTGTACTTCAGTATTACAGCATATGCCTACTTGAGGAAATTTTAACAGTTATTTAGTTGGCTATCACAGCACTCACTGCACATTTTTTAACTATGCCACTAGTTGCCATTACCAAAGATTGAAACTAGATGAATACACCCATTATTCCATACATTATGACTGAACAGTCATGAGTTATTAAGTACTTGCTTTCACTGATATAAAATGCCAAATTTCAAACACTCTTTGCTGCTTGTTGGTTGATGTATAATTGTTTTCTTTGACCAGGATTGGTTTGACTGCCTTTTGTCCAATTTAAACTAGACTCAGAAAAAAATCAACATCATACTAAGAACAGATAAAGGCAATACTAAAAATCAACATCATACTAAGAACAGATAAAGGCAATACTGTATTGAGATGGTTGTGAAGTCACTGCTTGATTCCTCTCCAGTTTATTAACCCATTTATAATCCTCCATTTTCTTGAAGACATTGAACTTTCCTTCTGTTATACCTCCTGTCATTGTTGACCTTGCTATGTCAAACACTTGCACATGCCCATGCAGAAATAATGATAGTAATGTTTTCCTAATTAAGTTATCATTCATGTAACATCAAACAAATTAAGTTTGTGACTAATCTCAAGCATACATTCCATAACACTGTCAGAATGAAACTTAGTACTTTAAAACATTAATTATCCTAACTGAATATAAGTTATCTATAAATCTCACTGCAGGTAGTGGATATGCGTTAAGTGTGTCGTAAGTGGTTCTGTGGAAACTGACTGACAGTGCACAGTCCTTATATCGTTGTTGAAACCTGTCTTGAAATCGCATTTCGTTTAAGATATGTTAAAGGAATGAGTGTCATTGTGTGAGTAATTTCATTTATGTAATCCAATAAATTACAACTTCTCCAATTCTGTCTCACTCATTGCTATATGCTAAAGTTTTTCGTCTTCTCATAACATTTAGAGAGCCTCATTTAACTTCAGGAGGAATATTTGCATTGGTACACATCCTGTGAGGAGGGTACTCGTTGAAATTGTAATTCTTTTTTTGTGCTGTATACAGAGAGTAGTTCGCTTACATCGGTTGCGGAAACGTTGTTGTGCTCACCATTTTAACCCTTGGATTATTCACTACAGTCTTCTTAATCATCTCTTCTCTCTTCTGTATTACAGCTGCTCATTGTTTGAAGCACACCCTGTGCATTTTGTATTAGCTGTTTATCTGCACCCTATCATCAGTTTGTGTAGTCTGACACATAAATGGGTTGATATATTATGAGTCATTTGGAAGTATTGGCCAGTCTTAAACTGTAGATATATCTACATTTAAAATGTAATTGAATGGTATCTTAATACTTTTGTCAACATTTTTTACTAAAGATGGTGCCATGTGTGTAGGACAACGACCTGTGCCAGAGGGCAGCTGAAAGTTTAATGTTCTCTATAAATGTAATTAACTGTGTTCTTACTCCCAGAATGGATGAAATGATGCAACGCCAGCAACAGCCTGAACAGCAGCAGCAGCCACAGCAGCAGCAGCAACAACCACCACAGCAGCAACAACCGCAACAGCAGCAGCAACAACAGCAGCAGCAGCAGTCACAGTCACAGCAACAGCAGCATCAACAGTCGCAGCCACAGATACTCACATCAAGTACGTCCAATATGGGGACACAACAAGGTTCAGGCACACTCAACTTGGACAGGGACAAGCAGCTCATGCCTCCGCCCCCCCTACCTCCATCCTCTGCCACAGGTTGGTCCCCATCCCGAAATCTAATCACACCTGCCTGGGGCTGCCTTGCTTAAATATGTAATGTATTTTCAGTCAAACACTATTCCATGAGTGGGGAAGCCTGCATCTGGGGCTGAGGTAAATTTTCTCAGGTAGTTTGTGGTGTGCGCAGGTTGCCTACCCTGCCCGAGTTTGTTTGTCCATTGCTTGCAGGAGAGTCCATTCTCATTGTTTGATGCATTGTTAATATTTTTGTTCCAGGATTGCCCTTACATCTAAAATTGTTACCACAGATGTACAAGACAAAATAGTGGTCTTTGTAGTTCAATTCTTTCTTTTCAGCTGTATTTTTCTTCTGGTTGTACAGTGATATCACCTGAAAGCTTTTATATTTTCGGCACTGCCATTTAGTTTCTTATTGGACACACACTGCTGTTCAAGAGTTGTCTGATCTGCTGATTGCATTTTATTTTACCAGCTTTCAGTAAATCCTCTCTCTTTTCTCATGCCTGCATTCCACTGTTCGAAAACTGATTGGTAAAGTACATCACAGTTAACTTGTCAGTTTAAGCAATTAACATGCCCGTTCGACTCATCACCTCCATACTTCCAATCAACCTGAGCTTTTTGAGAAATTAATTGTTTTTCCATTGATTCCTAACATCTCGACTCAGTATCTGTGCTCGAATGCATTTGTCTGCTGAACATCTTTGGCTGTTTTTGATCTTTAGAGTTGATGTTAAATCTCTTCCATTAAGTGTTCTTCTTTCCTTCCCTTTTTGTTTTTTCTTGCTGTATGACTGCATGTGTATTCTAGATTGCCAGCAGGGGTTGCAGAGGTCAGTGGAAATACATTACAGTTGTAGAAAGTGTGAATTCAAAAATATTAGTTACATTTCCAGTGCCTTTGCTGAGTTTGGATAATGGTCTGTGTTCAGGTAAGGTACATGTAATTGCTGGCCTAGAAACAAGAAGAATCTATATTTTGAGGTGAAACTTGCTTGCAAAGGCAAGAGTGTAGTTTTATATTATGTGTGTAACATTTACCGAGGTATGTATTATTCGTCATTCAACTTTTCTGTCATCTGATTCTAAGGGAGTCTAGGAACTGGAGGCCTGACACCAAAACTCAAGAACGAGTTGCTTTGATCTGTATTTTTGTTTCATTCTATTAACTCCAAATGTGTATTTATTACACTTTCCGTATCAAATGCCTTAGGTTGCAGACAGATTGGACAGATGCAGCAACAGTAAAGAAGTACTGTATACATCTGGTACGTAGTTTGTGGTATGAAAACAAAATGCATAACCATATGTTCCGGTTTTGCATCACATAATGGGAAGCTATTGATTCAGATGAATAAAAAGTGAAGTAATTTGGAATTTAATGCTGAAGATGTTTGCGCCAGTATTATTCTGTGTAGTGCGTGAAACACACCTTTCCCCTGTCCTTTCCCGTCTGTTATTTAATTATGCTGATGATGGGTCTTTATGTTTTGTGTGTTAGTAAGCTGATTTACAAGATAAACAATTCCAGTAATTGAAATTTTTTACTGTAGAGACAATTATATTAGAGAAAAAGCAGCAATTTCATCAAGTATTTCAAGAACTATATGTAATGTTGATACAGGTAATGAAAAATTTAAGAACACCAGTTGTACATAATTAGAGTGATTGAAAAGATTAAAATGGACAGGGAATTCAGAGCAAAAACATTATTTTGATACAAACATTAACATAAGATCTGCTGTGTTAAAATTATCTAAACTGTCTTTGTGAAATACTCTGATATTGAACAGCTTCATAGAACTTCATGAGTGAAATTTGTTTAAGTACTGAAAACACTGATTGTAGCCTGTAAGGAATAATGGAATCTTGTCTGATCCTGTCATGATATGTTTGTCGTGGTTTGGGATTCTGGGTGTCCTTTTAATGCCAACATTTTCACAAAATAACTAAAGACACCAGAATCTTTAGTTTTTCATATTATTGTGTCATTTGCTCTGCCAGTGCTTTGTGAACACAGATTTTTCATTATTTTGATGTAAAACTACCCTCTTTTTTTTTCCAGTGTAGAACTTGTAAGATAAAATAAGTTTCGATTTGGAAAGACAATGAATGAGAGAGAGATGAGTGAACATGGGCTTGGGTGTTAAAAATAAATGGCTATATCCAAATGGTACAACAAATTTGCCTTTCATACTAAGAAAACATAATTCCCATATCTGAAAACTAGAGGGGGGGGGGGGGGGATGTCAGTACATGAAAATATTGTGTTTTAGAAGGAAACTGGTGAAGCGAATTTTTATATGACAGGAATATGATCTGTCTGAAAATGCCAGATTATTGTTGCAAATAGGATACGGAAGACTAAGTAGGAGGAGAAGGAGGAGGAGGAGGAGGAGGAGGGAGGGGCTCTTGACAAGAGATAGAAAAATAAAATAGGGATTTTACAATAGAACTAAAAGGAAACATAGTTGCAAACTTTTCACTGTGGATTCTGACACTGATGTGGTGGTTGTGAGCTGCTTGTTCTCAGATATTAGCAGATTCGTGGAAAATATATCTGGTGTGTGAAAGTGTATCAGATTGGGTCTGTAAGCTGTAGCTGATGTTTAATAATTTCATAATGTGTGCTTTAACTATATTATGAAATTTATTGTTCTAAATTTTTTTCTTGAGTAGTAGTGAAAAAAATGTGCTAGGATTTTTCATAATTGTGCAACAAGTGGACACCATTTTCAGAAATAACTATCTTCAGAACATTCATGTGCTTTACAGCCTAAATTTTCAGTAGAATATGGTGACAAACCTTATAGCTTACCTTTGCTGCAATGGTTTATGGAATTGTGCCTTATTTGTTGACTTTTGGTGTTAGAAGATATACCATTTTGCAGAATGTAAAACTTGTTTCAATATTAATATATTTTATTGCAGCCACAATGAATATTATCTACATATCAACTCACAGCTATTCTCTGGATGAGAGTGTGTTTTAAAAGTTTCATATTTGCATTTTGGTAATAATGTAATTACTAAGAGACATTAGTAACTCGCAAAGATAAAAATCACCTCACATAGGTAAAATACAGTATAAGTGACTCATTGATAGTGGACACGTGGGGAAGGAAACTGGGTCCTTCATTTTATCCATATTAGATACTGTATTCAAAGAGCTAAAGCTTATGGGTTGAAATATCTGTAAATACAAAAACTGATTGAAATGCAAGAGAATTTCTCTATCTTTCTTGTAGTAAGTAATAAAAACAACAATAATAATAATAATCATAATTTATCAGAAACCAATTAAAAGTAATTAACTGTTGCATACGAGTGTAAAAATATATGCCACTAAATTTCATTCTTTACATTTCCACTTATTTTTATCGACTTCTTGCATGCACACACACACACACACACACACACACACACACACACACACACACAGTGAGTCTGAAATAACACTATGTCTGACTAAATGTATAAAATAAAGATACGTTGACAGGTTATTGCAGTGTGCCTATGTAGTTGTTAGAATTTTGTTGTTTTATTTTTTTAAAAAGTGTTCCTGTGCCTATAATTCTTATGTGCTAATATTATCTTTGTCTTCCAGTTTACCTTTCTTCTCAAGAAAACACTTGTATATGGTCTATTTCAGTGACAGCCTGCAGGTGCAGTTTCATCATGAAATAATTTCTTCATTTTCTGTTTTGTAATCAAGGTTTTTTTTCGTCTGCTCAGCACATATCACTAAATTGAACTTTTTTGTCCTGTTAATATGTTTAATAAGATTCTTATGGTTGTTACATTAGGTGATAAACGGCAAGCAGATCAGGAAACAACTCCAAACAAGAAGGTGAAAGGAGAAGGTATGCTTTAGTAAATATAATTTCTTTAATCCATTACAGTGTAAGTACTGATATGAATAAAGAGTAAATTGGTTACTCAGTCATGTTCTGGGTGTGTGGCCTGTCATCTGGTCACCTTGCCAGACATCTTCAGGTGCACTGTCATAGACTATCTGAATTATCTTCTATGACTCACCTGAATATATCTGACTAGTGCCCAGAAGAAATATTGTGTAATAGAAAAGCAACAATGTCTAATATTCAATAAGCTGGGAAAATTTCAAGATTCACAGAAAATCCCTATGCCACATGCAGATATCAAAATATCGTTTCTCTTGGAAAAAAATTATATTGTTGGTTATAATGTCAACTAAAAAATTAAAAATTGAACAGAGCCAAAATACAAAACTATTTCACTCCAAAATGTAAAAGAAATATTTATAAATGTAGTGTAAAAACTATGGTAGTAGCCGTAATGGTGCTGAATCTCTTTGCATTTGTATTATGAGCTCCAGCGATGAATTCACCTAGAATCCTTAGCAGTCGCGCTGAGTGTTTTTGTAACATGATGATGAATGAGTGTGGTTTGCTTATGCTTGTAAGATGATTAGCATTGACCCACTTTCCTTTCATCATGTGTATTCATCACATTGCCTTCAGTAATTTATGAAACATACTTCTTTGGTCTGTACAGTGCACCTTTGTATTGGTATAAGTGTGCAATGAAGTTTTCTTTCACTGCCTTTATAATGTTTCCCACAAACAATAATACACAAGTGTAACTGTAGTACTAGTAATTAGATCTTCTTTCCACAACTATGTGGAAGTCCAGCATTGCATCATAGATGCCTTTACCTTATTTTAAGCTGTATTGATTATCTTAGGATACTTCAGTTTTTGTTTTATTTTTCTGTATATTAGTTGAGTCATTGTTACATTACTTGGTTAACAGGTTTTGATCACCACATTACAGTCTCTCTTTTTTTTCCTTCTCCTCCTGACACTCCTACTAACTGTTAATCCTGAAGGTATTTTATGCACTTTGTAATGCTGCTTGAGCTCAAATCCTTAAGTGACATGTCACATTTTTACCACACCACTGAATGGCTTATGAGTTCCCTTCCAGGATATCTCTTACCTTATAGTGCAGCTGGTTGCTCCTTACATCCGCATGGACCATTGCTCCATTCTTTCAGTAAGCCGCTTCCTATTTAGTGAATAGCTGTTTCCCAACTACGGACACTTTAATGCAGGTTGCCTATGCTGAGTGACCAGTTAGTAGAGGTCTGACAATGTAGCACCTATTTTTGCTGAAATTCACATGTAATTTATTTTTTGTTTGTGAATGATTAGATGTACAAATTTAAAAGGATGTCACGCTAGGTGCCTCGGAATGTAAAATTGTAATTATGTAGTATTTTGACTGGAATCTTTGGTTTAACAAAAACTTCTACAGTCTTTTTCCAAAATGGTCTTTGCTTGTCTTCTTCTTTTGGGTCAATTTGAGATTTCAACAAATGATTGTTTCTATTGAGAAGCTGCAGTCTCCTGCCAATGAACAGCATGTTTCTCTGATTTAAGGCACTTCTCGACATTATTTTTTTCCTCACTCAATTTGCTAACTCAGAATCTGTGGAATACTGACTTAGTGGTCATTCATAGCCGTGCGACCCATACTTGGCAACACTACGCACAGAACTGACAAGGTACTTAGTGTAAAAGTAGAACCAAAATAACTATTTGCATGCGAGGGGAATACTTTACGTGTTACGTGGTCTAAATACATTAATAGATTTTTTTTTTTTTCACTGTAGTGCAGAGGGCGGGCATTATAAACTGTCAGTAGGCTGCACATGTGAATACGCTGGAATTCTGACTGTCAAAAGGAGAGGAGGGTGTAGGAAAATATCTCCTGCCTTCCTCTTGTAGAGCAATCAGCCTGCATTTGTGTTTTGTGTTTCTACGAAAGCAGAACATACACACGGTCATAGGAACCACTGATCCCTTTTGGTATTGCGAGGGTCATAATAAAACTCTGTGATGGACCATGCATAGTCTCTTCACTCATTTCAAAATAAGAAAAGAAGACAATGAGCAACACAAAATATTTGGTAACAGCTACTGCTTAATTGCTTGCTGATGCTGGTATTGTCATAAGTAGGTATCTCATGCCCATCCTCTACCGATATTTGACGCAGCCACGGTTCAGAACACGTGCCACCTAAAACTTCCATGTCAAAGTGAACACACAATACCAACTCATGAATTTTAGCTATCAGACCCATGCACGCATTTCTTAGTTCTAACAAGGAAAAGTCCTCATTACACCCCCCCCCCCCCTTTTTTCAAATGTACTGGTAAGAGAGCCTAATGAACAGCCCATCAAAAACTGAACCCAGATCAAGCATGAAAACAGGAAGAAGATATACTGAACTGTGACAAAAAAAGCAAAATAGAAACAGTGAATGGTCCAAGAACAAGAAGGGCAAAATAGACAAGCTGGGAAGAGAAATGGCGTTGTGGTTAAATGCTTGTAGTGTTACACTGCCAAGCAAGTGAGCCATGTTCAAACGTCCCTCATGCCACATTCCTTTTTCTTTTCCCTGCTGTTCGCTTTATTCAAATTTGTGTCTGCGTGTGGTGTGGTGTCCATTTGCAACAGCGAGGTGTAAGGTAGAGTCCTATAATGACAGTTGATTCTGCACAACTACTCTGTTAGCAGCCGAAAGGAAGTGGCTTTCGATTGGGAAACACAAACATTTGATGACAAGGTGACAAGTCAACCAAAGCCTCCACTGGAAAACAAATTTAGTATGTCATACATGGCAGTAGTGACAGTACATGTGTCATATAATAGGAATTTCTTATCAATATTATGAAAAGGATAGTTGATACTCACCGTATAGCAGAGATGCTGAGTCGCAGATGGGCACAACAAAGAGAGTGTCACAAAACAAGCTTTCGGCCAGCAAGGCCTTTGTTAAAATAGATCACACACACACACGCGCGCGCACACACACACACACACACACACACACACACAGACTACAGTCTCTGGCAGCTGAAGCCAGACTATGAGCAGCAGCAGCAGCAGCAGCGCACAGTGGGAGAGACAACTGGGTGGGGGCAAGGAGGAGGCTGGGACAAAGAGGGGTCGGAATAGCAGGGTAGGGGTAGGGGACAGTTAAGTGCTGCTGGGGAGTGTGCAAGGACAAGTTGGAGAGAAGATAGGGCAGCTAGGTGCAGTCAGGAGGTTAGACAGAGATCTTATGGGCCCCAGTGAGGCCCTCGGTATATTTCGAGAGGGACCACTCGTCACTGCAGATGCGATGGCCTAGGGGGCTAGGCTGTATGGAAGGGTCTTCTTGGTATGGAATAAGTTTGATATGGACAGAGGTACTGATGTGGCCATCTTTGAGGTGGAGTTCAACATCTAGAAAGGTGCTTGCATCTAGGAAGGTAGTTTCTTGGATTGAGTAGGATCAAGTGAAGCGAATGGGGGAGAAGGTGTTGAGGTTCTGGATTAATGCGGATAGGGTGTCCTCGCCCCCGATCCAGATTGCAGAGATTTCATCAATGACTCTGAACCAGGTGATGAGTTTAGGATTCTGAGTGTTTAGAAAGGGCTTCTCTAGATGGCCCATGTATAGGTTGACATAGGACAGTGCCATGCTGGTGCCCACGGCTGTACCCCGAACTTGTTTGTAGGGAATGCCTTCAAAGGAGAAGTAGTTGTGGGTGAGGATAATTGGTCATGGCGACTAGGGAAGGAGTGTTGGTTTGGACTCGGATGTTGGGAAAGGTAGTGTTCAATAGCAGTAAGGTCATGAACATTAGGGATGTTAGTGTAAAGGGAGGTGGCATCAATAGTGTTGAGCAAGGCACATGTAAAGGCTGTGGGCACTCGCATGACACCATCCTATGCCAACCTATTCATGGGCCATCTAGAGGAAACCTTCCTAAACACCCAATATCCTAAACCCCTCACCTTGTTCAGGTTCAATGATGACATCTTTGTGATCTGGATTGGGTGTGGATACCCTATCCACATTCCTCCAGAACCTCAACACCTTCTCCCCCGTTCGCTTCACCTGGCCCTACTCAACCCAACAAGCTACCTTCTTAGATGGTGAATTCCACCTTAAAGATGGGTTCATCAGTACCACTGCCCATATCAAACCTACTAACCACCACCAATACCTCCACTTTGATAGCTTCCACCCATTCCATACCAAGAAGTCCCTTCCATGCAGCGTAGCCACCTGGTGGCCATCGCATCTGGATTGGTGAGTGGTCCCTCTCAAAATATACTGAGGGCCTCACTGAGGACTTAACAGACTGTAATTATCCTCCCAACCTTGTACAAAACATATCTCCTGTGCCCTATCTTTCCAGTCACCCAACACCACCCAGAGTTCTACCATCCAGCCACAGAGGAGCATTCCCCTTGTAGCTCAGTACCACCTAGTACTGAAGTAACTGAATTTACATTCTCCGGCAGCGTTTTGACTACCTCTCACTGTGTTCTAAAATGAGGAATGTCCTGCTGACTATCCTTCCCACCACTCCCACAACACCACAACGGTATTCTGCCATCCATCGAACCTAGACAATACACCATCCCTACACAACCCCTGCTCTTAACCCCTTACTTCATGGATCATATCCCTGTAATAGACCTAGATGCAAGACCTGTCCCATACATCCTCCCACCACTATCTACTCCAGTCTGATCACAAACATCACCTTTCCCATCAAAGGTGGGGCTGCTTGTGAAACTAGTTATGTGATCTACAAGCTAAACTGCAACCACAGTGCTGCATTCTATGTCAGCATGACAACCAACAAGCTGTCTAAGCTGTCTATCCACATGAATAGCCAATGACAAACTATGGCCAAGAAACAACTGGACCAACCTGTTGCTGAGCACGATGCCCAAAGTGACATTCTTCATTTCAGTGACTGCTTCACAGCCTGTGCCATATGGATCCTTCCCATCAACATCTGCTTTTGAAATCCGCAGTTGGGACTCTCCCTGCAGTATATCATATGTTCCCGTAACCCTCCTGGCCTAAACTTACGTTAGTCATTGTCCTCACCTGCCTAACACCTTCCATGTTCCCATTCCAGCACTACACACCCCTCTATTCCACTGACATACCCAGTCTTTTTACTTCTCTCCTTTTCTGTTACCCACCCCCTTCCCCCTGCCCTCCGTCTAACCTCCCAACTGCACCTAGCTGCCCTATCCTCTCTCCACCTCTTCCCTGCGTGCTCCCCAGCTACGCTTCACTGTCCCCACCTCTACCCCCCATTCCCTCCCCCTTTCCGCCCCCATCTCCTCCTTACCCTCATCCATCGTGCACCGCTGCTGCTCATAGCCTGGCTTCAGCTACCAGAGACAGTGGTCGTGTGTGTGTGTGTGTGTGTGTGTGTGTGTGTGTGTGTGCACTGCTGCTGCTGCTGCTCATAGCCTGGCTTCAGCTGCCAGAGACAAGGTCGTGTGTGTGTGTGTGTGTGTGTGTGTGTGTGTGTGTGTGTTTTTGACAAAGGCCTTATTGGCCGAAAGCTTATTTTGTGACATTCTTTTTGTTGTGCCTATCTGCAACTCAGCATCTTCGCTATATGGTGAGTAGCAACTGTCCTTTTCATAATATTGTTTACAATCCATCCAGGAATCTCTTACTGACGCACCTAATTTTTATGACTGATGTAGGTGTTCATGTGAATGTGATCACTCCTAAGGCAATGATGAAAACATAATAGTTTGTCACACGGGCTGCAACAAATGAACACTACAGTTTCACAGTCACACAGTTTCTGTGTGCTCTGTAAAAATATGTTTTTTTTGTTTTGGAAGTTGCATTCCATTTTGGAAGTATTAACTGTTGAATTCCTTTGTTGTAACATAGTTTACAACCGTTTATTATTTGTTTACATTTCTGTGAGATGTCTATGTGGTATCTCATCTGCTGTCACTATTCATCACATTTACTTGTGATTGTAATGTATTCTTACCACATGACTCATGTTCTATAACCAATGTGTAGTATGACAACAGCCAAGACTGCAGAAAAAGAGCAATCATTTCAGTGACTGGACGGACAATTCATTATGTGGGAAAATAAATAAATAAATGGCCCAATGGAGTTTTGAACATGGCTCACCCACTTGGCAGTCCAATACTATGACCACTTACCCACTATGCTGTTGCTGTTTCAGGCAGCTCTTTTTCACACTTCTTGTTCTTGGACCGTTCACTGTTTCTATTTTTCTTTTTCTCCTCCCTCCATAGTACAGTACACCTTTTTCCTGTTTTCATGCCTGATCAGTGTTCAGTTTTTGATGAGCTGGCCATCTTACCACTAAACCTGAGGTGAGTGCAATGGCAAGTTTCCCTTATAAGATGCTAGGTCTCACGTCTGAGACCTGTGTTGCACTACATGGTATCTTATACAGACTGTTGAACTGTCCACAACTGACACAAAACAAGTACATTGAATGCTCTTATACGTCATACAATTTTTGTTTCGTAATTCCGTAAATTCTGGGGAGGGGGGTGATGAGCTCTGACACCAAGTTCAGTCATGTCTCGGATGTGTGTGATCGGGTTCAGATCTGGGGAGTTGGGAGCTGGCACATCAACTGTAACTTGCCACTGTGTTCCTTAAACCACTCCAGCACATTCCTGGCCTTGTGACATGGCGCATTATCTTGTTGAAAAATGCCACTGCCGTCAGGAAACATTATCGTCACGAATGGGTGTATGTGGTCTGCAATCAATGTAAGGTATTCCTTGGCTGTCATGGTGCCTTGCATGAGCTCCACTAGATGCATGGATGCCCACATGAATGTTCCCCAGAGCATAATGGACCCACCACCAGCTTGTCTCCATCCTGCAGTACAGTGTCAAGGAGCCGTTCCCCTAGGAGATGATGGATTCCCACCCTCCCATTAGCATGATGAAGAAGGTGTTGGGATTCTGCCAGCATCCAATGCCAATGGTCTCGTGCCCATTTTAGTCGTAACTGTCGATGTTGTGATGTTGACATTGGCACATGCATGGGTCATTGAGCGCAGAGGTCTGTCATTAGGAGTGTTTGCTGCACTGTGTGTTCAGACACACTTCTAATCTGCCCAGCATTAAAGTCTGATGTTAGTTCTGCCACAGTTTACTGCCAGTCCTGTTCTACGAGTCCGCCCAGCCCACAATGCCCAACATCTGTAATGAGGAGTGGCCATCTAACCTCGGTGATGTCTGGATGTGGTTTCGCTATGTGTTGAAGACATCACAGCACTCCTCAAACACCCGACAACAAGAGCAGTTTCTGAAATTCTCATGCCAAACCTCTAGGTCATCACAATCTGCCCTCGGTCAAACTTGAATAGATCATGCACCTTCCCCATTCTACACACAGGCAGCACTCTCACTGATACTACATGCACTGTCCATATGTCTGACTAGCAGTTATTCCTCGCCAGGTGACCCTGCTATTGCCTGGATGGGTTCATATCGACAGTATGTCAGTGGTCATAATGTTCTTGCTGATCAGTGTATATTGGTGTTTCCACTGGATTGAAGCACATGTGAATTGAAAGTTGATGACTGTAAATCCTCTTCACAGGTGGCTCACAAGAGCTGTAGATGGTTATTCTCAATACACATTTATCTGGTAACAACCTGTGATTCCTTAGCATCCAACCATACCAGAAGCAGTTGATACAAAGTTGTTGGTCCAGCTGTTTCAGGTGTCACCACTGTTAGAAGTTACATTGCACACTTGAATGGAAACTTGTTATGTAACTCAAACAAACATCCAGTTTACACTTCACCCAATTGAAGCGGCATTCTGTAGTCAAGCCTTGGTCCATCCCTACAATTTTTATGCATGACATTTCCTCCCAAGACCAAATTAATTATTTCTTGATGCATCTAGTGGTCTCCTATCCCTGCCTTTAGTCAAGCTGTCCAATAATTCTCTTTTCTCTGCAGTTTAATTCCATATTTCTTCATTAATTATTCAATCTGCCCATATAATCTTCAGCATTCTTTTATATCACACTATATTTCAGAGGGTTTCTAGTCTCTTCTTGTGTATACTGTTTATCGTCCACATAAGGCAAGACACCCAACAAATACTTTCAGAAAAGACTTTATTAAACTTAAAAATTTATATTCAGTGCTAAGAAATTTCTCTTTCAGAAGTCCTGTTTGTAGTATTTTGTGTTTTATATCTACTCTACATCAGCCATTGTCAGTTATTTTGCTTCCGAAACAACCGTAATCATCTATTGACTGTAGTACCTCATTTCCTAATGCAATTTACTCAGCATCACCTGGTTTAATTTGATTACACTTCATTATCCTTGTTTTATTCATCACTCAATGAAGCCATTTGCTGTGTGTAACAGAATTACAATGGAACTGGCCAGCCTCAAAGTTTTTATTGAACTTGAGTACTTTTCAGATTTCTTCTTGATTTCCTATACTGCTTGTTCGCACAGATTGAATAATGTGGAGGGTCAGCTGCTGTACTGCCACAATCTCTTTTGAATTTCTTTCATGTCATTTAACTCTGGTTTCTGTGCAAGTTGTAGATAGCCTTATCACCAGCATAAGGCTGTCATTGAGTTAGAGATTAATACCTCATAAGGTACACCACATACACTGAGGCAACAAAAGTCATGGGATGCATCCTAATATCATGTCTGATCTTTCAGAGATGGTGCAGCAGTTTGATGTGGCATGGTCTCTACAAGTTGTTGGAAGTCCCCTACAGAAATATTGAGCCACGCTGCCCCTATAGCCATCAATAATTGCGAAAGTGTTGTGAGTGCAGAATGTTCTGCATGAACTGATTTTTCATTATGTCCCATAAATGTTCGATGGGATTCATATTGGGTGATGTGGGTGGCCAAATCATTTGCTTGAATTATCCAGAATGTTCTTTGAACCAATCATGAAAAGTCGTGGCCCAGTGACATGACGTTACTGTTTGGGAACACGAAGTCCATGAATGGCTGCAAATGGTATCCAAGTAGCTGAACATAACCACTTCCGGTCAATGATTGGTTCAGTTGGACCAGAGGATCCAGTTCATTGCATGTAAACACAACCCACACCATTATGGAGCCACCACCAGCTTCCACAGTGCCTTGTTGACAACTTGGGTCCATGGCTTGTGGGGTCTGCACCACACTCGAACCTTACCATCAGCTCTTACCAACTGAAATGGGGCTCATCTGACTAGGCTGTGGTTTTCCAGTTGTCTAGCATCGAACCAATATTGTAAAGAGCCCAGGAGAGGCACTGCATGTGATGATGTACCATTAGCAAAAGCATTTGCATCGGTCGTCTGCTGCCATACCCCATTAACGCGAAGTTTTGCCGCAGTGTCCTAAAGGATACATTCGTTGTATGTCCCACATTGATTACTGTGATTATTGATTGCAGTCTTGCCTGTCTGCTAGCACTGAGAACTCTACACTCTGTTAGCACTGAGAATTCTACGCAAATGCCACTGGTCTTGGTCATTAAGTGAAGGCCGTCGATTACTGCATTGTCTGTGGTGAGAGGTAATGCCTGAAATGTGATGTTCTCGACACTCTCTTGACACTGTGGATCTTAGAATATTGAATTTCCTGTTAATTCCTGTTGTGCGGCCATACTCGTGTTGGAAACCTCTTCACATGAATCATCTGACTACAAATGACAGTTCTACCAATGCACTGATCACTATCCCATAACTATTGTCATCTCTGTGTATGATTCCAGTGGTATCCTGTAACAGAACATGCCACCAAAGTGTCTTCCTTTAATCCGATCTGATGCAGATCCCAAACACTCAAACAATACCCAGCAATGGGTCACACTAGTGTCCTATATGTGTCTCCTTTACAAATGAATCATACTTTCCTAAAATTCTCCCAAAAATCAAAGTTGATCATTTGCAGTCCTTATATGCTCATTCTATTTCATATTGGTTTGCAGGGTTACACCTAGATATTGAACCAGTGTGACTGTGTCAAGTAGCACACTACTAATTCTGTATTCGTACATTATTGGTTTGTTTTTCCTACTCATCTGCATTAAATTACATTTAGAGCTATCAGCCATTCATCGCATCAACTAGAAATTTTGTCCAAGTTGTTATGTATCTTCCTACAGTCACTTGACTACGACACCTTCCCATACTCCACAGCATCACCAGCAAACAGCCACAGACTGCTACTTACACTGTCCACTATATCCATCATTTTTGTATATACAGGGTGGTCCATTGATCATGACCGGGCCAAATATCTCACAAAATAAGCATCAAATGAAAAAACTACAAAGAATGAAACTCGTCTAGCTTGAAGGGGGAAACCAGATGGCGCTATGCTTGGCCCCGCTAGATGGCACTGCCATAGGTCAAACGGATATCAACTGTGTCTTTTTAAAATAGGAACCCTCATTTATTATTACATATTCGTGTAGTACATAAAAAAATATGAATGTTTTAGTTGGACCACTTTTTTCTCTTTGTGATAGATGGCGCTGTACTAGTCACAAACATATGGCTCACAATTTTAGACGAACAGTTGGTAACAGGTAGGTTTTTTTAAATTAAAATACAGAACGTAGGTACGTTTGAACATTTTATTTCGGTTGTTCTAATGTGATACTTTTGTGAACGTATCATTTCTGAGAACACATGCTGTTACAACGTGATTACCTGGAAATACCATATTAATGCAATAAATGCTCAAAATTATGTCCATCAACCTCAATGCATTTGTCAATATGTGTAACGACATTCCTCTCAACAGCGAGTAGTTCGCCTTCCATAATGTTCGCACATGCATTGACAATGCGCTGACACATGTTGTCAGGCATTGTCAGTGGATCACGATAGCAAATATCCTTCAACTTTCCCCACAGAAAGAAATACGGGGATGTCAGATCCGGTGAACGTGTGGGCCATGGTATGGTGCTTCGACGACCAATCCACCTGTCATGAAATATGCTATTCAATACCGCTTCAACCACACACGAGCTATGTGCCAGACATCCATCATGTTGGAAGTACATCGCTATTCTGTCATGCAGTGAGACATCTTGTAGTAACATGGGTAGAACATTACATAGGAAATCAGCATACATTGCACCATTTAGATTGCCATCGATAAAATGGAGGCCAATTATTTTTCCTCCCATAATGCTGCACCATACATTAACCCGCCAAGGTCGCTGAGGTTCCACTTGTCGCAGCCATCGTGAATTTGCCATTGCCCAATAGTGCATATTATGCCGGTTTACATTACCGCTGTTGGTGAATGACGCTTTGTCGCTAAATAGAACGTGTGTAAAAAATCTGTCATCGTCGCGTAATTTCTCTTGTGCCCAATGGCAGAACTGTACACAACATTCAAAGTCATCGCCATGCAATTCCTGCTGCATAGAAATATGGTGCAGGTGCAATCAATGTTGATGTAAATCTTCAGGTTTTGGTGGCTCACTCTGAAGATGGCTGGATGGTATTCAGCTGAAATATTAGAAGAAGAAGGAGATTTCTTGTGGCTGCACACCCGAAACTTAATGGAACAGATGTTGATGTAGCATTCTCAACACCGACGTTTCTGAGATTCCCGATTCTCACGCAATTTGTCTGCTACTGATGTGCGGATTAGCCGTGTCAACAGCTAAAATACCTACTTCGGCATCATCATTTGTTGCAGATTGTGGTTGACATTTCACGTGTGGCTGAATACTTCCTGTTTCCTTAAATAACGTAACTATCCGGCGAACGGTCCGGTCACTTCCATGATGTCGTTCAGGATACTTAGAAGTATACATAGCACACGCCCGTTGGGCATTTTGACCACAGTAGCCATACATCAACATGATATCGGCCTTTTCTGCGGTTGGTAAACGGTCCATTTTAACATGGGTAATGTATCATGAAGCAAATACCGTCCGCACTGGCGGAATGTTACGTAATACCACGTACTTATACGTTTGTGACTATTACAGTGACATCTATCACAAAGCGAAAAAAGTGGTCCAACTAAAACTTCATATTTCTTTTTGCACTACATGAATATGTAATAAAAAATGGGGGTTCTTATTTTAAAAAATGCAGTTGATATCCGTTTGACGTATGGCAGCGCCATCTAGTGGGCCAACCATAGTGCCATCTGGTTTCCCCCTTCAAGCTAGACGAGTTTCATTCTTTGTAGTTTTTTCGTTTGATGCTTATTTCGTGAGATATTTGGCCCGGTCATGATCAATGGACCGTCCTGTAGAATATAACACCAGTCCTATCACATTTCCCCTGGGGAACTCCAGTTTATATCCTTGTCTCTGACAAATACTCACCGTCGCGGACAACGTACTGGGTTCTGTTACTTTGAGACATGCACATACCTTGGAAACTATTCCAAATGCTTGTACTGTCATTAACAGTCAACAGTGTGTCACCATGTTAAATACTTCATGGAGATCGAGGAATATGGTATCTGCCTGTTACCCTACATCCATGTTTCACAGGATCTCATGTGAGAAAGGGGCAAGCTGAATTCTGCAGGAGTGATGCTTCCTAAAACTGTGGCTGATTTGTGGACAGAAGCTTTTCCCTCTCAAAGGAATTTATTATATTTGAATTGAGAATATGTTCAAGGATTTTGCAGCAAACTAATGTTAATGATATTGTTCTGTAATTTTGCGAGTCTGTTCTTTTACGTTTTTAAAGACAGGAGTAACCTGCACTTTTTTCCAGTCACTTGGGAGTTTGTGTTGAGCGAGAGGTTTGCAATAAATGCAAGCAAACTAAGTAAGGAGCTAATGCTGTCGAGTACTCTTCTTAAAACCAAATTGGGATTCCATCAGGACTTGGCAATTTATTTAATTTCAACCCTTTCAGTTGTTTCTTCACACTGACAATGCTTATTACTATGTCCTCCAAAAAGGAGTCTGTGTGATGGTCAAATGATGGTATGCTTGTACAATTCTCCTGCGTAAACGATTTCTTAAATGCAAAATTTACGTAAAATGTCAGCTTTACTTATGCTGTCTTCTACTTCCACACCAGACTTGTTAACAAGTGACGATGCCAAACTAGTCAACAAGTGACTGGATAGAAGTCGTAGACCTACTTAGCAATTTTATATAGGATCAGAATTTTCTGAGGTTCTTGGTCAGATCTGTTGCTAAGGTATGACAGTGGTAGTTGTTGTAAGCTTTGTGCATCGATCTTTTTAGAGATGCACAAATTTCTATTAACTTTTGCTTGTTGTCATTTGCTTGTTCTCTTTTCGAACCAAGAGTGCAACAGCCTTTGCTTCTTCAGCATTTTTTGAATTTAATTGTTAAATGACGGTGAGTCTTTTCCATCCTTAATCTACTTACTCAGCACATGTGAAAGCAGCTGTGTGATCTACCAACTTAGCAGCAACCACTTTGCCAAATTCTCCTGTGTCAGTTCTAAACAAATAGGAAAATTAGTAGGGTGGTTTTAATGCTTCAGGTGTTCTAAGTAGTCTCCTCCTCCTTTAGTACAACACCCAGAACGATCATACAACCATTTGAAACTGTCATAAAAATCACTGTTTGGGACATTGGTCAACTTGCAAATCAATAAAATGAGTATGTTACAACTGGCATCCTACTGAAACTAGTCAATTTGGTTGGAGTGACAGACTGTCTGGACTGTTTGTAGTGTAGCCCGAGGTCTTGGTGATAATTTGATTGTGAGTTGGCAGAACCAACGGATGTCAATAAAGGTTGTAACAGATTGACCTATAGTGTAGACTAATGTTTATGTTCGTGCCGTATTTAATCGGTCAGTTTCAGTCGAATGCTAGT
This sequence comes from Schistocerca serialis cubense, assembly GCF_023864345.2. Lineage (NCBI taxonomy): Eukaryota > Metazoa > Arthropoda > Insecta > Orthoptera > Acrididae > Schistocerca > Schistocerca serialis. The sequence goes on along the minus strand of NC_064644.1, from coordinate 289,673,183 downwards.
GTTAAGGTACTCATTTTAGTTGCTCATATTCAACTCACTTGACACATTTGCAGTTTCTTTTGCCATGGCAAATCATCACAGAGCCATTCTGCACCTTGTCATTTTGTGGTAAGTTCATATTGATAACACCAAGTCTTGTCACCCAAGATGATTTTTTCCAGAGAAGAATTCTCTGCAGTTTTCATTTCAGTCAAGTCATAGCATGTGTTTGTGTGGTGTTGATTTTGTATGGGAGTCAAGGTGTGCGGGACAGACTTTGCACACACTTTTCTCTTCTTTAAAATATTTCTGGAGAATGTCTTGAATACTTGATTTAGAGATGTTATGTTCGTTGCTCTATTGCAGTTTGTGAAACAAGTACGTTAGCACACCACAGCTGCGTGGCCAACACTTAATGCTTGTCTGACTGGTTGGATGCAAGTCTGTTAGTTGTTAGTTCAAGCTACACTGATGTTAAAAAAGGTACTGGCAGAAGTAAAGCTGTGAGGACGGGGTGTGAGTCGTGCTTGGGTAGCTCAGTTGGTAGAGCACTTGCCCGCGAAAGGCAAAGGTCCCGAGTTCGAGTCTCGGTCCGGCACACAGTTTTAATCTGCCAGGAAGTTTCATATCAGCGCACACTCCGCTGCAGAGTGAAAATCTCATTCTACACTGATGTTGCTTGTAAGCAAGGAATAAAATCAGACATGGAACTTTTTGGATGGACAATGTGTGTTGGCTGTCAAAAGGAATGGTCACTGCCAAACTGTGACAAAGACACAGCTGAACCACCCAGCTGCTGAGTGTGGCACCCAGTTTGATGTGCTTGACGTGGACTGCTTCACAACCAGTGTCATCTGGATTCTCCCCACCAACTCCAGCTTTTCTGAACTTTTCAGGTGGAAACTCTCCCTGCAACATATCTTTCATTCCCATAACCCTCATGGGCTCAACCTTTGCTAGTCCCTGTCCTCCACCTGCGTCCCCTTCCAACCATGCACACACCTTCTATCCTGCCAGCACGCCTGCATAATTCTTTCTCTTCCTCTTCTCTCCCCTTTTCCTCCTCCCTCCAGCAAGGTGTCCGTATGTTGCAGCAGCCTCTGTCCTGTCCCCACCATGTCTGTGCACACTCCCACAGGCACTGCACACTCTTTCCTGCATCCCTACACTGCTAGTACTCCCCTCCCTGCCCCACACATTTGTATCCCCTTTACCCACACCAGCAAACATTGTTGCTAACCTCAGACATTAGTCACAATGAGGCTTTAGTATCTGGAAATGACAAATGTGTGTGTGTGTGTGTGTGTGTGTGTGTGTGTGTGTGTGTGTGTGTTTGTTTGTTTGTTTTTGGAGAGGGGGGCTGGCTTTCTTTTATTTTGTCTATGCCTGATGAAAGATTAGTGTGACAGCTGATAAATATATAGTAGTCTTCTTTCAGTATACCTGTCTGTCACTAATACCTCCTCTATTTGGTGAGTGGTATCTATCCTTTTCGCATTGTTACTCCATCTGGGAGTTTTGATAGTTTTATTTTGTTTTAATTTCTGGGTGTTCCCAATAGGTGGTAGTAACTGCCTGCCACATGGGGTAGCCATGTGGTCTGAGGCGTCTTGTCACAGTTCGCGCAGTTACCCCCATCGGAGGTTCGAGTCCTCCCTCGGGCATGGTGTGTATGTTGCCCTTAGTGTAAGTTATTTTAAGTTTGATTAAGCAGTGTGTAAGCTTAGGCTTGATGACCTCAGCAATTTGGTCCCATAAGATCTTACCACAAATTTCCAGTAACTGCCTGGATAAAACTGTTTACTGTATTGTCAAAATGTTTCCAGGAAAGGAAGGTAACTTCTGTTTCTTTATATTAATTTTGGACTAGAGTGTGTTTAGAATATGCTGTTACATGCTAATATAGCCTAAAGTATTGAATAACTGGTTTGGTTTCTTGAAGTTTTCTCGATGGACATAATGTTCTATCATTACACCAAAAAGATGTTGGAATAGCACGAGTGATTGTTTATTTCAGCACAACAGTATTGCAGTGTATGTTTTCTGGTGTCACTGGATGCATGTTTGGCAACACCCTATCCTTTCTCGTTGCAGTGGCATTATTTTCGTAAATTTTAAGTGTTTAATATTTCTTTTTCTGAGTATTACAAATACTTCAGTTGTTTTCTAGTCTAAATGGAATTCACTTTCAACATGTCCATGAGTTTGGTGAATCACATTAATTTTTAAATTTCATTCAATGCATTCACCACAAATAGCAACATTTCATTCATAGAGTCTAAGTTCAGGACCGACAAACTTAAATTATGACAGATCGCATGTATTAGGTACCTGTTCTAATTCTGGATGTTTCAAACCCATCCTAATCAGTGGCAGGTTACTCATTGCTAGCATAAGAAAGACAGCATAGGAATGTATCCAGGCACACAAACACATTAAATTTTACTCCAGGCTGGAGAGGCATTTGAACATGCCTCACTTCATTACCAGACTGTATCAGATAACAAGGTCTGAACTTCTATTTCGTTTTGAGCATTTTACTTTTAGAGATAATTTTATAATATAGTCACAGAAATTTTTTGGTAATCTTGTACCATCTACAAATATGAGGGTTGTCCGTAAAATAAGGATCTGCAGCCGCGAGGAATGCAGTTACGCAGAAACCGGTAACACTGGCATGTAGCTTGTTTTTCGCTCTCCCATTTCCCATCTCGACGAGCTGTCTGCAATGCTCAGTCTTGGCTTGGCAGCCATTAGAGATGGAGCTCCCACTCACATTTCATGTGAATTTCCTCTGTGATTCATTTTTTGTATGCAAAAAGGACTGTGCCGGTGGGCATTCATTCCCAACTGTGTGAAGTCTACGGAGAATGTGTAAGAGTATACAACATGTGCTCAAATGGTGAAGAGAATTCAGAGACAGAAGTACAAATGTCCAAGATGAACAGCATTCTGGACAGCCATTGGTTTCAGATGAAATGATTGTTAAAGTGGAAGAAGCAATGCTGAAAGGTCGAAGGGAGCTCTGTGAGGTGATCCCTGTTGTCAGCATGAACAGCATTGACAAAGTTTTGGCAGACCATTTAGGATATGCTGTGGTTTGTGCAAGGTGAGTCCTGGGAATGTTTACAGAAGACCACCAACAGAAATGTGTGAAAGACACAGTGAATTTCTTCAGGCCTACACAAATGATGGCGAGGAATTCTTGGACACTAATGTCACCGGCTACGAGACCTGGCTCCACTGTACAACACTGGAAGTGAAACAGCAATCCCATCAGTGGAAACAGCCAGCATCGCAGAAGCCGCGGAAGTTTAAAGAAACACTGTCTGCTGGCAAAGTGATGGCGAACATGTTTTGGGACAGGAAGGGGTTATTGTGCGAATGCCTGCATGCCTGTACAACAATCAATGCAGACCACTACTGTGAAGCATTGAAGGAGCTTCGCCACACAATCCAAAACAGAGGCATTCTCACAAAGGTAGTGCATTTCCATCAGGACAACACTCGTCTGCACATCGCCTGTGTCACAACAAATTTGGATGGGATACTGTCACACACCTGCTCTACAGCCCAAACATAGCCCCCAAGTGACTTCCATCTCTTCCTGAATCAAATAAATGCCTGGTTGGGGCGCATTCCACAATCAGAGAGGAGCCGAAAGAAGAGTTTTTATGGTGCGGTGGGAGAGTTCTATGAAGCAAACGTACAGAAGATGGTACACTGCATGCAAAAATGCATTTATCTCAGTGGTAATTAAGTGAAAAAAATTGGTAAAAGTTTAAGCTTTGCACACTGCATTATTCAGTGCCAATAAAAACGTTTTTCATAGTGAAAAATAATTAGGAACCTTATTTTATGGACAGCCTTCATACGAAATTTTTATGAATTTGTTAAAAATTTTAATTTTATGTCTTGTTTCTTGTAGAGATATAATTCAGCGGAAATGCTATCATTAAAGTATTATATGTTTCAACACCTAGGTTATGAAGAGGACCAAGAAACACCTGAGGCAAGTGCAGAACATAATACTGCTTCCAGTGGTAACAACAACAGCAACAACAATGCTGTTACCAGTAGCTCCACAAGTGGCGGCAATAGTAGTAGCAGCAGTAGTAGTACTACTAGTGCTAATAATAGTACTACTATTCCAGTTCAGCTGACCTCCACTTCAGCTACCAGTCGTACGGAATATCACAGAAGAAGTGGAGGCAGTGATCGTACAGAACAGAGAGACCGCACAGACAGAAGCACTGGGAATAGTGGTGCAGAAAGACCTTCATTCAACCATTATTCTTCCAAGCCTCAGATGTATAATGCTAGCTTGCCGTTTCATGTGCATGGAATCAACATGTACACTTCTCCCCCTCCTCCACCCCAGCCATCACAACCTCAGCAAACACCTCCACCACCCCCACCACCACCTCCCAACCCATATGGACCATATTATAGCCCGCAGAGTCAGTACCAGTATGCTCCATATTGGATGATGCCCCAGTAACACAAATATTTCCCGGCTGTCATGCACTCTTCATATATTGCACAGTGATAATACATGTATGTTTGTGTAAGTAAAATAATTTACTATGGAAATAGATTTACTTAAGTGTTGGAAGTAATTTCACATTATATTACATGTCAAAGGTATTAATGTAATTGTTTGGAGCTCAGTTATCTACTTTGTGCAGCAGCAGCAGTAGATAGTGTAAATGAAAAATATTTGTGCATATATGTTGTTAGCAATTTGAATTGTATTCTGTATGTGAAGGCCTTCAGATAATTTGTTGTACATTGTGTTGTAGCAATAGACATTTAATGTACATTTTACAAGTTAAGAATTAAAAATGGCCATGCTCCTTCTGATTTCAGAATCCTATGAGATTTAAAACCTTGTGACACTGCCATCCAATTGGATGCTTATAATGAAACAAGTAGACAGCGTTATGTTATGGACACCACAAGAATTAAAGCAGTGTGTAAGTGTTTGTGTTATCCCACAGTTACTTCAAGTGTGTGTTTCCTGTACCTCTTTGCTGTTTGATATCACTTTCCCCACACCCTTGAACTACCGTGATATTTGTATAGACACCAATTATTGAACTATCATATGATGACAATTGCAGCATTATGATATTTGAATTTATATAATTTTTATCTCTCTCTTTTTATTTTATTTTATTTTATTTCCCCCCCCCCCCCCCCCCCCTTCCAAAAAAAATGTCATTGTAATAGTATTCTTTAGTTCAACTTGGATAAAGTCTTGGTGTGAACTGTCCAGTTCATCGTTTTTGTTCTGCCGTGAGTGCTCTTTGTTATTACAATATTTGTTAAAGAAAAATACATTAAAATGCATTTACCAAAGCAATGAGTTTACTTCTTTATTGCAACACCTTAATAAAAATTACAATTACGAGTATAACTAGCTGAGTTTCCGGGTGTCTGTTGCTCGGCTCCTCTTTAATTGTTAAGTAGCAGAGTACTCACTTATATAATTATATTATACATGAAATTTTGATAGATGTTGAGTATATTACTCTAAAATATTAGTGATTTTGAGCTACAGTATAAAATATGAATGCAGCATTTTACTTATTTCAGGCTTTCCTTCCAGTTGCATTCTGATGACTTCTTTAGAAATAGAGAAGTGTCTAAACATCAGCTTTGATTATAAATGTGATGACAGTAAGTTCCAATGATACAATAAAATGTAGCCATTGTGTTCATGTGGAAATAGCCTTACATCATTGTGACATTTTTAAATGCCTTTGACCTATAAAAAAAAAAGTAATTTGTTTGGTTGTTCTGTTTCCTTTTCATTATGAAATGTTTAAAATTAATTCGGTGTACAAGAGCATTTGATAAGGGAAATAAGTGGATATCCTGTTCCTCCCCTCCCCCCCCCCTTCCAATTTAACATGATCAAAGCCATTCAGAACCATATTCTTGTTCTCCCACCAAGGAAACATCCTGGGTAGTACTGAGAAATGAACCTAGGTCCTCTGCACAGTAGTCATATGTGCTGCCTACTCAGCTACAAAAGTGGACTGATGGTGTAGAAGAGAAACTTAATTGAGTGGAGCAGATGAGTAAGAGAGAGAAAGACTGTGAAACTGTAAATAAGTGTGATGTAGAACAGGCAGACAAACATACTGTTCCTTTTAATGACGCTAAATCCTTGTTGCATGTGAACAACTTGACAGTAGTCAGATGAAGAATCTGAAGAAGCATCCACATCGCTGTACAATGATGATGACGTACAATATCAAAATGAACAACTGGAGAACCAACAACAAGAGCAGCTTCAACAAAAGGAATAAAACATACTGTACAGACCATGTCCTAGCTACAGCTGCACCAGCAAATTGTGAAAAATCTACACTACTGGCCATTGAAATTGCTACACCAAGAAGAAATGCAGATGATAAACGGGCATTCATTGGACAAATATATTATACTAGAACTGACATGTGATTACATTTTCACACAATTTGGGTGCATAGATCCCGAGAAATCAGTTCCCAGAACAACTACCTCTGGCCGTAATAACGGCCTTTATACGCCTGGGCATTGAGTCAAACAGAACTTGGATGGCGTGTACAGGCACAGCTGCCCATGCAGCTTCAACACGATACCACAGTTCATCAAGAGTGGTGACTGGCGTATTGTGACGAGCCAGTTGCTTGGCCACCATTGACCAGACGTTTTCAATTGGTGAGAGATCTGGAGAATGTGCTGGCCAAGGCAGCAGTCGAACATTTTCTGTATCCAGAAAGGCCCATACAGGACCTGCAGCATGCGGTCGTGCATTATCCTGCTGAAATGTAGGGTTTCGCAGGGATCGAGTGAAGGCCAGAGCCACGAGTCGTAACACATCTGAAATTTAACATCCAGGGTTCAAAGTGCCGTCAATGCGAACAAGAGGTGACAGAGACGTGTAACCAATGGCACCCCGTACCATCACGCCGGGTGATACGCCAGCACGGCGATGATAAATACACGCTTCCAATGTGCGTTCACCGCGATGTCACCAAAAACGGATGCGACCATCATGATGCTGTAAACAGAACCTGGATTCATCCGAAAAAATGACGTTTTGCCATTCATGCACCCAGGTTCGTCATTGAGTACACCATCGCAGGCACTCCTGTCTGTGATGCAGTGTCAAGGGTAACTGCAGCCATGGTTTCTGAGCTGATAATCCATGCTGCTGCAAACGTCATTGAACTGTTCATGCAGATGGTTGTTGTCTTGCAAACATCCCCATCTGTTGACTCAGGGATCGAGACGTGGCTGCATGATCCATTACAGCCATGCGGATAAGAAGCCTGTCATCTCGACTGAGTGATACGAGGCTGTTGGGATCCAGCACGGCTTTCCATATTACCCCCCTGAAACCACTGATTCCATATTCTGCTAACAGTCATTGGATCTCGACCAATGTGAGCAGCAACAGGGCGATACGACAAACCGCAATCATGATAGGCTACAATCCGACCTTTATCAAAGTCGGAAATGTGATGGTACGCATTTCTCCTCCTTACACGACACATCATAACAGCATTTCACCAGGCAACGCTGTCAACTGCTGTTTGTGTGTGAGAAATCGGTTGAAAACTTTCCTCATGTCAGCATGTTGTAGGTGTCGCCACTGGCGCCAACATTGTGTGAATGCTCTGAAAAGCTAATCATTTGCATATCACAGCATCTGTAGCACGTCATCTTCATGGTGTAGCAATTTTAATGGCCAGTAGGGTAATTGAAGGCATTTTTGGAGAAGAGGGCTTTTCCATCTCAGGTTTCACTGTCTTCTGAAAGACTTTTTTCCAAGAAAAGTTTCATTTCATTTGTTTCAGACTGTTCAAGTTTCAGTTCTGGCAACTTATTTCCTAAATTATTTCAGTAAGCAACTCTTCCAAACAGTGGCGGCATGTACAAACATTTTATACAAGATTAAAACGATACAAGAACTTGCGACAATTTCAAAAGAAACTTTTCAGTGAGTATATTGTAATAGGATGTGTAAAACACTCTCAAGCATAAATGTACTGGCAATGTGTGTTTCTGCTTCCATTTGTCGCTAATGCTATTCCAGGAAATAATTTTTTTCTCATTATTGAAAAGCTCTTCATGTTGCTGATATAAATAGTGTTTTTGGGGAAGAAGAAGAAAACAAGACTGTGGAAAGTTCAATCTGCTGTTGATGCAGTGGTAGCCATGTGCCTCAGGCTGCCAAGAACCTGCGGACAGAACTTTTCTACAGAAAATCACACAATACCATTTTGTGGTTGTCGCTCACTGAAACAGCAGTGGGTTAGTATTGGATTTTAAAATTTATCATCCCTAGTCAACTACTTTACCGTAAACAGGACGAGGACCAGGAATTGTTTTGCAGTTAGCAGGAACAAGTGTACACACCTTTACTGCGATAAGTATTTCACCACTTTGGCTGTTCTCAAAAAACTTAAATCAAAAATAAAGAGTCAAAGATACAATAACAAAAAACAGAGCAAAGGGCATACAGTTATCTGAACAGATGACACTGAAACATGACAAGGAGTTACGTTGAGATGGTGACAAAACTGTCCAGTGGAAAGCCTCCAGAGATGTTACTTATGCTTCAACTGCAACAGATAGTTATCCTGTCTAAGCTTGTTCACAGATAGATCAAAATATAGAACAGATAGTTAGGATCCCCACTTATGATGAAATATATTGGATCTAATGGCAACAAATAGACCAAAAGTCTTTGAGGATGTCCACATCAAAATTGGTATCACTGATCATGACGCAGTTATGGCAACGATGGCTACCAAAGTACATAGGACAACTAAAACAAGCAGAAAGATATACATGTTCAGTAAACTATATAAAAAATCAGTGTATGGCTAGAGATAGAGAAATACTGAATGAAATGCATTTGGATGTCAAGAGATTCGTAGCTGATGCCTTCAATAACTGTCATTGCAGAATATTGTCAAATGAATTTTCACAGAACCCATATAAATTCTGGTCGTATGTAAAGGCTGTTAGTGGCACCAAAGTTAGTGTTCAGGAACTGAAATTGAGAGTAGCAAAGCAAAAGCTGAAATGCCTAACTCCATTTTCAGATGTTCCTTTATAAAAGAGAAACCATGAGAACTGCCTCAATTTAATCCTTTTTACCACTGAAAAGATGAATGAAATATGTTCTGGCATAAAGTCAAGCACCAGCACACTAGTCAGGAATGTTAGAGCAGAAAGGGCTGTGCGGAAAATGTTAGCCAATAGCACACTGACCGACCCCTCTCTAGGATGACACCACGACAGCAGTGGCTTCTAGGCGAAGATAACATAAGCACCACTCCCGAATGGTTGCGGCCACTCCTAGAGCATCTTTTATTTTGCATGTCTCTCTCAGCTTGCGACACATCTGTATTTTCAAAGTTAAGTATTGTCATTTATTTTTTGTAATAAAACTCATTAATACAATTTGCTTGAATTGTTGTCTAGGGATCCAAGAAACCAGGTTTCCTAGACTCCCCATATTTGACAACTAAGCAGGATACAACAAAATAAGTATTAGTGTCAGTGGTGTAGGAAAACAACTGAAATTGTTAAAACTGAACAAAGCTATAGGCCGTGATGGAATACCTGTCAGATTCTATACTGAATTTGTGGCTGAGTTAGGCCCTCTTTTAACTATACTCTAACATAGATCCATTAAACAAAAAACTGCCCGTTCTTGGAGAAAAGAGCAGGTCACACGCACTTACAATAAGGGTAGTAGAAGTGATCTACAAACTACTGTCCAGTGTCCTTGATATCAATTTGTTGTAGAATCTTAGAACACATTCTGAGATCAAACATAATGTGGTATCCCAAACAAAATGATCTCCCCCATCCCAACCAGCATGGATTCTGAATACATCTATCACATAAAATCCAACTCATATTTTTCTCACATGACATACTGAAAGCTTTGGATCAAGGCAACCAGGTCAAAGCAGTATTTCTTGGTTTCCAAAAGGCATTTGACTCAGTACCCCACACCTATGCTCATTGTCAAAAGTACGATTGTAATGGGATGTCAAGTGAAAGTTGATAGTGACTTGAGGACTTTTTGATAGACAGGATGCATCATGTTATCTTGGATGGACAGTCATCTTCAGATGTAGAAGCAACTTTGGGTGTGCCCCAGGAAAGTCTGTTGGGGACCCTTGCTGTTCACATTTTATATTAATGACCTTGCGATCAATATTAATAGTAACATCAACCTTATTGCAGATGATGCAGTTATCTACAATGAAGTACTATCTGAGAGAAGCTGCAAAAATATTGTCATCACGATAAAATTTGAAAGTGGTGCAAAGACTGGCAGCTTGCTCTCAATGTTCAGAAATGTAAAAAACATAGTATCCTATGACTATAATATCAATGAGTCACTGTTGGAATCAGCCAACTCGTACAAATTCCTGGGTGTACCACTTTGTACGGATATTAAATGGAATGATCACATAGGCTCATTCGGAGGTAAAGCAAATGGTAGACTTTGGTGCATTGGCAGAATACTGGGGCAGTGCAAACAGTCTACAAAGGAGATTGCTTATAAATCACTCATTTGACCAATCCTAGTATACTGCCAAAGTATGTGGGACCCATACCAAATAGGACTAAAAGGGGATATTGAATGTATACAGAGAAGGGCAGCTCAAATGGTCACTGGTTTGTTTAACCTTTGAGAGAGTGTCACAGAGATACGGAAGAAACTGAACTGGTAGACTCTTCAAGATAGACGTAAAATGTCCTACGAAAGTCTATTAACAAAATTTCAAGAATATACCAATGCATAATTTTGCATGGTATATATATTTAAAAAATTTTCTTCGTCTTCCAGGGTGTCCAGTGGTTCAAAATTCACAAGCTTTTGGCTACGTTCTCCTTGGTCATTGTCAAGTAGTGACTATTGAATGACTTGCTCCCGTTCTTATATTGCCGTGCTGTCTTCAGTGACATCACTTGTGCTCGCTCCAGCACTATATATGGTAATCTTTCCAATGGCTAGGTTCCAAGCTGTTGTCAGAAATTTTTTATGTCGTCACTTCTTTTATAACACTGTCCCTACACTAGTGGTCAATGTAACAACAGATGTCTCGGCAAATGCAATACAGTGTCTATTTTCTAAAGCATCTTCTGCCACCGCTGATTTCTCAGGATACTGTAGGCGAAAACGTCTCTCGTGTTCTACACGGCACTGTTCAATAGTATGTACAGTCTGTCCGGGGTATAGAACTGTCCACACCCACACGGTATTTTATATACTCCTGGCGTTCTGAGTCCAACATCATCTTTCACAGGCCTCATTAGCTGTCGAATTTTAGCTGGTGCCCTAAAAAGCCTATCACTTTTATGCTTCTTTAGAAGCTGGCTAATTTTTCCTGTTATTGAGCCACAGAATGGCAAGAATGCAAGCTTCTTCTTGTCTTCCTTGGAGGTCTTCTGTTTATGTTTCTACAGCAAGTTGGCTTGCAAAATCTGGCAATTGTTGTAGCCATTTTCTTTGAAGACTTTCCATAAGTGGCTCAGTTCCTTCAGAAGGCTTTCAGCATCTGAAATGGATTCTGATTGATGCGCCAATGTTCTCTGAACAGAACTTTTATGGGAAGGGTGGTGATAGCTGGTAGCGTGCAGCACCATTGGATCACCAACGTACAGACTAGCTAAACATCTGGACAGACTTCTTACTCCACACGTTGGTCATTGTGAACACCACATCAAGAATATGACAGACTTCATCAGTCGAATTAAATGCTTGCATCTCAGAGAAAGAGATGATATGGTTAGCTTTGATGTGGTGTCTTTGTTGACACGGGTTCCCATCAAAGGCTGTATAGATTTGCTCCCCCAGTTATTTGATGACACTGTTGTGGATTTATCTAAGCACACTCTGATGTCATTGTATTTTTTGGCACGCTCTGATGTCGTATTTTTTTGTATGATGGACATTATTTTAACCAGATGTACGGCATCGCCATTGGAAGCCCATCAGCTCTAGCTATAGGCAACCCTCCTTTTCATGGAGTACTTTGAGAGCATCACCATGGAGACGGCTCCTGCAACACCTAGTTCCTTTTATCATTACGTCAAAGACACATTCATTGTCTGGCCTCATGGGTGTGAAAAGCTAGGAGAATTTTTCAACCACATCAACAGCATCTATGATAACATCAGCTTCACAATGGAAGTAGAGACAGTTGAAGCTTTGCATTTTCTAGACGTACTCAACTGCCGGAAAGAAAATGGTTGTCTCAGCCACAGAGTTTATCGGGAACCACTCACACAGACCATATCTGCTTGCTACCAGCTATCATGCAGAAAAGTTCTGTTCAGAGGACATTGGTGCATCAAGCAGAAGCCGTTTCAGACACTGAAAGCCTTCTAAAGGAACTGAACTGCTTACGAAAGTCTTCAAAGAAAACAGCTGCAAAAACTGCAGATTTTGCAAGCCACCTTGCCGAAGAAACATAAGCAGAAGGCCTCCGAGGAGGGTATGAAGAAGCTTGCGTTCTTGCCGTTCTGTGGCTCAACAACAGGAGAGATTAGCTGGCTTCTAAAGAAGAATAAAATCTGTATGGTTTTTAGGGCACCAGCTAAAATTTGACAGCTAATAAGGCCTGTGAAAGACGATGTTGGACTCAAAACACAAGAAGTATATAAAATACCATGTGGGTGTGGACAATTCTATAACAGACAGACTGTATGTACTATTGAACAGTGCCGTGTGGAACACAAGAGATGTTTTAGCCTACAGTATCCTGAGAATTCAGTGGTGGCAGAACATGCTTTAGAAAATGGACACTGTATTGCATTTACCGAGACATCTGTTATTACATTGACTACTAGTTTTAGGGACAGTGTTTGTAAAAGAAGCGACCCCGTTAAAAATTTATGACAACACCCTCGATAAAGATGGTGGGCTGCAGCTACGCATAACTTGGAGCCCATTGGAAAGGTGACGCACAATGAAAGCAGTACCATATATGGTGCTGGAGTGAGCATGGGTGACACCAGTGAAGACAGTGTGGCAATATATGAGGGTAGTTTGAAAAGCTCTCAGAACGGAATAGAAAAAAGTACTTACATCACTGAAACTTTTTTTTAATTTTTTAATGTAGTCTCCTTGTAGATTAATGCACTAGGTCCAACGATGTTATAGTGCCTTGATCCCATCTCCAAAATGAGTTTCCTTCAGGCCTGCAAAATAGTTCTAAAACTCCGGCTATCAATTCTTCATTTGAAGTGAATCTCCGTCCACCAAGAAAAATTTTCATTTCTGGGAAGAGATGGAAGTCTGACGGAGCCATATCAGATGAATAAAGCGGGTGTGGCAACAATTCTTAGCTTAGGTTGTGTAATTTTGCCATTACGATGGCACATGTTTCTTATCCAGCATCAAGAGTCGTGGCACCCATCTTGCAGATAATGTTTTTCCATTTCTAATTCTCCACTTAAAATGTGATATACCCCTTCAGATGACATCTGGCGAGCGTGAGCAATTTCATGCACTTTCAATCGGCGATCCTCCATGACCATTTTGTGCACTTTTGCAATGATTTCTGGAGCAGTGACACATCATGGCCGACCACTGCACAGATCATCATCTAAGCTCTCCTGACTGAATTCATATTCATTTTTCCACTTGGTAACAGTTGAATATGGAGGAGCAGAGTCCCCCAGTGTATTCTGGAAATCGGCATGAATGTCCTTTGCTTTCATACCATTCTTTACGAAATACTTAATCACTGCTCGAATCTCGATTTTTTCAATCATCGCAAATCGGTACACGGGAAGAACAACAGAGCCATATCACCGCCACAGCTTTCTTCCAAGAGCACTAACGTCGCATGTGTTTACAGGCAAAAGTCTAATGAATATCACGAGAACAACTCATTATGCTAGTGCTGACCTCTCGTGGTCATTCCCAGAACTTTTCAAACCACCCTCATAAGAAAGGCAGCAGCAGCCATTAGATAGTCAATACTTGACAATGGCCGAGGAGAACTTGGCTGAAAGTTCGTGGATTTTAAACCACTGGACACACGTGGAACCCCCGAGAAAATTGTTTCAGTATATATCGCTGCAAAACTATGCATTCGTATATTCTTGAAACTTTGTTAATAGACTTTCTCAGGATATTTTACATGTCTGTCTTGAAGATTTCTCCACCCCCTTTTATTTTTGTTTTGCATGTGGTGGTATAATTTTACTGCAAATATATCTGCAACCACAGACTCACTTGTGTAATAGCTTTCTGTAGATAATATATGGCCCTCAAATAATAATCCATTTACTAATCTCATTAAGACAGTACACAAATGTGTGTTCTCAATTGTCACTGCATTTTTTTCTGGCATAAATGTCAATATTATAGGTGTTATCTTTGGGAAGAGACTGTTTTTATACCTTTATACCATACTTGTGATGCTTGCCTGGAATATAATGGCAAAAATTAGACTTTCTCTCTGTGGAGATATATATTTGTCAAATACAATGCTTTTGCAAGGTTTAACAGCATTTTTGAAACTATCAACAATCACTTTTATGATATTTCGAATTTTGTTCACCTGTTATATTGTCCAAAAAATGTAAAATTACAATATGGATAAAAACAGTCACATTTCATATGTTTTTTTATGTGTGTGTTTGTATGCATGTCCTTTTTAGATCAATGTAGTCTCATTTCTTGTTGTTGCACTTTACCGTGATAAGCAGTATGTCAGTATATGTATTCATTTTGCCTCTCATAACAGTCTGCCAGGCCTGTTGGTATCATTCACTGCTAGATAAAGAATTTATGTATTGTACAGAATATTTATTTGTTTTATTTGTTCCTTTAACTATCATTCTTAATATATAATCAGTGAAAAATAATTTGTATTGTTGAACTTCTTTTACCTATTATCTGCGATTCCTTATCTTCACCATCTCCCTCCAACAATGAATCAGACTCATAATCTTTTACTTCAAATGGCTCTGAGCACTATGGGACTCAACTGCTGTGGTCATAAGTCCCCTAGAACTTAGAACTACTTAAACCTAACTAACCTAAGGACATCACTCACATCCATGCCCGAGGCAGGATTCGAACCTGCGACCGTAGCGGTTGTGCGGTTCCAGACTGTAGCGCCTTTAACCGCTCGCCCACGCCGGCCGGCCGGCTCTTTTACTTCCAAGGTAGATTTGCTCACTTCACTAACTAACAATTCACCTTTATCCCGCACATAAAGAAAATCCTCCTCACAAGGGTTTGCAAGTATTCTTGGTCTTTTATTTTTCCTGCTTCTATTTACAGATTCGTCAGATGAATAACTTATTGCCATATCTGTGTAATTTATTATTTACATAGGCAAGAATTAAATAAAGACAAATGCCAACCATCTTTCTAGTTACTCGTACTGCATCGAAAACAGCCACCAAAATTACTCTCAGAAAAATGGAAAAACAAATAGAGGGACAATTATCTGAAGACCAGTGCACAGTTCTAGAAAATGTGTGGGAACAAGAGAAACAATATTGGCACTAATGCAAGCGATAGAGGAACAGTTGAAAAAAGGCAAGAGTCCATTCACAGCATTTGTAGATCTTGAGAAAACATTTGACGCTGTCAACTGGAATGTTTTATTCAGTATCCTTCACCAAACAGGAATCAGCTTAGAGAGAGGCGACTTATATATAACACCTACATTAATGAGGTCAGAGTAATTCGCTGTGGTAATGAAGAAGAACCAGGTAGCATTCAAAAGAGGGTAGCAAATACAGAAAGCAATCAACAGGATAAGAGAAGAAGTAAACAAGAGTAACATTTCATGGAGATAAAGTAGAATGCTGAGATTTGCCAACAATACGGCACTAAATGTGGAAAGTGAAGGAGACTACAAAAAAATCCTGAACATAATGGATAGAATATTGGAGGAAGAATTCCATATGGCAATAAATGCACATAAAACAAAAGTTCTAGTTTTCAGTAGGCACAAAGGAAGCAATACAGTGGTACAATTGAAAAATGAAACAATTGAGGAAGTGAACAATTTAATTACCTGGGAAGTAAAATCACGAGTGACGGAGGTAGCTACAAGGAGATAGTATACAGAATTACCCAGGCCAAGAATGCTTTATGAAGAAAAACATATTCAATACAAAGAATATAAGTGTTGGTGTGAAGAAATAAACGTTGAAGATCTGTGTGTGGAGCATTGCAACATACAGCAAGAAAGCTTGGACAATAAGATGGAAAGAGGAGAGGAAACTGTGATGCAGAAGAAAGATGAAAATCAGCTGGAGATAAACAATCACAAACAAGGAAATTTTCATTAGAGCAACAGAAAACAGATGGTTCATGAAACACCTAAAAAGAAGAAGGACTCAGCTGATAGGCTATATACTCTGACATGATGGTGTATCAGAGAAGAGAGTAAATAGAAAACTGATGGAGTTGTAGAAGGCAGAAATTAGAGAGGAAGACCCAGACTAGATACATTAAACAAACAATGTGAATTGTCCTCCATACTAGGAGATGAAACAGAGGGTGGACAAATGAGAAGAATGAGGAGCTGCTGCCAACCAACCTCACGGCTGCTTGTTAGAGACACTGAGAGAGGAGGGGGGCAAAAATGGTGAGCTTGCAAATTGTAAAAGCAAATAAATTCTTGAAGAGGAGCCTGATACAGGTGAAGAAAATCACTTTATGATTCAGTATGAACTGGTATGTATATAATTCAACAAGTAACTGCAAACACACTAAATACACTTCGTTCTGACGTTCTGTCAAAATATCCATTCACTAACAATATCTCTAGCAATACTTTGCACTGATGGTTATGAACAACAACGCACTTATGCAATCAAGTACAAACCTCATATTGCACCTTTTATTCTGAAGCTAGTGTAAGTCTATTTTTTAAAAAACTATCACATAACTTATGATTAATTAAGTGTACACTTATTTGACATGATATCTCTTTTTTTTTCATCTCTCTTTTTTTAAATGGACTTACACCACCTTCAGAATAAAAGGTCAGTATATTAAAATAGTTGTCTAGGACATCTGAATACAACCACTGCGGAAAACTGCAAAAGCTGCCTGATGAAATAATGCATGAATATGCACTACGCTTAACAATTATCAGTGCCTGTATGAAAATGTTCATCTTCAAGTTAGAATGTAGTTCTGTAATTCATCTTCAAGTTAGACTGTAGCTCTGTACTGACCAACACACTGGCTATTTCTTTGTACATTTGTACACCCTGGTGACAAATGTTAAATACAGATCTAGGCTGACATCACAATTTTTTTGAGTTACAAGAATAGATTATAATGTCCTTATAAATATTCCCCCACACCTACAAAGAATGTATTTACCAAAGTATAAGTCAAATGCCCCCTCTTTTTAAGACACTCCCTGAGAATAAATTATTTTTTAACATATTCTGACTAATCAAAATTATAAACTTTTACTGATACAAGGGATTTGTCTAAAAACTTAATATTACACATATTCTAAATTTATGCCATTTGCTGTTTGTCTACATTACGACAAAATTTCTGCCTGCTTAAGCATGCGCGCCCTAGCATGCCTGAGAGTATAAATCTGCGCAAGCATCAGGACTGTACAATATTGTGCTGCCCTTCTCGGTATACATTCAATACCCCCAGTAAGTCCTACCTTGTATGGGTCTCACATTGTTGTTGTGGTCTTCAGTCCTGAGACTGGTTTGATGCAGCTCTCCATGCTACTCTATCCTGTGCAAGCTTCTTCATCTCCCAGTACCTACTGCGGCCTACATTCTTCTGAATCTGCTTAGTGTATTCATCTCTTGGTCTACCTCTACGATTTTTACCCTCCACACTGCCCTCCAGTACTAAATTGGTGATCCCTTGATGCCTCAGAACATGTCCTACCAACCGATCCCTTCTTCTAATCAAGTTTGGCCACAAACTCCTCCCCAATTCTATTCAATACCTCCTCATTAGTTATGTGATCTACCCATCTAATCTTCAGCATTCTTCTGTAGCACCACATTTCGAAAGCTTCTATTCTCTTCTTGTCTAAACTATTTATTGTCCATGTTTCACTTCCATACATGGCTACACTCCATACAAATACTTTCAGAAACGACTTCCTGAAACTTAAATCAATACTCGAAGTTAACAAATTTCTCTTCTTCAGAAATGCTTTCCTTGCCATTGCCAGTCTACATTTTATATCCTCTCTACTTTGACCATCATCAGTTATTTTGCTCCCCAAATAGCAAAACTCCTTTACTACTTTAAGTGTCTCATTTCCTAATGTAATTCCCTCAGCATCACCCGACTTAATTCAACTACATTCCATTATCCTTGTTTTGCTTTTGTTGATGTTCATCTTATACCCTCCTTTCAAGACACTGTCCATTCCGTTCAACTGCTCTTCCAAGTCTTTTGCTGTCTCTGACAGAATTACAATGTCATCGGCGAACTTCAAAGTTTTTATTTCTTCTCCATGGATTTTAATACCTACTCCGAATTTTTCTTTTGTTTCCTTTACTGTTTGCTCAATATACAGATTGAATAGCATCGGGGAGGGGCTACAACCCTGTCTCACTCCCTTCCCAACCATTGCTTCCCTTTCATGTCCCTTGACTCTTATAACTGTCATCTGCTTTCTGTACAAATTGTAAATAGCCTTTCGCTCCCTGTATTTTACTCCTGCCACCTTCAGAATTTGAAAGAGAGTATTCCAGTCAACATTGTCAAAAGCTTTCTCTAAGTCTACAAGTGCTAGAAACGTAGGTTTGCCTTTCCTTAATCTTTCTTCTAAGATAAGTTGTAGGGTCAGTATTGCCTCACATGTTCCAACATTTCTATGGAATCCAAACTGATCTTCCCGAGGTCGGCTTCTACCAGTTTTTCCACTCGTCTGTAAAGAATTTGCGTTAGTATTTTGCATCCGTGACTTATTAAACTGATTGTTTGGTAATTTTCACATCTGTCAGCACCTGCTTTCTTTGGGATTGGAATTATTATATTCTTCTTGAAGTCTGAGGGAATTTCGCCTGTCTCATACAACTTGCTCACCAAATGGTAGAGTTCTGTCAGGACTGGCTCTCCCAAGACTGTCAGTAGTTCTAATGGAATGTTATCTACTCCTGGGGCCTTGTTTCGACTTAGGTCTTTCAGTGCTCTGTCAAACTCTGCACGTAGTATCATATCTCCCATTCATCTTCATCTACATCCTCTTCCATTTCCGTAATATTGTCCTTAAGAACATCACCCCTGTATAGACCCTCAATATACTCCTTCCACCTTTCTGCTTTCCCTTCTTTGCTTAGAACTGGGTTTCCATCTGACCTCTTGATATTCATGCAAGTGGTTCTCTTGCATACTCTCTCACATACTTGAGCAATATTCTAGAACCGCTCACGAGTGATTTGTAAGCAATCTATTTTGTAGACTGTTTGCACTTCCCCAGTATTCCACCAATAAACCAAAGTCTACCACCTGCTTCACCCACAACTGAATGTATGTGATCATTCCATTTCACATCCCTACAATTTGCTACACTCAGGTATTTGAATGAGTAGGCCGATTACAACATTGACTCATTGATATTATATTCATAGGATACATTTTTTGTTTTGTGAAGTGCACAATTTTGCATTTCTGAACATGAGTAAGTTGCTGCCAATCTCTGCACCATGTCGAAATTTTTAGATCTGACTGAATATTTATGCAGCTTCTCCCAAATAGCACTTCATTACAGATAACTGCATCATCTGCAAAAAGTGTGATTTTACTATTAATATTGTCTGTGAGGTCATTAATATAAAATATGAACAGGAAGGGCCCGAGCACACTTCCATGGGCCACATCCAAAGTTATTTCTACATCTGATGATTATTCTCCATCTGAGATAACATGCTGTGTCCAACCTCCCAAAAAGTCCTCATTCCACTCAAAAATTTCACTTGACACCCTATATGATTGTAAGTGTAGCACTGAGTCAAATGCTTTTCAGAAATCAAGAAACACTGCATCTATCTGGTTGCCTTGATATAAAGCTTTCAGTATGTCATGTGAAAAAAGTGCGAGTTTTAATATGCTCGATGTTTTCAAAATCCAGCTGGTTGGCACTGAGGAGAACATTCTGTTCAAGATACCTCACTATGTTTAATCTCAGAATTAATTCTAAGATTCTACAACAAATTGATCTCAAGGATATTGGTCAGTAGTTTTGTGGACCACTTCTACTACCCTTCTTGTAGACAGGGGTGACCTGCGCCTTTTTCCAAGAGCTGGGCACAGTATTTTTGTTCAAGGGATCTACAATAAATTATAGTTAGAAGAGGGGCTAACTCAGCCACAAATTAAGAATATAAAGTGACAGGGATTCCATCAGGGCATGGAGCTTTGTACAATTTTAATGATTTCAGCTGTTTCCCAGCACCACTTACACTAACACTTATTTCATTCACCTTTTCAGTGATACAAGGATTAAATTGGGGCAATTCTCCTGGGTTTTCCTTAGTAAAGGAACATTTGAAAATGGAATTAAAGCATTTCAGCTTTTCCTTTGCTACCCTCAATTTCAGTTCCTGTCTCATTCGCTAGGGACTGGACACTAACTTTGGTGCTGCTAACAGCCTTTACATACAACCAGAATTTCTTTGGATTTCGTGAAATGTCATTTGACAAAATTCTGCTATGCTAGTCATTGAAGCCAGCCAAACATATTTCATTCAGCAACTCTTTATCTATAGCCCTAGACTTTGTTTTACACCTGTTACGCAGTAATCTCTGTTTCTTTAGAGGTTTCCTTACAGTGACTGTACACCATGGAGGTTCCCTCCCATTATAAACTGTTCCACTGGGTACACATCTATCCAGTGCATGGTCAACTATTCTTTTAAACTTGAGCCCTAGTTCCTCTACGTGCTCCTGACCTGTGCTGAAAGTTTCAAGTTCCTCACTGAGATATGGCAATGCTGATTTTTTATCTAGTTTGCTGAACATAGATATCTTTCTGCTTGTTTTAATTGTCCTTTGTACTTTGGTAGTCATTGTTGCCACAATGGTCACATATCAGTTTGGAAGTGGACATCCTCAAAAACGTCTGGTCTATTTTATTTGTTGCCACTATATCCAAAATATTTCCATCACGAGTGGGGTTTCTAACAATCTGTTCTAGGTAATTTTCAGAGAAGGCAGTTAGTTAAAATTTCACAGTATGTTTTATCATACCCACGACTAACAAAACTGTAGTTTTCCCAATTAACTGCTGATCATTGAAGTATCTGCCGATAATTACAGTGTGATTGGGGAACTTATATACACTATGTGATCAAAAGTATTCAGACACTCCCAAAAACATATGTTTCTCATATTACATGCATTGTGCTGCCCCTCAGTAGTCATTAGACATTATGAGAGAGCAGAATGGGGCACTCCGCAGAACTCACAGCCTTCAAATGTGGTCAGGTGATTGGATGTCACTTGTTGCATACATCTGTATGCGAGATTTTCACACTCCTAAACATTCCTAGGTGCACTGTTTTCGATGTGATAGTGAAGTGGAAACATGAAGGGACACTTGTACAGCACAAAAGCGTACCAGTCGACCTCGTCTGTTGACTGACAGAGACCGCCAGCAGTTGAAGAGGGTCATAATGTGTAATATTCAGACATCTATCCAGGCCATCATACAGGAATTCCAAACTGCATCAGGATCCACTGCAAGTACGAGGGCGGTTCAGAAAGTAACCTCCGATTGGTCACAGTGCGGATTGTGGGGGGAGTAGCGACGCCATCTGTGCGTTCACGCACTCAACAGGTCAGTCGGCATCAAGCCGTGGTCGAGTGAACGTCGTACCTGCACTAGTTTAGTTTTTGTGGCAGTTTGAAATGTGTGCTGCAATAGAAAACCCCGCCAAATGTGAAGTGCGTGCAGTCATAAGGTTTTTTACAGCCAAAGGATATTCTGCAGCAGCTATTCATCGTGAGCTTTGTGCCGTGTACGGACCAAGAGTTATGAGTGAAGGAGTTGTCCGTGAATGGGTACGTTTATTTAAAAGTGGACGAGAAAACGTTCATGCTGAAGAGAGGAGTGGTAGACCATCATTGGTGACTGACGAACTCGTTCAGACAGTTGATGCAAAAGTTCGTGAAAATCGACGTTTCTCAATGTCGGAGTTGTCTACTGGTTTTCCACAGATTTCTAAGACTCTCTTGTACGAGATAGTGACAGCAAGATTGGGTTACCGTAAGTTCTGTGCACGATGGGTGCCCAAAATTCTTACCGACCACCACAAAACTCAAAGAATGGCCTCTGCATTAGACTTTCTGTCACGTTATGAGGGCGAAGGAGAACCATTGTTAAACAGAACCGTGACCGGTGACAAAACCTGGATTAAGTACGTGAACCCTGAGACAAAAGAACAATCAAAGATGTGGGCACATTCAAATTCGCCTACCAAACCAAGAAAAGCCTCGCAAGATTTTTCTGCAAGAAAACTGATGGCAACGGTGTTTTGGGATGCCAAAGGGGTGTTGTTGGTTGAATTCATGGAACATGGTACGACCATTAATCAAGACGTGTACTGTGAAACAATAAAACAGTTACGACGGGCTATACAGAACAAACGCCGTGGTATGCTGACTTCCGGTATCGTTTTTTTGCATGATAACGCCCGTCCTCACTCTGCTCGCAGAACAACGGCCCTTCTTGAGTCCTTCAAGTGGGACGTTATCAACCATCCACCTTACAGCCCAGACCTGGCGCCAAGTGATTATCACCTCTTCATGCATTTGAAGAAATGGCTCGGGTCACAGCGGTTTGATGACGACGAAGAGCTCAAAGATGCGGTCACAGGCTGGCTCCAGGCACAAGCAGGTGATTTGTATGCAGAAGGAATTTCAAAGCTTGTGAAGAGATACGATAAGTGCCTCAATCGCTATGGAGACTATGTAGAAAAATAGTGCAAAGATGTAGTTGTAAGATGTATATATTAAAATATTTTTATTTAACTTGGTGTATTTTTTTAAATCAACCGGAGGTTACTTTCTGAACGGTCCTCGTATTATGACAGTTAGCCGGGAGGTGAGAAAACTTGGATTTCATGGTGAAGCGGCTGCTCATACACCACGCATCACACTGGTAAATGCAATTTTCAGCCAGGTGTCCAGATACTTTTGATCACATAGTGTACAAGTGAACTGAAGTTTTCCTCTAAAGTTTTTGGTTACATCAGGAGATGAATGGTGGGCGATAGAACAATCCAATTATTTTGTGCTCACTGCTATACTGAGTCTTGTCCAAACAATCTCACATGCAGCTTCAATTTCTATCTTGGTGGATTTGAGTTTCTTCACTACTGCAACAAATACACCTCCTCCATTTCCCATTTGCCTATCCTTTCGATATACACTTAAATTTTCACCCAAAATCTCACCAGTATCAATTTCAGATTTCAACCAGTTTTCTGTACCAAGTTTTATGAGCGCACTCCACTGCTTTTCATGAGCACTTCAAACTCTGGCACTTGGTTGCAAATGCTTTGGCAGTTTACCATTTGGATTTTAGTACTCTCATCAGTGGGACAAATTTCTTTTGATCTCATGCTGACACTTCTGAGTTTCCTACAGCTATTATTATCTGGATTGGATGGAGAGTTGCCTAATCTAAGCAATGCCTCGCTTGGTGTAAGGAGTGTATACATTGGATGATTGAACAGTGGAAAAACATTGTGTGGAGTGACGAATCACGGTACACAATGTGGCGATCCAATCGCGATGGCAAATCCCCGGTGAACATCATCTGCCAGTGTGTGCAGTGCCAACAGTAAAATTTAGAGGCAGTGGTGTTATGGTGTGGTCTTGTTATTAATGGAGGGGGCTTGCACCCCCTGTTGTTTTGCATGGCACTGTCATAGAACAGGCCCACATTGATGTTTTAAGTACCTTCTTGCTTCCCACTGTTGAAGAGTAATTCTGGGAGGGCAGTTGCATCTTTCAACAAGATCGAGCACCTGTTCATAATGTGTGGCCTTTAGCGGAGTGGTTACACGACAATAACATCCCTCTAATGGACTGGCCTACACAGAGTCCTGACCTGAATCCTATAGAACCCCTTTGGGATGCTTTGGAATGCTGATTTAGTGCCAGGCCTCACCGACTGACATTGATACCTCTCCTCAGTGCAGCACTCCGCGAAGAATGGGTGGCCATTCCCAAAGAAATCTTCCAGTGTCTGACTGAATGCACCACACACACACACACACACACACACACACACACACACACACACACACACCTATTTAGCTATTTAGGTGGATCCTACAGTTCTCAACCCTATGGCGCAAGTCTAGGTAGTTGTAGCCTAGCTTGTCACAGATCCTTCAAAGTCTCTGGTTCAGTCCTTTCACTTGACTCAGAACCAAAGGGCCACAATCAGTTCTGGGGACAATGCTGTAAATTGTGAGATTCAGTGAAACACTACGCCCAAGGCGGGTCTTCTCAACCTTCTCTGCTGGTCACTGGAATGTCCCAAGAATGACCTCAGAGCTCAGATCACAGGCATCAATTATTTGTCCCAACATGAGCCACCATCTACAGTCGGTTGAACCCTGTTCCCTCAATAGCTGCCAGAATAGCCTCTTCAACATGTTGAATGAGGCTTCCAGGCATACACACTGATTGCACTTGGTGTCCTTTCCTACCCCTTGCTGCCATTTCCCTATGGGATACTGTCATTCGCCATAAATTTGAGCTGCTGACCATTAATGGAACCCTATCCTTTTGCGTTTGCCTCCTCCTGACACTGGACAAAACAGGTTTCCCAAAACAGTTGAAGTGAGTCCCACTGGCTCATTTTCAGTGAAAGACAGCACCTGAAACTTATTGGTTAGGGGACTGGTACAGCAACCTGAGTTCTCCCTGGTGCCTGTCCATCCTGTACAGGACGGCTAGATTCACCACTGACATGCCACTTGCAATCAAGTGGACAGGTAGTGACAGATCCTGTATTTTCTGTAGAGGATACAGGATCCATAGGAGAGTACAGTACTTGAGGTGCCTCTCTGGTACAGGTATCACAGGTACACAACTCTCAGTAGCTCTTCCAACACACCGATTCACAGCAGCTGCCAATCGTTTGACAGTAATCAGGGTGATCTCCAGCTGCTTACAAACGTCAACTAATGCATCCCGTGTTTGAGAACAGCATTCACAATGGGGCTGCATTATGGCTGGTGCAATGTATTACAAGGCATCTGAATTGTACCATCTTGCTCTAAAGCTGATTTAAAGCTGGTAACGATTTTCTCTAGTTTTCTAATGTGTGTTCAGTGACAAGATTTCTCATTTACAACCCATTTGGTAAATCATTAGATTCTCTTAACTAAAGAAAATATTGACTTGGGTTGAAAATCAAGTAATGGTTTTTGAAGGACAATTTTTTCACCATTCAATGTTACCTTTGTCCACAGCTCGTGGTCTTGGGGTAGCATTCTCGCTTCCCGTACATGGGGTCCCGGGTTCGATTCCCGGTGGGGGGGATTTTTCCTGCCTCAAGATGACTGAGTGTTGTTGTGTTGTCTTCATCATCATCACTCATCCCCATTATGGTCGGAGGAAGGGAATGGTAAACCACCTCCGCTAGGACCTTGCCTAGTAGGCGGTGCGGGTCTCCCGCATCGTCCCCTACGCTCCTTAGAGTATGGGACCTTGACCTCCTCCTCATCATCATCACCATCAATGTTACCTTTACGAGCAGCATAATGTAAGCATGCATATACATTGAAGAGCCAAAGAAACTGGTATACCTGCCTAATATTGTGTAGGGCCCCTGCAAGCACACACAAATGCTGCAACATGACACAGGATGGACTTGACTACTGTCTGAAGTAGTGCTGGAGGGAATTGACACCATGAGTCTTGCAGGGCTGTCCATAAATCCGTAAGAGTACGAGGGGATGGAGATATCTTCTGAACAGCATGTTGCAAGGCATCCCAGATATGCTCAATAATGTTCATGTCTGGGGAGTTTGATGGCCATCGGAAGTGTTTAAACTCAAAGTGTGTTCCTGGAGCCCCTCTATAGCAATTCTGGACGTGTGGGGTGTTGCACTGTCCTGCTGGAACTCCGAAGTCTGTCAAAAAGCACAATGGACATGAATGGATGCAGGTGATCAGACAGGATGTTTACATATGTGTCACCTGTCAGACTCATATCTAGACATATCAGGGGTCCCATATCACTCCAACCGCACACGCCCCACATCATTACAGAGCCTCCAACGGCTTGAATAGTCCCCTGCTGAAATGCAGGGTCCATGGATTCACGAGATTGTTTCCTTACCCATACTTGTCCATCCGTTCAATACAATTTGAAACGAGACTTGTCTGACCAGGCAATATGTTTCTAGTCATCAACTGTTGAATGTCAGTGTTGACAGGCCCAGGTGAGGTGTAAAGCTTCGTGTCATGCAGTCATCAAGGGTACACGAGTGGGCCTTTGGCTCCGAAAGCCCATATCGATGATGTTTCATTCAGTTGTTCGCACTCTGACACTTGTTGATGGCCCAGAATTGAAACCTGCAGCAATTTACAGAAGGGTTGCACTTCTGTCACGTTCAACAACGATCTTCAGTCATTGTCGGTCCCGATCTTGCAGTATCTTTTTTCAGCCACAGCAATGTCAGAGATTTGAAGTTTTACTGGATTCCTGATATTCACAGTACACTTGTGAAATGGTCGTACTGGAAAATCACCACTTCATCGCTGCCTCAGAGATGCTGTGTCCAATTGCTCGTACGCTGACTGTAACACCGCGTTCAACTTACTTAAATCTTGATAACCTGCCATTGTAGCAGCAGTAATCAATCTAACAACTGTGCCAGACACTTGTTCTCTTATATAGGCATTGCCGACCGCAGTTGGTAGATGTTAGTAAGGAATATGCTTGTTCCTCCATGTTCAGAACTTAAGAACTAGGCAACTAGTTTCAATTGTGGCTGTCACTAATTAATCCAGAATAAAATAGCTGATGTCATCGGCATATCAGATGAAATGAACATTTTAAATGAAGAATGAACTATGAGAAATTTTCATTCAGGACTGGATGTCATAATTCTTGATTGCTGACCAAAGCTGAATGCTAAAACACTTTTCGTAGCAATATTTGGACCATCCAAAAAAAGAACCTAACAGAGTGTGCCAAACTGTTACAAAGGCTTAGCTTAATGCTAGAAATAATAATCAGAGGAGTAGGTGGAAATTAACCAGAATAGTAAAAGATCGATATTACCTTTGAGATGAGGACACTTTAGAAGTGGGAAATCTGACATGTCAATTGGAACATCGACCAAAGTCATCATATTTAGTGCCATCTGACAACCTATTCCCCAATCTAAAATAATTTGTGGCTGGAAAATGTTTAGATTTTAATGAAGAGGTTATTCAGCTGTAAATGGATGAAATTAAGTAAAAAAAAAAAGGTCATGTGTGATCTGTAGAATTGTAATTATGTATATAGAAATATGCTAATATTTTGGGAATCAAAGATCTCTGTGATCTTTGGCTGTTATCGACATTGATACTGACACTCTATCAGTCCCAGGGATACCAAGGCTTTTGAGATTGTTGTAATTTCAAGTTAGAAGTTGGATAGCAAATGACAAAAATTTTTTCATGTGATATAATTACAAGTTAACAATATTTGGATTCTTTCATTTACTTTTATTGAGATCCTTTATTCTTGCCAAGTTTCATGATTCTAAACCAAAGGGAAGTACCCTCTAGGTTTTGATGAGTGAGTGTATATCAAAATATGACATAAATGTCCAAATCTTTTGAGTGCATTGACTTAGAAACTTTGGTTTTTACATCTACAAGAGACCTTGGGCCTTAATATGTGACATATATTTCAACTAGATAAGTCTGCTCATTCCTGAGTCAAAGGGGTTTTGAACAGTCGGATACACAGACGGACTAACAAACTGAAGTGATCCTATAAGGGTACTGTACATAACAATTACTGTTACTCTCCCCTGTGTGTGTGTGTGTGTGTGTGTGTGTGTGTGTGTGTGTGTGTGTGTGTGTGTGTGTGCGTGTGCGCGCGCTTGTGGGTGGGTGTGCATGTGCGTGTGTGTATACAAAATTTAACTTTAACAATGTCTTTGGCATTTAGTTGAGATTGTGCAACAATTAGTGTTCAGTTGCAAGAAAAGAAATTTTAAGGAGTTTGACATCATCCTCACTCACAGTTTTTCTGCACTGCCAGTACAATTTTAAAAGACTTAACAGTACACAAGTTTGTCAGTTATGGCAGTGTCTGTCTTCAAACTAATCTGCATCACGTATATTAATAAAATTACAAACAGAGGAAATGATTGGCCATTACTTACCTTCAGGAAGCAAACTTCCAATACTGCTGATATACACTTTTGAGATGCAAAAAAATACTTTTCTAACTTTTGAAACTATTTGTTTCTTCCTCATTGTGGAGTGAAGGATATGTTTGGGAAGTTTGGAAAGGAACAGCAGGTAACTCCAATGCCAGGATGAGAGGGTTCCATCTGTCGTTAGGGCGACTGGAAACAAACAAGACATATTGCTGAGTTATGATGTCTGGGATTTTGTTACTGAGCAATTAATTTGGAAAGCTTGTCATGTGGGTTCTACACTGTAGGGAATATGCCTAAAGTATTGGGTGAAGCTATACTGGATGAGTCAGGAGGAAAGGTACATGCTTTGAGGGGTGATACTAGTGGTGATTCTGAACAAAAAAAACTCCTAACAAACATATGTCCTTTTCTTAACAATTTCCAGGTACACCAATGAAAACATGTAGCATCATCCTTATTAACCGTGTCCGTACACAGTTCACTTGTGCATGGAAGTTATTTACCTCAAGTCTCAGTCCAACAGTGCTTGTCATAGTGCATGGTACTACAGTGTTGTTACGTGAACAACGAATACAGTTTTGTGTAGTGAAAACACCATGGATCTTCACACATGCATAGTATGCTGACATGGTGTTTGTCTGCGGTTTGTGAAATGGGAATTCCAGAGCTGCGAGAATACCAACAGCGATTTCCAAATCACAGAGTGCCAGATAGCAGGGTGTTTCATGGATTGTGAGAGCGTGGTACGCTTCCCAGCGTAAATTTTGTCTCTGAATGTCCCATGCAACAAACTCTTAATGAAGTTGGGTACATTCTTCAAGTAGTGGAACAGAACCCTCTATTAGCTCTAGAAGAATTGCTGCCCAACTTGGTATTCCACAAACATGAGTGATATGCACAGTACAAGAGGACAGTCTGTATCCCTTTCATCAGCAGAATGTACATCTGCATGAAGGAGATGCTGCCACCCAACAAGAATTCTGTCAATAGATCATTGCCAATGAGCAATTAATTCCACATATTCTGTTCAGTGATGAGTCAACATTTACCCGCAACAGAATCAACACACACAAATCTCATGTATGGGCAAATGAAAATGTACATGCTACTGTGGAAATGAATTTTCAATGACATTTCTCAGTCAACATGTGGTGTGGTATTACTGATGACCAACTCATCAGTCCAGTTGTTTTAGATAACCGTCTTACTGGAAGACAGTATCTTGAGTTTCTTCAAAATGTGTTACCAGAATACGTGGACGATATCCCTTTGACAACACGAGCTCGTATGTACTTTCAGCATGTAGGAGCTCCTACGCAAGCCACATGGCCAGTGACAAGTATCTCAACACAACACATCCTGGTCATTGGACTGGTCACCGTGGAGTCATTGCTTGGCCACCGAGGTCACCTGATCTTACCCCATTGGATTACTGTTTATGGGGGTGGCTGAAGAGCGACATAGCGCAGAGTGGACACAAGAGAGGAACTCCTTGCTCGTATTTTACGCACTTGTGCCCAGGTAAAGGAATGCAAAACTGAGCTCCGATTGGCGAAACAACACCTGTCTATAAGAGCAGCAACATGCAATGAAGTTGATTATGGGCTGTTTGAACATCTTCTGTGAGGAAACATACACAATTAAACAAACCATAACATAACAGTATCTTAATTTACTGTAACCTGCACCTTTCCCATTCCTGGTTGTTTTCATTGGTTTACCTGGAGACAGTTAAGAAAAGGATGTATGTTTATTAGAAGTTTTTTTGATCAGAATCACCAATAGTATTACCTGTCAAAGCATGTACCTTTCCTCCTGACTCACCCTGTATATAATGTCAAACATTCACCGTCTATCTGAACAGATGACAGAGTGTGTGAGGTTCTTACAGCAGCATGTAGCAACTTCACCAAATACTTATCTTGGCATGTAATACTGTTTTATTACATTACTCATTTAGTCAGTTCTAGAAGGAATTGGTGGTGTTCAATGACACCTCTTTGGCAGCATGGATCAATGTAAGTTAAGGAAGTGAATGGTGGATACTGTACTAAGTATTATGGAGAACTTTAATCACGAATTCCTAGGTTCTAAAGACCAACAGATAAATACTTATTTGGCAATAAACAAGTGGATCCTTCAAATTTTATGTGGTTCATATCGATGATGAAAGTACAGACATTGTGGGACAATTAGCAATATTACGTTGGGTATGAATTTGTTTGTTTGGTGGCTTTCCATATCATACAGTCCAAGCTCCTAGGCTGCACTGAAATAATAAAATGAAATGAAATGACCACATGGCTTTAGAGAACCCACCTGTGTTGTTTGGTTGCCTTGTGCAGGTCTTTCTATTTGATGCCACTTCAGAGACTTGCACATCAATGATGATGAGGACAATACCCAGTCTCCAAGCAGATAAAATCTAGAACCCACTGAGAATCAAACTCAGGAACCCCTGGTCGAGAGACAGCAGTGCTAACCAACAGACAATGAGCAACAGATATTGAAAAAAACATTTGCCCAGCAATAAGGCAGATAGTATGAAGGAAGGTTTGTGTAATTTGCCACAAATCTATTTTTACCAGTATCCTGACAAATTGGAGTTTACTGCTGAGTAGTGAGCACAATGGTGTTCGTTGATATGTAAATGGTGCAACAGCTGAGGGGAGAAAGCTGCTGATACACTCCATTTGCAAACATTGTTGATATGAGTTAAAATTCTTGTGTTCACACATTATACTTGAAGGTCATTAGAAACAGTTTGTTACTTATCAATAAACCTAACTGGAAACTATACAGAAAAGTTACACCCTGAAGCACAGGTTCAATATTTATCAAACTTCATAGAGATGTTCATCATATAATGGGCAATAAATGATTAAACTTTCATTCAACTTGGAACTGATGATGTCCATTGTCAACACTAGTATGAGGTGTGACCCCCTTGGGTACGAATAAACTCCTGTATTCATTGTGAAATGGAGGAAAAGAGCGTCTGAATATTACCTTGAGGAATAACTTGTCACGTCTGAAACACACGATATGTCATGTTTGTGAAGATTGTTGGCTGGAATCTAAATGAAAATATATGAAAGTTGGCCAAAAACAATGGAAACAAAAGGAGAAATGCATGCTTGAACATAAATGCATGTGCTAGCCAAGCCTTCAGGTTATGCTGGTGTATTTGACTATGAATGGCACATGTTTAATGTCCTCAATACATTGCAAACGTCAGTTGTGGTCAGAACCATGTTCTGTGTAGTTGGGAATGCATTATGTTGGAAACAAGTGAATTTGAATGTGGGAAAACTGTTGGTGCTCGTATGCTGGATGTTTCAGTAACCAAGGTGGCAGAAATGTTTGGTATTTATACGGCATACAGGGAAAGTGCAAAAACATCATCCACTGATGAGTGTGAGCGAGTTGTGTCGAGCGATGATGACAGATAGTCACTGAAGGGGATTGTGACAAATGTAAGAAGATGACAGCTGCAATGACTGAATGTCACACTTGCAAACCCTGCCAGCACCAAAACATGACGACGGAGTTTCCTGTTGGGAATTGCAGGGTGAGCTGCAATTCCCAAACCACTCATCAGTGATGCCTGTAACACGAAAATTTGGTTTGGAAGCCATAAAACCTGGACTGTGAACCAATGAAAGAAAGTCAGTCGGTCATGTGTGTCTCGTTTCACACTGTTTCAAAATTCTGGCTGAGTTTACGTTCCAAGACTGATACATGGCGGGGGTTTGGTGATGGTTGGCCAGCCAGATCATGGGTCCCATGGTTACTCTGCAAGGCTATATTACTCTTAAGGATTATGTGACCATTTTGGCTAATTAGGTCCATCCTATGGTACAATGTTTGTTGCCCAATGGTGATGCTGTGACAGGGCCCCTGTTCCCATGACTGGTTTGGCAAGCACAAGGACGAACTGTCGCTTCTCCCTTGACCACCACAGCCACCAGATCTCAATATTATTGAGCCTTTGTGGTCCACTTTGGAAAGAAGAGTACGTGATCGCTACCCTCCTCCATCATCACACCTGAACTTGCCACTACTTTGCAGAAATAATGGTATAGGATTCTCTTGAAAACCACACAGGACCTGTATTTATCAATTCTGCGACTCAAAGCAATTTTGAACTCCAACGGTTTTCCTACACCATATTAGGTGTGGTAATGTGTTTTGTTCGTGATATTTCCATAGTTTTGTCGATCTTGTATAATCTTCCCATCACATTCCAGACATGCTCTGTGGGTGACATATCAGGTGAGAGTGTACAACAGTCAAGGATCGATATATTCCTCAAGGTGTTTGTGGTGCAGACAGATATATCCTGCTGAAATATCCTATTTGGTACAAAGTCCATTAATAGTATGACAACAGGTTTTACCATTCTTGTCACATGCTGGTGAGCATACAGCCAACCTCCTTTTACCAATTACCAAATAAGCTATGTTGTCATATTAATAAGCTCCCCAAAACACGATCCCACGAGTTTGAGAGGCAAGGGTCCCAAAAATAGCTGCTTCCTATGACCTTTCACCACATCATCTACGGGTGCTTTTGCATTGACCTGACAGCCCTAATAGGAAGCAAGACACATTGCTGAATATCTCAGAATGTTACAAGAGACTCTGGCTCTACAGCAGGGAAGTCTCTGTTGCCTGTGGTATGGTGTCCACGGAAAATAATGCTCGGCAATTAGAGACATAATGATTTTTAATGGTTCAAATGGCTCTGAGCACTATGGGACTCAACTGCTGAGGTCATTAGTCCCCTAGAACTTAGAACTAGTTAAACCTAACTAACCTAAGGACATCACAAACATCCATGCCCGAGGCAGGATTCGAACCTGCGACCGTAGCGGTCTTGCGGTTCCAGACTGCAGCGCCTTTAACCGCACGGCCACTTCGGCCGGCATGATTTTTAAAAATGGTTCAGTAAGATTGATTTAAAACCATTTTAGTAATGAGTATAATTAAACATTTGAATCAACTGGGGAAAATATTATTTATGGAGCATATATTTCAGGCTCAGAATTTATAGTTATTGTATAACTAGTTTCAATCCAAAAGCATTACTCAAATAGTTTGTTTCCTTTATTCCAGGCAAAAGTTTTACATTTGGACTAGGAGACAAATGCTGCAAAACAAAGATAATAGTGTCACCTCAAGGCTTGAACAGAGAGATCACTTGATGTGTGAATTAAATTTACAAAGTCATTGACTCAGTTTGCAAATATGCAGAGGACTATTACATTGAGTCCTCACTGAATGAAAAATGGTATTTTTCGGAGGATCTTGTATATCTATCAGAATTGTATCTGAGGTTCCACTGCACTTTCATCAGTTGCCATGTCTATATTGGAGCCAACATATTTCAGTCCTCTGTGTGGTTCTGACCATGAGCAGACAAGTTACACTCCATCTCAGCTGATGTTGGTGGTACATTGAAAATACTGGATACTGAAGTGCACAAAGGTTGCTTAGTGCACAGTCGTCACCACCAGCTTGAGAGAGACTCTTAATTAGCAACAGCCCAGAGTTAAGCTTTTGAAAAGAAAGCAACGCCAGCTTTAAATTCAGAATCAAATTACCTATTGTTGCTGCATATAGTCCACTGCTTGACTTTCCTGATAAGTAAGAAGAATTACTCCCTTATACTGTGACTCCAGAAGTTTTGCTACTGCATGGATCATTTTGCATCTAAACACTTTCCTACATCTCATGGCAGCTTTTAAAACCAATTGGTCTTCTGTAGCTCTGCCTCTATGTGAGCTGAAACCACAGTTAAAAGCTCTTGTGTAATTCTGAAAAAACATGATTGTCTGTTTCTGTTCTCATTATAGCACTATACATTGGTTTATAGGCTCCTCCAGTTTCTGTCATGTCTCACCATCTAACATCACAGCGTTCTCGGACTGCACATTGGAACAAAAAATTGGTTCCAGTATATCTCCCTTGTTCTTTAAAAAGCTATCAAAGCATATTGCTACAGCAGTCCATCATGTTCGAATGCAAGTTTGAGTGTGGCAGATGATTTACTGTATTTTGCTTTTATAGGATGATGCAGTACGATATGCAAATCTTGTTGGTGTAAAAAGGTTGGCTGCAGCCAGCATATTTCGAGCACTGCTTGTTATAAATGCAAAAAACTTTCCATTGCTTATCTCATCGATGTCAGTTACAGTATCAGCACAATATTGGGCAGTTTCCCCTTTCTCTCCAGGACAAATGTTCTTATAGAATCCTGAATCTGGACTGATCATTACAAAATTAACTACACTGTGGTCCACAAAATCTGCCCAGCCAACCATAATTAATGGGACTGAATGTGACTTCTGGATATCCTACATAACACTTCTCTGCAAACACTGGTAATCAGCATCCAGAAGGCCACCTCCAAGTGCATGACATGTAAATGATTCATAATTAGGTTCTATCTTCTGGAAGGGCATCTTGCCAATATTTGGATTCCAACAGTGGGAACAGTACATCTGTTGCAGTCATTGTTCTAGCAATACTTTCATCAACTTCTTCATCCGTGACAGTTATAAATGAAACAGCAGACAATGGTGTGGGCGATGTTACATCAGTCGGCTTAGACGCCTCTGCAGATGACGACGTACTCATTGACATAGAAGTCGGAGGCTCAACATTATTTTTTTCAATTTCAACTGCCTCTGTTTCTTTCTCACTGTAGGTTGTGATAAAATGGTACATTTGACAGATTGCGAACATACCTGACATTCACTGAGATACTGGAGCAGTTCTGGCAGTAAAGATAGAGCTTGTCGCAATATTTACTGGGTGACACAGAATAACGAGAATGTTTGAAATGAGTAGTGGCAGCCATGGGCAGGTGGCAGCACTGTGGGTTCATGAAAGTTAGCGAGTAAACAGACCGCCATTCACCATGGATCAGTGGAACGGATAACAGCATGCATTAACCATAAAAATATTTTATAAAAACAATGATAGTTTGGTAGTGGCACACAGGGAGTTTTGACATTTTTATAATTTAAGATGTCATGATGCTGTTCTGTTGAAACACACAATAAAATGTTGGGTTAATAACTTTGAAGAGACTGGATCTGCCCTCAAGAAGAAACCAACAGGACAACCAAGAAGTGTGCGTTCTCCAGTGAACATGCTGCACATGAGTCTGTCTTACACAGCCCACAGTGTTCAATTTGTAAGCAAGCAGCAGTGGTTGGAATGTCCCAGGAGAGTGTTTGCAGAATTCTTCATCTTCATTTAAAATTTCATCTGTACAAACTACAGATGGTGCACAACAATTGAAGAACAATGATTATCAGTTACGATTAGATTCTGTCAACAAATGGCAACAAAAATTAACAATAATTATGGATTTCAAAAAAGTTGTGGATGTCAGATGAGGCACATTTTCATCTCACAGGTTATGTGAATAAACAGAACTACTGTTACTGGGCAAACACAAATCCAAATAACGTTCATGAGCACCCTTTACACGCTAGTAGAGTGACAGTATGGTGTGGTGTTCCATCACATGGGATTATCAGACTGTATTTTTTCGCAAATGAACAAGGAAACATAAAAACTGTCAATGGTGGTCATTATGTAGAGATGTTACGAATTTTCGTTACACCTACATTGAACAACTTTCCAAATGTTCAAGAAGCCTGGTTTCAACAGGACATAGCGGCATTGCACACTGCATGGCAATCAATGGCATATGTGCAAGAATGTTTGGCAACCGTGTGACCTCACAATTCGGTAAAATTCCCTGGCCTCCTAGATCGCCACATTTATCCGTATGTGATTTTTTCTTGTGGGGCTACCTCAAGAGCAAAGTCTATATGACTCGGCCAAGAACCCTGGATGTGTTAAAACAGAGAATTCGGGTTGCAATTCACAGTATCCCATCTGAGATGTTGCAACGGTCAATGACGAATCTCAACAGCAGATTTCACGAATATATTCAAACAGGAGGATGGCACCTAAAAGATGTAATTTTTAAAAAAATGATAAATGCCATCAATGTTTCATAAATGGCAAAGTTGTAAGGTTTCAATTACTATGAATGCAATTTCTTTCCTTCATCACTTCTAGTTTTATTCAATTGTGGAAATATTCCCATTTTTCTGTGTCACCCCGTACATCTGGCTTCTGTTATTCCATCCACAGTTTGCATTTTGAAGTTATTCCATGCACTGTGATGAGGCTGCATCACTGCAGAAGGCTTGATAACTATGACGACCACAAATACTTCTACAGATATATATGAATGAGGTGTGACCAAAAAGTTACTGTAATTTTTGTTTTTATTGAAGAATTTTTATTTATTCATCATTAACTTTGTACCCTTCAAAGTAATCCCCCTCATATATAATAAATTTGTGCCAGCAGTTTTCCAATCTTGGAAGCACTTATGGAACTCACTTTTTGTTATGGTTCTCGGCCTGTTCAGCGATTCTATTTTTGTCTCATTAGCGATAGCAAAATGACATCCTTCCATGATTCTCTTCAGTCTCAGAAATAGAAAGAAGTAGCAGAGGGTCATGTCTGGCAAATATGATGGCTGAGGCAACGAACAAGCTCCGACGTGAGAGGGGGAGCATTATCATGATACAATATCTATGAGTAGCTCTGCCACAATTCTGGTCTTTTGTTTGGAATGCTTCACACAAACAGTGCACAACTTCCAGGTAGTATTCCTTATTGACCGCACGACCATAAGGCAGGAACTGATGATTGCACTATCCCATTATAATTGAAGAAAACGGTGAAAATAACCTCAACATGTGACTTAATTCATCAAAATTGTTTCGGTCTTGGCTGTTCAGGCAGTTTCCACTCTGACAACTGGGCCTTAGTTTCAATGTCATACGTATGTTGTTGCTGTTGTGGTCTTCAGTCCAGAGATTGGTTCGCTGCAGCTCTCCATGCTACTCTGTCCTGTGCAAGCTTCTTCATTTCCAAGTAACTACTGCACTCTACATCCTTCTGAATCTGCTTAGTGTATTCATCTCTTGGTCTCCCTCTG
Source organism: Schistocerca serialis cubense (assembly GCF_023864345.2). NCBI lineage: Eukaryota > Metazoa > Arthropoda > Insecta > Orthoptera > Acrididae > Schistocerca > Schistocerca serialis. Next base: position 289,635,755 of record NC_064644.1, on the reverse strand, counting down.
CGATTTTTACTCTCCACGCTGCCCTCCAATACTAAATTGGTGATCCCTTGATGCCTCAGAACATGTCCTACCAACTGATCTCTTCTTCTAGACATGTTGGGCCACAAATTCCTCTTCTCCCCAATTCTGTTCAGTATCTCCTCATTAGTTACATGACCTACCCATCTAATCTTGAACATTCTTCTGTAGCACCACATTTCGAAAGCTTCTATTCTCTTCTTGTCTAAACTATTTATCGTCCACATTTCACATCCATAAATGGCTACACTCCATACAAATACTTTGAGAAAAGACTTCCTGATACTTAAATCTATACTCGATATATACCCATGTTTTGTCACCTGTTATAACCTTCTTTACGAGTTCTGGATTACTGTCGACTCTATACAGCAATTCCTAAGCAGTGTCTCTGTGATGTCGTTTTTGGACAAATTTCAACAATTTTAGAACAAACTTTGCTGCTACACGTTTTGTGCCCGTAACGTCATCTGAAAAATTGCTTGGCATGAGCCAGAGGGTATGCCACCATTATCAGAAACCTGTCTGACAGTGATTTGGCAATTTTCCAGAACCATTTTCTTTACTTCTTCCACATTGTCATCAGTATCTGATGTGCTAGGGCATCCAGGGTGGTTGTTGTCTTTAACATCTTCTAAATGCTAGTTATAATGTTTATGTTCCGACACAGGACATCACGCTGCCATCACACATGAAAACCCACACCACTGCGTGGTACATGTGGTTGAGTGGCTTGTTGGTGGCACTGACTGCATTGCGACACAGGCATCACCGAGAAAACCTTCACAGAACAACTAACAGTAAGAGGAGTCTGGTTTTGGACAGCGAGCAAGTATCTACCACGGCCAGAGCTCAGTAGCAGTAGTGGCCATTGGATTTAACTGCATGGCATGGTTGTCGGCAACAATAAGGAAGAGGGTGTTGCAATATGGTGAGACTGGTCGCAGTTTGCTTCTGGGCTATCTGTCTGGCTGTTACTGAAGCAGAAGCTGGAGACAGCAGAATTGGCTGTGTGAGTGTGTTACTAGACAGGGCTGTTGTCTTGTGTTGGAAGTCTGCAGATGTTATTAAGTGGTGTACACTGCTGTTTGTACTGGGTGAATTCAGCCTGATAAGAACACATTATGAAACCAGTGCTTGCCTTCTAACTGTGCTTCATATCTGTCAATTCTTGATTCCCTAAGTTTTTCAGATGTGTATTGTTTTGACCATTGGATTTGATGTCATTTGATTTTTCATTGTGTTCTATGCAATCAACCTGCTCCTTATTTAACTGTCACATTGCAGGTGATTCTTCTTTGGATTGCATATTCATTATAAAACTTCTCTTAAAGATTTGAAGTAGAATTTGCTCCTTGAGTAATGGTTGTGCATGTAACTTTTCATATGTGTGTATTTTAAATCAATTTTTTATTGCGAAGCAGCATTGATACTTCATGTGTCTTCACTGTAGTGGAATTTCATACTGTTGTGTGAGCATTTTGGTGTTGAGCACATTTTCCTTGTCGAGTAGCTACGAAGCTGATTTGTTTGCCTGTACTGTAACAATTGTGGTCTGGAAAAAGTAATTACTTTTTAAATTTATAAACTGTGCTATTTCTATGAGAAAATAAATATTCAGAAATTGTTTAAATAAAATAAAAATTATTTTAGCAAGGTACAAGAATTATTCACAGCACAACCCAGTCCTGCCCTTCTCTCTAGTGGCATACCTTGGTACCAGGACATGGCTGTGTTATTGTGAGCTGTTGGGAGTAAAAATAATTGCTTAGGCAGTATTTTAGTGTGGGTTCCTTGTTGTGGCAAATACTCTTGGTTTCTGATCTGTTTCAGAATAACAGAAAAAGAGAGGTGACTGGAGTAATGGATTCGTGCAAGGCTAAACTGCAGTATGAATTGGAAATTAGAAACACAGATACTGGTGGAAACACAGCTAACATGGTGGATCATCTTTCTGAGGTAGTCAACTTACCTGTGGCCACAAAGCACATGCAGTTGGCAGAGGTGAGTAAGACCATTTTCCGCCATTCAGTCTGCTTTCTAGCTTCAATGAAAGGCATATTTGAAGAAAGTGTCCCTCACATTTGCAAACTGGTGGAGTTCGGTCTCAGGTGTTGCACTATATGAATAGGATCGAGGATTTGCATAGCGTCAGGATTATAGACACATTTGAGAAGCCCATTTGTCCACTGCACGATCAAGTGAATTGTTTGCAAGATAGAATATAGGCGTTGTTGGACAAAATTCCAGAAGGTTGTGATAGCAAAAGGTACGGTGAAGTAGGCAATATCAAGCGTGTGTGCATGGGACAAGGTGAATGCACGTCCAATTTCTTCACTAAACTACTTACTGTGTGCGGGTGGCATTCAGTCTGTTAAAAGCAGTCAGGACATTGAAAGTACCTTACAGTTTTCTTAGATTTTCCAGAATAGGGCGAGGCATTAGGCTTGAGCAATTTTCAGTGTTACAAGTTGCTTGTACTGATGGTTTTGGGCCATTTAGAGTAACTTTTATGGGAGGTTAAGGAAACGAAGCTAGCATTTGCTGATTTTTGTCAACTGATCTCAAACTGGTTCCTTTTCAGTAGAATGCATCATGAGTTAACAAGTAAGTTGTATTTGGAAGAACAGCACTCCTGTGAAAACTTAGAGGATTATGTGTGTAGGATAAAAAGAGGCGTTAGGTCCCTGTCTCTGAAAAGGAGATTGTGAGTAATATTTTGGAGGGAATGTGTTTGGAGAACAGGATGTGAGAGTGTGATGTTCAGTGCATGTCCAAGCAATTTCAGCCAATTGGAGCAATTCTCAACACAGGTTGCATCTATCAGGGAAGGCAATAAGAAGTGCTATGGAGGGAGCCCGGCAAGAGTGGAATGGGAGAACGATAAACAGTTCTGGAGTGCTGCACATGAGAGGGAAGAAAGGAAATGTTACGCATGTAATCATTCGGGATTTTTGGGAAGGAATTGTCCTAGTAAACAGGGAGAAGTTAATAGATGACACCAGCAGAAGGGGGTGCCATGGTTAGTCTTGCACTATAATAAGATAATTGTAGCACCCACAATTCGACTGCAAGAAAACACCAACCAGTCTTATGTTTGCATTCACCTCTTTCCAGCCTGTGGGTTTTAAATGATTTATTAGCAGAGAGAGTTGGGCTAAGCAAATTCATGAGCCAAGAAAAATTTAAAGATTAGTCACCAAAGACTCATTCAGTGCAATAATGATGGGGGCGGCCCACTGCCTTGAAGCCATGAGACCAGGTATTTTGTTAAGAACTTTGGGGCAGTAAGCAAGGGTGTCGAAAATGTTATGGAGAAGTTGTTGCCTCACTTTAAGGGCCTGGTTGAAATTGTGAGATTCATCACTCCAGTTACCTTACTAATGAGGGACCCAAAAATCAGATGTATTTACAGTGTTCACATTTCTCAGACAAAGCCACAGCAGAGTGGGATAGGTAATTAATTATGTAAATTGTCTTTTGTAGTAATTATAGCCTGATTTAAAGTAGTTGTCACTTGACAGGCAACGGGCTGCAGGGCTCCCGCCACCAATAAACCAATGGCAGCCGGCTGTCGGCTGCCACTGCGTTGCCACTTCGCTCTGCTGAGCCCACTAAGGCATTGTGCCAGCCAGTCCTCAGCAAACCACTGTAGATGTGCAGGTGAGAGATTTGAGTGACTTGTAGCTTCGCGTGTTTACAATGTCTGATGAAAGCAGTCGCAAGAGAGGGAGGCCGAGGCTGCAAACTCCTCGGAAACCTCCAAAAAGTGGCGGACATGGCGTCGTTATATGCAGTCAGGCGGGTGAATACGAGTGTTCTTTAAGGGAGTATTTTGAGAGAGAGAGGGACGCAGGAGGGCCTCTCGTTCCTTTGGATGAGGTGGTGGAGCGAACTGCAGCTGCTCTGCAAGTTAGCGAACGATCAGTAATAAGAATCTGCAAGGAGAAATTCACGAAAGAAGGCTCAAGTGAATCATCTAAATTGGAGACACCTGGGAGAAAGAGGCGACTAGAGAAGAGGGTCACAAAACTTGACTCTTTTCAGGAAGATGCCATTCGTCGTCAAATATACGCATTTTATTCGAGGAAGGAGTATCCAACACTCAAAAAACTACGTGCTACCCTCTCAGCAGCTGACCTGTTTCAGGCTAGTAAATCGTCTTTGTTACGAGTCGTGAAAATGTTAGGATTCCGCTATAAATCCATCTCTGGCAGAAAGCTACTAATGGAACGCCAAGATATTGCAGCCTGGTGATGCCGCTTTCATAGAGAATTAGTGGGGACAAATTATGATGATATCGTTTGGCTTGATGAAACGTGGGTGAATGCAGGACACAGTTTAAAAAAAGACTGGACAGACGGTACCATCAGCGGTAGTATGGCAGCTACGATCGGCAGAGGAAGAAGGATAATTGTAGCACATGCCGGAAATTCAAAAGGTTTCATTACAAATTGTCTGCTGCTATGCAGTTCAAGTAAGACCTCTGACTACCATGAAGAGATGAACCACAATAACTTTTGTGAAATGTTTTGAAGACTGTGTGCTCCAAAGAACTTAACAAAAAACTCTATCATTGTTATGGATAACGCTCCTTATCACTCAGTAATACAAGATAAAGCACCCACAAAGGCAACGAGGAAAAACGACATTGTCAGCTGGTTACAGAAACATAAGGTGGTTCGACAGTAATTTGACAAGGGCAGAGTTATTAGAACTTGTATCGCAACACAAGCCAAAGAACCGGATGAAGTAGCAAAAAAATACGGGCATAAAGTGCTCAGATTGCCTCCTTACCATTGCCATTTCAACGCAATAGAGCTGATTTGGGCTCAGGTTAAAAGCCATATTGCTGCACAAAATAAGAAATTCACATTATCCGAAGAGGAACGCCTTTTGAAAGAAGCAGTTGCAATTGTGACATCGGAAGGCTGGCAGAAGGTAGCGCATCACGTGAAAGGAGTGATACAGGACGCATGGAACAATGAAGGTATCTTACAACAAAGTGTCGAAGACTTGATTATATCTGTCAATACGAGCAGCGACACGGATAGTTCCACTGACTCTGACTCTGAATTAAGCAGTGTTTTCGCATTGTCTCATTAGTGTGTAGTGTACTTACTGCCATTAAATATTGTGTTCGTGAATTTATTTCGATTAATTCTTATTCTTTTGTGAGACTAAGAAATACTGTTTGGCCAGCTCTCGTCATCTCCTTATGGTAAGTTAGACTGAATTTTAATTCTATTTCATTTTGTATATACACCAAGATGTTATCCAATGTGTAATAGTTTTCGAGATTTGCAATATAAAGAAGAAAACTTTTCTGGACGTGAAAATTTCTCACACTTCAATAGTTAATGTAACAACGGCCCTAATTAAAATTAAGAAAAGATAATTGATACGCTTATAGATACCATTGAGACCGATATTGTACGTAAATTTCAAAATATTTGCATAATATTTCTAGGAGATATAGAGATTTTAAACGTCATACTTGTTTCGACTTCAGTACTGATAGGGTTGCTTAAAAACGCTGTTTTCAGAAATTTGTATACAGGAAACGTAATGCACTACGAAAACTTTTAAGGACTTTTGCCGAGTGCATTATTTTGGTAATGAATGGAAAAAATATTTTGCTGTGACACCAATAGTTTTTCAGTAATGACGTGATAAGTTAGAAGCTGTTTGCGAAATCGAGAATTTAAATGGTTTCAAACAAATTAATGTAACTCTTGTACTAATTAAAATTAAGAATAGATATTTGACAGATTGGGAGACATTGTAGAGATATACGTCATATGTGGGTTTGAAATTTTTTACTTACTTTTTGTAGAAGATACAGGCTTTAAAACGACTTTCTATCGCTGGGGGTAGCGATGCGCTGAGGCGGCTCCCTCCAGCCAGTGCTTGACGTGACAACGCCGCAACTTCGCAGTGCAAACGTCAAGTGACAACTACTTTAAATCAGACTATAGTGTTCAAGTATGTTACATGGCCAAAGGTGCTCGATGTGGCTTTAATGTTTTGTGCTAGTTTTGCAGACTAATGTTACCTTCCCTGGTCCTCAGAAGTTTTAGTGGGGTATATGTGACATCCCAAGATGTCACACAGCCACCACACATTAAAACCTGTGCCATTGCATGACATACAGGGTTGATCAGCTCAGTGGAGACACTGCGCCACATGCATCGCAACACAGGCCCCACCGACCGAACCTTCGCTGAACAGCTAGCGGTACAAGGAGTCTGGTTTTGGATGGTGAGTGAGTATCTACCAGGACCAGAGCTCAGTAATGGAAGTGGCCATTGGATTTAACTGCACGCCCTGGTGGACGGCAACAAAAAGGTAAAGCGTGTTGGCCAGACTTGCAATACGGCGAGATTGGTTGCAGTTTGTGTCAGGGTATCTGGCTGGCTATTACCAAAGCAGAACCTGGAGGCAGCAGAACCTGGAGGCAGCAGAATTGTCTGTTTGAGTGTGTTACTAGACTGGGCTGTTCTCTTGTGTTATTAAGTGGTGTGTGCTGTTGAGCATATGGAGTGAATTCAGTCTCATAAGCACATACTATGAAACTATTACTTGCCTTCTAACTGTGCTTCATATCTGTTAACTCTCAATTCCCTAAGTTTCTTAGATGAATATTCTTTTGGCCACTGGGTTGGATGTCATTTGATTTTTTTTTTATGTTCAATGTGGTCAACCTATTCCTTATTTAACAGTCACATTGCAGGTGATGCTTATTTGGATCGTATTTTTATCATAAAAATTATCTTAAAGATTTGGAGTAGAATTTGCTCTTTGAGTAATGATTTTGTGTGTAACTTTTAATATGTATATATTTCAAATCAATTTTTAATTACAAAGCAGCTTTGATACTTCATGTGTTTTCACTGCAGTGGAATTTCATACTGTTATGCGAGCATTTTGGTGTTGAGTAAATTCTTCTTGTTGAGTAGTTACAAAGTTGATTTGTTTGCCCATACCGTAACAGTTTTGTTCTGGAAGAAGTAACTGTCCTTTAAATCTCTAAATTGTGTTATTTTTATGAGGAAATAAATATTCAGAAAATGTTTAAATAAAATAAAAATTAATTTAGCAAGGAACAAGAACCGCTCACAGCTCCCACCCAGTCCTACCACTTCCTCTAGTGGCATAGTTTATACCACTTGTACACTGTTGTTTTACTCATAGTAGATTCGCCAAAAGCCACAGTCAACATTTCGAATGTGGTGCTGCACTTTATTCCACTTCTCAAGCAAAATTTAATTCAAATTCTTTGATCCATCTGTTTCGTAAGTAAAAACTCACCAAGCACTCAAAAACACATACATTCTTTTCAACTGTCAACAATAAACCAAATATTCAAAACAGCTGAAAATGCAAACATACATCAGGAACGAGTGTCTCAACAAGATAAAAAAAGTTTTGAAAATCAGATTATAAAGCCTACCAATTAAAAATTTTCCATTATATTTTGATTACACTTCAATTTACCTGTGCAAAAAATAAATAATCATGTCATTGGATCAAATGGTGCTTTTTGCTAGCACCAGGACATGTTGGTCTTGCAGGTCGCAGCAGTTTAAGCAACCAAACAAACCTGTTATAAAATAATTTAAGCATACACTTATTGCAATTAAACCATGTAATACACTATTTTTACTTGTCTAATGACAACTGAAACACTCAACCCAGCTTTAGGTATGCTGTTCCTGTGACTTCATGGTGGCACTCTGCCTGTAACTTGTCTGGATTTCAGCTGTTATCATCCATCTAGTTATCAGAGCCAGTCGAAAAATCCTATGATTTTCTTGTGGAGTAGTTCTTCTGGAAAGGCTCTTCAAGCCACAATGTTCTCTTGGGTATGTCTCATTACCATTCATTTGGCAGTTGATGCACTACAGCCAATTATCTGGATGGTCTGCAGCTATGATGCTCCTGTGTCCCACATGCCAATAATTCAACCTTTCTCCAAGTCAACAAGATGGCAATAAGCTGCATGTGCACATCCAGACATATTAAGGATACAGTAATGTAAGGTTCTGGGCCCGTTTAAGGCCCAAGCAACACAAGCTGTCATGTGGGATGCCAAGCTGAGAGGAATGCCACATGTGCCACAATTATTAGATTTCTGTACAGGACATATCATAAGTAGTAATAGCCACTTGTTGCACCAAGTATAGAGGGGCCCCAGGAGCACGAAAGTGCAAGATTTGTATATAGTGTGTATCACAAATAATAGTGAAAACTGAAACAGGTGAAAGCTTACAAAGGATATGGGATAGGGGGGGGGGGGGGGGGGGGGGGAAGGGCGGGAGGAGGGGTGGCAGCAAATGAAAATGTGCTTGGGTGAAAAATGTTCTCAAACCGGCCCTGGTAAGACTTATTAGTATACTTCTATGCCCATTATCTGAAAGGTTAAAGACTATTCAGGAAAGATTCATATCAAAAATGAAAATATTGCTGTCATACAGCAGAGGAATTTCCGAGAACCCTTCTTTTGTTATTGTTGCGGTTTTCAGTCTGCAGACAGTTTTCATGCTAATCTGTGCTGTACCAGTTTCTCTCTCTCTCTCTGCATAACTACTACAACCTGCACACAGTTCAACCTCTATACTGTAGCCACATCTTTATCTCCCAACTAACTATTGCTTGATGCCTCAGGGTGTGTCCTAGCATCTGATCCCTTCTTTTAGTCAGCTTGTGGCTATATTCATTTTTGTCCCTATTTGACAAGTTACTCCTGATTAGTTATTCCATCCACCCATCCAATCTTCAGCATTTTTCTGTAGCACCACGGTTCAAAAGCTTATATTCTCTTCTTGCCAGAACTTCTTATTGCCAGTGTTTCACTTCTGTAAAGGGCTACACTCCAGAAATATTTTTAGAAAAGACTTTCCAACATTTTGTATTAGCTGTAAATATATTCCTATTTTTCAGAAATGCTTTCCTTGCTATTGTCGAGAACCATTCATGTTCCATGTATACTGGATTGACTATTTTCTATTTTCATTATTTATTTCAGTCGTGTATTTGCCTGAATTTTTAGCTTGAATTACATACACAAATGAACAGTTGAAATGGACACACCTACTTAAGAAGCTGTTACCCATTATTGGTCTAATGACATCAGTGACACATCATAGCTTGAAAAATATGAGGCAATGGATGAATTAGGGAATATCTCCAGATCCATGACAACTCAGCTACTGCCCACAAATCAGAACTGAGTTCAAGGTGCACATATCTTTGTTGATGCTGTTCCATGTGTGGTCAACAGGTATGATTCAGTTCGAGTCTGTGGAGTTCATCAATCCATTCTCGCAAAATTTGAGAGGAAGGGAGTAGTGCATTGTCTCACCAAAGGTGGAGCTTGTCTGTGGATTGTTGTAGGCAAACAAACAAGAGCAAATAACTGACCAGTAAGTTTCTGTATCAGTCATCTGATCAAGACAATTCCAGGCATGTCAGAAAACAAAGAAGGAAGGAACAAAGGTAATTCAGGATCTGACATACAGCTGACGGCAAGGTCATTAAGGATGAGGCATAAGCTCTGGTTGTAGGAGGATGGTGATGGACACTGGCTGCATTTTTCTTTCTTTTTTTTTTTTTTTTTTTCAAAGTAACCATCCCAACATTTGTCTTAAGTGATTCCTAGAAACCACATAAAACGTAAGAGTGGATTTGAACCTCCATTCTGCCAAGTGTGACTCCACTGTCTTAGCTGGTGTGCTGTCTCACTTGGTACGTATCAGAAGTTCCATTTCATGATGTTAAAATGTTCCCCATATGTAAATACCTTAAGCACTTGCTTGAACAGTGCTATGTTGGCAAAGTGCAGTTTTTGATGTACATTCATACTTTTAAAGTGTCCCTGGTGTGCATGAACATAGATAAGACTAGGAAACCTTTTATGATACTTCAAACTTCCAATGGGAGTTTTTGCAAACCACGCTAATCCCTGAGTGAAGTGAAGTGGGGTGAGTAGAGAAACATGTGTGAGGGCACTGCCCTCTGCACCAGATAGCGAGGAGTTGGTTTTGGTTCATATGGCTGTTCACTAGTTGTTCAACATTGGATTGATTTGCTGACCCATGGCTTGTCTGTATGCTGTTGCAATCTGTAGCAGAGTACCATGACCCAAGTTAACAAAACATTGTTGCCCACAACAGATGACTCTGGCAGCAGTGGTTTTATCTTAATCAAGGTACTCACTGTACACCCTGGATGTAGCATGTGAAAAACCCAGTGGCTGTATGATCTCAGAGATGGAGTAATCTTTGCTTTGAACACCCCTAATTTAGCTATTATTGAATGTACTAATATTACACTTCTTGCCGCCCATTCTGTGCTTGACTGTCATGACAACTGATACAAGGTCTGTGGGCTTCACAGATCAAGAAAGTATGCAAATACTAAGAAACCTGACTGACAAATAACGTAGAGGGGGGGGGGGGGGGGCAAACAGTACACCAGCAAGTCCACAGACCATCTGATCAACAATACTTCAAAGACTCAGAAATGCTGGCAACTCTGATTGGAAATCAGTGTGTACATATATGTGGGACAAGAATGTTTTCACAAATCATGATAAGACAAGAGAAATACAAACTATGTTGGGCTATCAGAAGAGGGAAGTAGCAGTCTCAAAAACGTATTGGTAAAAACAGACACAACTATATCGCAAGCAAAGAAGTGCTGTTACAATGATAATGGCCAACAGATAAAATGGCACCCACAATGAATACAAATGGGAATTTGAAAATCTGTGTCAGGACCAGGATTCAGGCCTGGATTTCTTGCTTTTCACAAGTAGCTGCATTACTATTATTGCTATCAAAGCATGCCTCCCAGTCAGAACCACATTTTCAGTGTCACTTTATGTTCCCTTCTATATGCCAAACAATTATACACAAAGATTGTTCCACAACTAAGTGAACAGCAGTTAAGCTAACTTAATACTAGGTACAGAAAGCTGACTACAAACCAAAACTGGCAGCAATTTTTTGCTATGAATATAAATCTTATTGAAAGGTTTTAATGGGAATTGTAGGTGATGCGATTATAGCAGTAGACAAGAAACTGGAATCTACTGACATAGAAACTGAAGCTGTATCCAAGATCATCTGGCCAAGTCTCAGTATCAAGTTGGGAGAAGAACCTACAACTGGGTCCATCTATCGATCACCTGATGTAACTGAAAACTTTTGAGAAAACAGCATCTATCTAGCACATATGTTCTCAATCATACCATTATCAATGGAGGAGACTTCAAGCATCCGACAATAGACTGGGACAGTAAAAGGTTTGTAATTAGTGGAAGCAATACAAAGTCATGTCAAATGGCACTAAATGCCTTCTCTGAAAACTATTTAGAACAGAGAGCTCAGAAACCCATTCACAATGAAAATACATTAGATCTAATGATGACAAATGGATCTGACCCATTTGAAGATGTACACACTGCAGCTGGTATCAGTGAACGTCATGCAGTTGTAGCAACAAAGATTACTTGACTGAAACAAAAAGAAAGACACACATGTTCATTACAGCACAAGAATCAATTAAATCAGGTGCTATGCTGCAGGAAGACTTTTGTAATTCGTACCTAAAAATGTGATCATACTTTCAAAAATTCTTCCAAACATACCAGAAAAACCTCCCACCATCCATACTATGTCTGGAAATGTAAATGTAAAGAAGTTGTCTAATTTTACTATTTGAATTCACAACAGACTTCTGGCATCATATTCTGGGGCATTTCTTCAATGAGGAAGAAAGAGTTTGCTGCATAATGTGTCATAAGAATAATAAATGATACCTTCTTTCAGACATTTGAACAGGCTGGCAACATTCACTCTCTTATGAAGTTTGTTGCCAACAATAAGACACAGCCTGAAAACAACAGTAACATTCATAAAAATAATACTAGGAGGAGGAATGATGTGTAGTAGTGCTGTTGATAAAATATCAATACATCAAGAATTTTTCCAAAAAGTGTGTGTTCTTTATCTTTTTCCTTGAGATAACGACATAGAAATGGCAACATCAAGTGCCAGTATTTTTATTTTGTATTATATGTTTTTCACAATTTTTAAAGCCTAAATGTCAAGACTGGTCTTTGCATTGGGAGGAGACGTGTAGGGGAAATGCTTACGTAATTGGTGCTTGCCACTACCAGCCAGCAGAAACTGCAACGTTTAACTTCACCACACAATTTTGACACTACAACTGCTAGGTCGCTGGTGTTTGCTGAATGAAAAAACAGTGAAGTTGACATGAAGTGTTCCGGACAAATCCAATATGTGACAAAACCAAACGATGGACCCATTGAATGCCTTTTATTGTGCCCCTTACATACAGTTACCATTGTTAGCAAAGTGGTTATCACCAAGCTTGAACGTGCATAATTTTCCTTTCAATTCTTATTCTAAGGGGGATAGGCAGGCTGTTAGATAGTTGATGTACAGAATATCTAATAATAAATCAATACTTAAATATACATCTCTATACCTGGCAGTATATTTACAATGTGCTGCTGATATCTTCATAGGCTGGTAGATCGATATTATTTCCATCGATATATCGATACTTCTTTCCCGACATATCATGGGCCGATAATGATATTTTTTTAAAATATCGATATATTGGATTCCCGATATTTTTAGAAATATCAACAGTCCTAATGTGTGATATCCTTCACTCAGCCATACAGAGTGCAACACAGACAGAATCGAGATACACAAACATAAAAACCGTTGACATCTTCCCCAGTGATGAGAAGAGTCTAACAGATAATAAAATTATATATAAAAACAAAGATGAGGTGACTTACCGAACAAAAGCGCTGGCAGGTCGATAGACACACAAACAAACACAAACATACACACAAAATTCAAGCTTTCGCAACAAACTGTTGCCTCGTCAGGAAAGAGGGAAGGAGAGGGGAAGACGAAAGGAAGTGGGTTTTAAGGGAGAGGGTAAGGAGTCATTCTAATCCCGGGAGCGGAAAGACTTACCTTAGGGGGAAAAAAGGACAGGTATACACTCGCACACACGCACATATCCATCCACACATACAGACACAAGCAGACATATTCTGTATGTCTGTATGTGTGGATGGATATGTGCGTGTGTGCGAGTGTATACCTGTCCTTTTTTCCCCCTAAGGTAAGTCTTTCCGCTCCCGGGATTGGAATGACTCCTTACCCTCTCCCTTAAAACCCACTTCCTTTCGTCTTCCCCTCTCCTTCCCTCTTTCCTGACGAGGCAACAGTTTGTTGCGAAAGCTTGAATTTTGTGTGTATGTTTGTGTTTGTTTGTGTGTCTATCGACCTGCCAGCGCTTTTGTTCGGTAAGTCACCTCATCTTTGTTTTTATATATAATTTTTCCCACGTGGAATGTTTCCTTCCATTATATTGAGATAATAAAATTAACTTCACACAAACTGATTCCACATCTGCTTGGCAACTCCTAATTCATACAAGAATTTCTGAATAACCATTCTCTATTTCTTACCTTTTCTTTCCTGTCAAAAAGATTTTTTTTCCTTAACGTAGAAAGTTGGAGACATGTTTTCTAATTTATGTGTCAGCCAGTCTAATTTCTCACACCCAAGCCCCTCACAAAGTTCTGAAGGTGGATGGGTTTGGATCAACTATCACAGTTTCAGTAAAGATATTGAATAGCTGCTTCTAATATAATGTGCTGTTTTAAGTTTCCATAAATTGCAACTCTTATACACTGTCAACACAACACCAAGCTGCAAGTTGGCAATGATAAAGAAAGGAAAATTAGTGTTTATGCCCATGCCCTGATAACATTGAGGTCATTATACATGGCATACAGCCTTCTACCAGACACAAATGGTGAGCATGGCTTTGTCTCACTAAACCAAGCCAGCATTCACTTAAAGTAAATAAAGGAAATCATAGAAAACCTAAATCTTGATGGTCGGAGATGAATATGATCCTTCTGAATGTTATTCCAGTCTCGTAACGACTGCACCATCTCCCTTGGTGTGAGCCATAGAGTCTAAATATGAGCATTTCTGCGCAAATTCATACCCCGAGCAATTTATTTGGCATTTGTTGAGTCTTCTTATGTCATAGACACTGTCAGCTGTTCGTCCAATGGATTCAAATATGAAAGAAAATCCCTCAAAGATTAAAACTGGTCCAAGTACCTACGTACATCTGTTATCAGATACATGCACCTTGCTTTTGGAGAATAAGTGAAGCTGATATGCAATCCACCTGCCAACAAATTCGGTCTATCCTTGAGCTTGATCAAGAGTTATATCTACAATTTTACAGAACAATCTTCACGTCAGGATTTTTTGCAATTACTGCACAGTCCAATTCAGGGACATCAGCAGCTTGTCAACACACGTTTCACAGTTTTAATTCTGGTGTCCAAATTGATATTCACCATTGTAACTAGTGAAGAAACATAGTTGTACCATTTGATCCAAAAATTAAACAGCAGTTTCCCATCTGCATCTTTCTCAGTCATTTTCATCCAACAAACTGAAGAGAACAAGAACTTTAGGCAAAAGACAAGCTTACACCTTTCCTTGCTGCAAGCGGACGCATTACCACTGTTACACTTTAAGAAGGCAGGTCAATAAGTGCAGGCTCCTTATTGTGGAGTACACCTTACTGAATGTTTTAAAAGAACCTGGGAGAATCAGCCTAAAATAAACTTGCATGAAATATTATTCCACCAAACCAATATGGCACCTCATAGGGTGGATCAAACACAAGAACTGCTCAAGGTTCCACGGATGGAGGCACTTCAGCATCCACACACACACACACACACACACACACACACACACACACACACATAAAAAGCACAACTCACACAAGGAAAATTACCTTCAAACCTTTGAACAGAAGATACATATGGTAGAAAACAGAAGTCAGATGCTTATGTACTTAGTCTCCCTCCTGACTGAGGAACTGAAATATTTCCTGCCATTCATTTATTATATGCCATTCGATTAACTTCTTTTACTTGTTATCTATCTCTTCCTTACAATAAAGAAACCACATGCACTTTTTTTTATAAAAAAAATAAAAATTTCATCTTTTATTTGTTCCTTTTATTATCTTATGTTTCTCACCTTACAGCATAGTATTTGTTTCTGCAATTTGTCAGTAGATATGCCTTTGCTGTCTCACAAAGAGTTAATTTCCTTATTTTCAATTTAGACTTTCATTAGCAGTACCTACCAGCTGTGTCCACCATAAGTAATACAAAATTACTAAATATCTGGAAGTGAAAGCAAAACATTTTACCCATCTTTAAGATCAATTAGGTCACTGTAACCAACTGCTGGAAAATGTTTGCATTGCTTGCATATCTGTGAACAAGTTCTGCTTAGATTAAAGGAGAGCAGAAATGAAAGATTAAGCCATATGGGAAAAAACATCATACTGTCAGACAAAAATAAAACACTAACTAAAATATAGGCTGTCTGTTCAAAGGTATACATCAGAGAAATCAGAATATGCTGTTGGCTAACATTCAAAACTGTGTTGTTCAAACTTGTGTATTATAATGTGCTTGGATCCTCTTTGGCATACTATTCATGAGATGGTTGAGATACAGCTGTTCAAGCCTGCCTCACATTTCGAGGCTGCCCTCCTGAGGTCATCCAGTGAGTAATGAAGCTTTCTGCAACTACACACTGCAAGTTTCAGCTCGTCTCTAACATGGTCAATCATTTTTCACAGCAGCAGATTCTGTGGACCATTCTATTCAGTTGATTATTGGACCTCAAGGAATATTTTCAAAAGCTGGGCACTGGTTTCTCATACATTACTGTCTTGAAACACGAAGCCAAAATATGTTTACTGCAAGGCCAGACATTGATTGGAGGATACTGATCCGGTACTGCACACCCCTCAAATTACATTTTTATAGAAACGAGAGGCATTTGACGTCTGTAAATGATACAAACCCAAACCACCTCTCTGCTGAACCTATGGAACTGCTTGCCTGGAGATGTGTTTTGGTACCTTGCCACCTACACAATGTCCTATGATGATGATCAGGTTTCAGAAGAATCTTGCACTTGGTGAAGAGAACCTGAGGCCACTGATCCAGGTACTGTTTCAGGAGTTCACTTGCCCACATCCTTCAAATTTCTCGGTGCTACAAGATTTTTGTATTGTTGACATAATGCCTAGAGACTAAACTGATTATGGAGAGACAGTTGTGTACTGTCTAGGTCAGCACATTCCTTCTATTTGCCTCCAAAAAGATGAGACACAGTTTTGTTTCATTCTTCTTTGAGCACCTATAGAGCCGTAATTTGTAGATAGTCATCAGCTGGAATGATTACCATGAGTAACAACTATGAAATAGATCTTCCATGTTTTTGTGTCTCACAATTGCGGATGAATGTTCAAATTTTGTGGAGTATAACAATTCAGCAGGTAACTTTCAATACTAATAACCCTTCTTGTTATAAAGTGACACATTACGTGCTTTAAATTCTAAATGACCCTTTGAGGCATGTCAACAGACCGAAGAGTGTACACAGGCTGTTCTGCACCATTCACTTCTGGAGACATAGTGGGCTCTTAATGGACTGCACTGAGGAAGCAGGTCCACTTTTACATCCATTACACAGGTGAATCTACATAGTTCTTCCCTCTTCTTGAAAAAGTATTGGGAAAAAAGTATCTGATCAAAACATGAACTATGTAATTCAAGAAGGTGGTGCAAAACTTTTCGCAAGAAATCTTTAATGCAAAAGACTCAAACACTTCTGGCAACACATTAGAGCAATGTTCTTTAGCAAGCTGCCTGCAGATAGGATTCGAGAAATTAAGATTTTTTTTTTTTTTTTTTTTTTTTTTTTTTTTTTTTTTTTTTTTTAAGGACCAACAATGACACATCACATCAGTATGTAAATTAGAAGCAATGGTACAAAAAATCTTGTGCCAGCAAGTACAGATAGTCATTGTAAATACCTCCTATTCTTTTAATACACAGGTAATTGTATTCTTTGATATCCATTGGTATAGTCATGTAAATATTAAACAATGGAAAGGCCAGGTTGAAAAATCAAAAATGTTGAAAAGGATAGATTTCTACACAATCGAGATGAGACGTTGAGCTGCAGACAGGCACAACAAAAAGACTGACACACATTAAGCTTTCAGCCAAAGCTTTCTTCAGAAAAGAAAATACACACACAGTCACATAATCAGACACACCTGTCACACCCATGATCCCTCCCTCTGGCTACAGCAGCCAAGACAGCAGTCATGTGTGCGTAGGGTCTGCCTGCTTGTGTGAAGCAGGCCTGCTTATTTGAAGAAAGCTTTGGCTGAAAGCTCAATGTATAAAAGTCTTTTCGTTGTGTCTGCCTACAACTTAACATGTCATCTTTAAAGTGAGTAGTGATCTATCCTTTTCAATTTTGTTCATGTAGTTATTAAGTATGAAGCAGTAGAAAACAGTATTTGTTTACTATAACAGAAGCAGCAGCAAGTTTTTTCAAAGAAGTGGCTTCCCTAATGATTTTATATACATTTATTGCCTATGCGAGAGCAAGTGGAATGTAGCAATTTAATGACAGTTAATTAGTAATAAATCATACAGAATTAATTTCTGACACCTGTATTTCTGTTAGTTTAAGCCCTTACTTGTTTCGCACTCCTGAAGTTGCTTTTTTATGTGATCTATAAGAATGCGAATATGAATGCATACATGCTGGTTACGTAAGTAGTTTGACCCAGTTATAGAAAGACCAGGTAAAAATATGTTTTTTAGGTAGTAGAAAGTGCAAGAAATATAACAAAGAAGCAAATAAAGAACAGTTTAATGCAAGCTTCGACTGCTGACCAGAACGTAAAAGAGCGTTAGTTCTGCACTACTATTATATGTGATAAGCTATGGCTTGTGCTTCACTTGAAGGTATTAAAGGCATTAAATGGTTATGACAAGATGCATGCTACATTTTCTGTTGTATCCAGGTCAAGTAAACACTTCAACTTACACACCATGCTGTCATCAGGAATGCTTTGATGTTATTTAGTAGTGGGGTGAACTATAAACTGAAAATGAGATATGAAACGATAAAAATGAACACAATATTTATCGCTTTGAGATTTTCCTCACTGACAATTTTTACTTGAGCATATGTACATTCAAGCAGATAGCACTTTATTTATTTTATACTTACAGTCACTGTCAGTGTGCTTTTCGCTTGTGATTGACTTCATTAGTGGATAAGAAATGTTGGTAATATTTCAGCCATGCATAAATAATACCAATGGAACAGTAAACTGAAGTCAGGAGAAGAGGTAGGAAGGGGAGAGATGTCTTCAGATTCAGCAGTGAGTGCACAACAGTCTCAAATATAAACAGTGGAAACAAACCCAGGAGGTAGACTGATTCAGCCTTGGACATTAGTGGTAATGCCCAAGTGCGTTCCATGCCCTGTAAAAAGTACAGTGTCATGCAGTTAATTCAATATACAAATGCTAGCAGCAGTACACTTAAAAATAAACCTCATGTTAAATAACTTGGAATAATTTTTATTGCACATGAGAAAGTTAAATGTACACGTGTGTGTGTGTGTGTGTGTGTGTGTGTGTGTGTGTGTGTGTGTGAAGAGCAGAAGAAAAGAATTTAGGATTTCAAAATACGCCATCAATTATACGAATGTTAAAACACACACACATTTATTCAGGGCATTTTATGTCATTTGATTTTTTTTTTATTTTTTTTTTATTTTTATTTTTTTTTTTTAGCAGCTAAACATACGTTTCTGTGGAATAAATAAATCAAGTTATGGTAGTTGTTAATGACTATATGCTCCATTTTTCATTATGCAAACCTAGAAACATTAACTTCTGTACTGTAAAAGACAAACTGTTACTCAGTTACTGTTTCAATGATAGCATGCCTCCTTTTCAGACACTATCTATTGACATAAAATTTCTGTGTAAACAGTAAAACACTTTATTTCACAACATTGATATAGTACAAGAAAACACCTTTTACTTAATATTATCCAAGTTCAGAGCAAAAATGGAAATTCAAGATTTACCTGTACATCAAACAAGCCCGACAGGCTAAAGAAAGAATACACTGAATGCATAAGCAGCAGTAGTATCTTGATTGGCAACTCGGCTGCAGTGAAGATCAATGGAAAAAGAGAGTAATGGCCAGCAACAGCCAGCAGAAGATATGCCTGGGCTTCCTTCTTCCATACCACAGCCATCAAGCTGCAAATAAAAGATATTTGTTACAGTTTTAAACTGTTAACAATTAAATTACATCACAACTTTTTAATCAAAATGAACAGCATCACAAGTTCTCACTCCACCAGACATTGGCTAGAGCGGTTTGGGTTGTAATGCAAGAAACTGGTATTCAGTTTGGCCATTGTGGATTGTAAACCACTCTACTTCCTCCCTTAGACTACCAAATATTATCAGTTTTCATTAGCGGAAATGTGCTTCCACCATAATGATTAAAGTGGTTATTGCTGGGCTGAGCACCACTATACTGATATTGACCAGTGATCTAGGCTAAGATATTTCATTAATTACATACATGATGAAAGCCTACTGGAACAAGGCACTTATACAGTTACACTCTTATCATTTTTTTACTCTGCTGTTTGCTTACATAGTGCATGGCTCCTAATCTGTCAGTTTTTCTATCGGCAATAAGTGGAGATGAGAGAAAGCTGAAACTGCTAAAATACACACATCAAAAAAAGTTTTGCACCACTCCAGTTCCCAGAAATCCTGAAGACAGACGTTGACTGTGGATATTGTGTCACAGGCACAGTCCCTTTGGTTGTTCAGAGATGTCAATAAACAAAGATGTAAACAACCACGCATGAGCAGTGTCTATTAGATGGAGGGGGTCTGACAGCCAATCAGTTCCAGTCATTCAACCAGGAAGGAGGTACATGGCACGCATTGTCTGTAGTTCAACCATGCCTAGACGATCAATACTGCTGTTCAATCGCGTCTGCATTGTTACTTTGTGCCAGGAAGGGCTCTCAACAAGGGAAGTATCCAGGCATCTCGGAGTAAACGCCCTCAGGGGCTCAGCATCTGTTTGCTGAGTACAGGCTTGGTGACACCGAGGTTCCTGAGCTGGGGACTGGTAAGTGCCACCAGTCCCCTGCCACTGTAAGCTATGGGCATGCTTCAGCGACCACCGTGCAGTGTGGTGGTGGAACGTTGTGAGTCTCAGGGAATGGTGATCTTGGCTTGACCACCCAGATCATGAGGTTGGAATAAGATGCATGGCTGTTGAGGTGGAACAGTTGTTAGCGGGCAACCTCTGGGGAACCAACCGCACCTCAGTTGTATAAGGCTTACTCAGGCACACGGGGCTCTGTCTGAGTGGACCCTTATTTCCCTAGCTACTTGTGGGACCGCGATGGAACCCTCGAAATCTTCTCCTTCTCCTCCCAGTGGGAAGGGTGTACCACCTGGGAGTTCTCACACCCATTCATCAAAAAAAATGAGGGAGGCTAGACCTGATACACAATGTGTTATCAGTAATGGGGCTCAAGGATTTATGAATCACAACAACTTTGTAGTCATCAAGAGGAAGGAGAGGACGTTTGAAAAAGTGTCCTCCTTCTATATCCATAAAGGCTTAGAAGGGCTGGCTGGTACCCTGAAGTCTATTAAGTGGTTGTGAAATGCTTCCTTGCTTGTCGAGACTAACCGGGCAAAGCAGGTGGAACTTCTTATGAAGTCACAGAAATTGGGTGAGCATGGCATCATTATTGAGTTGCATAACTCCCTTAACTCCAGCAAAGGTGTGGTAACCTGCCGTGATATTATGGACATAGACATTGCTGAACTGAAACAAGAATGGACACCACAGGGGATCATAGATGTGGAACAAAGGACATGCAAGACCAATGGAGAGACTGAGAAGATTGCCACTTTTATTGTGATCTTCAATTCTACAACACTACCTGAACACATCATGGCAGGTTTCCTCCGACTTAGGGTTCGGCCTTATGTACCTAACCCTATGCAATGCTTCAAATGCCAGCATTTTGGCCATAAAGCACAAAGTTGCAGAGTCGAAGCGACTTGTGGGAAGTGTGGAAAGGCAGCCCATGAAGCTGGGACTGACTGTCCGTCTCCAGCAGTCTGCATTAACTGCTTTGGGAGCCACCCAGTCTGGAGCCAAGCCTGCCCTGTTTTTGTAGAGGAACGCAAAATTCAGGAAATCAAAGCGACCAAGCAGATCCCCAATGCAGAAGCCAAAAAGGACTATCAGGCAATGAAACCCCCTGTTTTTGCCACTTCTTATGCTTCCTTGGTGCAGAAACCTGTCATTAAGGTTGACGTTTCAACTCAGACGACGTCCAGTGTACCATTATCTACCATGAGCACCTGTGCTTGCACCTGCATGTGCCAAAGCCGATTGAAAGACATAGCGATCCAGACAGCTACAATGGAAGAAACCAGTAATGCTTCCACAGCATATAGCCCGAAGACACCCCAAAAGCAGAGTGCCTCTCAATGCCAACTTTCTTCAAAGAAAGGTGGCTCTCACTGCCCTACTTCCCCCTCATCCTTGCTAGGAAAGGGAGCGGAGAAAGGAACTCAACATTCGGGTCAGAAAGCTGACCCGAGCACCATCAGACGTCACCCTGGCACATCTGACTGATGAAGAAGACATCATGGATTTTGATGCCTCATCACCAGACCCAGTCAGTCCTATCACTTCGCCTTGCTCTACAAGCGCCTCATCACCTCAGCGCAAAGAAAGAGGTAAATCAAGACCACATTGATGAAATGGCTCCCATACTCCAACGGAATATCAATGGATACAGGACTCATTTGGAATAATTGAGACTTCTTGTACAGGACAGACCCTTTTGCCTTTGCCTTCAAGAGACTCATTTCAAAGAGAGTGAGACACCTGTACTTGGAGGCTATCACCTTTACAGAAAAGATGACCTTACTGGTGATAGGGCAAAAGGTGGGGTTGCAGTGTTCATAAAGGACACTTTTGACTCCTCACCTATTCCCCAACAACACTACAAGTGGTTGCTGTTTGGATAGTGGCCCATGTTGACTTCACTGTGTGCTCTTTGTACCTACCATCTTGACAGTGGGGTCCTCACTCATCTTCTTGATGAACTCCCCCACCCATTCCTCCTTTTGGGGGACTTCAATGCACACAGTGCACTATGGGGTTCTTACACTGCTTGCCCAAAGGGTCGGGCACTTGAGGACCTACTGCACACAACAGATCTCATACTTTTGAACATGGGACAAGCTAAACATTTTAGCACTGCTACAGGTTCGTCTACCTCCATAGACCTCTCCTCCTGCTCACCTGCCCTTCTCACCTGCTCCTGGGGATACTGCTCAATGGGCAGTGGACAATGACCTTCATGGTAGTTACCATTCCCCTATCTGGATCCATTTACCTGATGTAGCAGATCCTGAAAGAACGCCACAAAGAAGGTTGTCCAAAAAGGCTAACGGGATGATTTACAGGCAGTTAGCTGCTTTCAAGCAATGTGATGGCACCCAGGACTGGGTGGATCACATTACAGCTGTGATTCACCATGCTGCTGATGCATCCATCCCAAAGTCTATGAAAACGTCTAGGAAGCGGCATCTCCCTTGGTGGAACAATGAGTGTCGTTTTGCTATCAGGCACAGCAATGCGCAGATTCAATCGATGCTCTACAGATGAGAATCTTGCAAACTTTTTAATGGCGCGTGCAAAGGTGAGGAGAATATTCTGGAGAGTAAGCAGAGGTCTTGGCAACAGTTCCTGAATTCTATCAATAGGTCCACACCCGCTTGTAAAGTATGGAAAGCCATTAGGAGGATCTCAAGGCACAACTCTCGACCACCAATACCACCTGTAAGAATACAAGGGTCTCTTGTAACATCGACAAGGGATATAGCTCAAACAATGGCTGAATCATATAAGCCCATTACGGTCGATTCCAGCCGGGATCCCACCTTCTGTCAACATCGGGAGGCACAGGAGAAGGTTGATCTTGATTTCCGTTCCACCAACATGGAAGAGTACACCCAGCCTTTCTCTCTGCAAGAGCTGGATTCTGCATTGTCAGTTGCTTGCGATACAACCCCTGGAAACAATCTGATAACCTACAGCATGTTGCAACAGTTGGACCGACGGTCGAAGGAAGTCCTCCTTCAGCTCTTCAATAAAATTTGGATAACTGGCGACTTTCCCAACTTGTGGAAGGAATCTATTTTAATCCCAATTTTAAAACCAGCTAAGGATCGGGTTGTTGGGTTGTTTTTGGGGAAGGAGACCAGACAGCAAGGTCATCGGTCTCATCGGATTAGGGAAGGATGGGGAAGGAAGTTGGCCGTGCACTTTCACTTTCAGAGGAACCATCCTGGAATTTGCCTGGAGTGATTTAGGGAAATCATGGAAAACCTAAATCAGGATGGCCGGATGCAGGATTGAACCGTTGTCTTCCCGAATGCGAGTAAGGATCGGACAGACCCTCGTAGTTATCGTAGTATTAGCCTGACAAGCTGCATAGGAAAGACATTGGAGGTATGGTCAATTGGCGCCTAGTGTGGGTTCTGGAAACCAGGTCCCTACTCAGTTGCTCACAGTGTGGGTTCAGGAGGTATCGCTCCACTCTCGATAATCTGACCCTGCTCGAAGCTGCAATTCAACAAGCTTTCCTATGTAAGCAACACCTTATCGGTGTTCTCTTCAATTTGGGAAAGGATTACGACATTACTTGGAGGCATAATATTCTGTCGCAGCTCCATCAGTGGGGATTCTGTAGACATCTACGGACCTTCATACAGTCCTTTCTCTTGGACAGATATTTTAGATTCAGGGTTGGGAATGTCTTGTCTGATCATTTTAAGCAGGAGAATGGTGTCCCCCAAGGGAGTGTTTTAAGTGTCACAGCTCAATAGTATTACAAGCACAGTGCGACGTCCAGTACTATGTTCCTTATTTGTGAATGACTTCTCCATCTTCTTTGCATCCTCCAGCCTCGCCACGGCTACTCAGCAATTGCAACTGACTATGAAGCAGTTGGAGGAATGGTCTTGCACCACAGGTTTTAAATTCTCATTAGAGAAAACGGTTTGTGTTGATTTTAATCATTCCTGCTGTCTGTTTAATTTGCCCAGTTTAAACCTGGGGGTCACCGTCCTCACTTTTAAGGAACAGGTGAAGTATCTGGGTCTCATCTTTGATGAGAAGTTAACATGGTTGCTACACCTTAAAGAACTGAAACTGAGATGTCTCAAGGCCTTAAACATCCTAAATTTGTCAGCCATAGGTCTTGGGGAGCCGACAGAGTGCATCTGCTCCAACTAAATAAGGCCTTTGTGCGACCCCGACTTGAATACGGAAGCCAGATCTATGTGTCAGCAAGGCCTTCATACCCTAAAATGCGGGATGCAGTTCACCATGAGGGTATTAGGCTGTCAGCAGGGGCCTATTGCACTAGCCCTGTTGGTGGTTTGTGTGCAGAGGCTCGTGAGCCTTCGCTGTCTATTCACCATCATCTACTTGTCATAAGCCAAGCATATAGGGCACAGTCCATTCCTACATCACCAGCATCCAGTTACATTGTTCAGCCGCCACTGGAACGGCTGTTCAATCATCGACCACAAGCATCATGGCCATTTGGGATCCTTGCAAGGGAGAGCCTTGCATTATTACAGGTTGGGGGCATTAAGGTCCAAAGCCAGGGGTGGAGTGGGGCATCCCCCTGGCTACTACCAAGGCCTAGATTCCTTTTAGAACTGACTGCTTACAACAAGCATTGTACCCCAGACCATGTTTTTAAAATAAAATTTAATGAAATTTTACATAGCCATTCAGATTTTATTACCATCTACACAGATGGTTCTAAGCAGGGAGATGTTTTCAGTTGTTCCATCGTGTTCCCCGACATAGTCCTCAGAATAGGACTCCCAGAACAGTTTTCAGTTTATTACGCAGAACTGTTTACTATCCTGTGGGCAATGGAGCAGATGAGACAGCGCTGTGACAAAAATTTTATCATCTGCTCTGGTTTTCAAAGTGCCCTTCTCACTGTTGGACAGATGTACCCAGCAGATCGGATGGTGCAAAAAGTGCAGGACAATCTCCTTCTCCTGCGAAGGCAAAACAAGGAAGTTATTTTTTGCTGGGTTCCAGGGCACACAGGCATCCAGGGAAACGAACTTGCTGCTGCTGCTGCTAAGCAGGCTTGCTCCCATCCTCCTCCTGCCTGCTGTTCAGTCTCTCTGCGGGCTGTCACTTTATTTGTGACTAGGAAAGCCATAAGTTGGTAGGAGTCCCAGTGGCTAGAAGTGAGGAAAAATAAACTATGTTCCATCAATACTTCAGAGCGACCATGGGTCACCTCCTTCTGCTCGCAAAGGTGCAAAGAAGTAGCCCTTCCGCTCCAGACGGCATGGACCTCGTTTGCCACTAGAGGTCTCTCCAGCCCTCGCGCCGTTAAGCCATGGCTGTGCGCGCACTCCTGGCCTGCATATAATGTGACGGTGGAGCACGTGGTTCCAGCAGACAATAGCAACATACTCTATCAGGTATTTAAGTGCCTGCTTCTCGCTCAGCAGGCATCTGATATTCGCTTTAGTCTATCGACATCTCACCTACAGATAGCGAGTTTATTTGGTTTCCGTGTACGAGTGGATGTTGTGGATTCATGAGGTTTCATATGTGACCCTGTTGCTATTTGCGTGTTCTTTTCTTGTTCGTCAGGTCTTGCTCGGTCGTCCATTGTTGTTCGTGTCCACCTTCCCCATTTATTTTGTTTGTTCGGGGGCCGCCCCCATTTAGTCCCACCACGCTTTCGTTCTTGGCAACCCTGTGACCGTTCCAGTCATGTTTACAACAAGGAGCACCCAGTATGTGAGAGATGTGGGACACAGTTTTCAGTACAACATCTTTTAACTGAGTGTGTTTTATATCACGATCTGAGGGTTGAACTGGGTCTCTCACAGGATCTTCCCTCTATTTTAACAGATAACGAGGCGAGTGTTGTTCGTGTCCTAAATATTGTGTGGTGTCCAGAATTCTTCCCAAAATACTTGGTGTGATATCTTAATGTGTCACAGAGTGGCTAGGTCGTATATTATTTTTAAGTCATCATCCAACCATTGTTATTTGTCTCTTTTTTAACAGCATCCTTACATGTATTTTCTCCTTGATTTTATTTAGTTATCCCACTGTGTCACTGGGGTTTTATTATGGGCTTTTCTGAACCTCATCTTTTTGGGGTTGCATTACATTTTCTGTGGTGGGATCAAACATAGTTTTACAGTTTACTGATCTCCTTCCACAGATTATGAAAATCTTCTTCGGTATAACATTAATGCAAGGGCGCTGATGACCTAGGTGTTTAGTGCCCTCCACCATAAATAATAATAATAATCATCATCATCATCAGCTTGAACCAAAGCGATGTTATTCGGACATGGAGGAGATACAGAGAGACAGGAACTGTGGATGACATGCATCGCTCAGGCTGCCCAAGGGCTACTACTGCATTGGATAACTGCTACCTATGGATTATGGGTTGGAGGAACCCAGACAGCAATGCCACCATGTTGAATAATGCTTTTTGTGCAGCCGCAGGACATCGTGTTACAACTCAAACTGTGAGCAATAGCTGCATGATGCGCAACTTCACTCCTGACATCCATGGCGAGGTCCATCTTTGCAACCATGACACCATGCAGTGTGGTACAGATGGGCCCAACAACATGCCGAATGGACCGCTCAGGACTGGTATCATGTTCTCTTCACCAATGAGTGTTGCATATGCCTTCGACCAGACAATCATCGGAGACATGTTTGGAGGAAACCCAGTCAGGCTGAACGCTTTAGACACACTGTCCAGCAAGTGCAGCAAGGTGGATGTTCCCTGCTGTTTTGGGGTGGCATTATATGGAGCCAACATATGCTGTTGGTGGTCACTGAAGGCGCCGTAATGGCTGTACGATATGTGAACGCCGTCCTCCGGCTGATGGTGCAACAATATTATTGGCACCATATTGGCGAGGCATTCATCTTCATGGACGACAATTAGTGCCCCCATTGTGCACATCTTGTGAATGACTTCCTTCAGGATAACAACATCACTCGACTAGAGTGGGCCGGCCACGGTGGTCTCGCGGTTCTAGGCGCGCAGTCCGGAACCGCACAACTGCTACGGTTGCAGGTTCGAATCCTGCCTCGGGCATGGATGTGTGTGCTGTCCTTAGGTTAGTTAGGTTTAAGTAGTTCTAAGTTCTAGGGGACTGATGACTACAGCTGTTAAGTCCCATAGTGCTCAGAGCCATTTGAACCATTTGAATTTGACTAGAGTGGCCAGCATGTTCTCCAGAGTACAAACATGCCTGGGTAGATTGAAAAGGGCTGTTGGGGGCGATATGACCCACCAACCACTCTGAGGGATCCACGCTGAATTGTCGTTGAGGAGTGGGACAATCTGGACCAACAGTGCCTTGATGAACTTGTGGATAGTATGCCACGACGAATACAGTCATGCATCAATGCAAGAGGACGTGCTACTGTGTATTAGAGGCACTCGTGTGTACAGCAATCTGGACCACCACCTCTGAACGTCTTGCTGTAGGGTGGTACAACATGCAATATGTGGTTTTCATGAGCAATAAAAATGGCGGAAATGATGTTTATGTTGATCTCTATTCAAATTTTCTGTACAGGTTCCGGAACTCTCGGATCCGAGGTGATGCAAAACTTTTTTGATGTATGTAGAACAAACCTCTGGGGTCTGATGGAATGCCTACCAGATTTGATACAGAATTTGTGGCTACAGGAAATTGTGCTTAGCATATGGAAGAACACACAGTTCATATCCAGAAGTGATTCACAAACTTATCATCCAAAATATTCCACACAAGATGTATTACAACATTATGACCACACACTTAATAGCATCTTGGTTTACCATTAGAATGCAATACAGCAGGGATTCTGCATGGAATGGCTTTGATGAGTCTATGGTATGCTTGGGTGGTATGGTGGGCACTGGATGTCGACACTTAGTTCACACATTTCCCTTAAATTATGGTTTTTGGGTACAGAGTTAGTGCTCAACAGCATCCCACATGTGTTTCATTGGGTTCAACTCACATGAATTTGGTGGCTAACACTTTAATTTTAATTCAGTATTGTGCTCCTCAAACCACTGTTACGTGATTCTCGTTTTATGACATGAGCAGTTACACTGCTGAAGATGCTGTTGCAGTCAGCGAAGACATCAAGCATGAATGGATGCAGGTGATATACAATAATGTCCATGAAGTCCACAGCGGACATGATGCCTCTGTTTACTACCAGAGGTCCCATGGAAACCCAGGTGAATGTCCACTGTGGCATAATACTGCCCTCAACGGCACATATCCGTGGTGTGGTGCATTTTCTGAT
Organism: Schistocerca serialis cubense; assembly: GCF_023864345.2. NCBI lineage: Eukaryota > Metazoa > Arthropoda > Insecta > Orthoptera > Acrididae > Schistocerca > Schistocerca serialis. The sequence goes on along the minus strand of NC_064644.1, from coordinate 289,607,290 downwards.
CAGTCATTCGCCTGAATGATGGTGAACCCAGACACAACCACTGAACTGGTGTAACAAAATCTGTGATTCATCCAACCAGGCAACATGTTTCCACTGCTACACAGCTCAATCTTGATGATCCTGTGGCCACTGCAATTGTAACTGATGGTGTCACCAGGTCAACATGGTAACACAAAGTGGACATCTGCTTAGACGCTCCATGTTCAACAATGTATGCTGAAAGGTATCCTCTAAAACACTTGCACCTCCACCTGTATTACAGTCACTTGTCTGTCACAGATCATCACCTATGCTGCTTTACAAAGCAGGCAAGCCTCCAACCTCCACATTCTGTGATGAGGCTTGGACATCCAACGCCTTGTCACCTACTCGTGGTTTCAGCATCCGTCAACCACCACTTTCCATAGATATTCTTGACAGTAGTAAGTGAACAGACAACTTGCTTTGCCACTTTTGAGATGCTGGTTCCCAGGTGCCAGGCTATAGCAATCTGCCATTTGTCAAAATCACTTATGTCAATGGATTTCCCTTTTTGCAGTTTATTTCATTGCTAGAATGATTCCCCTCTATCTCTGCTCCATTTCATGTGCAATTCATTGGGTCCAATAGGTGGCATTCAATCCCAGTGGTCATGAAGTTTTGTTTGGGTCCAATAGGTGGCATTCAGTCCCAGTGGTCATGAAGTTTTGTTTAGCTCATCTTTGTATGTGGCACTGTGCAACATCTAACCACACAATAAAAATCATTTTATTTATAATCACATCAGCTCTGTACCTGACTGAGAAATTTTTACCTTTATCTTATACTGGTTTCATCTTATCTATTCAGTTTCCAGCATGGAAAAAACATTAGAGTTTAAATACTGAGTATAAATACTGAGGTTGTTAGAGAGAGCACTAACTTAGTTGGATGATGATGGAAGAGAAAAGCAGCTGTGGTCACCATGAAGGAACCACCACAGAGGAGGAGGAGCAGATTACTGTTTAACGTCCCGTCGACAACGAGGTCATTAGAGACGGAGCACAAGCTTGGATTAGGGAAGGATGGGGAAGGAAATTGGCCGTGCCCTTTCTAAGGAACCATCCCGGAATTTGCCTGAAGCAATTTAGGGAAATCACGGAAAACCTAAATCAGGATGGCCGGACGGGGGATTCAACCTTCATCCTCCTGAATGCGAGTCCTGTGTGCTAACCACTGCGCCACCTTGCTCGGTAACCACCACAGAGTTTACCAAAAATGATTGAGGGAAATCGTGGAAAACTGGAATCAGATAGCCTATGGACGTTCAAGCCCTGATCCTGCTGAAAATGAGTCAAATGTTTAGTTAATATTTCACCTCACTTGGTTTCTATAAAGTTCGAATTTGCTCATACTACTAAAATGGAATGTGCAACATTTTCTGAAATGATTATAACATATACCCACTGAAATCAAACTGATTTTGTTTTTTCTGGTGTAGAAGTTCCTTTACACTTTCCCCAATAACATCCATAAGCATTGAAAGATCTATAAATAAATATCTACCATCATGACATGTTTTTAATGGTACTCATAATTTCAGCAAGTTATACCATGTGCCCTAATTTCATCTGATTATTTTGTGTTTGAATATAATGAGCAAGACATGATTAAAAGTCAAATATTTTTGTTCTGAATGATGATGTGATTATTCAGCTCCAAAACTTACTGTATTAACTGCATTTGTAAATGCGTGGCTTGGAAGGTGGGGTCAATTTTATCAATATAGAGTGATTGCAACTGTTTAGCCCAGCATATATAAACTTTTACAGAAAATTCAGTTCCTGTACTTTAAAATCAGCAATATGATCTGTGTAGTGCCATCATTAGTGTGCTACTCTCTGATTGTTATTATGGTGCCTATATCTGAAAATATGACTAATTAAACAATATCACCTTGCAAAAAGCTGCTTCTGGTCTTGTTATAAAATCAACCTCACTAGGACATGTGGCTTGAGGTGTTATTTACATTAGCTTGCTATGCCTTGCCTAATAATTGTGTAAAAGCATGTGGATGAACTGCAATTTTTTTCCAATACACAAACAAATTTCTGATTCTGAAACTTCATAATAATTTAAAGAGTTTACCAAGATATTTTTCTCACGCTGTACTGTTTTTAATAGTAATTGCACACAGACTGTGAATAATTGTATTAACAACTAACCTTAAGGGTATTATTACCATGAGAATAGCTTTCTCATGGACGTGCCATCCAAAAATGAAGGAGGCCCCAGCACACAAGATAACACAGCGCACAAAATGAAGTGGGTTGCCAGGTGAATACCACAGCTTCATAATTGCTGGCTGGAAGATGAAAATGAAAATTTTCCATTAGACAAATTCTCATAACAACACACAAAAACATCACTAAGTTAAATTAACTATATATCCTGTAAATGATGATTTGGCAGCATCATTGTGGATTTTCTAGTATAATATTTACCTACAAAGGACACAATCAATGACAAAAAGTAAGATAATTACAGAGCTTTCATCTCTGTGAGTTCGAATATTTGTTGATAAGGTAAGATTTGCAGGAAGACGGGGTGGGAGAAGTGGCTCTTGGGCAGGGAGAGTGACATATAGGAACAAGAATATGAAATTTCTGTTCAATCATGCAGACAATTTGTTAATGGTAATGTACATTCATTTTCAAACACTTGACTTAATATACTTTTAATAAATTCTTTTCACTCCCTTACTAAAATCAATTTCCCAGTGCATCAGGGATATAATAAAAGAAATAACACTGATGTGCAGCTCTTTTATAATACAGAAGATACTGTTCTTTATTTAGAAGATGTACAAGAAAATAAAAATGCTTGCATGTCATGTCAGAGATAATAGTGCTGAAAATAAAATCAAAACGATATGGAGTGTCATTAGAAGGAAAATGGGGAAGTCCAGTAACTAAAAATAATCAATGTATGGTCCAAGATACCAAACATATAGCAAGCCTTTTTAACAATCACATTCTAAGTGTGAATGAGAAACTTAGAACAGGCAGCTCCAAGAGAAAAGCACTACAGTATATGTGACAATCAGTATGATAAGCATTCTGTCCATTTGACACTATGTTAAGCTCTTCCAGGAAAAAATATGAAAAGCACATTTATTTGATATAGCTACTGTATTCAGCCATGTATTTAATGCATCACTTCCACAAAGTATCTTTTCAGACCCACTCAAGTATGCCACTGTTAGGCCCCTCTTTAAGAAATATAGCAGGTTTCACTATTAGCATCCATTTTAAAAGTTTTGGAAAAGCTAATGTATTTTAGAATGGTTGAGCATACCTGCAAATATAAGATTCTGAGTCAGCAACAAGTCATATTCCAGGAGGGGCTCTCCAGCAAACACGGTATCTACCATTTCACTGACTAATTATTAAAATATCAAACAATGGAAACTCCAAGTAGGAATATCAAGAATGTAGGAAAAGACAGATTGCTACTTACCATTATGAAGACATATGAAGTTGCAGACAAGCATGATTAACCCTTTAACTGCTCTGGACGTGTTAACGTGTGCGCCTTTGTACCTGTCCCTGTGTGTGCATAAACACATTCAGAGCACACAGGGACAGGTACAAAGGCGTGCGCGTTAACACGTCCAGAGCAGTTAAAGGATTAAAATACATTCACATAAAGCTTTCGGTCACAGCCTTTGTCAGTAAACACACACACACACACACACACACACACACAAAAAGCACACCTCATGCACACACGACTGCCAGCTCCATTGGGCCGAAATGCAACATCATGTGGGATGCAAGCAGCAATCTGGAGAGGATGAGCAATGGGAAGGGGAAGGGATAGTAGTGTACAGATCAGGAGAGAGACGAACACCGTCTGGTGGAGTGCACAGGGACTAGACTGCCAACAGGCAGGGCGTCAGGAGGTTGTTGGGCAGGGATGTGGGGAGGAACAAAAAAGGAGAGGAGCGGGAAAAGATGAACAGATGTGTTGGTAGGGCTGCAAATAAACAGGGTGGGCGATGAGAATGGGGAGGAGATGACAGGACAGACGGTGAGGAGACCGTTGGGTGGAGGGTGTGGGGACAGTATGTTACCATAGGTTGAGGTTGAGGGCGGGATAATTATGGGAGTAGAGAATGTGTTGTAACGGTAACTCCCATCTGCGCAGAACAGAAAAGCTAATGGTGGAGGGAGGATACAGACGGGCTTGCTTAATGAAGCAGTCACTGAAATCAAATGTGTTATGTTCAGCTGCATTTTGTGCTACAGGGTGGTCTACTTTGCTCTTGGCTACAGTTTGGCAGTGGCCATTTATCCTGGTGGGCAGCTGGTTGGTAGTCATACCAATATAAAAAGCTGTGCAATGATTGCTGCAGAGCTGGTAATTGAAATGGTTGATTTCACAGGTGGCCCTGACCTTGATGGGATAGGATAAACCGGTGACAGGACTGCAATTGGAAGTGCTGGGTGGGTTGATTGGGCGGGTTTTGCACCTGGGTCTTCCACTGGGATATGATCCTTGTGGCAACAGATTGGGATTGGGAGTGGCATAGGGATGGACTAGAATGTTGTGGAGGTTGGGTGGGCGATGGAACATCACTTTAGGAGGGGTGCGAAATGTCTCAGGTAGGATGTCACTCAATTCAGGGCACAATGGTAAGTAATTAAAGCCCTGGCAAAGGATGTGGTTCAGTTATTCCAGTCTGGGGTGGTACTGGGTGATGAAGGGGACACTCCTTTGTGGCTGGTTTTTGGAAGTAATGGGAGGATTAGTGTTGTATATGGAAATAGCATGGGAGCTCTGTTTGTGAACTAGGTCGGGGGGATAGTGCCTGTCTGTGAAGGACTTGGTTGAGGCCCTCAGCATACTGAGCAAGGGAGTTTTTGTCACTGCAGATACACCATCCCTGGGTAGCCAGAGATCCTTTTGTGTGAAAGGGAAGACAGCTGTCAAAATGGAGGTACTGCTGGTGGGTTTAATGCTGACAAAGCTGCAGATTGAGCTGTCAGAGAGGAGATGGTCACCATCTGGAAGGTGGCCACTGGGTTGAGGAGGACCACGTGAGGCAGATGGGAGAGAAGGTGTTGAGGTTGTGAAGGAATGAAGATAAGGGGTAGGGTGTTTGACCCTGGGTCCAGATCATGAAGATATCATCAATGAACCTGAACCAGACTAGGGATTTGATGTTTTGGGAGGCTAGGAGTGTGTCTACCAGATGGCCCATAAAATGGTTGGCATTGGAGGGTGCCATGCGGGTGCCCATAGCTGGGTCGTGGATTTGTTTATATACCATCCCTTCCAATGAGAAGTAGTTGTGGGTTAGGATAAAGTTAGTAATGTGTATGAGGAATGAGGTAGAGAATTTGGAGTCTGAAGAACATTGGGAAAGATAGTGTTCAATAGTGGTAAGACCATGTGCATGAGGGATGTTGCTGTATAGGGAGGTGGCATCAACAGTGACAAGTAGGGATGGGTTGGGTTGTTTGGGGAAGGAGACCAGACAGCGAGGTCATCGGTCTCGTCGGATTAGGGAAGGACGCGGAAGGAAGTCGGCCATGCCCTTTGAAAGGAACCATCCCGGCATTTACCTGGAGTGATTTCGGGAAATCACAACAAGTAGGGATCCAGGAGGTAAAGAGGTGGGGATGGTGGAGACTAGGTGAAGGAAGTGGTTGGTGTCTTTGACATGGGAGGCTAGATTATTGGCAATTGGTTGGAAGTGTTGGTCAATGAGTCCCGAGATTCTTTCAGTGTGGGCACAATAACCAGCCACAATGGGACGTCCAGGATTTTTGGGTTTGTGGATTTTGGGGAGCATGTAGAAGGTGTCATAGGGGTGAGGGGGGAAATGGATTCAGGGGAGATGCTCTGGAAAGCGCCTAAAGCTTGAAGCAAGGATTGGAGTTTGTGTTGGACTTCTGGGATAGGATCACTCTGGCAGAGTTTATAGATGGAGGAGACAGATAATTGGTGGAGGCCATATACCAGGTAGTCACTGTGATTCATAACAGTGGTGGAACCTTTGTCTGCAGGTAGGATGATCAGGTCAGGATTTGTTTTGAGGTTGTGTATGGCTGTTCTTTCTTCTACTGCTGCAAGGTTGGTGTTCTGAGAAACGGACCTGGGGAAGGACGGTGAGGCTAAGCTGGAGGTAAGGAATTCCTGGACGGTGACCAGCAGGTGATTAGGTGGGAGGGGGGGAAGGATCACATTTAGATGGTGGTACAAACTGAAAGATGCAGGTTTCAATGTTGGAATCAGGGTGGTTTTGGTTGGAGAGATTGGCGGCAAAAAAATGCTTCCATTGCATGGATCGGGAGAAGGAGAGTAAGTCTTTGACAAGTCCAGCATGGTTAAATTTGGGTGTAGAACAAAAGGTGAGGCCCCTGGATAGGATTGAAATTTCTGTGGAACTAAGGGTTTTGGTGAAAAGGTTAACAACAGTGTTACAGGAATGTTTTGGCTCTGGATTTGGTGGAGCATTGGCAGGTGTTTTGGGGGTGTGGCATGTTGAAAAGGTCAGCTAGGCAGAGTTTAGCTGCTATGAGGGGTGGTCAAGGAGGATCACTGTGGGTATGATAGTGATTGGATAGATATCAAGATGATAAGATTTCACCTACTGTGATTTTTTGTGATCTCTCTACCACATTTGACTTCATAGTTTTCAAAATACAATGAGTAAATGGTTCACTACATTTTTAAATAAAGGGTTGTGTTAGATAAGTCAAGTAGCTCTCATGATGAATCTTTTGAATGGCGACAAATTACTACTGGTATTCCACCGGATTCAATTCTGCTACCAACCCAATTCTTGAGACTGGAGATTACATATGTAAATAAATTTTCTATTAGACCAATTCCTCCACCCTTCCCTGTCTGTCCATCTCTTTATGCCCCTCTCTCTGTCCTCCTCCTCCTCCTCCTCTCTCAATCCACCTCCCCCTTCCCCTCCTCTCAATCTGAACATATCAGTATGTGACATAAATTGCATACACATATGTCTGAGCCTCTGCAGTTTTACACCATACAGCTCCAGAGAGGATGCTAAATTTGTGCTGCACAGCTTGAATTTCAGTCCCGAAACACGCTGGCAAAACTACTGGCTCGCTGCAATGCTCAGTCTCGCGACCTGGTTGACACAATGAGCACACAAATAATACTTTTAAAAGTATTCCAAGTCAACTAAATGCATGATATAAATACCAACACGACATTTTTGTACATTTTTACATCATTCCTTCTTAACCACACACTATTTCCATACAAATAATGGGCCGTGTACTCAATAAATTTGGTTGAAATTTCTCCAGGGGCTTCAATGCTATCAATAACAATTCCCTATGGAATGCTGTTAGTTCTTAACCCCAAAGGGTTTCCTTCCAGACAGTAAGGAATAACCAGTAAACCCCCAAGTCTTTAAAAAATTGAAGTCCCCTGCATAAAACAGCTTCAAATTCTGATTACTTGACAAAGTTTAGGAGAGGTTTGAAATTATGCTTGAAGTTTGTTGGAAGTCACTATTTAGTCTCGCTGTCAAACACTGGAAGAGTAAAGTCCAGGTAATTTGCACTTTGTTTTAAGAAAAACCTTGTTTTTCATACAAATCTGAGTTTATGATGTAATACCTCCTGAACTATGAGTCGTACAATAATATAATTTTTGCAGGTACATTCAGTGGTATATGTGGATACCGTCTGCAAAATGTGCCGCAAGTGGAGTAAGTAGTACAGAAGTAGTAAGTTAAAACATGATGCCTTATATGGAAGGTTTTCACACATCTTTATGATCATGACATATCTCCTTATTTGACATAACAGGCACATTTAGTCACATATGTTGATACTGTCTGCAAAAGTGTTGTGAATACAGTTAGTAGTAAAGAAGTAACAATTAAAACATCATGCTTGACCTGGCAGTTTCACTGTGTTGTGAGGGATGTCATCAAGAAATTTTTTTGTAAAGGTTTTAAAATATGTGTAAAGTTTGTTGCAGATAGTTAATTGTTCTAATTCTCTAATATTGGATGAATATAGTCTGGATATTTGCGTGTGGTTCATTATACTTCTTTTTCATCCTCAGCACCATATTATTGAAAGGGAGTTGGTTCTTACCCCCACAGACCTTCATTCCAGATAGGAAGTGATACATGTACTAATTTTGGTTGAAATCAATCCAGTAGTTTAGGAGGAGATGTTGAACCACATGAATAAATACATACATACATACATTTTTAGAATATTAGAGATATGTGACTTTCTATCTTACACTCAAAGCAGAAATAGTGTTCTTTCCTGAGGAAATAAAGATCATAATCAAGCCAAAAGGAGATGTAATAACAGAAGGAACAACAAACAAAATATCCAAAAGTACTATTGATTGGTTCTCAGTAAATGGTTTATCATTTAACTTAGAGAAAAACACTGTTAATTCAATTCTGTACAAGGTGAGTTATATAAACATCATTAACAATAAAGCACAGGGGAAAAGAAGTGAGTAAATATGTTTAAAATTCCTGAGTGTGTATATTGAACAGGAATTATATTTTATAGTTGCTCTAAAATGCTTGGGTTATGTAACATATGCTCTATATGTAACTGGTGATTTTTGAATGAAAGCATTAGAAAACCAGCTTCCATTGACTGAAACCAATGGAATAATTTTTTGGAGAAATTCCACACACAGACACAAAGTACTAACTGCATAGAAATGTGCAGCATGAATAACATCTGGCATCAATTCACGAACCTCAAGTAGGCAATTGTTTAAAATATTAGGCATCCTAACAACAGTCTCGCAATATGTCACTCTGTTATGAAGAACCACTCACAGTCAAAATGTAACAGAAACATGAAAGTCTCTTCAGGTTTGTTGACGGAACCTAAAATCAACTTGACTCAATATTTCAGCAATCCAACTGATCACTATTTTCAGGAGAATGCTGCTTCTGCTGATGAGTCCCACTGAAAACTGACACCAGGCTGCAAATCAACATCCTATATAGGCCACCTTTCAGTACAAGGTGCACATGCTGCCCATCACGGTTGCTGTCTCCAAGACTGGGAGGTGGCGCCACCATTAGTAGAACACTGGTAGCAACAATATATCACACTCAGGGCCACACCAAAGAATGTTAAATTTTGATGCAGGATAGTACAGGATTCCGTGTCCTGCTAAGAGGAAACCCATTGTCTCAATTAATTAAATTATCCGCCAACCTAATTTCAATTGCCTCTTTACAGACACTGCTCCAAAAACCAGAAATGTTGGCAGCTATGTTGGCAGCTACCAGAGTTTCATCAAATTTCATACTGTGTCCCTCATTTAAGCAGTGTTCTGCTACTGACGATTTTTCCAGCTGTTGTAGTCTCCAATGACGGCAATGTTCCATGCACCTGTCATGAACTGTGCGAATCAAGTGGCCAATGTAATCCTTCCACATTGACACGGAATTTTGTATACACTGGATTTCCTAAGCCCCAAATCATCTTTCACAGAGCCGGGTAGTGCCCTAATCTTAGAAGGTGGACCGAACACACACTTAATGTTAAAATTCCTTAAAATTCATCCAATATTAATTGATATGCCTCCAGCATAAGGAAGAAAGGCCACCAATCTACGTTCCTCTTCATGCACCTCCAGTGATGGTCCAAACTCCCTAGCTTGACAAATCTGCTTCTCGGAGTATCCATTTTCCTTAAAACAGCCATCAAATGTGCAAGTTCTTGGGTAAAGCTGTCCGCGTCGGAAATGGCACGTGCTCTGCGTACCAAAGTCCTAAGGACGCCACTGTGTTGGTGTGGTGGATGACAACTCTTAAAATGCAGATACCAATCTGTGTGTGTTGGCTTTCGGTGAACACTGTGTCCCAAAGCACCATCTGGTTCTTTTATAAACCATAACATATAAAAATGGAAGCATCCCATAGCTTTCAACCTGCATGGTAAATTTAATGCGGGGATGAAGACAACTGAAGTGGTCCAAACATCTTCTGGAGATATGTGAATGATACCTTTTTCATCTGGCCGCATGGACATTATGCTCTTAATAGATTCTCAGTATGTGGTGAGGTTCCACTAGACAATTCCAGAAAATTTTTGGGAAATATGTGGCCTACTAACATAAATGTCAGTATGGAGTTAGGAGGTTCTACCATTAATTTTCTATATGTCAGCTTAAAAATTGGAAATAGCAGCCACAGATTTAAAATTTACTGAAAAGACTTCTTTACTGACACATTCATCCTAGCTTCCTCTCAACAGCCTGCAGCCAACATACATGCAGCATTCCACCCCATGATCCACCATCTCCTTTTTATCCACATGCACATGTCTATGACCAGGAACTCAAACAATAGAAACAGTAGCCACAAATAATGAATTTCATTCCAACATTACTGACCAAATTCTCAATAAAAAACTGAGGAAGAAAGCCAGCCCCTACTGTACCCAGATTGACTGAAAAGGAAATTGTGAGACTGATTGAAAAGGAAATTGTGTTGTTTACCTTTTAAAGGCAAAACTTCACACTGTTTAAGCAACATTTTAAATGCAAAGGGTTTATCTGTGTTTTTATATGACCCACAGACATCCAAAAGATAAACAACCAGCCATCATGAAAATTGGGGTGTACAACATCATATGCTAAGAGTGTCAGTCCTGCTATATTGAACAGACAGAGGTTGATCTGTACTAGGCTCGGACAGCACTACAGAAATTACAGAATCCAGTTTCATTCTTTGCAGAAAACCGCTTAGACAAAAACCACACAGACATAATACATCTAGCTCTACATCTAGAGGGAAATGCCACGTAGCTCACTCAATTACAAACATTAGAAATGGCGTGTACTGCCAAATTTATTATTGAATGATCAAAATAAGTTCAGTTATTCATCACTTTCTGACAGTGTTACAACTTCTAGATAGGAAAAGAACCTTGCTGCCTCCATTGATGAATACAAAATGACAAAAATCCCATTTCTGTTCACAGCCATACTCCAACGAATGTTTAGTCGTAGTTATCATAAATACTGTCCTCATGAATTTTGTAAGTCCATATGTAACTGCGTAGAAATTGTCACCAGAGATAACTTTTATAGCTTAAATCAAAAATTGAGAGATTAAGAAGTTGACATGTTTATCTTTGCTTCATTCCGTTCTTTGAGGTCAGTTGTGTACTTATAACCCAAACTCTAGGTCGTGTAGTAATAATAAATTTTGTGGAACAAGACTAGAAAAGTGTTTTGTTTAGTTAATGTGACGATAATCAGCTTACTTTATGGACACATTACAGCTGCTTGTCTCCAATGACAATAACCTCTTAGGCAGGTACAGTGCAACTTATACTTTCCAGCTCCCTTAGGCAACCACAGAGAGATGACTGCCATAGGTTGTCAAAAGCACTGTTAATATCTATCACCATCAATACAACATACTGAAACTGAGTGCCTGCCACAAGGACATCCATTTATATATTGTGCCTTTGTTACTGCCTCTACTAAATCTATGCTGGTGAGGGTTCATGCCATATAGTAGCCTGCAGTGTTGCAATCTTCTGAAATATATTTTCTCAAATATCTTATCCAGAAAGTTTAAGAGAAAAACAAGTATGTGATTTAGGTATAATCAGACCCTTGTCCTTCTCTTCACCTCAGCATTCTTCCAAGCTACAGGTACCCTTTCCTATAAGGCAGGGCACCTACTGGAATGCTGTACAAGTGATCTGCCATGTGGAGTGGCACAAGGTTTTCATCTAGCTAGCAACTTCACCTGTTGATCTTGTGCACAAATATCCATGTATTTATAATCATAGCAATGCTGAATCAGCAACATGAATGCTCAGGATAAAGGGCGGGAAAGGATTGCTAGAGAAATATTGGAGACAGTTACAGTAATTGAAATTCATTTAATTTATTTGTGGAAAAGAAAGAAGCTATACAACAACAAAGAAGAATGTACTGTTGTTTTCTGCTTCTCTTTCTTCTGATTTGCTGGATGTAATGTAAAATCGGATCCTTTTGGTATGTAACTGTACACATACTTTGTTCCCCCAAGACAATACACCATTTGGGCTAAGACAGAAACTGAAACATCGTTTATTGTGTCCAACTTCTTGGACACTGAGGTGGCTGGTAATAATACAGTTAATTAGAACACTCTGAACAAGTAATACATTATTAATTACAATGAAACTTATCTTTGCTCACGAGGTCTGGCTGTAGCTATGAAACTGCACACAAAAACTTGTGGTTCAGAAGAGACTAAATGAACCATAATTACTGATGGCAAATTGATACAAGTTCAGAATAGCCATACTGTGACTTTACCACAGTTACTAGAATACACAAACTCATAGGCAACTGTTGACAAAGTTCTGAGAGCATTGGCACTTAGGCACCACTGACAGGAGATGGAAGTCTCTTCACTCCCCGACAGTTAACATATGCTGCGTCATGGTAAGTAGGAAGCACAATTATGTTACTTTGACAGGAGCTTCCTGGAAGTGAGCAGAAGTGCCTCCTGGCCTCTGGTGATGATTTTTATGGTGGTGGCACCTCAGAACTACGGTAGGCACGATTTCTTCCTAGAGTCTCACTGGCGCCTCGTGATATTACTTTTCTCTGCAGTATCTCTGTGGTGAGCGATACTTCTTGTGCTGCTTTTGATACTTAATGACACCACATTGTTTATAGATTTCTTTTGTTTTCCTGGATTATGATGTGAGTTCACAATAAGTTGGCCTACATTCTACTGCACAGATGACTTAGAATAAACACCATTATGAATCTGTATAAAGTTATGCAACATACAAATACCTTGAACTATCACACTAATTTTATTCAAGTCACAGTTAACTGCAGTATCCAATACCTGGAACTCTGAGGCTAACTTACCAAAATATCTTAACTTGGACACACAACACAACCAAGAATGGTAGTACAACTTTATTAGACTGTGGCATATACACCAATCACCATAACATACACTGAACACAATAAGGTAAGGCAAATGCCTGCAACTAGTAATAACATGATAACTGAACCTGAGTGCGGCATGGCAGGATTTAAATAGGCACTTGCCCACGCCGAGCTCTATCAGAAGTCCACAGTATTGCACTTTCATGGCACACTCTTGCAGATGACAACACACTGCTAATGTGTGCAACTTTCAAGTGTGTGTGCATTATTTCATTCCTCTTCCCTTGGGGAACAGATCAGATTCACAAGATGTCCATGGTATCTTCCTCCATGAAGCTCTGACTGAGGTGACATGCTGATACTGTGGCACATGATTGGAATTGCTTGGGACGTAGGCAGTGTCGCAGTCCACTTCTTGTGTCGACCCATATGATAGGATGGGTGACGTCGATGCGTACTCTCGTGTCCACATCAGGTCCAGGGCATGGCGATGGTGGTGGTGCCCCTACAGTTGGCAACTGAGGCGGAGGAGAGGCTCCGGTGTGGACAGCAGCTGCATTGGTAGTGGTAGCGGGATTGGAGAAGCTGAGAAGCTGCGCCGGGTTCCTCCACTTTGTGATGGGGGACCCCTTGTATGTCATGGCAGGGACCCCGACCCCACCGTATCAGGTGATCCATCGAGCGACTCAGACTGGCATGGTGAAGTCTGTGTCCCGGCTGGGGTTGACCGGTCGTTCACACACAGGCATAACTCACCATAATGACATGCACAGAGGCCCTCCTCCATACAGACATTGCAGAGATGGCAGCTTCAGCATTGGGAGATGACGGCAGGAGTTCATTCTGGGTGATGACCAAACTTGTGTGCCCAGACAGGGCTGGAAGCGGGACGATGGCTGCATGGATTGGCGTCCCTGGCCAGGCCGCAGGAGATGCAGGAGCATCCGGGGTTGACACCCATGGAGCATTTTGGTGGTGCTGTTGTCACCAAAGGCGTGAACCGATAGGAAGTTAGAAACTGACCCAAGGCAACATCGGACAGGGACCGAGTCTCGTATGTTTTCATTTGCATTTGGATATTCTAACTAACCTTTGAGCTTCACCATTGGTCTGTGCGTGGAAGGGTGGGGAGAAAATGTGGAGAATCCCATGGGCATTGCAGATGGAGGCAAACTCCTGCGACACAAATTTAGGGCCGTTATCAGAGACGAATGTTGCCAGAAGTCCTTCCATGGTAAGAAATTGCGAAAGGGCTGCCACAACAGCAGAGGCCGAAGTTGAGGGACAATGAACAACAATGGGAATTGAGGGACTGCATAAATTACTATTAGCCAGTAAGGGCTGGCAAAACTGATGTGAAGACTGTCACATGCCTGCGAAAGTTGCTGCCAGAGAGACAACATTGCCCCCGGTACAGCTTGCTGTGTAACTTTGTGCAGGTGCACTTGATCAGAGTCCGATTAACTTCATCAGAAATACTAAACCTGAAGAGGTTAAAGGTGTCCAACAAACTAAACATATTTTTGGTGCGTGCATTGTCCACCACCAGAAAAGTCAGCGGACGAACCCCAGATTTATATATGACTGGGACCAAGAAGCTACCTAATATCACAATGCTTTGTTTATTGTATTACTGTATGTGACACTGGCACTAAAGGGGGAGAACCCAAGTCCACATACATTTGCAAGTTGAGTAATGACATGGCAGCACCAGTGTGGACTTGCATGTGCACAAACTTCTGATAAAAGATGCAACGGATATTGCTGATACACAATTGGCATCCATGTCGGTGTCTGCAATAGGCTGTTGGAATTTTTGCTTTGCAAACAGGAGCACTGCTGTGTGTTTTGTTGTACTGGTGGCAAATGGCTCACTGCTTAGGATAGCCCATCCTATCATGAGTGACAGAACATTACAGACAGGAGGAAAGTGTGGAGCAGTTGCATTGTTGTCCATCACTGGACTTGCTGTGCTGCTGCTGTGGCCCTGGCTGCCACAGTGAGTTAGGCTGTCTGCCGTGATGTTTTGCTCATGCACAGATCACTGCCACCACATTGTCCCTATGTGAACTATCCGACAAATGGTGAGGGAACTGGTTTGAACTTCTGCAATCTCTCACCATGATTCAATTTGAGTACCCACAGCCCTTGAGACCTCAACTGACTGTGCAGTAGCCAAAACTCTGAGAGGGAGGGGTTTTCACATTGAAGGGGCCACTCACAAACCTCACAATCGGGGGCTGCCAACCAAGTGACTACATCACGAACCATTTGGTAGGCATACGACTCCTTATGTACATCAGTGACAAAGTGACAATGACGGCTTAAACCATGAAGCTCAGCTGCCCAAGACTTATAGGAATGTTCCAGTTTCTTGTGACATCGATAGAACTCAACACAAGTGGCAATGATGTGTGTCTGTTTACAACAGTATTTCGAAAGAGGGTCGCACATGTTATCAAAAGAGAGTGAAGACAGATCCTGCAGGGGGGTCAGTTGGCAAAGGAATTAATACATGCAAGGCAATAATAAAGGGAAAAAAGCATTGCATAAGGTAACATCAGTCAATCCAAACGCTTGAAAATTCTGCCACAACCATTTTTTATGAGCCTACCATTCTTCAACAGATTCACTGCAAACCGGAAATGGTGGGGGATAAATGACCAGCTAGCGATTCGTGAAACAGGAGGTGCAAGGGGCGACAGGCGATATAGATTGAGATGGGCCTGAACTGGCCAAAACAGAGGCAACCGTTTGCAATGTCTGGGTTAGATTGCGTTGCACTATGGTGAACGCCTCCTGCTATTGATTAAAATGCTGCATCACTGCAGTAAGAACCTCTTCCTGCTCAACCAGCTGGCATAAAAGCTCATCAGTAGCACAATCAGACATTGTAGCTGCAACAGAGGACCAACTAGAGATGGAAAACCGCAAGGAGAACAATCCCATCCTCATTGACACTTGTGTTGTAACTTGAACACAACACAACCAAGAATGTTAGTACAACTTTATTAGACTACAGCATGCATGCCAATCACCATAACACAATGAACACAATAAGATAAGCCAAATGTATGCAAGCAGTAATAAAATGATAACTGTATGCAAGCATAGAGCGGTAGGGTTTAAATAGGCACTTGCACGTGGTGGGCTCTATCGTGGTGAAAGCTCATGGAAGACAACACACTGGTAATGCACACATCTTTCAAGTGTGCATGCATTACTTCACAAAAGAACATTCTTCTGACCTTCTTTCCCTACATAATCTGCAATAAAATATGTGACTTTTGGAAGTTAATTCTCTATGAGGGTATGGTTTCATAATGTGTTATCAAAAGAATTTTCTTTTAATACTCGCCCATGACTGTTGGGGTCATACTCCCCAGTGTCAACCAATAAAAATAATTGATCTGCATCTAAAATCGCTAACACGCTTATGGAAGTAAAACCTTTGTAATTACAAAATGATGATGCAGATTTAGAAGGAGCTTTAACTCTGAAGTGTTTTCTGTCCAAGCAACCAAAACAGTTTGGTAGTTTCTGTTGTTGCCAAAAACGACTAGCAGTTTTCTTCCATATTTCCTGAGTTTGTGTTGGTAAATATTCAGGCTGCAAATTTCCCATATTGTCTTTAACATAACAACCACAATTGCCTGTGTAAGACAAAGGTCCCGAGTTTGAGTCTTGGTCCGGCACACAGTTTTAATCTGCCAGGATGTTTCATAAAGCTTCCACGGTTTGAAAAAAATTTTGCTGTGTTACTAATAACAAATCATTTCTACTGGTGTTGAGAAACATCTCTGCCATGTATCTGTCAAGCAATGTATCACATCACTTGTCACTCCACTTTGGTGGGTGGCCTGTCCGTGAGGCACCTATTGTACTGTTCACATAGATAGATGTTGGTTTGTATTACTTCTGTATGAAGCCCGTAAAATCCTGGAGATTTTTTTCCGTTTAGCCATCAAATTGACTGCTTTTTCTCGTATGAGAGAATACACAACCTTATTATTTATACATCTGTCTCAAAATATTGTTTTCTAAACTGATCTTCTGCACTGTTGCCGGTTTCCGTTACCCTCCAATCATTTCATCTGAGTGCGAATGGATTGTTTGTGATCGTATATTCTTGCTGACTAATTTATTTCTAGGTTAGTTTTCAGAAGTAATCTCCATCATTCTGTTCTCCACAATTCTCCTCTGAAGTACTTTTTAGTGTGTTGAATTCTTTTTTCTTGGGTCATGATGCTCTGGTGGAGCTTTTTGGTTCTCCTTGTTCCATATCTTTGTTTTTGCAGTGTCTGGGTCCAGAGAACAGAACGTTCTCACCTAGAAGGGCATTTTTTGATAGGTATTGACGTTCCATTGCTCTGTACAAGGGTGCTGCCAGTTCTTGCTCTTTCAAATCCACTTCATCATCCAGTCATTTGGCTTTCTGGGCAATGAAAAATTTGTCTCATGTCATCCCAGTTAGCTTTCTTGATGTACTTTGCCCTTATGCACTCTTTTTTGTGCCTAGATTTCCATTCCATTGATGATATAGTGTATGATACTACAATGCTATTCCATTATCAATCTTTCAGGCTTTTAAATAGCCAGTTGCTGCTATACTTACTAGCTCACACAGTTGGAAGCTCTGTGCCAGGTGAGATGCACGAGTTATGTGCTCTCGCAAATGTAAGTTATTTAAATTGTAATAACAGTTACTTTAGTACTGATTACTCATTAAATACTTGTATCAGCGTGTTTTAAGCATAATTTCACTTTTTCTAGATATTATTTCAGAAAACAAGGAAAGATTGTAAAGTCGCATTGTAACAATTTTTTTTTTAACGTTCGGCACAGAGAATCTCATTTAACTATTCTTTGCCCCCCCCCCCCCCCAAATTCCCTGTGAAATTTAACTACAGCATATCCCTTCATTATTTAGTTCACAATTTAAGAAGGTAGTGTAAATTCTAAGTCATTAGACAGTGGGACAAGAGGGTAAAATTGTTACCCTTCAGGCTGAATTAGATAAGGTTAGGCAAGATATGGACAGGTTATGGATGGAGAAGGCTAAATAGATGTGGGAAGTGGCAACAGGTTATAGAAGGAACAGGCGTAGAGTTTCATCTGATATCTTTGTGGTGCATGTGACCCGTTGCTTCAGTTGGAAACTGACGATCCTCAGGCAGATGTAGGTGTAGACAGGGCACAACAATAACAAATTTGAAAATAAGAGTTTAGTGAAGTTAGTAAAGGGAATGATAGATTTGTTGTTAGGCAGTTCTCACTCTAGAGATGGAGGCCAACTTTTGCAGGACAGAGTAGGATCAGAACACCAGGTCATTAAATTTTTAAAATCTAGTGCTGGTCTGGATCAGTTGGCAAATGATTTAAGATCACTTTTAGGACAGGGGCCACAGAAAGAAATAATGTTTTAAAAGAGGTCATTTTTGAAAGAAACCCTCAATGTGAGAAAGTAATGTAACAATATAATTCTTACATAATGTGACAGTGCAAACAGCTGTTGGTGGAAAATCTTCAGTAATCATCAGAAATTTAATTTCCACACAATTAAAGGTCAGTCACTGCAAAATGCTAGTAACATTTATTGGATCCAAGTATTTGAGGATTGACAAGCAAAATTAATGAATCACCTATCTGCAATGATGAATAAGTCATCCAGCCCAGCTGACTTAATCTGCGTCTCTGAACATCACATGACCATGGTATAGGTGTGTTAAACATTACATGAAACTGTATCTGTCTGTCAGAAACAGCTTTGATGTTGGTGTTACAACTCATTACTAGGACTCAAATTTTTAGGTGCTAAAAATCAGGAAATTAATTATTTTTTATGTTTTAAAAATACTTGAGATATGTGAGAAAAAGTAAAAAATATGTAATTTTAATTCAGTTTATGTGAATATGAACAATACACAGTACTCATGAATGCAGTTTATGCTACGCCTCACTGATTGCTGAAGAAATACAATATACAATGAGATTCATCGTCAAGTTGTGCCTCACAAATGACTGATGATTATCCAGAAACACTGCCTTATACTACGAAAATGAGCACTCCATCTCACAAGATGTTGGTCTGATAAATTTATAGCAGGGCACATTGCTCACACTCACATTGATATCCGCTTCTCGATGGTCTTCTAACACATTTGAAATTTTGCACCCATTTAAACACACTAGTGTTTTCTAACACACATCTGAATATATTTTGTAATTTTGTGCTACAGATCCACTAAGACTGTTTTCTTTTGATGCCTTAACATGTTGAACTGTTTCTGACAGAAGAATTACTCCCTTTCAAGTCTGTCAATTCTGCTGCTAAGGAAGCAGAAGTTAGCAGATATATGCACCGAGTCATTTTTCAATGTGCCAGTTAACATTTCCTCAAGGATTCCAATTGAAGTTGCATCATGTTTGTTCAAGACATTAACTACTGTGGCAAAACCACGAAAATTTTCTGCATGATACTGGACTGCAACAAACCAAGTTTCCCAATGCATTGTTACTAGGGTGGATGACAGTCATATTTCATGATTTGCAGTCTTGAACAAGTGAATTCTTCTTGGCAACTTCATGGACACTCTTTTCCCATTAGGAATCAATTTATCCACATTAGGATATACTGTTCTAATTTATTCACATAGTCTGTGAAAACCATGCACAATGCATATAACATAGCTCACTTTAGGGTAACTCACAACAAGACCTCCTATTTCCTTCTTCATACATGCTACAGCATGTTCGTAACTGTAACATGTCAAACTTCCCACCACATGGCCACAAAATTATTAAATAATCTAGCAACAGTCACATGGTTCACAGTAGTCATTTCTTGGTTTGTTAGCATAGAACTTTTCTTTGAAAACAGTTCATTATTTTTTAAATACCCAACAATGACAGCCCCAATTTCCCTGCCAGTAGGGTCCGGAGTTTTGTCTAATGTAACCCATATTTTCTCATTTTCCTACACAGAATGAATCTGTTGTAAGTTTTGTGGTGACACTTTGGAAGATACTCTGTTCCCAATGCTGACTCTTCAGGAGTGGAAACATTTGAATATTAGTAGAGAAACTTCTCTAACATTGGATTACTAAACTTAGAAACAGCTATGTCGACTAACACAAATGTCCTACATGAATCTTCACAATAAAATGAAAATGCATCATGGCCTGCAGACAAAACATGGAACTGCATCATTAGAGGTTGTTTTTTCATCAGGCATGAAACTACTTCTATATGTGTCTTGCCTCCAGCTGTCATGTAACTTGAAACTGCTATTCACCTCTTACTGCTGGCCACAACATAGTTGGCAGAACAGGACACATCTACCTGAATTAAAATTACCCTTAAATTTTGTAACATGCTGCTTCAAATGATAACTTGTTGCTTCTACGTTAGGTATTGTAAATTAGGTTTGGTTTAAATACACCCTGTAATGGTCATAAGAGTTAGTTACCTTTGAGATTATTCACATTTTGCATCAGTTGCATAAGAGTGGTGCCAGTATCAACACTTGAGGATGCAAATTAGGTTTGCTTTGAATACACGTTGTAATTGTCATAAGAGTTAGTTACCTTTGAGATTGGATGTGGTGAACTGATGCTGGTCAAAAATGCCTTTAAAGTGACAAAGACACGGTTGTCAACACCTCACAGAGTTTGGATGAGGTCAATAATAGTGCTACAAGAAGCTGGATCTTCGTTCTGTGATACTAGAGAAAGGCTTGGCAAGACTGTAGCCACAGTACGATTGCTGGCAGCGGTCGCAAGAAGGCCAGATTCTGGACAGTGACATGGCATTATTGAGAGGGAAGACCATCATGTTCGGCATATGGCTCTGGTGCATCACACTGCATATGCAGCAGAAATCTGAGCAGCAGCACCACAGTGACAACTGTTACAAATTGAGCCAGATGCCATGTAGTGTGCATTCATCTGACCCCAGACCTCAGTCATTTTTGACTTCAGTGATGTCAAGTAAGAGCCCACTGGAGCGCAGGGTGGAGGCTGTTGTGTTCTCTGATGAAAGCTCGTTCTGTCTTGGTGCCAATGATGGCTGCGTGTAGGTTAGAAAGAGGCAAATTGAGGGCCTACAACCAACCTGTCTGCCTGCTAGACACACTCGATCTACACCTGGAGTTATGGTCTGGGGTCAATTTTCAAACAAAAGCAAGAGCACTCTCGTGGTTATCCCAAGCACACTGACTGCAAACCTCTAAGTCCATCTGATGATTCAACCTGAACAGCATTCCAGGGAGTATTTTCTAACATGATAACACTTGTCTACATACCGCTATTGTAACCCAACATGCTTTACAGAGTGTCAATTTGTTGCCTTGGCCTGCTCAATTACCATATCTCTCTCCAACCGAGCACATATGGGACATCATTGGATGGCAACTCCAGTGGCATCCACAACCAGCATTAACTGTCCTGTTTATTGATTGAGCAAGTGCAACAGGCATGAAACTCCATGCCACAAACTGATGTCCCACACCTCTACAACACAATGTATCCATGTTTGCATGCTTGCATTGAACGTTCTGGAGGTTATGCTGTATTAACGCACCTGCATTTCACATTTGCAATGGCTTATCTCACATTTACATTAACCTGTGATCTTGCAATGTTAATCACATAAATATGTTAACCAGACAACCATATTCCTGAAATTTCGTTACTCTACATTAATAATTTTTTGGTGTTGTGATTTTTTCTGCCAGTAAAGTATTGCCTTACACTTCACAACACCACTAATGAACTACACTTGAATGGGTGGGGAGTAAGGTAAGGGACATGGTGCAACATGGCTATGGACAAAGAAATCCTTTGTTTTTTATGGTGTGTGTGTGTGTGTGTGTGTGTGTGTGTGTGTGTGTGTGTGTGTGTGTGTGTGTGAGAGAGAGAGAGAGAGAGAGAGAGAGAGAGAGAGAGACCAATAAGATGGTAAACACACAGCTGCAAGCTGATATGAAGAAACAGAATAACATACACTCTGCATTTAGGATAGCAAATGTTTATATTGGGATTAAATAGCTCACATATTCTTCTTTGTTTAAGCAATGCAAAACGGAGACAAAGTTAAAGATCTGTTATTGTTGTGGTCTTCAGTCCAGAGACTGGTTTGATGCAGCTCTCCATGCTACCCTATCCTGCACAAGGTTCTTCCTCTCCCAGTACCTACTGCAACCTACATCCTTCTGAATCTGTTTAGTGTATTCCTCTCTTTGTCTCCCTCTACGATTTTTACCCTCCACGCTGCCCTCCAATACTAAATTGGTGATCCCTTCATGCCTCAGAACATGTCCTACCAACCAATCCCTTCTTTTAGTCAAGTTGTGTCACAAACTTCTCTCCTCATTAGTTATATGATCTACCCATCTAATCTTCAGCATTCTTCTGTAACACCACATTTCGAAAGCTTCTATTCCCTTCTTGTCCAAACTAATTATTGTCCATGTTTCACTTCCATACATGGCTACACTCCATACAAATACTTTCAGAAACGACTTCCTGACACTTAAATCTATACTCTTTTCACTCTATACTCTATATTTCTCTTCTTCAGAAAGATAAAGATCTAGCACACTGATAAAAAATGTAATTATTATATGCTAATAACTGAAACATGGGAATTTATGTAATTACAGAAAAATGTTTAAAATATATATTTTAATAACAAAATATTTATTTACCTAATAATTTGGGCCCTACTTACAAGAAGGCGTACTGCAAATTAATGAAGATAGCCATACAGACATCAAAGTAAATATGTTACGAGAAAAGGATAGTCACATTCGGTAAGAAAGACATAACAATATGAGCTATAGTGAAGTAGGAGGCTGGTAGAAGAAGAAAGTAAAAGAAAAAGATAGCATTAAAATGTGTGCAGTGTTGCCAAACTTTTTAACAAGCACTTCGTAACTGTTACTAGAAAGATGAGATTGTGAGGTTTAGTAGATGGTGCCTTGGAATATCTCAGATTAGCCATTATGAACAACTTCAATATTATGAATATGACCCTCACTACACAAGTAAAAGCTAATATCGACCATAAAATCTTTATAATAGTCAGGGCTGCTTGAAACCTGAAGCTGAGAGGGGTGCCAGATGTGCCATATCTCTATGATTTCTATATGGGACATATCATAATTAGTAGTGAAAACTGACATGGATGAAATTGTACAAGGGAAAAAGGGCGAGGGGATGCCAAACGATAAGTCACTTGTTTTGGAAAAATGTTTTTGACCGGCCCTGTGAATAGTTATGATAAAATGTCAACAAAGTTAATTCAAATTATCACTTTATAATGGCCTTAAGGTCAAAACTGCATTTGTGAAATAAATAATTTCTACAGTCAATGGCGAATATGATGACCTTTAAAAATAAATAAAGAGTGTTCTTCCAAGTTTAGTAAAATATTGAATTATTTGTGTAACCAGGCATTTATCAGTTGAACATTTCCCAGATGGTTAAAATATGCTAATGTTAAGCCTCTGTCTACAAAAGGAGACAAAGAAATACCATAAAATTTCCATCCAATTTTACTTTTGCTAGCATTTTTGAAATTTTTATTGTTGACCTTCTGAATACAAATAATTTACTGTCACAGTCATACTACAGATTTATAAAGGCTTCAAATACTGAGAAGGCTACTCACAAAAACAGTGAGTACTCACACAAACAATGAGAATCGACTTACTGCATCAGACAATACTTTACAGGCTAATGGTGTATTTTGTGATCAGTCGAAGGCTTTCAACTGTGTAAATCACAATATCCTTTTAAATAAATTACATCTTTATGGTGCAACAGGAAATCCTGCAAAACTGTTCAAATTTTTTCCCTCTGATAAGAAACAAATTGTGTCAATGTGAAAGAGTCCCGTATTAAGCTAACAAGCATAATCCAACTGGTAACTAATTACATGTGGTGTTCCACAAGGTCTGCCTTTGGGACCTTACTTTTTCTTGAGTGTATCAATTCTCTTTCTTTAGTAACATTACCAGACACCAAGTTTGTTTTGTTTGCAGAAGATACAAACATTGCAACTGTTCTGGTGTAACCACAAGTGCCAGAACAAAGACACGGAATTGGACAGCGCTGCTCAAGATGCAGCCCCTGCAAGAAGTGAATAAAAGCGCCACTCCTGCCAGTCTCGTCCACTCAAATTGGCTCTGTATATGGATAGTATAGGAACAATTGTAGACCGGACTCAGTATCGCAGATTCAGTTATCAGTGACATGTGTCACCTTGCAGGAACTTCGTCTATAGTGACGAAAATTACTGTTTGCATGTTACTATTGATACTGATGTAATTCAAAAGTTAAGTATTGTCAAATCTGTTTTATAGAAAGAAAACTACTAATATTATTTGTTTGAATTGTTGTGTAGCATTCCGAGAAAGCAGCATTCCTGTAGCCACCCTATAAGTGGTGGTGGTGGTTAGTGTTTAACGTCCCGTCGACAACGAGGTCATTAGAGACGGAGCGCAAGCTCGGGTTAGGGAAGGATTGGGAAGGAAATCGGCCGTGCCCTTTCAAAGGAACCATCCCGGCATTTGCCTGAAACGATTTAGGGAAATCACGGAAAACCTAAATCAGGATGGCCGGAGACGGGATTGAACCGTCGTCCTTCCGAATGCGAGTCCAGTGTGCTAACCACTGCGCCACCTCGCTCGGTCCACCCTATAAGTGATGAGTGGGCAAGATCCAACAGATTTTATGAATGTAATTTTTATAGACATTAATATACGGTTGCTAAACAATTCTCTATCATTAAACATTGAACAAATACATCATACACATTTCAGAACTTTCAAGGGGTTTGCTCCAGTATATAGTGAAAATATGACAACAGGTAGATAAAAGAGGTTGACAATGTTAAATTCTTGGGATTACAGTTTGACAAATTCAACTGGGAGGAGCATACCACATAACTGTTGGAGCACATAAACAAATCTTTAATGTGTACGTTGTCAGAAATAGGTGACAAAAATATAAAAAAACCTAGGGTACTTTGCTTGTTTTCGTGCCAGAAGTCAAATGGGATCATTTTTTGGGGTAACTCATCAAATCACACTAAAGTTTTGCGCGTCTAAAAATGTATAATAATACAAATTGGTTGTGATATGAACTCAAGAATGTCCCACAGAGAAATATTCAAAGAACGGGAGATAATGAATACTTCCTCATTTACCAATGGCTTAAAGAAATTTGTCACAATTAACATACCTATTTTTCAAACCACCAGCTCAGTTCATGGTATCAGTAAGAAATGCGAAAAATCTGTGGTGACAGGCAAATCAGTAAGAAATATGAACAATCTGTGGTGACAGGCAGTCACGCGGTTGTCATTGTGTGATCAGCTGATGGGTTACTACGTGTTAACCGAGATCATGCATTGGCTGCTAGGAGCACTGAAGTGTGGTTACTCCTCGCCAGGGCATGCAGATGTTCCGTCATTTTGAGTGATGTATTTTAGACTATTCAGTTGTAGACTACTTTCTGAGGTTCTTGTTATTAGGGTCTGTCAACGAATTGTTTCCTCCAGTTTATTTAATCATATTTTCATGTGATTTCTGTACTGTGGAAGGATCCCAATTACAGAAATAAAGCGCACTGAATGTAGGAGCCACCTGAATGCAATTCTTCCACAATAAGAACATGAAATTAAGCCTCACGCACAGCAAAACTTGCGACATTGGTCAACCCGGTGTGATTTGTGGTCAAGAATATGATTCATGAGGCTCAAGAACATCACATTCAATAACAGAAACATGCAGAGACAGATGCACCCGCAATCTCAATACTGGCAGTGCAGCTACCATCATTCTGGCCTCATGACTGCATTATGGTTCGCCTAGGTTGAGAAGAGCATTCTTTGTGACAGTGTGGCATCTGATTCCACAAAATTTGCTTTAGTGGTTAGTCAACTGGATCACTGATATGCATCCAAAGTGCAAGATATTATAACATCACCACCCAGCACAAAAGCATACCTGAAACTCATGATGGGATCTGTGACTGGCCTGAGGACTTTTTGGCAGGGAGAATGCAACACATTGTTTAGGATAGTGTGTCATCATCGGATGTAGAAGTAATTTCAGGGTGTCCCAGGGAAGCATGTTGCGACTCTTCCTGTTCATGTCATCTAATAATGACCTTGCAGACAATATTAATAGTAACCTCAGACTTTTTGCAGATGACGCAGCTATTTGTGGTGAAGTAATGTCTGAAAGAAGTTACATAATCATTCAGTCAGGTCTTGATAAGATTTTCAAGCAGTACAAAGATTGGTAATTGCTTTAAATGTTCAGAAATGTAAAAACTGTGCACTTCACAAAACGAAAAAACATAGTATCGTATCAATGAGTCACTGCTGGAATCGGCCAGCTCATACAAATACCTTGGTGTAACACTCTGTAGGAACATGAAATGGAATGGTCACATACATTTAGTCGTGGGTAAAGTAGGTGGCAGACTTCGGTTTATTGGTGGAATACTGAGGAAGTGCTATCAGTCTACAAAATAGATTGCTTACAAATCACTCGTGCGACTGGTTCTAGAATATTGCTCAAGTGTGTGGGACCCATACCATATATGAATAACAGGGGATATTGAACGTATACGGAGAAGGGCAGCACAAATGGTCACAGGCTTGTTTGGTCCTTGGGACAGTGTCACAGAGATACAGAAGGAACTGAGCTGGAAGACTTTGAAGATAGACGTAAACTATCCTGAGAAAGTCTGTTAACAAAGTTTCAAGAAACAGCTTCTAAAGATAACTCTAGGAATATACTACAATGTATAACTCACTTAGGAATCATGAGGATAAGATTAGAATAATTACTGCATGCACGGAAACATTCAAATACTCATTCTTCCCACACTCCATACATGACCTGGATGCCTTGCTGGAAGACCTACCACAATCACTGCAGTTCATAATGCATTTGAGGTATCGGATCTCTCACGTTTCATGCAACAACCTGACATGGCAAGCAGCAAACGTTCATCCATAAAGAGTTGAAATGATGCACCCACGTCATGCTACGAAAAGAGGCATCAGGACCGTGCTCATGTCACCATATACTGGACCACACCGCTCAGTACCAAGACAAAATACAACGATGAATATTTTCCTTAATGGCAAGAGAAGTTTCTATAGACTGGCTTAAACTAGTGTTCATTTTGGAAGAATCTTTAGATGCTCATCTTCCCCTGCACCAATCAACGCCATTGTTTGATAGCACACAGCCACCTCCTCTCACCCCCATGATGTAGATGCAATGTCAGACATAGTCCGGACGTAAGGTGCATTTCCCGGCAAGGTTCGAGGATGGCAACTAATGACAATGACACTCTGCTTCCCTGTGAGCGGAAATACAATGATACCAGTGTTGTGGTGCAAACACCAAGTTTCAGGACAGCATAATTAAGGAATCTATTGAAACAAAGACATTAGAAAACCCAATAAACGGGGATGGCCCTGTGGGCGCCACCCAGCCACAGCAAGGGTCGTCTGGCACGGCGGCCATTGCCAGGAGTTCTGGTGCCCCAAAACGATGATGAGCATCGACTTCTGGGCATACACGAGGCGTTAACAGCTCAGGTACTAGCAGTGTGATGCCTGTGGTTTCAGGGGGCTCAGCCACGTGGGTCCTTAACAGCCCCACCACATGCACTGGCTACCGTGCTGGTGACCTAGCAGGAGGGGAGCCAGGGTGCAAAGCGAAAGGGGAGGAGAGGATGAGAGGAACCTGCGCCATGGAAGCTAGGTACGGAGTTCATCCCCAAATGGCTCACACTGAATGGAAAATTTTGGAAATGGAGGTCAAACCCCAAGGGGACCAAAAACGCTGAAAAGGAGATGGAAACAGCAAACTAAACAATAGCACAGACCAAAACAAAGCCAGGAGGATAGCCAGGGCGACATAAAGAAGTCCACTAAAGGGAAAAGAGGGGGCAGGGACAAAGGAGCAAGAAGAGGGAGGGAGAGGAACAGGAATGGTAATGCAGCCTTCAAAGGAAAGGAAAGGAAAGGAAAGGAAAGGAAAGGAAAGGAAAGGAGGCTGCAATAGCTCGGGGCCCCGTGCGCGCCACACACATACCCACAAAAGGACTGTGGACCCCCTGGGGGGCACAAGCGAGGCAGAACTAATGTCTGGTAAAGACAGAGAAGGGTCGAATGATCCGTGGCCGCAGAGAGGAGGGCAAGGAAGCGAAGAACATTCAACCTTCAGATGATGGATATGGGGCAACCACGTAAGCTTGTTGTGAAATAAGCACTCCGTTGCTGTTGTTTTCCAGAGGGCACTGATTGGCAGCTAGCCCAAATACAGAAATCATCCACATACAGAGCAGGAGTGACCAACAGTTCAGCAGAGGCTACAAGCCCATTAATAGTGATGAGAAAAAGAAGGACACTTAATATGGAGCCCTTTGGAACACCTTTCTCCTGCATCCATAGAGAGCTGAGGACAGTGCCAACCTGGATTCTGAACGACTGATGGGACAGGAACTGGCAAATACAAATCAGGAGGAGGCCCCGAAGACCACATTCATGGAGTGTAAGGAGGATGCAATGGTGGCAAGCTGCGTCATAGGCCTTATGGAAATTGAAGAAAATTGCAACACTGTTGCGGCACTGAGAAAAGGCCTGATGAACTGCTGTTTCCAATCAAAGCAGACGATTGATCACAGACCGCACCTCCAAAAGTTGCACTAGTAAGGGGAAACAAGGTCCCAACTGAGCCAATGAGTCACCATCCATTCTGGTAACTTACATAGGACATTGGTCAGGCTGACTAGCTGGTAACTATCACAGGATGACAGATTTTTGCCAGGATTAAGGACAGAAACCACAATACTGTCTCTCCGTTAAGAGGGGAAAATGCCTTAGTGCCAAATACAGTTAAACACCTGGAGGAGATATTGTCGTTGTCGAGGATTTAGGTGATTAAGCAATTAGTTACTGATGGAATCAGGGCAGCTGAATCATGGGAAGAAGAAAGGGCCAGAAGCGGCTCCCATTCAGTAACAGGTTCATTGTAGGATTCCACTTGATAAGTGGTAAAACATATGCGGGAAGTTCCAGAGAAGGTAAGCAGCTGGATAGGAGGCTGGCACCAAAGCCATTGCAAAATGGGTCATGAGGTGTTTCGTGAGAACTGACGGATCTGTACAAAGACCATCTGGAAGGGCAAGGCCCACAATGGACGACTGCCACTGACAACCTTGGAAGGTGCCATACCTGTGACGAAGGGATAGAAGAACCTAGAGAGGAAACAATGCATTCCCAACACAAGTAATGAGCTCTGGCATGAAGACATTTAAAGGTGATAAGGCCAGTGGAGGGCAGGTGCAACTTAAGATGCTACAAGGTGTGACAACGGTCACATATAGTGGTGACAGTGGCCGTGCTCCACCACAGAACTGGCCAAAGCCGAATGGGGCCTGTCAAGCAGGGAACACCAACACCAGCAGTGTGAATTATCTTATTGACAGATCATGGATGATTTCATCAGACAAAGAAGATGGAAAAATGACTTGGGAGGTATATAGAACCAATCAGCATGGTGGAAAGCTCAGTGGGATAAACTGGTCATTAAGAGTTGGGAAGCGAATGAGAGAATAATGGGAAGTGGTCACTATCACAGAGGTCATCATGTAGCAACCAGTGTGAGGAAGGAAGAAAGGAGGGGGGGGGGGGGGGGGGGAAGAAAGCGAAAGATCAATGGCAGAGAAAGTACCATATGCAGCACTAAAATGAGCAGGGGAACCATCATTAAGAAGGCTCAGGTCATGGTCTGCAAGAAATTGGTCAGTGAGTAGCCCCAACTAGATGAAAGTGCACTGCCCCACATAGAGTGATGGGCATTTAAATCGGCAAGGAGGAGGGAGGAAGGGAGGGAGGGGCGAGTTGCTTAAGGAGGGCTGCTGGAGCAGCAGATGTGGGTGGCCTGTCAGGAGGGGGAAAGAGACTGCAAACAGTGACTAGAGAGTCCAAGTGGACAAGGACAGCAACTGCTTCCAATGGGGCACGAAGTGGGACCCATGTACTAACAGTATGCATATGACCAATGGACAGGCACCAGCGGAAGCCCTCAAAGGGTGACCCAGTTCTGACAGAAAGCACAGAATTCATGAATGGTTGGTGAGTGAGCATCAGTAAAATGAAGTTCCTGGAAAATAACACAAGCTGCCAAGTAAAAGGCAATATGAGACTGCAGCTCTGGGAGGTAATGGTAGTATCCATTACAGTTCCATTGAATAAGCACAGAGTGGGTATCCAAATGAGAGGCGAATGGGCTGGAGCCAATCATGCCACCAGTTCACCAGCTATCACAAAAGAGAATGGGGTGACATCCATAAATAAGAGGTCAGATACAGG
Source organism: Schistocerca serialis cubense (assembly GCF_023864345.2). NCBI lineage: Eukaryota > Metazoa > Arthropoda > Insecta > Orthoptera > Acrididae > Schistocerca > Schistocerca serialis. Next base: position 289,576,969 of record NC_064644.1, on the reverse strand, counting down.
TTACGAGGAGGGCAGGTGGCACCTCTGGGGATATCGGCACACCTTGTCCTGGTCATGTTTTTTCTTCTTCTCTTTCATATACTGAGGAGGGCAGGGCACAGAGGGAGAGCAGGATTCTGCAAGATTTGGAACCAAAAGAGAATGGGTGACCTTGGGGCGCACAGACTGTGTGTCTCAAGGCCAAGTTTCAGTAGCAAGCCTCCAACCTGAGGAACCCCAGAGGGGGGGATGCCAGGAGGGAGCTCCATCACCAGCGAACGCCAACGGAGGTGGGCCCTTCTTCAGATGGGGAGGGGGAGCGCCATGTAGAGGGAAGGTTGTGGGAACAGCAGGGGAGGGGGAGAGGAGAGGAGGACAGGACTGGGTTAAGGAAGGGGGAGGAGGGGGAAAGGATGTTACAGAGGCCAAAGTAGAAGTCATTGATACACAGGATGAAGTCTGTCAAATTTATGATGAGCCACAGTGTAAGACGAACGATCCAGGGACTTAAACTCTTTTAACTTCTTTTTTGTTTCTTATAATATGGACAATCTGGTGTGTGGAGATAGACGGACATGGTGGAACACAGGAGCTTCCCTTATGGAACAGGTGACCACAGTCACCACACAGAGGGTCTGCCATATATCAGGAAGACGTGTGCCTGAAATGCAAGCACTGAAAGCATTTCATGGTTGGTGGAATGTATGGCTTCTCATCATGGCCATAATACATAACCTTGATCTTCCCTGGGGGAGTATCTCCCTCAAATGCCAGAATGAAGACGTCTGTATCAGTGTTTTTTTTTTTTTTTTTTGTTTTTTTTTGTTTGTGGTTTTAGGGCGCAAAACTTCTATGGTCATTAGCGCCCAGCCCGTGACATAGAAAACAGGAAAAAAACGAAATTTAAAATCAGCAGCAATGGGAACAAAATCATAAAATTTGAGTAACTAAAGGCAGAAGGAATGCTTAAAAATCCACTATAGAAAGGGGTTGGTTGTCCCCCAAAAAAAAACTTCAAATGACTGACGTCATTTCACTGTCACTAATAAACTGTAGAACGCGGTCAGCTGAGCGCGTGTCATCTGCTAAAATCGACGATAGATCAGGCGATAGCTGTAGACGGGAGCGTAACGGATTAAAATAGGGGCATTCAATTAAAAGGTGTCTGACCGTCCACAGCTGAGAGCAGTGGGGACAGAGTGGGGGAGGATCACCGCTTAAAAGATGTCGATGACTAAAAAGGCAGTGCCCTATCCGGAGTCGAGCTAAAATTACCTCCTCCCGACGACGCGTTCGGGAGGAAGAGGTCCAAGCGCAAGGAAGGGCTTTCACTTCCCGCAATTTATTGTGGGGAAGTGTTGACCAATGCGCATGCCATAAATGAGCAGCTTGGCGGCATAAAACGCTCCGTAGATCGGTAAACGGAAGAGACTGAATAGCTGGCCGAGGAAGAGAGACTGCAGCCTTGGCCGCTATATCGGCCGCCTCATTTCCACAGATACCAGCGTGTCCCGGGAGCCAGAGGAACGCCACTGAGACGCCCCCCAGGTGGAGCAAGCGCAGACAGTCCTGAATCCGGTGGACCAGAGGGTGCACAGGGTAAAGAGCTTGGAGACTTAGGAGAGAGCTGAGAGAATCTGAGCAGATTACGTACTGTATCCGCTGATGGCGGCGGATGTAGTGGACAGCCTGGAGAACAGCGTAAAGCTCCGCAGTATAAACCGAACACTGGTCGGGAAGCCGAAAGTTATTTGGGGTGTCGCCAACAATATAGGCACTCCCTACACCTAACGATGTTTTCGAGCCATCGGTGTAAATAAATGTGGCATCCGTCATTTGTGCACATAGAGCAGCAAATGCCCGACGGTAAACAAGTGTAGGGGTACCATCCTTGGGAAATTGACATAGGTCTCTGAGCAAGTTGATCCGGGGACGGAGCCAAGGCGGTGCTGTACCCCAAGTTGTCAAGAAGGTTTTAGGAAAGCGGAAGGAAAGAGAATGGAGCAGTTGACGGAAGCGGACTCCCGGGGGTAGTAGGGAGGAGGAGCGGCCTGCATACCCGACATCAAAGGAGGCGTCGAAAAAAAGGTCATGCGCTGGATTAGCAGGCATGGAAGACAGATGGCTAGCATAACGACTCAGAAGGACTGCCCGCCGATTGGACAGCGGAGGTTCAGCAGTCTCAGCATAAAGGCTTTCCACAGGGCTGGTGTAAAAAGCTCCAGATACTAAACGTAATCCACGGTGGTGGATAGAGTCGAGACGCCGAAGAATAGACGGCCGAGCAGAGGAGTAGACTATGCTTCCATAATCCAATTTCGAGCGCACTAAGGCGCGATAGAGGCGGAGAAGGACCACTCGGTCCGCTCCCCAAGAGGTACCATTCAGGACACGGAGGGCGTTAAGCGAACGCAGACAGCGAGCCGAAAGATAGGAAACGTGGGAGGACCAGCACAGTTTTCTGTCAAACATAAGACCCAAGAATTTAGCGACGTCGGAAAACGGAAGGTTGACAGGACCTAGATGTAAGGAGGGCGGAAGAAACTCCTTACGTCGCCAAAAATTCACACAAACGGTCTTACTGGGTGAGAAACGGAAGCCGGTTTCGATGCTCCACGAGTGGAGGCGATCGAGACATCCTTGAAGACGTCTTTCAAGAAGGCTGGTCCGTTGAGAGCTGTAGTAGATCGCAAAATCGTCCACAAAGAGGGAGCCCGAGACATCAGGAAGGAGACAATCCATAATTGGATTAATGGCGATGGCAAACAGTACAACACTCAGCACGGAGCCCTGGGGTACCCCGTTTTCTTGGGAGAAAGTACGGGAGAGAGTAGTGTTCACCCGCACCCTAAATGTGCGCTCTGCCATAAATTCGCGAAGAAAAAGGGGCAGCCGGCCTCGAAAGCCCCAAGAGAACAGTGTGCGGAGAATGCCTGTCCTCCAACAGGTATCGTATGCTCTCTCCAGATCAAAAAATATTGCTACCGTTTGGCGTTTCCGGAGAAAATTGTTCATGATATAAGTGGAGAGAGCAACAAGATGGTCAACGGCAGAACGATGCTTTCGGAATCCGCATTGGGCTGGTGTTAAAAGACTGCGGGACTCCAGCCACCAAGCTAAACGGTAATTCACCATACGCTCCAAAACCTTACAGACACTACTCATGAGAGAAATGGGGCGATAGCTAGAGGGGAGATGTTTGTCCTTTCCAGGTTTCGGAACGGGAACGACAATAGCTTCCCGCCATCGCCTGGGAAAGGTACTGTCGGTCCAAATTCGATTATAAAGGCGAAGGAGGTAACGCAGGCTATGGGTTGATAAATGCAGCAACATTTGGACATGGATACCATCCGGTCCTGGGGCGGAGGAGCGAGAAGAAGAGAGTGCATGTTGGAGTTCGCGCATGGAGAAAACAGTATTGTAGCTTTCGCGATTGTGAGAGGAGAAAGCAAGATGTCGCACTTCCGCTGCACGTTTCTTCGGGAGAAACGCTGGCGGGTAATTTGAAGAGCTCGAAATCTCAGCAAAGTGCTGACCCAATGAGTTAGAAATTGCGATGGGGTCCACTAAGGTATCATGCGCGACAGTGAGCCCAGAGACCGGGGAGAAACTAGGCGCGCCTGAGAACCGTCGAAGCCGACTCCAAACTTCCGAGGAGGGAGTGAAGGTGTTAAATGAGCTAATAAAGTATTTCCAGCTTGCCTTCTTGCTATCGCGGATGACGCGACGGCATCGCGCACGGAGCTGCTTATATCGGATACAGTTGGCCAAAGTTGGATGGTGACGGAAAATGCGAAGAGCACGTCGCCGCTCACGTATTGCGTCACGGCATGCCTCGTTCCACCAAGGAACTGGAGGGCGCCGGGGCAATTCGGAGGTGCGTGGTATTGAACGTTCCGCAGCTGTGAGAATAACGTCGGTAAAATGTGTGACCTCGTCGTCGACGCTGGGAAAGCGACGGTCATCGAATGTCGCTAGAGACGAAAAAAGTGTCCAATCGGCTTGGGCAAACTTCCAGCGACGCGAGCGCATATATGGCAGTTGAGGCTGCAGTCGAAGAACACATGGAAAGTGGTCACTCGAGTGTGTATCATCAAGGGCGAACCATTCGAAGCGCCGAGCTAGCGGAACAGTACCGACCGCAAGGTCCAAATGAGATAAATTTGCCGTGGAGGCAGACAAAAATGTGGGGACCCCAGTGTTGAGGCAGACTAGATCCGCTTGGTGGAAGACGTCTAGCAATAGTGAGCCACGTGGACAAGGATGTGGAGATCCCCAAAGCGGGTGGTGGGCATTGAAGTCCCCAACCAGCAAATAGGGGGGTGGAAGCTGATCAAGAAGATGAAGGAGATCAGCTCGTGCCATTGGTGTAGACGATGGAATGTATACCGTACAAAGAGAGAACGTGTATCCAGAAAGGGAAAGACGGACGGCGACAGCTTGGAAGGAAGTGTTTAAGGGGATTGGGTGATAATGGAGAGTATCATGGAGCAGAATCATGAGTCCTCCATGGGCTGGAGTGCCTTCAACAGAGGGGAGGTCATATCGGACGGACTGAAAATGAGGGAGAACAAAGCGGTCATGGGGACGCAGCTTTGTTTCCTGAAGACAGAAGATGACCGGCGAGTAGGATCGTAAAAGGATCGACAATTCCTCCCAATTGGCGCGAATGCCGCGGATATTCCAGTGGATAATGGACATAGGGTGAACAGAAAATGGAGGAACGTGACCAAGGGTGCTGTCAACTCAACGACTGCTCAGAGCTTGCGACCGACAGCATGGAATGGCATTCAGTCGAAGGCAGAAGATCCTGATCCATAGGTTGGTCAGGAGCAGCTCCTGCCACCAACGATCGGCCAGTTGACCGGCCACCAGCAGTGCGCCTCGGCGACACAGAAGATGGCCGAGGGCGATTTCCGCCAGGTGGTGCTGTAGATGGGACACGCCTTGGCGGAGAAGGAGAGGAACTGTGTTTCTTCGTAGCCTTCTTAGAAGTATGATGTTTAGATGAAGGAGGAACCGATGGTTGTGAAGTTGCGGTACGTAAAAACTCTTCACGAGAATGCTCTTTTTTCGAAGACTTGGCGTCTGACTTTTGGGCTCGAGATTTAACAGAACCCGATGAAGGGTGAGCCATAGAGTGGGCAGGCGAAAGGGGTGAGGTTGAACGGGCGATCTTTGCGCTGGCCGATCTGACGACCGTGGTACTAAAGGTGAAGTCGCAAGTCTGCGTGGCCGCCTCCTTTGTTGGTCGAGGAGAAGCAAGGACAGCGCTGTATTTACCTTTCTGAGGCACGGTGGGCTGTCGACTGGCGAGTAACTTTCGAGCAGCAAAGGTCGACACCTTTTCCTTCACTCTTATTTCCTGGATGAGCTTTTCATCCTTAAAAACGGGGCAATCTCGAGAGGAGGCAGCGTGGTCACCCATACAGTTGATGCAGCGAGGGGATGGAGGTGGACAAGCACCCTCATGGGCATCCTTGCCACAAGTAACACATTTGGCCGGATTGGAACAGGACTGGCTGGTATGATTGAACCGCTGACATCGATAGCAACGCGTAGGGTTTGGGACATAAGGGCGAACGGAAATTATCTCATAGCCTGCTTTGATTTTTGATGGGAGTTGAACTTTGTCAAATGTCAAGAAGACAGTGCGGGTTGGAATGATGTTCGAATCAACCCTTTTCATAACCCGATGAACAGCTGTGACGCCCTGGTCAGACAGGTAATGCTGAATTTCTTCGTCAGACAATCCATCGAGGGAGCGCGTATAAACGACTCCACGCGAGGAATTTAAGGTACGGTGCGGTTCCGCCCGGACAGGGAAGGTGTGGAGCAGAGAAGTACGCAGCAATTTTTGAGCCTGGAGGGCACTGTGTGTTTCTAACAACAGGGTGCCGTTCCGTAATCTGGAACAAGACTTTACAGGACCCGCAATTGCGTCGACACCTTTCTGTATAATGAAAGGGTTGACCGTGGAAAAGTCGTGACCTTCGTCAGACCGAGAAACAACAAGGAACTGTGGCAACGATGGAAGAACAGTCTGTGGCTGAGACTCAGTGAACTTACGTTTGTGAGCAGACATAGTGGAAGGTGAGGAAACCATTGCGGAAGAATCCCCCATGATTACCGGCGTCTCCGATGGCGCGCTCCTCCCTTGTGGGGGCCCTCACCGAGGGCACACCCGCCTTAGGTGATTGTTCACACCTCAGGTCACACCTCCCGACAAACGGACGGAGGGACCAATCGGCACTTTCGGAAGGTATCAGCTCGGGTAATCACCCCTCCCTGGGCCTGGCCGTTACCAGGGGGTACGTACGTGTCCTACCTGTCTACCCGGGGCGGGGAATTACGCGTTACCCCGTCACCGGCTACGCATGGAAGTGCGTGGGTCGGCCTTCAGACACGCACAGGGAGGAAAGAAGAGAAAGGGAAAGGAAAGAAGAGGGGGTCTCAAACGCCGTAGCGGAGAAAAGGGCAAGGAGAAGAGGGAAGGAAAAGAGAAGGACAGAGGAAGGACGAGGACTTGTAAGTGTAGAAGGCAAGTAAGTTGGAAAAGTTTCGAGCGTCCGTCTCCGGACGTAGGCACAAACCATACTCCCAGAGGGGGAGAAAGGGAAGGAAATAGCCAGAGGTGAGGGGGGGGGGGGGGGGGCGAAGATGGGGGACGGGGAGGGATGCGGAAAGGGAAGGGAAGGTATGCAGCCCGGAAAGGAAGGAGGGCCACATTAGCTCGGGGTCCCGTGCTCGCTACGCACGTGTCCACAAAAGAGTTGTGGACCCCCTGGGGGGCTGTATCAGTGTGATTGTTCTTACGACCTTTCTGCATGTGCTGAACAAAATGAATGCCCAGTCATTCCAGATTGGCCTGGAGTTTCTCATCAGTTTGAAGGATGAGGTCCCTATGAAAAATGACTCCTTGGATCATGTTCAGAGACTGATGAGGTGTAATGTACACTGGGATGTTGCCAAGATGATAACAAGCACAAAGAGCTGCAGATTGGATAAAAAAAATAAGTTTTGATCAACATGGAGCTCAACCATATATTACTTAGACACTCTACTTCTAAAAACTTGTCTTTGATATTTCCCACAAAAAAAAAGAATGGCTTTTTTTGTGGTGAATGTGTCCCTGTCAGTCTTAATACAGATTAAATAATGTGGAAAGGGTTTCATGCCAAGCCGGTGAACTTGGCCCTCTTCCCAGAGTGTATCCAGAGAAAGAAAGGGTCATAAGAAGCAGGCTTCAACAATCTGTTACTACTCAAAGAGATGGCTGTAGGAGAAAGGCCAGATTTTTTGGAACTTGATATGCTTCATGTGAAAAGCACCTGCCCTGATACCACTCACTCTGATCAAGGGCTCTCCCTAAACCCACTTCAATCAGGCACAGTTCCCAATGGGCACCACCCAGCCACATGAAGGGCCATCTGGCATGGCAGCCATTGCCAAGAGTTCCTATGCTCTGGAATGACAAGCAACCACTCCCAGACATACACAAGAAGGTAACAGCTCAGGTATTAGAAGTGTAATCCCTGTGTTGTCACGGGTCTCAGCCATATGGGTTCATAACAGCACCACCACGTGGACTGGCTACACCTGCTGGTGACCTAACGGGTCAGATGGAGACTACGGCAGAAAGAGGGGGAGGAAGGGAGGAGAGGAAACCATGCTGCAGAAGCTAGGGAGGAAGTTCTTCCCTAAATGGCTTGCACTACAGATAGAAAATTTAGAAGTGGAGCTCAAACACAAAAGAGGGACCAAAAATGTCAAAAAGGAAGGATGAAAGAAGAAAGGCAAGAGGAACAAAACCACAAGGAATACAGGAAACTAGGTATATAGCCTGGTCGACATAAGTAAGAAGACCACGAGAGAGGCAGAAGGGAGAAGTGGGGAAGGGATGGTGAGGGAGGGCCACAGGGAAAGAAATGCAGCCAGGGAGGGAAGGGGCTGCAATAGCTCCGGGTCCTGTGGGCACCATGTATGAACTCATGAAAGAACCAAGAGCACCCTTGGGAGGAGGGAAGGGGAGGGGGGAGGGAAGGGGATGGGAGATGGTGAAACTTTTAATGTATCACTTCAGGAACCCTCCCCACACACTACCAATGAAAAATGCGTCAGGTCTGAGCAGCAAAGTTCTGACCAGCTTAAGGAAAGCATATCAAGGAGCAGCCACGCATGTAACAATGCATGGGATGGAGCAATATGGAACTGAATGTTAAATGGCAGCAAATTATGATTTTGCCTACATGCAAAGAAATGCACACATGTACTTATGAGCAAAGGGCCTTTACTTTGGTTGTTGTTTTCTATTATTCAATAGTAAAGTTGCTTTTTTAATTTAATGAGACTAATTTTTACATTCGCTGCTGCCCTTGAATCTGATATCATAAACATTCGTAAAGAGGCACTGTTTACATAGTTCTCACTTGGAGAAATGTTACGTAATTTTGTTTCAGCACTTTATCACGTGTTGTGTGTTGTATACGAACTTTTCTTCTGACAAGTGTTCCAAAACTGCTTTGTTCCTCAGCTGTTGTCTTCATTCTGATTTTACAATTACTTCTGCCCTTGCTTCCACATCCATTACTTCCCTGAATTGTTCTTTACTGGTAGCTCAAAATGGTATTGTCTTGAACATCCATTACTTCCCTGAATTGTTCTTTACTGGTAGCTCAAAATGGTATTGTCTTGAACTTACATGTTGCATTTATTTTCCTACAGGATAGAATCAAACTTGTTAAAAACTGTACAAATGGTTGAGAAATTTAAATTCCTACATTTTGTTTTATAGGGTATATGAATTCCCATATACAATCTACTGAAGTGAAAAAAATGCTTCTCTGTTTATATTTAAATATTCATGACTTTATATAAAGATAGGGTTTAATAAAGTTACAGCATGCCAAGCAATCATTGTTCGCAGACATCAGACTGAAAATGGAGAACACCGAGTTTCATGCTGTCATTAACATATTGGAGTCGATGGACATACTAGATACATTCACTATGTTTTTACCACAAAATCCGACAGACCTATGTCATATGTTCTTCAATTCCATGAAAGAATGGAAAATTTTTATCATGCCTTCATGGTTGGTAAGTTAGTTTATTCCAATGACTCTGTAAAGAATTTCAACAATGTTCAGTGTACAATTCATTGTTCGCAGACATCAGACTGAAAATGGAGAACACCGAGTTTCATGCTGTCATTAACATATTGGAGTCGACGGACATACTAGATACATTCACTATGTTTTTACCATAAAATCCGACAGACCTATGTCATATGTTCTTCAATTCTGACTTATTTATTTGTAATTTAAATGCATGTTTTACGTTTCTAAGTGGTAGAGCACTTGCCCGCGAAAGGCAAAGGTCCCGAGTTCGAGTCTCGGTCCAGCACACAGTTTTAATCTGCCAGGAAGTTTTGTCGTAAGTGCATTGTTGATGGCTAGTGCGTGCCAGTCTCTCGTGAGTAGTACCAGCGTTACTTGAAATGCACGCACGCTCAGAATATTGTTGAAGGTTGTTTTGTTCTATGTCGGCTGCGGTGTTGTGCTATTGTGTGCATCCTTCCTGTGTGTAAAAACACATAAATAGTGAAAATGGCTAACAGATAGTGTTTACCAAAGTTAGAGACTGAAGAACCCTTGAACAATGGCTCAGAACTTAATGATCTTTCGGACAACATCAGCCATTTTTCAGAAGACGACAATTACTCACGTGAGCTGGAGAGCGAAACCTGTGCTGCTGATACAAACGATGGCAGCAAGTATGAAGAAGCTAATGCACAAGTTTTTATTAGTCAGGTTTGTCATTCAGTTCAACAGCCCGCCCTTCATAATGAATGGTGTCATTTTGACGCACCCCCTGAATTACCTCTGTTTGAAGAAGTGAGTGGAATTCAGATTCCTGTTGATACATTATCAACCGAACTAGACTGTTTGTTGCAATTTTTTGATCACATCATGTTTCTAAAAGTAGAGTTGGAGACAAATACATATGCTACTGATACTATTTCTGAACTTCGCCATCAGAACAGTATCAAACCACAATCTTTATGGAAGAAATGGAGAGCAGTGAGGATACGTGAAGTATCTCAATTTTTTGCAATCGTTTTGTGCATGTGTGTGTGTGTGTGTGTGTGTGTGTGTTTGTGTGTGTGTGTGTGTTGTAAAGAAACCTAAACTTAGGGATTATTGGTCTGAAGACCGTGTGCTTGCTTCATCATTTGCTTCTCAGCTAATGTCACGAAGCATTTTTTGCCATATTCAGGATGCCGCATGTGAACAATAATGCACTATAGACACCTCAATAAGAATCAGGCCATGACCTTCTGTATAAAATAAGAACTTTTTGGGACTTTTTCACAGAAAGATGCACAGAAGTCCTTTTTCTGACTGTGGATGAAGCAATATGTCCCCTTTGAAGAAGAATTGGATTCCCTGTTTATATGAAAGATAAACCAGAGAAATATGGGATAAAACTGTATGTTGTAAGTGATGCTCAAACAGGTTACATGTGCAATGCTGAAGTTTATATTGGAGGAAAAGGAAATATTGACAATACTGACAAATCCCTGCTGCTGAGGCTGTGTTCCTCTTACTTGGGAAAAGGACATGTGGTATACAGGGACAGATTTTATACAAGTCCTGCATTCCTTGAAGAACTATGGGAAAGAAATACACTGGGAGTTAGAACTGTGATGAAGAACAGGATAAGTTTGCCTAGAGACCTAATAAATCAAAAACTAAAGAAAGGAGAAATGACATTTCGTCACAAAGGACACCTTTTCTGCTTGAAATGGAAAGACAAACGTGATGTACACATGTTGTCGACACAGCATAAGATGACTGCTTCACATGTCAGTGTAAAATCCATAAGTAGATGTGTTGAGGTAGTAAAGTCAGACGTACTAGACTACAAAAAGTGTGCATTAGTAGATTATATGCATACATTAGCAAAGCAATTGGTTCACAAAGGAGGAGCACAACTAAATAAAGACACATATTCAGCATCTGGAGTTGCAAGTGCAAACAGACTCACAGAATGTCACTTTCCTGAGAAACTGCCACTAACAGAAAAGAAAACAAATCCAACTAGAAGATGCAAGGTCTGTTGGGACCAAGGGAAAGTTGTAGGAAAGTGTAGTGAGGAAAGAGACCAGATACTACTGTAGGTCATGCAACACAGGCCTTTGTGTTCCTGAGTGTTTTGAAAGATTTCATACCTAAGTGAAGTACTCTAATTTGTAAAAATGAGGAATAAAAATATTTCATAATAAAAAACTTTACCTAAAAATGAAGCATTTAGTATTTCCTGCTGACAAGTGAATTTAAATAAATAGGCTAACATTCCCTATGACTTACGAAAATTTTGTCGACTTCGGGGAAAAATAAAAATGCTGAAAAACAGTGTCTTTGGAGTAATATCTACAAATCCCTATATAACTTATTTGTGCTGAACATATAAACAGGAATGATGGAAGGTTAAGCTGATATACTGCCCAAAGAGGTAAGTGGATTAGTAAATTTAATAAAAAACTGTAAATTGTAGCAAATTTCCTCAGGATCCGGGTATTAACTGGATAGCCATCCCGTTAGGCTCCAATGTGTTAAACATTTTCATTTGAAGGATTGGTCTGCTGCATAAATCAAAACAGAATTGGATGAAGTTCACATGGACTCTGCACCATCATTGAAGACCATTTACTTTTGCATTAATGAATTTAAACCTGGTCGAACAAGTACTGAGGCTGGAGCATGCTCTGGCAGTCTAACTGAGGTCACCACAAAGGAAACCACTGACAAAATCCATGATATGGAAATGCAAGACCATCAAATAAAAATTCGGGAGATTGTTGAGACTGTAGGCATCTTAAGTGAGTGAGTGCATAATATCTCGCAAACAGCTATGAAGAAGCTGTGTACGAGGTGGGTGCCACGATCGCTAACAGTCGACAAAAAATGCTCCTGGCACAACATTTTAACACAATGTCTGGAGATGTTTAATCACAATTAACAAGAATTCCTGTATCGACTTGTATCTGTCAATGAAACCTGGATACATCATTACACACCACAGCCACAATGGCAGTCAAAATAATGGGCAAAGGATGGTGACAGTGGATCAAAGAAGGCAAAGACCATTTTGTAATTGCTGGTAAGGTGATGACCACTGTTTTTTGGGATTCTTAAGGAATAATCCTCATGGATTACTTGGGAAAAGACAGAACTGTAGCTGGACTCGATTATGTTTTGATGTTGGATCATATGAAACTCGTGTTGGCTGAAAAAAAGATCAAGTCTGGCACACATAAAAGTGCTCTTTCACCAGGATATTCCACCATCCCACACATCAGCGATAAGGATGGTGAAAATGCATGAATTGGTGCCTCATACCCTATAGTCACCAGACATCTTCCTGTTCTGTAACTTGAAACTTTGGTTAGCTGGGAAGAAAGTTCCATCAAATGAGCGATAGTGGCATTCAATGAGTATTTTCCAGAGTTTGACAGAACCCATTTTTCCGGTTGGACGAAGAATCTGAAGGTCATTCGACCAAGTTTATATCCTCATCTACATCTACATGATTACTCTGCAATTCACATTTAAGTGCTTGGCAGAGGGTTCATCGAACCACAATCATACTATCTCTCTACCATTCCACTGCCGAACAGCGCGTAGGAAAAACGAACACCTAAACCTTTTTGTTCGAGCTCTGATTTCCCTTATTTTATTTTGATGATCATTCCTACCTATGTAGGTTGGGCTCAACAGAATATTTTCGCATTCGGAAGTGAAAGTTGGTGACTGAAATTTCGTAAGTAAATCTCGTTGCGACGAAAAACGTCTTTGCTTTAATGACTTCCATCCTAACTCGTGTATCATATCTGCCACACTCTCTCCCCTATTACGTGATAATACAAAACGAGCTGCCCTTTTTTGCACCCTTTCGATGTCCTCCATCAATCCCACCTGGTAAGGATCCCACACCGCGCAGCAATATTCTAACAGAGGATGAACAAGTGTAGTGTAAGCTCTCTCTTTAGTGGACTTGTTGCATCTTCTAAGCGTCCTGCCAATGAAACGCAACCTTTGGCTCACCTTCCCCACAATATTATCTATGTGGTCTTTCCAACTGAAGTTGTTCGTAATTTTAACACCCAGGTACTTAGTTGAATTGACAGCCTTGAGAATTGTACTATTTATCGAGTAATCGAATTCCAACGGATTTCTTTTGGAACTCATGTGGATCACCTCACACTTTTCGTTATTTAGCGTCAACTGCCACCTGCCACACCATACAGCAATCTTTCCTAAATCGCTTTGCAACTGATACTGGTCTTTGGATGACCTTACTAGACGGTAAATTACAGCATCATCTGCGAACAACCTAAGAGAACTGCTCAGATTGTCACCCAGGTCATTGATATAGATCAGGAACAGCAGAGGTCCCTGGACGCTTCCCTGGGGAACACCTGATATCACTTCAGTTTTACTCGACGATTTGCTGTCTATTACTTCGAACTGTGACCTTCCTGACAGGAAATCACGAATCCAGTCGCACAACTGAGAGGATGCTTCATAGGCCCGCAGCTTGATTAGAAGTTGCTTGTGAGGAACGGTGTCAAAAGCTTTCCGGAAATCTAGAAATACAGAATCAACTTGAGATCCCCTGTCGATAGCGGCCATTACTTCATGCAAATAAAGAGCTAGCTGCGTTGCACAAGAACGATGTTTTCGGAAACCATGCTGATTACGTATCAATAGATTGTTCTCTTCGAGATGATTCATAATGTTTGAATACAGTATATGCACCAAAACCCTACTGCAAACCGACGTCAATGATATAGGTATGTAGTTTGATGGATTACTCCTACTACCTTTCTTAAACACTGGTGCGACCTGCGCAATTTTCCAATCTGTAGGTACAGATTCATTGGTGAGTGAGCGGTTGTATATGATTGCTAAGCAGGGAGCTATTGTATCAGCATAATCTGAAAGGAACCTAATCGGTATACAATCTGGACCTGAAGACTTGCCCGTATCAAGTGATTTCAGTTGCTTCGCAACCCCTAAGGTATCTACTTCTAAGAAACTCATGCTAGCAGCTGTTCGTGTTTCAAATTCTGGAATATTCCATTCGTCTTCCCTGGTGAAGGAATTTCGGAAAACTGCGTTCAATAACTCCGCTTTTGCGGCACAGTCGTCGGTAACAGTACCATCGGCACTGTGCAGCGAAGGTATTGACTGCGTCTTGCCGGTTGTGTACTTTACATACGACCAGAATTTCTTCGGATTTTCTACCAAATTTTGAGACAATGTTTCGTTGTGGAACCTATTAAAGCCATCTCGCATTGAAGTCCGTGCCAAATTTTGCGCGTCTGTAAATTTTAGCCAGTCTTCGGGATTTCACGTTCTTCTGAACTTTGCATGCTTTTTCCGCTGCCTCTGCAACAGCGTTCGGACCTGTTTTGTGTACCATGGGGGATCAGTTCCATCTCTTACCAATTTATGAGGTATGAATCTCTCAATTGCTGTTGCCACTATATCTTTGAATTTGAGCCACATCTCGTCTACATTTGCACAGTCCGAGGGAAGGTTGAAGTCCCCACCAACTATAACCGTATGAGTGGGGTATTTATTTGTTACGAGACTCAAATTTTCTCTGAACTGTTCAGCAATTATATCATCGGAGTCTGGGGGTTGGTAGAAGGAGCCAATCATTAACTTAGTACGGCTGTTAAGTATAATCTCCACCCATACCAATTCGCACGGAGTATCTACTTCGACTTCACTACAAGATAAACCACTACTGACAGACACAAACACTCCACCACCAATTCTGCCTAATCTATCTTTCCTGAACACTGTCTGAGACTTCGTAAAAATTTCTGCAGAACTTATTTCAGGCTTTAGCCAGCTTTCTGTACCTATAACGATTTCAGCTTCTGTGCTTTCTATTAGCGCTTGAAGCTCAGGAACTTTCCCAGCACAACTACAACAATTTAAAACTACAATTTCGACTGTTCCTTGATCCAAGCACGTCCTGTATTTGCCATGCACCCTCATCACCCAATTTTGAAACCAATCATCTCCTGTCCCTTCAGAAACTCTTTTTGTCCTCCGTATTACAAAAAACAGTGTAATTAAGGGAGCCAGCATCATTCAAGATGGAGCAGCCCACCCCGTACTTTCTCGAGGCCTTCTAACGTAAAAAACCGCCCAGTCCACGCCACACAGTCTCCGCTACCCATGTAGCCGCCAGCTGAGTGTAGTGAACTCCTGACCTATTCAGCGGAACCCGAAACCCCACCACCCTATGGCGCAAGTCAAGGAATCTGCAGCCTCAAAGGAGACTGTCGAGAAGTAATGCAAACTGTTTATGAAACAACCTTTTTTATTGCTTTTTTACCAGACTTATCAAACCACCCTCATAAAATACTTATGCCCTTGCCTCTACATTCATTTCTCCTTGCACTATTCTTCTCTGGTAGCTCAAAATAATATTGTCTTGAACTTAGATACCCCATTTATTTTTCTAAGGGACAGAAGCAAACTCGTTAAAAATTAATGAAATGGTTTAGAATTTTCAAATTTTACATTTTGCTGCAACAGGAACATGAATTCCCACACTGAATGTGCTGAAGTAACTGCTATTCTGTTTAATTGTTTACATTTAAATACTCATGACTTTATATGAAGGTTAGGCTGTAGCAAATTTACAGTATACCAAGCAAATATATATTCCTAAGGTAGTAAGTTCCAAACTCTCATGTTTTGTCAGAACAGAATTTACAGAAATCTAATATACTTATTTATCAAAAAAAGTTTTAAAATGACACCCACTTACCAGTATAGACACCAGAGTTAACATGAAAGTCATTTTCGGCGAGACAGAAGGCAGTATAGTGTGCTCAAATTCTTGCACAAGTCCACCTGTCATCACAGCAGAGCTATGTTGCAAATTCATTCCTAATTTTCTGCCTGAAACCAGCAATTAAAAGAATGTATTAAATATTTCCATAAGATACACGGTGATGGTGATAGGAACACACAAAATTTTTGCTTGCATACACTTCTGTATTTGATAAAATAATAAATGGTATACTACATGAAATAAGGGAAAGACAACTACTGGCCATGTGATGCATAGAAACACGTAACAGAAAATGGTATTGCTACTAGCTTTTGAGCTCTTGCTCAGACTCTCTGCAGTGGGTGTGAGCATTTGGGTATCCACGTGGATGTGTGTGCGAATGTATGTACATTGGCTAGAAAAAGAGTAAGAGGTCAAAAGCTAATGTGAATACTGTTTTCTGTTATGTGTATATGCCACACATCAATCCACTATAGGTGTGAGTGGCCACCTTTCCCTTATTTTAGATATTGTTTCATGCAGAAAGTTCCATTATAATATCAGTGTATTACTTTACGTATAGAATCAATACAACAATGAGAATGAAATGATCAGTACTAATAAAGTAACATATTTTTAAAGCTCAAGAGTATGGTATGCTCTTGAGAAGCTACTAAAATTGTTACATAATGAAGTGATATTTGTTCCACTGTTTTCACTTAGTTCTTTAAGAGCACTCATACAATTGGGACAGAAAACGCACACCTAGCTACATCATAAAGGAAAAAAACCTAATGTCATATGCTTTAATGAAACATGCCTTAGCAAAGTGGGTGTAGACTTGTCTCCAGAAGCAGTAGGATTTTGAGACACTGAACCTGTGTCCAGAGAAAAATGCCTGTTTTGCCATCTTGAAACATTTTCCACAGTACCCCTACACTCTCCATCTGAGCCAGTGATCTGTGACTAATGATCTATATGTCAAAAGGTAATTAATGTCTTAACTTACTTGAGCAGTACGCAGAGTTTCAGAAAGGATAGTTTATTCTCACTTTAGTGACTGTGTGCTTATTATTTATTCCATGCACATATAACTAAGCTAAGACAGTAAGTATTAACAAGAGTTGTTGTGAGTGTAGTATACAGAGATTCATTGTTAATCCTATGATCCAAGTCGAAACTATTAAGTTAAGGCAAATCTATCAACGGTGCAAATTGAAAGTGTATTTGAGGATGATGCTTACCAGCTGAAACATAGAGAATAAACACAAACTTCTTCAACGTACAGAAATTCACCCTGTCTGTCCATTATGAGTACATCTCATCACCTAATTTTGAAACCAATCATCTCCTGTCCCTTCAGAAACTCTTTTTGCCCTCCGTACTACAAAAAACAGTGTAATTAAGGGGGCCAGCATCATTCAAGATGGAGCAGCTCAAAATGTTTGGTAAAGCTGAAATATGTTGTCAGATGTTTCCAGAAATCTTTTGTTCTGCAGAAGTATGTGCACTGTTGTTCCAGACTGGGTTCAGGAACAATATTCACACCAACAGAGCTATCCCAGCACAAGTTATGACACCAATCCCTCTTTTTCCACCACGTTAATTATAGAAGGATTTCTCTCTCATTAAGTTTCATAAAAATTTCCCTTCATGTCATGCCAGACTAGAGTTCTGGAGAATGGCTTCACCATAGGCTAGGATTTATTTCCAGAATAAATCATTTAGTCTGCAGTAGATTATGCACTAAGTTTTTAAGGGAAATACTCAAGAACAACAAGGGTTCAGGATCAAGTCTTGGTCTAGTACAAAAATTTAATCTGTTGGGTAGTTTCACAACTTCTACAGGACCTGACAAAAAAGTGAAGCACTCAGAAGTGAAAGAGCAAATGAAATGAAACTTCAAGGGTCAAGAGGGTACTGATGTTACTTGGATTATTACAAAACTGAGTCAAATTTGCTATGAACTTGGCAGTATGGCCCACTATCAGTATGATATTGTACTCCCTCTGGCCTGCTGGGAGTACCTCAACATCATGAAAACAGCTCTTAAGAGACATGTGACATGTGCGGATGAACATTGTCCTGTTGAAAAATAGCACCACGGTACTAATGTAAGAGAAATGACACATGAGGTCAGAGGATGTCGGTGGTGTAGAATTGTACTGTGAGAGTCCCTCAATTACTACCAGCCATGAAATGAAGTTGTACCCGATGGCTTCCCACACTACAACCCCAGGAGTAACCACATTGTGCCTCTACAAAATACTGGGAGAATGGTACCTTTCTCTATATTGGCGTCATAGTCTCCAACATTGGTCATCTGAGGTAGTGAAGAACCACAATTACTGACAAATTGTATCAGCTGATTGATTATAACTGTAAATCATCAGTATTGTAGTCAGAAGAAAACACTTTTTTTTTTTTTCATTTTGTGAAATTCATAATTTTACATTTCTATACATTTAAACCAATTTGCCAATCTGGGCAGTATTTTGAAGACCAGACAGTACTTCATTATAGCATCTGCATTATCTGTGAAAAGTCTGAGACTGCTGTTAATATTGTCTGCCAGGTCATTAATATATACTGTGAAAAACAAGGGTCCGAACAGCTTCCCTGGGGCATACCTGAAGTTACTTCAACTTCTTTCAGTGCTCAGCATCCAAGACAACATGATGCATTCCAAGTACCAAGAAATCCTCAAACCAGTCACAAATTTTGTTTGATACTACATACAACTGTACTTTTCTTAATAAACATTTGTATGGTACCAAGTCAAATGCTTTTCAAAAGTCAAGAAACACCACATCTACCCAGTTCCCTTGATGTGTGGCTTTCAGGATATCATGTGAGAAAAGTACAAGTTGTGATTTGCAACATTGATGTTTATGGAATCCATGCTGACTGGCACAGTGGAGGTCATTCACTTACAAGAGGACCCTCCATACTGTAAATCATGGATTTTGATGCGCTTCAAATACGTTGCACAGGCACTTACCCAGAGTACCTGGCTATCTGGTTTTTTAGCGATGGGCCTTGGTTTTTGAGAAACTCGATTTTGAAGTTCATTGCGTGCTTTGTATATCCGTAACATTACATACATACTGAGCAAGTCAGCGTAGCGCAGCGGTAAAGGTTCACGGCTACCATGCTGGAGATACCGTGTTTGAATCCTGCTCGTGTATCTCCCTCTCTCTTTTCTTTTTTTCCAAAACTGACCAAATTTTTTAATTTTATTTCAAGGAATATCAACAGACAGTGTAAGGTGTGTAAAATAATAAAGATATATTCTGTTATTATTTTTTCAAATAATCATTCCGTTTATGGTTCGCAGTTGGAGTTCCAAATGTTTGTACGATGGTCGCTTCTTGTATTACCTGAAATTGATCTCCGCCCATTATCGCCCCTCTCTCATGAATACCATTAGCCGTAATGGGAACCCCAGCTCCTAGTTGTGGCCAATGAGGATGCGAGTCGCATTCCTTTATGTTCGCATCTAACTACAGCGTCAGTTGCTCACAAAGTCTCTCTAGTGTTGTGTGTTAGAAAAATTCTGTGAAATGGAAGAACCAAATGTTTCTGCAGTAGTGCAGACAGAAGATGATCCACAAGTAGAGGAGTTGAAGGAAGAATCAAAAGGCGAAATCACAAATGCCATTAAATATGCCAAAAATCTACTCCGAAAGCAGTATTCAAACACGGTACCTCCAGCGCGGTAGCCCTGAACCTTTACAACTGCGCTACACTGACTTGCTCGGAATATATGTAATGTTACAGGTACACAAAGTGCACAATGAAATTCAAAATCGATTTTCTCGAAAAACAAGGCCCATCACTAAAGAAGCAGATAGCCAGGTACTTAGTAAGTGCCTCTACAACATATTTGAAGCACATCAAAATCTGTGATTTACAGTATGGAAGGCCCCCTTGTTAGAGATATCTGATTAAATTGATGTAGGATTACATTCTAGGATTCAATAATACTGCAGATGAGCATCAGTGAGATCTGACGGTAGTTTTCTGGCTCACTTCTGTTACCCTTCTTGTAGACAAGTGTGGTGACCTGTGTTTTTCATTTTTTAATCATTGGGTACAGTTTTTTGTTAAAGGTTCTATGGTATACTAGGGTTAAAATGGAAGCTGAATCAGCTACAGATTCTGTATACAAGCTGAGAGGGATCCCTTTGCCCCCTGGGGCCTTGTTTAATTTTAATGGTTTTAGCTGTTTGTCAAAGCCACTGACACTCATCTTTGCAGTGAAGTAAGAAGTAAACTTAGGCAGTGCATCTGTATCTTCCTTAGTAAAGGGGCATTTGAAAATGGATTTCAGTATTTCTGCTTTTGCTTGCTACCCTAAATTTCAATTCCTGTGTGATCCATGAGTGACTGGACACTACCTTTGGTTCCTTTGACAGCTTATACATATGACTAGAATTTCTTTAGGTTTTGTTACAGATCTTTCGATAATATTCTGTTGTGGTATTCATTGACGGCTTGAATATGTTCTCTTGACAACCAAATGAGGCTCATTTAGCATTTCTCAATTTATACCCATATGCTTTGCTTTACACCTATTGTGCAGAAGTCACCTTCTCTTTAGAACTGCCTTTACAGTGACAGTATACCAAGTGGGTCTCTTCAATCATGAACCGTTGTGCTAGGTGTTAAGGCCTTGTTGCTACTGCTGTAATGGTATGCTGAGTTCGTGAGCTCATGAAACGGCTTCTGGTGCAGTACACCACTAAGACAATTTCTCTCTGCCACTATTACACAACTATGACCCAGGGTCAGGTAACAGAATAGGTGTCTGTACACTGTCTAAGTAAGCCCTGTACGACGATCTATAACCAAGTGGGTGAGAGCTGCTATTCTATCTTCTGAGTAGGCTTCTGTCCACTGTCATCCAGTCACTGGCGGATTGTACTTGGCTGCCAATTGGCCAACGTGAAGTTGATATCTTCATCCTCAGCACCGCCCATTGCACTGGTGAAACTCACGCAAGTGGTAAGTCTCTATGGCACTGGCACCAGCTCGCTTCTTTGTATCTGTGGTGCTTTTGCCCTGGCAGTGTCTTGTTTGGATGACACAGCACTAGGTACACATCTAGTAAATGCATGATCAACTATTCTTTTAAACTTGATCCGAATTTCTACATACTCCTGCTCAGAGGTAAATTTTTTGAGTTCCTCTTTGAGGTGTGACAAGAGTGCCTCTTTATCCAGCTTACTAAATTTGTAAGCCTTCTTAATTTCTTAGCTGCCCTTTTTTGTTAAGTAATGATTGTTGCTACAGTTACTGCATGGTCACTGATATCAGCTTCAATGTGTAGATCAGGTGTATTTGTTGTCATTATGTGTAATATATTTCCAACATGAATGGGCTCCTGAACTATCTGCTGTAGGCAGTTTTCCAAGAAGACATTTAATAATGTTTCCTAGAACACCTTCTCATGACAATCATTTTCAAAATTGTAATTTTTGCCAACTGATTGTTGGCTGATTAAAGTCTTCTCACTAATAACAGTGTGATTGGGGAACATTTGTACTAGTGAACTGATGTTTTCTCTCAGTTTTTCAGTTAAATCAGTTGGTCAACAGAAACATCAAATTAGAAGTTTACGCCCGTCCTTGATACAGCTAACACTCCGCTGCTAAAGGGAAACTTTTTTCCTGGAGGAAACTACAGGTAGTGGGTAAGCAATTTTCCAGGATATCCTTTCTCAGAGTGTGAAAAGCAGGAGGGATATACTGGCAGAAGTGCAACTGTGAATGTGTGGAATGTGTGTCATGCCTAGATAGCTCAAACTAATTGCTTGCAAAAGTTGAGTGTCTTAAATCGAGCCCCAGTCAGTCTGTGGTCCTAAATGATATTCATTCTGTGACATTTCTCTTCTTTTTTCAGCCTTGATTAACTCTGCCTCTTGTTAAAAGCACAGTCCAGCTAATCTTGGTCTCTCAATCATAAATCACAATCATCATGATCATCATCATCATCAACAACCCATGTCATTCCAACTTGTTAGATGGGTTGGCAAATGAGGCTTCATCAACTATGGTTCTTAAAACTCTCCTTATTTGATGCTTTCTCAAGTATGTCCTCTCTGCTTGATGCCAGATTCACCAAGTTCTTGCACCTCAGGCTTGGTCTTCCTCCTGGTCTTTTACTCTCTATCATACAAGCCACAGCTATTTCTTAAATAAAAGTAATTCACATCCCACAGTTATGATTGTATAGCCGGTGATGACATCTGTATCACATAATCATTTTAATACTAATACAAGAAGAAAATTACATACCAACAAAGGCTGCTGCCTTGTCAGCTACATTGTAGAGAGCCCAAAAATTCGGCGCCCAATATGCATGACACAAACCTCGTTTAAAAGGGAATAGGCGTGACATGACCTGAAAAATACAGGGTAATGTTTAATGTAAATGGTAACATGAAAGCTGAAGCAACACATACTTACTGAAGCATCTGCAAACACCCACCTGTGCAAACTGACCCAACACTATGAACGGTCCAAATGAGATCATAAAAATGCTTGCAACCACCACTGAAAGTTGACAAAATTTTGTCATTGAGAATCTGCTCCAAGTCACTGGTTGAGTTGAATCAAAACAGTAATTGCGAAGCAAATATATAAAATATGCTGGTGCTACATATGCAAAAATATGCTTCAAATTGAGAAGGATACAGAACCAGACTGCAGATTCCATAGTGCAACCCTGAAATGTAAACAAAGCCAAAGATGATCACTTAATATTACCTGAATAGATTCATATTATGACATGAAGATATCTAAACATTCCTTGATTCACTCATAGAAATTTTGAAGGTAGCAGGCATAAAATACATGGACAAAAATGTTATTTAATCTTGTACAGAAATAAGACTGCAGTTATGAGTCAAAAAACATGAAAAGGAAGCCATGATTGAGTAGGGACTGGGACAGGGTCGTATCCTACTGCCAACTTTATTTAATCTATACACTGAGCAAGCCATGAAGGAAATCCAGGAGAAATTTGGAAAGGGCATTAAAATTCAGGGAGAAGAAGTACAAACTTTTGTGATTTGTCAATGACACTATGGCTAAGGACGTGGAAGAGCAGTATGGATAGTGTCTTGAAAAGAGATAAGATGAACACCAATAAAAATAAACAATGGTAATGGGATGTAAACAAATTAAAGCACACAGTGCTATGGGAATTAAATTAGGAAATGAGACACTAAAAGTAATAGATGAGTTTTGCTGTTTGGGCAGCAAAATAACTGATGGTGGGAAACGTAGGGAAGATACAAAATGCTGACTGGCAATAGCAAGAAAAGCATTTCTGAAGCAGAGACTTTTTGTAACATATAAAATCATTTTAAGTGTTAGCAAGTCTTCACTGAAAGCATTTGTCTGGAGTGTAATCTTGTACGGAAGTGAAATGAGGGTGATAGGTAATTCAGACAACAAGAGAATATAAGCTGTTGAAGAGTCGGGCTAAGAAGAATGCTGAAGATTAGATATATAGATTGTGTAACTAATGAAGAGGTACTGAATTGAATTAAGGGAAAATTTTTTTATATAATGTAACTAAAACAAGGGATTGGTTAGTGGGACATATTCTGAGTCATGCCAGTTTGGTAACAGAAGGTATTGTGGGGGAGATGGGGAGGTAAAAACTGTAGAGGGAGACCAAGCCTTGAATACACAAAACAGGCTCAAATGGATGTGGGTTGTGGTGGTTATTTACAGATAAGGAGGCTTGCAAGGATAGATTAGCATTAAGAGCTGCATCAAACCAATCTTCAGACTGAAGACTACAATAGCAATACTTCTTGACTTCACTTGTCCTTGTCCACATGCATACAGGGAGAAGAGATGCACACCAATAAGGTGGGGTTTGTTTTTGTTAAACCTGTTAGGTCATCACATCAATGTCAGATGGTCACTTGGTTAAGCTAGTGTCTTTTTTAAATTACATTACATAAATTGTAAATGTTGCAGGAAAGTTTAGGATTGAGATCACTCATCGGCTCTCCTATAATCCTAAAGTATTACATAAATTACAGGGTGACAGTTATAGGACTATATGAAATAAAATCATCATAACTTCTGAACGGTTTGCATTAGGACATTCAAACTGCATGGTGGCTATGGGGAAGATGGGAATTAGTATGCACTGCATGGTTTAGTTTAGTGACTAAGCCCACTTTCATTTGGATGGGTTTGTCAATAAGCAAAATTGGCACATTTGGGCTAGTGAGAATCCACATTTTACAATCGAGAAGTTTCTTCACCCTCAACAGGTGACTGTCTGGTGTGCAATGCCCAGTCACAGAATAATCGGTGCGATATTCCTTGATGGCACGGTGACTACTGAATAGCACATGAAGGTTATGGAAGGTGATTTCATGCCCATTAGCCAAAGTGCCACTGATTTTGACAAGATGCGGTTCATGCACGACAGAGCTCGACCCCACTGAAACAGGAGAGCGCTTGATGTCCTGGAGGAGCACTTTGGAGACCACATTCTGGCTCTGGGGTACCCAGAGGCCACTGGGATGGGCCTCGATTGGCTGCCATTTTCATGAGATCTGGCCACATGTGACTCCTTTTTGTGAGGCTATATTAAAGACAAGATGTACAGCAATAACCCCGAAACCATTGCTGAGCTGAAAACAGCCATTCAGGAGGCCATCAGCAGCATCAATGTTCCGTCATTTCAGCAGGCCATGCAGAATTTCGCTATTCGTCTGCACCATATCATTGAAAATTATAGCAAGCATATAAAACATGTCATAACCTAAATCCAAATACCTGTAGTGACATTTACATATTGAATACAGTGTGTGCACAGCGTATTTTGGAACTAATTAAAATTTTATTCATATAGTTCAATAACTGTCACCCTGTATCTTCCATAACCCCCATTTGGTACCCACTTAAGTGGACATTCTGAAGTCTTTCTTTTCAAACCCCTTTAACATGTCCACATCATACTACTAGTTGTTAATGTTGAACAAAATCCCTTCCATATCATTTTGCAACATTATGCCCTGATATTTAAATGAAGGGACAGTGTCAAGCAGGACACTACTAATGCAGTATCCAAACATTACAAGTTTGTCTTCCTACTCATTTGTACGAGGGCAGTTCAATAATTAATGCAACACATTTTTTTTCTCGGCCAATTTTGGTTGAAAAAACCGGAAATTTCTTGTGGAATATTTTCAAACATTCCCGCTTTGTCTCGTATAGTTTCATTGACTTCCGACAGGTGGCAGCGCTGTACGGAGCTGTTAAAATGGCGTCTGTAATGGATGTGCGTTGCAAACAACGGGCAGTGATCGAGTTTCTTTTGGCGGAAAACCAGGGCATCTCAGATATTCATAGGCGCTTGCAGAATGTCTACGGTGATCTGGCAGTGGACAAAAGCACGGTGAGTCGTTGGGCAAAGCGTGTGTCATCATCGCCGCAAGGTCAAGCAAGACTGTCTGATCTCCTGCGTGCGGGCCGGCCGTGCACAGCTGTGACTCCTGCAATGGCGGAGCGTGCGAACACACTCGTTCGAGATGATCGACGGATCACCATCAAACAACTCAGTGCTCAACTTGACATCTCTGTTGGTAGTGCTGTCACAATTGTTCACCAGTTGGGATATTCAAAGGTTTGTTCCCACTGGGTCCCTCGTTGTCTAACCGAACACCATAAAGAGCAAAGGAGAACCATCTGTGCAGAATTGCTTGCTCGTCATGTGGCTGAGGGTGACAATTTCTTGTCAAAGATTGTTACAGGCGATGAAACATGGGTTCATCACTTCGAACCTGAAACAAAACGGCAATCAATGGAGTGGCGTCACACCCACTCCCCTACCAAGAAAAAGTTTAAAGCCATACCCTCAGCCGGTAAAGTCATGGTTACAGTCTTCTGGGACGCTGAAGGGGTTATTCTGTTCGATGTCCTTCCCCATGGTCAAACGATTAACTCTGAAGTGTATTGTGCTACTTTTCAGAAATTGAAGTAACGACTTCAGCGTGTTCGTAGGCACAAAAATCTGAATCAACTTCTCCTTCTTCATGACAACGCAAGACCTCACACAAGTCTTCGCACCCGAGAGAAGCTTACAAAACTTCAGTGGACTGTTCTTCCTCATGCACCCAACAGCCCCGATCTTGCACCATCGGATTTCCATATGTTTGGCCCAATGAAGGACGCAATCCGTGGGAGGCACTACGCGGATGATGAAGAAGTTATTGATGCAGTACGACGTTGGCTCCGAAATCGACCAGTGGAGTGGTACCGTGCAGGCATACAGGCCCTCATTTCAAGGTGGCGTAAGGCCATAGCATTGAATGGAGATTACGTTGAAAAATAGTGTTGTGTAGCTAAAAGATTGGGGAATAACCTGGTGTATTTCAATGCTGAATAAAACAACCCCTGTTTCAGAAAAAAAATGTGTTGCATTACTTATTGAACTGCCCTCGTATTAACTTACATTTTTCTACATTTAGAGCTAGCTACCATTCATCACATCAACTAGAGATTTTGTCTAAGTCATTCTGTATCCTCCCATAGTCATTCAGCTGTGACAACTTCCTGTACACCACAACATCATCACAAACACACACAGATTGTTGCCCATCATGTCCACCAGATTATTCATGTATACAGAATAGAATAGCAGTCCCATCACACTTTCCTGGGGCAATCCTGATGATCCCCTTGTCTCTGATGAACACTCGCCGTTGAGGATGAAATACTGAGTTATATTACTTAAGCAATCTTCAAACCACGCACATATCTGGGAACCTATTCCATATGCTTGTACCTTTGTTAACACTCTGCATTGGGACACCGTTTCAAATGCTTTTCGCAACTCTGGAAATATAGAATCTGCCTGTTGCTCTTTGCCCATAGTTTGCAGTATATCAGGTGACAAAAGGGCAAGCTGAGTTTTGCATGAGAGATGGTTTCTAAATCCATGTTGATTCATGGATATAAGCTTCTCTGTGTCAAGGAAATTTATTATATTCGAACTGAGAATATGTTCAAGAATCCAGAATGAGATTTTCGCTCTGCAGCGGAGTGTGCGCTGATATGCAACTTCCTGGCAGATTAAAACTGTGTGCCGGACAGAGACTCAAACTCGGGACCTTTGCCTTTGCGGGCAAGTGCTCTACCATCTGAGCTACCCAAGCATGACTCACGCCCCATCCTCACAGCTTGGGTAGCTCAGATGGTAGAGCGCTTGTCCACGAAAGGCAAAGGTCCCGAGTTCGAGTCTCGGTCCAGCACACAGTTTTAATTTGCCAGGAAGTTTCACGTTCAAGAATGTTGCAGTAAACAAATATTAATGATATTGGTCTGTAATTTTGTGGGTCCATTCCACCCACTACATTTATACTTAGCATTCTCTGTGCAGGCAGCCAGAGAAAAGTCTCACTTAATAACATGCTGTAATTTAAATTAGGTCAACCATGACTTCCTTATAAAACACTGTTCAGACAACAAGGATGACTACTCAAATGTGGGGGAAAAAAAATTCCCTGAGAATTCCAGGTATGGGGAGCAATATGACATCATATGAAGTTCCTGGTAATTAATGGTAAGTGGAAGCCCCCCTCGGGGGGCGGAGTATCTCACAATAACTTTTTTTCCTGTCAGCTGAGATAGTTTGACCACATTTTATAACATCGATAATTTATATGGACTCTTATTCATACAATTAATGTACTTTGAAATATTAAGTACTTTAAACTTTGTGATCTATAGAAATCAATAAAATTAAATTCCACGGCTAAACTGAAAACACAGAATTCCCTGAGATTTTTTGGAATTCTTGAAATCCCCTGAGACTTACTCAATTTTTCCTGGTAAAATGTAATTTCCTGAAAATTCCAGGTTTTACAGAAGAATCATCACCCTGGATAAATCATAAGCAATGAGCTGTCATTGTGTGATGAAAGTTCAGGAATTCGCTGTACTTTATGACAAACATGCATCTCAATATTCAGTCAAAATAAAGAGTTCTTGCTCAATGACTCACGACAGAATCGTTCCAGATTATAAAAAAATCCAACTCTGCAAGTAGAAGAAATCAAACACATATACTTCGTTAAGTGTACATAAAAATCTACATCTGTACTCTGTGATCCACAGTGAAGTGCAAAGCAGAAGATAGGTTCCACTTTACCAGTTATTAGGGCTTTTTCCTCTTCCATTCACATATGGAACATAGAAAAAATGATTATTTATCTGCCTCTGTGGGTGGCATAATTGACCTAACTGTGTCCACATGATCTCTATGGGATCAATATGAAGGGGGTTGTAATATACTCCAAGAGTGCTCATTTAAAGCTGGTTCTTGAAAGTTTTGTTAGTAGACTTTTCTCAGGACAGTTTTGTCTATCTCCAACAGTCTGCCAGTTCAGTTCTTTCATCATCTCTCTGAAATTCTCATGTGAGTCAAACAAACCCTTTTCTGTATACATTCAGTATCCCTTGCTAGTCCTATCTGGTACAGGCTAGTCCTACTTGGTACAGGTTCCACACCACTGAGTAACAATCTAGGATGGGTTGCACAAATGATCTGTAAGCAGTCTCCTTAAAGACTGATTTCACTTCCCTAGTTTTCTACCATTAAACCAAAGTCTGCTACCTCCTTTGCCCATGACTAAGCCCATGTGATCTTCCCATTTTCTGTCCATATAAGGTGTTTCACCCCAGTATTTACATCAGTTTACAGATCCCAACGGTGACTCATTGATATTATATTCTTAGGATACTATTTTATTTTGTTCTGTGAAAAGTAAAATTCCAAATTTCTGAACATTTAAAGCAAGTTGCCAATCTTTGCATCACTTTGAAACCTTAAAAATGTCTGACAATATTTGTACAGCTTCATTCAGACAGTGTCACATTGTAGATAACAGCATCATCTGTGAAAAGCAAGGGACCAAACACACTTCTCTGGGGTACAACCAGAGTTACTTCCACATCTGTGAATGTCTTTCCATGTTGCATCTTCTCCTCCAAGAAATCCTTGATCCAGTCACAAATTTCATGTGATACTCAATACAAACATGCTTTTGATAATAAGCACAGGTGTGGTACTGAGCCAAATGTTTTTTGGAAATCAAGAAATACTGCATCTGCCTGACTGCCTTGATCCATGGTCTTCAAGAAATCGTGTGAGGAAAGTTAGGCTTTACATGATCGATGTTTTCAAAATTCATGCTAGCTGGCATCGAGGAGGTCATTCTGTATGGGTTCATTATGTTCAAGCTCAGAATCTGTTCCAAGATTCTACAACAAATGGATGTCAAGGATAGTGGATTGTAGTTTTGTGGGTCACTTCTGATACCCTTCTCATAGACAGGTGTGCCCTGTGCTTCCTTCCAGCTGGCCATGATGTTTTGTTCGAGGGATTTACAATAGATTATAGTTCACAAAGAGACTAACTCAGCCAAAATTAGGTGTAAAATCTGATAGGGATTCCATGGGGCTTCAAAACAGAGTTAAGCATTTCTGTCGCTACTCTCAATATCAGTTCCTGCCATGTCCCTGAGTGACTGGACACTAACTTTGATTCCACTAACAACTTTACAAACAACCAGATTTCTTTGGGTTTTATAAAGAGCTTGCAATATGCATATATTCCTTGATTTTTATTTCGCAGATCAAATATTCCATCATTTTTTGGGCTGCATCTGAGATATTCTTAATTCTTGCTTTAATATGTTGGCTGACAACCTTTCAGACATTCTCAAAGTGAGCTGCTTGCATGATTTTTAAATCATTTTACACTGTGGACTGTATGTGCATTTGTCAGAGTGGAGGAGAGGGGGGATTGGTATCTAACAGTGATTCCCTGCCTAGCTCAAGTATTGACAGGGAGAACACATCAGAAACACTTGGGCTACATATTCTGGCTGCACCTTGTTCCCATGCGAAGTGCTCACACTGCCGCCAACATATCATGTGGAGCTGAAGCCTTTAATCATTTGCTTTTGGAAAGTAGAGTTTTGACCTTGCCTGTACGATGTTTGTGACTGGATTGCTCTCTGGACTGTTGTTTATGCTTACGATGACTCCGCCATACTCCGGACTTGTTTTGGTTAGCTGTTCACTTTGTGAACTCCACTGTCATCGACCTCCAGAACCGGCTGCTGTTCCAGCGGTCTGTGTGTTCCAACGTGAGTGATCATAACTGTGTTCTACCTACACAGAGTAAAATGGAAAAGAGTGTACTCAGGAAAGGCTAGGTTACAGAATTAGCACACAAGTGGCAGAGCAGAGGATGGCTTCATGCAGAAGCAATAACAAATGGGTACAGGATCTGACATGGAGAGCAATAAACAAAAAACACAGATTTTTAAGTCATTACGAAACAAAGTAATAGTTTAATATGTAATTCTACTCCAGGGATGCACCACTGATGAGATGGTGCCTGCCCCCCACTGTTCATTCTTCTGTGTGTGTGTGTGTGTGTGTGTGTGTGTGTGTGTGTGTGTGTTTTCCTTATCTTTCATTCCCTCCAAAAAAGCAGAGGGCAGGACCTTGTACAACTTTGTTCTTTCAAACCATGCCAATCTAGCTGGAATTGGTTTAGGGGAAGCAGAGGGCAGGACCTTGTACAACTTAGTTCTTTCCAACCACGTCAATCTCGCTGGAATTGGTTTAGGGGAATCCAAATTCAGAATAATAATGTGTTTGAAGCCATTTTGACTATTGTTTGACCGTGACTGTCTCAAGAAATATGTAAAGGTTTTTTTAAATCACTGCTACCAGCCACAAACTTTGTCAACTATTGTATTACTTGTGTATTTAGCGACATGTTTCAAGGGTTAAACCTCATCTTCAGGGTAAATGGCATTACAAAAACAACTTCACAATAAGGTAATACTGATGTTACATAGTTTTTTCGTAAATGCTGTGGTCATCTCTGTGGTCATCTTTGTTCTTTTGGCTTGGCAGTCTCGTTGTGATGCATTGTGGTGTTTCCATTTCCGTGGCTCTCTTGGTCACTGTTCACAAATTGTCTCTAGCATAGCCGTAACTTGGGAACATGATCACAATGAGACTGCCACACCAGAAGAACAAAGATGACCACAGCATTTACAAAAAGACTATGTGACATCAATATGACCTTACTGTAAAGATCTTTTTGTAATGCCATTTATGCCTGAAGATGAGGTTAACCCTCGAAACATGTCGCTAAATAAATAGGTAATGCAACAGTTGACAAAGTTTGTGACTGGTAGCAGTAATTTAAAAAAACCTTTAAATATAATAATGTGTCTTGTGGCAAGCTATTTTTGAAATTCTGCACTTGCACAACAATGCAGCAATGGCAACAAAAGCTGCATGTGGGCATGCAGGGAATGAAAGTGTTTAGTCGGCAGTGGTTTTTGTATTCTATAGTATACACCTTGTGTCAGCGGGCTTAATCAGCCATTCATCAATGTGCTCAACTTTCTGCGACAGAGGTAAGCAACAATTTCATGTGTTTCTGCGAACTTGCAAGCACTTATTTTGGGATCATCACTCAATAATAATATAAGGGAGGCATAAAACTGAAACAAAATGAATATTTGTGAAACAAATGTGCCGAATTGTTTTTTTGCTGTGTCCCTTATGTAGCCACAGTGAGGGGTTTGTGGCCCTCAGTACTTCCACGTCTGTACACACCCATTTTACACTATCTAGGTACATGATGAGCACAATTATTCTATTGTGAAAATGTGAAAACAGTAATACCCTTTTACACTACCCCATTTTATGGAAATCCAGAGCTACATGATTTGTCTATTTCAGTGCTGCACACCACTATTCCCCTACTCTGCCCACACAACATTCAGCTTACGACAGGTTTGGACGTGTTTCGTGCGAAGTCATTTTATCCACAGAATTGGGTTCATTCTAACTGTATCATCCAAATAAGAAGAAGAAGAAGTAGTTTGGGAATGTTTCCTGTACTTCATGAGCCAATTCTTACCAATTTTGAGTCAAGAAAAATTAATATGGCAATGAAAAATTTTGCTTAGGTCTAGTTTCTGTGATACACACTAGGTGGAAGAATTTCATGTAAATGTATTAAGAGATAAATATACATTTTAATTACATGTTTTAACAACCTCCACCCCCCGAACCATGGACCTTGCCGTTGGTGGGGAGGCTTGCATCTCACAGTGATACAGATAGCTGTACCATAGGTGCAACCAGAATGGAGGGGTATTTATTGAGAGGCCAGACAAATGTGTGGTTCCTGAAGAGGGCAGCAGCCTTTTCAGTAGTTGCAGGGACAACAGTCTGGATGATTGACTGACCTGCCCTGGTAACACTAACCAAAATGGTCTTGCTGTGCTGGTACTGCGAACGGCTGAAAGCAAGGGGAAACTACAGCCGTAATTTTTCTCGAGGGCATGAAGCATGTATGGTTAAATGATGATGGTGTCCTCTTGGGTAAAATATTCCGGAGGTAAAACAGTCCCCCATTCGGATCTCCGGGCGGGGACTACTCAGGAGGACTTTGTTATCAGGAAAAAGAAAACTGGCGTTCTATGGATTGGAGCGTGGAATGCCAGATCCCTTAATCGGGCAGGTAGGTTAGAAAATTTAAAAAGGGAAATGGATAGGTTAAAGTTAGATATAGTGGGAATTAGTGAAGTTCAGTGGCAGGAGGAACAAGACTTCTGGTCAGGTGAATACAGGGTTACAAATACAAAATCAGATAGGGGTAATGCAGGAGTAGGTATAATAATGGATAAAAAAATAGGATCGTGGGTAAGCTACTACAAACAGCATAGTGACCGCATTATTGTCGCTATGATAGACACAAAGCCCATGCCTACCACAGTTTATATGCCAACTAGTTCTGCAGATGACGAAGAGATTGATGAAATGCAAGATGAGATAAAAGAAATTGTTCATATAGTGAAGGGAGATGAAAATTTAATAGTCATGGGTAACTGGAATTCGGTAGTAGGAAAAGGAAGAGAAGGAAACATAGTAGGAGAATATGGAATGAGGGTAAGAAATGAAAGAGAAGCCACCTGGTAGAATTTTGCACAGAGCATAACTTAATCATAGCTAATATTTGGTTCAAGAATCATAAAAGAAGGTTGTATACATGGAAGAGGCCTGGAGATACTTGAAGGTTTCAGACAGATTATATAATGAGAAGACAGAGATTTAGGAACCAGGTTTTAAATTGTAAGACATTTCCAGGGGCGATGTGGACTCTGACCACAATCTATTGGTTATGAGCTGTAGATTAAAACTGAAGAACCTGCAAAAAGGTGGGAATGTAAGGAGATGGGATCTTGATAAACTGACAGAACCAGAGGTTGTAGAGAGATTCAGGGAGAGCATTAGGAAACGATTGAGAGGAATGGGGGAAAGAAATACAGTAGAAGAAGAATGGATAGCTTTGAGGGATGAAATAGTGAAGGCAGCAGAGGATCAAGTAGGTAAAAAGACGAGGGCTAGTAGAAATCCTTGGGTAACAGAAGAAATATTGAATTTAACTGATGAAAGGAGAAAATATAAAAATGCAGTAAATGAAACAGGCAAAAAGGAATACAAACGTCTCAAAAATGAGATCGACAGGAAGTGCAACATGGCTATGCAGGGATGGCTAGAGGACAAATGTAAGGATGTAGAGCCTTATCTCACTACGGGTAAGATAGATACTGCCTACAGGAAAATAAAAGAGACCTTTGGAGAAAAGAGAACCACTTGTATGAATATCAAGAGCTTAGACAGAAACCCAGTTCTAAGCAAAGAAGAGAAAGCAGAAAGGTGGAAGGAGTATATAGAGAGTCTGTACAAGGGTGATGTACTTGAGGACACTATTATGGAAATGGAAGAGGATGTAGATGAAGATGAAATGGTAGATATGATATTGCATGAAGAGTTTGACAGAGCACTGAAAGATCTGAGTTGAAACAAGGCCCTGGGAGTAGACAACATTCCATTAGAGCTACTGGCAGCCTTGGGAGAGCCAGTCCTGACAAAACTCTACCATCTGGTGAGCAAGATGCATGGGACAGGTGAAATACCCTCAGACTTCAGGAAGAATATAATAATTCCAATCCCAAATAAAGCAGGTGTTGACAGATGTGAAAATTACTGAACTATCAGTTTAATAAGTCACGGCTGCAAAATACTAACGCAAATTCTTTACAGACGAATGGAAAAACTGGTAGAAGCCGACCTCGGGGAAGATCGGTT
The DNA here is from genome assembly GCF_023864345.2 of Schistocerca serialis cubense. Lineage (NCBI taxonomy): Eukaryota > Metazoa > Arthropoda > Insecta > Orthoptera > Acrididae > Schistocerca > Schistocerca serialis. Next base: position 289,542,899 of record NC_064644.1, on the reverse strand, counting down.
TGGATTCCATAGAAATGTTGGAACACACGAGGCAATACTGACCCTACAACTTATCTTAGAAAATAGATTACGGGTAGGCAAACCTACGTTTCTAGCATTTGTAGACTTAGAGAAAGCTTTTGACAATGTTGACTGGAATACTCTCTTTCAAATTCTGAAGGTGGCAGGGGTCAAATACAGGGAGCGAAAGGCTATTTACAATTTGCGCAGAAACCAGATGGCAGTTATAAGAATCGAGGGGCATGAAAGGGAAGCAGTGGTTGGGAAGAGAGTGAGACAGGGTTGTAGCCTCTCCCCGATGTTATTCAATCTGTATATTGAGCAAGCAGTAAAGGAAACAAAAGAAAAAAAATCAGAGTAGGTATTAAAATCCATGGAGAAGAAATAAAAATGTTGAGGTTCGCCGATGACATTGTAATTCTGTCAGAGACGGCAAAGGACTTGGAAGAGCAGTTGAACGGAATGGACAGTGTCTTGAAAGGAGGATATTAGATGAACATCAACAAAAGCAAAATGAGGATAATGGAATGTAGTCAAATTAAATTGGGTGATGCTGCGGTAGTTAGATAAGGTAATGAGACACTTAAAGTAGTAAATGAGTTTTGCTATTTGGTGAGCAAAATAACTGATGATGGTCGAAGTAGAGAAGATATAAAATGTAGACTGGCAATAGCAAGGAAAGCGTTTCTGAAGAAGAGAAATTTGTTAACATCGAGTATAGATTTAAGTGGCAGGAAGTCATTTCTGAAAGTATTTGTATGGAGTGTGGCCATGTACGGAAGTGAAATGTGGACAATAAATAGTTTGGATAAGAAGAGAATTAAAGCTTTCAAAATGTGGTTCTACAGAAGAATGCTGAAGATTAGATGGGTAGACCACATAACTAAAGAGGCGGTACTGGATAGAATTAGGGAGAAGAGAAATTTGTGGCAAACCTTGACTACAAGAAGGGATCGGTTGGCAGGACATGTTCTGAGGCATTGAGGGATCACCAATTTAGTATTGGAGGGCAGTGTGGAGGGGATGAATACACTAAGCAGATTCAGAAGGATGTCGGTTGCAGTAGGTACTGGGAGATGAAGAAGCTTGCACAGGGCAGAGTAGCATGGAGAGCTGCATCAAACCAGTCTTTGGACTGAAGACCACAACAACAACAACAACAACAACAACAACAACATGCTAACAACATTGAAAGTTTATTTGAACTTTTTAAAATGGTAGTTACATTTTATGAGTTGTAAATTGCTGGAAGAATACCTCGCAGATGGTTGGGTCTGCAGAGAATCATGTGGAGGCTGCTTGAGATCGTCATCTTTTAGTGTGCCTCTAGTAATGGAGTTCCGGAGCATTCCTACACAAAGACCGACAGTAATCTGCAAGCACTGCTTCATTCCAATGGTCCTAATATCTTTGTTCCATAACAGTAATGTCCTGACGGAATCTTTCTCCATGTTCATCACGGACAGCTCCACAACTAGGAGGGAAAAAGTCTAGGTGGGAGTGGAGAAAATGGATTTTAAGGGATATATTGGATCAAAGATTATGGTAGTTTTTGCAGGAGTACTGTCACCAACTGGTTGTAGTTATCATCTCCTTTGCTGCCTAAAAATCCACGAACAACTCCCTTGAAGGCTTCCCAAGTTTCCTTTTCTTTCCCCTTCAAAACTTGAACAAATTCAGGATCCTTTACAATTTCTCAAATTTGTGGCCCGATAAAAACACCGTCACTTAATTTTGGAAATTTCTCTCTCATGTATTTTGAGGGGTGTCCTTCTTGGTTCATATATTTGACAAAATTTTTCATCAAACCCAACTTTACCTGCAGCAGTGGAGGAACATCTTTTGGGTCTATGAGAGGCTCGGCAATGACATTTTTCTCACTAGGGTTAAGTTTTCTTGCAGGCTACTCCACTTTAATACAATGCAATTTCCTATCCCTACTGCCCCACATACATAAGAAGCAGCAATGTTTTGTGTACCCCAGTTGCAGTCCTAAGATTATGGTAATGACTTTTAGATTCTCCATTTGTGTTTATGATATTTGATTGAGTACAAGAGGGCTGTCATATTTGCGTATGTCTCCTTCATGTGAAATGGATGACCCAACAGGAATAGAAGGAAGACAATTGCCATTGTGAAATAACACAGCTTCTAAACTAAGCTTGGAGGAGTCTACGAATAGAATCCTTTCAGTTGGGTCATGATTCTAATTCAAAGATTTCACTAAGCCATTAATACCACAGCAAACAACAAGTGACATCACTTTCAAGAGGATTACATTGCTGTAGTCGAGACCCAAAAATTTCTGCCTTCTCCTTTGACAGGTCAAGGCCTCTAATGAGATCACTCAATTCCGCTAGACTCAGTCTGTATGGTTTATCACCATTTCCCTCAAAATCAAGGTCACAGGATGTGGAAAGCTTGTTTGGTTCTTCTTCTTCTTGTTCCACACTGTCTTCATTTTCTATATCAAACACACAATTTTTGGTTGGAGTAGGAACTTTCCCAAAATCTACCCCTTTTCCTAGACCTCTCCAGTCCTCTTCCTTTACCCCTCTTCCTTCCTCTTCAGTACTTCTGCCTGAAGAAGGAACCATTGGCTCCAAAAGCTTGTCTAATTATAATATTTTATGTGTTTATTCTGCCGCTACTTGGTGAGTAAATTTTTTATATTTATACTATTACCTAATTTTGTCAAAGTTTGATTGTTTTCATTGTTTAATAACCAATAATTTAGCAACTGAATGTCCCCACATCTGAGGGAAATTTTCCTGCGAACAACAGAGGGTTTGTCTGCTGAAATAACAGTTGCGTTGGTTGTGTTTAATGCAGCTATTAGATGAAATCTTGTGAATATGAAAATAACAATTTGCCACACTAGGAAAATTCAAAGATATGCTGAAAAGTAACGCCTCTGAATTTTTTATTGTGTTCTCAACATTGTTTGAGATATTACATGTTATGCATATTACTTGGTTGACTTTCCCACTTCACTGACGCAAGCTGCAACCCTCTGCCACTAGAAGGTTCCAAATTGTAGTGAATAACATGGCAATGCGTAACATAACTACATCAGTGCATGACGGTGCTGTAATCGAGTTTCTTGGTGCAGAAAAAGTGTCTCCAATTGAAATCCACAGAAAAATGAAAGCTGTGCTTGGTGATTCCCTAGCGACATCAGTAATGTGTGATGGTGAGTTGTCTGTGCTCACTATTTTGACCCAAGAAATGAGAGCATTAGAGTTCTACCCAAATGCATCACAGATGCCAAAAAAGCTAAAGACCATATAAGCAGGCAAAGTGATTATCACAGAGTTCTGTGATGTTCAGGGTATGATGTATTTGGAATCCATGCCTAAAGGCACCACCATAAACCCTAGGAGGTACTGTGAGACCCTCACAAACCCAAAAGCACGAATTCCAAGACTTTGTCCACATATGGAGTACCCTCCCCTTCAGGCCACACACAAGCACTGCACTGTCATTGATCATCCTCCTTACAGTCCTGAGTAGGCCCCATCCAATTTTCGCCTGTTTCCAAAAATTAAACACCTTCAAAGACTTCACTTTGATTGTGATGAGGAGGTGCAAGCAAAGGTGAGGTTGTGGCTCCTTCAACAAAGTCAGGCATTCTACAGTGACAGTTTCAACAAACTAGTCTCTCACTGGGAGAAATGTATTCATCCCCAGTGTGACTATGTTGAGAAACATGTATGTTCACTTGAAGAATAAAGATGTAGAATGTTAATAAAGTTTGCTTTATTTAATAAGCCTTAATAGTTTTCACATAAAAAAATTCATAGGCTCTGACTTTCAGCACATTGTCATATGTGGACACATTTGGTTTGTTATTGTGATGAAGCCAGGGGTCGAAACGAACCATGTAGAACAGGCGTAGAATGAAGTAGTCAGCACAATACTTTATTTATTGAACACTAAACATCCTGATTTTATTCTATTGGGGGTTATCAATACGGTCACTGAGCTATAATTATACATGGCACATCATGTATCATGAAACAGGGAAATTCATTCTTAAAATGGTTCTTTAATTTCAAAGGTGCACTGAATATATTTTAATACTAGCAGTCCATAGATGAGATGAAAAAAAAAAAAAAAAAAAGATCAGAAGAACAGCGCAGCGCATGGTAAGCTCAGGACATTGCAATTTGCTTCCATAAAATGGGGTAAAACAAAAGTTTTTTGAACAATATACATCAGGTTATTCCAGGTCAAGTGGCACCCCATGGGCATTTGGGTACTCGCAGGCAACTGTGGGCAAACAGTTGATGCGTGAGCACTCAGGCAGCTGAGCTGTAGTCTATGCAGTTGTACCTCCTTGTTAAGCAACCACAGGCAGAGTTCGCCAAGAGTCTCACACTTCTGTTGGGCAGCCTTCACTACTTGCACTTGCCTGCAGGTGAGCTGATGGGCATTCGAGGTTGCCCAATTTAAATGTAAATTTTATAGGTCTAACTAAAAGTGTGCCTGATATCATGCAGTACATGCTCATGCAAACATTAGATTAGTCCATTCTACAGTGATAAACAAACGAATATCAGATGGATTAATAAAATGCACATTACTTTTGTAACTTTCAGTTTGCACTGTTTCTAAAAATGATTTCAGTTTGTTGAAATACACGCATTCATCATGGACTGACACGCTAGTTCCATACTTTGACTTTTCACTTGGTTCTAAAATATGCAGGTAATGCAGCCTGTCACATGAAATGTCTAGTGTATCAATTTCTTATTTACAACAAGAAAATTCAAATGTTGACATCTGAATTCAAACACAATTTCTTTGCTTCCATTCATCGCTCTAAGCATTTACTTATAAAATACTTTTTTGTGAAATTGCTGAAAAATCTAGCTACTTATTGCATGGAAAAAATTACAAAAAAATCAGAAAGATTTACTAATTTTTAGAAAAAGTTGGCCTTTGTCCACACATAAAGAGAAATATACATGACAGTAACTAATCTCCAATATCATCATGCCCCACACTAACCTGTAACATTCTTGCAATTGACATGAGCAAGACACCAAACAACATGCCATTGTATTGGAAGTGTATGTGGTCAACCAACAGAAGGCCAGCATTGCACAGAAGCAGGACTTGCAGGACTGTAGCCGGAGACTTCCAACGAGATTTCCATTTACTGCTTTTTCTAACTCCACTTGCACTCAAATACTGGCAGCACCTGCCACAGTTGTTGCAATAAATTACTTCAAGTACCACAGAAATATAGACAGGAAGGCAAAAGATTTGTAAAAGAATCATAGCAGATTGCCGAGATGTCACATACATGTTACAAAGTCGTGAACACACTGTACCTACCTACATCAAACTTTTGTATCAAATGAGCTATATTACAAAATATTGAGCAGAAGTTAGAAAAATATTTGAATTTTACTGAGTCACACAATGATTCAGCAAGCAGCAACAGCTACTTAGTATAACTGAGGAAGCAGACCAGATGACGGCCTGTTTAACACTACAGAAAGCAAAAGTTTACTAGTATCCAATGTTAACACCGTCTATGGTAATGCTTTCAGACAACTGCTTCTCTTGTTAAAGTATATCTTTGCAAATTTCTTATTTCTAATAGTCCTTGTAAATCACTTACAGTTATGAAATGTTCTGTCAGGTTAAACTGGGTGCTGGATCAGGACCCAAACCCCACACTTTATCTTTTGTGTGCAGTGCTCTTACCAAACGAGCTATCCAGGCCTGCCTTTACAGATTCACTTCTCACAGTACTTCTTTCCTACTTTCCAAACTACATTGAAGCCCTACTGTATATTTTGTGGGCTATCTTTTCTGAAAGAAGTGGCTTAGGAGATTAAGCTTACACTCTCTAGCAATGTGTACTGCATTTTGAAAATTTTTGACAGATTAAAACAGTGTGCTGGACCACAACTCAGACTGAATGTGTAAGAAGTTTGTCATTTATATTAGGCCTATAAGACTTTTTTTGATATAGCCATGTAACTGTAAGAGGATAACAAAGTCCTATACATAAGTTTTTCTTGATGTCTCAAATAGATGCACTAGAACTGATGGAAAAATTTTCAATTCTGAAGGTGCATGCTCATGCCCAGCAGCACCATAGTCACCTACACAGGACAAAAACTCCAGCCAGGATCTGTATGGGAGACAACACTGGACTACTTAGTCACTTCATGGTTGCGTTTCGAGCCACTCTTAATCTCCAACTGAATCAACTGCCGCTGATGTACTACTGACCCGAAATTTCAAATAGATGCAAACTGTTCTGATATTTGCGCAGCTGCTGACAAATTTGCAGCTTTCCTTTGTAAACTCTTAAGAGAGATTGTGTACAGCTTATAATGCAATGCTGATTACCTTACTGCTTTCTAACATTCTTGTACAAGGAAGGAAAGAGATCATTAGATGTTATGAGCTTTCTGAGTACTGCAACATCAAATAACATTGATTTGGAGTTTCATGTTCTTGGAACACTAGGAAGGACACCACAAACAGTAACTTAAGATGCCCAGCAAATGGAAAAACAAATGAGCAACATAGGCAGCAAATGGAGTTATTCTGGCTGCTCAACACACTGGTTTCACACAACTTGTGACCATTTGCGTTCCTATCATTGTACAAGACCTGAGAAACTGGGACTTTTACGTTTTCTGGCTGCATTAGAATTTAGTGACATTCCAATTAATTGACTCCTATGGTGCAAAATGGTTTCAGCTACTTGGTAAAACTTTTCAGTTAGTGGATGTGGTAGACTTGTATTCCCTGAAGTCTATAGTCAGCTAGGGACCCATTTATAGTTAAAATGGCTCTGAGCACTACGGGACTTAACATCTGAGGGCATCAGTCCCCTAGGATTTAGAACTACTTAAACCTAACTAACCTAAGGACATCACACACATCCCTGCCCAAGGCAGGATTCGAACCTGTGACCATAACGGTCGCGCAGTTCCAGACTGAAGCACCTAGAACTGCTCGGCCACACTGGCCAGCGCCTATTTCTGGCAAAAGTGCCATGTGGCACCAGTCTTTCTCAAACTTAACCAGAAGGCATTCATATGTTGCAACTGATTTAAGTTATCACAGCTGCAAGTGGAATTTCATTTGTCAATCCCTCCCCCTCCAAAACCAGAGTAAACAGTGCAATATTGATTCTTTCGTTTGTAATGTCATTGTTTCAGCCAGTTGAGTCCGTAGTGAAGCCAGATTCGTCCTGTTAAAGAGACACCAAAAGAAGAAATGTTTTTCAAAGAATTGTGGAGTTGTTCTCTGTAAATGGACTATCACATACTTCAGGAAAACACAGTATATTCACTCCTGAATAAACAAACAGAAAAATATTAACAGGTAAGGTACAACATGAGCAATAGTGAGTGAAAATGGGACAAAGTTACAGATTTTTAGATGTACTTACTGATTAGATTGGATCAACACTTGCTCCATAGATCATGAATATGACACTTCGTACTGAAGTGTAGTGTGTCAGTTTAACAATAACTTACTTTTTGTGGCACCTGAATTTTTAAAATGATTGTAAAATTACTAATTCATATCTAAAAATTCACATATGGAGTAGAAGCAGTTGTCATTCAATTTATTTTTAAATGCTTGTTGACTATCTTTCAGACTTTTGATGCTTTATGCTAAGTGATCAAAGACTTCTGTGGAAGCATAATTTAATCCCTTTCTGTGCCAAAGTTAGATTTAGCCAAGAATAGTGAAAACCAACCTTTCTCCTAGTGTTGTAGCTAGAAACTAATAGCAACTAATAAAAACAAAAATCTGAACTGGAAGAATAATGTTATTGCGCTTCTCAAATGGCTAAGTTCAGCCATTGTAGCTCTTCATATAATTGCTCATATTTCAGAAACATACAAATCAACATCTTAATATATTTTGGATATTTCCAGTCATTAATGCTTCACAGCACAATTTTCTATGATAATACATCACTTACAGAGAAAATGACAGCATCAAAGTGAGAATAACATGCGGAAAAGAAGCACAATCATCTTGCAGTCACATCATCAAGTATTTAGGCAGTCTAGCTGTGTGGAGACAATATGTACTCAGTCAGTAATGATTAACGAAAACAACCACAGCTGTGTTAATACACATTTACTGGATTATGATCAGTTTTGTTATTTTAGGACAACATCTAGCAGCGGAGTTGTGCCAGTATCATCACATAAAAGGGTCTGGTTGTCACACGTAAAGTTAGAGACAAAATTTGGAAACAACAATCACATGCTGTAATGACATTACAAGTGCCATATTGTTTTTCTTTTCTTTTTGAAAACTGATCTGGACACTGTCTGCAGAGTAGAAATTTGCAAAACTATTATTCTTGGCCCATTTTCTTATAGAAAGATTGGACAGTCTCTGTTGTCATACAGTATTTTTTGGCCCACAGGAGAGCATCATAAACATGCTGAAAAACCTGAACTTGCAGATAACTTAAGATAGGTGCAAACTGTTATGCAAAAGCCTACTTAGTTTCAAGAACCACAATGGATTGGGAAGAAACCCTAACATGTTATATAATGGGAGGTTTCCACTGCCATATGCTTCACAGTGGTTTGCTGAGTGTGGATATAGATGTGGAAATGAAACTACTGATCAAAGAGAGCTGTTGGAAACAATTTCTTTCTGTGCTATATATAATTATTTATGTAACAAAAGTAGTATAGTACAAAAATGGACAAAGATTATTTACAAAGAAACAAAAGAACAGATGAAACTACTGATCAAAGAGAGCTGTTGGAAACAATTTCTTTCTGTGCTATATATAATTATTTATGTAACAAAAGTAGTATAGTACAAAAATGGACAAAGATTATTTACAAAGAAACAAAAGAACAGATTGTGTCAAAAGAGTTACTTGCATGTTTAGAATGATAATCATAAAGGCAACAAACTGAAATATTACCCTTTCTAGGAAATTGTAAAATTTTCCCTAGTTCATAATTGAGTATCTACAAATAATAAACATTTGCATGTGCAAGACAATTGTGTTTTTTTATACAGCACACAAATTTATTAGGTCTACAATCCATTCGACTTTAAATATTCGAAATTTCACAATGACATATGCCTGTTTCAGTTATCTTTCCAAGTAACTATAAGCAAATTTGTACACAAAAATTGCACCTATCTGGCATCATTTAGTGGAATCAAACACTACACAAGATCACTCTGTAACTATAACTGAACAATTAGCTTATACAGTACTTTCAGCTACCAATTACACTTACTCTTTTGTACCAAAAGCTAGCATGAGGTCTGCTACAATTACAGACAGTCTTTGGAACAAAACCGTAGAATAGGATGCATAATTGAGGTTCGTAACTTTTAGCATTTCAGGATCAAAGAATTGTGCAATGTGCGACAGAATGTACTCAAACCAGGCGAAGAAAGGTGGGTAATCAAGCGTCCACTCTGAAGTTGTGTCATTGTACCACTCCTTGATCGGTAGGCTATGAGTTACGGCGAGCCAATTACGATGAACTTCAAAATCTGTTGAACGGCTAAAAATTAAAAGGAATCAGTTTACCACACTGCTCACAAGTTACAGCCCTTATCATATTATACCCTAGCTTATAAATGTTGAGAAAATCATGAGATTCTGTCATGCTTCAGGGACTATTCCCAAAATTTTATTAATTTTTTAATACTCACTATGTTGGGATAAGCAAAAGTTTTACACTGGATACTAATAAAAATATATACCAAAACATTTCGTCTGGGTATATTCTTGAAATTACTTTATCAGCGAATGGTTAGCAGCGGTCTCCTATCATTGTAACAGTATTTCGAGACCACTGTCCGCACGCTACACTGACTACCTCTACAATCAACGTGTCCCATCAGCGCATGATTACCGCGGCAATGTTGACACCGTGCATCGTTTACCAACAAAACCTCGCATACATAAAGTTATCGATAGTGTAGGTGACGACAGTACCATCGTAGAGGGGTATCGAGTATTATCTGTTACCTGCCCTCTAATAAAGTGTCACGAATGTACTTTCACAGCGTGCGGGCCCATCCATTGTAGCCAACATTTCGGATTCATCATCTTCCCTAACATTGTAAAAATGCAAGAGGTTTCTTGTCATTTTTTAAAGTAAGAATTGGGCAGGGATAGCTGTGCTTTGGTTTTACGTAGCAACTCGGACGACTGCGTAAATGACGGTTGTAATAACTAGTCAGATAAAAGCGACCGAAAAACGTAGGAAAACTTTCATACCGACAGTGAATGAATTAAGGATACTGCCGAAGATCGTACAAATATTGATTTCATTTTTTTAACAAGTTTTCATCTTGTCTTCAGACTGTAACACTGTTCGCATTTAGAACGACTCTTGGGACTACTAATAATTGTGATTCCATAGGTGTCAATAAATATTATCCTATCATTATATTAACCACAGACATATGAAATTAACATCGTTACATAACAATTTCAAAAACGTAGCTCACTTTTGATCAAGTAATGTGAGGAGTCTAAGAAACTTCAAATACAAACCGAAGTCGTATTTTCCTGATAACTTATACTATATAGAAGAATTTCTGAATGTACAATAGTCAGCATGTTATCAGAACGTTTCTATGTTTTTCACTAGTAAAGCATATTACAGTTGTAAACTAACTGATATTTTCCATAGTCACACCTGCCAATATTGAAAAATATAGCAGAACAAAGAATCTATCTAGTAATAACGAAGCGCCTTGTGTCAGCTGTGTTTGCAGTTCGCACAATTAATGCTAAAGGTAATCTAAAAATGAATACACTAACTAGTTTATTCTGTATACTGTCTTCACTAATGAGTCATGGAACCATTTTTGGGAAAACACAACCTGTAGGGATAGTATTCTGTGAATGCGGATTTGTATTATAAGAATTTAGTGTCATTTCTGTAAAATCCTGCGGAGAACTCTTCACACAAAATTTGATCAGGTAAAAAAAAAAAAAATCTCTACAAAAACTTCAAGGGGTTAACATTAGTACAGAAAGTAGGCAAATACGTTTGTACAAGTGTATTCGACCATCTGCCATGGCATATTAAATATGAGGGTTGGGACTTAAATAGTGGCAATTATTTATTCACAACCGATACAAAAGAGTTACTAGTTTCCACCTGTTATTGTCCTTCAAAGTAGTCACCAGCGTTGTGTAGAACCCGCTGCCAGCGATGTGAAAGGCGTAGTATACCGTTAGCAGAGCCTGTTCTCTTGCTGGTGCGAATGTAGCGGTCTACTGCCTGTCGAATCTCTGGAACAGTTCTGAAGCGAATGCCACGAAGTGGTTCCTTCATCTTCGGAAACAAATCAAAGTCACAAGGACTAAGTCCAGGGAGTATGGTGGACGGCACAGTACTTCCCAGTCCCATCAACCGAACAAAGTAGCCACAGCTTGCGATGTATGCGCCTGCGCATTGTCGTGCAAAATGATGAGTGGGTTGCGCTAAAGGTGCCGCCGCTTCTTTAGCAAAGCTGGCCGCAGGTGATGCTCCAAAAACGAACAGTAATACTGTGCATTGACAGTCTGCCTTGGAGGAACGTAATGCGTTAGGATAATACCATCACAGTCGTACACGAGAATCACCATAACTTTCACCATACTGGGGCTCTGACGCACTTTCAACTTTCGAGGCCACCCATAATGACGCCATTCGTTGGATTGTCGTTTCAGTTTTGGCTCGTACTATGTGTCCCATGTTTCATCCAGTGTTACGATACGGCGTAAGAAAGCCTCTCCCTGGCGCTCATAGCGCTCCAAGTGCGTCTGAGCAGCGTCGTAACGCATCCGTTTCTGCATTTCTGTCAAGTCATGCGGAACCCGTCGTGATGCAATTTTTCGCGTGCCCAGGCGTTCCTTCAGGATGCAAAGCACAGTCGTATACGCTAATCCGGTTTCGTGGGCGAGCTCACGAATCGTATGGCGTCGATCAAGGTCCACTAACGCGGCAACAGCATGCACCTCTTCTTCAGAGACACTAGGACGACCTGCCCGATGCATGTGTGCCACAGTTTACTGACCATCGTTGAAGGCTTTCACCTAATGTGCCGCTGTTCTGTAAGGCAATGCCAATTCCCTGCACGCCTCTTGAAGACCTCGATGACAGCATTATGCTGTACGACCTCTGGTACATTCAGTATTGATCCAACTCCATTGTTCCTGTTTGGAAAACATAGTGACACCGTTACGTTAGACTGCTCTCTCTCAAGTGACTGTGTTTCCCTCGATTGTGCGCACGCCGGTGACATGGGATGGGCGAGTCCATTTGCATGGAAGTTAAATCTGGGCTCAAGAGTGTAATCAATAAGTGAAAAATTGATTATTTTAGGACACTCTTCAGAGACATTCACTGGAGTGATGTTTACAGTTCTCATGGCATGAATGAAAAATATAACTCTTTAGCTAATAAATTGATTACCTTACTTGAACACCGTTTTCCCCCAAAACTAACCAAGGTTAGAGAAACGTCTACAAAGAAGCCATGGATTACTCAAGGAATAGAGGTATATTGTAAAACAAAAAGGAAACTATCTGTCAATCTGAAACAATTCTGATGTTGATGCTATAGCACATTACAAGAAATACAGCAAAATATTAAAGACTAATATGGCCATCAATGCAAATATATTACAAGGAAAAGATAGTCATATCATATAAGAAAATAAAGACAATATGGGATATAGTGAAGGAGGAGACCAGTAGAACCAGACATGAAGAGGGACAAATAGCATTAAGAGTAAATGATACATTGATGACAGATGTGTATAGTGTTGCAGAACTTTTTAACTTTTTTAACTTTTTATAACTGTTACTGAAAAGATGGGGTTGTCAGGTTCTGTAGATGCTGCTATGGAATACCTCAGACCAGACATTTCAAGTAAATTCCATAATATGAATTTGACCCTCACTACCACAGCAGCAGTAATGTCCATCATAAAATCTTTAAAATAAAAAGCTGGTGGGTATGATGAAATATCAAAAAAGTTAATTAAAGAATGTGATTCTGAGTTAAGTAACATATTAAGCTATCTGTGTAACCAGTTGTTTATCAGTGGAATATTTCCTGAATGGTTGACACATGCTGAAGTTAAGCCACTGTTTAAGAAGGGAGATAAATAAATAGCATCAAATTTCCGTCCTATTTCACTTTTGCCAGCATTCACAAAAATTTTAGAAAAAGTTGTGCGCAATCGGCTTTATAACAAATAACATGCTGTTAAAGTCGCAGTTCGGATTTCTGAAGGGTTTTGATATTGAAAAGGCTGTCTACTCTTACAGTGAAAATGTACTTAATTCATTAGACAAAAAATTGCAGGCAACTGGTATATTTTGTGATCTGTCTAAGGCATTTGACTGCGTAAATCACAATATCCTTTTAAGTAAATTAGAATATTATGGTGTAACAGGAAATGCTGCAAAATGGTTCAAATCTTGTATCTCTGGCAGGAAACAAAGGGTGTTATTAGGAAAGAGACATGTATTAAGCTATCAGGCATCATCCAACAGGGAACTAATTACATGTGGGGTCCCACAAGGTTCCATATAGGGCCCTTACATTTTCTTGTGTGTATCAAGGACGTTTGATCAGTAACATTACCAGATGCCAAGTTTGTTTTGTTTGCCAATGATACAAACATTGCAATAAATAGAAAATCAAGTATAATCTCAGAAAGATCAGCTATCAAAATATTTGTGGACATTAACCACTGGTTCCTAGCCAATTCTTTGTCAGTAAACTTTGAAAAAACACACCACATATAGTCCAGCAGTGTCCTACGAGAAGATGCCTAACATATGATGACAAACAGATAGAAGGAGTGGGCAGTGTTAAATTCTTGGGATAACAGCTTGATAATAAATTCAACTGGGAGGAGCACACCACAGAACTGCTTACTTTCATTCCATAATGACATATGGGATTCTTTTTTGGGGATAATTCATCAAGCCAAGCTAACGTTTTCCAGGCACAAAAACATGCGGTAAGAGTTATATGTGGTGTGAACTCAAGAACATCCGTAGTGCTTCGAGAATTTCGGGGTAAATTCCAAAACACTTGGCTCTCCACCGTCTGGAACACTCGATATTTTGAAGATGAGTGTGAGAGAACCTTTCTACTGCACCACACATATCTGTGTGTGCAGGAAGGACAGCAGCCATGAGGAGCCAGGAGCTGCATCAGATGAGTGGCCCCAACAAGTGGTTACCAGCAGCGCCTTGCAAGTTATATCAAAAAGTCAAAGAGTGTTTGGATAATGTTCCATGGTTTGTGGTGTCATGAGGATTGTTACAGATGTAGTGGTTAATAAAAAAGAAAAAGAAAAGAAGAGGTTGAAAATGTGGGAAGAAATTGTGAATAAAAAGTGGGTTTTAAAAATCGTTAATGACCGTGAAAAAAGGAAAGAACGAAGTTCAAATCGGACTTCGTATTACAGAAAAGCTATCGGACTTCGTGATTCAGAAAAGCTATTGTTCGGGTGGTCCTTGTGGCGTTTCTGAGCAAAAGTCAAACCAATTTCCACTACAAAAATCATTTAAAAAAACAGAGAATAACAAATGTAACTAACAGGGGGAAATGGCGTAGATAAGAGTTCATCCTTTACCAGGTTAACATGTCTTCTTTCATGCAGCGTCCTGGTCTTCAAAAATCTCCTTCATTTCTGCGTGAAAAGTCTGCTCCGAAATCTTGCAATAAATTTCATTGTCCAGGAATTTCTAATGTATACAAAACCGTCTTGATATTAAATGCAATTTATTTTAGTTGCTTCTCTCCATCCTCCGAATTTCATAACAACTTCCACAATGTCTACACATTAATAAGTTTTTTCGTCTTAATCAGATCACGTCTGCATTAAGCTTCTGCTCTCGGGAGACAATAAAGAAACGGATCGAAAAAAAAGAGTTACAATTTTAGTATTTTCTCTGCCGTCGAGCGCTCATACCGCTGCGACGGTAAATTTATGTCTGAGGGAACGAGTGTAGCGCGGCGAAATTCAAAGTCCCGCTACATCGCCCCCTCGGCTGTCACGCTAAAACATTTAGCGTGGCAGGCTAGCAAACAATACAATAGATATGCCTAAATGTCAATATATACATATTTTCATAGGAAAGGCCACGTGCATTCATAGGGGATAATTTTTGTCAATACCTACTGTCTAAACCTATATACCAAATACAATTGTTACAGTTTTGATCCTTTTTACACAATTAATATATATTTACATACAGTTTGTTTGAACAAGCTGCTCGCCAGCAGAGTTAATGTTGTGTGCTTCCAGCGTTGGTTTCCCAATGCATCTCTGACAGCATGTAGTCTTTGCGCATGCATCACTGAATTTCGTGTGCGGCAGTTTCAAAATCACTGTGTTATGACAGTCTTGCACAGTATTCACTTTCACATAGTGTTCATTAAAAGTTGTTATTCCAGTATAAATGGCGTGTTAAGTCCGGTGACACCATAAGATTGAGCGTGTGCGTGATCTGAAGCAATGTCCATGTCTTCTGTTACGACACAACACTCCAGGTCCTTGCGCGTTTTCATTACTATTGTTCCCGGGGCATATATGGTCGATGTAGTTTTTAGCCTCCACATCGCCTACGACAGGTGCTGAGTTTATTGTCTCCAAAGCATCTGAAGGCCGCCCAGGAACAACGGCGTCGATGTTCGCAAAGGTAGGTGTATCATCACATTGTTTACACTCGCCAACAAACGTTCATTTGCAGTGTGAAAATCCTCATTATCGTCGAAGTAAATTGCAGTTTATATCGATTTACAAACAGTTATTTGGTTTGTGCACCACAAGTTTCACAAATAACACAAAATTCGTCGTTTATAACGTTCACAGTTTGCAACACTTTTTTGCCATATTTATATTTTAACAAAGTGCACTGTGTTCCAGCATGTTTACATAGTTAATTATGAAAGCTTACATTTCGTGGTCACATTTCAAAATATGTTGACAATATGGAAAGTTTTAACACATATACAAATACATATAAATTTACAAGAATATGCATGTTAAATATTTACACTAAAAAATTATACTAAGTCCCATTGGCTTCCTTTTATTGGGGTATTAATTTTTTATTTTTTATTCAGGCTTGGGCGTGCCAAGGGATATCAGACTTAACATTTAAAGCACGGGCTTTCCTTCATTTATTATTTCTTTCTTTCTTTTGATTCCATATCTTGGCTAGCAGTTGACCAGGCTTGTAATGCCATCAATATTCATGTCTTTTTATTCATACCTGAAAGTTTACTGTCCCACAATATATTCTTAAATTTCATAAACAAACAATACCCAGCCGCAGGAGGTGGTAGGATAATGGAGAAAGAAAGAAAGATAGACTGGAAGAAACTATTCACTACCTATAAACTACCAAATCCTACAGCTACTACATAAAAGAGAACATAATACATTATAACGTTTGCATCACCTTCAAGGGGTGTGTGAAAGGAGGTGCTTACCATTTACCAAATCATGGGTAAATGTAAGTGTCCTTACGTCAAGTCTGTGTAGTGTAACATCATGACAGATTCTTTGTTTGTGTTCTGACTGTTCATATGACTAAGTGTACTATACATTAACAAATCCTTGCATGAGTAAATCACATAGCTGCTCAGTACTTCCTTGATATCTCCACTTCTTGTGGATACCGTCTATCCAAATGGAAAATATATCTCACAGAGATTGTCTCTCTCATAATGTGTATTATATAATAACATATAAAATTTCCTCTCGAGAGTTCAACCATGAACTTTCTTCTACTTTAGTGGAGGTTAAACATCATGTATGTGGTGTATATACATCATTTCTTTCTATAAAACATAAATAAAGAACATAGTATTATAATTGACAGTAAAATATCTCTTTCTCAGTGTCTGTTGCTCAACGTCGGCTGCACGGGTGGTCACTGCTCCTTTGCACTTACCTTGCATAACTTGAAAAGTCAAATGTTGTCTTCAAAGTAGATGTAATTTTGTCATCTGTTCGCTAAGTGGAGGTGTTGTACGAGTCGCAAAAACGGCCTTAATAACTCTCCTATCTTTTGCTTCCTCATGATTTTCTGTTGTGTGTAAGTACAATAAAGGGTAACATGGCACTAAATTTCACTTTCGTAAAAAAAATTTTATACAAATGTATTCACATGAGGGCTGTGTAAAAACTGTATTTCAACTTAAGTTCCTTAAAATATCATTCTCCTGTCTGAACACAAACTATAAATGTTTTCTTCCACACAATGGCTTAAGAAAACTTAACGAAATGTTACTAAGTTACACTTCTGAAATAAATTAAAACTAATGTGTTTCCAAGCTACATTCTTATTATGCTTCTTTCAACAGCTGTAATCATCATTATGTTCACTCTGCTTTTCTTGCATTCGTTCATTTTCAAGGACACTGAAAATAGATTCACATTTAACGTCTTGTACTCATGTGTTCTAACTCATCACGAATGTTTTCTTTCAACTGAAATTCTTACATAATCTTAAAGATGTAGACTGTTTACTCACTTCTCTATGTAGCACAATATTACCAAAACATTCTCACTCATTCCTTACTCACATATTCATTTATATATATATATATATATATATATATATATATATATATATATATATATATACACATATCCTTATACATTAAACATATTCCTCATCAAACATTAATATATCACATACGTGGGGCCATTTGGCACTTCCATTTTCATATAACTCCAATAATATTTTCCTCAAATAATCTGTCTCCATCAAGTACTTCACAGTAACTTACCTTCTTATATTTACTTAAATATTAACTCATTCATACTGATCATTTATACTTACATCCTCATTCATTCTGCTACATACCTATGTCATTACTGATCTCAATAGCTATTATTTCCTGTCATTAGAGTGCCTTGAAATAACTAAATAATTGTTGATTCACCTTATAATTTACAATTAACAACAAATGTAACCTGTGTAGATCTCATTCCTATATGAATATCTTTTCTCATTCAGTAAGTGTACTCACCTGGGTTTATATTCTCTTCATAATTATGTGTACAAGTGTAACTGCAGTATATAATTTCCATAAATTAACGCTTGTGTTCTTAGGCTGTATAACTTAATGTTCGTGTATTCAATACAAATATTTACGATCTTGTTTTCACAGCAACTTGCTCATGTTCAACTTAGTTATCATTATATTATGTTGTTTTAGTGCACAAAGGGTTTCAAATGTCTGTGGGGATGCAGCCCCCTCGGCTTGTGAGATAACGGGTATTCTAGGGAGTAACAACTTGGGTGAGGTATGCTTGCTATTCTGAAAGGACCTGAGTATAATAGCTGCCATTTTCTGTTCAGTTGTTTTAAATTTTGTAGACTTGGGATGTGAACACAAAAGAACAAGGTCATCAACCTGATAGGTTTGTTAATTCCTGTTCTGCTGTCATTTTGTCGTCATACCTGAGGAAACAAACCGTCTCAGCTGTTGCGCTTTTACAACACCTCACGACTGAAGCAAGAGCACTTAGCTCGGTCATAGACTGTTTTCCATCGTCTGCCGTGTTTGGCCGGGTTCATTGACCAGCTCCACTATGTTTACATTCCGGCCGATTGGCGCCCACGCGGCAGCTGATGGCGAGCTTCGATTGTTATTGCTATTTCGTGGCGGGGAGTGCACAACTGTACTGGGGAATGGCGGCGGATTCCGTGGAGGGTTATGATTTGTCATGCGTGGATTTTATGTGTTCCACATATTCTGTCGGTGATTGTTGGGATTGTTGTTGTTTTGGTGGTAATTATGTCTGTTATGTGGCATGTTCCTGTCAAAGTAGCTCGGTTTGTACTGGCTTCTCTCACATCTCTTATTGCGGTTGTTGTTGTACGGTCTGTGATTTTCATTTTGCATGTAGTTACCATTTTGATATGGGTGATAATTATTGTTATTATTATTATTATTCCACGAATTTCTGCGGTTGTTCCTACCGTCATACACATTTCCATTTGAATATGTTACGCGCGCAGGCATCGTATTGTGTTGCGGCGCGGACGGATGGTTCCACCAACCACAGTCACTACGGTTCCTCTGGGGTGGGTGCTGATTTTGGTTACTAATATGAGTAAAATTTGAATGGCGTGAATCGCCTCTGTAAACTACATCCATTTGATCTAAGAAGTTTAAGAAAGTCTTAATGTCATTCTCCGGTACTCCTATTAATCTGTCTCGTTATGGAAAGGGTAAGTGGCTCTTTAAAGTTTCAATTATCGCTGGCGAGTCTAGGTACCTCTCAAAGTATTGTCTTAATGTCTCTTTTTTAGGGTCATAGGTCTCGGGGTTGCACACTTCTCTCCTTAGACTCTGTTGCTCATTCTCGGACCAGAATTCGTCCAAGAAGGCTTGTTCGAACTGTTCAAACGTAAGGCACCGCCGTTTCGTAGCGGCACCCCACTTAGCTGCTCGTCCTCTCATGAGATTGGTGACGTATCTGATGTTATCGACTTCTGACCAACTATGTGGAAAAACACTGTCAAATGATCTAATAAACACAATAGGGTGGACTTTGTGCTTGTCCTCACTGGAAAATGTCTGGAAATACCCATGTCTTACAAACGTGTCATCGGCCATGCTGGTTGGCGTAACTGTATCAACGTAGTTTGTGTCACTTGCTACTCTAGGTGTCGTACCGTAATATTGTGCATTTGGTGGAAAAGAAAGCGGCACATTGTAATTTTGATTTGAAATAGGTGATTCCACAATAGGTGTTCTGTCTGTGTCATTAGCCATGGTTTTAGCTGTTTTGTCATTCCCTGACGATGCGTTTGCACCAATCGCCCAACACGGCACAACATTGTCTCGTAATTTTGTCACTTCATCTTCTATGTGTTTTGTCTCGTCTTTAACATGTGTCTTTGTTTTTGAAAGTATGTCCTGTGTAATTGTTTCAAGTTTTTTGTCCAGATAGTCGTCACACAATTTACATTCATGTACAATTCTTTCGGCCATGTTGGTGTCGTTGTTTAGTGGCATGAGGTCCGCTCGGTCTTCTAATTTTTCTATCTTTTATTTGAGGTGGGTTTGTTCAAGAACTACCATTGTGAGCTGTTGAGTAATATTTCCCACTTCTTCAGTCAGCTTTTGTTGGGTGGAGCTAGCTGAAGTGTGGGCCTGAGCTAACTCTACCCCATGGGTGTTTACTTCCTGCTGCACATTAACTATTTGAGTTAACTGATTCTCACATCGGGTGATATTGTTTTTTGTTTCATGTGTGAATGTAACCAAAGTTTCTTCCTGTTTAGTGACTCGGTCGGACAACGTCTCAAATCGCTGGCTAAGCTGTTGAGTGGTGTTATTTAATTCTGTCATCTGTTTTGTCGTTCGTTCAAAATTTTCGGTCATAGTACGGTTTAATACGTCAAATTTTTCGTCGCTTTTATCTAGCCTTTGTTTAAAGTCCTGACCAAATGCGTCCAGTTTTGCGTCAATTTTCTGACTAACGTCTCGTTTCATGTCTGCTAATAACTCTAATACTCGGTCCAGTTTGTCAGTTTCCTGTGTCCAATTTGTGTCACATTGCTGAATTTGTCTAATATTCGGTTCTGACATTGATGTTAACAATGGCGCTGATGGTCTAGTCTCGCGTCCATTCCACATTTCGTCATTTAAAGTCGCCATCTGTATGTTATCACAAATGTTGCGAGTTTGAGGCAAAATCATTGCATTGATCTGTGAACTGGTCCATGGAGGGAAACGTGGACTTTCTTGTTGGTTGAACGATGAATCTACTTCACTTAACTCATCTGCCGAAACTATCTCTACCTTACCGCGTTCCATTGTAATAGGATATATAATCGTAAGTCAAAAAGGGAATAATATAAGTCTGATTAATAAAGATTTGACTCAAATTTAGGTTGAAATATTTTCTTGTCAATGTAAATGATTGCTCTATTACAAACAATGGTTGAGAAAAATGCAGCAGAGCGGACAAAATTTTTCGTAACAAATGACTGTTTGGCGGTCAAATTCACGATCTTCATATGCTACAACAATACTATAATTACCACAAACTACAATAGAGATAGATAATTTTGGAAAAATCTAGAAGAAAAATACAGGGTGTGTGGAAAGGGAAAAATGGATTCTGCAGTTGGCTATTGAATGTTTGAATGAAACATAATTGTGTGACTCACCATTATATTTTCTGTCCTGCAGCAGCTGGTCAATCACTTCTGCGTAAATCGTATTCGTCAAAATATGGATTTTCTTAATACATCTCCATCGGATAATCACCAAAAGGTCTCAAAATAACAGTTTTGCAGTAATGTATGCCATGCAAAGAAGAACAGATTGAATTAGTTACAAAAATTCTTTACAATATTGTGGTATAATCATTTGCTTAGGTACAATAAAGTTGGTCTTTCAGTTACCCATTCAGTTACCCATTAAAGTTCGCCAGCTGAAGTGGCCGTGCGGTTAAAGGTGCTGCAGTCTGGAACCGCAAGACCGCTACGATCGCAGGTTCGAATCCTGCCTCAGGCATGGATGTTTGTGATGTCCTTAGGTTAGTTAGGTTTAACTAGTTCTAAGTTCTAGGGGACTAATGACCTCGGCAGTTGAGTCCCATAGTGCTCAGAGCCAACCCATTAAAGTTCAGGATTTTTGGATATTCTCTGTTGGGAAAAAATACAAATTAAAGTTTCAAATTTGCTCAAAAACGACACATCCGAAAATTGCGTCCTGTCACGGTCGCCATTTGTAGTGGTTAATAAAAAAGGAAAAGAAAAGAAAATGTTGAAAATGTGGGAAGAAATTTCGAATAAAAAGTGGGTTTTAAAAATCTTTAATGTCCGTGAAAAAAGGAAAGAATGAAATGCATATCGGACTTCGTATGACAGAAAAGCTATCGGACTTCGTGATTCGGAAAAGCTATTGTTGGGGTGGTCCTTGTGGCGTTTCTGAGCAAAAGTCAAACCAATTTCCACTACAAAAATTATTTGAAAAAAGACAGAGAATAACAAATGTAGCTAACCAGGGGAAATGGCGTAGATAAGAGTTCATCCTTTACCAGGTTAACATGTCTTCTTTCGTGCGGCGTCCAGGTCTTCAAAAATCTCCTTCATTTCTGCGTGAAAAGTCTGCTCCGAAATCTTGCAATAAGTTTCATTGTCCAGGAATTTCTAATGTATACAAAACTGTCTTGATATTAAATGCAATTTATTGTAGTTGCTTTCTCCATCCTCCGAATTTCATAACAGCTTCCACAATGTCTACACATTAATAAGTTTTTTCATCTTAATCAGATCACGTCTGCATTAAGCTTCCGCTCTCGGGAAACAATAAAGAAACGGATCGAAGAAAAAGAGTTACAATTTTAGTATTTTCTCTGCCATCGAGCGCTCATACCGCTGCGATGGTATAATTTATGTCTGAGGGAACGAGTGAAGCACGGCGAAATTCAAAATCCCACTACACAGAGGCAGAACATATGTAACTGTATGAGTGTTTAGTAGATTTTGACATTTGTCTTGGAACCAGTTGGTTTGCTGGAGTTTGTACAGAATAATTGTTACTTTCGGACGAGTGCTGAAAAATATATTGTTGTTGAACTGACAAGATCCTACAAGTACATAATTTATTTCAAGAGTATAGAGATGGTTAATAATATTCTCTTTAACCTGATAGTCTTTGGAGACGAATTAAATGGTGAGAGCAACGTAGCCGATAACCCAAAGAAGAGGATCAGCTGCATGCACAATGTGTAAGTCAATTGGAAGAGACGTGTGAGTCATGCAGCCCAACACCACACGGTCTCTTGTCGTCCAAGAACGTGTTAGACATCCTGCAGAAGCCTGTTTAGGGTACTAGCGATACTAACTACTGCTTCCCAATATATTTATTTCTTAATGAAATTTGTCATTAAAAATGTATCACTTTTTCAATCCAACAGCTCAATATTAGAAATAAGAATAATCTTAACAAGGATTTAAAGTCACCTACTCTTGTACAAAAAGGTGTGCATTATTCAGGAACACACATATTCAATAACTTTCCAGCAGCCATAAAAAGCTTAACAAGCAATGAAATTTAGTTTAAGAGAAACCTAACGGATTTATTGGTGGCCAACTCCTTTTACTCCATTTTTTGTATTAACACTGTACATTACAGATGTAATTTTAAGTCACCAGATTTGGACATTTCGGATTTTTGGAGTCCTATCCCCCTGTCCCGACCAGGCCAGTTTTTGGAGTCCTGTCCCCTTGTTCCGACTGGGTTCAGCCGGGACATCTAACTGTTCCGATTTTTACAAATCAAATACACGTCTCGGTCATGGGATGTATCAACATGTAACTCCTCATATTTTTAGCATTGTAAAAGTGTTTTAAACTTTATTTCCATATCATATCCAAACCTAACATACCAATTTATAGACTATGTTTACACGACCTGTCTGCTGTCACATTGTAGTTCGAGATCTTCAATAACACTTGCACTGAAGTTGGTATTACTGAGCTGGATTTCCCTAGCGATAGCCCTTTCGTGATTGTTTTGTGGGCGAGAGCATTGTAGTGCGTACAGATTGTAACCACCTTCACAATGTCCACATGTCACTGTGATTTCATTTCCGATCTTCAAGAGAGGTAATTAACGTACTCATAATTCGGTGTCATAAACAGTGTGGTAATTCTGTTTTTAATTAACCCTCAACTACTCTAGATCATTTCTCGGAGTGCAAAAATTTTTGTTTCTATTGTGACATATGACACACCCACACAAATCGAAGTGGGCTCTTCCTATTGGAAGTGATGCATGGATTCCAGAACTCTATAGACTATTACTGCACTTTTTTCCATATTAATGCAAACAGACGGGCGTTACAAGTTTAAAGTGTGTATGTCAGTGGCATAATAACTTCCAAACAAAAGGTCCGATTTTAATGCAGTATTTTTATTTGACAGATGGTTTAATCAGAATGGTTCTCAGCTATGTTCCATGAAAGGCTGTACAGCAGTTCCAATTTCACCAGATAAATTTTAAGTCAAAAAGTTTTACTCTAGCTCCTCTGATAATACGCTATATAATATGATTCATAAGAGCTACATCATGTTATGTAGTGCCATATTGTAGAATTAATACATTTTCAGCCAACTACGAGTTACCTCGTATGAACGAACTGGCCACTTGCCCCAACTGTGAGTTAACTAGTAGGAAATGAGTTTCTGCATAAAGCCAGATACGAAAACATTCGTAGCAAATACGTGTGATTTATAGGTTTTGGGCGTCAGGAGCAAATAAAAGTAAGTCATCAGGGTGTGGTGAAACACAATTTTTATTTTCCCATTTGGAATAAAGTAACAGAAAAGTGCACACAAAATGTCATACAAATATTTTAGTTTCAAATGAAAAATGTACAATTGCATCGCTAATAGTAATGGAAACAAAGATTTTTAAATTGTTGATGTGTCTTAAAGCAGAGGTTTCCAAATTTTTTGTCGTAGCCTAGTTTTTTTTTGCCTTCCCTTCAGGAACCACTGCATCCTTTTTTTACTTTACAGTAGAACATTTGAAAGAGCTGCCGCCCCCACCCTTAGTTCTTCTCCTGCCTTTCCACATTGATGCCAACACTTGTGAGAATACAGTCTATGACACAGTGGAGATACATTACTGAAGTACATGAGCTATGCATGAGTAAACATTGCCAGCACTACTTCATTGTCCCTTCTGCCTACAGCCCACGTAGGTGAACTTTTAAAAAAAGTGATTTGGCATTACAGGGACTGTTATTCTCATACACAGTACTGGGAAGTAGCAAAGAATATGAAATGAAATTCAACTTGTTATTCTAACAACACTTTGCCATGCAGCTATAGTGCAAAAATTGTTGGATCTAATCACATTGGCAACAATGAGAAAATGAGCACAACTGACATGATTAACTTTTCTAATGATGCCACCAAGACCCCACATGGCATACAATGTTTTTCAAGCGTCATCCTTTGCTAATGAAATGATAATTACAGCTTCACAGTTATATTGCCCTAGCTGTCTTCTATTATTGAGAAGTATGTAGCTGCTTATTTTTAACTATGAAGTCCCAATTCGGTTCAAAGGGCGTTATATTTATTCTTAGGACTGGTTCAACTTCCAATCGGTTTATATAGGCCCATTTATTTCTTCAGTAGCACCAATGTTGAAATATGTATCGAATCTAAAAGCATTAGAAATTTCATCGCTTCTTCTGATAAACTGGGATCTCTTGACTACAAGATATCTGAAAATATGTCACATGACGCCACATTTAACTAGTTAGCATTTGAATTTGACAAATTATATGATTCTAAATTCACTGCAAATTGTTCCTTATCCATGTTCGGTTGCTGTTGTATTGAAGGAAAATATTATTTCAGATTAGTGTTCACTGTCCAGTTCCAGCAAATTCTACTTGATAAGAGTTGCTGCATCATGTGGGAATGAACGTATGTTGTACTCTCTTTGAAATTTTCGCAGCTTTGTAAGCTTCAGTGTTATGTCAAAAGCAGGACGATCGTCAGTTAAGTAGATTCTAACGACGTGCAATTTCATTATTTACTACAATGAGTACAACATTTATGTAACATACAACTGTCATATGATTCCCTTTTTTTGATTAACTAACTATTACGAAACTGTGATAATTTAATAATGTACGTCAATATAAACTGCAAGCTACGACATGGAGATATCTGTGCGACCTTGTATTTTATTTTCGTGTCTCGGTGCCGGGATGCGATCCTTCAGTTGGGAACGCTGTCGTAAAACATTCTTTCACGCAAAGATTTGGTGTTTCTTCACAAATTGGATAAAATGCCACGAGATAACTGAGAATAGGCGATTAATGGTAGGGTCATTTCAAAGGTACACAGACGTACACAACTCATCTCGAAAATGTACTTTCTCCTTCTACTCCATTTCTTTAAGGTGTAAGACGATATTATTGTGCATCTGAGTTGAACTTTCCACTCATTACACCAACTACAAGGTAATTCGCAGGCTCTATTTTCTCGTCAATAATTGTTTTTAAAAAGTTTCAGAGATGGATGGACTATGACAGAGATGACGAATCAAACTATATGAACCGTTTAATATGGATTCTGGGAGCTGTTCACTCATTTTAGCTGTGGCTGTCGACATGTTAAAAAGATCTAACATAAGTCTTCGAGAATGTATGTTTATCTTATACGACAGACCAACGATGCTAATTTCCGTCCTTTGAAGTTTCTCATTTCAGCACTTACAAAGCAGAAAAGCAACAGGAAATCTTAAACATATATATTCACCAGAACAATTGTTCTACATAAAATAAATAAAAAGGCGGTCTGATAGACGCTACGTAGTAATTGTGTTCCTGTAGACATCCATAGATAGTAAACAGGTTAAATAAAATTTAAGCGAAAGATTCTCATACACTGTCATTTATTTACTTTTAACACAGCTAGCCATTCATAATAAAAAGGGGAGAACAGACCATGATGTCCATTGCCCGAAATGTGGAGGAGAGTTTTCTGTTTCTCATAGAGGGAAGTACGACATACAGTATCACTTGAAAGCAGCCAAACACATCAGATACCAGTGCCACATCTTCGAGAAGTTTAACAGACTTCTTTCGGCAAGTTGTTCCAAGTGACGACGAACTTAAACTAGCTGCAGCGGAAGACACATAGGCTTTCCATTGGGTACAAGAGAACCATGGCTTTCGTTCAAGTGACTGTAGGTCTAAATTCATCCAGAAGTGCTTCGAGTATTAAGTACAGTTGTGGCAGTGCAAAATGCGAAGTCATTGTTGTTAATGTGCTTTCTCCACACTGTCGTGATAAATTGCAGCGAGAAACGTGCAAAGTTGACTGCATTACTATTCTTTGTGATGCACCTAATTATGGAAACATGAAGCTGTATCATGTACTTGTTCGACATTTCTTGCCTCTTGAAGGCATGTGTGTGAAAATTCTCCAATTTAGAGAGCAGCCTGGTGAAACTGCAGATGTTGTTGAAAACTATCTGTGTGATACCATCACAGACTATAATTTGAATGTTAAGGTTGTAGTATTCTGCTGGGACAATGTCAAGATAAACTTTGGTGGACGATCTCGAAGGGGGACAAAGAATATTGTCCACAAATTAAATGGCTGGCTTGGTCGTGACATCGTTGGTGTAATATGTTCAGTGCGCATAGTGCATAATCCTATAAAGACAGCTGCAGATTGTTTACCAGTCGATCTAGAGTGTGTCATTCACAAGTACCAGATGATCGGTCTTGATGCCAGCTGTTGAGGGAGTTTTACAGCTCTATAGACCACTAAAATCATATCTTTTGAGTGAAGAAAAATGACCACCAATACTGTCAGAATTGATTTCAAAGCCTCTATTTTCGTTTGAGTTTTCTTAGATGTCCATATCTTATTCATCAAAGAAAAGACACCCTCAGCTGCTGCATTTGTAACTGGAAGATACAACAGGAATTCCACAATTCTTAAAATACTTTCACACTGAATTTGTTTCGATGTGAAATGTTGAAACATCTGTACCCAATGCATATTAGAGACAGTTTTTTCTACGTTCCATTTGTCTGTTTTCTAAGGGGTGACAAACTGCTGCATTTTAAGACACTCTTGAAATGATTCGTTGTCACTGATTTTACAGTTTGGCAGTACATTTATGAGAGATTTGTGGTATTTTTGGACCTGAGCCTATGTGGGTACATTGTTTAAAAGAACCCATTTGAAGTCCGAAAAGCCATTAAAATGATCTGTCCATTGCTCAATGTATTGTGCACTGCTATCATAAAATTCACAGATGGTTTCAGTGAACTTAATAACGTTTATGTCCGCCTGAGATTCAAGTTTGCTTAAAGCACTTCTTATAACATGTGGCACAACTATGGTTATTCGATTGTTTGCCATATTCACTTTAAAAGCATGAAGTGCTTCTCCAACATCTGCATATGTAACATGCTAGCCTTCTATCTTTAATACTGCTGCATGGAAAGGTGACACTTGATCATGTAAAAATATGAGGACTTCAGAGCATGGGTTTTCAAAAAAATTCCTTGGTATTGTTGGGCATTTTTCTTCACTCAAAAAAATATGATTTTAGTTCTCCATATATATACACTCCTGGAAATTGAAATAAGAACACCGTGAATTCATTGTCCCAGGAAGGGGAAACTTTATTGACACATTCCTGTGGTCAGATACATCACATGATCACACTGACAGAACCACAGGCACATAGACACAGGCAACAGAGCATGCACAATGTCGGCACTAGTACAGTGTATATCCACCTTTCGCTGCAATGCAGGCTGCTATTCTCCCATGGACACGATCGTAGAGATGCTGGATGTAGTCCTGTGGAACGGCTTGCCATGCCATTTCCACCTGGCGCCTCAGTTGGACCAGCGTTCGTGCTGGACGTGCAGACCACGTGAGACGACGCTTCATCCAGTCCCAAACATGCTCAATGGGGGACAGATCCGGAGATCTTGCTGGCCAGGGTAGTTGACTTACACCTTCTAGAGCACGTTGGGTGGCACGGGATACATGCGGACGTGCATTGTCCTGTTGGAACAGCAAGTTCCCTTGCCGGTCTAGGAATGGTAGAACGATGGGTTCGATGACGGTTTGGATGTACCGTGCACTATTCAGTGTCCCCTCGACGACCACCAGTGGTGTACGGCCAGTGTAGGAGATCGCTCCCCACACCATGATGCCGGGTGTTGGCCCTGTGTGCCTCGGTCGTATGCAGTCCTGATTGTGGAGCTCACCTGCACGGCGCCAAACACGCATACGACCATCATTGGCACCAAGGCAGAAGCGACTCTCATCGCTGAAGACGACACGTCTCCATTCGTCCCTCCATTCACGCCTGTCGCGACACCACTGGAGGCGGGCTGCACGATGTTGGGGCATGAGCGGAAGACGGCCTAACGGTGTGCGGGACCGTAGCCCAGCTTCATGGAGACGGTTGCGAATGGTCCTCGCCGATACCCCAGGAGCAACAGTGTCCCTAATTTGCTGGGAAGTGGCGGTGCGGTCCCCTACGGCACTGCGTAGGATCCTACGGTCTTGGCGTGCATCCGTGCGTCGCTGCGGTCCGGTCCCAGGTCGACGGGCACGTGCACCTTCCGCCGACCACTGGCGACAACATCGATGTACTGTGGAGACCTCACGCCCCACGTGTTGAGCAATTCGGCGGTACGTCCACCCGGCCTCCCGCATGCCCACTATACGCCCTCGCTCAAAGTCCGTCAACTGCACATACGGTTCACGTCCACGCTGTCGCGGCATGCTACCAGTGTTAAAGACTGCGATGGAGCTCCGTATGCCACGGCAAACTGGCTGACACTGACGGCGGCGGTGCACAAATGCTGCGCAGCTAGCGCCATTCGACGGCCAACACCGCGGTTCCTGGTGTGTCCGCTGTGCCGTGCGTGTGATCATTGCTTGTACAGCCCTCTCGCAGTGTCCGGAGCAAGTATGGTGGGTCTGACACACCGGTGTCAATGTGTTCTTTTTTCCATTTCCAGTAGTGTATATATATATATATATATATACCAACTTTTTAATACATTTCTTCAACGAAATATATGTGACAGCAGAATATGTTTTCCTTTCCCCAAAATCTGAGGAAGTGGGGGGGGGGTGGCACGGCCTCCCTTACCCTCCCGTAGGGCGCCCCTGTTGGTCTGAGCTTTGGCTTCCAAAAATATTATCACTTTATGTAATTAATTGTTATTAATTGCTTATTCCATAGATATCTATGTAATAATGAGTAACAGATGACATAACAGTAAACATAGGATTATCACTTTTTACTCTGTTTATAACACTTGCCACAATGCTGCACTATAAGAAAACTTCTTGCTGTAAGCTGTTACAATTTGTCTACTAGGATCATGCACTGTGTCAACCTTCTTTAAAGAATAGCACATTCTGGTTAGTTTTTACGTTTTTGCAAGACACATGCTCATAGACATTTGAAAGCGGCATCTTCTAGCGCTTGTTATTGTAGACTCTATATAGATTCCCTTTTGTCTTCTGTTTTTCTTTATGCTACGCTTATGCCCTCTAGTGATCTGGTGTGCAACCAGGCAACTGAAGTGCTCTCATGCTTGCGGACTAGTATTGTGTTAGACCCAAATGGGAGTGATTGTCTTGAAACCATAGACTCAGAAGCGATTCCATCATCCACAGGAACATTAGCTACAACATCAAATGCAGCATCAAGAATGGCCGCACCTCCAGGGGAAGCAGGAAACATGAAATTTTTAAGTATTTTTGGTAGTCAGCCTCAACAAATAACAACCAGAAACATCAGATAGCATAAGTATGAACTCAGCTAAAGCTATTTTTAATATTTTGAAAAGTGAACCTCTGTATACAGTGTATAAAAAATAAAATATTGGAACTTGAGATTGTTGTCAGTGAAGCTAGAATAGACTGTATTTCTGTTCAACAACATTGGTGCAAAAGTTATGAACTAGTTAACATTAGTAATTCCCCATATAATTTAGTCAGCCATTATTGCAGGAAGCAAACAAGACATTGTGGTGTTTGCATTTATGTAAAACATGGAGTAAAAGTTAAAAACTTGACTGTAGCTGAATCTATGGGTGAAGAAAAACATTTTGAGGTTGCAACAATACCACTGAATAAGCAAAAGAGTAAATTAACAATAATGCCAGTGTACAGATCACCATGTGGTGATCCTGAAATTTTTAGAGATAAATTAGAGGCGTTGCTCAGCATATAACATGAAAAAATAGCAGTAATTATAAGTTGAGACTTTAATGTTAACTTGATAATCGAAAGTGCATCTAAAGATTAGTTCCTGAATGGTCTATAGAGCTTTAAATTGTATCCCATATAACTTGTAACAAACTCTTCAGAAAGTCTCATAGATAATTTCACACAAATGAGCTGCTCGGGGAACACAATGGTAAGAGCCATCGCTGTGTATTTTGCGGTAGATGGCTAATGACACCACCTGTGGGATGCACAATGCAGTAAACTTACTAGTAGTTCCAAATTCACTCAACAGACGTGAGGGCCGAGTTTAATGGTAAGCGCCACAGTCCGTATGTTGCGGAAACATAATGGTAAGTGACAGAGAGAATGGCGGCAAGTAAAAACATCTCCGAGATTATGGCAACAGTGAACATGGCAGAAGACGAAAAATATACTTCCAATGATACTAATACCTTCGAGAGGGGTCCAGAATACATTCCTAACGGTTCAGAAGACTCAGAGGTGTGATATTTTGTAAATATACTGTCTTTAGTACGTTTCACGAACATAAAGGTAAGTGCATGTACATACCATTATGTTCCTGAAGTACGTTAATTTTGAGGTTATTTCAGAATGGCTACATTTTTTTGGCTAAGTGGTGTGTGAATGCGCATTTTTCATTTATATTGTTACATGTAATGATAATAATGGTAACGGTAATAGTAGTTTTCGTTGTTATACAGGTTAATAGCGAATCAGATCATATTACCCAAAACAACGAACAGTGTATCGCTCCTGCAGAAACCATTCAGGAACAGACAAAGATGTCGTCTCGGAATAGGTGCGGCTGTGGCCAAAATAAGAACTCGAACATGGAACTGTTTTGGAAATATCTAATTTCAACTGGTAGATTTCGTGTGATTGAACACCACTTCCCCGTGAGCGGGCGCACAATGTTGCCGTCCGATAGAGATTTCGCGACAGTTTAAAATTACGTTCGCAGACAAGTACAAGATGTGTACAGTCCGGATCAGTGGTGCGAGATCATCAAGAAGTCGGCTAAGAAGAATCCATTGCTTGTATATAATATGAAAAGAGAGGATTTCTATCAAATACGATACTTTAAAGAAGCGTTTGTCTTCAGAAAGAAACAGTTGATAGTCGAGATGTCAACCTAAGGAAAGTATGTAGGTGGGAGGTGACCTCCGAATAGCCATCATCTTTATTCATCAGCAAGACATTTTGTCATGACATTTGGCATGAAATAAGCTTCAGGGAACGTGGATGACAAGGACTAGTTCCTATGCTTCGACTTAAATACAATGGGCAAAGGCTTATTGAAAAGAAGAAAGTTGCTGACGTCCAGTCGCTCCTAAATTACATACCTCCTGTCCACCATGGATTTATCCTGTCACTAAAGCCAACAGTTTTGGATGAAAAAGACATTAGTAATGAGAGTGATGAATGATTTTGCAGTTTCAGTAAAGTTTTGAAGACTTACTGTAAAATTTAATATGTCATGTTCTATCACTATGTGTTGTTAATGGTGTATGGTAATGTAATAATTTTTGTATATTTCATTTGTTTTGGTCAGTTCTGAGTTTCATTTATGTCTGTATAGTAGAAGATAGATGTTAGAATCACTACAGAATAAAAGGACTGTTCAAAAAAAATTATTCAGATTTGCAGATCAATTGAAGCTTTAGATGCACTGTATCTCGAAACTGTGATTTTGGCACTTACCATTTTGTTTCCCCGAGCAGCTCATATATAGGAGCCATAGATGCAGATGTAATTAATGTCGACCTAGGAATATCCGATCAAATCGCACTAATCCTATATTCTAACAGCCCTAGTGGCTAAAAACACTTCACATCAAATGCACAAAAGAACTTTCTCCTCTAATAGTTGCAGTCATTTTGTGAATACACTGGTTACCTAATCATGGGCTGAAGTATTGTTAGAAATAAGAACAAATGATAGATATGATGTTTCCTCTTCCACCTTTATGTTAAAATTTGAAATGTGTTTTCCTAAAATACTTCTCAGAACAAACTCATAAAGTCATTTACATACTAATTCTTGGATTATGACAGGTTTTAGAAATTCCTCCAGGACAATGCAAATGCTTAATTCTAAACTGAAAAGTTGTACTGACCCCAAGTTTAAAGGACTTGTAATAAACTACAGAAATATATAGCAAGGTGGTTACAAAAGAAAAGTACAAAGTAATGACAGATTAATAAGAAAATCAGGCAATAAATCAAGAACTACACTCCTGGAAATTGAAATAAGAACAACGTGAATTCATTGTCCCAGGAAGGGGAAACTTTATTGACACATTCCTGGGGTCAGATACATCACATGATCACACTGACAGAACCACAGGCACATAGACACAGGCTACAGAGCATGCACAATGTCGGCACTAGTACAGTGTATATCCACCTTTCGCTGCAATGCAGGCTGCTATTCTCCCATGGAGACGATCGTAGAGATGCTGGATGTAGTCCTGTGGAACGGCTTGCCATGCCATTTCCACCTGGCGCCTCAGTTGGACCAGCGTTCGTGCTGGACGTGCAGACCGCGTGAGACGACGCTTCATCCAGTCCCAAACATGCTCAATGGGGGACAGATCCGGAGATCTTGCTGGCCAGGGTAGTTGACTTACACCTTCTAGAGCACGTTGGGTGGCACGGGATACATGCGGACGTGCATTGTCCTGTTGGAACAGCAAGTTCCCTTGCCGGTCTAGGAATGGTAGAACGATGGGTTCGATGACGGTTTGGATGTACCGTGCACTATTCAGTGTCCCCTCGACGATCACCAGTGGTGTACGGCCAGTGTAGGAGATCGCTCCCCGCACCATGATGCTGGGTGTTAGCACTGTGTGCCTCGGTCGTATGCAGTCCTGATTGTGGCGCTCACCTGCACGGCGCCAAACACGCATACGACCATCATTGGCACCAAGGCAGAAGCGACTCTCATCGCTGAAGACGACACGTCTCCATTCGTCCCTCCATTCACGCCTGTCGCGACACCACTGGAGGCGGGCTGCACGATGTTGGGGCATGAGCGGAAGACGGCCTAACGGTGTGCGGGACCGTAGCCCAGCTTCATGGAGACGGTTGCGAATGGTCCTCGCCGATACCCCAGGATCAACAGTGTCCCTAATTTGCTGGGAAGTGGCGGTGCGGTCCCCTACGGCACTGCGTAGGATCCTACGGTCTTGGCGTGCATCCGTGCGTCGCTGCTGTCCGGTCCCAGGTCGACGGGCACGTGCACCTTCCGCCGACCACTGGCGACAACATCGATGTACTGTGGGGACCTCACGCCCCACGTGTTGAGCAATTCGGCGGTACGTCCACCCGCCCTCCCGCAAGCCCACTATACGCCCTCGCTCAAAGTCCGTCAACTGCACATACGGTTCACGTCCACGCTGTCGCGGCATGCTACCAGTGTTAAAGACTGCGATGGAGCTCCGTATGCCACGGCAAACTGGCTGACACTGACGGCGGCGGTGCACAAATGCTGCGCAGCTAGCGCCATTCGACGGCCAACACCGCGGTTCCTGGTGTGTCCGCTGTGCCGTGCGTGTGATCATTGCTTGTACAGCCCTCTCGCAGTGTCCGGAGCAAGTATGGTGGGTCTGACACACCGGTGTCAATGTGTTCTTTTTTCCATTTCCAGGAGTGTACTTGGGAAATAGTGAAAAGAGGGACAGGTAAGAGCCTCATGGATCAGTAAATAATACTCAAAAGTAAGAAAATATTGAATTAAAAGATTCAACTGCGACCAATTACATCAGTAACTATTTTTATGTGTACCTGCATCATTAAGAAAAAAGTTTACCAACCATGAGAAACTAACAGCTTCAAAAGCAGACAGCAGTATTCTGGTAACTCCTACAAATGAAAATGAAATATAAAAGGTGATAAAGAGTCTAAAACCAAAAATGATTGCAGGAGTGGATGAAGTGCCTGTGTCACTAATTAAAAAAGTCTCCAAACAAATTACAAAGCCCCTGGTGCATATCGCCAATTTGTCATTCAGTGAAAGGGTGTTTCCACAGAGGTTTAAAATCTGAAACATTAGACCTCTGTTTAAAAAAGGAGATCCTTATAAGGCAAAAAATACAGACAAATTTCCATTCTCTAATCATTTTCAAAAATTTTAGAGACATTAATGAAAAATAGACTCATAAATTACTTAGATGCATACAACTTCCTAACTGCAATCAACATGGCTTGTGTTCAGGCCACAGCACAGAATCAGCCATCCATGCCTGTACTAAAAAGAATGTCAGGAATCTTGAATAAAAAATGCTAACTTAGATTTCTCTAAAGCCTTCAATACAGTAAATCACCAAATTTTGTCAAACAATAGGAGTAAGAGAGGTTGTGTGGAATTGGTTTGAATCTTACCTTCAAGACAGAACACAGGTTGAAGAAATCATCTCAGATCATAATAACCAGAAACTCAAGTGGGTTTCAGATGCAAAAAAGTGGAAATTGGCGTCCCACAGGGCAATACTCTTGCTCGATTATTATTCTTGCTTTATATAAATGACATGCAGAATCCAAATATTGCTACCAAAATTATCGTGTTCACAGATGACACAAGTGTAATTATAAGTGTAATGAAAAATCACTATCCACCACAACTGACATAGTCCTGCAATATATACGACAGTGGTTTAACGCAAACGAGTTAACACTTGACATAAGTAAAAAAAATACACTGAAGAGCCAAAGAAACTGGTAAACCTGCATAGTATTGTGCAGAGCCCCTGCAAGCATGCATAAGTGCCACAACATGATTTGGTATGGACGCATGTAATGTCTGAAATAATGCTGGAACTGACACCACGAATCCTGTAGGGCTGTCCATAAAGCCGTAAGAGTGTGAGGGGATAGAGATCTCTTTTGAACAGTACGTTGCTAGCCATCCCAGATATGCTCAATAATGTTCATGTCTGGTGAGTTTGGTGGCCAGCAGAAGTGTTGAGACTCAGATGAGTGTTCCTGGATGTTCTCTGTAGCAATTCTGGACTTGTGGAGTGTTGCATTGTCCTGCTGGAATTACCGAAGTCCGTCAGAATGCACAATGGACATGAATGGATGCAGGTGATCAGATGGGATGCTTACATATGTGTCACCTGTCAAAGTCCTATCTAGACATATCATGGGTCCCATATCACTCCAAACTCACATGCCCCAATGCCCCACACCATTACAGAGCCTCCACCAGCTTGAAGAGTCTCCTGCTGACATGCTGAGTCCATGGATTCATGAGGTTGTCTCCATACCCGTACATATCCATCCACTTGATTCAATTTGAAACGAGACTCGTCCGACCAGGCAACATGTTTCCAGTCATCAACAGTCCAATGTCAATGTTGACAGGCCCAGGAGAAGCCTAAAGCTTTGTGTCGTACAGTCATTAAGCGTTCACGAGTTGTCCTTTGGTTCCTGAAGTGCGTATCGATGATTCTTCATTGAACGGTTCAGGCTCTGACACTTGTTGATGGCCTAGCATTGAAATCTGCAGCAGTTTGCACAAGGGTTGCACTTCTGTCACATTGAACCATTCTCTTCTGTCATTATTGGTCCTGTGCTTGCAGGATCTTTTTCTGGCCACAGTGGTGTCAGAGAGTTGATGTATTACCGGATTCCTTATATTCATGGTTCACTCATGAAATGGAAGTGTGGGAAAATATCCAATTCATCACTACTTTGGAGATGCTGAGTCACATCGCTCATGCACTAATTATAAGATCACATTCAAACTCACTTAAATCTTGATAACTTGCCATTGAAGCAACAGTAACTGATCTAACAATAGCACCAGGCACTAGTTGCGTTATATAAGCACTGCTGACTGCAGCAGCTAAAGCTGGAAAGACTATATCAAGTATTTATCCTACAGTGTCAACTTGGCATGTTTCGCATTGAGCTAGAGTATGCAGCATAGAGTGTGCTAGATTGGTGTATTTTGCTTATTTTTCAGTCTGTTGTGTCTTATGGTATAGTATTCTGGGGTAAAAGTAAATCATGATTACTTCAAACTACAGAAAAGAGCTATTTGAATGATAACACACAATTCTCCAAAAACTTACTGAAGGCCGCTCTTCAAACAATTACAAATTCTCACAATATCATCACTCTATACCTTAAAATCTTTCTATGTACAAGAGCACACTGAACAATGCATGTACCAATGAGGACTGCCACAATTAATCACAATTGTAAAAATTTACTTATAGAAAGAGTAAGGATAACATAACCAAAAAGCATGTAACTTATTTTGGAATAAAACTTTACAATCCTCTGCCAGAGTACAAGAAGGAAATAACAGATGAAGTAAAATTTAAGACAGCTAAAAAAATCACCTTTTAAGCAAAAGTTTCTATAATGTAGATGATTAATTTGAAAGTGTAAATTTTATTGTCTTTACATTTATGACAAACGTTGTACTCTAAAAATGAACTGAAAATAACTGTTTGAGTGATATTCCTTTTTTGTGTTCGTATTACATGTACTTTGCATGTGAATTACACTTGTGACAATTCCTGCTTCATGTAAATGATTTACAGGAAAGTAATAAAATGAAATGGAATGAAAGTAGCAGAACACAGTATGATTGCATGCTGTGTTCTAGTTTTGGGCTTGCCAGATGTTATAGGATTATGGTGAGGCAATGATAATTACTATCTCAGGGCAGTTTTCGCCATGATCTTAGTTAAATGCTTGTATTTTTTAATTTTCAGACGTTTTTGTTTGCAAAATGATCATTGCATCGCTGCTGGACGTAATGCAAGAATATCTAATATTTTTTATCTCAAAGCAGTTTTCATCTACACTGCATTCAACCAAAACACTGTTATGACGTCTTGTGATCCATTTCTGCTACCTTCGCTTCAGTTTACTGTTTTAGTGTGTTTTTTGTAATATTTGAAAGAAGTGTGGATGCAATTATTAATCCAGTTTTCCAGGATTGTGATTACATTGGAAAATGACGGCTCAGAGCATCTAAACTAGCAAAGTAACGTTTTAAGAATTTTATCGTTTTAGTTACTGTGGCTTGATGACTATTTGTGGTGTCAAATAAAAGTTTTAAATTTCATTCATTCACACTCCTTGACAACACTTATGTTGAAATACAAAAACTTACAGTTTAATAGTCTCATTATGTTCATGTGTGGTTATAAGACAAGAGCCTGCTACATACATAATAATTAAAGCAATTACACTTCCACCTGGAAAGAAAATAGCAACAGAGAAAGTTATAGAAATGTGTGTAAAAACTATGTTAAAAAGTTTCGAAAGAGAAAGAGAAGGTATGATGAAATGTTAAGGATGTAGAATTTAACATAGGAGACTAAGTACTAGTAAAACATATGCAATACTTAACAAAATGAATGCAGAAATTTGTAAGTACTTTGATGTTTTTGAAGGACCTTACAAGGAAATTACAACATTAACAATTGCAACCTGGTATTCCCCAAAAATCAGAAATGAATTTGGTGTTTTTGATGTAGTCGATCTTAAAATGCATAAACCAAAGAGAATATTATACAGAGTGGTAAGTTCTCAATTTTTTTTAAAAATTTGATATTATAAAACTATTTTTTTGCTTGGAGCGGATAATATAGCTACGCTAGTTACTTTCTGATTGTAGTATTTTATTAAGTGTCTTGTATTTTTTATTGTTATAAATCTGGACCTTAAACTAGATGTTGATGTCAATAAATTTGCATTTTAAGATGCAGATTTATACTCAGCTATAATTCTTGCTAAGAAATTTTATCATGACACAGATGTTCGATGTATAACTTAAAAACTATTGAATTTTATGTAATTTGTCTACTGTTCATGAAACTGAGAATTTTTCATGACCAAAAATAAACATGTCGTTAATGTAAAGACTAAATAAGCATTCTATCTGTAATAAGTAATGTAACTGTACAAAATTAAAACATTTCTTATCAATAACAGAAGTAGAGAGATTAATAATATATTTGTTTGGTTAGTAACTGTAATTATTCTAATAGAAAAGCTCTCATATTAAAGTTTGAGGTTCTTGGAGTGGAAGTTAAGTTTCTGTATATCTACCTTGGACTGGAAGTTAAGTTTCTTTTTGTCTACTGTTTATAGTAATTTGTTCATATGTTTTGTCCAACCAAATTATAACTGTAAAATTCAATTAAAAATGTATTCTGACTTACTACAACAATAGTAGTATGGTTTCTAGCAAATTCATCTGTTAGAATGTAAATAATGTATTAATTATGTTATTACTGCTTTCAAAACTACTGTATTTACACTCCCTGGAATTTATGTGATCGAGTTTTTTGTCTTTATTTTACATTTACACACGAAATGACATTGTATCTGAATAATGTAAGTATAATTAGTAATATTTGTTTGAGGATATCTTTTGATACATTAGCTTAAAGTGTAATTCTCTTGTTGGTGAATTGAATTTGAAGGTGAATACTTTCTGCTAGTTTGAAATGAAACTTGAGGTTAAGGTCTGTAGCTGATTTGTTGGGCAGTTTATAATTAATTGTGTTATACTTGCTAATAGGAAAGTATGTATTTGTATCATATTATGGAGAGTAAAATATAGTTCTCTTTGTATTCTGGTTTGTTGTAAAGTGCAACAGCAGATTGCTAAGGTCATATGTATGTCACTCTGTGGAATAGTACTTCATTGTCATAGAATGATCCCAGTGAAAAGCATTTTATTATGTAGATGTTCATTTTTACTTTGACTCAATATGGTTTACCCTATTTTTGTGCCATCTAAAAACTATCAATAAAATATAATGTTACCTAGGAAAGGGTCAGAAATAGTAACTGCTGACTATTAATTGTAGCTGGGGTTCTATTACCTCTTACTACATCTTTAATAAACCAACAAAATTTTCAGATTTGATCAAAATTTTTGAGGTAGGCACATGCATTCAAAAGTGGCTGGAGTATAACAAATAAGACATATTTTACTCTGGAATGATAAGTTGAATCTTGAAACATACACTCAGAAATTAATACGAAATTGAAAAAAAAGTTTACAAGCTTCTGTTTGATATGAAACCCAAAAAGTTCCATTTCTGCAAAAAGCATTCTTTATGTGTAACCCCCTGTAAACTGTATGCTCATAAACTCTGTTGACTTTTCATGTGTAGTTCATTTTGATACAGATAGCTCCCACAATACTTTCCTGATCTGTAGTTTAATAACAGCGCATTAATTCATGGTGGTGAGTGTAAGTAGTTGCAGTGTAAACAAACGATTGATATATAGTAGTGTATGTTTATTGATCCGTTTGATCATTTATTATATTAAGTTTGCTATATGATGTGGATAAGTCCATTGCTATTACTATGAAAAATATATCATGAGTAAGACATTGTGAATTTATAGAGTGACATACTATAAAATGATACAATGTTAACATGAGCATGTACACACTTAAAACATAAATTTTTTCTAGATATATGAAGCAATCGTCATACAGCTTGGCAACAAACTTATGTACAAAGTATACAATAATGCAATCGAAATTTATTAACAGTATTTGATTCAAATACTGACATTGAACAAATATTTAATCTATTGTTATACATAAAAATTTCCCACCAACACTTCACTTTTCTAATAATAAAGCTGGCAATAAATCTTGAGTTTATAATTGCACTTTTGTAGCAGAAGTTTAAATGTTAATCATTTTGCTATATCTCCTACTCCTCACAGTAGAATCACACTACTCCTGAGAAAACTTCCATAAAGACTATTATTCTGATGTTACAGATTCTCACTAAGACTTGAACTTCTAGGGTAATTAATTAATGTAGGGTTAGTCAATGCTCAAGGGTTCAGTTCAGTGATCTGGGCGCTATGCTTGTTACATTACAAATGCTACCGTGTACATACGATTTTGAATGATGTAACGTTATGAATTTGATATGGAAATATGGAGTGTTAGAAAAAAAAATGTTGACAGCTACAGGGTTCACCAATGAAATGGGAAAGCTTTAAAAAGTAATGAGTCGTCTAAAAACAAAATTTTTATATTTTACAAGATATAAAAAGATAAATAAAAGTACAAGAACAGTCACTAGGGTTACATCACAAAGACTATTATTATGTAAACACTGCTTCTGGCAGATATCCTTATTGTAGGTAAGACATTTCCAGAGTTTGGTTTGGAACATTAGATAGATCCTTGCTGCATTTTGTGCCACAATCCCATTCACAATATATTTTTTTGAGGTGTCGCATTGCTATTAGTGCAATGGTCTAAGACAATTTTAGTTTTAGATACTCACAAAACAAGAATGCAGGGAGTTAAAATGAGTGAATTAGGGGAGCAAGGTTATTGATTTTGTGAGAAAAGACACAATCTGGGAAGAAAGCATATCTGGTATTCATTGAGAATCATGTAGAACACCTTATGGTCCCACCTTGTTGGAAAAGTGTGCCTTCATTCAACATAAAAAGGGCAAGTTGAGATCTGAGAAGGCTTGAATTATGTCAATTTATCTCTCAGAATTAACAGTTACTGCATTACCAGTCTCGGTCTCGAAAAAAATGTTTGACTTCGCAATTTATCGAAATTGTCAGCCACACTGTGATTTTCTGA
Source organism: Schistocerca serialis cubense (assembly GCF_023864345.2). Classification (NCBI taxonomy): domain Eukaryota; kingdom Metazoa; phylum Arthropoda; class Insecta; order Orthoptera; family Acrididae; genus Schistocerca; species Schistocerca serialis. The sequence goes on along the minus strand of NC_064644.1, from coordinate 289,501,477 downwards.
GCATGAAGAGGCTTCTTGTGAAGTATGTTAGGGTTTTCTCCCCTGTCCAGGACTTAAGTTCTGTTTATCGACAAAACCAGAGAGGTGGGACGCTTCAACACTGACACATACGTTTTTTAGTAGGGTGTCATCTTCATCAGTAATTCTAAGCATGTACTGACTGAATGGGGTTCATTGCTGATTGTCAACCGTATTAAGAGCTGGCAAAACTGAACTTTGTAAGTGAGTAAACAAAAATCATCATGGAAAATCCCTTACACCAATGTGTCATTTAATCCAAGGCATAAGACACAGTGTCTGGCTCACATCGATGCAGTTTTCTAGGGATTGGTTATCCACATTCAAATCACATTATTTCATAGAAGGCGCTGATTAAGCTTATGTTAAAATGACATCGGAAGGTAAATCTCGTTTTCATCAATATCTCACAATTTACATAATATTCTTTCGCTGTGTAGCCACATTGTTGCTCAATAACCCATTGCAATTAAACTGTAGCCCAAGCAGACAGTGGAGGTCAGTAATCTTCTTTCTCACCATGTACCTACTATCTCTCACTATGGCCTAAAATTTCCTCAGTTCACTAGCAGGGCTTGTATGTGTTTTGAACCAATTGAAATGTGCATAAACAGCATGACAAAAGGTTTGAAATAAAAAATTGATTGATGAAAAAATGTTTTCCAGCTACTCAGAGGATAAAATTCTCCCAAGGTCGTGCTGCATGGGTAAAAATAGAGACACATGTAGTACTGGATTACAAGTTATAGTGTACAGCACGAGAAAGCTCAGGAAAAGCCAGAAGATTATGGCTCCCAAGATAGGTTGACAGCTTATGTAATGGCAACTTCTGTGGCGACCATCTCAGCAGTGGTGACCATGGCAACTCATGCATCTCATGCTGTCAGCTAGGTGAGGTAAATCTGCGACCATTGGGATGGAAGATCCACAACGACAGCTGCACAGTGTTGACAAATTGTCAGTGAGAGATACTAGCATGGCTGCCATTTCAAAGTGGCGGTGGCTAATGAGGCATCTTGATTTCTCAAAGAGTCCAATACAACCCTACCTGATGGCAAAGTTTTCTCCTGCTGTTGCTCTGCTGTGTCCCATTGTTTACTCACATTGGTTCATCCACTGTGAATCTTTCTGGCAACGGAGTCTGGCATTGGAAACTTACGGTTTGCACTTGCTATTCTTGGTGTCTGAAAAAAGATTTTCATCAGAAATCTCCATATTTAGTTGCTATGTACTTCCAGCCTTGGGAAAGTTCCTTCTTGGATGGTCAGGTTCCATTCGACTCACTATTATCAAGTGAGGTCTTTGGTAGATTTGTTCCACCAGAGGTTGACGTTTCCAGTGTCCAAGAAGACGATCTAGGTTTCAGAGAGGAGTACCAAGACATCTCTTGACAAATAGCAAGTGGTCTGTTCCTATCAAGACATCACCTTATAGCAATCTGTGTTCTTTTGGTATGAACTTCTGCTGTAGGCTAACTGCACACAATGCTTACAGCAGCGTATGGAATCATATCACACAAATAGAACCACCAAAATAATTAATCCTTTCTTTATGCATTTACCACCACATATACAAATTTTGGACACAGGACTACAGAACTGCTATGACTGTTATAAAAACATACACATTTTAATCAGTTGAATGTATATAATTACATGGTAAACACCTTGGTTCTGAAACTTCCTGGCAGATTAAAACTGTGTGCCGGACCAAGACTCGAACTCGGGACCTTTGCCCGCGAAAGGTAAAGCTTCTGAGTTCGAGTTTTAATCTGCCAGAAAATTTCATAACAGCGCACACTCCGCTGCAGAGTGAAAAACTCATTCTGGAGACCTTCGTTCTTTCCATATAGGTTCATTTTAATGTTGTATAGATTGAAGAAGGTAGAAGACAAAACCAGTTACGATCACTTATTTTCGTAATTTGTCACAGTTGTGATTGAAATAATAGATTCATGAGCTGAAACATGGCCACCTGTTGAACGGTGTGCCAGTCCACCTTTGTAACACAATGTACATATGGGATTATGTGTAGCTTAGATTTGACAAGTCCTAGGTACATTGCTGGAGGTAAGTAGCACCATGCATCTATGCACTAATCACACAATGCCAGTCAATTATAGGCTGGTGGTTTGTGGGTACAGAGCTAGAACTTGAGTGCATCACAGATGTGATTCATCACATTCAGATCAGGTGAACTTGGAAGCTGAGACACTAACATGAATTCACTGTCATGCTTCTCAAACTGTCTTAGCATGATTCTGGTCGTGTGGAACGGACTGTTATTTTGCTGGAAGATGTCATCATCACTGGAGATGACATAGAAAACTGTCTGTTATATTTGAATGTCTACCAACTTCCATAGATACAGTTTGTTCTGTGTCAAATACCCATGAGCAACTTTTGCTGTTATCTCTGAACTCACTGATCGACTTTCACTATGGTGTCTCCTACAGAAGCGTATCTGCTGAAAGTCTTTGAGGTGTGAGTGGCGTAAGCCATTGATGTGTATAGGCATGCAGACGTTGGGTATGCTTTGCAGGTTTCGAAGGAGAGCACAAGCAGTGTCTCCTTCAATTGTGTTTGTGGCTGTGGTAGAGGTAAGGTCTACGGTCCCACAGTGTGGAATGGTATGGTATTGTGTGGCTGCATTTGTACATGCTGAGGAAGAGTGTGTGTGTGTGTGTGTGTGTGTGTGTGTGTTTGTGTATGAAAGGAGCCATGGTTTGTATGTGTGAGATATATTATTAAAATAATGGCGATTCTGGACAAAAGATAGGAGCTATACATTGGTAAATGCAGGGCAAGATTCATCTAGCTCAAGTATCAAAGTTATGGTCAAGCAGCTCTCACAAATGCGATTTAAGGCCAATCCACACTGGCTGTCATGGCACCACACATCACGGTACCTACAAATCATGGTGTAATCACACTGTCCATCATGTCACAGCACGTCAAGTCAATTCAAGTTACATGGTATCAGCTGGCATGGTTGTCCTCATCTGTTTTCTTCTTTTTTTTCCGTGGGAATTGCTATCTTCACAAAATGATTTTCAACTGCTTTTGCACGTAAAATGCACACACACAGCGCGATAGCTACTATATAACGATGCTGGAATGGACATTTGTACGAAAATGTCAGTTATTGGACCAGGAATCATATGGTTTGCAGCTTGCAAGGATAGCTTGTATATTACAGAAGGAAGACAGAAATGCAAAATAACACAAAAAAGAGAGTGGGTCCGAAATATGTCATTACTTGGTACAGAAGGGGAATTTCATACACTATACAAAGAGATCAAGGAACAGGAATCTGGATTTTATATCTTAGAAAGCAGAAGCATCATTTTTTACTTCAAATTGCACCCAGAATTACTAAAACAAACACATTGTTATGATGTGCCATCACATCCCATGAAAAATTGGTTTGTTCAACGTTAAATTTAATTACTAGCCCAGTGCAAATTTTAGTGCAATGGCCATATCTACCTCAATACCGTTCCTTTCAAGATTTTTAGGTTTTCTTTACATCTTGTATTTAATTTTAGGAGTTCAAGTGCCTTATTTGTACTGAGGATAGCTAGTGAAATCACACGAATATTGACCTCTGATGCCTGAAAAACTGTTCACAAATAATCCAGAGAGCTGCTTAGCAATAAATAAGCTTGCCACAAACACATATTTAAACAAATAACTTGCAGTGGTTGACCATTTCAATCCGTTTCTTTATAAAACACTACAAATGCCTGACAACATTAAAATAAATTTCATCTACTTTTTTCAATCTGATTCTGCCACAGTATGTATTTCACTTCATGTTGCAGCCATATTACAATACAGTTCATTGTAAAATATTAAATACAGTACTAGTGTGTATAAAATCCACTTTATAAATGTAATAGAGGGCAAGTAATTTAGTATGCTCATCTCATACAATTTAGACAGGTGCATCACTGATTCGATTATTCTTTCATTATTTACTATAAATTTTAAAAAATAAATAACAAAATGGAACAATTCCTAACAAATAATGAACAACAAACAACTGATATCAAACACGAAAATCACAACAAAACGAAATATGGAGATCTAGCTATGCATCAGACAGCAGGGGATCAAGTGATCAACAATGGACAGATGACACCAACTGTCAAAACACTCTTCCTGAGAAACCTTGACAGTGCTGTTACTTGACAGGTTGGCCCATGTGGATGCCGCCATTTGAAATTCATTGCAGAATGTTTTGATGGGATGGGACATGACATGAAGGCTAGTGTAAACTGACCTTTAATGGACAGTTTCCATTCCATTTATGAACTGGAGTTAGCTTGAAATTGGGTTTATAAGGTCGATATTTAATTAACTAAATAGATTCTGCATCTTACATGATATCAAATGTACACTGAAGAACTTACTTGCTATGGCTGTGCTGTGGGCAGCACAGTAACTCCAACCAGTGTAGTCTATGTAGACTTTTTTTGATCTTCAGGCACAATAATAACACTTAGAAAGAGTGATTTTGTTAGGTGAGAAACTTTCACTGATTGTTGTGTATTTGGTCTGTTGATTCTGAATAGTAAATTAGAATTGCTCTGTTCAGCTGCAAGTTTTTGTACCATACAAGGTGCATTCAAGTTCTAAGGCCTCCGATTTTTTTTCTAATTAACTACTCACCCGAAATCGATGAAACTGGCGTTACTTTTCGACGTAATCGCCCTGCAGACGTACACATTTTTCACAACGCTGACGCCATGATTCCATGGCAGCGGCGAAGGCTTCTTTAGGAGTCTGTTTTGACCACTGGAAAATCGCTGAGGCAATAGCAGCACAGCTGGTGAATTTGCGGCCACAGAGAGTCGGAGAGTGTCTTTCATTATTGGAAAGAGCCAAAAGTCACTAGGAGCCAAGTCAGGTGAGTAGGGAGCATGAGGAATCACTTCAAAATTGTTATCGCGAAGAAACAGTTGCGTAACGTTAGCTCAATGTGCGGGTGTGTTGTCTTGGTGAAACAGCACATGCGCAGCCCTTCTCGGACGTTTTTGTTGCAGTGAAGGAAGGAATTTGTTCTTCAAAACATTTTCGTGGATGCACCTGCTACCGTAGTGCCCTTTGGAACGCAATGGGTAAGGATTACGCCCTCGCTGTCCCAGAACATGGACACCATCATTTTTTCAGCACTGGCGGTTACCCGAAATTTTTTTGGTGGCGGTGAATCTGTGTGCTTGTATTGAGCTGACTGGCGCTTTGTTTCTGAATTGAAAAATGGCATCCGCGTCTCATCCATTGTCACAACCGACGAAAAGAAAGTCCCATTCATGCTGTCATTGTGTGTCAACATTGCTTGGCAACATGCCACACGGGCAGCCATGTGGTCGTCCGTCAGCATTCGTGGCAGCCACCTGGATGACACTTTTCGCATTTTCAGGTCGTCATGCAGGATTGTGTGCACAGAACCCACAGAAACGCGAACTCTGGAGGCGATCTGTTCAACAGTCATTCGGCGATCCCCCAAAACAATTCTCTCCACTTTCTCGATCATGTGGTCAGACGGGCTTGTGCGAGCCCGAGGTTGTTTCGGTTTGTTGTCACACGATGTTCTGCCTCCATTAAACTGTCGCACCCACGAACGCACTTTCCCATCCCTAACTCCATCACCACATGTCTCATTCAACTGTCGATGAATTTCAATTGGTTTCACACCACGCAAATTCAGAAAACGAATGATTGCACGCTGTTCAATTAAGGAAAACATCACCATTTTAAGTATTTAAAACAATTCTCATTCTCGCCGCTGGCGGTAAAATTCCATCTGCCGTACGGTGCTGCCATCTCTGGGACGTATTGACAATGAAAGCGGCCTCATTTTAAAACAATGCGCATGTTTCTATCTCTTTCCAGTCCGGAGAAAAAAAATCGGAGGCCTTAGAACTTCAATGCACCTCATATTTAGTCTGCTAATTCTGAATACAAAGTTAGAATCGCTCTATTGGGCTTCAGTTACTATCATAAGGTGAGTATGTTTTAAGCTAAATTATTTATTACCACATGCTAACATTTGTTACTGTTATTTGAAGCTAAATCATTTATTATTGTGTACTAACATTTGTTTCTGTTATTTGCAGTTTCCACTATACTGAAATAATATCTTCCCATGAGAAGAATATTTAACCAGAGGCATATATCAGTGAAATCAAAAATCTTCTATGTTAGACACGCTAATAACTTTGTTAACAAATGTGATTAAGAACTTCCCAAACTGTTATTGTTTTATGATTGTATATAGTGTGTTCGTATACTAACAATGCTCTGTAAGTGTGTTAACCACCAAAAGAGGTTTTGTAACATGTGTGGAGAGGTAACTTTTGTATCTCAAAAGAGAAATATAAACAATATAACCTCGTTGATAAGAAAATCATATTAAGTTTATGTTGGCTGTGAAATAGGTGATTTGGATAAATCCTGGGCACCACACATATGTTGTGCTTCATGTGTGGCACTGTTAAGTGGGTGGCCGAAAACAGGATCTTGTCATATGCGATTTGGCGTTCCCATGGTTTATAGACAACCACTGAAACATGCAACAGAGCTATACTTCTGCATTACACAGATCTCTGGAGTAAGAGTGGAGACTAGGCACATTGTCCAGTATCCTGATTTGCTTCAGCTAGAAGGCCTATGGCTCACAGTTCACGCCTGCTCATTCCTGAAAGACCAGAAACAGGGAGGATAGATACTGACGAGACCAAGAATGATGAATTTTCCAAGGCTGAGCTACATTATGGTAGTGAAAGAAAGGATCCATTGTTTCTCGACACATACAATTCAACTGAACCTCATATGATTACACTGTCTGGATTAAACCAGCTAGTTTGTGATGCTGACTTATCAAAAAAATCGAGCTGAGATTCTGGCTTCAAGGTTGAAACAATGGAATGTTCTGGATAAAAATGCTAGGGTATGCTTTTTTCGTAAAAGGCAACAATAGTATGAAGATCTTTTTTCCCAGCACGATAACGTGGTGTACTGTAAAGATGTGAAGAGTTTTTGAAGTTTTGGAGAAGCGACAAAATCACAATGAATGGCGACTTTTCGGTCATTCTTCTAAGATAAGTTTCAAAACAGTCCTTCTCCACAGTGGCAACCAATATCCTTCAATCCCTCTTGTTTATGCTCCGTATATGAAGGAATCATATGACAACGCGAAGCTTGTGGTGGAAATTATAAAACAGGATACATATAAATGGTATATATGTTGTGATATGAAAGTGATAGCCCTGCTTCTTGGCTTACAACTAGGATATAACGAAGTACTTTTGTTTCCTTTGTGAGTGGAAAAGCAGCGACAGAAAAAACCACTACCTTCAGACACAATGGTCATAGAGAGAAACTCTCATCATTGGGACGAGAAATGCAGTTAATCAATCACTCCTGATTTCAGAGAATATTTATCTTCCATCACTACACATCAAGCTGAGGTAAATCAAGAATTTTGTCAAAGTGATTGACCATAGTGACAAAGGGTTTGAGTTCCTCAGAACCAAATTCCCTAGGATCAGTGACGCCAAGATCAAAGAGAGCATATTTATTGGTCCACAAATAAGGGAACTAATGAATGATCCTGTATTTGAAGAAATGAAAGATGGCACGCCACCCTCTCACTTTATCAACATTGACTGTCAGATTAGTATTCATATTGTAAGTCATTATCTCGGTGTTCCCCAGTACTACACTTCATAGGTGTGGTTTATGATTGTCTTACATGAGCAAATTGTGGCCAGAATGTTCTTATAACTGCATGTGTAACTTGTACAGAACTTGTACTCAAGGGACTGTAGTGGAGGCGATGGAGAACAGGGAGAACAAGATGGTTTCGGGGCTATAAATTCTGAACGCTGCTACCAGGCTGTGTAAGAGATTCTTGGAAGCAGCCCCCAGTGGATCGTACATGCAGAGGGACTTCTGACCACAGCACTCCGCTCCTCCTGCTTACCGTCAGGCAGGAGGGTGTGGGTTCTCAAAACATTAAACCTTGGCCAGGCGGCAGTCCGTCGTCAAGGTGGCCAGTTGGCGGAACGTGGGTGGAGGAAGCCATTTAAGAGAGACTGCTATAGAATGAACCTTTGTCCAAACAGTGTGAAGGTCAAAAAACTTCGTGCATTCTCATGTTAGAAGGTGGGACGATAGGAACAGAATGGCTGTTTAGTGGATGCAGAACTGTAGCTCCTGTGATAGCAGGAAGTCACCAGGTTCATTTAGTGAGCAGTAAAAACATATATGTTTCATGGACACAATCATCTAGGAAGCTTAACGGCCTTCTTTCCGAAACTGGAAATAGTCGGCCTGGGAAGATTAGATTCCTACATAAATGAGAGACTATGGTTCCATCTAGATAGATGCTTTTTTTTTGCCAAGAACTTGGCCATGCTTACCTGAGAACGATGCCTCCCTAGTCTAAAATCACATTTTTTCAGACAGGAGAGATTCGGAGTCGCTGATTGGCTCCTCTCAGGATTTTCAAAGTGGAGGCTTGCTCCCCATCATTGGAAGCCTGGTGCTGGGTCTGGACTGGCTACCAGGCCAAGAGAATAGTCAAGAGGGGAGATTCAATGAGCAGATGATAGTTTGATTGTTTGTACAATGTGGGGATATTTCGATTTTGCTAATTCCGCTCCCATAACGATGTTTGGTGCAAAGTGGTGGTGATTATTTGCCTTCTTCGTCTTCTGGGCCTTCCCTAGTGAACTTCAGGTCTTTCCCTAGTGAGTGAAACTTGTGGTTGTATCTTTTGGTGGACTAAGACCCAGTGGCAGTGGAACTGCATATCATCTCGGACATATTGTGTGTCACGAGGGTGCACATATTCGTCCTCAGTCGGCTGTCTGATGTTTGACAATTGCAGCATGCACCGCCGTGGCCGTGAGTCAAATTGGTTTAGCCAGACCAGCGGACGGGTGCACTTCATACTGAAATCTGTCGTGATTTCAGGTCTCTGGCAGGGTATTTTACCGCTTTCTAATAATCAGAACGCCAGAATGAGTAGTTTTACAAATTTTCGTGGACACAACATCACAGCTGCTGCTGGACGCCGCTCCTCACCCATAGCGCCCCGTTTCCTGCCGCCGCCCGAATCTAGATGAAAGGGTAAAACACTGCTGCATCGCCGTAGGGTCGTTGAATGATATTCACAGCTGCCAGTTCCCTGGTGAACCATAGTTTGTGGTATACTTGGTCGTAAGAGTTGGGCCTCACAGTGGATTCATGTGAACAAAGTCAGATTACGTTGTAAAAGGGATTAATTCAGGAGAGAATTTGTGTAGTTTCCGCCCCACTGTATGCTTTGCCAATCAAACACCATCCCTTTTCTGATTTGTGTTTGTCACTTTTTAGCATAGGATTTATTAGCTCATTGTAGTTATAAAAGGATTAATAAAACCTGTCATTATTTTGTATACTTAAGTGCTCCACTGTTCTCATTCATACTCCCTCAACTATTCACTGTTTTTATTTTCTTGTCCTCGTACACCAGTAATTTAAGGTTGAGTCTTATTAAATTAATTAATTTGATAATTAATTTGAGGCCGGCCGCTGTGGGCGAGCGGTTCCAGGCGCTTCAGTCTGGCACCACGCGTCCGCTACAGTCACAGGTTCGAATCCTGCCTCGTGCATGGATGTGTGTGGTGTCCTTAGGTTAGTTGGGTTTAAGTAGTTCTAAGTTCTATGGGACTGATGACCTCTGATGCTAAGTCCCATAGTGCTCAGAGCCCTTTATTGAGTTCTGAAAGTGACTGCATGCATAGATAACAAAAGTACCATGAGTAAATTCACTAATTTCAAATATAAAAATTAATGTCGTAGCTGTCGATTTGAAGGTCATTGAGAAGATGATATTTTTCTTTATGTAAAGATAATAACATTTAACATTACTCAGACATATATTTGTGATTAAAGCAAGCGGCGGCTTGCCGTCCCTTGCCGAGGATCTCCAATCATGGCACTTTTTGTGAGGGAGGTAGTGCGTTATCTTGCGGAACAGGCACGTTTCTTTTTTTTTTTTCAGAGTGAGACTATTGTGCATTGAGAACATTTAGATCCGGGTTTGGAGCTATGCGTTGTGTCTCAGCAACTTGTAGCATGCTGTAGTCTTTTTATTTCAGTGCGTGTAGTGTGTGTGAAATTTATGTCTTCTTTTATTTTTTTTTCTCATTGTGTCTTGTCAGTGACTTCTGAGTCATTTCTTGTCTGATGTTGGGCAAGCTGTTGTGGAACAAATTCCATTGTGGGTACGTGTACGATATTTTAGAATAGGTTTTGTTTCATGGGCTTAGCCATAAATGTGTGCATTATTTAAAAGAAGATGAGAGTAGAGTTGTTGGGGATGGTCCTTTAGAATCGGAAATTTGCGGAAGTAGCAGACGATTTGAATGCTTACGACAAGCAAAGCTCGTGTGTGCATCGAGAAAGGTTGCGCGCTAATGTCACCCAGAATGGAATACGAGTCAGCTATTGATGCAAAACAAGATAGAACAGTGGAAGAAGTTAATTTAAATCAGCCTGAAAATAGGGTGCAAATGTAAAATGAAGACTACCCCGATGATGAGGGTTCAGTTTACTCAGGACATGAAAGTGTTAAACGACGGCGAGGTGGCAGATTATGTAGATTCTGTAAATTCGGAAACAGATGCAGACAAAGAGAGTAATAGTCCCACTTCAAGGACAAGGCGTCATAGAACAGCTGAATCGTGTGCATCTATTCCTGCAGGAGGTAGAGAAGAGACGACAGGAAGGGGAAGAGGAGAAACGACAAGAGGAAAAATAGAGGAAGGAATGGGAAGCAAAGAGACAGCAAGAAGAAGGTCAAAAGACAGAAGATCTACATTAATGAAATTAGGGAAATTCAGAAACGAGAAGACAAGGAGGAAATGAGACAGGACGAAGTCATGAAAGAAATTGAGGAAATTCAGAGGAAGGCTGATGAGTTTGTCGAAAACGTAAATCAGGTCAAGAATAAAGGTAAGGGTGTAAAGGCAGAGGTTGAAGACATTAGGAAAAGATCAGATTAGAAGCGAGAAGTAGCGGTAGAGTCCAAACGTGAGACTAGGTCAGACAGAATAGTAGCACGAGATGCTCGAAAAAATTCTCCGATTGCACGAGATCAAGCAGCGCTGGCAAAGGTCGAAGTGAGCGCAACCAAGAAGGCTATTTGTGCTCTCAAAAAACAGAGACAGAGAGTAGCTGAAAAGTCACTGGAAGTTAGTTAGAAAAAAAAAGAAGTTAGTTAGAAAAAAGTTAGAAATCAATGACGAGCAAACATTTCTCACTACTCAGCAGAATGAGCTGGCGGATGAGATGAGATAAATTTGAGAACGGGTCGTTCGTGTAGAAACTCAGGCAGAAGCAACAACACGTCGCCGTGAGTTCGTTGGTCACCAAGAATGTCAAAGACAAAGTTTTGCAACCCAGCCAGGAGCCACATCCTCCGCACTGGCCGATATACGGCAGGAGCGCCCGCTTAACGGGGTACAACGATCGGCGAGCCGGACCATAATAGCGCGTTATGCAGACGTGTGAAAACATTACTTCATGACTCTGATGACACGAAGAAAAGGTACAACAGCATTCAGGGATCGGCCGGCCATGAAATCTTGGGCGCACGAATGCCAGAAGTTAGAGAAAACCCAGGGGCGCACAATTATGAAAACATTTTCTTGCGTTTCAAAATTTTCATGTTTACAAAGAGAACCACACTTCATTATAACCAAAGTCAAGGACTGCTCAATATAATAGGGTACTACCCAAGTCATGGCCCGTAATATTCAGCTGGAATTTGTCTGTGGATACCTGGAAGGTTCAATAGCAGAGCACATGCGTAGCGTTGCAACAAACTGCCGCAGTTACGGCGAATTCAGAGAGGCTTTCCTAAATATCTACTGGTCACAGGTCACCCAGAAAAGTATTAAACAGGAAATTATGTCAGGGAACGATTACGTAGCATTGAGGTGCCGCAGTCCGGTAAAGTTTCTCGAGACGCTTGTCAACAAGAACTGTTACCTTGACCAACTGTACAGTGACAAGGAGATAATGCGTCACTACTACATGAAACTACCATTGAGGCTCCTGGAACTGCTCATTGGCAGATGTGATGACACGACAGAGTCATTCAAAGGCGCTCTACATGAGTTAGACTTTGCCAAGGAGGCACAAAACGCGAGGGACCGAATGAAACATAATGAACGAAATTCACCAGCTGTATCACTTGGAAATAATGACGGACAAAACACAAATAGAAACAGGGCTACAAGAAACCATTATTAAGGCCAAAGATATAGCAATGAGCCTCAGTGGAATGGCAGAAGTAGACAGGGGACGTATGGTGGTAATTTTCAAGAAAACAGAAATAACAACAGGAGGGAAATACAAAATTCTTACCAGTTCATGCAGTCGGTCTAGAACTCAGGGCGGACAAGGAATAATGGAGGAGCTGGTAGGCGAAGTCTGCAGCGTGATCACCAGAATGACATGCGGAAATCACGCCACGTAACCCGGCAAACAGAAACCGCAGCAGAAGTCTGCGTAGAAACTGACAGTCGGCCGCTGTGACCTCGTTGTATGAGGTATCATTAACTTAGTGTTAAGAATCATTTGTTTCCAATTCTTTTATGTAGTCAGTGTATGGTTCTTTATTTCCTTGCACTTACATTTTTTGGATGATTCATAATTATAATTAGAGGTTAAAATCTTCTCCTGTGACATCTGATCAATGAATTTGGCGTTTGTAGTTTTCTCTCTAACATTTGCACTTTAATAATTTACCGCAAATTTGAGACGTACTCGTATCCTCTCATGTTTCACAGATCGAAATTTTTTTCGTGGATAGGAATGTGTGCCGATTTCTCGGCGGTAACGTCTTGGGTTTATGATAAAACTGGTTGGTTCAACACTTGAACATTGCTGTATTAGTAGCTTGTCACTCCACAGCAAAGGTATGTGGTGGAACAACGTGGAAATTGCATTTTTGGTTCAGAAATAATTGCATGAGTCTTGGAGAAACAATTCTTCTCAGAATGACTTTGGAAAATGTACTAATGGCCTGTTTTCTTCAGTTGATATTACGTGCTTTGCCTGTCAGGCCTATGCACGGTCTGTTCCACCATTCGGAGTGAGGAGACAATTTTTTGGAAATTTGTGATAAGATCCTATGGGACGAAACTGCTGAAGTCATCAGTCCCTAAGCTTACACATTACTTAATCTAACTTAAACTAACTTACGCTAAAGACAACACACACATCCATTCCCGAAGGACTCGATGAACCTCCGAAGGGGGGGGGGGGAGGGGAAGCCCGCGGAACGGAGTGAGGAGACGATAGTGGCGCTACCACGCTACTACGGAAGTTGATCTGTGATCCGGTCGTGGATGTTGGCGTGATTTAGATCGTGCCACCGATACCGGTGGGGGTATCTTGCGAGATGTACATAGGTTGTCTACGTCGGAGGCGTGTTGACGTTCGAATATGTTTTTTCTTTCCTCGCTGAGGTTCGATTGGGGTTATCGCCAGTGGAGCGATGTGTTCTCGTTGGAGGCTTTCGAGTGTAGCTACACTATGGATAATCGAGTATGGTGCGATATTTTTCGCTGCTGGTACTTTTTCGTCTGTGGTTATGCGTGTGTGAATTTCCAAGTGGCCAAACTGCTGAGGTCATCGGTCCCTAGACTTAAACACTGCATAAACTAACTTATGCTAAGAACAACGCTTATAGCCATGCCTGAGGGAGGATTCGACCGTCCGGCGGGAGGGGCCGCGCAGTCCGTGACATGGCACCTCAAACCGCGCGGCCACTCCACGCGGCTCTGTGGTTATGGCTGATGGATTATCGCCAATAGTGCGATGATCTTTGCCTTGCCATGTTTCGATTATGGATCGCCAGCGCCAGCGGCGTGTCATCGGCACAGTTTTGTATCAGGTGGCATGAGCACGGGGAGTGCGTGTCACGGTAGTATGTCTTTAGATGAACGGGAAGGAAATGGCGTATGGGACAGGAAAAAAAACCGAAGATAATCACAAATACTTATGCACTACAAACTGCAAAAAAAACTGGAATTTTATGTCTTCGCAGTAGCTGTTAATTGATGAAACCTGTATGTCGATTTTTGAGAGTTATTGGTCAGTTTCAGAGAGAAGATGAATTTGTGCCGATGCCTGATTTGCCCTGACAGCACAGTAAGGGGTCTGTAGATAGTGGTGCGTAGTATTGGACCCAGATTCTGCGCCAGCTATCCGCATCAGCATCATCATTCAATAAGCTTGCATCAGGAGAACTATCAAAGTCCAGATCAACGTAAAGTAGAAAGAGTTAGAGGTAGCTAGACTTGGTAATGGGTAGAATAATTAGAAGTAAGTGTTGCGTGGCCCGCCAGGTTGTCCGTGCAGTCTAATGCACGGCTTTCCGGGCGGGAAGAAGCGCCTGGTCCTCGGCACAAATCCGCCCGGCGGATTTGTGTCGAGGTCCGGTGAACCGGCCAGTCTGTCGACGGTTTTTAGGCGGTTTTCCATCTGCCTCAGAGAATGCGGGCCGGTTCCCCTTATTTCACCTCAGTTACACTATATCGGCGAATGCTGTGCAAACAAGGTCTCCACGTACGCGTACACCACCATCACTCTACCACGCAAACATAGAGGTTACTCTCGCCTGGTGTGAGACATTCCCTAGGGAGTCCACCGGGGGCCGAACCGCACAATAACCCTGGGTTCGGTGTGGGGCGGCGGAGGGGTGCAGTGGACTGCGGTAATCGTCGTGGGGTTGTGGACCACTGTGGCTGCGGTGGGGATGGAACCTCTCCATCGTTTCTAGGTCCCTGGTTAACATACAACATACACACAAGTGTTGCGTGGTGTGAGGATGCTTGAAGTATGAATGTGGCAGCTGTGGCGGCTTAGCCTATTGGGGTACATGAGTGGTGTTGGGAAACTAACAAAACAATGACATACACAACAGCAACACGGCTTCCCAACTAGAAAGTGATTAGTTTATGTCTTTTAGATAAGTGAGTAATTAGCGATGATACTACGATATTGTTAGAAGGGATCCTCAGTAGTAACATTGTTTTACTGAAGGAAAGCAATAAGGCACATTTTTGCATTAATTATATTGTAAAATTTCAACTACGAACAGTTCATATTTTTGTTATGTTTTTCTATCAATGTGTTTTTGAAAACATTTATTGTAAAAACACGGTACTAAAACATTGGCTAAGGATTGTGCAGAGGACTACAGCTTTCAAAACGGCGAGCGAGAAGCAGAAGGGGTTGAGCATTGGGAAGGCAGCCAGCAGGAAATGGAGGCTCACTCCTGGCATCACGTGACCACCTGGGGCGCAGCTGCCGACTTGGCATCATGGCAGAACGACCCCAGCCAAGAGATCAGCTGAGGTGACATGGCATGCAGCTGGCTGATGTGAGGACACTGGGGCAGCTCAAGGGCGATGGAGGCCTGGACGGAGTCCTGCTCGTCCCTTTCACTCGTGCCGCTTGAGAGTGGAAGTATCTGCACAGGTACTTCATCTGCAGCCAGCAATTAATGGAAGTTCACCCCTGATGTCACGTGACTACCTGGGCCACCACTGTTTGATGCAAGAGTTCCGAGGGACCCAAGCTGAATGTAATGCCGCTGCCGACCACAAAGGAGGGATTGGAGAGCATTGGAACAAAGCGATTGATGTCTCTGTACACTTACCACAACACTGACAACTGCTGCTGGAGGACTTCTTCAACAAGAGTGACGGTGTGTCAGCTGCTTCCCCATCTCTGTTCTGTGAATGGTCCAGATGCCTACTGGTTGCTGCCATCGATTGGAAACAGGTCCTGCCTCCAATACCGCTGCCACCTCTGATGATGTTAAGTAAAGGGATATTGGTACTTTATACTTCTTATTTGGAGCGTGAGCAGGAATAGTAGGAACATCAATAAGAATACTTATTCATGCTGAACTTGGTCAACCAGGATCTCTAATTGGAGATGACCAAATTTATAATGTCATTATTACAGCTCACGCATTTGTAATAATTTTTTTTATAGCAATACCTATTATAATTGGTGGATTTGGTAATTGACTCATACCATTAATAATTGGTGCACCAGATATAGCGTTCCCACGAATAAATAATATAAGTTTTTGATTACTACCACCTTCACTAACCCTTCTTCTTACATCTTCTATAGTAGATAACGATGCTGGTACAGGATGAACAGTTTACCCTCCTCTTGCAGGAGCTATCGCACATGGGGAGGCATCTGTACACCTAGCTATTTTTTCACTTCACTTAGCAGGTGTATCATCTATTCTTGGTGCAGTAAACTTCATTACAACAGCAATTAATATACGATCAGAAAGTATAACTCTAGATCAAACACCTTTATTTGTCTGATCTGTAGCTATTACAGCCCTTCTCCTCCTTTTATCGCTTCCAGTATTAGTGGGGGCTATTACTATACTATTAACAGATCGAAATTTAAATACATCATTCTTTGACCCTGCAGGAGGAGGTGACCCAATTCTATATCAACACCTATTCTGATTCTTTGGGCACCCAGAAGCTTACATTTTAATTCTGCCAGGATTTGGAATTATTTCTCACATTGTATGTCAAGAAAGAGGAAAAATTGAATCATTTGGAACATTAGGTATAATTTATGCTATATTATCAATTGGACTAATAGGATTTATTGTATGAGCACATCATATATTCACAGTAGGAATAGATGTTGACACACGAGCATACTTTACATCAGCAACAATAATTATTGCTGTACCTACAGGAATTATGGTATTCAGATGATTAGCTACACTATATGGAACTAAATTCAAATTCAATCCACCGTTATTATGAGCTTTAGGATTTATTTTTCTATTCACAATTGGTGGATTAACAGGATTAGTATTAGCAAATTCATCACTTGACATCGTATTACATGATACATATTATGTAGTAGCCCACTTCCATTATGTGTTATCCATAGGAGCAGTATTCGCAATCATAGGAGGTGTTATTCAATGATACCCATTATTTACAGGATTAACTATAAATAATACATGATTAAAAATCCAATTTACAATTATATTTATTGGAGTAAACTTAACATTCTTCCCTCAACACTTCCTAGGACTAGCAGGAATACCACGACGATATTCAGACTATCCAGATGCATATACATCATGAAATGTAGTATCAAGAATCGGGTCCACAATTTCTATTGTAGGAATCATTATATTCATTGTAATTATATGAGAAAGAATGGTTACAAACTGGGCAATCATATTTAGAGCTAATATAAGAAGATCAACAGAATGACTACAAAATAATCCGCCTGCAGAACACAGTTACTCAGAACTACCATTAATTTCTAGATTCTAATATGGCAGATTAGTGCAGTAGATTTAAGCTCTACAAATAAAGGTTTGACCTTTTATTAGAAAATTCATTAATGACAACATGATCAAATTTATCCCTTCAAGATGGAGCTTCACCATTAATGGAGCAAGTATCATTCTTCCATGATCATACTATGGTCGTATTATTATTAATTACAGTAATTGTAGGCTATGCCCTAAGTTACATATTATTCATTGCCTATACAAACCGAAACATACTTCACGGACATTTAATTGAAACAATCTGAACAGCACTACCAGCAATTACACTAATTTTTATTACACTCCCATCATTACGACTACTATATTTACTTGATGATTCAGTAGACGCAATAATCACAATTAAAACAATTGGACGACAATGATACTGAAGATATGAATATTCAGACTTTATAGATGTAGAATTTGACACTTATATAATACCAGAACAAGACCTAGAAAACGACGGATCTCGACTTCTAGATTAGATAACCGAACAATTCTGCCAATAAATACAGAAGTACGAGTATTAACAAGAGCATTAGACGTTCTACACTCATGAGCAGTACCTGCATTAGGGGTTAAAATTGATGCAACGCCAGGTCGACTAAACCAAGGAACATTCACAATAAACCGGCCTGGACTGTTCTTTGGACAATGCTCAGAAATCTGTGGACCAAACCACAGATTTATACCAATTGTAATTGAAAGAACTTCAGTAAACTTATTTATCAAGTGATTATCTAAGATAATCTAAGGAGTTAGTTAAAACATATAACATTAGAGTGTCAATCTAAAATAACTAAATAATTAGTACACCTTGAAATACATCAGATGACTGAAAGTAAGTAATGGTCTCTTAAACCAAAAAATAGTAAATTAACGACTACTTCTGATGGGGAAATTCAATCCAAATCCCTCAAATATCCCCTCTCATATGATTCTCCCTATTTATTATATTTTCGACTACATTAATTTTATTTAATCAAATAAACTTTTTCTCATTTAAACCAAACCTTATCAAAAGAGCAGAAAAAAGAACAATTGATATAAAAAACTTGAACTGAAAATGATAACAAACTTATTTTCAACATTTGATCCATCAACTAATATCTTCAATTTATCATTAAATTGAACTAGAACATTCTTAGGATTATTATTAATCCCATCAATATTTTGACTTACACCATCACGAATTAATATTATTTGAAATAAACTAAACTTAACCTTACACAATGAATTTAAAACATTACTAGGACCAAAATCATTTAATGGAACAACATTCATCTTCATTTCAATCTTTATTATAATATTATTTAACAATTTCATAAGATTATTCCCTTACATCTTTACTAGAACAAGACATTTAGCATTAACATTTGCAATCGCTCTACCTATATGATTAAGATTTATGTTATTTGGATGAATTAATCATACCAATCACATATTTACACACCTTGTTCCCCAAGGAACACCACCTGCATTAATATCATTTATAGTATTAATTGAAACAATTAGAAATGTCATTCGACCAGGTACGCTAGCAGTACCACTAGCAGCAAATATAATTGCAGGACACTTACTATTAACATTACTAGGAAATACAGGACCATCTATAGCAATAAACTTAATTTCACTATTAATTATTGGACAAATACTTCTGTTAATTCTAGAATCAGCAGCAGCAATAATTCAAGCCTATGTTTTCTCAATTTTAAGAACTTTATATTCTAGAGAAGTATACTAAACTTATGTTAACAACTCACTCAAACCACCCATTCCACTTAGTAGATTACAGACTGTGACCATTAACAGGAGCAATTGGAGCAATAGTTCTAGTATCAGGATTAGCAAAATGATTTCACCTATTTAACATTAACTTATTTATAATCGGATTTGGAATTACCCTACTAACTATAATCCAATGATGACGTGATGTAGTACGAGAAGGAACATACCAAGGACTACATACGGGATTTGTATCAATTGGATTATGATGAGGAATAATTTTATT
The DNA here is from genome assembly GCF_023864345.2 of Schistocerca serialis cubense. Lineage (NCBI taxonomy): Eukaryota > Metazoa > Arthropoda > Insecta > Orthoptera > Acrididae > Schistocerca > Schistocerca serialis. The sequence continues at coordinate 289,482,042 of NC_064644.1, read as the reverse complement.
TATTGCATCAGAAGTACTATTCTTTGTTTCATTTTTCTGAGCATTTTTTAGAAGAAGACTAGCACCTACTATTGAACTAGGGATATTATGACCCCCAATAGGAATTCAACATTTCAATCCTATACAAATTCCATTACTTAATACAGCTATGCTTTTAGCATCAGGAGTAACAGTAACATGAGCACATCATAGTCTAATAGAATCTAATCATACTCAAGCATTACAAGGACTATTCTTCACAGTACTACTAGGACTATACTTCACTATACTTCAAGCATACGAATATTGAGAAGCACCCTTCACCATTGCAGACGCAGTTTATGGATCAACATTCTTTGTTGCAACAGGATTCAATGGTCTACATGTAATTATTGGAACAATTTTCTTATCAACATGTCTACTTCGACATTCAATAAACCAATTCTCACCAAGACACCACTTTGGATTTGAAGCAGCAGCATGATACTGACACTTTGTAGACGTAGTATGATTATTCTTATACATTTCTATTTATTGATGAGGTAGATAATTGTTTTTCTAGTATAAATAGTACATTTGACTTCCAATCAAAAAGCTTGATATAAATCAAGAAAAACAATCCTAATTCTATCTACAAGAATTTTTATTAGATTTATTATTCCAATAATTGTTATAATCCTTGCAACAACATTATCAAAAAAATTAATTAATGACTGAGAAAAAAGATCACCATTTGAGTGTGGATTTGACCCAAAAAGATCAGCACGAATACCATTCTCACTTCGATTCTTCTTAATTGCAGTAATTTTCTTAATTTTTGATGTAGAAATCGCACTAATCCTTCCAATTGTAATTATTTTTAAAACTTCAGATATTATAATCTGAACAGTATCAACAATATTTTTTATTATAGTATTATTAGGTGGACTATACCATGAATGAAATCAAGGAGCCTTACAATGAGCAGAATAAAGGGTTGTAGTTAACTATAACATTTGGGTTGCATTCAAAAAGTATTGATATAATCAATCAACCTTAAATAGAATAAGAAGCGAAGTATTGCAGTCAGTTTCGACCTGGAAGGTTGGTAAATAAAATACCATTATTCTTATTAATTGAAGCCAAAAAGAGGCATATTACTGTTAATAATATAATTGAACTATAAAGTTCCAATTAAGGAAATGTAAAGCCAATATGAAAGCTGCGAACTTTTTATATTAGCGGTTAAACTCCGTTAACATTTCTAAAATTTATATAGTTTAAATAAAACATTACATTTTCACTGTAAAAATAATATATGTATATTTATAAATACCTAAAAGTAAAAATACTTCCTTAACATCTTCAGTGTCACGCTCTAATTATAAGCTATTTAAGTAAACGAAAAATAATACCACCAAAATAAATATTCAAAAAATAAAAGTTAAAAGATAAATCTTAAAATTAGAATCATATCAACCTTGTATGTAACTAATTAAATAAATAAATAGTCTATACAAACTTTGACCACCAAATAATTCACCTCAACCATAATCAAATGACTTTGATGAATAATAACCCAATTTTAAAGGAACATATCTAATAAACTTAGTCGAAATAAAAGGTATAAACCACATAGAACCAGCAAATCTAAAAAAAAGTATACTTAAAGAAAATAAATTTTGAGAAAAATCAAAATTAGAAATAAGATAACCCAAATAAGCACCCAAAACAACTACAGTAATAGTTAAAAACTTTAAATAATAAGGCAAGGCAATCACATGAGGAACAGGAAAAATTAACCAAGACAAAAGACTATCCCCAAAAACAGCAACAAACAATAAACCAATTATACCAAAAGAAATATAATAACCCTTATCGTCAAAAGAATATCTAGAATAAAAATTATTATCACCAGATATTGAATAATAAAAAAGACGAAAAGAATAAGAAGCAGTTAAACCAGTAGAAAAGAAATAAAGAAAAAAAATCAAACAATTAATTCATCTTAAACAAACCATCTCAAGAATTAAATCCTTTGAATAAAAACCTGCTAAAAATGGTATACCACACAAAGACAAACTAGAAACATTAAAACAAACTGAAGTTAAAGGCATAAAATTAACAATTGAACCTATAACACGAATATCCTGAGAATCCTTTAAATTATGAATTATCGAACCTGCACACATAAACAATAAAGCCTTAAATAAAGCATGAGCTAATAAATGAAAAAATGCAAGTTTTGCATAACCCATAGCCAAAATTCTTATTATTAAACCAAGTTGCTTAAAGTAGAAAGAGCAATAATTTTCTTCAAATCAAATTCAAAATTTGCTCCCAAACCAGCCATAAACATAGTTATACAACCAATTAAAAGTAAGAATCAACCACAATTATAAGTATCTAATATTGGTCTAAAACGAATTAATAAATAAACCCCAGCAGTAACAAGAGTAGAAGAATGGACCAAAGCAGATTCAGGAGTAGGGGCAGCCATAGCAGCAGGAAGTCAAGAAGAAAAGGGAATTTGAGCTCTGTTAGTTATAGCTGCTAAAACAATTAATATAGTAATAAGCTTTATTTCAAAAGAATTAGAAATAAAATCATAATAATAAATATAATTTCAACTACCAAAATTCAATATTCAAGCAATAGAAATTAAAATAGCAACATCACCAATACGATTAGAAAGTGCAGTTAACATACCCGCACTATAAGATTTCACATTTTGATAATAAATAACTAAACAAGAAGAAACTAAACCTAAACCATCCCATCCCAATAAAATTCTAATCAAATTAGGACTGATAATTAAAAAACCTATAGAAAGAGTAAATATCAAAACAATAATAATAAAACGATTCATATTTTTCTCTCCCGATATATAATCCTCTCTATAATAAATAATCAAAGAAGAAATATATATAACAAAAGACATAAAAATAAGAGACATTCAATCCAAAATTAAAGTCATAACAACCATAGAACCATTTAAATTAAAAAGCTCTCATTCAACAAAAACTCTATATCAATTATTAAACAATAAATACCCAAAATAAAAATTATAGTTCTAGAAAAAAATAAAGAAAAAAAACTCAAAGAACAAATAGAAAACAAATTCATGGCCTAAGATGAAAAAATTCATATCATTGATTCCACAAAACAACATTTTTTAATAAAAATACTTAAGCAACCTAAACAAAAAAATACTCTCCCTTTAAACAAAGAATATTTAAAGGCAATCAATGTAAAAGTAAAAGATAATATTCACGAAAATAAGCAAGAGAACAAGTATAAACACGAGAATAATAATTACCATGCTGAGAATAAGAATACATATATAAAGTATAAACAGCTCTAAAAAAAAGACAAAAAAATTAAAGCAAAAAATCTAAAAGAAGATCAAGACATAATTCTATTTAATAATCTAAGTTCACCTACCAAATTTAAATAAGGAGGAGCAGCTATATTAGAAGATCTCAAAAGGAATCATCATAAAGCCATTTTTGGTATCAAATTAATTATACCCTTGTTAATTAATAATCTTCGTCTACCTAAACGCTCATAAATAATATTAGATAAACAAAATAAACCAGAAGAACACAAACCATGACCAACCATTAAAGAAAGAGAACCTATACAACCTCATCAATTCATAGTTATCAATCCTCCAATAACCACTCTTATATGAGCAACAGAAGAATACGCAATTAAAGACTTTAAATCAACCTGACGAAAACAAATAAATCTAACAATAACCCCACCAGATAAACCTAAAGACAATCAAAAATAATTAAACTTTAAACCCAAATAAGAAATAACCTTCATAACACGAAAAATACCATAACCACCTAACTTTAATAAAACACCAGCAAGAATCATTCTACCTGAAATAGGGGCCTCAACATGGGCCTTAGGAAGCCACAAATGAACCAAAAATATCGGTACCTTAACTAAAAAGGCAAGAATTATAAACACATAAAATATAAAATAATAAGAACCAAAATCAACCAATAAAGGAAAATATAAGGTATTAGAAAAATCATAAACCCTAAATAACACTAATAATAAAGGCAATCTAGCAACCAAAGTATAAAAAATTAAATAAACACCAGCCTGCAACCGTTCAGGTTGATAGCCTCAACCCAAAATCAAAAGTAAAGTAGGAACCAATCTAGCCTCAAAAAAAATATAAAAAGAAAGAAGACTCAATCTAGCAAACGAACAATAAAGCATAATCATTAAAATTAAGACTATAAAAACAAAAAAATTAGAATGATAAGAACTTAAATAAACTGAACCTCTAGCAGTAATTATTACGGAACAAATTCAAAAACTAAGCAGAATCAAACTAAAAGATAAATAATCAATACCAAAATAATATCTAATCATATTCAAATCTGCATATGAATAAACACAAATCATAAAAACAAAACTAGACAGAAACATTAAAGAATGAACCAACCATCAACAATTATTAACCAAACAAAGAGGAATCAAAAAAATAGTTATAAATAAATACTTTAACATAAAGATAAACCAAAAGAATTAAAAAAATCATTCCCATGAGAACGAATTATTGAAACTAAAATAGAAAGACCTAAAGCACCTTCACAAACAGAAAAAACCAAAAAAATAAAAGGAAAAAAATAATCATAATCAAACTCTATAAGAAAAACAATAACCAATATAAATAAAGAAAGAACAATATATTCTAATCTCAAAAGAACCATTAATAAATGCTTACGTTTAGAAGAAAAAACATAAACACCAGCAAAATAAATCAATAAAGAAGTAAAGACAGAGAATATAAACATTAGTTTCAATAGTTTAAAAAAAACGCCGGTCTTGTAAACCGGAAATAAGTCCAGCCCCCACTTTTAAAACTTCAGAGGTGAAAAGCTTTTCATCATTGGTCCCCAAAACCGATATTTTTAATAAACTAACCCCTGAAATGATCAAAATAATAATTATATCGCTATCAAACGTGATAAATATTAATTTTATTAAATTCAGACACCCAATATCAATAATGCTTTTCATTATCCTACAAACTTTTCTAGTTGGACTAATAACAGGAACAATAATGGAAAGATATTGGTTATCATATATTTTATTTTTAACGTTTCTTGGTGGTATATTAGTTCTATTTATTTATATTACGAGAATTGCATCAAACGAAATATTTCAACCTAAATCAATTACGATAATTATTACCTTAGCAATATGAATATCTATCATATCAACATTAATTATTTTAGATATAACAATATTTATTGACTTTTTCAAAAATACTGAAACTATAAATATTGATAATTCAATCAATTATCAAGAAATAACAATATCTTTAGAAAAACTATATAATAGACCAACATTCATTATTACAATAATAATAATAATTTATTTATTTTTAGCACTATTAGCTGTTGTTAAAATCACCAACATTAACCAGGGACCTATTCGTAAAATAAGATAATTTACTAATGAATAAACCCTTACGATTGAGACATCCTTTAATTAAAATCATTAATAACTCTTTAGTTGATTTACCTGCACCAACAAATATTTCATTTTGATGGTATTTTGGGTCCCTACTAGGGTTATATTTGGTAATTCAAATTGTAACTGGACTATTTTTAGCTATACATTATACATCAAATATTGAAATAACATTTAGTAGTGTAGTTCACATCTGCCGAGACGTAAATAATGGCTGAATTATTCGAACCTTACATGCAAATGGAGCTTCTATATTTTTTATTTGTATTTATTTACATGTTGGACGAGGAATTTACTATGGATCTTATATATACATACACACCTGAATAATTGGTACAGTAATCCTATTCTTAGTTATAGCAACTGCATTTATAGGATACGTTTTACCTTGAGGTCAAATATCATTCTGAGGTGCGACAGTAATTACTAATTTATTATCAGCAATCCCATATTTAGGAACAGATTTAGTTCAATGTGTATGAGGAGGGTTTGCTGTTGATAATGCAACATTAAATCGATTCTTTACATTCCATTTTGTACTACCATTTATTATTGCTGCTATGGCAGCAATTCATTTATTCTTCCTCCACCAAACAGGGTCTAATAACCCCTTAGGGCTAAATGGAGATATTGAAAAAATCCCATTTCACCCATACTTTACTTTCAAGGACTCTATTACATTTGTATTAATAACATCATTATTTATTATACTGTGCTTGATTAATCCTTACCTCCTAGGAGATCCAGATAATTTTGTACCTGCCAACCCATTAGTAACCCCCGTCCATATTCAACCAGAATGATACTTCTTATTTGCATATGCAATTCTACGATCAATCCCTAATAAACTAGGAGGTGTTATTGCATTATTCTTATCAATTAGAATCTTAATAATTTTACCATTTTATAATAAAACACCATTCCGAGGTATACAATTCTATCCTATCAATCAGATTTTATTCTGAATTATAGTAGTTGTTGTATGCTTATTAACATGAATTGGAAAACGACCTGTTGAAGATCCTTATATTATAACAGGACAAATCTTAACAATTATCTACTTTACATACTTCTTAATTAATGTACATGTTGCAAACGCATGAGATAAGCTAATTAAGGAATAATAAGTTAATTAGCTTAGGAAAAGCATATGTTTTGAAAACATAAAACTAGAAGTTTAACTCTTCTATTAACTTTTCTTAAAAAATTTCACTAAATAAATGAAATAAATAAAATCTTTAAACCAACAAAGAAAATAAAAAAATTTTAAGATAATGGCAAAAAACTTTTTCAAGCTAAGTACATTAACTTATCATAACGAAAACGTGGTAATGTACCACGAACTCAAATAAAACCAAAGGACATAACAGCAAGCTTAATAAAAAATATAAAAGAATAAAAGTCACCACCTAAAAAAATTAAAGCTACTAATATTCTTATAAAAACAATTCTAGTATACTCAGCTAAAAAAATTAAAGTAAAACCGCCTGCACCATATTCAATATTAAAACCTGAAACTAACTCAGATTCACCTTCGGCAAAGTCAAAAGGAGTACGGTTAGTTTCAGCTAAACAAGAAGCAAAACAAGCTAAAGCTAAAGGAAAAGAAATAATAATAAATCAACAATAAAGCTGATAATTTATAAAATCAAACATGTTAAAACTACCAATTAAAATAATTAAAGATAATAAAATTAAAGCCAAACTAACTTCGTAAGAAATTGTTTGAGCAACAGAACGAAGAGGACCTAGTAAAGAATAATTTGAATTAGAAGACCAGCCAGCAATTATAACAGTATAAACACCTAATCTAGTACAACATAAAAAAAACAAAAATCCATAAGAAAAAGAACATATATAAGTTAAGTAAGGGAAAATCACTCAAACAGCCAAGGAAATTATTAAATTAAAAACAGGTGAAAAGTAATAAAGTAAATAATTAGATATAATAGGAATTGGCTGCTCCTTACAAATTAACTTGATAGCATCACTAAAGGTTTGAGGAATTCCAACAAAACCTAGTTTATTTGGACCCTTTCGAATTTGAATGTAACCTAAAACCTTACGCTCTAATAAAGTTAAAAAAGCAACACTAATTAAAACACAAATAACTAATAAAAGAAAATTCAAAATAAACATAAATAAATCGTAAAGTATCAATACTATTTGTAAAAAAAATCTACATAAATGAATTCTAAATTCAACACATTAATCTGTCAAAATAGTAATTTAATTAGTATTAATCAATAAAATAAAAAATATTTCAACCATATGGTCCTTTCGTACTAATATGAATTAATAATCTTAGGATAGAAACCGACCTGGCTCACGCCGGTCTGAACTCAGATCATGTAAGAATTTAAAGGTCGAACAGACCTAATTACTGGGCTACTGCACCCAAAATTTTTCTTAATCCAACATCGAGGTCGCAATCTGCTTTGTCGATATGAGCTCTCAAAAACAATTACGCTGTTATCCCTAAGGTAACTTAATCTTATGATCATAAATTATGGATCAAAACAACAAACATAAATAAATGATATAATAATGAAGAGTTTATTTATTCTTCATGTCACCCCAACAAAACATCATCATTAAATATAGAAAGACAAACAAAAAACTATATAAAAATAAAATGTTAAGCTCTGTAGGGTCTTCTCGTCCTAAAGAAAAATTTAAGCCTTTTGACTCAAAAGTTAAATTCAAAAATTTATTAAGAGTCAGTTGATTTCTCGTCAAGCCATTCATTCCAGCGACTAATTAAGAGACTAATGATTATGCTACCTTTGCACGGTCAAAATGCTGCAGCTCTTTAAAAATATGCTCAGTGAGCAGGCCAGACCTCAAAGTATTTTCAAGAGGACATGTTTTTGATAAACAGGCGGAAATCAATTTTGCCTAGTTCCTTATAATAAATTCACAAGGTAAAAATTATATACAAATAAATATACTAATTCTATCATTATTACAAAAATTTTAAAATTAAATTTATAATCTTAATAAAAAACCTAAAATAATTATAAAATCAAAAATAAAAATAATGAACTAAAACGTAATCTTAGAGATAGCTGGTTTAAAGCTTACTATTATATTTTATAAAACAAATTATAGGTTATTAACTTCAAAGCTTATCCCTTAAAGAATAAATAAGTTAATATTTATACCTAAAAAATTAAATAAAAACAATTAACTTCAAAAAATTAAATTTTTTCTTAAGAAACTAGATATCTTGGGAAACGATTAACATTTCATTTCTATAAATAATTTAATAATAATTATGATACATTAACTATAAATTATTTATAAATCAACCCAAATCGAGACAAGTAAAGTAAATACTAAAATTTTGATAAACCCTGATACAAAAGGTACAATAAATAAAATCTACTTTTAATAATTTAAAATAATATTTCATAAAACAATTACATTACCAATAAACTATAATGTAAAAAATCAATTCTACAAAACATACTAAGACAAAATTCGACAAAATTATTTTTATTAAATAATTAAATAAACAAAAAATAAATATAATAAAATAAATAATCAAGATATCCTGATTTGCACAGAAAAATTTTCACTGTAAATGAAACACTTTGCTAATAAGTTATATCTTGAAACTCTTCCTAGATACACTTTCCAGTACATCTACTATGGTACGACTTATCTCATCTAAATTGAAGCTAAATTAAAATAATAAAACAGAATAATCAATAATGAGAGCGACGGGCGATGTGTACACACCTCAGAGCCAATATCAGTTAAATTAAATAAATTAAATTTCTATCAAATCCAACTTCATTAATAGTATTTCACCATCAAATATGTTATAAACAAAAATCTATTGTAACCCACCTCCTCTTAATTATAAGCTGCACCTTGACCTGAAATATTTTATAATTTTAAATCTTGAGAATTATAACTCTAAAAAGATTCTCTGATAATGGAGATATACAAACAAATAAATTAAGTAGAGTAAATCGTGTATTATCAATCACGGGGTAGGTTCCTCTGAATGGAATTAGAAAGCGCCAAATTCTTTGGGTTTAAAGACCTTAACTAATAGTACCCAGGTAAATATAATTAACATTTAAAATAATAGGGTATCTAATCCTAGTTTATTATTCAAATTTCACAGATTAATAAAAAGAGCTATAAATAAATTTTAACATTTCACCTTACAAATTTATATTTTAACCCTAAAAATATAAACAACTGTTTTAACCAATAATATTCACTTGTATCAATCGTATAACCGCAGCTGCTGGCACGAATTATGCCGATACTAAATCAATTGCTAAATCCAAAATCACTTGATAATTAAATCAAATTACTGCAAAATAGAACATTTAGTTTAACAAAACTTACATATAATACAAAGAAAAAGTGAATAAATAAGCAAGAATAAAACTTTTGGAAACAAAATAAGAAATTTAAAAATTTATAAAAATAAGAAAAGATAAAAGATTCAAATATTTAAAGAAAAAAAAGAAAAAAAACACAAAAAATGACAAAAAAAGAAACGCACCCTCAAATGACCACAACAACTTCTCTATTATATGTATATAAATAAAGATTAATATGGAACATGTATATCAATAAATGTATTATATTCTTTCTTATTTAATCTTTCTTTTCACTAATAATAAAGAAAGATTAAATAATATAATAAATATATTTTATACAATTATTTAAATTAATGTAATATGGTATTAATATAAAATATAAAATATTAAGTTAACTTAAATTTTAATTAGTTAAATAAGCTAATTATAGATAATATATTGAATTATATTATTATAATTAATATAATTATTTATATTAATATAAAACTTTACATTTAATAATATTAATTATATTTATTATATCCAATTATAATAATATTTAATATTAATTAACATATTATTATATAATTTATAATATAATAATATAATATAATATTTTAAGCTAAAAACATAAGTAGCTATAATCCTAGGTAAATAAAGGTATTAAAATAATCATTTAATAATTATAAAATAACATTATATGTATTTAAATTTAATTAAATGTAATATATTAATATTAATTATTTATTATATATAATATATATTCAGATTATCCTAACTGAGATAAATTAATTAGAAGTAACCAAAATAATACATAAACAAATTTTTAAAAAAAATTTTTAGTTTATATATTAAATATAAATGAAGTGCCTGATTAAAGGGTTACCTTGATAGGGTAAATCAAGTAAATAAAATTACCTTCATTAAAAATTACATAAGACAGAATTAAACTACCTCCTTTAGTATCAAAAACTAATGTGCATCATACACCTTAATGTAAAAAGGTAAGCTAAACAAGCTAATGGGTTCATACCCCATTTATAGAGATATCAATCCTCTCCTTTTTAATGACCAACAACTCTACAAAACTTCTCTTCCTATCAACATTAATGATAGGAACGATCCTGTCCATTTCATCAAACTCCTGATTTGGAGTTTGAATAGGACTTGAGATCAACTTACTTTCATTTATTCCGCTCCTAACAAGAAATAAAAATATAATAATAAATGAATCATCAATTAAATATTTTATTGTCCAAGCAATAGCATTGACAATACTATTATTTTCAATTTTGCTGATTCAAATAAAGTATCCAATAGGATGAGAAACAGAATTTATTCCATCAATAATAATTAGATCTAGATTATTATTAAAGATCGGGGCTGCACCCTTTCATTTCTGATTTCCAGAAGTAATAGGAGCTTCAAGATGAAATAACTGTTTAACACTAATAACATGACAAAAAATTTCCCCAATAATGGTATTATCTTATTGTATTCAACTAAGAACTTTCATTTGAACAATTATTATTCTAAGAATTATTATGGGGGCAATAGGTGGTTTAAATCAAACATCTCTACGACAACTTCTAGCATATTCCTCAATTAGACATTTAGGGTGAATAATTAGATCCCTAACAGTTAGAGAAAACATTTGAGAACTATACTTTATTATTTACTCACTATTAAGATTAATTATGGTCTTATTATTTAAGCAAATAAATCTATTTTTTATAAACCAAATTTATTCAGCCAGAAATATAAAAACTGAAATTAAATTCATAATATTTTTATCTCTTTTATCCTTAGGTGGTTTACCGCCATTCTTTGGATTTCCACCAAAATGAATTGTAATACAAGCATTGATAGAAAATAACATAACAACTATTATAACAATTATGGTTGTATTAACTACAATTACACTTTATTATTATATACGTATTAGATTCTCAGCTCTAATCATGTCATACACTGAAAATTCGTGATCTATAAAAATAAAGTCTCAAAAATCAAGAATTATTCTTCCTATAACAGTAATAATTTCAACAATAGGATTAATCTCAACATCAACCTTAATCTCATTACACTAAGGACTTAAGTTAACCAAACTAATAACCTTCAAAGTTATAATTAAAAGAATAATCTTTTGGGCCTTAGTAAAATTTTACACCTCTAGAATTGCAGTCTAGAATCATAATTGAATATAAGGCCTAAAGCATGGTAAGATCACTCGCTACAGCTGCCACATCCAACCTCTTACACACCTCATGGATGTAGTGCTGTGTCTGTTTTTGTGTTTAATATTAAAATTAAATTTTTGATTCCCGAAAGTCCCTTGAGAATGGAGTGATAAGAGACTTGGAATATGTTTGTGTTTCTTTAATTCTTATTTTTGTGTGCCTTGCTCAAATTAGTTTATTAAGTTAAATGTAATTTTTTCACGTTTCTTTCTTACTATGTTTGTCATGAGTGTCAACATATTTTTAGATGTGTACTGGGGGTACGATGTCACTCTCATCTAAAATCTAAGATTAACAAAACATCACACACAACAAATACACTAATACTCAAACCACTTCAAACGGTCCCTTGGAAAAATTATGAATGACTGTGCTGGAAAACCTCTTACATTATTTGATTTTCAAACAGTTGAGCAAAACTGAACGTAGTCAGACATTTCTCTCTTTACTTATTCTGATCATCACTTAACTGACACTCCAATATGTTTAGTGCAACGCAATCTTACTTTCAATAATCCCTACAAAAGAATGGCCCTGACTAACAATAACCTATACCTTTCATGAATCACTTACCTCACAAAAATCTTTGTTACTCGAACTACTGCAATACAGCTAGCGCCAATACTGCCAGCTAAATAAAAGATTCTAACTACTGAGGGAACTAACTACTGATAGGCATAGTTAGCAAATGAAAGATTTTGATAGAGAACAAACAATTTACCTTAACAATGTTCAAAAGTCATCATATATATATATATATATATATATATATATATATATATATATATATATATATATATATTAATTTGTGGTGTAAGCAATACTGATAGACAATAAAAGCGGGTTAAAAGCTGTGAGCTATCTGAGCAAGTTAACCTTGCATTACTGAGCAACTGTTTCACCAAGTATCCAGTCTAGCATACCAAATTCCCAACCAGACTAATATTAATTATAATCTTTTAATAGTCATACAAAAAGAAATAAATCAGTTTATATTTGGAAATTTATTTTAACATTGATCATTGAAATTTCAGCATATTAAACTTGATTCATAACTAAACTGGTGCCTTATTTAGGATTGTGAAAATGTGAGTTTGTAATCTTACGGAACACATCAAATATGGAGCCAAGATTGGGAGACTGCATACAACACTGCCTTCATAAAACAACACACAAAGAACGTTGAAACATATGCAAGAGGAAATTAACCACAACCAACCGATTCAATTTTCACCCAAAGAAGTTACGTTCGTAGCGCAATCCTGTCCATCATGAAATTACCATGCACTGGTAAACTAAATTCATCCTAACTCTCTGTGAAATCTTCCCAAAAAGAATAGCTGAGGGCTACTTTGATGATTACACCACATACTTCACGTGGTCAACTTGGTTTACACAAAGAGTGTAACTCCACAATAATTTTGATAATTAAAATAAATTAGATCGAAAAGTAATTTACAAAAGAAAAACCTCAAACTGGTTACTATCGTCTTACTATTAACCTGATGGGTCAAACCATTGTGTGAGCACATGGTACTGGTCTCACAAAGTACACCCCACGTGGGTTGAACATAAGGAAAAGTTGCTATATTGAAAAATATTGTCAAGACGAGACGTTATAATCTCACGCACATTCGCATTTAAGATTGATGATCTTAGTTAGAGTTACTGATCAACACATGGTTCCACTTTACTCACAAAGTAGTGACAAAGCAACTACCGGAATATATTCTGAACTTCACACTCAAATTACACTGCCCTGCAATTTAAGATAACGTTAGATATTTTAGAGCTAAACCTGAAATAAAGGTGATTAAATTTTCAGTTAGGTTGAACTTAAGAAATCCATTGTCCTACGGACTTAGCAGACACGCGCTTAGCCTGAGATCTTACCAATTCAGACGCTCGCCGCGGACAGACTGCCGTGGTCCCTTCCTGAGGGTGGCTCACAAATACAAACGGAAGTGGCCAGAGGGGCAGCTTCCTATACCAACATGACAAGGGACGGACAGGACCATACGAAGAATAGAAACCTCTCTGCTTTTAGAAAGCGTAGCTACCTGTTCTGACGTTGGTCCTACTGTTCTCTAGCAGACACGCTTGTCTGCTACCCTCAAGCATGCAACTATAAATACATTTGCTCATTCATCCTCTCACACAGAAGAGAATGGGGATGACAGTATCTTACCATATACAGTATACAAAAGAAAGCAGATGTAGGTTCCGTATGAGACTGTGTGACATGAATTACATATAAACTGTGTTTTGAAGTGTAGTAGTGTGACAGATCGTTCTTGTTTATGTGTAAAAGTAACACGTTCCACTACTCAGTCTCCTCCCAGATAGTCAGAAACGCCACAGTAAATTTAGAAGAGGAATTTATGCCGTAAATGACAACAGATTTAAGAAATCAATATGAAAGGAATCCAACAGAGACCTTTCAATATCTATCAGTTCATGACATCCATCTTTACAAATTTCCTTTTTCTTACAGACACACGTCCAGGTCGTCCGCTTATAGTAACCTCTCATAACTATGGCATCTCTCTTTCCACATCCACCACTGCTGGCGGCTCACCTCCAACTGCACAACGCTATGCGCTGTTGACATCTAACTGCCAAACACTACAACAGCGAATTTTCCAAGAATGCCAACCAGCCACAGACTGCACACAGCACAGTCAGTGATTTTCATACAGAGCGTTACGTGGCATTACCAACATAAAAACCTAAACAGCCCACTTACACACTTTTTGAAACTGACTCATGTTTTTATTTTGTCTTTGTCATTCGTGTTAAAGTCTCACTATGTTTCTCATGTCATTTAAATGTTGTTTATTTAGTGTCAACCCCATTTACTCCGTTGTACTAAAAGAACTAGACTTGCTGATGCTCGGATAGAGTTTGTCATATTATTGTCTCTATGGAAAATTGAATCACGGTGAATGCTTGACCAGGGGTAACAAAATCTCTGAGGGGGAGAACGCTCAATGCTAAACGATGTTGTATTGTGGTTAGGAAGACCAATCATCTCTGACCTCAGCTTCGGTGTGAATGGGTTAGTTAAATGTGTGTATGACCATTTAACCGCTCAGTCGTTGTATTTATGGTCAGAGGAGTATGTCAAAGACCTGAAGGTCCACAGAAACAATTCTGACATCCAAAAAACCACAAAACTTTTGCAGGCATGCAGTAGTGACTGTGTATGACACAATGCTGCGAGAACAACTGATAAAAATTGTATCTGGTGAACCATTTGAATCTGAGCACGCAACGGCGTTATTGGCTAACTTCAATGCTGATTAATTCGAAATCGGCCACCGTACTGAATCTTTTTCTTAAAAAGTATTTCTCAGCACAACCTACCTTGTAACATCCTTACAAGCTTTTGGTAAAGCTGTAATGGTAAAGCTGTAACGGTCCAGAATGTGATTCTCAAAGATGCAGTTAGAGTGTCATAATTTCGTATGCTCTATGTCACACTAACCTCTTTATTGAAATGTGACAGTCCCCATGCAGAAACTATTGGATAACAGGGAGGTAATGAGAAGTAGTAGGTCACTCTCTCACTTTAACAACATTGTCAGTCAGATTAATATTCGTATTTTAGGTCATTATCTCGATGTTCTCCAGTACTACATTTCGTATGTGTAGTTTATGACTTTTTTGCATGAGGAAATTGTGGCAGAATGTTCTTATAACTGTATGTGTAACCTTCAGAGAACTTGTACTCAAGGAGCTGTAGTGGAGGTGGCGGAGAATAGGGAGAGTGAGGTGGTGCTGGATCTCAAAACGTTTAACCTGGGCCAGGTGGCAGTCCCTCCAGAAAGTGGCCAGTTGGCAGAAAGTGGGTGGAGGAAGCCATTTAAGAGAGACTGCTGTAGACTGAACCTTTGTCCAAACAGTGGGAAGGTCATAAAAGTTCGTGCATTCTCATGTTAGAAGCTGGGACGACAAGGACACAATGGCTGGTGTACGTGTTTAGTAGAGGCAAGATTGTAATTCCCCTGACGCCAGGAAGTCGCCAGGTTCTTCCAGCGTGGAGCAAAAACATGTATGTTTCAAGGGTACAGTTGTGTGGGAAGCTTAACAGCCTTCTTTCAGAAACTGGAAATAGTTGGCATGGAAAGATTAGATCTCTCCATAAATGAGGGATTGTGGTCCCATCTAGATGGGTGTTTTTTGCCAAGAACTTGGCCATGCTTACCTGAGAACGATGCTTCCCTAGTCTAAAATCTCATTTTTTCAGACAAGAGAGATTCGGAGTCGCTGATTGGCTCCTCTCAGGATTTTCAAAGTGGAGGCTTGCTCTCCATCATTGGAAGCCTGGTGCTGGGTCTGGATTGGCTACCAGGCCAAGAGAATAGTCAAGAGGGGAGATTCAATGAGCAGATGATAGTTTGATTGTTTGTACAATGTGGAGCTATTTCGATTTTGGTAATTCCGCTCCCATAACGATGTTTGGTGCAAAGTGGTGTTGATTATTTGCCTTCTTCGTCTTCTGGGCCTTCCCTAGTGAACTTCAGGTCTTTCCCTAGTGGGTGAGACTTGTGGTTGTACCTTTTGGTGGACTAAGACCCAGTAGCACTTTCCAACTGTACCAGCAGTGGAACTGCGTATTATCTTGGACATATTGCGTGTCACAAAGTTGCCCTTATTCGTCCTGAGTCGGGAGTCAAACGTTTGACAATCCCAGCGTTCACCGTCCTGGATGTGAGTCTAATTGGCTTAGCCAGACCAGCGGATGAGTGCACCTCATTCTGAAATATGCCCGGATTTCAGGGCTCTGGTAGGGTAGTTTACCGCGTTCTTACAGCTCCTTGTTCTCAGGTGATCCATAGTTTGTGGCATAATTGATCATAGAATTGGGCCATACGGTGGATTCATGTAAACAAAGTCAGATTACGTTGTAAAAGGGATTAATTCAGGGGAGAATTTGTGTGGCTTCCACCCCAATGTATGGTTTGCCAATCAATCACCATTCCTTTTCTGATTTGTGTTTGTTATTTTTTAGTGAAAGATTTATCAGCTCTTTGTAGTTATAAAAGGATTAATAAAACTTGTCATTATTTAGTAAACTTAAGTACGCCATTGTTCTCATTCAGATTCCCTTAACTATTCACTGTTTATATTTTATTGCGGTGGTACACAGGTACACCAGATTCAGCCTTATTAAATTAATTAATTTGAGTTCTGAAAGTGACTGCAGGCATAGACAACAAAAGTGCCACGAGTAGATTCACTGGTTTCATATATAAAAATTAAGGGTGTGAAGGTTATTGAGAAGATAATACTTTTCTTTGTGTAAAGATAATAACATTCAGCATCACTCAGACATATATTTCTGTTTAAAGCAAGTGACGGCTTGCAGTAAGTGTGAATGAAGCTTAGGCAGCTGCATGGCGATCCTTCCCAAGCGCTGTAAAAAACTTTCTAGGTATCATAAGGCTGATAACTATAAAGAACTTGTTAGTCAGCTTATTGAGAATTATAGGAAACTTCGTTATAATATGTCTCTAAAACAACATTTCTTGCACTGTCATTTAGACGTCTTTCCCTCCAACCTTGTCAGCGTAAGTGATGAAGATGGTGAACGTTTCCATCAGGAAATGTCCATGATGGAAACCCGTTGCAAAGGCAGATGGAGCCCAAGGATGTTAGCTGACGATTGTGGGATAATCAAAAGGGATTATCCTCGAGCTAGATAGTGCAGAAAATTACAGAAATATATACTCCAGGCACTATTAAGAAAAATGTAACTTTTTTCAGCACTAAATAAATTATAATTTCATTGAATTGAAATGTATGCGTTACAAAAGTGTGCCCAATAGAAAAAAGCTGTTAACAGATTTGAAATCAGCAAACAAAACTGCAAAGAAATCACCTTTCAGTTTCCACTTAACACACATAAAGTTTAATTTTGTTACCCAGTGTAATTTTAAGGTTAATACAGATCTTATATCATTATTTAAAATTCATGTATCTCATAAATCCAGTTAAATGAAGTACAAGTTTCATAAGATAAGAGAAGTAAGCAACCATAAAGCTTTGCACGAATGCTTTAAGCAGAAGTAACTAAACTAAAAATTTCCGTGTGTAATTCAATGACTGCCTCACTCAGCATCACTTCTGCTAGTCACAAATGTTCAGAGAGAATCCAGTCTTTGCATTAATGAGTTACTTTCAGATCACAGAGGGTAAGTTTGTCTCAAGATCTTCGAGAACCACATTCTGATTACATCTTTGTGATACTGTGGTATTACAATTTCACCTCAACGAAGTATAACCAGTTTATACAGAGTGGCCAGAAGCAATCTGAAAAGCTTGTAAGTGTGTTTCAGGGTAGGTTGTGCTGAGAACTAATTGTTAAGAAAAAAGTTCGATATGTTGCACCGTTTGTGAGTTAACTGCATCTATCAGGCTTCTGTGTGCGCAAATTCAACCTGACCACCATAGACGGCATCGCCAAAAGTGTTCTTCGTTAAGGTTCCTAAAACTGAATAAGATATCGGTACAAAAGACTTGGGACTGCAGTAAGGATTGAACTCGAGCCAAAGGCTGAGCATTCTCGTGAACTGTCATCTATGCTACGAGAACAACTGATAAAAATTGTATCTGGTGAACCATTTGAATCTGAGCACGCAACGGCGTTATTGGCTAACTTCAATGCTGATTAATTCGAAAACGGCCACCGTAGTGAATCTTTTTCTTAAAAAGTATTTCTCAGCACAACCTACTTTGTAACATCCTTACAAGTTTTTCAGGCTATTTCTGACCATCTTGTACATGACTACAAGTTTCGGTCTGTATCTCGCTAATCAAAAGAAAAGTAAAGGGAAGGTTAACTCGTGGGCACCAATAAATTATTTCAGATGTCAAAAATAATGTCCGTTGCGCTATTTAAGTATCGATGCCTGAAACGCCTGATCTGAGGACAGCCAGACAACATTACACTGATTTATGTGGGCCTCATGATTCTTCAAATGAGCAACCTTTTGTGGGACATACATTAATCATGAAGGATACAGATGGTCCACAATAATGTTCATGTAGTCCACAGCCATCACTGGGCCTTTAATTACTATTGCATGTCCCACGGAAGCAGGGCTGGACCATTGTAACTAAACATGGTTGACACCTACTGTGAGTGGGGGAGGGAACTCTCAACGAAGAAGCCATGTTCAAAAGAGAAACGGCCACTTGTCTTGAGCCACGGTCTTGTAAATTTTAATTAATGAATTACGGACTAATGCCATCAATCTAAAACGTTGGGTATAACGACTTTTGTACCTGTGGATTTTACTGACATTTCTCCTTGCTCAAATCAACGAAATTAAATATGTAAAATTCGAACATAAACTTTCATTGAGTCTAATGTGTTTGTAATAATTAATAGTTGTTCGTTTTTTTGTTCATCTTCTTTGCATTCTTATACCATTCAACTAATTGCGATGAAACTTTGGTGAGTTGTGTGCATGTCCGCGAACGTTCCTGTGGGGGCAAGGAGCACGCATAGGAGTGGGATTGAAAAGGTAGGGACATAGAAGCTTAACTCAAGAACGTTTGGAGCAATTTCAGGCATATTTTGCGTATAAATGACTCATTATTTGCATAATAATACTGTGGGGATAGTTTAACACTAAGACACCCAGGATGAGGGTAGGGTGAGAAGACGTGACATGAAAGAATATTCAATAACGACGGATATTAGTAAGAAATCCAAAGTTTTATGGGTCGCTAGATTTATTGGTGACAGTCACGATGACTTTTAACCCCTAGAGTTGAAGGTAGCTGTGGTACAAAGACAATGACATATGAGCACATCTCTGCTATGCCTGAAGGCATTTATACCAAAAGTAACATATATATCACTTGCTAACTGCAAAAAATTACTATGACAGTTAAGATACCTCTAGAACGCGTATAGCTGAAGGTTTGGGGTGGAAAGGTGTGACATAAAAGCATAATTGAGGAACGCATAGAGAAATTTCAACAATATTTGCTGTATACATGTCTCAGTACTTGTACAAAAATACTGTAAGAGTCTGATACGCCTACTACTACTGGGGGTGGGCGACAAGATGATAATGGGTGAGATATGGAAACGCTCGAAAACAACCTGTTGATAATTCTTTCCTGTAATTGGTTGACTACATCTACTCCTACATGGCTACTCTGCAAATCATGCTTAAGTGCCTGGCAGAGGGTTCATCGAACTGTCTCCTAAATAGTTCTCGAACTCTCAAAAAGCGCGCGGTAAAAAACGAAAACCTATGTCTTTCCTTGAGAGCTCTGATTTCCCAGATTGTATTATGATTATCGTATCTCCCTATGTAGGTCGGCATCAACAAAACATTTTCGCATTTGGAGGAGAAAACTGGTGATTGGAATTTCGTGGGAAGATCCCGCTGCAACGAGAAAAGCCTTTGTTTTAATGATGTACACCCAAATGCTGTGTCACGTCCGTCACACTCTCTCCCCTATTTCTCGATAATACAAAACGTGAGGACCTTCTTTGAACTTTCTCGATGTACTCCGTTAATTTTATTTGCAAGCATCCCACACCACACAGCAGTACTCCAAAAGAGGGCGTACAAGCGTAATGTAGGCATTCTGTTTAGTAGGTCTGTCGCCTCTTCTAACTGTTCTGCCAATAAAACGCAGTCTTAGGTTCGCCTTCACCATAACATTTTGTTTGTGTTCTTTCCAATTGAAATTGTTCGTAATTGTAATTCCTAAGTATTTAGTTGAGTTTGCTGCCCTTACGTTTTATTAATTTATCGTGTAACCGATGTTTAACAAATTCATTTTAGCATTCATGTGTAAGACCTCAGATTTCTCATTATTTAGGGTCAATTGTCAATTTTCGCACCATATAGACATGTTATGTAAATCATTTTGCAATTGGTTTTGATCTTCTGATAACTTTCTTAGACGATAAACAACAGCATCATCTGCAAACGAGCGAAGATTGTCTGCTAAATCGTTTATAAAGATAAGGAACAACAGAGGGCCTGTAACACTGCCTAGGGGAAAGCCAGAGATCACTTCTGTCTTACTCGACGACTTTCCATCAGTTACTACGAACTGTGACCTCTCTGACATGAAATCACGAATCCAGTCGTATAAATGAGGCGACATTCCAAAAGCACGCAATTTGATTACAAGCCGCTTGTGAGGCACGGTGTCATAAACCTTCTGCAAATCTAAAAATACAGACTCAGTATGAAATCTTTTGTCAATAACACTGAACACTTCTTAGTAGTAAAGAGCTAGTTGTGCTTCACAAGAACGACTTTCACTGTATCCGTGTTAATTGTGTGTCAATATACCGTTTTCTTCGAGGTAATTCAAAATGTTCGGACACAATATACGTTCCATATCGACGTTAATGATGTAGGCCTGTAATTTGGTGGATTACTCCTGTTGCCTTTCTTGAATAGTGGTGTGGCCTGTGTAACTTTCCAGTCTTTTGGTAGGGACTTACCGTCGAGCGAGCGATTGTGTATGATTGTTAAGTTTGGAGCTATTGCATCAGCATACTCTGAAAGGAACCTAACTGGTACACAGTGTGGACCGTAAGACTTGCTTTTATTAAGTGATTTAAGTTACTTCACTGCACCGAGGATATCTACTTCTAAGTTACTCATGTTGGGAGCTGTTCTTGATTCGAATTATGCAATATTTACTTCGTTTTCTTTGATGAATGAATTTCGGAAGGCTGTGTTTAGCAACTCTGCTTTTGCATCACTGTCATCGATAGAATTTCCATTGTTATCGCGAAGAGAAGTTACTGATTGCACCTTGCCGCTAGCATACTTGACATGCGACCAGAATCTCTTTGGATTTTCTGCCAAGTTTCGAGATAAAGTTTCAGTGTGGAAACTATTATAAGCATCTCGCCTTGAAGTACGCGCTAAATTTCGAGCTTCTGCAGTGTTGAGGCTTCTGCATTCGTTTAAACTTGGCATGGTGTAAAGCAATGATGCGCAATCGGTCCTTCTTTTTACGTTGTTAAATGCATCAACCTTATCATGAGAGCGGGCACTGCAGTGAACCAATAATTTTGCAACTGTGTTTTGGGATGAGAATCGTGCCAGATGACTGTGTACCATAGGTACATTTAACGTCCTCTCTATAGCCGCATGGTGTAAAAAAGCGCCGGCCGCGGTGGTCTCGCGGTTCTAGACGCGCAGTCCGGAACCGCGCGACTGCTAAGGTCGCAGGTTCGAATCCTGCCTCGGGCATGGATGCGTGTGATGTCCTTAGCTTAGTTAGGTTTAAGTAGTTCTACGTTCTAGGGGACTGATGACCTCAGATGTTAAGTCCCATAGTGCTCAGAGCCATTTGAACCATTTTTTTTTTTTTTGTAAAAAAGCGGAAAATCAGGTAGTCGCCAGCGACGGTCCTTTCTCTCGAAACGACAAACAGTTACTGGCAGAATCACAAGTTTCCTCATAATTCAGATGAAATGGCCTATTCCGATGGAACTTCAAGCCGAAGTTCACCCGAATGTTTCAAATGGCTCTAAGCACTATAGGACTGAACATCTGGGGTTATCAGCCTCCTAAACTTAGAACTACGTAAACCTAACTAAACTAAGGACATCACACACATCCATGCTCGAGGCAGAATTCGAACCTGCGACAGTAGCAGCCGTGTGGTTCCGGAATGAAGCTCCTAGAACCGCTCAGCTACAGCGGCCGGCGAAGTTCTCCCGAGATACAGAGGAAATACACTACTGGCCATTAAAATTGCTACACCACGATGATGACGTGCTACAGACGCGAAATTTAACCGACAGGAAGAAGATGCTGTGATATGCAAATGATTAGCTTTCCAGAGCATTCACACAAGGTTGCCGCCGGTGGCGACACCTACAACTTGCTGACAGTTTCCAACCGATTTCTCATACACAAACAACAGTTAACCGGCGTTGCCTGGTGAAACGTTGTTGTGATGTCTCGTGTAAGCGTACCATCATGTTTCCGACTTTGATAAAGGTCGGATTGTAACCTATCGCGACTGCGGTTTATCGTATCGCGACATTGATGCTGGCGTTGGTCGAGATCCAATGACTGTTTGCAGAATATGGAATCGGTGGGTTCAGGAGGGTAACACGGAACGCCGTGCTGGATCCCAACGGCCTTGTATCACTAGCAGTCGAGATGAGAGGCATCTTATCCGCATGGCTGTAACGGATTCTGCAGCCACGTCTCGATCCCTGAGTCAACAGATGGGGACGTTTGCAAGACAACAACCATCTGCTCGAACAGTTGGACGACGTTTGCAGGAGCATGGACTATCAGCTCGGAGACCATGGCTGCGGTTGCCCTTCACTCCGCATCACAGACAGGAGCGCCTGCGATGGTGTACTCAACGACGAACCTGGCTTCACGAATGGCAAAACGTCATTTTTTGGGATGAATCCAGGTTGTGTTTACAGTATGATGATGGTCGCATCCGTGTTTGGCGACATCGCGGTGAATGCACATTCGAAGCGTGTATTCGTCATCGCCATACTGGCGTATCACCCGGCGTGATGGTATGGGGTGCCATTGGTTACACGTCTCGGTCACCTCTCGTTCGCATTGACGGCACTTTGAACAGTGGACGTTACATTTCAGATGTGTTACGACCCATGGCTATACCCTTCATTCGATCCCTGCGAAACCCTACATTTCAGCAGGATAATGCACGACCGCATGTTGCAGGTCCTGTACGGGCCTTTCTGGATACAGAAAAAGTTCGATTGCTGCCTTGGCCAGCACATTCGCCAGATATCTAGCCAATTGAAAACGTCTGATCAATGGTGGCCGAGCAACTGGCTCGTCACAATACGCCAGTCACTACTCTTGATGAACTCTGGTATCGTGTTGAAGCTGCATGGGCAGCTGTACCTGTACACGCCATTCAAGTTCTATTTGACTCAATGCCGAGGCGTACGAAGGCCGTTATTACGGCCAGAGGTGGTTGTTCTGGGTACTGATTTCTCAGGATCTATGCACCCAAATTGTTTGAAAATCTAATCACATGTCAATTCAAGTATAATATATTTGTCCAATGAATACCCGTTTATCATCTGCATTTCTTCTTGGTGTAGCAATTTTAATGGCCAGTAGTGTATGTGTGCAAATGTTTGGCTGGTGCATAAGTTCGTAGCGTTTTTCCATCAAAAGTTTAAAACACAACAGAAACAGATACACATAACAGAGAATTTAGTCATCAATAATATATTCTCATTCAATATTTACAACGGTCTGCCAACGCTGGGGTGACTTCTCGATTCCGCGATTGTTTTTCTTGAGTCGAAGCACGCGTCGAGCCATGTGCGGAGCGCATTTTCATCCGGAAAGGAAATTCCTTGAAGGTTGTTCTATAGAGAGCGGAAAAGTGTCTGGCGTGATGTCGGATAAGTTGAGCGCGGGCGCAAGCTCGCAGTTCCTCGGTCGCTTGTGCGGTACGCTTGGCACGGGCCCGCCCGCGTCAGCGCGCCGTAAGGCACGGAATCTCTCACCAGGGTGTATCGCTTCTTAGTTGGGCGTGCTGGCGACAGGCTTCACATTGGGGAGTGACGCGTCATACATAGCCTCTCCTTCCCAAGTGGCTCTTTCCGCCTTACCGTGGTGCCAGACGTCAAGCTCGGCATTTCCCGGGCCCGCCCGGGTGTTGCCTTGCCTCAGAAGGGAGAGCTGCGACCCAACTCGATGAGAAAGCGAAGGGTGCGTGCCACAGGGGTAGCTGTGTTCACGGACTGAAGATCTGTCCCTTGGGGGGGGGGGGGGGGGGGGGAGAGGGGGAGGGTGGAGCGCGGCTGCTAGGCTGGAGGGTGTTGCTCACCATGTGAGCGACTCCTCGGTGCTGGGCGGCTGCTACTCCGTTCCCACCTCATGCAGGGCACCAAACACCAGATGCTCTGCATGCCGCCGGTCGTTGTGGCCGAGCGGTTCTAGGTGCTACAGTCTGGAACCGCGCGACCGCTATGGTCGCAGGTTCGAATCCTGCTTCGGGTATGGATGTGTGTGATGTCCTTAGGTTAGTTAGGTTTAAGTAGTTCTAGGGGACGGATGACCTCAGCAGTTGAGTCCCATAGTGCTCAGAGCCATTTGAACAATTTGAACCTCTGCATGCCGGCGACCTCGTTTGTCGGCGTGGGATCTCGGCGCGAGTCGGCAAGGACGCTTGGCCGCGCTCGTGGATAACTGGGGCGTGATCCGCCAAACACAGGAGGTAGTGGCATCACTTGGGCCAAGTTAGCTGGGTCCAGACCGCTGAAGGACTGGGTGACTGACTGACCACCTGAGTAGGAGTGGGTCCTTGGCCGAGAGGTGGAAGCTCGGGGTAGTAGGTGGCGAAGGACGAGAAGTGCATCCACTTCTCCGGAGTGCGGGATGTACTTGGCGAGGAGCAAGCGTTGAGTGTAAACATCGAAGACGGGCCACCGAGGGGGACCAGTATGTTGGCGACGGCGTGCTGAACCCGGCAGCTCAAGAGTGCCCTTGGCCTAGGGCGAGGTCGGTGGGCGAGCTGCAGCAGTCTCCCCCCCCCCCCCCCCCCCCACCTACCGATGCCAGAGGAGCCGGTTCACGGGCACACAATGGTGCCAAACAACTAAAATGATGGTAGCACCCAATAAATCGAGCTACTTGTTATTAAAGGACCAACTGACCCGGAATCGAACAGTACAAATCAAGGACTCACCAGTTATTCAGCATTGCAAGACCCGATACTTGGGTGTTGTCATAGACGAGAAATGGAGTTTTGCCCAGAACATCGATATGGTGACCCAGAAGTCGTTAGAAGCACTGAACAACTTAACTGCGATTGGGCATAGGAGGGTCTACCTACCCACAGAATTAATCAAGTTATGTCATAACACTATTCTAACCTCCATCGTACGTTACGGGTCAGGAGTCTGGACACACAGTCTCATGAGGGTCAAGCCTGCCATGGCCAAGAGGAGGGTGTAGCGCAACATGCTTTTGCCTTCAGTTGGGGCTTACCGAACATCTCCTGGGGGGGGGGGGGGCATAGCTGGTGCCCATGGGGCTTTGTCCCTTGGACATAAAAATAAAGGAACAAGCAACTTGGTATTAAGTTAAGAAAGGGAAAATCGAAAAGACTGAAGAAATATTGGGTGTTCACGAAGGGGATAAATTCGCAATCGAAAGAAGGGGGAAGAACTGTGGCAACAGTATTGGGATAATGAAGACACCAGACGAAGGAATTATCAGCTGCTGCCTAACATCCAAAAACGTTTACGACTCACATATTTCAAACCAAGTAAAGGGTTGATGCACTTCCTCACGGGGCATGGACCAAACCCAACATATTTGTGCCGGTTCGGGAAGAGGGCTCCCTCGTGTGACTGTGGGGCAGAAGAAGGCACTCCGGACCACGTGATCTACGAGTGTCCCCTTTTCGATGACGTAGTCACCGAACTAAGACAACAATTACCGAATAGAGATACATATCACCTGATCAGGGACCAAAACACCTTCAAGATCATCAATAGTCTTGCCAGCGTGGTCTCACCTAAAGTCCTGCTAGCAAATCGAAGGGAGAACGAGGGATTGGTAGGACATAGAATGATATTTCTCGCACCTATCCCATCCCTCCGGGGCGTGGACTGGCCGATCACCGTGACGGTCGGAAACCACTGCGTCATGGATCAGGGTGGGGTGTGAAATCGTATGGGACTTAACTGCTAAGGTCATCAATCCCTAATCTTACACAGTACTTAAGCTAAATTATCTTAAGGACAAACACACACACCCATGTCCGAGGGAGGACTCGAACCTCCGCAGGGACCAGCCGCACAGTCCATGACTGCAGCGCCGCAGACCGCTCGGCTAATCCCGCGCGGCCATGGAACAGGGGGCAGGTGCGAAACTCACACGAATTCGACTAAAGCACACCAATGATGATCAGTAGTAGCTAGTTTTTTCTTAAGTAGAATGTAGTTGTCTTGCAAATCTCTTGTAGTGCCTGCAGCGACTTCAAGTTAAGGCCAGCTCGGTGCCAGGGGCACGCCCACTGGGGTTAGCTCGGTGGGCACGGCCACATAAAGTAGGTTTTTAGAACTACTGGCACCCTTGTAACGCTGCAGGAGTGTAGCTTGATAGCATAGTTAGCTTAGTAAACCAGTAGTTAGAACATTATTGTCTATAGAGTAGCTCATCTCCTATATAAAGCAGAGAATCTGACACATTAATAACAGTAAAATGCTGCTAAGAAAGTATATGGTATTGTAAATATTTAAGAACCAGTAATGTAAAAGGTGGTGGGTTTATGATGAATTCATATTATTGTTGTTGAATAAAGAATTTAAAAAAGTAAATAAAAGAGAGCGGAAAGGTGAAAATCTGAGTGCACAAGATCAGGTGAATAACATGGGTGCGGAATGACTTCCCAATCCAACTCCTGTACAGTGTTTTTTTTTCATCAGTCTGGAAGAATGCGGGCGGGCGTTATCTTAGAGTAGCATCACATCTCGCACTCTTGCTGGTCGTTGTTCTTAGACTGCGTCTGCAAGACGTCTAAGTTGTTCACAGTAAATGTCAAGAGTGATGGTTACACCTCGCGGAAGAATTCGTAGTACACCACACTGTCGCTGCTCCACCAGCTGCATAACATTTTATTTTGTGTATGCGCGCAGATCTTTGTACTAGGATCTGCTGCTTTGATTGGACTCATCGATTCCTTTCGTGTTCCTTATGTTAGCTTAAAAACACCTTTTCTCGCCGCCAATAACGATACAGGGTAGGAACGGTCTGTGTTGTTCATGAGCCAGTTGATGACCAGTAAGCAGAGGTGCACATATGGCCACTCGCTGAGTCTTGTTATTTGGGCTTAAAGCTTGCAGTACCTATACAGCCGAATTTGAACCTTTCCCATTGCATGCAAATATCGCACCACGTTGGAATGATGACAGTTCATCACATTTGCGAGTTCTCGAGAACACTGACGTGTACCATCGTGAATTAATGTGTTTAAACGATCTTCATCAAACCGCGAAGGTCTTCCATGAGGTGAAGAGTCATTAATATCAAAACGATTCTCTTTAAAACGAGAAAACCATTTTCCTGTCGTGCTCTGTCCACTAGCATTATACCCATACATGGCGCAAATGTTTCTGGCTGCTTCCACTGCTGTCATCCCTCTATTCAACTCAAACAGAAGAATATGTCGGAAATGTTCCGATTTCTCGTCTTGGCACTTCATTTCCTAACGTCCACAGCAACACTCAGTATTTCCAAATGACAAAATGACAATATGTAAACTCAAAAAGCAGCACTGAGCTACAAAGAAAAAGTAACAATCTATAAATAAAACCATAGCAACTAGAATACCAACATGCAAAACAAAATCTCTACGAACTTACGCGCCAACCTAATACGTGTGCAATATGTTAAATGAATTTAAAATACATATGCGTGCGAAATAAACAGGGGTCGGACAAAAATAAGGAAACATCGCCAGAAATGTATGCTTGAAATATGAATCTTTTAGTTGGGCCACTTTTTTCGCTTTGTGATAGATGGCGCTATAATAGTCACAAACGTATAAGTACGTGGTATCACGTAACATTCCGCCAGTGCGGACAGTATTTGCTTCGTGATACATTACCCGTCTTAAAATGGACCGTTTACCAATTGCGGAAAAGGTCAATATCGTGTTGATGTATGGCTATTGTGATGAAAATGCCCAACGGGCGTGTGCTATGTATGCTGCTCGGTATCCTGGACGACATCATCCAAGTGTCCGGACCGTTCGTCGGATAGTTACGTTATTTAAGGAAACGGAAAGTTTTCAGCCACATGTGAAACGTCAACCACGACCTGCAACAAATGATGATGCCCAAGTAGGTGTTTTAGCTGCTGTCGCGGCTAATCCGCACATCAGTAGCAGACAAATTGCGCGAGAGTCGGGAATCTCAAAAACGTCGGTGTTGAGAATGCTACATTAACATCGATTGCACCCGTACCATATTTCTGTGCACCAGGAATTGCATGGTAACGACTTTGAACGTTGTGTACAGTTCTGCCACTGGACTCAAGAGAAATTACGGGACGATGACAGATTTTTTGCACGTGTTCTATTTAGCGACGAAGCGTCATTCACCAACAGCGGTAACGTAAACCGGCATAATATGCACTATTGGGCAACGGAAAATCCACGATGGCTGCGACAAGTGGAACATCTACGACCTTGGCGGGTTAGTGTATGGTGCGGCATTATGGGAGGAAGGATAATTGCCCTCCATTTTATCGATGGCAATCTAAATAGTGCAATGTATGATGATTTCCTACGTAATGTTCTACCGATGTTACTACAAGATGTTTCACTGCATGACAGAGAGGCGATGTACTTCTAACATGATGGACGTCCGGTACACAACTCGCGTGCGGTTGAAGCGGTGTTGAATAGCATATTTCATGACAGGTGGATTGATCGTCGAAGCACCATACCCTGGCCCGCACGTTCACCGGATCTGACGTCCCCGGATTTCTTTCTGTGGGGAAAGTTGAAGGATATTTGCCATCGTGATCCAACGACAACATGCGTCAGTGCATTGTCAATGCATGTGCGAACGTTACGAAAGGCGAACTACTCGCTGTTGAGAGGAATGTCGTTACACGTATTGCCAAATGCTTTGAGGTTGACGAACATCATTTGGTGCATTTATCGCATTAATGTGGTATTTACTGATAATCACGCTGTAACAGCATGCGCCCACAGAAATGGTAATTTCACAAATGTACATGTATCACATTGGAACAACGGAAATAAAATGTTCAAACGTACCTAAGTTCTGTATTTTAATTTAAAAACCTACCTGTTACCAACTGTTCGATTAAAATTGTGAGCCATATGTTTGTGTCTATTACAGCGCCATCTGTCATAAAGCGAAAAAAGTGGTCCAACTAAAACATTCATATTTCTTTACGTACTACACGAATATGTAATAAAAACTGGGGGTTCCTATTTTTAAAAAAAATGCAGTTGATATCCGTTTGACCTACGGCAACGCCATCTAGCGGGCCTACCATAACGCCATCTGGTTTCCCCCTTCAAGCGAGACAAGATTGGTTCTTTGTAGTTTTTTCGTTTGACGCTTATTTCGTGAGATATTTGGCCCGGTCACGATCAATGGACCATCCTGTATTTTTCCTTTTCTAGTCGAATGGAAGCTGTTTTGCATATCCACGGTGTTCATGAATGGTATTGCTCGTGCTAATGTGTTGTGTATTTGGTGTTTCCATATTTTTGACCACCACGTGTATCTGACGCATACCTGCGCGGGTGAAGCTACGTGCCAAAAACTATTCTAAACTAATTAATGCAAGTACCAACATTTAAATTAGATGAAAACATTCCTTTGATGTTTGTTAGTTAAATCGGTACCGCTGTTTATAGGAGAGCTCTCCTTATCTGAGGTGCTACAGTGTGTTCTGTGAGAGCCCAGCTCGGCAGACGCGGTTTGCGCCGCTGGGCGGCGGCAGCATTCACAGTCGTTTATCTCCGGGCGACGAGTGACGGCCAAGTTTTGTGCTCCTCCCGAGATTGCGGCGTGTGGAGCCACGCGGGGGCACGCAGCGCCGCCAAACTTGCGCGGCGAACTGAACGCGCGTTTTTCTGTCGCACCCCCACCCCCGCCCCTACCCTCGGCGCCTTTCCGGCCGCGGCTGGGACCGCGGCTGCAGCGAAAGCTCCTGCTAAGCCGGCGCGTCTCCTTAATCTGACAAGCCACTCGGCCGTCTCATCTCGGCCGGCTCGGCTCAGCAGCGCTCCTACTCCGTCCGCAGCCTCGCTGCAGACTTTCCAGTTCTCGACTGTGAAAGTCGTTCCGTGCCTAAAATCGACGTAAGACTTATGACGACTGTAATGAGCCTCTAGGAAGCACTGAGTCCTGTGTGACGAGTGAAAGAGCTAGCCGCCCGACGCACACCGCTACAGTGACGACACACAATTTGTTACAGTTAATGACTCTTTTCACCTCGAGATTTTGAAACATACACTGCTTCATTTACATCTGTCACAGACTCTACCCTTCTCTTGACGTTAGATGTCTGCAGCTATTGTCTTCCATTTGTGGTATTATGATCTCTACAATTTTGTATAAATTTACGTATTTCACTCCAAAAATTCCAATGGCGTTCATTTGAAACACCATCTGTTTACCTCTTTTTTATCAAATGGTTCAAATGGCTTCGAGCGCTATGGGACTAGAACTTAGAACTACTTAAGCCTAACTAACCTAAGGACATCGCACACATCCATGCCCGAGGCAGGATTTGAACCTGCGACCGTAGCGGTCGCGCGGTTCCAGACTGAAGCGCCTAGAACCGCTCGGCCACACTGGCCGGCCATTGTTATCATCTAGCACTTTCTATGACTTTGCTTCATTCAGTTAGTTAATTATTGCGTTCAGTGTTGCTAATTCCACAACAACTGATCGTGCTTGAATGATCTCAGTATGTTGCAAATTGAATGTATTGGATACGTATTTTGTGTGTTCCTGGGGATATACAGTTGTAATAAAGTCAATTCATTCGATGTTTATAAGTAAACTTCATTATGCTACTACTGAAAAAGATATTCGCAATATACCCGGTGATCAAAAAGTCAGTATAAATTTGGAAACGTAATAAACCACGGAATAATGTAGATAGAGAGGTAAAAATTGACACACATGCTTGGAATGACATGGGGTTTTATCAGAACAAAAAAAAAGCAAAGGTCACAAAATGTCCGACAGATGGCGCAGGACAGCAAAACTGCTACCGTGACGGGTGAGAGGTACACCGATATGTTACAGAATCGCATCATCCCCAGCCCGGCTGATAAACGCATGCTGGAACGTACGATGTTTATGCAGATGCCGCTCCACCCCATATTGCTAGACGCGTGAAAGATCTCTTGCGCCTGTCGTTTGTTGATGATCGTGTGCTCAGCCGCCACTTTCGTCATGCTTGGCCTCCCAGTTCCCCAGACTTCAGTCCGTGCGATTATTGGCTTTGGGGTTACCTGAAGTCGCAAGTGTATCGTGATCGACCGACATCTCTAGGCATGCTGAAAGGCAACATCCGACGCCAGTGCCTCACCATATCTCCGGACATGCTTAACAGTGCTGTTCACAACATTATTCCTCGACTACAGCTATTGTTGAGGAGTGATGGTGGATATATTGAGCATTTCCTGTAAAGAACATCATCTTTGCTTTGTCTTACTTTGTTATGCTAATTATTGCTATTCTGATCAGATGAAGCGCCATCTGTCGGACATTTTTTGAACTTTTGTATTTTTTTGGTTCTATAAAACCCCATGTCATTCCAAGCATGTGTGTGAATTTGTACCTCTCTATCTACATTATTCCGTGATTTATTCAATTTTCAAATTTATACTGACTTTTTGATCACCCGGTGTATATAAGGTGGTGAAGGAAAAATGCCACACTTGGCGGTCAGCATGCGATTCCTCATCCAAACTCAAGATAAAAGCGCATCTAGTGAAACTTAGTCCCGCCAATAAGCGTAATAGAAAAGGGATTTAAAACACGAGGCTCTGACAACGCAGCGTGGGTAATGGCTATGCAGACTCGCCGATATTGGAGTGGCATTGGCATCAAACATTTTTTTCTCATTTTAAGAATCAAATTGTATCCAGGTTACACCTCCACAACATGGAAGTTGTTTATTTCTTCATGTTACTGTTGCCTTCATTTAAACGTTAAGACATAACATGAACTTCTTATAGACATAAAAGACCGCTTTGTTTTGGCTGTGACGCAAATAAAGCCAATAGGGAGTAATAGTAGATAAAGTAACAACATTTGTACCCAGTAAGTTACAGAAGACATAGGCTACACTACATAGTACGTTATGCTACGAACAATAATTCTTTTCTGTGCGTTTCATGTCCAGACTGACCTTCACAGAACCGGTACGTACATGTACGAGCAACTTTCACTTTAGAGATGTTCAAAACGATCACCTGGCGTTTGCGAATACTTTGTCACTCGCTGGATCATACTTCGCTGGAGCCTAAGCAACACACTTCCATCCATTATTGCCAAAGTGGCATTAGCTATTAGGTCGTGCGCACCCATGAATAGAGTATAATAAACTTGTTCCTTTGAGTGTCCCCACGTATTAAAATATTGTGGATTAAGGTCCCGGTAATGTGGAGACCTCTACAACCAGTCCACTTCGCTGGAAGCGCTTCATTTAAATACTTATGCACATTCATTCCAAAGTGTGGCTTTGAACCATCATACTGAAACCATATTGGTTGCCGAACACCCTATGGAGCGTTTTGTAATGCGTCAGGCAAAGTATTGCAAAGAGACATAACGATACAGGGACGCATTCAACCTGTACGGCAATAGGTAAGGGACAGAAAGCACTCCTTTCACGCTTCCAGCCCACTGACTTATGCCAAAGCGTGCCTGAAAGCCACGTTCATGGTTGACACGTGGGTTGCGTTCTGACCAATAATGGCTGTTGTGGAGGTTGAGAATACCTCCACGAGTCAAACTAGATTCGTCAGTCCATAGCACATTATTTATAAAATCTTCGTTATCTTCCACATAGTGCCAAAGCCATTCACAAAACTGTACTCGTCGAATGTGGTCTTCTGGTTCCTGGCGCTGAGTTAACGTGTAATGATATGGATGCAATTCTTCAAGTGCAACACGTCAACAACCAGTCTTCGAGATATCTGGAACTGCATTGCAGTATCACAGGTACTTCACCTAGATGATTAGTAAATGGTTTCAAGGATCATGTCCTCTATTTGTGGAGTACGTCTAGTCTTGGACGACCTCTGTTCATTACTAGTGGACGAAGACTACGGGTTTCCCGAGGGCTTTGCTAAAGGCGTCGAATAACGCAACTCTAGTATTTAATTAATCGTAATGTTTCAATGCTATCACTTATGAAATTGCTTTAATGTCTTAAGCTATAAGGCGCTAGACTTTGAAAATGACCATCTTTGGTTTCAACTATTCTCAGATTAATAGTCTAATCTTATCACTGACTTGAGCATGCTTACGCTAGTTGCTAAAAGTCAGAACTATAACTTTTACTTTCCTTTTTAAATTCTTCCCTTTTTTTACAACTTGTTATTGAAAGTTCGTCGTGGGTAAATGATAACTCGGAAACTAAAATTTATTTTTAATTAATGAAGGTTTATTTTTCTTTATTTTTAAATGTAAATGTTTTATAATGACCACACGTCGACTGTGAATAGTGACTGCAAAAACTGGTATCCCTACAGTAAGCGAGATAAACAATACAAAAAAACCTGCAAAATAAATCGTAGGTGCCACTACCACTTTGCATCTCAACTTAAAAAGTTCGGATTTTCAAAATAGCAGCCTCTTTATGTGTTGGCCTCTCGCGTACCCACTAGCAAATCTTAAATGTATTTCTCACTTACCACTTTTACTACAGAAATAATGGTAGCTGTTGGAATTTCCGCCATGAAATGGTTCAGACAGGGCAATGTGATCCCAATTGTTGCGAAACGAACAATGCGTACGGGCAAAATGCGCTATCTATAATAATTTATCTCCGATCCGTGTGTTCCTGTGCTCGATTAGCTGATCAAGAAAAGCTTCGGAAATAGTGCTCGATAAGCAATTACTCCACATACAAAATAACGTTACTACCTCATAGTACAAATCTGTACCCAAAAATTACAGCTACCGTAGAGTGTGCCTTCGTAAATTTCCCTTAACCATTTGTAACACTTCAGACAAAATTAATGAGTTCAAATTTTTGTGTCGTCGTGTTCTAAAGATTCACGAATTATACTGTCAAATACTGACACAGTGTACAAGCCACTCCTGACTAAGCCCTTACCTACTTAAATTCACTTGACCTTTCGTCAAATGTCACACAAAATACGAGGAGCCTGACTCTGACAAGATCCAGCAAAATGATTATATTCATCATACCATATATGAGTATGTAAAACACAACTCAGTCCAAGAACAACTTTCTATGCGTTTTCAACAACATCGAGAAAATTCCACACTGACGAAATAATCGATATAATTTGCTCCAGATAGGTAGCGATCACGACACTTGTAAACATGCCCTAACTCACATGCAGTAACACATATGTAGTCTTATCGATTCAAACTCACTATCTCTTCATCTCTGAATAAGCTTACTTTATCGTCTACGTGTATTAAACAATCTTGTGGTATATAACAATTCCTGGTGAATATGGCTACCGAAGGTTTCTCAGTGACCATTGTCAGGCCATTTCCACAAATCCACCGACTCAAGATCTTTATCGATGACGTAAGATTGTTTATCGCCTCCTGTAATACTACATGGAAAGCAAACACAAATATGTCATCTGCAAACTGTATAATTCTTAGTGGCTGAGTTATTGCCCTTTCCATATGATACACATATATTGCATATAGTAGTGGACTGAGTACCAATCCTTGTGTATGCCGCTGTCCACCAAGAGCGGGCTGTTGAATCCACTATCCTTTCTAATGTATACAGTTCGTTCACTGATTAATGACGATATATCTTCTACAAATTGAGGTGGATCTCCTAAAAGCAGTAACTAACCTAATACTATATGTGTCTGAATATTATCATATGCTTTTGCAATATCTGGAAATAGTGCTGCTGTATATTTACTCTCAACAAAGCCAGCTAAGACGGAGGAAACTAATATTGAAATGTTGTCCATGCAGCTTCTACCTTTACGATCCAGCTAGTAAGGACGAAGATTCTACCCACCATTCCAATCGCCTTTTTATTAGTTTTTCCAATGTTTTAGCAATACATGACGGCAATGCATTCTGTCTGTAGGATGTGGCTAGTAATGGGTCTTGCCCTTTGTTATATATGAGGACTATGATCTGTGTCTCACTTTCTGGGATCAATTCTTGGTGCATCCAAATTCCATGGTAGATTTGAAGAAGTAATTCTACAGCATTGTGGGGATGTTTTGCATAATAGAATTTGCGATCTGATCCATTCCTGGGGCAGTGTTAGCGTTCTCTTTGATGACCTATGTCAGCTTGTCAATACTGAACTGCGTAGTCAGCACATATTGAGTTACAGGAGTTTTCCTTTATCACCTGATTAGCTTACTGCGAACACTTGATGGGGAAATAAGGTCACAGAATTCTTCTATCCGCTCACATGATTGCATATTGTTGACTGCACGGGCGATATTCCTAAATCTGTTAACCTTCTGCCATGTCTCTGATCATTTAGTATTCTTGGTCAAACTACTACAATACTACCTAATTACTCTTCTTAACAGATTTCAGTATTTTCTTGGTTCTAGCTGCCGTTTGTTTATAGAGCAAAAAGCTGTTCACATTAGCCTGTTTAACATATTCACATAACGCTACCCTTCTGTCTTGTATTTCTTTATTGCAGTCTTCATTTCACCATGGATTACCCAGTCGCCTTACTTTTGTTGATATAGGTCTTTTGGCATAGATTAGTTTGCTGCATGTTATATGATATTCCGTAGTTGCGTATAGCCCCTGTGTGGTTTTTTTTTCCTGTTGATTTTACTTCTAATTCAAGAATTTGGCGATATTTATACCAATCCGCTTTGTTTATGTTCCAAGTCAATTTGTTGGCAAATGTGTTTGGTTACTTTCCTCGCACTGTATATTCATAGATATAGGGAAATGATCTGATCCCATGATATTCTGCAGAACCAACCATGCAGTGGTCTGGTTTATATAGGGAGAAGCTAATATTGTATCCACTGCAGCTCGCCTCATCCATGGTCATTCGTTTAATGTTACAGATCCATCATTCTATATGATCATGTTATAATCATCAGTGAAAGACGTTATGTACTCCTCTGCCTTATCACTCATATGACACCCACAAGCTGTGTGATGGGCATTGAAATCCCCACATATTAGGAAGGGTTTTGGCACATGTTGCAACACGGTGTGTGTGTGTGCTGTTCGACATTCCTACGTGTTGGAAGACGATATACAGACGCAATGGAGAATCGGCATTTGTTAGTGCTTACTTCTACTGCTATTGATTGAAAGTCAAGGATAGGTAGTATCATGGTAATTGGTTTATAGTCGAGTTTTGTACCAATCAATATGGCTACTCCACCTTTTCCATCCTCTCGATCAGATCTTATTACCTGATATCCTCGACATCTAATAGACATATTTGGTTTAATCCAGGTTTCACTTATAACAGTGATAGAATAGTCACTAGTATAAAGTTCATATAAACGACTCTCTATTAGCATATAAGGATCTGGCATTCCAGTAGAGAACTTTAAAAATTTCTGTCTTGATCCATATTTATTTTTTTGATACTATCGAAGCAACCATATTGTATGTATATGTAGTTTGATCCAAACTATCTTGCTTTAATGAGGTAAACTATGTTACTACATTTGTTATTATAGCTACTAACTGACCGATTATAACCGTTTTCTTATCCTACACTCCTGGTATAAGTGTCTGTTGTGGTTCAGGAGTATGTGGTAGTGGTGTATATGGATTCTCTTTAATTCGAGATATTGGTACATTTATATTTGCAAGAAGGAGACTTGGATTTGGTGTAGTCTTTATTTGTATTGGTCTGATGTGACGAATAGTTATCGTGAATCTGTGCAGAATACATTTTACGGGGGGAACTCGTTATCCCAGTCTGATTCACTCTTACCAAGGTTCCCTGTCACAGCAGCATAAGGTCTTTGATCTACATATCCTTCAGCTTCCTTAAAGGATGTAGTGTATGTAGCTGGTTCTTTCTTAATCTCTTCTTGTTTGAGATATACTGAGATATACTGGGGAAGAATTATCTCTCGATGTGTGGTTCCCTTTACGGTGGACGCAGCACATTATTTCATTCGTACACTGAGCTGTCTCATGGTTCCCTCCACATTGATTGCATAGGGCCTGTGATTGACACTGATTACTAAGATGGCCATACCAAACACATTTAAAACACTGCCTCACAAGGGATATGTACGGTGTTATGTACGGTACAACATTAAACTTCATGCCATATTTAGTCAAATGTTCTGAAAGGATCTACGATGTGGATGTGACCACACACGTTTGCCAGGGTATGTAGTTCGTTGTTTCTAGAATCCTTATTTTCCTGATCATTCTGCGTACGTAGGTGGTTGTAATTGCAGACTGAACAGCGTCTTTCAACTCTAACTCTGTTAATTCGGGATCTACATTTCTAATAACTCCTTGCTGATGTGTTCCGTTGTTTGGTATGTATGCTACCATCAGTTTTTGATGTAGCGGTTGTCCTCCACAAACTTGTTTGCAGCTTCTGTTGTTGATAATCAACCCGAATTCTGTTTTTCCCCACAACCTTGAGATTTGTGATTTTCTGCTTGTATTCAGAATCTGAGGTAGACAGTATCTTTCCCAAGGCAATGGGCCGAACCAAGGTACCACAAAGTCCCTCAACAAATACATAAAATTGACCTACTGCATCACTGTGATACCTGTTACCTTTGTTTTGATCATATATTAGCTGTACATTTGTTTGCGAAAGATTTTCCCTCGGTTTATTACTCTTTTCTTGCGTAAACTGAGTGCTAAAAGAGTCAGCACCCAGTGCCGTCTTCAAAGTCTGTCTGCAGGGAAGGGATCTAGATCCTTCAGTTAAATTAAAATTGTCAGACATACCTGTGTCCAGCGCTGTCGGTTTCCTTACCTCCTTTGTTATTTGTTGCGGGTGTTGTTGAATGGTGACTGCTCGTCTCTTCTCTTATAATTCTTCCTTCAGCTCCAATGTGCATTTTGCTGCAGAACTCATCGTTTACTCGATGTCCATACCCATGTTCAGGAGATATTCCGCTGCCTGTAATTTTCGTCGGCGGGGGAGGGGGGGATGGGAGACCTCCCTCTTCCCCGAATGGGCCACTGTCCATATGTATTGTTTAGGTCCTGCTGTAATTATTTAAAACACTCGACTTGTATGTTTGTTAATAACGTTTTCGTGCTTTTTTCGCGAAAAAAGTGGGAGATTAACTATTGCAGTCCTATTTATTCGCTTGCTAACGAAGGATCGATCTCGGTGTATCATTATTAGCTGCACTGTAAAGACGCCTTTGTGAGTGTGTAACAGAAAGCGCCGGATTCCACGACTGGTCTAAGTTGTAACCGCTATCCCGTGGCGATGTTTTACCGTAACAGTAACTATGTGGTAAAGATACTGTATGTTATAGAAAGTCCAGAAGCAATAACACATTTGCCCAATACCATCTTCATTTTTACTGCATTCATACCTTTACTCTTAGTTCCATCAAAATACTAGTGACCCACCCTCGTTTCGCTCGGATAGCACTAAGTGTCTTCGGCCTGACGAGTTGTCTGGCGCAGTTCCAATAAATATATATGTAGGGGAGATTGGCGCGGAATGGAGCACAGGGACAGAACGGTCTTGGTGGTATAATTTCGTCTAGAGGTGCTGGAGTCCGCTCAGACTGACAAGTGTTTACCAAACCGATGTCTGTTATGATTCAGTACGATTGCTACTGTGGCGCGCGTGTTATGTAGTCTGCCTGTGAAAGTAAGCGAATTCGCTGTTGTAGCATAACTTACTGGACTATTTCCAACTAAGGTAAGTCTGTCATGTTTTTTTTTTTTTTTTTCACAATCAACGTTTAGTATAAGGGGCGTTCAAAAAGAAACGAGCCGGAGGCATAATTACAGAAACCAGTAACTGTATGTTAGAAGTATTGATTCTGGCTGTTGAGACACTTGTCCCACTGTGACACAAGGCGGTGAATGGCTGTCTCATAAAACGCCCGGGGCTGCGGTGTTAACCAGTTCCGCACGTTCATGTGGACGTCGTCGTCCGACGTGAATCGTTTGCTCCTCAGAGCCTTTTTAAGTGGACCAAAAATGGCGTAATCACAGGGAGAGAGGTCCGGTCTGTATGGAGGGTGGCCGAGAATCTCCCATTTGAATTTCTACAGGAGTACCGCGACTGTGTTGGCCGTATGAGGCTCTGCATTGTCGTGGAGCAGAATGACTCCATGGGTGAGATGGCCTGGTCGTTTTGATTTGATAGCTTGGGGGCGGGTGTCAAGGTTTGCGAGTAACACTAGGCATTCACTGCTGTCCCAAGCTGCAGGAAGTGAGTCAGAAGGGAGTCATCTTGGTCAAAGAAGAACGTCAGTATAACCTTCACCTCGGACGACGACGTCCAACTGTACGTGCTGAACTGACTAACATGGTAGCCCTGGGAATTTTATGAGACAGCCATTCACTATCTTGTGTCACAGTGGGATAAGTGCCTCAACAGCCAGTGTCAATACTTCTAACATACAGGTACTGGTTTCTGTAATTATGCCTCCGGCTCGTTTCTTTTTGAACGCCCCTTACGCACTTAAATCAGCCTGTTCTTAGCAATCTTTGTATACAATGCAGTTAAAAAAATGGTTTATAGTGGTCACTGAATATTTTTTCAACAGCTATGCGTTTGGGTCAGTTTGGTCTACAGTTATTGTCCGCTCCGCCGTGGTCGTCTTTGTTCTTCATTTGACGGATTCTGTCGCATGTTTTGCCTTTCTCGTTTACAGAAGGTACGTCACTATATAGGGAAAACAGAGAGACAAAACTGGTCCACCAAAAACATGCATCCACCAGTAACTCGATTTGATTAAGATTCTCTACTTTTAGGCCGAAAAATGTTACATCAGTATCCAGAGTTACACTAGGGCTGGAACGAGTGACAAGAAAGAGAGGTAAAACCTTTGTTCTCACGTCATAACCCTACATGAATGCGCTACAAGAAGCTGTTAAAAAAGTCCATGGCAAAATGGAGAAGAGAAGGAGAAAGTGAAAGGAAAAGGTCTTCAGTCAAAGAAGAGAAAGACAAAAGGAAAAGAATTTGACTCTACTGAAAATGAAACATTCGAAGACGACGAAGATGCGGCATGTATCTATTGCAAGGAATGATATTCCACTTCAGCTGATAGTTGGATTGCATGTGAGAAATGCAACTAGTGGTCTCATAACTCATGTGCTGGGGTAGATAGTGACGACGATGAAGCCCAGCTTATTTGTAACATGTGTCACTGAACAAATTAAAAAAAGGGGGGGCGGTTCCATTCTTTCCGTGTACGAAGTGGAACAGACTTGAAGACACTTTCTTAGTTTATTGATATAACAAATGAAGTATATTATTTTATATTATCTTCATTTGGAAATTGTATTACAAAACTGTTTGACTACCCAATGTTTCTTAAAAGTTTTTTGTCGTTGAGACCTCAAAAATTTGCTCCAAGCATTAGGCAGCCCCCCCTCCCCCTCCCACCTCACTCCGCTCCCCCCCCCCCCCTCACCCTATGCAAACCTTCCGCGTTAATCACTCCCTCTATTAGTATAAAACCATGTCAAAATTCCTACAAACATATTTCGAAAAGCAACTGTTGACAGAAAAATCAAAGATGAATTTTAGTACCCAGTTTCCACAGTTTTGTTACGTAAAATTGATTCACGAGGTATAAAACAAAGATATTATAAAGTCAGCAATCTTTTTTGTACTGTTATTCCTATCTGAAGACGTCAGTGTCATCGGCTTGGAGTCTTCCACCTTCCTAAAAATTTTGTAAAGGTTTCTACACGTTCGTGGAGGTAGAAATATAATATCATCATACAAAAGTGCTGTCCACAGTGGTGTCAAGCAAAGCTACAAGCATGCTACCACCTGTTTTGCTGGACGAGTCTCTGAGCTCAGTGGCACTGTAACCGATTAAAATTCACCTGCCTGCCGTTCATTGCACGAGCTCCTTCAATGAGACTCTCGTTTTTATACTTTGAAATCAATAATAAACCAGGGAAGAGGTCGGTTGGCTAGTAAGCAAGCACCCAACTCGTCTGGAAAAAACAGAGTGTATTGACGAGGCCTTGCTATACCTAAGTATCATGTTTCCATCAAAGGAATTTGTGTGTTACACCAGAATTCAAAGAATCTTCACGGGAGCCACTAAGTTAAAGTAATCGTCTTCCGAATGTTCTCTGTACAAACTCGCGAAATCCATGGGAAATTAAACACATAGGCAAGCATTTATCTCGCACATTTAACGAAGCCTGTTAAAATATTCTGCTCCGTGGAACTTTACTCATTAAACGCCAGGGTAATGAAATACTACTTGGCATCGTTAACCCAAAAATTCTTTACTTCTATCATGTTTACACACCCAAACGCGACCATAAGGCCATCAGCGATTGTGTAAACAGTACTGAGAATATCATCCAGCTCCTTAACATCACGATAGCAAACAATAAGACAGTGGCATGGCGTAAATTTTGTTCATCATTACCTAATTCCCTAATCCCGTCTAAGCCTGGAACTAGGTTGCCACTATAAAAGTCCAACATTTGTTCACCACTAAAACATCACTCCCGACACGATTTTACAAATTTCTCTTGGCAATATCAATTAAACCGCTAATCCAACTGTGTGCCACTGAGATTTGCCTGCCGCCAGCGAAATAGTCTGTGCACAGGCAACTCGCGTCCCGATTTGCCCATAGCAACAGACAACTACATCTCTAAGTAAACGCCATCCCCATCTGCGACGTAACACAGGGTGTTTCACAGTTCATGTTGCAAACATCTAGAGGTTGTAGAGGAGACTCATAGATCAAGTTTTACAAAGGAATCCATGTCCGGAAACGTTATCTTAAGACGCTACAGGGCGTCAAAGTTATAGGGGTTGGCGTCTGTAAATGTATGTATACACAGGGTGGTTCCCTGATGATGTTACAAACTTTCTAGGATGATGGAGAAGGATAAATGTATCAATTCGAGGTAAGAGTCCATGTACCGGAAACGATGAGACAAAAGTTATAAGCATACATCTGACGATGGAATATATGTACTGGTAGTGTTGTTGCTAAGAATGTAGGGTAGGCAACTATCAGAGGTGGTAGTATGGAGCAGAGAAAGGAAAAAATTCTAGTAAACAAGGGCTCTAAAATGTATACTTGAGGTGCTACGAGCATCAGTTGATCTGCAGTACTGTGAAACCCATCTCATCTATTGAACAAGTGCTCATAGCTCTTAAGGTATGCATTTTAGAGATCATGTTCACTAGACATATTTCATTTGTTTTGGTCCGTGGTACTACCTCTGAAACTTGCTTACATTCGTACCAACAACACTACCAATACGTGTATCCCACCGTCAGGGGTATCATAACTGTTCTCGCTTATGATTTTCGACTCTTTCTTTTCCGCCACAGGGATCCTTACCTCAAATTGATACATAGATCCTTCTCCATCATCCTAGAAAGATTATAACATCGTCACTGAATCACCCTGTATATATATATACATTTACAGGCGCCGGCGCCTATATCTCTGACGTTCTATAGCATTGTTAGATAACGTTTTCGGACTTGCGCTTCTAAGTAAAAATTAATCTACTAAGTCTCCTCTACAACCTCTAGGAGTGTGTAATATGAATTGCGAAACACGTCGTACATGTCAATTTTCTTAGGTAAAGCAATCAAAGTACGCTACTGGCCATTAAAATTGCTACAACAAGAAGAAATGCAGATGATAACCGGTATTCATTGGACAAATATATTATACTAGAACTGAAATGTGATTACATTTTCGCCGGCCGGGGTGGCCGAGCGGTTCTAGGCGCTACAGTCCGGAGCCGCGCGAC
Source organism: Schistocerca serialis cubense (assembly GCF_023864345.2). Taxonomy (NCBI): domain Eukaryota; kingdom Metazoa; phylum Arthropoda; class Insecta; order Orthoptera; family Acrididae; genus Schistocerca; species Schistocerca serialis. Next base: position 289,438,336 of record NC_064644.1, on the reverse strand, counting down.
CGCTACGGTCGCAGGTTCGAATCCTGCCTCGGGCATGGATGTTCGTGATGTCCTTAGGTTAGTTAGGTTTAAGTAGTTCTAAGTTCTAGGGGACTGATGACCTCAGAAGTTAAGTCCCATGGTGCTCAGAGCCATTTGATTACATTTTCACGCAATTTGGGTGCATAGACCCTGAGAAATCAGTACCCAGAACAACCACCTCTGGTCGTAATAGCTGCCTTGATACGCTTGGGCATCGAGTCAAACAGAGCTTGGATGGCGTGTACAGGCAATCTATCCATGCAGCTTCAACACGATACCACAGTTCGTCAAGAGTAGTGACTGGCGTTATGTGACGAGCCAGTTGCTCGGCCACCATTGACCAGACGTTTTCAACTGGTGAGAGATCTGGAGAATGTGCTGGCCAGGGCAGCAGTCTAACATTTTCTGTATCCAGAAAGGCCCGTACAGGACCTGCAACATGCGGTCGTCCATTATCCTGCTGAAATGTAGGGTTTCGCAGGGATCGAATGAAGGGTAGAGCCACGGGTCGTAACACATCTGAAATGTAACGTCCACTGTTCAAAGTGCCGTCAATGCGAACAAGAGGTGACCGAGACGTGTAACCAATGGCACCCCATACCATCACGCCGGGTGATGCGCCAGTTCACCGCAATGTCGCCAAACACGGATGCGACCTTCATGAGGCTATAAACAGAACCTGGATTCATCCGAAAAAATGACGTTTTGCCATTCGTGCACCCAGGTTCGTCGTTGAGTACACCATCGCAGGCGCTCCTGTCTGTGATGTAGCGTCGAGGGTAGCCGCAGCCATGGTCTCCGAGCTGATAGTCCGTGCTGCTGCAAACGTCGTCGAACTGTTCGTGCAGATAGTTGTTGTCTTGCAAACGTCCCCATATGTTGACTCAGTGATTGAGACGTGGCTGCACGATCCGTTACTGCCATGCGGATAAGATGCCTGTCATCTCGACTGTTAGTGATACGAGGCCGTTGGGACCCAGCACGGCGTTCCGTATTACCCTCCTAAACCCACCGATTCCATATTCTGCTAACAGTCATTGGATATCGACCAACGCGAGTAGCAACGTCGTGATACGATAAACCGCAATCGCGATAGGCTACAATCCGACCTTTATCAAAGTCGGAAACGTGATGGTACGCATTTATCCTCCTTACAAGAGGTATCACAACAACGTTTCACCAGGCAACGCCGATCAACTGCTGTTTGTGTATGAGAATTCGGTTGGAAACTTTCCTCATGTCAGCACGTTGTAGGGGTCGCCACCGGCGCCAACCTTGTGTGAATGCTCTGAAAAGCTAACCATTTGCATATCACAGCATCTTCTTCCTGTCGGTTAAATTTCGCGTCTGTAGCACGTCATCTTCGTGGCGTAGCAATTTTAATGGGCAGTAGTGTAATTTTGTTGGAATATACGTTGATGAACTATTATTCTCTGTCGGATCAGGCACTACGAGGATTTCATGTTGTATGTATATCTACTAAACATTACAATTACCCACATACTAATTTGTGCCTCCCCCGCGTCACAGACATAGAGAAGTGAATTCCTCCGGACTCAAGGGATATCGCTTCACTCAAATTGCGCATAACTTTTTTTTTTCACTGGTGTGTATCTACATCAGTTTTTAGGAGGTTCGATAAGCCACAATGGCAACTCTAGAACAACAGCAAAAATGGATACGTTGTTCGTCTTTCAATTCTGGTGTATCAATATCTTCCAAATTGCATAAAAATCAAAGCACATGTTGAATTGCTATGCAGATTGCATAACTGAACTGGAAATTTACTACAGCATGTTGTGAGGCATGGTAAACAATAATTTATTCTGTGACAGAAATTACATTATTTCATACAATGTCCAGTCACATTAAGGTGACTGCCTGTCAAAAGCCTGAATAACCACCTATTGCAGTACGGACAACAGCGAGACGTGCAGGGTTAGACATGGTCCTCGAGGATAGATGCATACTTGTATTGATCCATTGTGCCTTCCAGAATGCTAAAATCATTCAGGGAATGTCACCAAAGATTCCCCAGACCACAACGCTTCCTCCTCCGGCCTGGACCCTACCGACTGTTGTTGCAGGGAGTTTGCTGTCCTATGGAGCATAAAAAATGGTTCACCCGAAAAGACCACCTTCACCATTCGGTGGACGTCCACTTGCGGTACTGGCGTGCGAATTCCAGCCTTCGTCACTGGTGAACAGCAGTCAGCATGGGTACATAAGGCCCGCCTGGCTAGCCGCGCTGTGAAAACGCACTGCTTCCCGAGCAGGAAGGCGTGCCGGTCCCCGGCACGAATCCGCCCGGCGAATTACTGTCGAGGTCTGGTGTGCCAGCCAGCCTGTGGATGGTTTTTAGGGTGGTTTTCCACCTACCTGGGCGAATGCGGGCTGGTTCCCCTTATTCTGCCTCAGCTACACTACGTCGGCGATTGCTGCGCAAACACTGGAGGAGGAGGAGGAGGAGATTAGTGTTTAACGTCCCGTCGACAACGAGGTCATTAGAGACGGAGCGCAAGCTCGCGTTAGGGAAGGATGGGGAAGGAAATCGGCCTTGCCCTTTCAAAGGAACCATCCCGGCATTTGCCTGAAGCGATTTAGGGAAATCACGGAAAACCTAAATCAGGATGGCCGGAGACGGGATTGAACCGTCGTCCTCCCGAATGCGAGTCCAGTGTGCTAACCACTGCGCCACCTCGCTCGGTGAAAACACTGTCTCCACGTACGGGTACACCGTAATGACTCTACCACGGCCGGCCAGAGTGGCCGAGCGATTAAAGGCGCTACAGTCTGGAACCGCACGACCGCTACGGTCGCAGGTTCGAATCCTGCCTCGGGCATGGATGTGTGTGATGTCCTTAGGTTAGTTAGGTTTAAGTAGTTCTAAGTTCTAGGGGACTTATGACCACAGCAGTTGAGTCCCATAGTGCTCAGAGCCATTTGAACCATTTTTTTTTTACTCTACCACGCAAACATTTGGGTTTACATTCGTCTGGTATGAGACGTTCCCGAGGGGGTCCACTGAGTTCGGTATGGGGCGGCGGTGGGTTGGGTGGACTACTGTGGCCTGTTGCGGGGTTGTGAACCACTGAGGGCTGCGGCGGAACGAAGCTTCACGGTCGTTTCTAAGTCCCCGTTTAATACACACAATACACAAGGGGTACATGAGCCAGGCGCCTGCTGCAGAGGCCCATATGCAGCAACGTTCGTTGGACAGTTGTTGTGGAGACGCTGTTGGTAGCTCATTGGTTCATCTGGGCGGTCAATTGCTCAAAGTTGCACGTCTATTCACCCATACACATCACCACAACCGTCGTTCACCACAGTCATCTATGGCCGGCGGTGCATCATAATTGGTTCGGAGCCGGATTTGGAGAGCGTCATTTTGCTGCGCACAGTTTACATACTTAGCCGTTTCGGAAAGCTTCCATCCTTGGCCCGAAAGCCAATACTCATGCCCTTTTGGACGTCAGATAAATTGATCCGTAACGACTGCATTGTTTCCGACGTCCCAACCCCCCTCCCCCGACATGTTTTATATACGCTCCACTGCTAGTGCTGCCACTTGCCGTCTGTGAGTGGTTATTGCACGTTGACGTCGAACATAGTCTCGTTAAGGTGACTGGACCGTGAAACATTAATGTTGGTAATGGAAGTTGATAGGGGAATGAAATATCTATGCCATGTCTTAAGTTCTGTTTACTGATTACGGTCGATTAGAAAATAATTTGAAACAAAGAAATAAGTGTTTGGAGAAACTACTCCAATTTTAAGGCAGTAGTGATATCGCGAATTGAACAAGGAAGATAAAAAAATGCCTCAAATGCAAAAAATATTCTCTTTTCAGCGCACTGCAAAAGTGCACCTGACTTTCTACATTCACACCAAACAAAAAAATCATTTTCCCCACCAACGACTGCGTTATATTTCTTAATTGGGTTGTTTAATTAATACATTACAGTGATATGCGTTGTAGGGAGATGAAACCTGAAATTCAAAGCAAATGCTGAATCCTGTTGCCAAATGGCATTATTTTTTTCTACATGATAGTGCACGTTCACGTATCACCTCCACACTGTTCAGACTCTACAGAATTTGCATTTGAGTGCTATCTGCATAAAGAATCATCTCGCCCTGTTATATTTGCATTCGGCCGTTTGTTTAGGTATAATATGCAGGTATATTCTGTTCAAAATTATTTTATGATTGACATCTACGAGGGAGGTAGTGGCGTGATTACCTCGAGGAACGTGCAGCACGCAATCAGCCACTCCCACGATATGTGTAACCGCAGTTACCATATGCGGTTGCCAGATCTTCAATTCTATTGCAGCTCTTGGAGAAGCTAGCGAAACTCTAGGTTTAATGAGAAGTGCCGTCAAAGCGACGTGTTACTCGATGCGACAGACGCCGTATTGATTTGGTCGTATTTTTCTGTTTTTCTATTATAACTTCCAGTACGTCGTTACGGGGCAACGACAGATTCAGGATTTTTTTAAACACGTCCCCTCTCATACGATTTCTCATACTCGTATTTATATGGCAATTAATGATGCACTGGCGGTAAAAGCCAGTAAAATGAACAACACTGAAATTGAAAGCTGCATTTGTCTGGTGTAGCGTAATAGTTAACGGACGTGAATTGTGGAGTCGAAGGAATTAGGTTTATGTCCTGCTGTAGGTATTATTTTTGTTGTATGATTTTTTTTATTTAGCGTTTTTAACATATTGTCGGACTCATTTATGAATACAATACAAGTTTGTTCTGCAATATTCGCTGTCATTCAGAAATGAGAGTGCACTCTGTCATGTATGAATTTCTTCGGTGTCGTGACTTCTGTCTGATTAGAAACCGAGTGAAACGACCAGCAATGACACTTGTGGTTTTGCTTGTCTCAAATAATTGACCTCCTTTTTCGAATATGTTGCGGTGTCCGACGTTGTGCTTAAGCATATTCCTTGCTTGTCACAAATATTCGTTTATTTCCGAATACGTCGCGAATTCGGAGAGTGTGGTTGGACAGGAACCTAAGAGGACAACTTAAATTACTACGAGTGAAATATTTAGCTGTTGCTTCTGAGACTTTCGAGGTCCTTTCACTCACAGGAGAGGCTGGTCAGTATCTCGCTCTTCTTATTCGAAATTTGCTATTGGACATGTACACGTCATTTCGACTTCACTTCCGTGTAAGCCGAGTGTGTGAATATCTTCTCCCTTGTGACTTCAGGCTGAGGGAGCTTGCTATCCCATGTAACAGTTCGTTCCGTTACGTGCCTACACTGTCAACAACTGAACTTGATAACGGTCCCAATAACTCTGTTATTGTTGATGACAAGGCGCCTACCATGACAAAGCCAAGTAAAAGATTTGTGGCTTCATCGTCGAAACATGGGAGTAAGTGACAAGTTTAAAAAGATGGAGCTTATGGAGTTAATATCTCTCCAAAAACCTCAATTCCCCGTATACGGAATCGACGAGCAACTGAAAATCTGCGGGCATACAGTCATTAAACTGTCTTCTTCACATTGTCATTTAAAGCCAACAGAAATTATATGGGCTCAAATTGTAGGTTAGACTGCCAGATAAAATAATTACTCTGCGTGCAGTCGATGTACTCAGCTAAGAAAGTTTTAAGGAACGATATATTTAAAATAAAAGTTCGTTATAGAAAATGACGCGCCATTAAATGACAGCTATGGCAATGATACTTCAAGTATCCATTTAAAACCATCAGCTGTATAAGGAAATTGTTGTTCGCACGACACACTCGATCATCACTTCGAGTGCTCAAAATTTGTTGCGGTGTGGGACGTAGTAAGGAACATGATTCGGCGGATCAATAGAACGGACGTAAACCATACACAGTGTTTCCAAAACCAAAGCGACATAAAACAACGTGGATCATGGGGCACAGAATACACAATTTTTCGACTTAAATGAATGAATGAATCACAGTATCTGGGATACTTATGGAATGAACACGAGAAAGTAACTCGTCATCCAAAATACAAGATTACATACACGAATTTTCTCAAGATTCCTAAATTTAAAGCTTAAGACAATATGAAATTTTCACTCTGCAGCGGAGTGTACAGCATTTGCCCACGAAAGGCGAAGGTACCGAGTTCGAGTTACTGTTCACACACAGTTTTAATCTGTCAGGAAAATTCATATCAATGTACACTCCATTGCAGAGTAAAAATTTCGTCTTGCATTCATCCCCCACGTTGTGGTTAAGCCATATCTCCGCAGTATCCTTTCTTGCAAGACAGCAAGGATGGGTCCTGAGTCGTCCTTGGGTAGCGCATTCGGTAGACCACTTGTCCGTCAAAGCAAAGGTCCCGAATTCGTGTCTCGGTATTGCACACAGTTTTAATCTGCCGGGAAGTTGCTTATGACAATATTTTGAGATAAAAGCTTATGCAGAGAAGAAAATAACTGAGAAAAATTTAGCTCGTGTATCATTATTGCAGTGCTTAAGTGAGTTTCAAATTAGACGTATAACAAGTGCTAAAATTCATCTGTGAGACATCAGTGTAACTAAACATCTGGTAACTTGCTGCACTTGTCCCTATACCATTGAACGTAGCCCGTACAATTAATGCTTCTCAAAGCTGTACTGCACATAATACGAAGTTAAATTAATCTTGTAATTAAAGGTTAGAGCTATGAACTAAATTCTGATTAAAAAGTTCGTTTTGTCTGTGTGTCCGCTTGTCAAAACATTTGTTGCTTTTGTGGCTGTTCATAGAAATAAAAAGCTGTTCAACAAAAGAAGCATTAGAGACATCGACGAGAGTAATCTTTCATTGTTGTCATATAAAAATTAGACTGGCGAATTCAGCTGCGTGTTTGTAGTGTGTAATTTAAGTACCTGCATAGCAAAATTATATTTTCGTAAGCTCTTACCATTACTGAGTAAATTGTTATAAGCAACTGAGTCCGAATAAAGTACGTCTCAGACATTTAGTCTTAAGAGCATAAAAGAAATCGCCTATGGTTTTCTGTCTCGGATTCTCAGGCCGACATTCGTCTGATGATTTTTCTGACATTTCGCCAGCACAAGTGGCTGGCATTGTCAAAGCTCCACTCTCAATCATTGGAGCCGACCTCGCGGCCGCAGATTATACGTACCTGGCGCGCCAACTTCCAAGGTCTTTTCCGTGGTCTTTTCCGGTGCAGTTCTCCTCTTGCTACCTGCAACGGTCGTCAGCTGCATTAAGGGAATCCAGGAGCCGTTTACCTTAAGGCTGTCTTCTTTCTTGTTGAAGCTATTCCCGTGTTTGTGTATTTCTGTAGCTTCTGTGAACAAGTTGGTTTGATAGCTCCCTACAACCAGAACGTCGGTGTCAGCGAATGTTACCACGTGGTCGGCCTCACACAGCGCGTGCTCTGCCACGGCCGATTTCTCCACCTGCCCCAACCTGCAATGTCGCTTATGTTATGTGATTCTGGTGCTGACTGATCGTCAGGTCATTCCAATATAACTTTTCCACATAAGCATGGTATGCGGTATATTCCTGACATTGCAGGTCGGTCCCTTTCCTCCTTTGCCGATCTCAGACACTCTTTGATCTTCTTTGTCGGTTTGTAAATAGTCTTTACGCCGTGTTTGTGCAATCTACGGCGGATTCTGTCCATCACTCTGGGATTGTATGGCATTTCTTTTTCCGCTGTGTCACTTCGCTGCTTGTTTGACTGTTACACTTCTGATATAACTGGTGGAGTACCCATTGCTCCTCAGAACACTTTCCACGTGTCGCATTTCGCGTCTCAGATGCTGCGGCTCACATGCATGTCTTACTAGCGTTACGAGCGTACTAATCATGCCTAGAAATGGTAATTGTTTGTCCTTTTCTGCTTCCATGGTAAATATTATTTTGGTACGGAGGCTGTTAAAGTGTCACAAGCTGTTGCTCACCATGGCTCCACAAATGTTCAAATGTGTGTGAAATCTTATCGGACTTAACTACTAAGGTCATCAGTCCCTAAGCTTACACACTACTTAACCTAAATTATCCTAAGGACAAACACACACACCCATGCCCGAGGGAGGACTCGAACCTCCGTCGAGACCAGCCGCACAGTCCAGGACTGAAACGCCTTGGACCGCTCGGCTAAAACCGCGCGGCATGGCTCCACACAACGAAGGTATCATCGACGTATCTATACCACACATTACGTTCATAAGGTGCCACGTCCAGTGCTTGTGCTTCGAAGTGTTCCATGAATAAGTTGGCCACACTGGACTAAGATGACTACCCATGACGATGCCTTCCAGCTGTTCGTAGAAGTTGCCATTCCACGTGATATAGCTCGTGAAAAGACATGCGTGAAAGAGCTGCTTACAGGCGTTGATATACGTCAACGGGGACAGATAAAAATGTGTGTCCCGAACGGGACTCGAATCCGGGATCTCCTGCTTACATGGCAAACGCTCTATCCATCTGACCATCTTCTTCTGTGCGAATGCACAAACAGTGCCCGAACTCTTACGGGAATCGGCAACGCGCCGCGAGTAATAAGTATAATGGGCGGGGGCACTACGAATGTAGTGTGGGACAATACGTTGAGAATGTGGGTTTCGCAGGAGGCGTGCCAGAGATAAATCCCTGCAGTCGCGCTATGCCCTGTGTCCTCGGTGGCTCAGATGGATAGAGCGTCTGCCATGTAAGCAGGAGATCCCGGGTTCGAGTCCGGTCGGGGCACACATTTTCATCTGTCCCCGTTGACGTATGTCAACGCCTGTAAGCAGCTAAGGGTGTTCATTTCATTGTAATTTCATTGCAACGAGCTGCATGGTCACCGATGGTTCGGACATGTCCGAAAGAACAGATACCATCTTAGTATATATGCGTGGAAGAGCTTGATCATGTCTTGCTTGGAAATTGAACCGATGTGCTGCAGAAAGTCACTGAGTGGCACTTTAGTAAGCAAAGAAGCCGGCCGGGGTGGCCGAGCGGCTCTAGGAGCAACAGCCTGGAACCGCGCTACCGCTACGGTCGCAGGTTCGAATCCTGCCTCGGGTATGGATGTGGGTGATGTCCTTAGGTTAGTTAGGATTAAGTAGTTCTAAGTTCTAGGAGACTGATGACCTCAGAAGTTAAGTCCCATTGTGCTCAGAGCCATTTGAACCATTTTAAGCAAAGAAACAACATGAAAGCTGACCAAGGTGTCGCTTGGTGCAAGTTTCAGTTTCTTCAGCTTCTCAATGAAATGTCACGAATCTTTTATGTATGTGTCAGTCATCCCCACATGCGGCTGTAGCAGAGAGGACAAGTCTTTTGCCAGTTTATACGTCGGTGAGCCAGGAGTGCTAACAAGCAGTCTTAGTGGAACTTTATTCTTATGAATGTTTGCTAATCCACACAGCCAAGGTGTCAGGAAGTCTTTTCTGAAAGTATTTGTATGGAGTGTAGCCATGCGTGGAAGTAAAACATGGACGATAAACAGTTTAGACAAGAAGATAAAAGAGGATTTTTAAATGTGATGCTACAGAAGAACGCTGAAGATTAAGTGGGAAGATCACATAACTAATGAGAACGTAAGGAACAGAATTGGGGAGAAAAGAAATTTGTGGTACAATCTAACTAGAAGAAGGAATTGGTTGACTGGATACATTTTGTGACATCAATGGATCACCAATTTGGTACTGGAGGGAAGCGCTGGGAATAAAAATCGTAGAGGGAGGCCAAGAGATGAAAACAGTAAGCATATTCAGAAGGCTGTATATTGCATTAGTTATTTGGAGATGAAGAGGCCTGTACATAATAGAGTAGCATGGAGAGCTGCACCAAACCAGTCTTCAGACTGAAGAATACAGCAAAAGCGACAACAACAACAACAATACTCCTTCCCGTTGTATGAATGTGAGATCTGGCCCATAAGGAAGGCTGAACGGATTAGAATAAACTCCTTTGAATTATGGTGTTGGAGCAAAATCCATGGAGTTCCATGGACCGCGAAGAGAACGAATAGGTCCGTATTAAAGCAAGTAAAACCAGGTTTTTCCCTTGGAGGGTCTGATGCTGAAACAAAAGTTAGCCTATGAGAGAGACGTTAGAAGACATGATTCACTAGAAAACATTTTAATGCTGGGAAAGATCGAAGGTGTAAGGAGAAGAAGGCGGCAATAGGATGAGGTGGATCAACGGCATTACGGAAGTAATAGATTTCAACCTAGAAATCCTTGGGAAGGTAGTGCAGGACAGAAGAAATTGGCGTGATTTAGTTGATGAGGTCATGGAGAATTGGAATCGACCAAACGATCAGAGGGAGAGAGATCTTTTCAAAAATTCTAAAAAGCGACTGGCTGTATAATATATCGAAATAAATCGACGATTTAAATCATAGTTGCGGTTCACAACCCTCAAAGGATATAGTGAATTTCTAGTTGTTTGGTCCACTTAATGCGAGACCTAGGCGAAAATACATCCAGCCATTTAAACATCGGTATCTCCTACAACACTTCTATTGAAGTGTTAAAACCTGAGATTATTATGTAGAACAGAGTGCACGATATTCTGTACAGTTTTTGTTTGACAATCTTAATGGACTTCTATTTAATAAGAATTTGATTTTTTAATTGCCAGTGTACATATACTGTACCTCTTCTCATAAACTAATTAAGCATTAATACTGAAACTTCATAGCTTACATTGCGTAAATGGCAGGTAAAATGTATGCAGCAGATTTTTTTTAAGCTAATAGTTGCTTTCAAATTAGGTTTTCAGTTTTATGTTATGCGAGACTGCTCTAATTTCCTCATACAGTGAAGGAGAACTTTTCTTAGACAGAAGATAGAGAAAAGATGCTGCACTGGATTGTTCAGTCAGTGATTTTTATGAATTGTGCCACATTTCAGGGTATTTGCTGTTACAGCTCCTGAGGAAAGGTACATTATATCTAAAAAAAACCTTCGGCAAACCTAATATAAAGTTTTTATTTCAATTTTTAACAATATTTACACACCTCTAGTCACAAATGCAGCCAATATCCATAATATTCAAGCTCTTCCTTGCTTTTAGGAGTATTCTCTTCCCCTGAAACCTTTGCCAAGCATACTTTTGCGTATTTTCGTCTACTGTCTGGGATTTGACAGGTCATGCTGTGTCGTTGCTTCTGGGTGTCTTCAGTGGGAACGCGCCTAGATGGAAGCCTAATCTCTGCAGCCACGTACTTACATTTCTACTATTAAACGCTAGAGAGGTACCACATGCAGTTATCTTCACATTTGGGAACACATATAATGTTTTCCGACAACGCATCCATGTAAAGTGATTGTAGCTCTCATTCATGTTTTTTGTTTTCCCGTGTACACGCTTTTTAGCAGTTCAAGATTGGCTAGGTATCTGCAGGTCGGTTTTATAACATTTACAACAGCAAATAATAAACCATGCCTGAAGATATTTTTAAAACATATATGTAGGCAGGTTTCGATAATGAAACTTTGAGATGTCTTCGTTAAAGGACCAGTTTAATAAATTAAACAATGAAAAATCTAATTTTTTCCCTACATCTGCCTTAAAGATGGTTTTTGAGGCCTCCTATGAACAGGTGATGGAAGTGGTGCAGAGATGCCTCGCTGCTCAGTTTTCTCGGAACATATTGGAAAGCTAGTGCAGCAAAGAACCACGTGTATTGAAATGGTGAGTGACTATGTTGAAAAAATACATCATTGAAATTTTCCTTAGTATTGTTAGAAAAAGGTTGTGCAGATCCTTTTTACTTACCCTCATAAAATCGTCTGACCTCGTATAAGGACTACTTTAGCCACATCCTCTACTTGTATACAGCTTGGGGATAGCAGTCAGCAAATGTTAAATGCATTATGTTCTCCATTTTAATGTTCACGATCTATAGTTGTGTGATCTTCCAACCGCCACGGCAGCATTATGCGTCGTTCAGTATCCAGCACGCCTCGGCAAGACATGCGGCGCCAAGTTCTGAGCTGCAAATCCGCCGCCAACTCCTCTGCCGCTGCGGTGCGCGCTTGCTTACCACATTCGATCCCTGCTACAATAGTTCCCGCAGAGTGCTCATGATGCCCGACAAAGCGTGAAGCCAAGTGCTCCAGCGGCTTCTCGGGAGGCGGGAAGCACAAAAGAAAATCGACTGAAGGAAATGCCGCGCATTCTGCACAATCCCCTGCCTATTCTCTTGGCTATAGTTCTCCGAAGAAGCGCCACGAGACGCGACGGTTTCTGTTTCCCCCGTTCCTCGCAGAGCGGCGCGCATAGCGCCAGAGTTAGCTGCAGCTGCCGAGAGATGGCGGGCAGGCTCACAGCGAGTGCTACGAATCTCGTCTCTCGCTAGCTTGGAGGAGGAAGGCAAATGTTTCTCAATCCATCGTGCTGCCAAGTTTGTCCCATTTGTTGTCGTGACTCTGCCGTATGGTCGGATCTTTCTACGTGGAAAAAATTTATCTGCAGTGGTGAGAGACCACAGTGAAATTCTATTCTGTGCAGTCTTGTCAGCTTCACTCTCGGCATTTTTCTCAACCAAGCGTCCTGAAGTCGTCTGTTCCGTTAGTTTAGTTCTTTCATCACACAAAAAACATTTACTAAAAAGAACGAGGGCATATAGACGTCCTTCTTACATTCAGTTACGCCAGATGTATGTAAAACGAGTGTAAATAATTATAAGGAAGCCTTCGGTTCACCAATGAACTGTATTGGTAAAATACACTGTTCAAAAGAATTGGGGATACATGTGGATCAATGTGCGGTATGTTAAATCTATTTTTATACAGACGCTACCTGTGGTCTTACTGGATGGCATGAGATCTTCGCTTTCAGTGTCGGCAACAAATAAAACCATTCGTTGTCTGTTGGCTGTGTGATGCATTACACTATCAGGTTGACCCCTCAGAAGGAAGTGATTGCTATTGTCGCCATGTTTTCTAATGAGATATACAGTTGAGAGTTGTCATTTGTGGACGTTGTATTCAATGAGGCACATGCAGTACGTCATCGTCCAAGTTGCAACAGCAGTCTGATCCAAAAAGGATGGACTTTCGGTCTTGCTGCAGCAGATGCCAATGCCTCTCCATGTGTCATCCATAGGTTATGGACACGTTACACTCAGACAGGTCAGTTCACAAGGCGTTTTGGACAAGGTCGTCGAAACATTACAATCCCATGTGAAGACTGATATCTCGCCATCTCTGTGTTGCGGCGTCATACGAATACCGCCAGAGCACTGCAAGACGGTCTCAGGAAGACCACTGCATCTGCTATGTTCGACCACACTAGTGAATAGATTACGAGAAAGGATGTTACAACCCCGACATCCTGTTTGAGTACCCCGAGTGACACGACAATATCTTGTGCTGGCCTTCAATTCTGCACTTCCCATGTCAACCGACAACTTTGTCCGTGGCGAAGTCAAGAGATATATGAGTCCAGATGTCCTCTGACGCAAGGTGATGGCCGTGATCATGTGCGGAGACCCGTGGCGAGCGGTACCTGCCAAACTTTCTTTCTTTCGCTTACGCCATAGTCCCTCAGCGATTGCAGGGTCTGTGTGGTTAGAAGGGATTTGGCAATGTTAGTTTTAGGGATGGCCGGATGCCCTTCCTGCCACCACCCCATACCTCCCAGGACAGAATCAGTGTACCCCAACTGTCTGCATCTAGTGTAAAGCGTGAAATAGTGCGGACGTGTTTCAAATGTCTGCGACGCATGTAACTGAGGGGGAACTTGAGGACCAGCCCAGTATTCACCTAGCGGGATGTGGAAAACCGCCTAAAAACCACATCCAGGCTGGCCCGCACACTGGCCCTCGTCGTTACTCCGCCAGGCGGATTCGATCTGGGGCCGGCGCGACTACCCGAGTCCAGGAAGCAGCGCGTTAGTGCTCTCAGCTAACCTGGTGGGTTTGAGCGGTACCTGCCAAACGTTGTCCAGAAAATCGACTGTGATGTTGTGGGGAGGCTTCGTCGTTGTCCATGGTCACCTTACCGCTAGGCACTACATCCAACAGATAGATCCTTTTGGACAACATGGTGGCTGCTGCATAGGGTGGTTGCCCTGAATTCCTTCTATTGCCAGGGCCTACGTGGCGGGCGTCAGCTGGGATGTCTTGCCAAGCGTGGACATTGAAGTTAAGGAACGGCCGACTGTGAGTTCCTACCTGAACCCCACTGTGCATGCATGGGACATGCTTGACAGACGTGTTTGTGGTCGTCCTGTTCCACTACAGAGTCTCTGAGAACTCTTAAGGCCTCTCATTGAAGAATTGGTATGGATACAATACGGTGACCTCTTTAGGCTTATATAGAAAATGCCACATAGGTGTCGGGCAGCGATGAACGCTCGCAGAGGTTATAAATATTACCGAAGTTCTCAAAGTCCACTGGAAAGCACCCAGGATGTCGGGATGAACGACTGTTACCACTTCGTTTTAGACACTTGTCGGACATTTCAGTTCTTCTTGTGTAAATAGTCGAGGAAGTAATGACGTTTTGTTGCAAAATGGTTCAAATGGCTCTGAGCACTATGGCACTTAACTTCTAAGGTCATCAGTTCCCTGGAACTTAGAACTACTTAAACGTAACCGACCTAAGGACATCACAGCGCGGGATTAGCCGAGCAGTCTATGGCGCTGCAGTCATGGTCTGTGTGGCCGGTCCTGGTGGAGGTTCGAGTCCTCACTCGGGCATGGGTGTGTGTGTTTGTCCTTAGGATAATTTAGATTAAGTAGTGTGTAAGCTTAGGGACTGATGACCTTATCAGTTAAGTCCCACAAGATTTCACACACATTTGAACATTTTTTGAAATCACACACATCCATGCCCAAGGCAGGATTCGAAACTGCGACCGCTGGGAAGAGGGTCGTAAAGTTCTGCAGGGGCGGATATTTGCTACTCTGAGAGAGAGCAGAGTGAGTAGTCGATGGTTTACAGTGCTGGAGGCCAGACCCATGGACAGTGTGGGTGGGGGCTTGCTCTCTGGTGGTCTGAAAAAAATTCCAGAATAGCATGCCTGACAGAGGAGCATTAGGGAAGGAGAAAGGAGGTAATGCATCGTTTAGTGCAAGCGAATGCACGGGCAAGGGCACCCGTACAATAGTTTGTAGGAGGCTGGAATTGGGGTATGGCATCTTTTTAATATTTTGGAAGATTAAAGACTTTCAGCTCTGCACTCGTCAAAAATCTGTCTAATATTGTTGTTTAAATCGTTTTCTTGAAATAAAAACACATGCGAGGAGGTGCTAGACCCCCTACCCCCCCTTGTCCATAGGTATGGGCGCCCTTGTTCAGGGGGTCGAAAATGATGATTGTGAATTGACACTCGAGGAATCTTCTCATGGGAATCGTCGCAGCACGTTTCCTACCAAAAAGCAGATACCCATGTTTGATTGGCCGGGTGTTAAGGATGTAGGAGGGGAAGTGAAGTGAAAACTTCATATATATATATATATATATATATATAGGGTGGTCCATTGATTGTGACCGGACCAAATACCTCACGAAATATGCGTCAAAAGAAAAAACTACAATGAACGAATCTTGTCTAGCTCGAAGGGGGAAACCAGATAGCGCTATGGTTGGCCCGCTAGATGGCGCTGCCATAGGTCAAACGGATATCAACTGCGTTTTTTTTTTAAATAGGAACTCCCATTTTTTATTACATATTTGTGTAGTACGTAAGGAAATATGAATGTTTTAGTTGGACCACTTTTTTCGCTTTGTGACAGATGGCGCTGTATTAGTCACAAACATATGGCTCAAAATTTTAGACTAACAGTTGGTAACAGGTAGGTAAAATACAGAACGTAAGTACGTTTGAACATTGTATTTCGGTTGTTCCCTTGTGATACATGTACCTTTGTAAACTTATCATTTCTGAGAACACATGCTGTTGCAGCGTGATTACCTGTAAATACCACATTAATACAATAAATGCTCAAAACGATGTCCGTCAACCTCATTGCATATGGCAATACGTGTAACGACAGTCCTCTCAACAGCGAGTAGTTCGCCTTTCGTAATGTTCGCACATGCATTGAAAATGCGCTGACGCATGTTGTCAGGCGTTGTCGGTGGATCACGATAGCAAATATCCTTCAACTATCCGCACAGAAAGAAATCCGGGGACGTCAGATCCGGTGAACGTGCGGACCGTGGTATGGTCCTTCGACGACCAATCCACCTGTCATGAAATATGCTATTCAGTACCGCTTCAACCGCACGCGAGCTATGTGCCGGACATTCATCATGTTGGAAGTACATCGCCATTCTGTCATGCAATGAAACATCTTTTAGTAACATCGATAGAACATTACGTAGGAAATCAGCATACATTGCACCATTTAGATTGCCATCGATAAAATGGGGGCCAATTACCCTTCATCCCATAATGTCACACCATACATTAACCCGCCAAGGTCGCTGAGGTTCCACTTGTCGCAGCCATCGTGGATTTTCCGTTGCCCAATAGTGCATATTATGCCGGTTTACATTACCGCTCTTGGTGAATGACGCTTCATCGCTAAATAGAACGAGTGCAAAAAATCTGTCATCGTCCCGTAATTTCTCTTGTGCCCAGTGGCAGAACTGTACACAACGTTCAAAGTCGTCGCCATGCAATTCCTGGTGCATAGAAATATGGTACGGGTGCAGTCGATGTTGATGTAGCATTCTCAATACCGACCTATTTGAGATTCCCGATTCTCGTACAATTTGTCTGCTACTGATGTGCGGATTAGCCGCGTCAGCAGCTAGAACACCCACTTGGGCATCATCATTTGTTGCAGGTCGTGGCTGACGTTTCACATGTGGCTAAACATTTCCTGTTTCCTTAAATAACGTAACTATCCGGCGAACGGTCCGGACACTTGGATGATGTCGTCCAGGATACCGAGCAGCATACATAGCACACGCTCGGTGGGCATTTTGATCACAATACCGTCCGCACTGGCGGAATGTTACGTGATACTACGTTTGTGACTATTACAGCGCCATCTATCACAAAGCGAAAAAAGTGGTCCAACTAAAACATTCATATTACTTTACGTATTACACGAATATGTAATAAAAATGGGGGTTCCTATTATAAAAAACGCAATTGATATCCGTTTGACCTATTGCAGCGCCATCTAGCGGGCCAACCATTGCGCCATCTGGTTTCCCCCTTCAAGCTAGACAAGTTTGGGACGTATGTCACCTTGTAGCCAAAACTATTCACTACAGACCAATAGCGTTTATGCATGGGAGTAGCCTTCAGTCTCGCACTGTGCACTGTAGTGTTTTGATCACGGTGGGTGGAGGTGGGTGGTTGTGGGTGGCAAAAAATTGTGATTAAGAGTCGGCGAGGCCAGCACGGTCTGCGTTGTGTAGTCTCTGCCTAGTTTCCAGTCAGTGATATAACGAGATAAATTTTTAACACAATGCAAAATGATTATATGGGAATGAACAATGACCCATAAAAAGCGTATTTAAGCACTCGACACAATATTGCAAGATCTTCGGAAAAACAGCAGATCAGTAGGAGGAGTTTTGTTGCTACTATCAGGAGAGTTTTGGCGAACATTAGCGGTAATTCCAAAATCAACACTGGCAGTTGAAATAAACGCAAGTTTAAACAGATTAATATTTTTGTATAAGACTGAAAAGTTGTCTTTGAGAGAAAATATCCGTGCAATAATGATAGGAGATCCAAAGCTCACATACTTGCCGAAAATTTATTAAAATGGGAAATGACACTTGCCCTCGTGATCCGTATTTTGGTAAGCTTATTTTAACTTAAGAATTATGCAGCGTGGCTGAAGCCAAGGAACAACTTACTGATGAAGTGTATCCATCGACAGAAATGAACTACCTAAAGAAAGAATGATTGTGTGAGCGAACGATTTTAACACCAAGGAATGACCTAGTGCAACAAATAAATCAGCAATACAGAAGATGATTTCTGGAGCAGAAACAATATACAAATCGATAAACACAATAATCGATCAAGAAGAAAGTGTCAGCTTTCCAACTGAATTTTTAAATTCATTAAATCCGTTCAGTATACCTCTGCATGCATTGAAACTGAAAGCTGGATTGCCAGTAATGGTATTATGAAATATTAACTCACGCAAATTGTGTAATGACACAAGATTGTGTGTCAAAAAACTACTTACTATTATTGAAGGAATAGAATAAACTAGCGAGCAAAAAGGAAAATCGGTGTCCATACCAAAAATCTCATTGATTCTGTTCTGTTAGTTCAGTTCTTTCATCACACGAAAAACATTTACTAAAAAGAACGAGGGCATTATATCGACGTCTTTCTTACATTCAATTGCTCCAGATGTATGTGAAACGACTATGACAACTAATAAGGCTCAGGGCCAAACATTTCACTAATGCAGAGTTAATTTAAAAGAACCCTGATTCTCACAAGATCAACTCTACTTTGTGTTTCACTTGTCGGACAAGCAGAAAATATATAGGTGTACGCGCTACACATCCATACATCAAATACAGTACATAAGAATATAATTTAATGTAAAGACTTCATATGTAAAATATTTGTGCGAAAAAAAAGAAACGAAAAAGTATTTCACTGCATTTTTTTGTCCATTATTACATTTGTAAAACAGCTGAAAGAAAACTGAAGCCCCATCGAAGGGGTTGTTATCACCTATTGTTTTTATAACGGCCACTGGGATTCGTCGCCTGAGAACAATAATCGATCAAGAAGAAAGTGCCCAGGAGGAGCAGCAGGCACTTGGTGGGAAGATACTTACCAGTGGGGCTCCATCGAAGACACTTCCGTCCGGTGATCGACCTAGAGTCTTCGCTGGCGAGAGCCACAGTGGAGAATCTTGCGCTGGGACTCTGAGAAGTTCCTGGTTAGTGAGCGAACAAAAAATCATGACTTGTGTTCTGTCTTGTACTGAGATAATTTTAGCCCTAAGAGGTTGCGGAAGACATATTGCGTTCGGCTGTGTAGGCGGAGAATTACAAGTATGCCACATACATCATCTGCACAGTAGCCAACGCCCCAACGAGCAGATCATTGGTGCAGTATAACTGCTGTCCATACTTCAGTAGGTGTATGCGCACATCAGTTAGGTGGTTAGGGAAACACTCGTAGTAAATGTGTTGAGTTCCGTTTGCTTGTCCACTGAGCTTGTCCTGAAAGTGCTAGTGAGGGTATAGGGCTTCTGTTTCTCACAGCTAATCTGTATCAGCCAATTCTGTGTCATCTATTAAAGGGATGTGCGGTCTAAAAAAAGTGAAACATATATTCCGCCAATATCGAACTTACGCGTAGGGTAGAATCCGATATTGTGTACTTCATATTTATACAGTTTTTTGCACTCAGTTGAAAAATCATTGGCAGTTTACAAATTATGGCTCATTCAAGTAGCATTCCGATAGAAATATCTGGTTTGATTTCCTAGACTGAAGTGAAGTAAAGCAACATCTCGACACTTCGTTTCATTGAAGTCACTAGGTGTAAGCTGTCAATGGCAGGATCGTTCTACTCGTTTGAAGGCGAAAGAATTCCATTACGGAGACAATACTAGGCAACCATACATACACATGCTGTATTTTACAGGCACCACGGGGGTTTATTTAAAAATGGTTATCAAGGCAATATTTTACCTTCCAATATTTCACATTAATGCGCTTCGACTTGCTGGGACAACTCTCAGTTTTCTGTTATATGGCCTAAAGCCCTCTAAAACGAGAGAGTATTCTTCACGAAGCTACACTCCTGGAAATGGAAAAAAGAACACATTGACACCGGTGTGTCAGACCCACCATACTTGCTCCGGACACTGCGAGAGGGCTGTACAAGCAATGATCACACGCACGGCACAGCGGACACACCAGGAACCGCGGTGTTGGCCGTCGAATGGCGCTAGCTGCGCAGCATTTGTGCACCGCCGCCGTCAGTGTCAGCCAGTTTGCCGTGGCATACGGAGCTCCATCGCAGTCTTTAACACTGGTAGCATGCCGCGACAGCGTGGACGTGAACCGTATGTGCAGTTGACGGACTTTGAGCGAGGGCGTATAGTGGGCATGTGGGCGGCCGGGTGGACGTACCGCCGAATTGCTCAACACGTGGGGCGTGAGGTCTCCACAGTACATCGATGTTGTCGCCAGTGGTAGGCGGAAGGTGCACGTGCCCGTCGACCTGGGACCGGACCGCAGCGACGCACGGATGCACGCCAAGACCGTAGGATCCTACGCAGTGCCGTAGGGGACCGCACCGCCACTTCCCAGCAAATTAGGGACACTGTTGCTCCTGGGGTATCGGCGAGGACCATTCGCAACCGTCTCCATGAAGCTGGGCTACGGTCCCGCACACCGTTAGGCCGTCTTCCGCTCACGCCCCAACATCGTGCAGCCCGCCTCCAGTGGTGTCGCGACAGGCGTGAATGGAGGGATGAATGGAGACGTGTCGTCTTCAGCGATGAGAGTCGCTTCTGCCTTGGTGCCAATGATGGTCGTATGCGTGTTTGGCGCCGTGCAGGTGAGCGCCACAATCAGGACTGCATACGACCGAGGCACACAGGGCCAACACCCGGCATCATGGTGTGGGGAGCGATCTCCTACACTGGCCGTACACCACTGGTGATCGTCGAGGGGACACTGAATAGTGCACGGTACATCCAAACCGTCATCGAACCCATCGTTCTACCATTCCTAGACCGGCAAGGGAACTTGCTGTTCCAACAGGACAATGCACGTCCGCATGTATCCCGTGCCACCCAACGTGCTCTAGAAGGTGTAAGCCAACTACCCTGGCCAGCAAGATCTCCGGATCTGTCCCCCATTGAGCATGTTTGGGACTGGATGAAGCGTCGTCTCACGCGGTCTGCACGTCCAGCACGAACGCTGGTCCAACTGAGGCGCCAGGTGGAAATGGCATGGCAAGCCGTTCCACAGGACTACATCCAGCATCTCTACGATCGTCTCCATGGGAGAATAGCAGCCTGCATTGCAGCGAAAGGTGGATATACACTGTACTAGTGCCGACATTGTGCATGCTCTGTAGCCTGTGTCTATGTGCCTGTGGTTCTGTCAGTGTGATCATGTGATGTATCTGACCCCAGGAATGTGTCAATAAAGTTTCCCCTTCCTGGGACAATGAATTCACGGTGTTCTTATTTCAATTTCCAGGAGTGTATATTTATTTCAGAGTGTAGCAATGTTTCAACGCTCGAAACGCCCGAGTCATCTGAAGTACGTACAAATATCTATCTCACCCTTATTAATTCATATAGAGTTATATTATTACTACTGAGCACAAGCCTCACTACATTGTTATTCCCTATTGTATAACAATGAAAAGGTTGGCTTACTATATTGGGTAATATTACGTATTTCCCTATACAAACAATCATCTCGTTATCTCTGATTAATTAGTTATTTACTTCTTTGGTTTTGGCACTGTAACAGCTGCAACACTGATCTGTGTGGCTTTTCATTTAGTAGATGAGAATCTAGCTCTATGATTGTATGCAGAATACAGTATGATATTTTTGGTAAGCAGACAGATATATGTACAAATAATTTTTTTTCTCAGTACCCATTTAAAAGTAAAGAAATCATAGTTTACACTTTTAATATGGCTGAAACTCTGAGGATTTTGATCATTTATAGGAATGACGATATAAATCATGAATTACTCATTTTTCAGTAGTGGATCTTCATCACTTCGGTTTAGGGACGTACAATTAATGCCGATATTTATAAAATATAAATGTTAAGAATTTAAACACCTATGTTTTATTGTCGAAAATGATGCGCACAAAAATTAAAACAAAAATGTTACAGCAAAAAACATCGACCTTCGATGGTTGAAAGCATACTACTTGTTGCTATGGTCATCCTATCGATTGGCACCACCACAGACGTCTTCTTACCAATCACACAAATGGCGCCATACATATAGAAAAACGGCAACTTAAGCTGCATGGCAACGCACTTGCAAACAAATTTGCAGCTTTACTTATTGGTAAAAACACTCTTATAGATCAATAAGGATCACTCACTCACGACTTGATACATCAACTCTCTCGAAAAATCACCTGCACCTACTATGCCCACGAGGCCCGCACACCGTCTATTCGATTTCACTAGCTTCCAGCCACTCCACCAAATTGCTTCAACATTCTGCCTTTCACCTAATGAACCTCTAGAGCAGAATGCAGGTACACTATCTGATTAAAAGTATCCGAACAGCCCTACGTAATGCGGAACTGATCACTAAATGCTATTAGAGGCAGGCTTGCCAATGTAAAAGAGGGCGGGGAGTATTGTGTTGACAGCAGAGCAGTACTAACAGCAAAATGGGTCGGAAGGAGACCTAAGTGACTTCGAACGTGGACTAGTCATTGCATGTAACCTGAGCAACAGATGCGTCAGGAACATTTAAACCCTTATAAATCTGCCCAAATCGACTGTTGGTAATGACATTGCGAAGTGGAAGCACGAAGGAACAAGTACAGCTAAACCAATACCACCAGCTAGACCTCACTTACTAATAGAAGGAGACCGTGGAGCATGGCAGAAGGTGGTTGCGACAAAACGAAAGAAATTATCGGAAGGAATCACTCGTAAATTTAAAAGCGCTACCATTACGGAATGCGGGCAGTAGCTCACAATTGGTTCACCTCTTACTTTAACAACAGACAGCAAAAGGTCATTATTCACAGTGTTGAGAATGGCGGTGATGTGGGGTCTGAGTGGGGTACGGTCAAAGGGGGGCGGGGGTGCCCAGGGATCAGAGCTGGGGTCACTCCTGTTCCTTCTTCATATAAATAGTATGCCCTCTAGTATTACGGGTAACTCTAAAATATTTCTGTTTGCTGATGACACTAGGTTGATGGTAGAGGATGTTCCGTGCAACGTTGGTTCGGTTTGAAATACTGCAGTTCATGACATGCACTACTGGCCATTAAAATTGCTATACCAAGACAAATGCAGATGATAAACGGGTATTCATTGGACAAATATATTATACTAGAATTGACATGTGATTACATTTTCACGCAATTTGAGTGCATAGATCCTGAGAAATCGGCCTTGATACGCCTGAGCATTGAGTTAAACAGAGCTTGGATGGCGTGTACAGGTACAGCTGCCCATGCGGCTTCAACACGATTCCACAGCTCATAAAGAGTAGTGACTGGCGTATTTTGACAAGCCAGTTGCTCGGCCACCATTGACCAGACGTTTTCAATTGGTGAGAGATCTGGAGAATGTGCTGGCCAGGGCAGCAGTCGAACATTTTCTGTATCCAGAAAGGTCCGTACAGGACCTGCAACATGCGGTCGTGCGTTATCCTGCTGAAATGTAGGGTTTCGCAGGAATCGAATTAGGAGTAGAGCCACGGGTCGTAACACATCTGAAATGTCCACTGTTCAAAGTGCCGTCAATGCGAACAAGAGGTGACCGAGACGTGTATCCAATGGCATCCCATACCATCACGCCGGGTGATACGCCAGTACGGCGATGACGAATACACGCTTCCAATGTGCGTTCACCGCGATATCGCCAAACACGGATGCGACCATCATGATGCTGTAAACAGAAGCTGGATCATCCGAAAAAATGACGTTTTGCCATTCGTGCACTCAGGTTTGCGGTTGAGTACACCATCGCAGGCGCTCCTATCTGTGAAGCAGCATCAAGGGTAACCGCAGCCAGGGTCTCCGAGCTAGTCCATGCTGCTGCTAACTCAGGAATCGAGACGTGGCTGCACGATCCGTTACAGCCATGCGGATAAGATGCCTGTCATCTCGACTGCTAGTGATACGAGGCCGTTGGGATCCAGCACGGCGTTCCGTATTACCATCCTGAACCCACCGATTCCATATTCTGCTAACATTCATTGGATCTCGACCATCGCGAGCACCAATGTCGCGATACGATAAACCGCAATCGCGATAGGCTACAATCCGACCTCTATCAAAGTCGGAAACATGATGGTACGCATTTCTCCTCCTTACACGAGGCATCACAACAACGTTTCACCAAGCAACGCCGGTCAGCTGCTGTTTGTGTATGAGAAATCGGTTGAAAACTTTCCTCATGTCAGCACGTTGTATTTGTCTTCACCGGCGCCAACCTTGTGTGAATGCTCTGAAAAGCTAATCATGTGCATCTCACAGTATCTTCTTCCTATCGGTTAAATTTCGCATCTGTAGCACGTCATCTTCGTGGTGTAGCAATTTTAATGGCCAGTAGTGTAAGTTCGTGGCTAGTAGAAAATAAACTAAAGCTTAATCACAGTAAGACTCAGTTTTTACAGTTTCTAAACCACAATTCAACAAAATCCGACGTTTCAGTTTCACAGAATGGACACATGATTGGTGAAACTGAACAGTTCAAATATTTAGGTATTCAGATAGATAGTAAACTGTTGTGGTATGCCCACGTTCGGGATCTTGTTCAAAGGCATAATGCTGCCATTTTTACTATTCGAACGGTATCTGAAGTAAGTGATCGTTCGACACGAAAGTTAGTGTATTTTGCTTATTTTCGTTCGCTTATGTTGTATGGTATTATATTTTGGCGTAACTCTTCCCATTCAAAAAGGATATTTTTGGCTCAGGAACGGACGGTTCGGGCAATAAGTGGTGTAAGTTCGCGAACCTCTTGTCGACCCCTATTCGCTAGTCTGGGTATTTTGACATTGGCCTCTGACTACATATATTCTTTATTGCCGTTTCTCGTTAACAATATCAGCTTATTCCCAAGAATAGGCAACTTCCACTCAGTTAATAAAACGGTTAAAATGGCTCTAACCACTATGGGACTTAACATTTGAGGTCACCAGTCCCATAGACTTAGAACTACTTAAACCTAACTAACCTAAGGACGTCACACACAGCCATGCTCGAGGCAGGATTCGAACCTGCGGCCGTAGCAGCAGCGCGGTTCCGGACTGAAGCGCCTTGAACCGCTCGTCCACAGCGGCCGGCACTCACTTAATACTCGGCGGAAATCCAACCTGCATTTGGATCGGACTTCCTTAACTCTTGTGCCGTATACTGCTGCATCCATTTTCAATAAACCACCACAAGAATTCAAAAATCTTAGCATTAATGCACGCCCTCTCAAATCGAAACTGAAGAGTTTCCTCATGGGTCACTCCTTCTATTCTGTCGAGGAGTTCCTTGAAAAATTAAGCTGATTCTTATGTTATAATTGTGATTGCGTTTATTTAAACTTATGGCTTGACTTTTTTTGGGTTCATAAATATTTTATTTTTATCTGTTATTACTGTTATGTTGTTATTTCATGACCTTGGAGATTTGTTCCTCGATTTGGTCCGAAGGAACTTGACGTGTAAATATAAATAAAAGAAGTAGTACACATATCAGCATCAATGTGCGCATGGAGTTAAATGCAATGGGGTACAGTGGTCTAGCAGCTACTCATAATCCACACGTTTCTGTGCATCTACATCTACATCAACATCTACATCTACATGGATACTCTGCAAATTACATTTAAGTACCTGGCAGAGGGTTCATCGAACCACCTTTACAGTTCTCTATTATTCCAGTCTTGTATGGCGTGCGGAAAGAACGAACACCTATATCTTTCCGTACGAGCTCTGATTTCCCTTATTTTATCTTGGTGATCGTTTCTCCCTATGTAGGTCGGTGTCAACAAAATACTTTCGCATTCGGAGGAGGAAGTTGGTGACTGGAATTTCGTGAGAAGATTCCGTCGCAACGAAAAACGCCTTTCTTTTAGTGATGTCCAGCCCAAATCCTGTATCATTTCTGTGACACTCTCTCCCATATTTCGCGACAATACAGAACGTGCTGCCTTTCTTTGAACTTTTTCGATGTACTCTGTCAGTCCTATCTGTTAAGGATCCCACACCTCGCAGCAGTATTCTAAAAGAGGACGGACAAGCGTAGTGTAGGCAGTCTCCTTAGTAGACCTGTTACATTTTCTAAGTGTCCTGCCAATAAAACGCAGTCTTTGGTTAGTCTTCCCCACAACATTTTCTATGTGTTCCTTCCAATTTAAATTGTTCGTAATTGTAATACGTAGGTATTTAGTTGAATTTACGGCTTTTAGATTAGACTGATTTATCGTATAACCGAAGTTTAACGAGTTCCTTTTAGCACTCATGTGGATGACCTCACACTTTTCGTTATTTAGGGTCAACTGCCACTTTTCGCAACATTTAGATATCTTTTCTAAATCGTTTTGCAGTTTGTTTTGGTCTTCTGATGACTTTATTAGTCGATAAACGACAGCGTCATCTGCAAACAACCGAAGACGGCTGCTCAGATTGTCTCCCAAATCGTTTATATAGATAAGGAACAGCAAAGGGACTATAACACTACGTTGGGGAACGCCAGAAATTACATCTGTTTTACTCAACGACTTTCCTTCAATTACTACGAACTGTGACCTGTCTGACAGGAAATCACAAATCCAGTCACATAAATGAGACGATATTCCATAAGCACGCAATTTCACTACGAGCCGCTTGTGTGGTACAGTGTCAAAAGCCTTCCGTAAATTCAGAAATACGGAATCGATCTGAAATCCCTTGTCAATAGCACTCAGCACTTCACGTGAATGAAGAGCTAGTTGTGTTTCACAGTAACGATGTTTTCTAAACCCATGTTGACTGTCTGTTAATAGACCGTTTTCTTCGAGGTAATTCATAATGTTCGAACACAATATATGTTCTAAAATCCTGCTGCATAACGACGTTAACGATATGGGCCTGTAATTTAGTGGATTACTCCTACTACCTTTCTTGAATATTGGTGTGACCTGTGCAACTTTCCAGTCTCTGGGTACGGATATTTCGTAGAGCGAACGGTTGTATATGATTGTTAAGTATGGAGCTAATGAATCAGCATACTCCGAAAGGACTCAGTGCTAAGTGACGCTTGAGGTGGTATTAGCACACGACGCGACAGGACAGTGGATGACTGGAAGCGAATGATTTGGAGTAATGTATCACGCTGTACCCTGTGGCAATTGAATGGAAGGGTCTGGGTTTGGCGAATGCCTGGAGAACATTACCTGCCGTAGTGTGTAGTGACAATAGTGACGTATTACGGCATGAGGGTGTTTTCTTGATTAGGATGTGGTCCCCTTATCACTCTTAAGAAAAGCCCAAATGCGGAAGGATATGACACATTTTACAATATTGTGTACTGTGTACAGTAGACGAACAGTTCAAAGACGATGACAGTATTGTATTAGCATGACAGTGCACCTTGTCATAAAGCAGTATCTGTGTGGCAATAGTTTGCGGTCAGTAACATTCTTGAAATGGACTGGCCTACTTAGAGTGCCGACCTGAACAGAATGGAACATCTCTGGGCTCAGAACATCGAGTTCGCTCCAGACCGCAGCGTCCGATATCACTATCTTGTCTGATTTCGGATCTGGAGGAAGAATGGGCTGCTTTCCTCCACAGACGTTCAGACACTTCATTGAAAGAACCCCCAGGAGAGTTCAAGTCATCACGAAGGTAAAGGGTGGACACACCTCTTATTAAAGGCCACTAATAAGTATCTGGACACTTTTGATCAGACAGAGTATTGGATGAAGCATTTCCTCCTCCTGATAGTAGCATTCATGTGTAAAGTTTAACTTTTCTAGCAAAAGTTTGGAAAAGTTTATTTCCGACAAGTGCTGAAAAACATAGATCGTTATGAAAAAGTCACAAGCCTACTAGCAACCATATTAGGATCAAAACATAGCTCATTTAGCAGGATTATGGAAAGGATAGTCCTTCATCTTTAGAACCGAACAAAGCGTCTGCTGTGTGTGGGGCATCTGCCCTGTCTACCAGCATCCCCTCTCACATCAGCGTCATGAAGTGGCTCACCCAACTAAGCCATAGGGACCACCCTAATGCGCTCACCATGCCGACAGGTGGCAGCCTGAGCATCATCGGAGGTCACTCGCTCTGCGGACCTGCTTGGTTCTACGGGGTCACGTGGCCCAAAATAGATCCAGATTAGAGATTAGATTAGATTAGTTTTTTGTTCCATTGATCTGTGCCGAGGAGATCCTCGTGGATGTGGAACATGTAAATTTTTTTTAAAGCTGAAATAACAATACTAATAGTATGAACATATACAATACATCATTTGTTTCTATTAAAAAATTCGTCAATGGAGTAGAAGGAGTTGGCCACTAGTAAGTCTTTCAGGCTCCTTTTAAACTGATCTTTATTTGTAACTAAATTTTTTATGTTTGCTGGCAAATTATTGAAGATGA
Source organism: Schistocerca serialis cubense (assembly GCF_023864345.2). Taxonomy (NCBI): domain Eukaryota; kingdom Metazoa; phylum Arthropoda; class Insecta; order Orthoptera; family Acrididae; genus Schistocerca; species Schistocerca serialis. The sequence continues at coordinate 289,410,089 of NC_064644.1, read as the reverse complement.
GTGTTCCTGAGTAGTGGACCCCTTTTTGAACTAAAGTAAGTGCTTTTAAGTCCTTGTGCAGATCATTTTGTTCCTGGTATTGTATCTATGAACTGTGCTCTAGGAGTAAATATACTGAGAGGCAGTAGTTAGTATATCCAGTTCTTTGAAGAGGTTTCTGTAGGACGTCCGTGAATTTACTCCACAAATAATACGTATTACACGCTTTTGGACTCTGAAAATTTTTGTTTGATTTAAAGAGTTACCCCAAAATATTATACCATATGACATTATGGAATGAAAGTAGGCAAAGTATGCAATCTTTTTCATTTTTATGTCGCCTATGTCATCTAACACTCGAATTGCAAATACAGATTTGTTAAGGCGTTTCTGCATTTCTGTGGTGTGCTCCTCCCAACTGAATTTATTGTCAAGTTGTAATCCCAGGAATTTAAGACTGTCCACCTCTTCTATCCGCTCTTCTTCATACTTTATGCATATGTTGGGTGGAAACCTCTTACAGGTTCTGAATTGCATATAGTGAGTCTTTTCGAAGTTTAATGTCAGTGAGTTGGCTTTAAACCATTTACTAATATCCATGAAAATATCATTAGCAGATCTTTCTAGTACTACACTCGACATACTATTGATTGCAATACTTGTGTCATCTGCAAACAAAACGAACTCTGCTTCTGGCAGTGTAACTGATGAGAGATCATTAATGTACACAAGAAAAGGCACTGGCCCTAAGATGGATCCTTGTGGGACACCACGTGTAATTTATTCCCATTCTGATGATGACTGATGAGTTAATTCACTAGTTCCTTGTATTGAGACCCTTTGCTTCCTGTTAGCGAGGTATCGAGGTATGACTTGAACCATTTGGCAGCACTGCACGTGACACCATAGAATTCTAGTTTATTTAAAAGCATGTTGTGGTTTACGCAACCAAATGCATCCTGGCGCTGGCAGGGTATTTAGCGCCGGCGTTAGGGTGAGCTTGGACAGTTCTTTCCTTCGAGTCCTCTGTGCCAATCTCTGATCACAGCAGTGGTCCATCAAACAGAGCTTTCGGTAAGAAACCATTGGAATTTCTGAGCCCATGCAACCTCCAGTCACCGCTGCACATGGAGCTGCCAGCGACTACCTCAGGCGCCACCTGGAAGTGGCTTCTACGCTGCGGACTGCAATGGAGTGTGTTATTAACCACCGTCGTTGCTTTGCGTTTTAACAGTTCAACTCCAGAGTGAATTCAGACTTTGACTTTGTCTGTTACTAGGGACATCTGCCCAGTTTACTAACTCTTGTAAAATCAGTGATCACCACACTCTACAACAGACAGTTTTTGCAAATAACTTACTCCAAGAAGGAGCTCTTGTTTTATGTGTTCCATTACAAAATTGTTCTAGATTGTTTACCTGGGCTGTGTTCTCATCGTGTCTCCACAGGCACGGGAAATTTCAACTTGCCCCTCCCAGTATCAGAAACCGGTTCTGGCGTGCACAGTAGTTAAAAGTCCAACACATGGACATTGTCAGAAATAATGTGTTGCAAGGTGGAACAGCCTTTACACAATTTCGATGCCACTATATTTGGCGAAGGAAAATGAACTTAATTTCCATTCATCTAAGAGAATTTGGGAATTTACAGAGCACGTTAGTACGCGTCGAATTTGTTGGTTAATGTTTAAGTGAACTGAATGTAACGGTTTCTTGATCTGCACGACGGCAGAGCATTTACTGGTGCGCAAGAGCAGCATGAGGAAATCTTTGACGTACAGCAAAGAGAAAGAACATGGAGTATTTTTAGTACCATCCATTAGTACCGTTCTTCAGCCGGCTTTGTGAATCGACAGCGCTTGGCAGCCGGTCCGCCACCAGCCTTGGAGACAGCGGGGAGGCCGAAACAATTGCTGCTTCTGTCCGCAGCTGGCCCAATCGTCGCCCGGAAGGCCCTTTGTTTCACGACGTCGGGGTCAGCTCGGCGCTTCCCCCGCGTCTGCCGTCCCAGCAGAGCAGGCTGCCAATATTTCGCTATTGTGCAAAAGTTTCGCGCTTCATTAGTACGCATTCTCTCAAGCGGAGCGCCTTGCGGAGCTCGCAGCTGTCCCCGTGGAGCTGGACACGGGAAACAATTTTTACTCCTCCGACGCTTGAGAGACAGACCGGCTTTCAGAGCTGCTGAATAAATGCAATTAATCGCGAACTGCAGAGGACTCAGAACGAGAACGGGGTATCGATCGATCGACCCTGGCAGCGTACTCTGGACCAGTTATTCAAAACGATATAGGAAACAGGTCCGCCTCCGTAGCTGAGTTATCGGCGAGGCTAACTGCCACGCGGAGGATCCGGGTTCGAATCCCGGTACAGTCAGATTTTCCCATGGTGGTAGGACAGGAAGATGTTGCACTCAGTCTCTTGCAGCCAACTGAGGAACTACTTAACCGGGTAGTAGCGGCCGCAGCTCACGAAAACTGACAACGGTCGGGAGAGCGGTGTGTTGACCTCACGCACCGCCATATAGCATTAGATGATGCCACTGGCACACGGTGACACGGTGATCCGTCGGCAACGAACATCTCGTCAGGGCCTATGGACGAAGCTTACGTAGAAAACAGATCGAAACAGAGGGAAATGCAAATAGCAAACTGCAGCAAGCTGGATGATTCATTATTTACAATAAGAAGTTTTCTGCAAAGACCGTTACTGTTTAATCAATCCCTACTATATATCGACCTGACAAAGACTAACTGCAGTGGCATTTCTTCCAAAATGTTATATACATCTTAAAGAAATAGTGCATTTAACTAAATTCACCGAGTACTCTTCTCTCAGTTTTCGGCATACAGCTCCAGTCCGCATACATTTCAGCACATCAACAAATACACTACTGGCCATTAAAGTTTCTACACCAACAAGAAATGCAGATGATAAGCGGGTATACATTGGACAAATATGCTATACTAGAACTGATATGTGATTACATTTTCACGCTATTTGGGTGCATAGATCCTGAGAAATCAGTACCCAGAACAACCACCTCTGGCCGTCAAAACGGCCTTGATACCCCTGGGCATTGAGTCATACAGAGCTTGGATGGCGTGTACAGGTACAGCTACCCATGCAGCTTCAACACGATACCACAGTTCATCAAGAGTAGTGACTGGCGTATTGTGACGAGCCAGTTGCTCGGCCACCATTGACGAGACGTTTTCAATTGGCGAGAGATCTAGAGAATGTGCTCGCCAGGACAGCAGTCGAACGTTTTCTGTATCCAGAAATGCCCGTATAGGACCTGCAGCATGCGGTCGTGCGTTATCCTGCTGAAATGTAGGGTTTCGCAGGAATCGAATGAAGGGTAGAGCCACGGATCGTAACACATTTGAAATGTAACGTCCACTGTTCAAAGTGCCGTCAATGCGAACAAGAGGTGACCGAGACGTGTAACCAATGGCAGCCCATACCATCACGCCGGGTGATACGCCAGTATGGCGATGACGAATACAAGCTTCCAATGTGCGTTCACCGCGATGCCGGCAAACACGGATTACCCTCCTGAACCCACCGATTCCATATTCCGCTAACAGTCATTGGATCTCGACCAACGCGAGCACCAATGCCGCGATACGATAAACCGCAATCGCGATAGGCTACAATCCGACCTTTATCAAAGTCGGAATCGTGATGGTACGCATTTCTCCTCCTTACACGAGGCATCACAACAACGTTTCACCAGGCAACGCCGATCAACTGCTGCTTGTGCATGAGAAATCGATGGAAACTTTCCTCATGTCTGCACGTTGTAGTTGTCGCCACCGGCGCCAATCTTGTGTGAATGCTCTGAAAAGCTAATCATTTGCATATCACAGCATCTTCTTCCTGTCGGTTAAATTTCGTGTCTGTAGCACGTCATCTTCGTGGTGTAGCAATTTTAATGGCCAGCAGTGTACAATTTGGGTAGTTTGGTATATCTTTTCCGAGGTATACGAGTAGTAAAATCGGGGCAAATTGTCTGTTACATACTGTCTTCGAAGGAAGAAAAACATTGCGTAACTATCGCTTTACCATTAACCACTGCAAAATTTCGTTATTTTACTGTACCGAGTGCAATTGAAGAAGCTCGGCGGCCCCCTTCGTGCTCTTCAAGGGACATAGGCTGTGTGGCAGCACCGGATTTCAGTCTCCTCTCATCCAGCACCAACATGACTCTAAGCTACATATACATAGAGCTCTCATACTTTACGAAGGAAGGTCCCCGTCGACGCAAAATAATAGGGAAAAACTTTTTAATTAGGTGGCTGAATCTGTCTTTCGGGGTCTCCCGGCCATTCATATCACACGACCTTATTTTATGTTTATCAACATATCTCATCTTTTCGTCAAAATGTGTCATAAAACTCTTCTTTCACCGCTTGGATTCAGTATCCATATAATCACCAGCATGCTTCAAAAGCTTCTATGCTGTTCTTGTCTGTCCTGTTGAGTGTCCATTCCACCCGGGACAGACATATGTATCGTCATTTTAGTCCGTCGAGGCGTGGATACTTAATTGATGGTTAAAATGTCTGTGTTTATACAGTGTCCGTATCTTCAGAATACAATGTTCTTCAGACATGTGTGTATGTCTCAAGAAACAGACGCTTTCACTAAGAATTGAAGATAGGCAAACATTATGAAATAGATTCACATTCTGCTACAATCGTCAGCGACAGTGACTGTTGCTCCAAACATGCATGCATGTCTAAAGAACATTGTATTCTGAAGATAGAGACACTGCATAAACACAGGAATTGCAATCATCAATGAAGTATCCATTCCTCAATGGGCTAAAATAACGATATATGGAGTGTAAATGGTTTAAGCTGCCAAAAAAAATTTTGTTAGCTGAACACACAAGTAATTGATTTAAAACGTCTAGTAACATGTTTGTCCATTTCGTACGGTTGTCCCAGAAAAAAAAGAAAAAACAAACAAAAACAGTTCATCTCGGGACTACGTTTTTGGAAAAGTAGATACGGACAGTGCAACTGGATTAGACGTAAATCGTGTAAATATTATGCACAATAACGTGGGAGAGCTCATAGAGCTCATTAAACAGGATCAAAGGATCAAAACACTACTGTGTGCCTAATCCACCCCCCCCCCCCCTAACACAGGTGTTGCGGGTGCAGCTGTAGAATTTATCGAGAACGCTTCCCACAATGAAGACTTCCTGCACGATCGACGTTTGTTGCTGTTCACCAAAGTTTTGTATCTTCATAATTCTCTACTTTTACGAATGATCGTAAGGAAGTATAGTACTTATATTTGCCTTTTTACATTGGATTCTGTATGCGAAACGTTTTGTATGCTCTGATATGCTTTCATTTTATTATTAAATAACTCATGACAAAATACAACTTACAAGTATGTATTTAATTTGCCAAGATTGAGAGACACTGGTTATTTACTGCCTCATGCAGAAGGCAGATTCCCTCAACGCGAAGAACGTACACTGGAAGCTGAGGAACAAATTCTGGACCGCATCCACGAAGCATCGTCTACCAAGTGGGTGTGTTCATCACACTTTGAAAGATGAGCGTCTGCGGCCTTACAGCATGCAACGTGTAGAAGCGTTGGAAGAGCAAGGTTTCACTCTGCGACGAGAATCCTCATAGTGGTTTTTGTTACAAAGTGCGCAACATGATTTTGTAAACAAAATACTCGTCTTAGAAGAAGCGAGTTTCATTCATGATGGAATAACTAATTTCCGTAACTTAAATACGTGGCGTGTACAGAATTCGCGCCAAGTAGTAGGAACACGTTTTCAGCGCGACTCCTCTGTGAATGTTTGGGCGGGTATATTAGCTGATTACATTACTGGGCCTTACGTTTTACCTGCGCGACTGACTGGTAATAATTATCGAATCTTTCTCAAGGAGACATTGCTACCAATTTTATTAGAAGATATTCTATTAGCCATACGTCATAACATGTGGTTCCTCTACAATGGTGCTCTATCTCACATCGGTCACGAGTACGAAGATTTTTGAAAAGACGATTCCAGTACTTTAGATAGGACATTTTGGTCCATGTCGATGGCCGGCAGGCAGTCCTGATTTCAAGCCAGTAGATTTTTACTTTTGGGGGCATGGGAAGGAACTTATTTATGTCGAGAAAGTAAATAATGTGGATGAACTTACTCAGAGGATTTTCATGCTGGTAATACCATAATGGCAAATATGCAAGTGTGTGAAGGAGCGCGACGAAACGGGTTTCGCCATAATGAAGCATGGATCGAATCGAATGGTGGGCGTTTTGAACATTTATTGCAGTATTGGTGTAATAGGAAAAAAATTAGTTGGGTTTCATTTTCGTTAGGGTACTGTTGTCTAAAAGGAAAATATTATCGTTATGGTATTTTTGTAAAAGAGGAAGCAGTTTATTTAATTAATGCACTATGAATTACGTGGTGACTGGTTGATTTTTTTCTAAGGGAGATACATTTTTTTGACATTAGCATTTCTTTGCTACCACGATCTTCCTTGAGGTAATATTATAAAAGAGAAAACGTCTGGTTGTCCATAATTCAGGCTTCTTCCGGAATAGAGCGAGTCACTTCATCCAGCTCAGGGACTTCGTCAGTCATAGATAGCGCTCTAACCTGTTTGTTAGACGAACAGGAGAGGCCCTCTGATCACTGATCATACCTTTACTTAAAACGAATTACACGTCGCTGACACCCCAATGTCTATTTACATTGCTTGTTTCGGTAGTACCTGACCACCGCACGGCGTTGTCGTACACGTTTATCGTTTACATTGCTCTGATTCGCCCATTACCTTTCTCTGACCAGGCCGTAGATGTCGGTAACACACAAGCAAGACCGTGTGCTGTCAGTTGACAATGTAAACAGAAATGCGTCTACTATCAATCCCACAAATATCCGTCTGTGAGGAACACAAAAACAAAGAGCATGGTACAAACATATTTCATTAGACTTTTTTGTCAAGCACACCGAGTTGTACCATCTGTGCAATTTTGGCAGCGTATACCGTTTACAGCCTGTAATATGTGTTTCCCTGTGCGGGAATCACGAACTGTGATAGCATAAGGGTTGTGATTACGTGGCATATGGAGGCCTGGATCTGTTCTGAGCGCGTGCTCGGATGGGCGAAATTATGCCAGCATGGTTGCTCAGCGTGTTCGATAAGAGGGTTATTAGCTCCTCTCTGTAATAAATAAACGGACTAAATGGATCAACGATGAACTTGAACGGGTGTCATGGGACGTCCGCAACGAACAATAACGAACAAAATGAGATCAAAGAAAAAATAAAGTTCTTAAGGCGACCGCTCGCGATAAGCAGGAAATTCGAGTTCGGGGACCGCTCCGGAATAAATTTTCATGTGTCGCAAAGAGCTGACGCCAGCGCATTCAATCTATTTAGTAATATTTCTCTTTATCAGCAAAGTTTTTCTAGCTATTTCCAGTCTGATTTTCCGATCCTCTTTGCCTCTGTCGTAGGGTGCTATTTTGCTGCCCATACACCAATAGCAGTCTACTACTTTTAGTGTCTCATTTCCTAAATTAATTCGCCCCGAATCATCACACTTCATTCCACTATACGCCGTTAATGCCTTTCTCTTTTATTGATGTTCATCTTATAAGTTCTTCGTGTTCTGACGCTTTTGCCGCTCTAATTTTACAAAATTTTACCATGTTGTAGTTTTGGGTGGAGATTTTAATTTACCAGATATAGACTGGGAGACTCAGATCTTTATAACGGGAAGCAGGGACAAAGAATCCAGTGAATTTTTTTAAGTGCCTTATCTGAAAACTAACTTGAGCAGTTAAATAGAGAACCGAGTCGTGGCGATAACATATTTGACCTTCTGGTGACAAACAGACCCGAACTATTTGAAACAGTTAACGCAGAACAGGGAATCAGCCATCCTAAAGCGGTTACAGCATCGAAGATTTCAGCCATAAATAGAAATACTAAAAAAGGCAGGAAGATTTTTCTGTTTAGCAAAAGTGACAAAAAGCAGATTTCGGAGTACTTGACGGCTCAACACAAATGTTTTATCTCAAGTACAGATAGTGTTGAGGATCAGTGGACAAAGTTCAAAACCATCGTCCAATATGCATTAGATGAGTATGTGCCAAGCAAGATCGTAAGAGATGGAAAAGAGCCACCGTGGTACAACAACCCAGTTAGAAAGCTGCTACGAAAACATGAACATAGCCGAAGCCTTGCATACAAACAAAAATTACACGAAGCGAAATGTAGTGTGAGGAGGGCTACGTGAGAGGCGTCCAACGAATTCAAAAGTAAAGTTCTATGTACTGACCTGGCAGAAAATCCTAAGAAATTTTGGTCTTATGTAGGTAGGTGGATCAAAACAAAATGTCCAGACACTCTGTGACCTAAATGGTACTGAAACAGAGGATGACAAACTTAAGGCCGAAATACTAAATGTCTTTTTCCAAAGCTGTTTCATAGAGGAAGACTGCACTGTAGTTCCACCTCTAGATTGTCGCACAGATGAAAAAATGGTAGATATCGAAATAGATGACGGAGGTATAGAAAAACAATTAAAATCGCTCAAAAGAGGAAAGGCCGTTGGACCTGATGAGATACCAGTTCGATCTTACACGGAATATGAGAAGGAACTTGCCCCGCTTCTTGCAGTGGTGTACCGTAGGTCTCTAGAAAAGCGTAGCGTTCCAAAAGATTGGAAAAGGGCACAGGTCATCCCCGTTTTCAAGAAGGGACGTCGAACAGATTTGCAGAACTATAGACCTAACGTCGATCAGTCGTAGAATTTTGGAACACGTATTATGTTCGAGTATAATGACTTTTCTGCAGTCTAGAAATCTACTCTGTTGGAATCAGCATGGATTTCGAAAAAGACGATCGTGTGAAACGCAGCTCGCGCTATTCGTCCACGAGACTCAGAGGGCCATAGACACGGGTTCCCAGGTAGATGCCGTGTTTCTTGACTCCCGCAAGGCGTTTGATACACTTCCTCACAGTCGTTTAATGAACATAGTAAGAGCATACGGACTGTCAGACCAATTGTGTGATTGGATTGACGAGTTCCTAGATAAAAGAAAGCAGCATGTCATTCTCAATGGAGAGCTATTCACAATATATATAAATGACCTTGTGGATAACATCGGAAGTTCACTGAGGCTTTTTGCGGATGATGCTGCAGTATATCGAGAGGTTGTAACAATGGAAACTTGTACTGAAATGCAGGAGAATCTGCAACGAATTGACGCATGGTGCGGGGAATGGCAATTGAATCTCAATGTAGACAAGTATAATGTTCTGCGAATACATAGAAAGAAAGATCCTTTATCATTTAGCTACAATATAGCAGGTCAGGGAATGACCATATAAAATTAATCGTTGGTAGAGCAGATGCCAGACTGAGATTCATTGGAAGAATCCTAAGGAAATGCAGTCCGAAAACAAAGCAACTAGGTTACAGTACACTTGTTCGCCCACTGATTGAATACTGCTCAGCTGTGTGGGATCCGTACCAGATAGGGTTGATAGGAGAGATAGAGAAGATCCAACGGAGATTAGCGCTCTTCGTTACAGAATCATTTAGTAAGCGCGAAAGCGCTACGGAGATGATAGATAAACTCCAGTGGAAGGCTCTGCAGGAGAGACGCTCAGTAGCTCGGTACGGGGTTTTGTTGAAGTTTCGAGAACATACCTTCACCGAGGAGTCAAGCAGTATATTGCTCCCTCCCACATATATCTCGCGAAGAGACCATGAGGATAAAATCAGAGAAATTAGAGCCCACACAGAGGCATACCGACAATCTTTCTTTCCACGAACAATACGAGACTGGAATAGAAGGGAGAACCGATAGAGGTACTCAAGGTACCCTCCGCCACACACCGTCATGTGGCTTGCGGAGTATGGATGTAGATGTAGAATTATTGGCAAAACTTAAAGTTTTTGTTACTTCTCTGGGAACTTTAAATCCTTTTTCGAAATTTCTCTTTAGTTTCTTTTACTGCTTGCTCTATGTACAGACTGAACAACGTGGTGGGGAGGGTACAGCAGTTTTTCACTTTACTGCATTCAATGCCGTCTCAGCTCATTGTTCTTGGCTTGGCAGTCGCCGGCAGAGGATGGTAACAACAGTCGTGTTTGCAATTACCTAACGGCCAACCAGAAGAGACAGAGCGAATAGGAGGGAAATGTCGTAGAAGCCGATGTTAAATATACTCGTTGGTTTGATGCAATTTTTCCGAACAGTAAAATTATTTTAATGTATTTGGAGTTTTAAGCATGGTACCCCAATGTAGACCATCTCAGTGGGCTGTCAGCTGCACAATGCTCACTGAAAAGAGAGATCGCACCATCTTAATTTGAAAAGAGAGAGTTTTGACATCTCTGTCAGATAATTGCTGCCATGAGGATTTACTTGAAAATTTTATTAGGAAAAGGTGTAGGAGATACTAGTAATGTTTAGAGTGGGCCCACATAGTGAAAAGGGGACAGTCAACGCACCTTTCATATAATTTTCCTTTATCATAATTTTGTGGATTTACCAAGCTATGTTGAGTGTCTTCTCTCTGCCTGTATTGTGTCATATTTTGTCATGCCAGGGATCACTCTGGAACCCAAAATTTAATTTCGTTTTGATTATATTAGACGTTCAGCACACCATCTGTCCTAAACGTGGATGATCGTTGGACGAATGAATATCCGTATAATTACAAACCTTTGCAGCTGGGCAGGTTCAGGTGGATATTCTTGGTTTATACGTGGACATGCCCGGAAGAACAGACATCACTGATGATCCTTCAGCTGTATAAAGGGCGTTTCCGTAAGAGTATGCAAAAATATAACAGGACATAGAGAATGCTGCACTGAACAATTTGAAGTAGGGAACCTGGGGTCGGAGAAGCCAGCTTGAAGAGACAAGGAAGTAAACTTGTCTACCGCTTTGACTAGCATTAATGTTTTCCACGTTATTTACGACTAACGTGCATACAAGTTTACACGTACTGTGCTGTTTATTTACATGTACATCCTTTATTTCCAGCAAGGAAACAATGAGGACGAGCCTGATTACCAGAAGTCATCATGCAGGTTTTGTTTACTTTACTTGTCCATAAGGTGTCTCTGTTGCATCGCATTTACAGTATCCCGTGACGTAACGTGCTATGAATCAATGACAGACCCATTCATTACTCAATGCTATTCAGAGACTTACTTTCAATACGATGGAGCAGTACCGGTACAGCATTTCCTGGTCGCTGGATTGGAAGGGGAGGTCCTATTCCATGGCCTGCGAGGTCACCTGACCTGAATCCCCTTCATTATTTCCTATGGGGATATCTACACTCACTTGTGTATGAGACCTCAGTGTATATGGATATGGAATTAGTTGCCAGAATTGTAGCTGCATTTGATGTGATTCGAAACACACGGCTGATATTTGCCAGGGTGTATCAGAATATTGTTCGCCGATGTCATGCTTCCATTGAGGTTGATGGCCGTCAGTTTCAGCACATTCTGAAAGCTACAGTGTAAATGGCACGTTCATTGTGTCAGTTATGGTATTTGCAGTTAACTAATGTAAATAAAACAGTACGCAGTTATGTGATTTTATTCTTATTATCTCCTTAAGCTGGCTTCTTCGACTCCAGGTTCCCTACTTCAAATTGTTCAGTGTAGCACTCTCTGGCCAGTTCAATTTTTGCACGCTCTAACGGAAACATCCTGTATATACACTCCTGGAAATGGAAAAAAGAACACATTGACACCGGTGTGTCAGACCCACCATACTTGCTCCAGACACTGCGACAGGGCTGTACAAGCAATGATCACATGCACGGCACAGCGGACACACCAGGAACCGCGGTGTTGGCCGTCGAATGGCGCTAGCTGCGCAGCATTTGTGCACCGCCGCCGTCAGTGTCAGCCAGTTTGCCGTGGCATACGGAGCTCCATCGCAGTCTTTAACACTGGTAGCATGCCGCGACAGCGTGGACGTGAACCGTATGTGCAGTTGACGGACTTTGAGCGAGGGCGTATAGTGGGCATGCGGGAGGCCGGGTGGACGTACCGCCGAATTGCTCAACACGTGGGGCGTGAGGTCTCCACAGTACATCGATGTTGTCGCCAGTGGTCGGCGGAAGGTGCACGTGCCCGTCGACCTGGGACCGGACCGCAGAGACGCACGGATGCACGCCAAGACCGTAGGATCCTACGCAGTGCCGTAGGGGACCGCACCGCCACTTCCCAGCAAATTAGGGACACTGTTGCTCCTGGGGTATCGGCGAGGACCATTCGCAACCGTCTCCATGAAGCTGGGCTACGGTCCTGCACACCGTTAGGCCGTCTTCCGCTCACGCCCCAACATCGTGCAGCCCGCCTCCAGTGGTGTCGCGACAGGCGTGAATGGAGGGACGAATGGAGACGTGTCGTCTTCAGCGATGAGAGTCGCTTCTGCCTTGGTGCCAATGATGGTCGTATGCGTGTTTGGCGCCGTGCAGGTGAGCGCCACAATCAGGACTGCATACGACCGAGGCACACAGGGCCAACACCCGGCATCATGGTGTGGGGAGCGATCTCCTACACTGGCCGTACACCACTGGTGATCGTCGAGGGGACACTGAATAGTGCACGGTACATCCAAACCGTCATCGAACCCATCGTTCTACCATTCCTAGACCGGCAAGGGAACTTGCTGTTCCAACAGGACAATGCACGTCCGCATGTATCCCGTGCCACCCAATGTGCTCTAGAAGGTGTAAGTCAACTACCCTGGCCAGCAAGATCTCCGGATCTGTCCCCCATTGAGCATGTTTGGGACTGGATGAAGCGTCGTCTCACGCGGTCTGCACGTCCAGCACGAACGCTGGTCCAACTGAGGCGCCAGGTGGAAATGGCATGGCAAGCCGTTCCACAGGACTACATCCAGCATCTCTACGATCGTCTCCATGGGAGAATAGCAGCCTGCATTGCTGCGAAAGGTGGATATACACTGTACTAGTGCCGACATTGTGCATGCTCTGTTGCCCGTGTCTATGTGCCTGTGGTTCTGTCAGTGTGATCATGTGATGTATCTGACCCCAGGAATGTGTCAATAAAGTTTCCCCTTCCTGGGACAATGAATTCACGGTGTTCTTATTTCAATTTCCAGGAGTGTACATGACGAAAGAGAATTGCGACATCAGCTGCAGTTGGGAATTGAAATAAATCCAATGGTGACAAGATAAAATTTGTCCCCTACCGGGAATCGAACCCAGATTTCCCGCTTATCGCAAGTGGTCGCCTTAACAGATTCGGCTATCCGAGCACGATTCCCGTCCAGTTCAAATCCCCACAAAATGCACACATACATACGTAGTGTCACTTGTCCATTATCCTCCTTGCTCACAGCTTCACCTGATCCCCGCAAGAAGTGGAAACGAAGAGTGCATCTGCACTGAAGGTATCATTATTTGCCGTCAAGGCTCACTCATTTTATATGTGTAGTGTCTGTTCTTTCGGACAGGTGTTGTTGACTGGTCAGTTCGCCCCTTCCAAGTTTCCCGGGCTCTGTGCTCGGAGGTGAGGCAGGCTGGTTTAGAACAGAAGTTACTGGGTTGCTGACGAATCGAGTCGCATCCGTGCCGCTGTGCCGGCGGTGAGTAGGTTATGTTGTGTGCTTCTGCGCGCACGTGGACTGCGATTTTCAACAGGAGCTACCTAGCTCAGGCTTTTCGAGTAAGGAACTCTCTTTGACCATAAAGTCATTCGTTAGGAGCGTTATCGGTTCTCACGAGCGTTGATTTTGTTATAATTTCACTAAATTCAGACGAGGACGAAATTGTTCGCTATCCCGTGATGATGCACCTCATGCATCGTGATTTTGATTCTGTTCGTGCCTCCTTTCCGCTGCGGGGCACGAGCCCGTTTCGACGATTCAACTTCGGCTAGAAAACTGTGAATATTATCTTCGGTAATTTTGTGAATGGCACAGACTTTGCGTGTGAGCAAATGCGCGTCAATGTTGTGTTCCTGACCCAGCATAATCCCCGCTGAATAATTATCATCAATACAGTTTGTACTTATGGAACCATAATGTCAGAATTTTTATGTGTGTTCCATGTTTAAGTTCAGGAGTACGCTCCATTTTGTAAATAAATGTGCTCTATTTATCAATTTAGTTGGTCAAACTTCTACAAATGTGCATACCAGCACACCACTTTCTTCCTGTGATCACTGACTTCATGCACTCTATAAGAAAAAGTTACAAGGAAAGAGTTAATAAAGTTCAATCCTTGAACGGTCCATCTGAAGTTCGGTTGTTAGATTTCCGGTGTGCATTTTTCTTTGTGGCAGAAACTAGGGTTAAATTCAATTAATACGAGGGGCGTTCATCGACTATTGTAACACATTTTTTTCTGTCAGTTTCGGTTGAAAAAATGTGGAATTTGTTATGGGACAGCGAGGAATATGTCAACTCCGGCCCACATACACTCATGGTCATAAATGAAGCATAATTGCAGAATGTGGTGCCACACAACATGGCACTACACAAAACTGGCGCTAATATCTTAGGCATATAGGGAACACACACGACACAGATCTGTAAGTCCACGGTATTGGTGACAAGCTGAGAAAACCGACCCGAAACACACGTGCTACAAAACGCCACTGTTTCCTGCGCATGTACCCCGACATCAATATGGGATATGATCACCATGCACAAGTACACAGGCCGCACAACGGGTTGGCATACTCTGGATCAGGTGGTCGAACAGCTGCTGGGGTATAGCCTCCCATTCTTGCACCAGTGCCTGTCGGGGTCTGGAGAAAAGCCAGGCCACTCCATTCGCCTGATATCTTCTGTTTCAGGTTACTCCTCCACGATGGCAGCTCGGTGGGACCGTGCGCTATCATCCATCAGGAGGAAGGTGGGACCCACTGCACCCCTGAAAAGGCGGACATACTGGTGCAAAATGACGTCCCGATACACCTGACCTGTTACAGTTCCTCTGTCAAAGACATGCAGGGGTGTACGTGCACCAATCATAATCCAACCCCACACCATCAAACCATGACCTCCATACTGGTCCCCTTCAAGGACATTAAGGGATTTGCATCTGGTTCCTGGTTCACGCCAAATGAAAACCCAGCGACAATCACAGTGTAAGTAGGCTGTGTAAGTTTTTTTAATTGATAACGCCTCGTAGCGCTCTGTATGAAAATCACTGGCTGTGCTGTGTGCAGTCTGTGGCTGGTTTGCGTTGTTGTTGGCTATTGTAGTGTTGGGCAGCTGGATGTTAACAGCGCGTAGCGTTGCGCAGTTGGAGGTGAGCCGCCAGCAGTGGTGGACGTGGGGAGTGAGATGGCGGAGTTTTCACAGCGGATGTTCTGGACAGAGACAGTAAATTTTTAATATTGGATATCATGGACTGATATAGATATTATGACTTTTGAACTCTATTAAGGTAAATACATTGTTTGTTCTCTATCAAAATCTTTCATTTGCTAACTATGCCTATCAGTAGTTAGTGCCTTCAGTAGTTTGAATCTTTTATTTAGCTGGCAGTAGTGGCGCTCGCTGTATTGCAGTAGTTCGAGTAACGAAGATTTATGTGAGGTAAGTGATTTGTGAAAGGTATAGGTTAATGTTAGTCAGGGCCATTCTTTTTTAGGGATTATTGAAAGTCAGATTGCGCTGCGCTAAAAAATATTGTGAATCAGTTTAAGCACAGTCATGTATAATTTTTCTAAGGGGACGTTTCAACTGTTCAGACTATACCTGGGCTCGTCCGTGAACATAACCTGGAATCACTGTTCCAATGACCATGTACTGTGTTCTTGACACCAGGCTGTACGGGGTCTCCTGTGACGAGAGGCCAGTGGAATGCACCCTGCAGGTCTCCGGGCGAATAAACCATATCTGTTCAGTCGTCTGTAGACTGTGAGTCTGGAGAGAACTGTTCCAGTGGCTTCGATAAGGTCCCGAGCGAGGTTACCTGCAGTACTCCATTGCCGTCTGTGGGCACTGATGGTGAGATATCGGTTTTCATGTGGTGTTGTACGCTGTGGACGTCCCCTACTGTAACGCCTGGTCACGTTTCCTGTCTGCTGGAATCGTTGTCATAATCTTGAGATCAAACTTTGTGGCACACGGAGGGCCCGTGCTATGACCTGCTGTGTTTGACCAGTCTCCAGTCGCCCTAGTATTCTACCCCTCATAACGTCTTCAATATGTGTTCTTTCAACCATTTTCAACACACAGTCACCATTAGCACGTCTGAAAACGTCTGCACACTTACTCGCTGCACCTTGCTCTGACATGCACCAACACACTTCTGCGTATGTGGACTGCAGGTCAAATGCACCGCATGGTCATACCCGAGGTGATTTAAACTCGCAAACCGCCCACCAGAGCGTTGTTTCCAGCATTATGCTTAATTTATGAGCATGAGTGTATTTTCATGAAGTTCCGAAAGGTGTCAACGCTGTACGTATCCTTCAAAATGGCGCCTGTAACAGAGCTGCATCCCAAGAAAGAGAGCTGTCACTGAGTTGCATTTGGCGGAAAACCAGAACATCACATATATTCACAGGCGCTTGCAGAACTTCTATGGAGATATGGCAGTGAACGAAAGCACGGTGAGTCGTTGGGCGATGCGCCTGTCATCATAGCAATGAGGTCTCGCAAACGTATCCGATCTCCCGCGTGCCGGCTGGCCGTATACAGCTGTGGCTACTGCAGTGTTGGAACGTTCGGACGCTCTTATTCGAGGTGATCGACGGAACACAAACACCTCGCTGCACAATGTATGTGCCTGTTGGTAATGCTAACACACTTATCCACCATTTGGGGTACACAAAGGTGTGTGCCCTCTGGGTTCCTCGTCACCTAACAGAAGACCATAAAGAGCAACGAAGGACCGTTAGTGCGGAATTGCTTGCGCGTTAAGAGATTGATCGTGACAAAACGCTCACAAAACTTCACAGGATTGTTCTTCCTCATCCACCCTACCGCTCGGATCTCGCACCTTTCGACTTCCATCTGTTTGGCCCAATGAAGGATGCACTCCACGGGAAGCATATGTAGATGATGGGGAGGTTATTGATGCCGCAAGACGTTCGCTCCGTTGTCGACAAGTAGAGTGATACCATGCAGGCATTTCCAGTAAGGTGGCTTAAAGCCATCGCAATTAACGGAGATTATGTTGAAAAATGGGGCTCTGTAGCCAAAAGAATGGGGAATAATATGGTGTATTGGAATCCTGAATAAAACCAACCTGCTTTTAGAAAAAAAAAGTATTGCATTACTTACTAAACGCCCGTCGTATTTGTGGGACTTCAGACGACTTTGCACTCAGATAAAGGCAAAGATTGTTAAGCACAGTATTTCTTCAATAGGAAGCTCGCAGCTACGAAAAGTCCCTGTTATAAGGCGGAAGGTTATCCCATCAAATACCAATACTTAGATGTTTTGTAAAGACAGTAATAATTTGAAAAAGCGCTCCGTCTTCAGGCCACAAGTGGCCCATCGGGACCCTCCGATCACCCTGTCATCCTCAGCTGAGGATGCAGTTAGGAGGGGCGTGTGGTCAGCACACCACTCTCCCGGTCGTTATGATGGTTTTCTGTGACCAGAGCCGCTACTATTCCGTGGAGTAGCTCCTCAATTGGCATCACGAGGCTGAGTGCACCCCGAAAAATGGCAACAGCGCATGACGGCCCGGATGGTCACCCATCCAAGTGACAGCCACGCCCAACAGGGCTTAACTTCGGTGATCTGACGGGAACCGGTGTATCCACTATGGCAAGGCCGTTCTCCTCACCGTAATAATAGGCGTCCTTTTAATAGAGAGTCAATTCAGTATCTTTAGTCGTAGCCACTTGGCTCGGCAGAACTAGAGATAGCATTATCTGATGAAGAACAGGCGAAAAAGGAGTTACTCACCTGTTCGTAATGTCGCATTCGGGAGGACGACGGTTCAATCCCGCGTCCGGTCATCCCGATTTAGGTTTTCCATGATTTCCCTAAATCGCTCCAGTCAAATGCCGGGATGGTTCCTTTGAAAGGGCACGGCCGACATCCTTCCCCATCCTTCCATAATCCGATGAGACCGATGACCTCGATGTCTGGTCTCCTCCCCCAAACAACCCAACCTGTTCGTAGCGAGCAGCGACGACAGATTCCATTTGTGTTCTGCTCTCTCCCTAACTGAAGGTGAAGGCCCAAGGATCACCGACAACGGAGGCACGACAAAGGTAACTCATTTCGTTGATTCCCCTGCTTTTTTTATCTACACTGCCTGACAAAAGAAAGTGTAGCACCTAGAAAGCGAGAAGGAAACGAAATGAAACTCCATGGACTGAGAGGGTATGTGACGTCATTTCAGTGGCAGAAAAATCGAGTTAAATTTACAAGATCTAGGCAGTATCTGCCCATTTGTCAGAATGGCGTTGCACCATCTCTGGCCTGGATGCATGCACTGGTTTGGTTGGTAAGGGGTCAAAAGCTGTCTTCTCTGAGACAAGGTGGCCCACAACTGTTGTAACTCGTCCTTAATATCCTCGATCCTGACACTGGGATGAAGTTGACGTCCGAGCTGGTCACACACGCTCTATCGAAGACAGATCTGGGGATCTTGCTGGCCACAGAAGAACTCAACACTTGCAGACAGCTCTTGGAGCGACGTGCCGTGTGTGGACGAGCATTGTCCTCTTGAAAAATGGCACCACGATAATGTCGCACGGCAGGTAACACATGAGGATACAGGATGTCCATCATGTACCGTTGTGCCGTCGGAGTTCCCTCGATCACTGTCAATCGTGATCTGAAGCCGTATCCCATGGCTCTCCATACCCTGGCACTAGGAGTAGCACTGCTGTGCCTCTTTGAAACAGTGGAAGAATGGGTTCTCTCGCTAGGCCGCCTCCATACTCGCTGACAATGGTCAGCCGGCGTAGTGCAGAACTGGGATTCTTCGCTGAGCCCAGTGCAACCCCATTCATTAGCAGCTCATGCCTTCTGGTCGCGGCACTAATCCAAACACGGCCGTTTTTGTTGAGGCGGTAACTCTGATAAATGACATATCCGCAGGCGGTGTGCACTTGTACAAAATGATATTGACGTCCGACCACATGTACTGGGTGCTTCACTTTCTTGTCAAGCTGTGTACATCTATATGACTACTCTGCTATTCACATTTAACTGGTGTCTACTTAGGAATTTATACAGGGTGATTCCACGATGATGTTGCAGACTCTCAGGGATGATGGAGAAGGGTAACTCTATCAAACTGAGGTAAGGGACTCTGGTTCGGAAACGACCGAATCGAAAGAAGAAGCGAAAATCGTTCTGACTCCTCCGACAGTGGAATACATATGCCGGTACTGTTGTTGCTGAAGGTGTAGCGTGGAAAAATTTCTGAGTTGGAAGTATCGACCAAAAAAAGAAAAAAAAGTGTAGTAAACAGGGGCTCTAAAATGTGTATCTTAAGAGATATGAGCACTTGTTGATCTCCAATACAGTGAAACATTTCTTCTACTGCAAGCTCCTTGGTGTCCGTGTTTTTGAAGGAGGTAGTATGGAACAAAACAAGAAATGTAATATGATCAAGGAATCATCCTATGTAGCCTCCTTGTCTTACAGTCGCGTTTACATTCTTTTCTGGTCTGTATTTTCTAACACTGACAATGTGTCTGAAATCAGCCTCTAGTGGAGGCCAGCTTTTGCAGCCGAATCAGTATTTCATTTTCCAAGACGAGAAATATATCCTGTTTGTGGGCACAAGGTGGCTTCTTCCTTCCCAGTTGATTTTCTGTTTTTAGAGCTTATTTTTCATCGCCTGGCGGATCAAAGATAGTTCCAGAGCTCCAAACTTCGAGTCCGACTTGCCATTTTGACCCTTGTTAACACAGCGTGTTCTGGTAAGCGGGCCAATGAAAGCAGTCTCCACTTTCCGCACTGAAATGACTATCATCTTGAGTACATGTTGCCAAAGTTTTTTCGACTGCGCTGAAGAAGTTTCGCTACGAAACTCTTACACATCCTGCTATGTCTGCGTAAGCAGAAGAAACTAACGATCAAATTCCGAAAACAATTTATTGGACTGTTCAATTAACCAAAACAAATTCTCCAAGTATAACATCAACGCAAAATAGAGATCCGTCTTCGAATCACAACTACATACAAGAATAATATAGAAAACAACAGAAATAATTTCCTACTAGTCTCCGCCAGAGACTTCTCCGATATACCAAGCCTAATCCAGAGATCAGTGAGAAGATCCAAGCCGCACTGCCGGGGCGGCAGCTATCCACGTCTGCTGCCGCTCGATGACCTGCCGGTGTGCGGCCGAGCACCGGCCTTCATAGCGCTTCGGCGGATGAGTACCTCGAAACTATTTACCATCACGTGGTTTTACGTGTGAAGATAGTTCCGGGATCTGCAGCGACGTCTTCCTTATGTTTATGTGGGCCGGTAGTGGGCCCTGGTGTCTTTGCAGTGTTGATGTTGTTGTTGCTGTATTGGCCGTTCATCAATTTTTTCTGTCGGTTGTGTAGTGCTTCGGTGTGCCTACGAGCGGGTAACCCGCGGCTGCAGGCTGTCAGTTCGGTTGCTGATACTCTAGGCGCCGTGATGCCTGGTGGAGAAGGCCACATGACATCCTCCATACAGTCCCAATCTCTCTCCATGTGATTTCCATGTTTTTGGAGACGTGCACGTCTTTCGTCCAACCAAAATTTCCAACTTGTCGCTTACTACTTACGTAGCGTGCCCTGTCCACCATATTCACTGCTCGCAGTCTCACGTGGATTCCCGCAAGAGTTCGGGAGAGAGAGAGTGCATTCGCAAGGAAATGATCTTGACGTATCGTTTACATGTGGCGCTATGTGGACGACAGGTTGAGAAATTCGGCTGGACAGGAGACATGCACGGATGGTCGAAGCGGTTAAGGCGATTGCTAGCGTAATGCGTGAAATCCGGGTTCCATTCCCAGTCCTCCATGAATTTTCGCTTGTGGCCAATGAATTCATTTTAGTCCCCAATTGGGGCCTGTGTTAGAATTTCTAATTCATCATAGTTATTTGTGGCTGTTTATTTGATTTTGATGAAAGGTGCACGCCTGGGTACAGTCATGGTTCCATAGGCAACCACGAACATTTTCCACGAAGGCAGTGACAGTCTTATCTCATAATGGCAGTTACCCTTGAAACAATAAACAATTAACTCATTTTTCTATCTGTCTCGTTTTCATTTGATGCTCCTTATATACGTATAATACTAAATGACTGACACTTTGAAACTTCCCCTTTGTATGTAAAAAATGACAGTGCCGGTAAACTTCTACGTTATTTGATACAGAAACAGCTGAGTAAAACTGAACGTACTCAGACAGTTTTCTCTTTACTTATTCTAATCATTTCCAAACTGACACAAAAGAATTTAGCGCAACGGAATCTGACTTTCAATAATCCCTACGAAAGAATAGCCCTGACTCACAATAACCTATACCCTTCATGAATCACTTACCTCACAAAAAATCTTCGTTACTCGAACTACTGCAATACAGCGAGCGCCAATACTGCCAGCTAAATAAAAGATTCTAACAACTGAAGGCATTAACCACTGATAGGCAAAATTAGCAAATGAAAGATTTTGATAGAGAACAAACAATGTATTTACCTTAATAGCGTTCAAAAGTAATTATGTATATATTTGTGACATCCAGTTAAACAAATTTCCTTTTTCTGACGGATACACGTCCAGATGGTCCGCTCATAGTAACCTCTCAAAAGTCTGGCATCTTCCTCCCCACATCCACCATTGCTGGCGGCTCACATCCAACTGCCCAGCGCTACTCGCTGTTCACATCCAACTGCCCAACACTACACTAGTGAATGACTCCAACCAGCCACAGACTGGACACAGCGCAGTCAGCGATTTTCATACGGTGCTCTACGTGGCGTTACCAACATAAAAATCTTAACAGCCTACTTACAACTCCACATGGTGCACGGTACACGGTGCACATTTCCAATTGTAGGTTGCCTTTCTAACGGCTTTCGGAGACAACAAAAATTTCATTTTCAACATTCCATAAAATTATTGATCGAATTTAAAAATTTAGAGTATTGGTATAATCTGCTCATTAAGAGGTATAATCTGGCCTGGACTAGAGGATACCATTGCACACAAATGTGTGGATATAACGCCACCCGATGTCACGCACCACCACGTGTACGCCCGCCACGTTATCCACACCGGTTCAGATCGTGGTGAAGGTTGTTTGACTGTGAGTGGAGCAGCGCAAAGAGGACGATGGTACTCACAGTGGAGCAGCGGGTGTTCGTTGTGGAAAGTTACGTGTCAACAAAGTCGTGGAATCGGTGTGATCAGTTGATTGATGAGAAGTTTAATGGTGTCAAAGTGCCAGCAAGAGCACCACGCAACGCTTAGTCCGAAAACGGCGGCAGACCGGATCTGTTTTGAACAAGCCAAAAAACATTCCGAAACATGCCCGCACACACACAAAAAGAAGGTGACTGCAGTTCGGCAAAAAATACTTCAGAGTCCAACCAAATTAACCGACGCCCGACCGGCATGCCACGTCGATCATGCGGACGAGTACTACAACTAGACCTGCGCATGCGTCCCTAACGAGAGTCTGTTTATGCACTAAAATCAGCAGAAGCTCCTCGGTGCCTCCAGTTTCGTAAGTGACTGTTCACTGAGATAATAATGAATGGCTTGGACATTGATCTGCTCTTTATGCCTGATGAAGCCTGCCACGCCTGAGCGATTATATCAACTCACAGAATCATAGGTTCTGGTCAGCGGAGAATCCGCATAACTTCCTCGAAACAGCATTGAATTGTAAGAAGGTTGGTATTTGGTGTGCAATGTGTGCATGCCGCATTATTGGTCCCATCTTCTCTCATCAGACGCTGACTTCGACATCGCCAACATTTTGATACCATTTGTGGCAGCATTAACGCAGGAAGAAGAAACCTACAAGTACCTCTAACAGGGTGAAGCAACTGCCCATACAGCAGGCCTAACCATGGAGCACATTTTCGCAATCGTTAGCCTGACAGAGTTGTTAGGCGGAGGTTAGTCTAGTCGTGGCCACGCAGGTCACCTGATCTCTTACTGTGCGATCATTTTGCGTGGGGAGCCCTGAGGTCTAAGCTGTATCGCAACAATCCTCATAGTCTTCACAGACTGCAGCAGGACATTTCAGATGAGACTGTAGCAATCCAGCAGTCCAGCTTCGATCCACCTTCAGCGACTTCCTGAGGAGGGCCCAAAACTGCCATGAGATGAAAAGTTGTCACTTCACTTTCAACATCTGCTGCAGTCGGGTTAGTACTGTATTTTCTTTCCTCAGCTATGTTTCTTTGTACCCTCCAACTCCGTTTTCCGGGCCACTTTTATATGCTCCACCCTGTATTACAGGTAGAAATTCCGTCTATGTCAGGTCCGGCCAAACGCTGCACAGTGTGCAGACGTGCGGAAGTGCTGCACATGTGCGCACGTGTGCGACAGCGAGCGACAGCGACATCTGTTGTTAGACATGTGTCCTAAATGAACGGCGGCGGCTCCACTTCCCTGTTTATGTGGTACAAGCAAGAGGGCAACGTACCCAGTCTCGTTTACCCCTGGTAACCGTAACCTTAACTAGAAGTTCTGAGAAATGGCAGGTACTGTGAAAAAGCAAAGGACGGGAGATCTATGTTCTCAGTCGTTTAAAAATGACTGGGAACTGCAATTCTTTTTTGTAGCCGTTGGTGAAAACTCACAGTGTTTGCTATGCTGCCGAATAATAGGCGTCCAGCGTAAGTTTTCAATTAAAAGACACTAAAATACATATCACAAAGACGAGTGTAGTGTACTCAAGAGTGAAGAACGGCAAGCAGAATTAAATGTCCTTAAGAAAATGTATGAGACACATCAACTCGATTATCATTTCTCATGACCACTGATAAACGAGTTTGGATTTATTCCTTTCATAATTAAAATTTATTGTTTACTAGCTGTGCATTAGTGCCTCATTCTGCTCCATGTTACATTATCATCAGGAAAGTTGGTCATTAAACCGATTGTTCCAATGTATACTTACATTTAGGGTTTTTTTTAATGTGTGAAGGGCTACGCTCAGCAGAAGTCGGTAAAACGTAACATTCATCTAATTGTCGGTTATTATGCAGATTTCAGACGGAGCTGATGAAAGATGTAGCAATAATGGTATTGAAATAGCAGGTGATCATCGAGAGGTCTGCGGTTATCATTCTGTTCAGAGGTCAGTGAGACAGAAATTATGTGGGTGGAACTGCGGGCACCAAGAATTAGTTATAGGAAACCTTGCATTACTTTAATGTTATTTGAAATCATGAATAAGGTTCGTTGGAAGTCGCTAAGTGCTCTCTTTCTTAAATACTAGATCAAAAAAATTACTCGTATTTACGTGCCGTCAGTCAAGCTGCCTTAATAAAAACCCACAGTTGTTAACTGTATTACTTGTCTTACTGGGTTAAACTGTTAACATAAAACTAGACGTCTCAATGAGTAGACTGTGACAGCATTTTAAATGTTTAATACGCGAAATACCTTCCCATGGTTGGCTTGCAAGCTGTGGAAAGAGCACTAGAATGCGCCGGTACAGAGTATCCCAGTAAGTGGATAAAGCGACATCTGTGGGTAGAAACATGCACTACATGAAGGCTGACGGCGTGCACTCTGTGACCCGGAAGTTGCACATGTGCAGGAGCACCGCACGCGTGCAGAATTTCTGGCCGGCCCTGGTCTATGTCTTCAGGCAGCGTAACACAAGGCGTGCAAATTACAAATTACTCAGACTCTGCTCATCCAGTATTTGAGAATGAGAGAACGTACCCATTTCCAATAAACTTTATACCTAATTTCAAACATTCTTGAAACAATTTTTCGCTAACCGCAGCACCCCCCGCCCCCACAATAATGAAAAGATAGAAGTTTATCAGCATCGGACATGACGTTTTAATTTATTACTTGTTTGCTACTAACTCTGTTGGCAACGCATTTTTCAGACCTTATCCAAATATACCACAGACTGTATCAGCAAATTATAGTATTCTAGGACACATAGTTCGGGAAATACGACGTCATAAACGTTGATATCGTTAGGGTTGCCCCAGGGAAGTGTGACAGGACCTCTCTTATTCTCTATATACATAAATGATCTCATGGACAGGGTGAGCAACAGTTTAGTATTGTTTGTTGACGAGGCTATGGTGTACGGGAAGACGCTGTCGCTGAGCGACTGTACGAGGATACAAAGTGACATAAGCACTCCGTCTTCAGGCCACAGATGGCCCATCGGGACCATCTGACCGCCGTGTCATCCTCAGGTGTGGATGTGGATAGGAGGGGCGTATGGTCAGCACACCGCTCTTCCGGTCGTTATGATGGTTTTCTTTGACCGGTGCCGCTACTATTCGGTCGAGTAGCTCCTCAACTGGCATCACTAGGCTGAGTGCACCCCGAAAAATTGCAACAGCGCATGGCGGCCCGGATGGTCACCCGTCCAAGTTCCGTCCACGCTCGACATCATCATTTCATCACCATTGACCCGAAAGTCGCCGAAGTGGCGTCAGCTAAGAAGGACTTGCAATTTCGGCGGCCGAACACCCCGCATGGGGTCTCCCGGCCAACAATGCCGTACGATTATTTTATTTCAGCGCTTAACTTCGGTCATCTGACGGGAACCGGCGTATCCACTGCTTCAAGACCGTTGCCCAAAAAGTGACATAGGTAGAATTAATAGATGGTGTGATCAATTGTAGCAATATCGAAATGTAGAAAAATGTTAGTTACTGAGGATTAGTAGGAAAAATAATCCTTCAACGTTCGAATATAGCATTAGTAATTTGCCGCTTGACACAATCGTACTGATTAAATATCTGGACGTAACGTTGCAAGGCGATATGAAATCGAATGAGTACGTCAGGTTGGTAGTAGGGAAGGAGAATCGTCGATTTCGTTTTACTGGGAGAATTTTGGGAAAGTATAGGTATCTATGTCAACGGCCTTGCCGCAGTGGTAACATCGGTTTCCGTCAGATCACAGAAGTCAAGCGCTGTCGTGCTGGGATAGCACTTGGATGGGTGACCGTCCTGTCTGCCGAGCGCTGTTGGCAAGCGGGGTGGATTAAGCCCTTGTGAGGCAAACTGAGGAGCTACTTGACGGAAAAGTAGCGGCTCCGGTCACGAAAACTGACATACGGCTGGGAGAGCGGTGTGCTGACCACATGTCCCTCCTTATCCTCATCCAGTGACGCCCTTCGGCTGAGAGGATCACACGGCGGCCGATCGGTACCTTTGGGCTTTCCAAGGCCTGTTGAAACGGAGTTTAGTTTAGTTTTATAGGTATCTATAAAAGAGACGGCATAGTGTGACCCATTCTTGAGTTCTACCAGAGTGTTTGGGATCCCTACAAGATCGGGTTAATGGAAGATGTGGGAGCAGTTCAGAAGTGTGTTGCTACATTTGTAACTGGTAGATTTCATTAGCACGCAAGTATTACGGACATGCTTTAGGAACTCAAATGGGAATCTGGAGGGAAGACGACGCTCTTTTCGCGAAATGTAGTGAACCGGCATTTCAGGATGACTGCAGATCGATTCTACTGCAGTCAACGTACATTTCGTGTAAGGACCATGAAGATAAGATGAGAGAAATTTGGGCTCGGAATGAGGCTATAGCTGTTTTCTTCTTGCTCTGTCTGCGACTGGAACAGGAAATGAAATGAGTACTAACGGTACGCGTTACCCCAGTGTAACATACACAGTCAAGACACTCACAGCTGTGAAAGTTGTTACCGCCAGACACTTCGGACAACACAAGCGCCTCTTGCAACGCAAAAGCCAGCCGTAAGATTAATGTTTGTTTTCAATTATGTTTTGTGCTTAATTAACGAAGTAGTTAATATATTTTTGCGCTCCAAGCATTTGCAAATTATCGACAGATACGAACGATCATGAAATAAATATAAAAATAACTGTAACACACTGATTCAGTGACAAGCTACAAATTATTCATGAAGAAATACTTTCGACTAGATATATAATTTCAGCTTACTCTGTTGAAAGCAAGATAATACGAATACATATTTCATGCATGAGAAGCATACATTTCTGATGTTGCTTGTTCTTATTATCAAAGTGTTGATATTTGGTAAACAAAATATTTGTTGTGGTGGCTGTGAATTGCCGCGTTTAGATCTCCTTTCTTGTTATACGTATTCTTACATATCTATGCTAAATGTTCTGTGCTACATGCCTTCTTGTAGCAGGTCTTTGTATAATGCTGGGAACATATTAAGTAAACTAAAATATATATTCCTAAATGGTGTTTCTCCGTCAACATTATTTTAATGTGGAAATATATATAGTGCAGCAGGTTGCGGGACCAGGAAGATTGACCTGAATAGGTAGGACTAGTGAATGGCGGAAAACTTAATAATGTTTGTGAGCAATTTATAACGTACAGTATTTATGTTGTAACTGCGCAAATGGCTTCCGCCCAGATACCACAGCTTGAGAAGCTTATGGATCGAGAGAATTATGCAACTTGGAAGTTTGCAGTAGAAGCTTATCTAGAGTTGGACGACCTTTGAGATGTCATTGATGGGACCTGAAAGTCCACGGATTCAGATTTCCAGAACAAAGATCTTAGGGAGCAATCCAAATTAATTCTTCTAGTTGATCCTCTATGTTGTTGTTGTTGTCTTTAGTCCTGAGACTGGTTTGATGCAGGTCTCCATGCCACTCTATCCTGTGCAAGCTTCTTCTTCTCCCAGTACTTACTGCAACCTATCTGCTTAGTGGATTCATCTCTTGGTCTCCCTCTACGATTTTTACCCTCCACACTGTCCTACAATGCTAGATTTGTGATCCCTTGATGCCTCAGAACATGTCCTGCCAACGGGTCCCTTCTTCTTGTCAAGTTGTGCCACAAACTCCTCTTCACCCCAATTCTATTCAATACCTCCTCATTAGTTATGTGATCTACCCATCTAATCTTCAGCATTCTTCTGTAGCACCTCATTTCGAAAGCTTCTATTCTCTTCTTGTCCAAACTATTTATCGTCCATGTTTCACTTCCATACGCGGGTACACTCCATACACATACTTTCAGAAACGACTTCCTGAGACTTAAATCTACACTCGATGTTCACAAATTTCTCTTCTTCAGAAACGCTTTCTTTGCCATTGCCAGTCTACATTTTATATCTTCTCTACTTCGACCATCATCAGTTATTTTACTCCCTAAATAGCAAAACTCCTTTACTACTTTAAGTGTCTCATTTCCTAATCTAATCCCCTCAGCATCACCCGATTTAATTTGACTACATTCCATTATCCTCGTTTTGCTTTTGTTGATGTTCATCTTATATCCTCCTTTCAAGACACTGTCCATTCCGTTCAACTGCTCTTCCAAGTCCTTTGCTGTCTCTGACAGAATTACAATGTCATCGGTGAACCTCAACGTTTTTATTTCTTCTCCATTGATTTTAATACTTACTCAGAATTTTTCTTTTGTTTCCTTTACTGCTTGCTCAATATACAGATTGAATAACATCGGGGACAGGCTACAACCCTGTCTCACTCCCTTCCCAACCGCTGCTTCCCTTTCATGCCCCTCGACTCTTATAACTGACATCTGATTTCTGTACAAATTGTAAATAGACTTTCGCTCCCTGTATTTTACCCCTGCCATCTTTAGAATTTGAAAGAGAGTATTCCAGTCAACATTGTCAAAAGCTTTCTCTAAGTCTACAATTGCTAGAAACGTAGGTTTGGCTTTCCTTAATCTATTTTCTAAGATAGGTCGTAGGGTCAGTATTGCCTCACGTGTTCCAACATTCCTACGGAATACAAACTGATCTTCACCGAAGTCAGCTTATACCAGTTTTTCCATTCGTCTGTAAAGAATTCGCGTTAGTATTTTGCAGCTGTGATTTATTAAACTGATAGTTCGGTAATTTTCACATCTGTCAACACCTGCTTTCTTTGGGATTGGAATTATTATATTCTTCTTGAAGTCTGAGGGTATTTCGCCTGTTTCATACATCTTGCTCACCAGATGGTAGAGTTTTGTCAGGACTGGCTCTCCCAAGGCCGTCAGTAGTTCCAATGGAATGTTGTCTACTCCCAGGGCCTTGTTTCGACTCAGGTCTTTCAGCGCTCTGTCAAACTCTTCACGCAGTATCGTATCTCCCATTTCATCTTCATCTACATCCTCTTCCATTTCCATAATATTGTCCTCAAGTACATCGCCGTTGTATAGACCCTCTATATACTCCTTCCACCTTTCTGCTTTCCCTTCTTTGCTTAGAACTGGGTTTCCATCTGAGCTCTTGATATTCGTACATTGTTAATTGTATTTCATACAATGTTAATTATGTTAATTTAGAAAATGCCAGCATACTAAAGTATGGGACGATGTAAGAAGAGTTTTTGAAGACGGAGGTTTAACTAGGAAAATGGGCTTGGTTACAGAACTTATCATCACACGTTTAGCTGAATGTAAAAATAATGATGACTATGTAGACAAAATCAAATCCACTTCTAACCGTCTAAGCAATAAAGATCCGAAATTGCTGAAGAATCGATTGGTACGTTGTTATTAGCTGGACTATCTGTTGAGTACTCCGCAGTGATAATGGGCTTAGAGAGTTCAGCGATACCAGTTACAGGTGACAGTGTTAAAGACAAGATCTTACAAGATGTTGAGAATGTTCAGGAGGATCCTACCTAGGACAAGGAAACGGCTTTATAACAAAAATACAACAAGAAAAAACGTGCTCGTTGTTGTAAAGGACGAGAGGTAAAACATTTTGCATCGCGGGTGCACAGAACAAAACAAGTAAACAAGAAAAAAGTCAAGTTTTAAAAGGTCCAGAAAGGAAGACAAACAATCCAAACAATAAAGGTAAGGCACTTACTGTATAATATTCTTATGGTAAAGTCCAAGAACATGCAGCGGCACCAGTAAATTTAGAAACTAAAGAATCTCAAGAAGTTGTTCAGGAACAATCAGGTACCTTTATTGAAGACAAAATGTATAATGAGATCAAGGAAACTCCAGCAGAAGGGGAGGTAAATTTACGACGTTCATCACGTGCAATAAGACATAAGTTGCATTCAGCTTATGAGATGTATATGGCTGCCCTTGGCCACCCCGAATTGATACTTATGAATCGGTTGATGAGCCACAAGGAAAGAAGCCGTTATAAGCGAGATGGGTCGTTAGTATTAAAAAACCCAGGAGACGGAAAACCAAATTTTAAAGCTCTTTTCGTACTTAGAGCCTGCTCTCAGATAGAGTGCATACTCAACTGCACTGAAATATGTATCTTTACCTGTCCCCTGCTGTAAAATCCACCACATGGATGTGAAGACTGCATACAACATTGGAGAACTGCAGGAAAAAATTTTTGTGATTACACTAGAGAAAGCCAAGAAAATTCCTCAAGAAGAGAATAAAATCCGGTGTCCCAAGAGGAGTATGCATGGTCTTAAACATAGTGGATACTGTTGGAGTCAGTATAAAGCGTTAAGTATGGTGAGTATGAGTCAGTCAGCGGCTGATCTTGCTATATATCACAAAAATTATGAAGAAGAAACTATAATTTTGTCGATATGGGTTGACGATATTTTGATTTTGGCAAAAGGTAAAAGTCCAATGAACAGTTTCAAGACACAGCTTCAGTCTGAATTTGATATGCATAATTTAGGTGAAGAGAAACGATACATTGGTATGAAGATCATGAGAAGTGACGATGGGGAAGAATTGTCAATTGACCAATCATTGCATACAAAGAGAATACTAGAAAAATTTGGCATGAATAATTGTAAGCCAGTTTCCCACCTATGGAGCAGGGTGTGAGTTTATTAGTAGCAGAAGAGAGTGAATTGCGTAAAAAGGAAGTACCTTATTTGGAGGCAGTGGGAAGTTTTTTTTTGTAGCTCAAATGTCGAGGCCAGATATTGCCTTTATTAATAATACCATGAGCAAATTTTGCAATGACCCTAGAGTTAAAGATTGGGCTCCAGTTAAAAGAATATTGAGATATTGAAAAGGAACTGTTGATAACAATACTGTCAGACAGGAAACTGGAATGTTATAGTGATGTAGACTGGAGAAATGAGCTGCATAACAGGTATTCTATGTGGTTGCTGTTTTAAGTTGGTGGGGGATTAATATCCTGATCTTGCAAGAAACAAAGAGCAGTGTCTTTGAGTACTGTTGATGACCAATGTATTTTGAGACAACATGGGAGCAATTAAGTTTGACAGAGGACAAGTTACTGTCTCACCTATTTTTCGTATACAGAAAATTATTAAAGTTTTTGTTACAACCTGATGCACCTTGAGTTTAGAAAGTTAATAGCCTGAGCAGATGTTGATAGAGCCCGGTAGGGCGCTGAAAGCATGAGGTATTTTTATGGTTCTTAGCTCACAGAAACGGCATGTTGGGAGTTGGAAGGAATTGGTGGCGAGCCCATCCCTCAGTAAATCTTGCCGGACAGGTCCACAGCTGTACAGGGCAGACAGGACAGCCCTCGTTAAGACAGGTATCCAGCAGAACAATGCAGAGGTACCTGCCGGGCGCCAGTGAAAGGCAGGGCTGGGGGCGATGGACTGAAGGAATGCGTCTACACAGTGGAGTCGTAAACCGGGTGTTGTGTGCAAAGCCACACATAGTAAAAATTCACTTGTTTTTATGTTTGCTGACACTGCAAATGGGCCTGTGCACCACTTCCATCGCCCACCTTGCTTGTATAAGAAACTCTGGCACCTGAGAAACGTTTAGAGATAGAATCTTTATTACACCTCATAGCTAGGATTAACAAGCTCCAAGGCACAGGCAGTTTAGACAAAGATCTTTAAGATTGTATCTGTTTGCTTGTTGCCATGGAAAGTGACATGACTTTGGAGAAAATTATCTTCCCCCTCCGCAAAAAATTAAAATGGCCAGTAATTGGCGGTTTATTTTCTTCCAGAGATGCAGGTTTCTTAACTCTTGCACTGGTTCGACATGAGTTTGTGCTGTCCTGTGGGAGGGGAGATTTAGTGCCTCCAGAGCCCTGTGATTGGCTCAAGACAGGGTGAAGGCGATGTCATTCGTGCACTTTATGGGGAGACGGAATTTTTTTTCTGGAGAGGTGCGAAACTCTCAGGTACTGGACTTTGGTCTGGTAAGGGCACTTCTGTTCGATGCTATCGCATGTGTGGTTGGTACTTGGGACCTGTCCTGAGACTGACATCACTTACGAGTGGTTTAGACTGGGGAACCTGTGATGAAGTTCATACTGTACCGACAGTGTGACTTCAAACGTCTCAGACTACTCGTTTGCTGAGGGCACACTTAATCATTTTTGGTTTACCAGTCTTGACGTTTGGTATCCTTGTGCGTTCTGTTGTATATGTGAGCCAAATTGGTCCTTGGTACGACCAGTGAACGGGTGTGTCACACACTGAAATCTACTGTGATGTCAGGGCTGTGGAAGAGAGTAAATTGCGAAGTGTCTGCCTGATCGCTAGACCGTGAAATTTTTACATTTATTTCGTGGCCGCAATCGACTCACAGATGCCGCCTCACGTCTCGCCTCCACCACACCGACTCGACAGCTGCAAGTTACGTTGCACCTATGTAGTGAAACAACTGTAGATTTCACTAATCAAAGTCTGCTTAGCGTCAGATCAATTCAGATTGCGTTATCCACATTATTAGGGCCAGAGCACTTGGCTCACTTCTGCCACCCAGGATCCTTGCCCGTTGTAGTCTTAAGCCACTTGTTCGTTGTTTATCGTATTCAAAAAATAACTTGGTTAGCATAATTTATCTCTGGTATATTAAAATAAATGTTGTTAGTAAATTTTACTTCATTCTCAATCATTTATATAGTCCCCAAATGGTTAACTTTCAAGTTAGCTCTGAACCAAATACCAAGTGTGCAATCCAAGTATATTAATGTTAGACGCCATCTTATTAGGTACCACCTAAAACAGAATGATTTTATTATGAACTATCTATGGGCAGTAGAAACGCTTGCTGACTTATTGACCAAGCCTCTCAGTAAAGACAAGTTCCAGAATTGGTAAAACGGTATGGTTTAACAATATAATGCCCAAGGTTGGTGTAGTATTCAAGGTTATTGTGAACACATAGAAATATTTGATCAAGGGGATGTGATAGGATTTAGTGAACAAAGTATTTGTTATGGTGGCAGTGAGTTTACGTGTACAGATCTCTTTGCTTATTATATATATTCTTAGATATCTACGCTAGATGTTCCGTGGTATTTGCCTTTTTAGTATGCCTTTGTATAGTTCTGGGAACACATTGAATACAGTAAAATGTATTTCCTAAACAGTGTTTCTCCGTCAACAGTATTTTACTGAGAAAATATATAATCCGATATAAATGAACTTTGCTTGTCACGTAACAGTTTTGTATGGAATCTAATAGGTCGCTGGATAGATTTAGGGAAATCACGGGAAACCTAAATGCGGATGCCCGTACGCGGGTTTGAACCGTCGTCCTCCCGAATGCGAGTCCAGTGTGCTAACCACTGAGCCACCTAGCTCTGTAAAAATAAGACGACATTCTTCATTAAATATGTGTAAGTTACAAGAGAATACTAAATAAACTGCCCTTTAATGTACCGTTTCGTACCTCCCAGGGTCTTTAGGAAACTGAAGAAAGGCAAATGTGGTGTTATTTTTTAATTATCGCCGATTTTTATGGCAGTTCATAGACTCACTATCGTAAAAATTATATTAGAAATTAATATAAATGGTTCAAATGGCTCTAAGCGCTATGGGTCTTAACATCGGAGGTCATCAGTCCCCTGGAATTAGAAACTACTTAAACCTTACTAACCTAAGGACATCACACACTTCCATGCCGAAGGCAGGATTCGAACCTGCGACGGTAGCAGCAGCGCGGTTCTGGACTGAAGCGCCTAGAACTGCTCGGCCACGGCGGCCGGCAGAAATTAATACAAAGGAAACTATATGCACTCATCCTATGTCGTATTCAGAAGTGTAACTTAGCGTCCGCTTGGAAGCGCTGCTGCCGCGGTGTATAACAAAAATAAGGATTATTATCCTGACTGTTTGTGTTAGCTGTGGTGGTAACCTCCATCGTGCATCGTAGGGTGGTTTACGGACTATGTCTGTAGATTTCACCTTGCCAGTACTTGATAATGAGAGAACTTAGCGACTTTCAGCACAATTTCAAGCATTTTCCAAACTTTTTCATTAGTCTAAGAGTGAATAACCCGAAACTAATAAAACCAACAAAATCAGGGTTTTGCAACTTCATCCATTAAGATATTACATGCTAAACTTAAAATATTTAACATATTAATGTACGTGTAAGGTAATCTGAATTTTGAAGTGGTTTTATACTTTTTTAAATAATCGGGGGGTGGTGGATGGAATTACTGACAGACACTAAATAGGCAAATACGTCTGGGTGGAATGGGTGCAATTTTCCTGTGAATGAGAGAGAGATGAATACGGAGAGCGAAAGCAACCATTGAAAATCAGCGGTAAAGAAGGAGTAGAGAACTGAGCCCGCTTTCAAGCACATTACCTAGCTGGGAACAACACTTGATGCCTGCAAACAGGTTACTCCACATCGTGTAGCCACGGGCCTTTGACAAAGTCGACGCAGAGGGTTATAGGACCCTCCGCCTCGTCTGTCAGCTTGTAGTCTGGTGCCTATTGTGCCGCTCTGTCGGATAGCTGTTTGAGGTACACGGGACCGCGATGCGCCCCACATAAACTGGCTGTTGTAATTGGGGAACCCGGGCTGGAGCGAGATAGTTACCGCAAATGGAGGGATCAGGCGGGCAGGAGGCGCAACCAGCCACAACGGGCGTCGCAGGGTGACCTCATCCCTCGCGTTGCGGTGGCGCTGGTTCCAAGGGCAAAGACTTTCTGTGGGTGCACGGTTTGGGAAATGGGCGCGCCTGGCAGAATTTAGAAAGAAGTGTCGTTTCGGGTTTCGGAATGAAAACTTTACCAACTGGGGGAATGCTCTTCCGAGATTAAATGACACAAGTGACAGAGCAGTGGTTCCCGAAGTTTAAGAGACTATAACTACCGAACAAGGTCAGATAGCAGCCAACAACTTA
Organism: Schistocerca serialis cubense; assembly: GCF_023864345.2. Lineage (NCBI taxonomy): Eukaryota > Metazoa > Arthropoda > Insecta > Orthoptera > Acrididae > Schistocerca > Schistocerca serialis. The sequence goes on along the minus strand of NC_064644.1, from coordinate 289,374,933 downwards.
AAAAAGTTGAATACCTAACAAAACTTTCCCCTGAAAAAAAAAAATCCAATCATATTTCTAAAACGATAAACTTACATAGTTAACGTTATAAATAATAAAACTCTAAAGTATTTTAGTACTTTTATTACAGAAAGAAAGAATGAAAGAATAAAACTGTGGTATTGCTTATTTCTAGCAGTATGTTTTATATTTGGGACGGACTCTGCTGACGGACTGCTTAAGATATGTCACGAGTAAATTCGGTTCCAGACTTCTGTGTTGCTTGCTACCGTAGTTGGAAAGGGATCTCCAAATATATGAATTGAAATTATTATGTTTAAATACTGAAAAGGAAAACACTTCCTAATATTCTGCAAAATTATATTCGTTTGGTCACGAACCGGCTTTTGGCTTCATAGATCATCTCCAGGTGACAACTGAATGTCACAAAAACAGACAAGCAAGATGTGCGACTTACACACATATTATTTGTGCAGGAGATACAAAAATGACATTGACTGTTTACACGGGAAAAAATTACATTTTTTTGACACATAGAAATAAAAACACTAAATAGAAAAAAGGGAGAAACAAAGTTTTCATATGGAGATATGGTTAACATCTATGAGAACTAAGAGAAATTTGCAGTGTGAATCTGCTATTTATAAAGAAATTTGCAGTGTGAATCTGCTATTTATAACGAAAACTTAATTAAACAAAGGGGAAAAAGGAAATTAAGTTTGCTCACTTAATATTAAGCTGGCATTCTGTGCCATGTGTTTGTTGATTTCCAGTATTTCCAGTAGGTTCACCTTTCTGATTTTATTAACAGAACGTAAAACTCACATTTTACATCATATGGCTGGTTTTCTGTTAAAACAGGATCAGCGAAAGTTTGGATCTTTCTTAATCTCCAACTTCTCTCATGTTGAGATAGCTTAAGTGCCATAGCTCTGCCAGACTGACCAATAAGCACTTTTAAACTGGTTGTACGTGGTTTTATTCACACCACTCTGTTCCAAGGGTTGCAGTTCGGCTATTGAATAAAAATTTTGACATGATGTTGGTATTATAAAATGCGGGACTGTGGTTCGCAGGCCTTAACTTTTTTGCTAGGTTGTCTGAAATGTTGTCAATGTATGGGATTCTGCATCATGCTTTGAAGTTACTGACTCCTATTGGCTACCGTGCAGAAGTGATTATCTCGTGTACCCTAAAACACACACACACACACACACACACACTAACAACGCACTACCAAGAAAATAACCGAATGGCACGGAAATCGGTAGATGTGACGTACATGTAGAGACAAGCAAATGATTACCACTTGCCCGTCTGCGGCAAACCTTAAAATCAGCAGTAGCAGAACATTGCATTTTCATGGGACATTCAATGGAACACAATAACACAAAAATTTTAGCACCGGTTTTCAGCTTCTGGGACTCTGCAATTAAAGAATCCGTGGAAATACGTTTTGCCGACAATTTAATGAATCCTGATAACGGCTTTCACCTAGATAAAAACTAGAATCCGATTATTAAAATTATGCAGGCACAGCGGAATCGACATGCTCAGTCGATACTCAGTGATTAGACTATTCTTACTTCACCACTGAGGGCAGCACACACAACTTTGCTGCCTCGCGCATGACGCCTCCTGACGCATACGCCGCAAAACGCCAGTACGATTCGCATGCGCGGAATTCGCTATAAATACCATGACTGCATCAGGTCTCTTCTTGCTACCCTGTACAATGTCCTCCTCTCCACTGGATTTTACCCTGACCTGTGGAAGACTTGCCAGGTCCTGATGTTCCCTAAACCCAACAAACCCCCCTCTGATACTCTTCCTATCGTCCCATCTGCTTCACCTCCGTGTTCAGTAAGGTCTTCGAGACCATCCTCTCTCACCGTATTCACCGCCACCTTACCCAGTACCATCTCCTTCCCCTTACCCAGTGTGACTTCGGGGCTTCCTTCTCAGCCGACGACAAGCTCCTTAACTTTACCAATATTCCTTCCTTCCAACTTAGCTCCCGTCGCTCTGCTATCTCTGTTTCCCTGGACCTCCAGAACGCCTATAACTATGTCTGGCTCCTCTCCAAACTCCAGACCTATGCTCTCCCCATCAACTTCGTCCATCTCGTTGCTTCCTTCCTCTCCTCTCCCATCGTCCCTCCTATGTGACTATCCACAATTCCAACTCCCGTACTTTCCATCCCTCTGCCGGCGTGCCCCAAGGCTCCATCCTTTCACCTCTCCTCTATCTCCTGTTGCATGGGGGCTTCATTAAAAGCATAAGATGCAATAATTTTAGTAGCTGTCTGACCGGTTACGAAGTCTCGTAACCGGTTGGCCCTGACTAGTATTAGCACGAAATCTGACTGTATAAAATAAAAATAAAGAATGACAAGGAATTTCCATTAACACAATTGATTAATTAAGTCCCCTGCAACTATAAAAGCTACGAAACAACAAAGCACAAGTGTAACTGTTCTGTGTGTCGTAGTGTGACTCAACGTACATGTATCTGGCTCGGTTCTTTCTCAAAACGACAAAATATTTTAAACACCATTTACAATGAACTAATTGAAAAACCAGAAATACTATAATTGCACATAGAAACCAGAATTACAAGTCTAATACATGAACATGAGCCAGATACTTTGTTGACTGTACCTATGACCAAGAGGCATTGTCATTAAAGAAATATGTAATGCCTTTTTACCTCTGTTGAGTGGTACTTAAGATAATAAATTAGTGAAATCAAAGTGAAGTAGAAACTTGAAACACGTATGTAACGCAGCAGCGATGGCGAGGCATTGTAGCATCTGTGACCAGAGAGTATGCGCTTGACCGCGCGAGTGTTGCGAGCGGTTCTCAGTCTAGTAGTAGTCGTTACTCTGTTAGTAGTCGTTGCGAGTCTGTTAGTAGTAGTCGTTGCGAGTCAGTCAGTCAGTCGTTGCGAGTCAGTCAGTAGTCGTTGCGAGTTGAGAGCAGTACTCAGTCTGTAGTCGTCATGCAGAGCGGTCGGTCAGTAGTAGCAGCCCAGTGCGGTTGTGTGATGTAGGCGGTCGGCAACACTGGTCAAGATGAGGAATAAGGTATACTGTTAATTAATATAATCATTAGATAATGAAAAATTTTATTTATTGTAATTATTCTCCAACAAGTCTCCCAATAATAATTTTTTTTTTCAAAAGCATTTTCTCAAAAATTTAATTTTTTATTGAACTCAAGATTTCGTTGCACTTCCCATTTCATTCCACTTCTTTTGAAGAAAAATTCCACTAAAATCACAAAAAAAGAGATTATTATTATTTGCAATGCAGTTCCTCCAAGCGGTGCGCAACAACAAGAGCAGATATGTGACATCCATTTATTCTGAGGTAAGACTTTAATTCTGATTGTTTTACACAGGGCCAAAGACCGATATTTCGGTTTAATTGAATTTTCTTGTCACTGAATGGAGTTTAATTTTTTTTGAAGGATTTATATTTGAGTCAGATTGCGAATTTCACATTTTTGTTGCCATTGTCAGTACATTTCATTGTGGGCAGGTTACGCACAGAGCCATGTCCATCAGCATTTCTAATTAATATCGTCCTTTTCTTTTAAAATTTTTGTGGGGAGGTTACACTTGGCTCCCATTTCTATTAAGTATTATCTTTTTTTCTTTCAAATTTTTGTGGGGAGGTTACACTTGGCGACCCTGCCAGGATCGTATTTCGTTGAGAGTCTTTTGAGCAACAGTCAGATATCTGCTCTTATTTGCTTAAGTATAATTAGGATTTGGCGCTACGCTTTTATTAATCTTGTGACTTTCTCTCTACAGGTCAACGGCAATTTGTTGCTTTGTTGTATTTGTGTGTTGCTTTTGCATTGTGCTCATTTGTTTTGTGAATAATTGTGACCATTGCAAAAATGCCGCGAAAGACTATGAATAGTGTATCGCGAGGTATTACGAACGAAACTACCGATTTAAACAATTTTACCGATAGGACATGTGACACGCAGTGTAATCATGACATTCCTGCGTTCACTAACAATCAGTGCATTACAACCACTAATGATGACTTTTACCTTGATAATGAACAAACGAACTCAATTGTCTCGTCTGTTAACTTGACGACAATTGATGACGCGGAGCGCTCTATTGTAATGAGCGCTGCAGAGCTTAACACACCCGATTTGGAAAACCCAAGTAACGAACAGACAAATTTGTCTAATGAAAATGAACAGATCACACAAAGTAGGGCGGATTTATTTAATTCCGAAATAATGTCTGACAGTGTACATCCGACTGACAAACCTTTTTCTAAATTACAGAATGACCAAATGGTCACGGAAAGCGAGAGAGTTCTAGATCCACCACTAAACAGCACAGAGAATATAAACGCTAGTTTTGACTTGGTACAAATTATGAGAAGTTTACTACAACAGCAAAGTGAGAAAGCAGACAACAATTTCAAACACTTAAATGAAAAACTTGACAATAATGACAAAAAACAAGACAAACTTAGTGAACAAATTAGAGACGTTGCCGCGCAGTGCCATGACACTAAGGAACAGTTGCGCGTGGAAATTGAGGCTTGTTCACAAAAAAATAGCGAAGAAATAAAGTCGGTTGCGCAAGAATTAAGGGAAATGCAAACAGCCGCGACAGATACACTCAGAGACGAAATTAGCGGAGTCGCCAAACAGTGCTCTGAAAAAGCTGCACAATTACGGGACGAGTTTAGAACAATGACGGTAGAACTTTCGCGCACTATGGACGCAAAGATAGACGCGAAATTCGAACAGCAGAACACTCAGATTAACGAGCGCTTTAATCAGCACATTCAGAACAGTGATACGCGTTTCCGCAGATTTATTCAAGATCAAAACAAAGTAAAACGACAAGTCATGGAAACAATCACTGCACAAAGACAAGAGGACAAACGTAAAATATTCGCGAAAGCGAAGACGTATGTAGACAATAATATTACTACAGTGTCCGACAAAATTAATACCATAGAACAATTGAACGCGGAATTAAGGGATGAAATTTCTGATCTTAAAGCAAAAACAGATACACACACAGTAAATATTCAAACAGTGACAGATAGATTCGAACAATTAGATCTAACACAGGATTGTGATGTTATCAAAGGTGATGTTAAAAAACTGAGCGAAACTACGCGCAAGTTGCAAAGACAGATTAATGCGTCTGATTCTAAAACCGATGATCAGGTTAAAATACTGACTGAAAAATGTGATGAATTGGCCAGTCGTATTGATGTTATCGAAAATACTAATGACAATAAATCAGACGATACTGCACCGGTTTCATTTATCCAAACACCTGAATTTCAAAATTTACAGCAGACAATTAATAAGATCGATTCATCTAACAACACGTTACGTAGGAAGTTATCAAATTTACAACAAGAAGTAACAGAGATGAAAAACATTTCAGTTAATAACATGCCACAACAGACGCCACTTTTTGAACATGAGTCTGACACACGCAGCGTGTATAATGTGAATAATTTACAGAGACTACGCGAAGTAAAATCCGAAAAGCCACGCGACTTAAAATATGAAAAGCTACGCAACTTGAAATCCGAAATGACACAGACGAACAGATTCACACACAAACCTGAACGTGTTATCAAACCGAGTGACGAGAACGTAGATTTCGAGCAATTTGCATTTGTAAGAAAATGTAAAGAACTTAATAATGACAGCGTACAGGTACACGCTTTGCACTGTATACGACAATTTATCTTTGTACATTCACCGCTATTACCTGTAATGCAAAAGCTAGCTTTGAACCAGATGCGACAATTTATTTTTGTATTTTCATCAGCATTGCCCGTAATAAGGAAACTTGAATTAACATGGATACAACTATTTACTTTTGGAATTTTTCCGCTATTGCTTGCAACGCAAAAGCTAAAATTTATTTGCAGTGCGTAAAAGACCTCAGGGGATTCATTACGCTTTAATGAATATGTGCCGTAGCGAGCATAGGGCCCCGAGCTGTAGTAGTGCTGTTTCATCTTTAGTTTTCTGCACTGCTGCCTTTTCTTCTACTATCCTTTATATCTATCAAAACTGCTCTTCAACTATTGCTCTACCTAGTATTAAGAAACGAGTAATGAAAACCGGATGTGACAAATTTTTAGCGAATGTGACAATTTTCATTAGGCACTCCAGAATCACGAGAACTTAAATAACAGATAAAAATCGTAATCTCAGTATGTGTAAAATTAACAGCAAACGCATTTTTGGTAACAATAGACGTTTTCCACCACAATAGCATGAAAGTCAGCCGCTTAGCATACGTAACCAACAATGCAGTCTACAAGGTCAACCAGGCTTTAATGTTTCGCCGCGTGCACGTAAAGTCTCAGCCCCAACAAATGGTAACGCATGGCAGCAAAGAAATAACTACGTACAGACAACACTCTATTTCAACTCGTATCGCAATGCACCGTATAGGAATGACTATTACGACAGACGTAAAAATAATGAGGACAATTTTCAGCGTACATATAATAACAGTCGGTCTCACCAACAGCAAAATCATACGCAAGAACATATTCTCATGAATGAACCTGACAGTAGGTACCATCCAGAGCGTAACACGTCTGGAAGAAGTAATAGAACAGTTCAAATAGTAGAAATGCCACAGATTCCTCCTAATAATAATAACACGTCAGATAGAATCTGACTAGATACTGCACAGGACGCATCTTCTAATAACACAAGCACTACCTTTGACACGCAAAATGTTGTTCACGAAAATGTAATTACTTTTGACGATATCAGAGACACTCTCTTGCAGGAAAGACCAGTTATTCAGAAAACCATTGCACATCCTGTTATCGAAATTAAAATTGGTTCATCGAAATTTTCAGCAGTAATCGATTCCGGATCACCTATATCAGTAATTAATGAGGAGACTTTCAACGAGTGCAACAAAGAGAACACTTATCCGACGTTACCTTTAGGCAAAACAAAAGTGAAAGGAGCAGTATCGAGTAAAGGTGTAGACGTTAAATTACAGACGCATTTATCATTTTGTATTGGAGGTCATACTTTTCACTCTAATTTTTGGATTGTGCCTTTATTAACAACAGACGTTATTTTAGGTACGAATTTTCTGGTACAACACGACGCAGTCATTGATTTTCAGAATTCTTATTTAATGTTAAAGGATGAAAATGTACAACTTGCTTTAGAATTTCAGCACTCATTATCTGCGGAAGAACAAACAATCAACCGCACAGAGGTCATTTCCGCAACACGTGACATAGACTGTAATCCCACATTGTTCACGGATACGTACGTACATAACTATAATACTCCAGACGAAGCTGACTACGACGTTATGCAGTTAATTTCTGATAAGGTTAAAGAAAGCAGTGCAACTACAGACGACGAACGAACGCAATTACACAAAATTCTTTTACAGCAAGCTCCAGTTTTTGACAACATTCCTGGTACTATGTCCGGCTTTATGTATGAATTTCAAGTCAAACCGCACGACACATTTAAAGCTAAGCATTATCCTATTCCATATATCCACAGAGAACAGGTTAAAAAAGAATTGCAGGATATGCTCGATCAAGGAATTATTGAACCAGCAGTTAGTCCGTACATAAACCCGCTACATATTGTTAAGAAAAAAGATGGCTCACTTCGCCTTGTACTTGATTCACGTCATATTAATGACATTATTATTAATGAAACAGATCGACCACAGACATTAGAGGAACTTTTACAGAAATTTCACGGCACTGCTATTTATTCCACATTAGATTTGAAATCGGGATTTTGGCAAATTCAACTTCATCCGAATTGTAGAAAATATACAGCTTTTCTCTGTTTCGGCGACTGTTATCAATTTTGCAAACTACCGTTCGGCTTAACTATTTCTTCTGCAGCTTTTATTCGCGGTTTGAGCACTATACTTCCGACAGAACTTAAAGACAGAATTACGACGTATGTAGACGACATTCTTATCGCAGAAGCTAACTGGTATGAACACAATCTGATTCTTGAACAACTGCTGCAAACTTTTCATGCACAAGGACTTACAGTTAACCTCAGTAAATCGCATTTTGGCAAAACTTCCATAAAATTTCTTGGACACGTAATTTCAGCAGAAGGCATTGCGCCTGATCCAGAAAAACTTCAGGCTCTACGTGACATTAGTGTTCCTACGACGAAGAAGCAATTACGCAGTTTTTTGGGCTTAATTAACTTTTTTCGTAAATTTATTCATCACTCTGCTTTAGACACACCCAGATTATGCCATTTAACAGGTAAAAACAGTATTTGGTCTTGGGATAAGCAAGCACACTCTGAATTCATGAACCTGAAACATGCTTTGTTGAATGCACCACTTTTATCGCACCCTGATCTTACTAGAAATTTTTCCATTGCCACCGACAGTTCCAACACCGCTTTAGGCGTACATATTTTCCAGGAAATAGAAGAAGATGGCTGTATAGTAATTAAAAACATCGCATTTGCAAGCCGCATTTTGTCACCCGCTGAGCGAAATTATTCCGTTACAGAATTAGAAACATTATGTGTTGTATGGGCTTTTACGAGATTTCGGCACTTTCTTTATGGCAGACATACCACCGTCTACACAGACCACAGAGCAATACAATTTTTGCTTTCAGCTAAATTTACTCACGATAGATTAAGCAGATGGAAACTTTATTTGCAGGAATTTAATTTTACAATAGTTCACATTCCCGGCACGCAAAATGTTATAGCAGACGCACTATCGCGTTCTCTCGGCAACAATCAGCAAGACGTAGCAACCAACTTCTGCAAAACAAATTTCAGTGTCATGTACATTCAGCAAGTTGCATTTGAAAATTTTATTTCATCGTCATTACAGGACATAGCACAAGAACAAAATAAAGACAATGTGTGGAAAGAAATTAAACACCTTTGGCAAGATAGGAAAAATGTTACGATTAGAAACCACTACACTGTACGCAATGACATTCTGTTTCGCCGCTCTCATCCTGACAGCAACAATTGGTTATTATGCATTCCTGACGAACTGGTCAACAAATTAATTTGGTACACTCATTTAAGCTACGCACATTACGGAGCACGAAAATGTTTTCTTATACTGAGACAGAACTGTTATTTTGCCAACATGGAGAAACGTATACGACGAGTTTTAGCGTCTTGTAAAATTTGCCAGAAAGCTAAATCAGACACCACTTCACATATTCCTCCATTATATCCCATTATACCTGTTAAATTAAGACACATGGCCGCAGTAGATATTTTTGGTCCAATTCCCAGAACTAACAGAGGTTTTTGCTACATCTTTGTCGCTGTTGAGCTCACTTCAAAATTTGTTACTTTCACTCCATTACGCAAAGCTACTGCTAAAACTGTTTCGAAAGCATTTGTAAAACATTTTCTATCTCATGTAGGGCATGTAATGAAAGTAATTTCTGACAATGGATCTCAATTTCGTAGTAGTGTATGGACACGCATGTTACGAGCCAGAAACATTTCTCCGATCTATATATCCAAGTACCACGCTTCTTCGAACCCTTGTGAAAGATTAATGAAGGAAATTGGTAAACTGTGTAGAATATACTGCCACAAACGACATATTGATTGGGATACACACATACTCTCATTCCAAGATGTAATTAATTCCATTCCAAATGAATCCACTATGCTATCTCCGACTGTTATACTGAAAAACGTTGAACCACCGAACAAAATTAAAGAATTAATAGAATTTCCCAAAAGTCGTCGCCTACGACACCACGAAATAATTGACATTGCGCTGAAGAACATCAAACGTGCCGCAGAGCGCCGGAGAAGACAGCAAAAACAGGTTTGTACACGCCGCGACTTTCACGTTGGACAGAAGATACTAGTACGTACACACTATTTATCCAGTAAATTAAAAGGTAAGTGCAGTAAATTTGAACTTCTATACGCAGGTCCATATCGGATTCGCAGCATCCCTCACCCCAATGTTGTACACGTCGAAACTTTGATAACCAGAAAATCGAAAGGCAATCACCATATCTCAAACATTAAACCGTTTATTGAGTGAAACCACTGTATGATTCAACACACTATGATGCCATTTACTAATGCAATTATTTCACGTGACTAATTACTGATGATTATCGTATTTTTTCTTGGCAAGTGCCCGGCAAGGTAAGGTTAGCAGGTCGCTTTTCTTGTCGTTACACATCAGACCGTGCACATTTTTCACTTTTTTTTGTGTATATGACTGTACTCCAGTTTTGTTTGTATGCACTATGAAATAGTTAAGATATAACACACACCAGTCGACTTTGACATTTTTTTTTTTGCCCTATGACATCTCAACATCGTGACTGTTTTACATTTTTTTTGCTACTGCATTGTATTATTCTGTGTACATTTTTGCATCTGAACACTGTCAACGTCTTTAACATATTACGTTTTCTGTCATGTTATGCTGTATGCTTAATTGCGTCACCATTAACCAGTCATTATTTAGTGGGTATATGATTTAAATGCAAGACATTAATCTTTGTTCATCAATTTCAGAAAGAATAATGCGTGTAAGAGATAAATTCAACAGAAATGGGAATTTCACCTACGGAATAAACGAAAGGAGATGCGATAACTTTATGAGGAAGAGTAAATGGATCAGGATTAACAAACATTAACAAGAATATACTATACTCATCGAAGAATAGCAGTCTTAACTAATTTTTTCTTTCAGAATACAAGGTGATTGATGCAGGCTGTCAGAGAGAACTACACATCTTAGTTTTAGTGATGAAATATGCTAGAGATAAGGAATAGTTATGTAATGAGTAATGAAGTGATTTTGCAGATGATAATGAATACTGATGAATAATGATGAAGGATATGGTATTATGAATAATGAAGTTTTTCTTTACAGATGATGATAATAGTGAAGTTATGATAATGTGGATAATGAAGTAATTGATAATGAAGTATTTTCTTTACAGATGAGGATAATGTTGAAGTAATGTATTTATGCTACGTAGTTATTTAAGTATTTGTTGCAGTTTGCTTTGACAGCAGGTGTTACATTGCATAGTAGGATGACTGAAAGTTATGGAAAAGGACAGCTATGGAATACATTTTTATACACACTTCACTGCCTGTTAATTCGAAGTTCACTACTTTTCAGCATAGTGTGCGTTTCTTCTTTCAGGTCAATAATCCGTTTTTGTATTTTTTCCAGGAGAAGTTTTTCATGATACTTACTAAACCTGTTAGTTATTATACCTGTTCTAGTACTTGCATTTTTATTTTTTACCCATTTGTGTTTATCACTTATAAATGTGATCACATACACTGCCTTGTTACATAATCTTGCTACAGCTGACTCATGACGAATGACGTTACCTATCCTCATTTGCTGCAATAGGTCAAAAGCAAATAGTGTTATGTTTCAGCAATTAATTATCGATCCCAACGCAATGCATTGCTACCAAAAAAAAAAAAAAAAAATGTATTACCAGTCGCACATAATGTCACTAGTTTATGATAATTCTGAATAATACTGATCAACTATGAATAGCATGTCACTTGAGTAATGACCTCTTAATGAGACTATATTCAAAATAATGCTTTGTCACTAGCTAATAACTGCCACTGTTTATTGTAACGATACCACTTATAATGCCTGTGATTATTAATGATTTGACTGTAATTAACTGATTTTAATAATGACTTTGTAATGGTCTGAATACTACTGAAGGAGGAACACTGTTTATTGTAATGTTACCACTTATAATGCCTGTGATTACTAATGATTTGCCTGTAATTAACTGATTTTAATAATGACTTTGTAATGGTCTGAATACTACTGAAGGAGGAACACTGTTATTGTAATGATACCACTTATAATGCCTGTGATTATTAATGATTTGACTGTAATTAACTGATTTTAATAATGACTTTGTAATGGTCTGAATACTACTGAAGGAGGAACACTGTTATTGTAATGTTACCACTTATAATGCCTGTGATTATTAATGATTTGACTGTAATTAACTGATTTTTAATAATGACTTCGTAATAATCTGAATAATACTGAATGATGATTCTATTCAATACTTGCTGGCCACTGAGTGCCAATAATTAATGTCACTCCACGAATTGTGATTAATTATGCCATTGATTAGCTCTTGTTTCCAATGTTGATACTTTGTAACCAGAAAAGAATGTGACTGTTTAATAATGCTTTGTAATTAGAAGAAGGCTAATGATTCTTAATAGATTGGAATGACAAATGATTAATTAACTGTCATTAGGATGTTTTGTAATTAGAAGGCTAATGAATCTTAATTACTGTTTAATAATGCTTTGTAATTAGGAGAAGGGTAATAATTCTTACTACATTGGAATGACACAATTAATTAGCTATGGTACTGTTTAGTAATGCTTTGTAATTAGGAGAATACTAATGATTCTTACTATATTAGAATGACAAATGATTAATTAACGACAAATGATTAATTAATTGTAATTATACAAATGATTAATTAACTGTAATTAGACAAATGATTAATTAATGACAAATAATTAATTAACTGTAATTAGGAGAAGGTTAATGATTCTTAATTATACTCTGTAACTGAAAAGAATGCGATTATTTCATAATGCTTTGTAACCAGGAAAAGAAGGCTACTGATTCTATGTAAAACAATCAATGAACATTTTTCTGTAATACTACATACTTGGTACAGAAATGTTCAATAACTGGGCTATGAATGCCACAAACTACTAATTAAGTCTGTAATTGTCAATATTATGTGACTTGATGTCCTTCACCTCATAAGCTGACTACCCTGAATTACTGCAATGTCCATTTGTCCTGTTTATCCTAGTGATCATGGAGCACTATCTTTGGTTTTGCACTAATTCTACGTTGGTGTGCCTTGTAAGAGTGTGGTGTTGACACGACATGCTGTCCACCACCATGAGCAATGAAGACGTTATTATGGTCCCACTGTTTGGTGTACCTAATGTACTGCCAAAATGAAAACATGGAACATTACTACGACAGTTCAGTGTCTTGGCTACAATGATAAATTCTGATGGGAAAAGAACTTCAAGTTGTGTCATTTGGTGTTGTACTTCTGTGGAAAGATATGGACTTTCAGAGCAGCTGTGTGCAATCTAAAGTGCTACAACCATGATGCAATCCTTCCCTTCCCTATCCTGATTCTTGTCACATAAAAAAAAATTTTTTGGTAACATCATTTATGTTCATAGGTTATACATTTTTCGATTCGCTAAACTCCAGTGTGAGTACACTTATGTCACTGGTCGACATGATGTTTGCCATTATGTTTATTTGTTGTGAAAATACTAAAGACATTTTTCAGTGCATGTGCACTTTGGACATGATTTTTTTTGCCATTATGTTTATTTGTGTGAAAATACTAAAGACATTTTTCAATGCATGTGCACTTTGGACATGATTTTTTTTGCCATTATGTTTATTTGTTGTGAAAATGCTAAAGACATTTTTCAGTGCATGTACACTTGTCAACATAATATTTTTTGCCAGTCTGTTTGTTTGTTCTGAATATGCTAAAGAATTTTTCAGTGCCTGTGCACTTTATCTGTCAAAAAATTTGTATATACTTTTTTCTGATTTGCTACTATGTTTAGTATTCACATTTTGTCTTTGTCTGATATATTTTGTACTTAGTGTGTGTGCACAACATTTAAATATTCTGTAAGTTGTAGGATTTTGTTAATTAAAGAAAAATTTTGCCGCGATTGGCAAGTCCAAATGACTCACCATCGCTGCCAAATTTTTGCCCCCCCAGTGGAGGGTTATGAAACACGTATGTAACGCAGCAGCGATGGCGAGGCATTGTAGCATCTGTGACCAGAGAGTATGCGCTTGACCGCGCGAGTGTTGCGAGCGGTTCTCAGTCTAGTAGTAGTCGTTACTCTGTTAGTAGTCGTTGCGAGTCTGTTAGTAGTAGTCGTTGCGAGTCAGTCAGTCAGTCGTTGCGAGTCAGTCAGTAGTCGTTGCGAGTTGAGAGCAGTACTCAGTCTGTAGTCGTCATGCAGAGCGGTCGGTCAGTAGTAGCAGCCCAGTGCGGTTGTGTGATGTAGGCGGTCGGCAACACTGGTCAAGATGAGGAATAAGGTATACTGTTAATTAATATAATCATTAGATAATGAAAAATTTTATTTATTGTAATTATTCTCCAACAAGTCTCCCAATAATAATTTTTTTTTTTCAAAAGCATTTTCTCAAAAATTTAATTTTTTATTGAACTCAAGATTTCGTTGCACTTCCCATTTCATTCCACTTCTTTTGAAGAAAAATTCCACTAAAATCACAAAAAAAGAGAATATTATTATTTGCAATGCAGTTCCTCCAAGCGGTGCGCAACAACAAGAGCAGATATGTGACATCCATTTATTCTGAGGTAAGACTTTAATTCTGATTGTTTTACACAGGGCCAAAGACCGATATTTCGGTTTAATTGAATTTTCTTGTCACTGAATGGAGTTTAATTTTTTTTGAAGGATTTATATTTGAGTCAGATTGCGAATTTCACATTTTTGTTGCCATTGTCAGTACATTTCATTGTGGGCAGGTTACGCACAGAGCCATGTCCATCAGCATTTCTAATTAATATCGTCCTTTTCTTTTAAAATTTTTGTGGGGAGGTTACACTTGGCTCCCATTTCTATTAAGTATTATCTTTTTTTCTTTCAAATTTTTGTGGGGAGGTTACAAACTTGGTTTAGTTTAGAAGAATTGCACACTGGCAAACAGCAGGCAGAACAGCAGATCAGAAGAGACAATGACCATGAAGTCAACAAGTTCCACATAAGCGGACACTGTCAATTCAGCCGTCAGGGCATCGCCCGACCGGCTCACGTGTTTCTCAGTTGTCACATGTGAGCAAAAACCCTCGCCTACATTCCAAGAGCCAATGACCGACGTTAAGAAGATTCTTCGAGAAGCTTTTCAACGTGACAGAAGAGGCAATGACCGGCTCACGCGTTTCTCAGTCGTCACATGTGATCAAAGGCCCTCGCCTACATTCCAAGAGCCAATGATCAACTTTAAGAAGATTCTTCGAGAAACTTTTCAACATGACAGAAGAGGCAATGACCGTGAAGTCGTTCACCTCCAGTGGACTGAAGTGAATAAATACGCGAGACGCAGTCGGCCTGACAAGAAAAGAGAAGAGAAGAAAAGAGAAGAGAAGAAAAGAGAAGAGAAGAAAAGAGAAGAGAGTAGCAGTAGTTTTCAATCAGTTTTGGTGCTGAAGACCGACATGCAAGAAGAGACCACATCATACACAGACGCACCAAGTCCGCCGCTGTAATGGAATAGCAAGCAGCAGCCTCGGCGCCAGAAGACAGAAGTTAAAAGGTATTTGAAGTCTGATTTTTACATACCCGGGTGACTCGTGAGGACGGGAAGGAGACGGCCTCACATCAGCAGTCACCTGTGAGCTGGGATGAAGATCTGACAGCCGAAGACTGGCAAGCGGGAGTCCATTGTTCGAGTCCAGGACACTGGCCTTTTCCTGCCGCGCCGCTCCGCTGGCCAACGCACAACACACATGGTCGCTTAGAGAAGAGAAACACTGGGACGCCACATCCAAGATATCACTGTCCGATGCACGACTTCGCTATCAATAATTAAACGTGCCACAGCACGATGCGTGTCTCCAGTCAACTGGGCGAGACGGCGACACGAGATACACACCGCTACGCGTAATCAGACGCCACCACTGCAGCGGCAGAAGGCTTCACAAACGACACAGCTGCCGTTCTCCGAGCCAGAACATCGAGTAAGGAAACAGTTGTACGAAACTTGCAATAAAAGTTATCTTATGTAAAAATACTGTTTCATTCTACCTCATACCCGAGCCAAGGAAGAACCCACCCTGCCCACATGTTGTTAAGAGAGAAAAAGTAATTTATTTAGTATCTTCACCCTGATATAATGCTTTAGAATGCTCATCCTGACAATTGACTAGCATCAAAAGAGAAAACCTAGTTACATCTCACTATAAATTGACGAAAATTTTCCATTACACCAGCATCATAAATCAAAGCCCATCTCCTTCCTCAAATACACTGTGATAATTACAACATCTTCCATCTATGCATTACACCAACCAAACAGCATCTACTCTCTCGCCCAACAGAACAACAACTACACTCGACATCCTCTGGACTGCTACTGCACCAGTGGAGGAGGCGGAATAATAATCTTTGGCGCAATCTCTGGCACTGTGACTCAGTGATGCCCCTCCTCCACGGGCTACAATTTGGTGGCATTTTTTCCAGCATTGATGGTGAAAATACCACCAAATTCGTCCAAAAAACACAGACAAAAATAAAAGATGATATCAATAAGTAAATATCACATAAATAAATACATTTTGGATTTGCACTGACCCTTCAATAACCTAATATATAAAAATACATTAAGGAATAAAAATGCTTGCATACATGTGATTTTACATAATAGTTTTCTCATGATTTTAAGAGTTTGTCGAAAATATTTAAACATCTTTTTCATTCAGTGTAGTAAGATTGTGCAACTAACAGTTTGTAAAATGATGACACGAAATCGTACAAAGTCAGAGTCGGCGCCACAAGTGGTTTCTACTGAGGAAGCTATTCAGAGCTTAGTTAATCAGATAGCACAGCTTAAAAATGATAATAATACATTATTTAAACAGTTGAGTGAGGTTAGGCAAACCAGTTCAATCCCTCCCACCCTAGATTCCTCAGAAGCAGCCTTGGTAACTCCTTTTTCAGGTAAACCTGGCGAAGACATAACAGCCTTTTTTGATGATTTAGTAGCAGCTGCAAAGTTAGGATCATGGTCAGACGAACAGCTCTTACAAATGACAAAGTTAAGATTGCTAGGAGAGGCTAAAGCACACGTATTATACCATGAAGAATTACGGAATGCTCCAACATTTGAGGAATTGAAGAATGGATTACTTAAACGTTTTCAAAAGCAGAACAGTTGTAGATTTTATAGGCAAAAATTAAACACTATCACTCAGAGGCAAAACGAGTCGTTAGAAAGCTTTGTAGATAGGATTAGAAAAGTTAATATAAACACCTATCAGTTGACAACTAGTGATGAAGCAAATAAAGTTATTTTACAAGAGACAGAAAATAGAGCTCTGGATACATTTTTACGTGGGTTACCACCTGAAACGTCCCGTCGTGTCAGGGCAGAGTTCCCAAAAAATTTAGCGGAAGCTGTATCTGTCGCGACGGCTTTCGAAGAAATAGACATTGCCACCAGATACAAGGAGAAGCGAAATGTATTTTCACCAGGAGTACGATGTTTTAGGGCGATCGACACGGACATATAGCAAAAAACTGCAAACAACCTCAGTGCACTAATTGTCAAAGAATAGGTCACACATTCAAGGAATGCAGGTCTAAGAAAGTTTTTGGAAATAGAAATCAGTTAAACTCAAACGGGAATGTCGGAGCCGCCGCCAGGCGTTCCCAATAAAATTTCATGCCATTAAGGCGAATGTGAAGGCGGAATGCTGGTTATCTGCTACCATACAGGATAAAGAGGCAAGGATACTGGTGGATACAGGCAGAAACGTATCAATAGTGAGTAATGAATGTATTGGAGAAAAGAAATATGACCCTCCAAGGTATAGACTGAGTGGAGTAGGAGGTGGTACAGTGAAGTCATTAGGATGTACATCACTGATTTTCTATATTCACGGTGTACAATTCCAAGAAGATGTAGAAGTGGTGACAAAGGTAACTGACGGGTACGACGCGATCCTAGGGTTGGATTACCTGAATAAACATCACGCTAAAATCGACCTCAGACAGCAAACTGTAGATTAGCTTAATAGTGTTTCAGCTAGGTGACACCGCTGCAAAGGGCCCGCTGCCGCAAGATTTCCCCAACCGGAAGGCGGAATCAACTACACTGCGTGCAACGTCCTTGAAGGTTGATTCGCGGGATAAGATACCATTTGGCTCAGGAAAACTTTTCTAGATGACCGTTGTCCCCGAGGTACCTACAAATACAGTGTGTCTAATAGAGCCACTAGAGGAAAATGAGGAATTACATGTATCACATTGTTTTGTACATAGAAGTGTTGTACGGGTTCAAGACGTTGAGGGAGAAAGAAAAGTACTGGTACATATTGACAATTTCGGAGTGGAGGACAAAGAGTTGCGTAAGGGAATATTAGTAGCTACAGTCAGTACTTCTGAAGAAGAAGATTTCATTTGGTCAGATATTAATGATGGTCAGAAACCGGACGCCTATAAAACCGCATTACGCCAGAAGATTGAGTATTTGAAAGGAAGTGATACAGACACGATAGAAGCAGTTTTCCAAGATTTATTTAATGCAGAAGGTCCACTGCCAACAACAGATATCACACAGTATAGGATCCCAACAGGAAATAGCCCTCCAGTTTATAGGAAGCCTTATAGAGCTCCGCATCACTTACAGCCAGTAATGGATGAATTTTTAGAACAGCATCTAAAAGATGGAATTATAGAATATTCTGATTCGCCTTATAATTCAAATATTGTAATTATTCCAAAGAAGTCTCCCGATGGTACGAAATGATATAGATTTTGTTGTGACTACAGACACCTTAACAAACAAACTATCTCAGATGTTTATCCTCTTCCAAACATTACAGATATCATTGACAGTTTGGGTAACAGTAAATACTTTTCAACAATCGATTTACGTAGCGGATATCATCAATTCGAAGTTGCACCTGGAGATAGGCATAAAACAGCATTTTCAACCCCTGGAGGCCACTGGCAATTTAAAAGAATGCCTTTCGGTTTGAAAAATGCACCAGCAACTTTTCAAAGACTACTCGATGGAGTATTGCGAGGACTCAAAACTCAGCAATGTTGTGTATATCTAGACGATATTATTGTATTCTCCAAAGACATTAATAAACATGCTGTGCATCTGCGTAATGTTTTTCAGAGACTTAGAAAAGCTAAATTAACATTAAATATGGAAAAATGTAGTTTTGAATTCACAGAGGTTACATACCTCGGGCATGTCATTAGTGCAAAAGGAATTAAAACAGATCCTCGATTAATTTCGGCAGTTAAGGACTTCCCAACACCACAATGCGTTAAGGAAGTACAAAGTTTCATTGGTCTCGCATCGTATTACCGAAAATATGTTCAAAATTTTGCTGAAATTGCTCGACCCTTAACCCAATTTTTGAAAAAGGGTGCAAAATTTCATTGGTCTGAAGATTGTGAATCAGCATTTCAAACCCTTAAAGATAAGTTAACACACAGTCCAGTATTAGCCTACCCAGATTATAATAAAGGATTTATTTTATCCTGTGACGCAAGTGGTCATTCAGTAGGAGTTGTTTTGAGTCAGAATATTAATGGCGCGGAACATCCCATAGCCTATGCTTCGAGACAACTAAGAACGGCAGAAAGAAATTATTCCACAACGGAGAAAGAATTGTTAAGTGTTATTTATGGCATCAAATACTTTAAATCCTACTTGTATGGTAGAAAATTCAAGGTTATTACAGACCACGCAGTTTTAAAATGGTTGCTTGGATTAAAGGATCCATCTAGTCGTCTCACCCGTTGGGCCCTATGTCCTTCCGAAATGGATTTCGAAGTTATCCATAAACCAGGCAAAAACACACGAATGCACATTGTCTAAGTCGGAAAATAGCACTTTTGGAAGCAACAGGCCGAGATACTGAGGACTGGAGA
This sequence comes from Schistocerca serialis cubense, assembly GCF_023864345.2. Lineage (NCBI taxonomy): Eukaryota > Metazoa > Arthropoda > Insecta > Orthoptera > Acrididae > Schistocerca > Schistocerca serialis. The sequence goes on along the minus strand of NC_064644.1, from coordinate 289,355,167 downwards.
AAGGCACAAGATGAGGATACAGAATGCAAAAAATACGCAACTCAAAAACAATTTTGCTTTGAAGATGGTGTATTATGCCGTAAAACAAAACTTGGACCGCGAATTGTTGTTCCCCAACACTTTAGACAAGAAATAATGGCAGAGGCCCACGATCTTATCCTTGCAGGACACGGTGGACAGCGGACAACCGAAAGACGTGTAGCAGAGCGATTTTGGTGGCAAACCAGAAAGCAGGATGTTGCGCAGTACGTTCGTAATTGCATTGCGTGCGCACAACAAGCTGAACTTTCTCGTTCAAAAATACCCTTACAGAGGCTCCCCGAGGCTTCATGTCCATTTCAAATCTACGGAGTGGATCTCTATGGGCCATTTCATAAAATACCTTCTGGTAATAAGTATGTTCTTATTATAGATCACTTTTCACGCTATCTAGCTATGGTGAGTCTCCCAGATCAGCAAGCAAATACAGTTGCCCAAGCTTTAGTTAACAACTGGATACTTAAATTTGGCGTACCTGAAGCTATTATCACAGATCAGGGATCTAATTATATGTCTGAATTAATGAAACAGCTATGCCACTTACTAAAAATAAGTAAATTACACACAACTCCCTTACACCCTCAGTGCAACGGGCGCACAGAAAGAGTTCATTGGACAATTGGCAAGTTACTTAGTTATTATACTAACGAACAACATTCTAATTGGGATACGTATTTACCAATAATTGTGTCGGTATACAATGCCAAAACGCATGAAGCAACTGGCATATCACCTTATGAAGTGGTCTATGGGAGAAAAATGTCGTCCCGTTTTGACGTAATCAGGCAGAAAAACGGAAAAGTCGGAGAAACAGTTAGACATTTCAGTCAAATGATGAAGGATGTATGGAAAAAGGTTAAAAAACCTAATACAAAGGCTTTGGAACGACAGGAAAGATTAGGTAACGCCCAAGCTAAATATCCAAATTACAAAATCGGTCAGTGGGTGATGCTGTCAACCCCATACATTGCGAAAGGAAAAACGAAGAAATTCGTAAGAAACTACAGAGGTCCTTATCAAATTATTGAGATCACGTCACCAGTCAACGTTAAACTGCAACTGCCCACCCGAACTACTATTGTCCATGCAAGTCGTTTAAATCCTTTTAAGGGCGCTCCAGATGTAATTCGTACTTTTCCGAAGGGTGGAGGAAGTTCCCGAAGAGGAAAAAGAGTGCCCACGCCAGCACAACATACAGACATGGCACCATACAATCTTCGGCCAAGGGTGCGATGTCCTAGTTGAATCATAGTAGACTGTAGATAGTATACAAATGTAAATAATTAATACATGATAATGGTTTATTTTTTAAGAAAGAAAAGTTGAACGTAGAAACATGTAGATCTTGTAGTTAACAATGTATTCCTTCTTTTCTTTGTTTTTGTTTTTACTAGGTTGGTAGGCCCATAACGATGTTGTTTGCTCTTTTCAGAAAACGCCATGCAAAGCATTTCCTACACAAAACCTATCCTACCTCAATGACTCCCTTGACAGTTCCCTTCTGAAGTCATTAGATATGTTCATAAACTCACAGATAGGCTAAATTGACGCCAATGTTATGATGCAACATGTCTTAAAATTAAAAAGTGAATACAAAACTAAAATTATAATACTAGGAACGGGTATATCTGGAACCTTTGTGTTGGTGTTTCTGCTTTGTACAGTTTTCTTTTATTTAAGACAAAAAAATAAGCCAAATAATAATATACCACTTCATCAAATCCCTGTTATCTGAATACCACACTCTTAATTGGTGTACTTCAGTGGTTACTTTTGAGCATTAGTGTATTAATTTTGTTTATGTACTTCAGTCTTTATTAAACAGTCTCATGTTAAAATAAACAATACTGGAGAATAGATATTCTTGCATTAACATAAGGTAGATTAAACAGGTGTTCCTATGTAATTTTCTAAGTTAAAAATCTGTTTTTGTTTATTCAATGTCATCAAGATTTGTTACACTTATTATAACCATTTATGTGTGAACTATGTGATTCATGAGCGTACAGTGCTTTTGTAAAGTGATAAAGTATTTTCAACATACTTAATGTGAAATGTGTGTAACCGTCTAAGTCCAGAGTTTTCATTACTTGTGTTAGTACGTTTGCCGTGTGAAGAGTGGAGGAATGTTGAGTGGTAAATTCGAGTGCGAATTTCTCTGAAGGGTGGAGGAATGTTGAGTGGTAATTAAGACAATAAATTAGTGAAATCAAAGTGAAGTAGAAATTAGAAAATAAAGGAAAAACTTGGTTTAGTTTAGAAGAATTGCACACTGGCAAACAGCGGGCAGAACAGCAGAGCAGAAGAGACAATGACCATGATGTCAACAAGTTCCACATAAGCGGACGCATTCGATTCAGCCGTCAGGGCATCGCCCGACCGGCTCATGTGTGTCACATGTGAGCAAAGGCCCTCACCTACATTCCAACAGCCAATGACCGGTATTAAGAAGGTTCTTTGAGAAACTTTTCAACATGACAGAAGAGGCAATGACCGTGAAGTCGTTCACCTGACTGAAGTGAATAAATACGCAAGACGCAGTGGGCCTGACAAGAAAAGAGAAGAGAAGAAAAGAGAAGAGAAGAAAAGAGAAGAGAATAGCAGTAGTTTTCAATCAGTTTCGGTGCTGAAGACCGTCATGCAAGAAGAGACTACATCATACACAGACACACCAAGTCCGCCGCTGTAATGGAATAGCAACCAGCAGCCTTGGCGCCAGAAGACAGAAGTTAAAAGGTATTTGAAGTCTGATTTTTACACACTCGGGTGACTCGTGAGGACGGGAAGGAGACGGCCTCACATCAACAGTCACCTGTGACCTGGGATGAAGATCTGACAGCCGAAGACTGACAAGCGGGAGTCCATTGTTCGAGTCCGGGACACTGGCCTTTTCCCGCCGCGCCGCTCCGCTGGCTAACGCACAACACACGCGGTCGCTTAGAAAAGAGAAACACTGGGACGCCACATCCAAGATATCACTGTCCGATGCACGACTTCGCTATCAATAATTAAATGTGCCACAGCACAATGCGCGTCTCCAGTCAACTGGGTGACATGGCGACACGAGATACACACCTGTGACCTGGGATGAAGATCTGACAGCCGAAGACTGACAAGCGGGAGTCCATTGTTCGAGTCTGGGACACTGGCCTTTTCCCGCCGCGCCGCTCCGCTGGCCAACGCACAACACACGCGGTCGCTTAGAGAAGAGAAACACTGGGACGCCACATCCAAGATATCACTGTCCGATGCACGACTTCGCTATCAATAATTAAATGTGCCACAGCACAATGCGCGTCTCCAGTCAACTGGGCGACATGGCGACACGAGATACACACCACTACTCATAATCAGACGCCGCCACTGCAGCAGCAGAAGGCTTCGCAAACGACACAGCTGCCGTTCTCCGAGCCAGAACATCGAGTAAGGAAACAGTTGTACGAAACTTGCAATAAAAGTTATCTTATGTAAAAATACTGTTTCATTCTACCTCATACCCGAGCCAAGGAAGAACCCACCCTGCCCACATGTTGTTAAGAGAGAAAAAGTAATTTATTTAGTATTTTCACCCTGATATAATGTTTTAGAATGCTCATCCTGACAATTGACTAGCATCAAAAGAGAAAACCCAGTTACACCTCATTGCAAATTGGCGAAAATTTTCCATTACACCAGCATCATAAATCAAAGCCCATCTCCTTTCTCAAATACGCGGTGATAATTACAACATTTTCCATCTATGCATTACACCAACCAAACAGCATCCACTCTCTCGCCCAACAGAACAACAACTGCTCTTGACATCCTCTGAACTACTACTGCACCAGTGGAGGGGGCAGAATAATAATCTTTGGCGCAATCTCTGGCACTGTCACTCAGTGTAGCCACCTTTCATATGCCCCTCCTCCACGAGCTACGATTTGGTGGCATTGATGGTGAAAATATCAGCAAATTCGTCCAAAAAACACAGACAAAAATAAAAGATGATATCAATAAGTAAATATCACATAAATAAATAAATTTTGGCTTTGCACTGACCCTTCAATAACCTAATATATAAAAATACAGTAAGGAATAAAAATGCTTGCAGACATGTGATTTTACATAATAGTTTACGCAAGTATCATTTCTCAGAGTAGTTAAACAGTTCAATCAATGGCACCAGCAATGACGAATAGTTGCAGATAAGAGTCTCATAACATTTCACAAACAATATATACTCAATAAATCAGTTTACACAAATATTCACATTAAATCTTTTCAATAGTTCAATAAACAAGTAGCACTCCTCAGAGTAGTTGACAATTCCAACAGTGGCAGACAGCAATGGTCAACAGGTGCAAATAGCAGTCCTATAACATTTCATCAGCAGTATTTGAACAGCTCCAACAGTGGCACCCAGCAATGTTGAACAGGTGCACACAGCAACAAGTGACATCATTTCAGTAGCAGCAGTTCCAACAGTGGCACCCAATAATGGCGAGGAGGTGCAGGCACCAAGAAGTGACATCTCATCAGTGGTTGAGCAGTTCCAACAGTGGCACCCTGCAATGTTGAACAGGTGCAGACAGCAACAAGTGACATCATTTCAGTAGCAGCAGTTCCAGCAGTGGCACCCAATAATGGCGAGCAGATGCAGGCAGGAATGAGTGTCCCCACATCAGTAGTAGCAGTTCCAACAGTGGCACCTAGCAATGGCGAGCAGGTTCAGACACCAACAAGTGACATCTCATCAGTGGTTGAGCAGTTCCAACAGTGGCACCCAGTAATGTTGAACAAGTGCAGGTAACAGTCCATAATATTCACCAGCAATAATTAAACAGTTCATCAGAGTTCATCAGCACATATTAAACATTTCCAAGTGGCACCCATCAATGATAATAGGTGTAAGCACGAACAACAGTGTGAATGCACAGACAATTGCTTTTACAAAATTATTATCAATGCTCTTACACTAAACATACAAATTATAATAAACACAGAAACGTTATCAGATAATTGTCATATTAACTATTACAAACACACAAATATCAGTAAACCTATAATATTTATGGGTGTCAGTGCAAGCCACAACAAAGAAGTAAAATAATATTTAGGAAGTAGGTCGGTACCAATTATTTGGGATTAGGAAAGGAAAACACACAAAACACACTCACTCATCTTTCATCCACATATTAAGTACTATTGTGTAATTGAATAGTGTTAACTGTGTAAATGCAATTCTGTCAAAATTTGATGTACAACATGTGTATCAAATAGTAGTGGCAGCAGTGTATAATAGTCAACAATAGTTAGTCAATGTCATAGTCATCATGTCAAGACCAATGTTTGCCAAGCCAAATCAAAACGTACAGTTGCTGAACAATTGTCAGTCTGCCAAGATATGCAAATACTTCCTCTCTCCCAAAAAAAGTACATACTACTTATTGATTTAACAAAATGTGTGTGTAGACAATCTTCCTTCCACTGGAGTGTTCTAGTCTGCCATCTTCAACCTTCACGTTCCATATAAAAAAAAAAAAAAAAACAACATGCTCCTCACTTACTTTACCTCTTATCCACCAAAACTCCAATAATCATCAGCATCACATAATCTCAATACTTCAATAATACCTCTTCAATACGTCAATACATATAACCCTTATCAATAATATCATTTACCTTACCTCTTATCCACCAAAACTCCAATAATCATCAACATCACACAATCTCAATACTTCAATAATACTTCTTCAATACGTCGATACATATAAACCTTATCACCAATATCATTTCACTTCCATAACAACTCTTTCCTCTAATCGGTCTCCTCGAACAAGTACCGATAAAATCCTAGTGCAAACTTCAATTCATCATCCCATACAATCCGAAGACACAGTGTCCACACACAACCTCTGTGTAATCCACCAGAGCCAAATCTTTTACTCATTGCGAATTATAAAATACATTTTGGTTACCTTGTGCATCATAAAATAAAAGAAATGCATACATGACCTCTAACAGCCTTCAGTTTGAATAACTTTCAGTAAGTAGGTGCGAGTACACAGTATTAATGATCACATAAGAATTTGAATGAATAAACGGTAATATTTCACAGTGTGTACACCACTTCAAGAATCATGGCAAAACCGAAGCAAACATGTGAAGTATTTTTTGTGTCAAGTGTCGCTTGCTATTTCAATTGCTCACAAAGAATGCAGTGTAATAGCTGTCAATGGTCTAAAGCTAGTGTTGGTATTTCATGTCGTCAGCTTCCTTTCTATTACAATGAATTAATACAGCTTCCATAGAACCTCCAGTTCATGTGACTTCAATGAAGTTTCTTGTACCCATGTAGTTCATACAATTATAGCAGTTCATTTTCTTATCTTAAAATGTAAAGCACTTAGCGTAAGCAAAACATGCAATACCGAGTAAATATACCAGTAGAGAACAGAATGTCAACGAGTGGATGCAGCACAATCCCTACAACGAGGCTCTGCCAAGCAAACAATCTATAATTAATGCCGTAGTGTAACCTGAACTCTATGATTGTGCACAGTATATAATTATTTCTCTATACTAAATTAAAGAGTAGTTATGACAACAAAACAGAAATGTGTAAATATGCAATCCATACGCAAAGCAGCAAGTATATATCTTACATAATAAACAGGTCATTAGCATCATATCAGCATAAGCAAATAAATGTTCATATGTAACCTTAATAAGTAAACATGAAGGCGCAAGCAGATAAATCGCAATGTGTAACTTACATACATAACCAAATCAGCACAACTAATCAGGTGACAAATGTAATTTAAATAAATAGGGACAGCAGGCACATAATAAAAAAATATGACATCAGTGAGAAAGCATAGCAGCCAAGCGATGCATAATATACACAAGTAACAACCCTGTTCATTAATAAAACATTATCAAAATCAGCAAATGTACGCAAGCATGTCGCTTCCCAAGTAAATTCATAGAGCATAAAATTTAACACAAAGTATAAATCACATAATCGCGAGCAGCAAATTACGTATAAAGTACATACCCAAGTAGAAATAAGTTACCCGAAAAATAAAATCAATTAATAGTTACTATTTTAGTTTATTATTTTCTTCTTCTAAATTACATTCTTCCTGAAATTTTCTCGATAGCAAGTCCTCTTAACATCGGACACGCAGAGAATTTGCCTGAAGTTCTTAAATATTTTATACAACTGTATTCTGGAAAAACTGAACATTAGTAACAGAAGTTATCAAGTCACTATAGCTTTATACTGAATTTAATCGGAGAAATTAGATTGCGTATTTGTCTACGGCTGTCAGTGCATTCGCACTGAGCGCTCGATCAGCTGTAGATAAGCGTGACGTAGGAAGTAATTGAGGTCAACGGCTAAATTGTGCGGCGCGCGGACTGACTGTCGCTTTGTGTATGTGCTGCCGCTAGAACACGGCGCGGTATCCTTGTGTTCTCTGCGTGTTCACATGTAACTGTTAATTTTCTCAAAAGTATGTCATTCCACAAAAAAATTTAACGTTCGATATATGATGTATTCCCTTAGAGCGCCGCGATTTAAGAGTTTCTACTTCAACAGTGTTATCATGAATAATTTTGCGAACTCTATATGGACCGTTACAAAGCAGAAAAAATTTGCGACACAAGCCTTTTCCTTTGTGAGACAAACGATGAGACTTAATTAACACCTTTTACCAACTGACAAAGTTTTTGAACGACCAGAACTTTTAGCTGATTTCTCTCTTTGTTGAGCCAGGTTGACAACTTCAGAATGCCGCAGTTTCCGTGTAGGCGGAAAAGGAACGATTTCAGAAATACGATTTGTCGGTGCTTTATTTTTTAATATCAATGTAGGCGGTAAAGAAGTTGAATCATTAGGGAGTTCATTCAGAATATTTTGAAAAATATGAAGATACTGATCCCACGTTCTGTGATTATGATGACAATAAAGACGAGACAATTTATCGATTTCCTTCATCCATCTCTCTGAAGCTTTAGACTGAGGGTGAGAAAGTGAAATGAAAATTGGTTTAATCTTACGACGCCGCAGAGTACAAAGCCAAATTTTAGAGCGAAACTGTTCAAATGGTTCAAATGGCTCTGAGCACTATGGGACTTAGTTCTGAGGTCATCAGTCCCCTAGAACTTAGAACTACTTAAACCTAACTAACCTAAGGACATCACACACATCCATGGCCGAGGCAGGATTCGAACCTGCGACCTTAGCGGTCGCGCGGTTCCAGACTGTAGCGCCTAGAACCGCTCGGCCATCACGTCCGGCTCAGCGAATCTGTGATCCATTATCCGATATAACTTTATCAACATGACCCTCTTCTTTAAGAAAATGTTTAATGAAAGCATTAGATACTATACGAGCTGTTGCTTTGCGTAACAGTGTAAAACACACATATTTTGATGTCAATTCCACTACTACCAAAATGTACGCAAAACCACTTGCAGAACGAACCACTGGACCGAACAAATCGACTGCAGCCATCCCCTTTAATTTCGCTGGAATAATAGGAAACAACGGTGCTCTGTGAGAAATAGTTGGTGGCTTAGCCTTTTGGCATAATTTGCATTTGGCAAGAACAAATCGAATACGTTTTTCCATATTACTGAAGTAGCAAATTTCTCGTAATTTGTGAAAGCATTTACTGGGACCCATGTGTGCATAACTGAAATGTGTATACCAAATCAATTTATTAGCCCACTCTCCAGGAATGCAAACTAACCAAACAGAGTTGTCAACCGATTTTCGTTTAAAAAGAATATCATTGCGAACTAAATATTACTGTCTAATCGCTACGCTTTCCTTTCTCCTCCACTTCTCCTTAATGTGTTTCCAGATTAGATCCTTGTTTTGCTCCTTAGCGATGTCCTGGAGCGAAGACGAAATAAAATTTTCAAACGCAACGCCCTGAATATACATCAAACAATAATTGTTTTCTTTGCAGTCCTCCCCAGCACTTTGTTTCAAACCCATAGGTGCACGTGATAAAGAACCAGCAATAATGTTTGAAGAACCCTGTATGTAAATAATACTAAAATCAAATTCCTGTAGATACAGTGCCCATCGTGATAATCTTCCATGGGTTAATTTTGTTGACATAAGAAATTCCAGAGCTCGATGATCGGTGTAAACCTTAGTATGTCTGCCATACAAAAAGATGCGAAATTTTGTGAAAGCCCAAACAACAGCCAAAGCTTCAAGTTCCGTAATCGAATAATTCTTTTCTGATTTAGAGAGAACACGACTTCTAAATGCAATAGTTTTCTGTACGACAACGCCGTTTTCTTCTATCTCTTGAAATAAGTATGCACCTAAGCCTTTGTATGATGAGTCCATCGCCAAACAAAAATCTTTAGATAAATCCGGATGTGAAAGAGGTGGTGCAGCAACTAAAGTATCACGAAGTTGTTCAAATTCTAATTGAGCTTCCTCATCCCAAAACCAATTAGAATTCTTTCCAGAAAGTTCACATAAACGAGGTGTGGCCAAATTGTCCACTCTAACAAAGCGTCTAAGAAAATTACAGACACCAAGGAAACTACGAACATCACCTTTTGTAGTAGGAACAGCAAAATTACGAATAGCGTCTAGTTTCTCTGGATCAGGAAGAATGCCTTCTGTAGAAATAATATGACCAAGAAATTTCACCTGAAAATGACCAAATTCAGATTTTTCCAAGTTCACTGTAATGCCAACTCTTGCAAAAATACGTAATAATGAATCCAAAATTCTGTTATGCTCACTCCAAGAAGGTTTAGCAATAAGAATATCGTCAACATATGAAGTAATATTGTTATGAAGATAAACAGGTAAAATTTCGTTTAAATCACAAATGAATGCTGTTGAAGATACAGTAAGTCCAAACGGTAATTTCCGAAATTGGTAACAGTTACCAAAGGCTAAAAAGGCAGTGTATTTTCTACAATCAGGGTGGAGTTCTATTTGCTAAAAACTTGCGCGCATATAAATTGTGGATAAGACTTTAATTCCATGGAAATGTTGAAGAAGTTCATCTAAATTTTGTGGACGGTCAGTTTCAAGAATGATGATATTATTTATCTGTCTGGAATTCAGAACCAAACGAACTGACCCATCCTTTTTAAGAACGACATGTAATGGGCTGGTATAAGGACCGACTGCTGGCTGAATAATGCCTTGATCTAACATGTATTGGAAGTTCACTCTTAACCTTCTCTCTATGAGCCAAAGGAATAGCGTACGTTTTTCCCCGAAATGTTGTGTGTTCTTTTACTTTAAATAAATATTGTAAGCCTTGTATAGTTCTTGTGTGATGACTAAATACTGTAGCATTGAAGTCAAAATTTGGTGCAATTCTTCTCTTGCCACGTCATCTGTCACTTCAGCTTTGTTAACCCTTTCATTAATTAATTCTTCACTATTAATTATATCATCCATCACGTCTCTGTATCTATGGTCGTTGTCATGAATGAACACATTGTCGTCATAATACTCAGCGAAAACATCAGAAGTAAGTAACCTTAAACAATTTGTGCCTGATTCAGATCTCGCTACACACTCGAAAAATTTCAAACATCTCGGCATTCCGGCAACAGTCAAGTTCACACTTCCTTCCTTAAAGTTTAAAAGTGCCTTATATGTGTTAATAAACCCCATACCTGATATATAATTTGTCTACTGAGTAATGGAACAATAGTAAAATTAGCAGAAAATTGATATCCTTGACAAATGAAATTTAAGTTGGTCTGTTGTTTGACTTCCATACTTTTTCCAGAAATAGCTCCTCGAATTGTAGTTTTAGAAACAAGTAACACAGGAGAAGCAATAGTTCTTACACATATACGAAAAACTGATTCACTAATAACTTTCAATGGGCTCCCAGAATCTAAAACTGCAGTGAACTTATTCTTACTCACGCATACTTCAATAACAGGATGTAAAAATGCGTCTACTTTATTTTCCTTTTCGTCTAGCAAAATATCTCTCATGTCTTCCAAGCGTACGTAGTGTAAAGTAGTAGTGTCATTACTTTCTGAACCGTGTATATTGCTGCCAGAAGCCGAAGCTACAAGTCATTGTCGATTGTTTGCGTCACGTCCATGATTATTCGCGTCATTTCGCGGATCAATTTCTACGATTTGCGCTTGTCTCTCTGAATTACTGTCTCGTGGAGGTTGCCAATTAGGTCCCTCCTGTCTGTTACATGTAAATTCTTGGTTGTGTCTGTTATTAAAATGCCTATTTTCCTGGCTATCTGCATGACTACTTCTTGTGTAATTTCGACTGTCACTTCTGAAATTATTGTTAGATCTACTACCCTGGTTATTTCTGTAGTAAGAATTTCTATTACTGTATGAATAGTTTCTGTCTTGATGATACCGATTACTGTTTCCGTATGATTGATCATTCCGATAAGAATTTCTGTTATTATACTTGTCTGTGTAATTTCTGTTAAAACGTCTGTTATTGTCATAAGGCTGGTATCTATTGTCCTGTCAGTTTCGTCTGTCATTTTCAAAATTACTGCTATAACGTCCGTTCCGATCATTATCACTTTTCTCTGAAAATCTATTGTGATTACCGTTACTGAAAAAATTGCAAGACGTTCCGTCGTCGTTGTCATACTCAAGTTCTTGTAGCAAAGTCTTAAAAGTTTCAATGTCGTCTTTACATCTTCCGGCTAAAGCAATGTGTCTTATCGATTGTGGCAGCTTAGTTAAACAAATGCGAATTAATTCAGTCGGGCTATAAGGGTTGGAAAGGAATTGATTCTTTCGAATCATATCTTCAAAGTATTCTGCCGGCGTGCGGAACTCAGACTGTTTAAAATTACGCTGCATAATACGACTATGTTTGACTCTGTCTATGCCGATAGAAATGCATGATAAAAATCATTTAAATTATTAAATCTCTAATAAGTGCGCGCATGCCCGTCGCCGGTTGGTTTTCTAAATATCCACACATAAATTCCAGTTTGTGACTTAGTGGCCAATTTGGCGGAAGTGCGTACATAAACTGATCTAACCATGAACATGGATGTATGTCACTATTAGAATTGCGAAAGATCTTAAATTTCCGAACAGTTAAAAAGTGTTTATAGTCAAAGCTTTCGCCTCGTGGCGACAAAGACCTACCGCGTCTGTGCCAGTCCGAATGTCGATTATTGTCAAGTGCTCGCGCCTGGCGCTCTCTTGTTGCATCTCGTAAATGAAATAAATTATTTTCTTCCAAACCCGCTGCTGTCGGTGGTTCTAAATTTCTTCTACTGTCTTTACCTACGATTTCGCTCTCAATTTGTTTAACTTGCTTTCGTAACGCCTCAAATTCCCCTTTAACGCGTTCATTAAATTTTCCCTGGTTTTCAACATGTTTGTTTATATTCTGGTGCTCTTCTGTTTCTGCAAATGGCAATGGAGCTGTATCATCTGAATCTCTGTCCCTATTTAAACTAAGACTTATCAATTTATCTGAAATCTCCTCAACTCTTTCCGATAAGTCACCTATTTGTTCTTTCTGTTTATTTACGTCTTCCGTAAGTGTCGCGATTCGGGTTTCAGTATTGACACATTTAGTAGTTAACTGTTCATATTGTTGTGTTGGGTTATTTATTCTGTCATTTGGTACGATTTCCTCGATTCTTTCAAATAATTTTTCCTTAACGTGTGCATATTGTAAATTTAACTCTGAAAATTTTTGTACTATCACGCGATCTCTTTCTTCCTGTTCTCTATCCTATTCCTTTTGTCTAATTCCTATTGAAGTTAATCTATTATTGTGAGCATTCGAAATCAGTTGTACTTCTTCTCTAATTTCTTACTTTAATTCATCTTTCATGTTTTTAAAACATGACCCTATTCGTGAGTCTAACCGTGTTTCCATTGTTCCCATATCAGTTTTAATTGTTCCTACTTGTGATCCTAAATTTAATATTGCACTCATCAACTGCTCCATATTAGCTGGTTCGAAATTCTTTTCGCCCCTAACATTTCCCGTAAAACCAACTTCCTTCGTCATAGCTGTAAAGCTATTTGTGTTCGATACTATTCCAGAATCTTCTGTCGTTAATCTCGTATTCAGAAATTTTTTTACTGTGAAAAACTTTGAAGTGGTTCCGGACTATTTCCCGGCTTATTGAATTGTTTTCTACTTCATTATTCATCATACTGTTCTCCTGTGTTGGCGAGTTCGCCATGTTAACAATTTCGTTATTCTGACTCTCCATCATTCTTGCCTTTTTCATAGATTGCATAATCATTTACAAAACATACAAAACTCATCACTATACGAAAATTACACACAATATAACACTTTATCACCAACAATACCATTCACACGAAATGCTTCCCGACAAACACGATTAACGAACAATTAAAACCTCCACAATTGCACAAAATTGTCAGACCCGTATACGACACATCAAAAATTAAATTCTACAAAAATATCATCAGAAGAATGACAAGACAACTACAAATGTTCAATTACAAAATCTATACTTGCAATATAGACTACAATTACTAAACTACAAATTACTACAACAATACTACTGTCTGCTGTTTTTACTATCAATAGAATTTCAAGGGACGATCCGAAGTAGCGGTCGCCACGAGCATGGGGGCTTATTTAAAAAGAAATAAATGCGATAATTTTAGTAGCTGTGTGACCGGTTACGAAATCTCGTAACCGGTTGGCCCTGACTAGTATTAGCACGCAATCTGACTGCATAAAATAAAAATAAAGAATGACAAGGAATTTCCCTTAACACAATTGATTAATTAAGTCCCCTGCAACTATAAAAGCTACGAAATAACAAAGCACAAGTGTAACTGTTCTGTGTGTGGTAGTGTGACTCAACGTACATGTATCTGGCTCGGTTCTTTCTCAAAACGACAAAATATTTTAATGAGCCAGATGCTTTGTTGACTGTACCTGTGACCAAGAGGCATTGTCATTAAAGAAATCTGTAATACCTTTTTATCTAATTATATATTGACGAAAATTTTTCATTACACCAGCATCATAAATCAAAGCACATCTCCTTTCTCAAATACACTGTGATAATTACAACATCTCCCATCTATGCATTACACCAACCAAACAGCATCTACTCTCTCGCCCAACAGAACAACAACTGCAGTCGACATCCTCGGAACTACTACTGCACCAGTGGAGGCAGCGGAATAATAATCTTTGGCGCAATCTCTGGAGCTGTGACTCAGTGTAGCCACCTTTCACTGTACACCGCTGATATGCCAAAACCTCCCCCACATGTTCATCTCCTCCAATTTACTGATGACACCGCCTTCCTAGCCCTATATCATACCCTTCAACGGTCCCAACATACCCTCCAAACCCACCTTGCCCAATTCACCACTTGGTACAACCAGTAGTTCCTCCGTATCAACCCCTCCAAGACCCAGGCGATCATTACGGGGTGCACCACACACTCCTTTCGTCTCCATGATTTCTACCACACCATTTATGGCTGTCCTATCCACGTCACTCCTACCCTCAAATATCTTGGCCTCACCCTCGACCACAACCTCACCCGGACTCTCCATCTCCTTACCATCCAACACAAAGCTCACAACAGACTCCACCTCCTGAAACTCCTGTCCAGCCAGACATGGGGTCTGCATCCTTCCACCATCCTTCACACATACAAATCCTTGATCCACCCCATCCTCTGTTATGCCAGCATTGCTTGAATTTCCACCCCTTCCAGGTTCTATAAATCACTCCAAATCCTCGAACGTCATGCACTCTGCCTTGCCTTCTGCATCCCCGTTCCGTCCCCCAGGTGCATCCTCTATAACCTCATCCCCTTCCCCCACCGTCTCCTTTTTGTTGAACACATCTGCACACTGTATATTGTCCACTGCCTTGATCCCCTCACCCCTTGGTGTCTCCCTTCCTCTCCAGCCCCAGCCCTTTGCCACACCTTTACCGTTGTATCCCACCCTCTATCCATCTCCACACCCTCCACCTCCTTTCCCTACGCAACTTCCACCATCTACACATTACGGATGATGAGCTTCGTCCTCACATCTACCCTTCCTACCAACTCTAACCCCATCTTCCTCCGGCTTCCTCCTCAGGGCTCCCTCCCCTCCCTCTCCCTTCTCCTGAGTGGCCTTCCCCTCCTACTTCCCCGCTCTCTTGTGCTCCCCTTCAGTGTCTTTGCTCTCCCTTCTGCCTTCTCTTCCCCCTTCCTCTCCTGCCCCACCTGTCTCCTGCCTCTTGGTGCACCTGCTGATGCCCCCTACTCTTTTCATCCAGCCCCCTCCCCTGCTGCACCTTGCTCTCCCCTCCTTTTCCACCCAGGCCTCTCCCTCAGCAGGTCTCACCTGGCAGTTTTATTCTTCATCATGTGTGCTCCAAATGGGTTTTAAGTGTGTTGTTCTGGAGTGTTTTTAATACTCTGGCCAACTTTTAACCTGCGCGTGTGACTTCAGTGTCTTTCGTTGTGTTCTACAAATCGCCAACTGTGTTTTTTTAACTTTACGCCGAGTTTTTTTAATTGTCCCCCCCCCCCCATGAACGTCTCCGTGTCAGTGTATTTTTACCTCCATTATCCCCCTTACTCTGTTTTATGTCCCCCTTTTTTATCGCCCTATGTAACATTTTATTCTTGTTTTAGTTATCATATCACTCGGCTGAAGAGCGGCAGATTTGCCACTGACAGCCCTCCGCTGCCAATATGGGGCAGGGGAATGAAATCACAATAAAGAAAAAAAACGAAAAAACATGTCTCTTCAGTACTTCGCCTACTCATCTGAGGATCGCTGGACGTCTCTGGGGCGGTATGATGGGAATAATAAGATTTCCAATGTGAATAAAAGGCACACCAGTTGCGTTAAAAAACAGTTCTTTTTAACGCATGTAGTGTGCTATTTCTTCACATCGGCATTCTTCAAAAACAGTTTCTGCTGAAAATGATGAACTGAAATCTTAAAAATAGCAAGATTGGTCTTTGCGGTGTGCAAAGACGTATGAGAGAAGTGCTGACGTAATCGGCGCTCGGCGCTACAAACAGAATGTGCAACGTTTAATTTCACCACAGTTTTCACACTACAAGTTTTAGGTCGTTGGCATAGGCAGAAATGAAAAACTGGGAAGTCGACATAAAGTTTTCGGGACAAATCCAATATGTGACGAACGACGGACCCTTCGGACACCTTTTATTGTACCACTTACATGCAGTTACCATAGTTAGCAGTGTGATTATCTCTAAGTGTGAACGTGCATCGTTTTCCTTTCAATTCTTGGTCTGAGGGGGTAGGTGGACTGGTAGCTCGTTGACGTACATAATATCTGATAATAAAACAATACTTAAATATACAGCCCTAAAGCTGGCAATATGTTGACAATGTGAAGCCTATATTTTTATAGGCCGGTACGTCGATAACTTCTCCGTCGATATACCGATATATTTTTCGATATATCGAGGCAGGATGGTGATATTTTTTAAGTATCTACATCTCTGATTCCCGACATTTTTAAAAATTTAACAGTCTTAATGTGAACTGCCAATGTGACTAACTTTACCGAAACAGTGTGCGTTTACCAATACTGAATTGTACGTAGCGCATGACAATGCATCAAAACAAAATACGAGGTATGTGAAATGTAGCGTTCAAATGGTTCAAATGGCTCTGAGCACTATGGGACTTAACATCTGTGGTCATCAGTCCCCTAGAACTTAGAACTACTTAAACCTAACTAACCTAAGGGCATCACACACATCCATGCCCAAGGCAGGATTCGAACCTGCGACCGTAGCAGTTGCGCGGTTCCGGACTGCGCGCCTAGAACCGCTAGACCACCGCGGCCGGCGAAATGTAACGCTAAGAGAAATATGCTGCAGTATTGGTCCTGAGTGAGCAATAATAAATAACTAATCTTCGTGAGTTTCCTCCGCAATGTGTAACATCTGTATTAAACTGTGTCTAGCGCCACATTAGAATGATTTCATGAACACTAACTCTGAAGATGCGCAAAATAGCAGTACCGGGACACCGTACGAGACAACGGCACACGAACAGCAGCAGCCTATCTGTTGTTCGTGGAGGATATAGAGTTCGACCTTCTTTTATGACCCTGCATTAAGCTACATCTTGACGGAGAACCTACGACCCAGCGTCATACCTTCAATCTCGTCGGAGAAGACTCAAACGACGCAGATGATCGACTCAGAGAAACAACATGCATTGTATAATTTTGATTGAAACTGTACGGAGAAACTTTGTAGATACACTACTGGCCATTAAAAATGCTACACCACGAAGATGACGTGCTACAGACGCGAAATTTAACCGACAGGAAGAAGATGCTGTGATAAGCTAATGATTAGTTTTTCAGAGCATTCACACAAGCTTGGCGCCGGTGGCGACACCTACAACGTGCTGACATGAGGAAAATTTCCAACCGATTTCTCATACTCAAACAGCAGTTAACTGGCGTTGCCTGTTGAAATGTTGTTGAGATGCTTCGTGTAAAGAGGAGAAATGCGAACCATCACGTTACGACTTTGATAAAGGTCGGATTGTAGCCTATCGCGATTGCGGTTTATCGTATCGCGACATTGCTGGTCGCGTTGGTCGAGATCCAATGACTGTTAGCAGAATATGGAATCGGTGGGTTCAGGAGGCTAGTACGGAACGCCGTAATGGATCCCAACGGCCTCGTATCACTAGCAGTCGGGATGCCAGGCAGTTTATCCGCATGGCTGTAACGGATCGTGCAGCCACGTCTCGATCCCTGAGTCAACAGATGGGGACGTTTGCAAGACAACAACCATCTGCAAGAACAGTTCGACGACGTTTGCAGCAGCACGGACTATCAGCTCGGAGACCGTGGCTGTGGTTACCCTTGACGCTGCATGACAGATATGAGGGCCTGCGATGGTGTACTCAACGACGAACCTGGGTGCACGAATGGCAAAACGTCATTTTTTTCGGATGAATCCAGGTTGTGTTTACAGTATGATGATGGTTGCATCCGTGTTTGGCGATATCGCGGTGAACGCACATTGGAAGCGTGTATTCGTCATCGCCAAACTGGCGTATCATCCGCAGTGATGGTGTGGGGTGCCATTGGTTGCACGTCTCGGTCACCTCCTGTTCGCATTGACGGCACTTTGAACAGTGGACGTTACATTTCAGATGTGTTAGGACCCGTGCCTCTACCCTTCATTCGATCCCTGCGAAACCCTACATTTCAGCGGGATAATGCACGACCGCATGTTGCAGGTGCTGTACGGGCCTTTCTGGATACAGAAAATGCCATGGCCAGCACATTCTCCAGGCCTGTCACCAATTGAAAACGTCTGGTCAATGGTGGTCGAGCAACAGGCTCGTCACAATACGCCAGTCACTACTCTTGATGAACTGTGGTATCGTGTTGAAGCTGCATGGGCAGCTGTACCTGTACACGCCATCCAAGCTCTGTTTGACTCAATGCCCAGGTGTATCAAGGCCGTTGTTACGGCTAGAAGTGGTTGTTCTGGGTACTGATTTCTCCGGATCAATGCACCCAAATTGCTTGAAAATATAATCACATGTCAGTTCCAGCATAATATATTTGTCCAATGAATACCCGTTTATCATCTGCATTTCTTCTCGGTGTAGCAATTTTAATGGCCAGTAGTGTATTTTTCAAATCAAGGACATTCTTACTCGTATGCAATCTACAGTTCTATATATGTGTAGATGTGTATATTCATTTTAAAAGTTGCAATAATCTTGCTCTTAAAGTAATACAATTTTTGAGAACTTAATGAAACAGAGCATTTACCGGGATGAAGATAGGTGCTTTCGAGGATTTTCCTCGTAGGTCGTTTTTCCCTTGAATCGCGCCCGAATGGGAAGACCATAATAGAAACGATCTAAGCTATCGGATCTTCATACCCATCTGTCGGTAGAATGCATAAGTAACTGAATAGTTAAACAATGTCGAGTAATTACTAATGGTCAAAGAAATCAGGTGCAGGAATTACGGAAAGTGAATCGCAGTAAATGTTGATCACCAATACGAATAAAAAGCCTGAACTTTCATGATAAATGACTTGATTTCAAGAAATGCTGTTAAGCGAAAGAACTGTATAGGAACAGATTGCGTCTTTGTTATACATGAACATCTGTGAATAATCTCAGTGTGAATAAGTCTAGTACATATCAGTAAAAGGACAGGGAAACTGCGTACGAACGCCAGAAGAATGAGAACTACAAACTCAATTCGTGACATACCATGGTAATAGCATTAATAAGAATTATCATCTGGGATTTTTCTGTATACATAGAGGAGACAATGCACCCTCCTCTTCTCTTGTTCGTTGTCTCTCTTGTTCTGGTAGATGTGGTAACAGCTTATGTAATCATGTCAGGCCTGTAACCGTATATGTAATGAATTAACTGTTAAAATAGACAATTGTTTAAAACTGGTTATTTCACTCCTTTATTCCGTAGATTTGTGTACCCCGTATCAAATATCTGCATAATTTCTGCATTCATAACAGGCCGACGGCAAAACAATCTAATAGCGCCTAAACGATCAGATCGCTGCCATTATGCGGCAAAATTGAATTTAAACCCTTTTCTTTCCAGCAGCGCTCATATCAGTATGTGGACTTTAAATATTTAATTTTTTTGTCGCTGGCCTGACTACGCCTAAGGAAGAGTCATCAGAATTATTTTCTCAGTTAAATAGTATGAGAACAATTAAATGAGAACTGAAGTTAATCCAAACTGATTGCTATTTAATTTCGGTGAGAGATTTCACATCGAATTTTGTGTTATAATGTCTGTCTACGACGTAGTGTAATAGCACTAGCCTCAGCTGTGTGTTATCCCATAGTTTAAAAATCAAGGTGTTATGCTAGCTAAGGCAGAAAGTATTATTAATTGCGGTAATTCATTACAAGGCTCAGTGGAATAATCCTGTGGCAAGTTAGTAAACAGCATATTACCCATAAATGCTGCACCCCAACGAAAACGCATAAGTCGCAATTTCTATTAATGAACTTCAACGACAGCGTACCTAAAAATCTAAAAAATAATCAAAAACCATAATCATTAAAATTCTAACATTTTCAGAGGAGTTATAAGTGATGTGTATAAAAATCACAGCAGATTTAAATATAATTAGATATTATTTTTCTCCTGTTTTTAATTTAATAATTTCCTTGGCTGTTTGAGTGATTTTTCCCTACTTAACTTATATATGTTCTTTTTCTTAAGGATTTTTGTTTTTTTTATGTTGTACTAGATTAGGTGTTTATACTGTTATAATTGCTGGTTGGTCTTCTAATTCAAATTATTCTTTACTAGGTTTCTGTTTGTGAAGGTGCTTTAGGTCTTTCTATTTTAGTTTCAATAATTCGTTCTCATGGTAATGATTTTTTTAATTCTTTTGGTTTATCTTTATGTTAAAGTATTTATTTATAACTATTTTTTTGATCCCTCTTTGTTTAATTAATAATTGTTGATGGTTGGTTCATTCTTTAATGTTTCTGTCTAGTTTTGTTTTTATGATTTGTGTTTATTCATATGCAGATTTAAATATAATTAGATATTATTTTGGTATTGATTATTTTTCTTTTAGTTTAATTCTACTTAGTTTTTGAATTTGTTCTTTAATAATTACTGCTAGAGGTTCAGTTTATTTAAGTTCTTATCATTCTAATTTTTTTGTTTTTATAGTTTTAATTTTAATGATTATGCTTTATTGTTCATTTGCTAGATTGAGTCTTCTTTCTTTTTATATTTTTTTTGAGGCTAGATTGGTTCCTACTTTACTTTTGATTTTGGGTTGGGGTTATCAACCTGAACGGTTGCAGGCTGGTGTTTATTTAATTTTTTATACTTTGGTTGCTAGATTGCCTTTATTATTAGTTTTATTTAGGGTTTATGATTTTTCTAATACTTTATATTTTCCTTTATTGGTTGATTTTGGTTCTTATTATTTTATGTTTTATGTTTTTATAATTCTTGCTTTTTTAGTTAAGATGCCAATATTTTTGGTTCATTTATGGCTTCCTAAGGCCCATGTTGAGGCCCCTATTTCAGGTAGAATAATTCTTGCTGGTGTTTTATTAAAGTTAGGTGGTTATGGTATTTTTCGTGTTATAAAGGTTATTTCTTATTTGGGTTTAAAGTTTAATTATTTTTGATTGTCTTTAGGTTTATCCGGTGGGGTTATTGTTAGATTTATTTGTTTTCGTCAGGTTGATTTAAAATCTTTAATTGCTTATTCTTCTGTTGCTCATATAAGAATGGTTATTGGAGGATTGATAACTATGAATTGATGAGGTTGTATAGGTTCTCTTTCTTTAATGGTTGGTCATGGTTTGTGTTCTTCTGGTTTATTTTGTCTATCTAATATTATTTATGAGCGTTTAGATAGACGAAGATTATTAATTAACAAGGGTATAATTAATTTAATGCCAAGAATGGCTTTATGATGATTTCTTTTGAGATCTTCTAATATAGCCGCTCCTCCTTCTTTAAATTTGGTAGGTGAACTTAGATTATTAAATAGAATTATGTCTTGATCTTCTTTTAGATTTCTTGCTTTAATTTTTTTGTCTTTTTTTAGAGCTGTTTATACTTTATATATGTATTCTTATTCTCAGCATGGTAATTATTATTCTGGTGTTTATACTTGTTCTCTTGGTTATTTTCGTGAATATCATCTTTTACTTTTACATTGATTGCCTTTAAATATTCTTTGTTTAAAGGGTGAGTATTTTTTTGTTTAGGTTGCTTAAGTATTTTAATTAAAAATGTTGTTTTGTGGAATCAATGATATGAATTTTTCATCTTAGGCCGTGAATTTGTTTTCTATTTGTTCTTTGAGTTTTTTTTCTCTATTTTTTTCTAGAACTATAATTTTTATTTTGGGTATTTATTATTTAATAATTGATTATAGAGTTTTTATTGAATGAGAGCTTTTTAATTTAAATGGTTCTATGGTTGTTATGACTTTAATTTTGGATTGAATGTCTCTTATTTTTATATCTTTTGTTATATATATTTCTTCTTTGGTTATTTATTATAGAGAGGATTATATATCGGGAGAAAAGAATATAAGTCGTTTTATTATTATTGTTTTAATATTTATTCTTTCTATAGGGTTTTTAATTATTAGTCCTAATTTGATTAGAATTTTATTAGGATGAGATGGTTTAGGTTTAGTTTCTTATTGTTTAGTTATTTATTATCAAAATGTAAAATCTTATAGTGCGGGTATGTTAACTGCACTTTCTAATCGTATTGGTGATGTTGCTATTTTAATTTCAATTGCTTGAATATTGAATTTTGGCGGTTGAAATTATATTTATTATTATGATTTTATTTCTAATTCTTTTGAAATAAAGCTTATTACTATATTAATTGTTTTAGCAGCTATAACTAAAAGAGCTCAAATTCCCTTTTCTTCTTGACTTCCTGCAGCTATGGCTGCTCCTACTCCTGTTTCTGCTTTGGTTCATTCTTCTACTCTTGTTACTGCTGGGGTTTATTTATTAATTCGTTTTAGACCAATATTAGATACTTATAATTGTGGTTGATTCTTACTTTTAATTGGTTGTATAACTATGTTTATGGCCGGTTTGGGTGCAAATTTTGAATTTGATTTGAAGAAAATTATTGCTCTTTCTACTTTAAGACAACTTGGTTTAATAATAAGAATTTTGGCTATGGGTTATCCAAAACTTGCATTTTTTCATTTATTAGCTCATGCTTTATTTAAGGCTTTATTGTTTATGTGTGCAGGTTCAATAATCCATAATTTAAAGGATTCTCAGGATATTGGTTTTATAGGTTCAATTGTTAATTTTATGCCTTTAACTTCAGTTTGTTTTAATGTTTCTAGTTTATCTTTGTGTGGTATACCATTTTTAGCAGGTTTTTATTCAAAGGATTTAATTCTTGAGATGGTTTGTTTAAGATGAATTAATTGTTTGATTTTTTTTCTTTATTTCTTTTCTACTGGTCTAACTGCTTCTTATTCTTTTCGTCTTTTTTATTATTCAATATCTGGTGACAATAATTTTTATTCTAGATTTTCTTTTGATGATAAGGGTTATTATATTTCTTTTGGTATAATTGGTTTATTGTTTGTTGCTGTTTTTGGTGGTAGTCTTTTGTCTTGGTTAATTTTTCCTGTTCCTCATGTGATTGCCCTGCCTTATTATTTGAAGTTTTTAACTATTACTGTAGTTGTTTTAGGTGCTTATTTGGGTTATCTTATTTCTAATTTTGATTTTTCTCAAAATTTATTTTCTTTAAGTATGCTTTCTTTTGTTAGATTTGCTGGTTCTATGTGGTTTATGCCTTTCATTTCAACTAAGTTTATTAGATATTTTCCTTTAAAATTGGGTTATTATTCATCAAAGTCATTTGATTATGGTTGAGGTGAATTATTTGGTGGTCAAGGTTTATATAGATTATTTATTTATTTAATTAATTATATACAAGGTTGATATGATTCTAATTTTAAGATTTATCTTTTAACTTTTATTTTTTGAATATTTATTTTGGTGGTATTATTTTTCGTTTACTTAAATAGCTTATGATTAGAGCGTGACACTGAAGATGTTAAGGAAGTATTTTTACTTTTAGGTATTTATAAATATACATATATTATTTTTACAGTGAAAATGTAATGTTTTATTTAAACTATATAAATTTTAGAAATGTTAACGGAGTTTAACCGCTAATATAAAAAGTTAGCAGCTTTCATATTGGCTTTACATTTCCTTAATAGGAACTTTATAGTTCAATTATATTATTAACAGTAATACGCCTCTTTTTGGCTTCAATTAATAAGAATAAGGGTATTTATTTACCAATTTTCCAGGTCGAAACTGACTGCAATATTTCGCTTCTTATTCTATTTAAGGTTGATTGATTATATCAATACTTTTTGAATGCAACCCAAATGTTATAGTTAATGTTAACGAGTCCTCCCTCGGGCATGGGTGTGTGTGTTGTTCTTAGCATAAGTTAGTTTAAGTAGTGTGTAAGTCTAGGGATCGATGACCTCAGTATTTTCGTCCCTTAGGAATTCACAGACATTTGAACATTTTGAACATTTATAAAATCACATGCAATCAGTATAAAATATTTATTGGTCAGTCTGCAGATCTGTGGCAGTTAGGCTACCTGAACATGGGAAAAGCTGGAAATTAAGAAAGATCCAACCTTTTGCTGACCATCTTTTAAAAGCAAACTATTCATATGATGTAGGATATGAGTCTTACGTTGTGTTAAGAAAAGTAGAAAGATGACCCCGCTGGAATTACTGTAAATCTACAAACACAGAATGCCAGTTTAGTATTAGATGCGCACACCCAATTTCCTTTTTCCTTTTTGTTAAAGTAAGTTTTCGTTAGAAAAGCGAGATTCAAATTGTAAATTTATCTTATATCTCTTCAGTTGATAGATGTATTTTCACATAAAAACTTTGTTTGCCCCATTTTTAAATTAATGTGATTATTTCTATATGAGAAAATTCAATGTTTCTTTACGTAAAACCTCTACATCATTTTTACATCTTCTATAAAAATAATCTTTCTCCTTGTTAGCGACATTCAGTTATCACCTGGAGACTCATTTAGAAATTGGAAGCTGGTTCGCGACCAAATAAACATATTTTTTCACAACATTAGTAAGAGGTTTTCTTTTTAGTATTGACATGTGTCAGGCACCGACAAAAATGCAGTTGATGTTATTATGTCTTACCTATATCTCATTCTGCACTATCACCTTTAAAGAAGTCAAATTTTTTATTTAATTATTTTAATTGTTAGCTGGCTGTGTTTTGTAATCCATATAAAATTGTTCAAAATGGCTCTGAGCACTATGGGACTTAACATCTATGGTCATCAGTCCCCTAGAACTTAGAACTACTTAAACCTAACTAACCTAAGGACAGCACACAATGCCCAGCCATCACGAGGCAGAGAAAATCCCTGACCCCGCCGGGAATCGAACCCGGGAACCCGGGCGTGGGAAGCGAGAACGCTACCGCACGACCACGAGATGCGGGCTATTAAATTGTCTCCATCTGTTAAGGAAGAATAGTAATTTCATTATATGTGTTATCTCTGTTTCTACTTAAGCTCTCTTCTAAATTAATTTTAAAAGCGTTGTTGCTGGTTCTTTTAACAGCACGAGAGAGAAAAGTGGAAGGAGAAAAGCAGGTATGATGAGAGCGATTTTTTCTGCCGTCGATTAAATCAAAGACTCGTCACCAAAATCAGTTTTTACTTCCATTTAAAACATGCTATAAGTCTCCCTCTAACTTCCCAGCATGCAAAAATAAAAATTAAAAAATTTAAAAATTTTCACGTAAATGAGCTGTTAACTAATTTTTATTTGCCTCGAAATAAACCTGATTAGAGCTCAAAAAGATCACGGTAATTGCTGCATCTTTCCTACATCCAAGAACAGTCAAATGTATCTAACATCGTCATTAGAAAGTAATACTTCAAGTTTAAGTAATAAACGGAAAGTTGGAGGAGCTCGTGAGCAAGCCCCTTGCTCTCGGTGCAGTCCGCTCTTCGGAGGCGTCACGTATTCTCCAGCGGTTATCACCAGTTACATGAAAATGAAACGGAACGCCGTTTCTTGTAATTGCAAAAGAAATATGCGTCTACTTAAAAACATAATAAGTTTTGGTAGAATGTGTGCTACATACATTTGATTGTCTGCTCCAATGTTACTGCCACTTTTGGAATGAATCTTGGAAGCCTATCGTCATTAGGAAGGTTATGACACTCCGCGATTCCACTTCAGTATCTCTCACTGTATTAAAGCGTAGCCCCTTCAATTTGTTTTTTATCTTGGCAAAGAAATTTGGAAATTTCTGCAATTCAGACTGTATGTGGTCGTCGTCAGAGATAATCTTGGCTCTATGAACCAACGTGTTCAGGACAACTTTCTTGTGTACAGTGTGGAGGGAACTATAGGCGTTCAAGTACCGATCAGTGTGTGTTGGTTTCCGGTACACTGAATGACCAAGCTGGCCTCCTGCCTTCCGCTCAACCAAAACATCCAAAAATCTGATTGGCTGCTGATGATGTCATTATGCCCATACAAGCGAGAAACGGTAGCAACTCCGGCAGTCAGTGAACTCCTGACGGCGATGGTGGAGATAGCCATCGAAAGCTCGAGGATTTTATTCGAATTGACGCGGCTGGAAAACCGAGAACGTTTTATTCATGCTCTTCGTACGTCCCACTTTGATTTCTACAGTTTTTTCATGCGGTGTTGCTTGCGTGTTGATACTACCAACTCTACGCAAACGCCGCTGTTCTCGGTCGTTAAGAGAAGGCCATCGCCCACTGCGTTGTCCGTGGTGAGAGGTAATACGTGAAACTTGGTATTCTCGGCACACACTTGACACTGTGGATCTCGGGATACTGAATTCCCTAATGATTTTCGAAATGGAATGTTCCATGCGCCTAGCTCCAACTACCATTCCGCGTTCGAAGCCTGATAAATCCCGTCGTGCCGCGCGGGATTAGCCAAGCGGTCTAGGGCGTTGCAGTCAAGGACTGTGCGGCTGGTCCCGGCGGACGTTCGAGTCCTCACTCGGGCATGGGTGTGTGTGTTTGTCCTTAAGATAATTTAGTTTAAGTAGTGTGTAAGCTTAGGGACTGATGACCTTAGCAGTTAAGTCCCATAAGTTTTCACACATATTTCATTTCACATTTCAAATCCCGTCGTGTGGCCATAGGCACGTCGGAAACCATTTCGCACGAATCGCCGAGTGCAAATGACAGCTTCGCCAGCGCACTGCTCTTTTATATCTTGTGTACCCCGTGCTACCGCCATCTGTATATAGTCATAACGCTATACCATGACTTTTGTCACCTCGGTGTTTATCGCTTGTTAGATGTCTTCAAGGATTATGAAGGTCAATACTTCACAGGATTGTTGGAATTAATACTTTTTATTCCAATAACGAGTGCCGTGTCTTACCGTTGCAACTCCCTCGGTTCTCCATTCTAACGACGGGGCATTGTGGACAGGGTGCGCGAGTACTCGCGCCGTAGGCAGTCTGATGACGGGCCCTTTCTCTGTACAGGCACAATACTTCAGTAGCGTAGCAACGCATCATTGTGTTTTTCGTTTTAGAGTTCGCCTCAGTAGTCATACTGAAATAGCGCAGGGCAGCAATACAACCGAAACGCAATATGTATTCCCGTGCAGACAGGAAAGGTTATGAGTGTTCCAATGGTGCCCTTCGTTTGGTCAATGCACCGTTTGGGGCGGAAAATGTGCGGCGGACGACAGCTAACGTTAATGATACCGACATTGACGTGCAGCAATGGCCGGCAGTAGCAGGCGGTGAATTCCCAGGCGGACGGCCAACTCTTTGCTGTTCGCTTAAAAAAAAAAAAAGAGAGAGAAAAGAAATAAAAGCGAGGAAGCAGAAGAAAAACAAGCAGCAGTAGCCGTTAGCCGCGGCGTCCGAAGCTAGCAACGGCCGCTGCAGGCTGCACGGAGACTCATTTGGCAGAGCACGGGAAAATTTGTTTCGAGTGTGCTCTCAATGACGAACGAAAGCAACACTGTGCGGGCGGAAGGAATTCATTGTTTCAGATGAGCTCTGCGCAAATGCTATTTGCAGAAATTCAGTGGGGCACATAGAAGATGTAATTAACACCATTACCCTGAAACAGAAGTTCCATAGTGCGACGAAGGTCATAACTATCATCAGTTATTCGTCCACTTCCACGATTCTCTGTTACTTGCCTTTGAGAATACGTTATCCCATTTACGTTACTGCAAGGGTTACGTTCATGCCACCTTTGTGACCTTCGTTGACCTTCAAAGACCTTACTGTTACACATCATTGGTTTCATCTCGATAGCCGCTATGAGAAAATAAGTACGAAACTATAGCATCTGAGCATATATATATATACAGGGTGTTACAAAAAGGTACGGCCAAACTTTCAGGAAACATTCCTCACACACAAAGAAAGAAAATATGTTATGTGGGCATGTGTCCGGAAACGCTTACTTTCCATGTTAGAGCTCATTTTATTACTTCTCTTAAAATCACATTAATCATGGAATGGAAACACACAGCAACAGAACGTACCAGCGTGACTTCAAACACTTTGTTACAGGAAATGTTCAAAATGTCCTCCGTTAGCGAGGATACATGCATCCACCCACCGTCGCGTGGAATCCCCGATGCGCTGATGCAGCCCTGAAGAATGGCGTATTGTATCACAGCCGTCCACAATACGAGCACGAAGAGTCTCTACATTTGGTACTGGGGTTGCGTAGACAAGAGCTTTCAAATGCCCCCATAAATGAAAGTCAAGAGGGTTGAGTTCAGGAGAGCGTGGAGGCCATGGAACTGGTTCTCCTCTACCAATCCATCGGTCACCGAATCTGTTGTTGAGAAGCGTATGAACACTTCGACTGATATGTGCAGGAGCTCCATCGCGCATGAACCACATGTTGTGTTGTACTTGTAAAGGCACATGTTCTAGCAGTACTGGTAGAGTATCCCGTATGAAATCATGATAACGTGCTCCATAGAGCACAGGTGGACGAAACTAAAATGTGCTCTAACATGGAAATTAAGCGTTTCCGGACACACGTATACATAACATCTTTTCTTAATAAAGGGTACATAAATAAAGAGATTAATAGAAATCAATTATTTTCAATTAATGCCCAAATTTTGGATTTTTATATTTTCTTTCCTTTGATTCCGTTTAACGTGAATTTACTTCTGATGTCCTTGGGTATATTCATCTTCTTCCTCCATAAATATTTATCTGCTACCGTGTATATAACAGTTCTTAATCGGGCTTCTTCTTCCGAATGCAGGCCGCTTGTAGACCTGACATTGAGATGATGCGCGGAAGAAAAGACTTTCATGGTTTTGCACAAATAATAACTATTATTGAAACAACACAAATGGCTGCCTCACACATCTCACAAAACTTCGTCTTCTACACTCGTGAACTAAAGACAAGAGTCCCTCTAGTAAAAAAAAAATAAAAAAAAAAAAAAAAAATTATAATAATAATAATAATAATAATAATAATAATAATGGAATTTTTTATCATTTGTTATCCGCCCTCCGGCGTAGCAAAATATATCTTTATCGGCGCTTACAGCGGCCGCGCTAATGATTATTATCATTGGTTTCAAATTTTTGTCGTAGCTTGTTGGGGCTTTTCCGTATGTACCTATACACGTCCCATTTAAAATTAAAAAAAAGTTGACCATATCTCTGAAGCGACGCCACCTAGCATCAAAAAAACCCCCATTGTCCCATGCAACATTTGTCCCACAAACTTTTCAGCTACTATCATACTTTCGGAATTATTCTAGGTGGCAATAGTTAGTGACTCACCCTGTATAAGGACAAGTCGTTCTTTAAAGTAATTACCAAAAATCTCGAAAATTTCGTGCCCAATTTACTTCAAATTTTTAGACAGTACTCTAATAAACATGCGGACGGATATAGGAGGCACGTTTCTGTTATATATATATATATATATATATATATATATATATATATATATATATATATATATATATATATATAAACACATGTGTGCTGTAAAAAGAGGGAGTGCTGTTAGCAAAAATCTCGAAAATTTCCTGACCTATTTACTCCAGAACTTTACATAATACTCTAACGATCATTTTGGCGGAAATAGGCTACACATTTTTAATATATGTAATATATAAATGTATACATAAGGGGAACATTGTTAGAATAAGCTCTCGAAAGGTTCTTGACAGATTTGCATCAAATTTTTACATAATACTCTACTAAACGTTTGGACCGACATAGGCCACATTTTTTTTCAGTATCGTGGTATATATGAAATCTATACTACTTTGTAAAGAGAAGTTGTTGAATGAGGTTTTTACCAAAAATCTGGAAAAGTACTAGATCGGCTTACACTTCAAATTTTAGAAGACACTGTAATAAACGTTCGGGCGGACGTAGGCTACATGTGTGTGTGTTTTTTTTTAATATTTATGGTATATAAAATAAGTATGTCTACCATACAAAGGGGAAATGTTTTTGCAAAAATCTTGAAAAGTTCTTGACAGATGTACTTCAAATTTTAGACGTTATTCTTATAAACGGACTGAGTCTACACACTTTGTTGATGAATACGGTATATAAATGTGGCTACTACATAAAGGGGAAAGGTATTTAGCAATAAGCCCTCAAACTTCTCCATCAATTTACTTCAGATTTTTACGCGATGTTGTAACAGACGATGATTAGGGCACAGGATAACACTTCTTAAAAATATATTCTACGTAAACATGTATATACTATATAAATGGAAAATTTTGTTCACAAAAATCCTGAAAAGTTCTTAACCTATTTACTTCAATTTCTTACACGATACTGTAATAAGCGTTAGGATGGACGTAAGGTACATATATTTTTAACATGCAATATCGGAAAATATTGCATCAAGTTGTTGTACGACGTATACGAAACTTGGTAGGCGTGTTTCTGCATCTGAAAAATGTCTATTCAGATTTCGTGTTAGACGCATTAAAAGTACCACTAGTAGTGCAAATCAGGATTGCTTTACATACATGTTTTAATGGTCGTGAGCGTTGGTTACCTTTAGATTGCACGTCGTGCGTTGATGTTAGTCAAGAATGCCATTAAGGCGACAAAGACGCCATTATCACCACCTCACAGAGTTGGAACGAGATCGTGGGATAGGTCTACAAGAAACTCGATGTTCCTTTGTGATACTGCAGAAAGATTTTACACGAATGTAGCTACTGTAGGTGATGGCAGGGATGGCCACGAGAATTTACGGTCCGAAGAAGACCTGGCTCCCAGACGGCCACGTGGCCCTACCGAGAAGGAAGGCCATCGTGTTCTGCCCATCAACTGCACCTGCAGCCGCAGTTTGACCAATTGTTGGCACTACAGTGACACAACAGAGAGCTCATTGGAAATCAGTTGGAAGTCTGTTTTGATTTTGATGTAAGCCTGTTCTGCCTCGGTGGCAGTGATGGCTGTCTGTTAGTTAGGAGGAGGCCCGTTGGAAATGGAAACGAGCGTTTGGCACCAGTGGCCGGGAGGCCCCTTGCGGGGCAGGTCCGGCCGCCACATTGGGCGACCTGCGCGCCGGATGGGGATGAAATGACGATGAAGACAACACAACACCTAGTCCCTGAGGGGAGAAAATTTCCGACCCAGCCGTCAATCCGTCACGCTGACCACTCAGCTATCGGGCCGGAGGCCCGTTGAAGACCTGAAACCCACCTGTATGTGTGCCAGACACTTTGGACCTGAAACTGGAGTTATGGTCTGGGGTGACATTTCGTATGACAGCAGGAGCGCCCTCGTGGTTGTCCCATGCACCATCGCTACAAATTTGTACTTCAGTCTGGTGATTCTACCTGATGTACTGCCATTCCTAAACAGCACGCCAGGGGGTGTTTTCCAACACGAAAATGCTCTCCCACATACCGCTGATGTAACCCAACATGCTCTGCAGATTCGACATGTTGCCTTGGCCTGCTCGATCACCAGACCTGTTTACAATCTAACACATGTTGGATATTATCGGACGACAGCTCCAGCGTCATCCACAGTCAGCATTAACAGTCCCTGTATTGACCAACAAGTGCAACAGCCATAGAACTCCATTCCACAAACTGACATCTGGCACCTGTACATCACAATGCATGCACATTTGCATGCTTGCGTTCAACATTCTGGTGGTTAACCGGTTATTGATGCAACAGCGTTTCGCATTCGCAATGACGTACCTCGCACTTACATTAACCTGTGATCCTGCAATGTTAACCACTTGCATGTATTACCTAGACAAATGTATTCCCAAAATTTCATTACTGTACGTTAATTATTTTTTGATGTTGCGATTTTTAAAATCTGTACATTCTTCTTTAAAAAATATGTAGCCTACGTCCATCTGAATATACAGTATATTAGAATATTGTGTAAAAATTTCATGAAAATCGGCCAAGAAATTTTCGAGATTTTTTGCTCACACTGTTTCTCTCTGCACACACACACACACACAAACATTGTATACACAGCTATGTTCTGTTTTGTTTTTTTCCTCGCACTGCGTTTTAATAGAGAACACGAAAGTTATATTTATGGCTTGTCGGCATATGATTAGAATACTGCTAGGGAAACATTGTAATCCTGGCCGTTCACAGATTAAAACTATACGAAATACTGTCATATCCTCATAATTGCAGCATCTGGGGGTCTGTCATACTCGGTATACGATTTATCTAGTCATTTTAAGCGATTCCAATTCTCGATCAAGTATTCATTGGCAATAACAATAAACAAAGCGCAAGAACAGAGAGAGGCTATCAGCGTAAATGGACAGCGGTGACGGGGACAGGGGGGGGAATTGGATATAGGGAGAAGGAGATAATGAGAGCGGGGAAGGACGAGGTGGGGAGAGAAAGGGTTGAGTGTATGGAGAGAGAGAGAGAGAGACAGAGAGAGAGAGCGTGTTGGAGGTGATGGGAAGAGAGAGCAGGAGGAGGAGGAGGAGAAAGAAGGAGATGGGCAAAGAGAGGGGGGAAGAGAAGATGGGTGGAGAGAGGGGAGAGAATGGGATTACGATGTATATCCAATTACCATGTTGTTTTTTTGTGGTCTTCAGTCCTGAGACTGGTTTGATGCAGCTCTCCATGCTACTCTATCCTGTGCAAGCTTCTTCATCTCCCAGTACTTACTGCAACCTACATCCTTCAGAATCTGCTTACTTTATTCATCTCTTGGTCTCACTCTACGATTTTTACCCTCCACGCTGGCCTCCAATGCTAAATTTGTGATCCCTTGATGCTTCAGAACATGTCTTACCAACCGGTCCCTACTTCTTGTCAAGTTGTGCCACAAACTCCTCTTCTCCCCAGTTATATTCAATACCTCCTCATTAGTTATGTGATCTACCCAGCTAATCTTCAGCTTTCTTCTGTAGCACCACATTTCGAAAGCTTCTATTCTCTTCTTGTCCAAACTATTTATCGTCCATGTATCACTCCGTACAAATACTCTCAGAAACGACTTCCTTACACTTAAATCTATACTCGAGGTTAACAAATTTCTCTGCTTCAGAAACGCTGTCCTTGCCATTGCCAGTCTACATTTTATATCCTCTCTACTTCAACCATCATCAGTTATTTTGCTCACCAAATATCAAAACTCCTTTACTACTATAAGTGTCTCATTTCCTAATCTCATTCCCTCAGCATCGACCGACTTCATTCGACTACATTCCATTATCCTTGTTTTGCTTTTGTTGATGTTCATCTTATATTCTCCTTTCAAGACACTGTCCATTCCATTCAACTGGTCTTCCAAGTCCTTTGCTATCTCTGACAGAATTACAATGTCATCAGCGAACCTCAACATTTTTATTTCTTCTCCATGGATTTTAATACCTACTACGAATTTTTCTTTTGTTTCCTTCACTGCTTGCTCAATATACAGATTGAATAACATCAGGAAGAGGCTACAACCCTGTCTCACTATCTTCCCAACCACCGCTTCCCTTTCATGTCCCTCAACTCTTATAACTGCCATCTGGTTTCTGTACAAATTCTAAATTGCCTTTCGACCCCTGTATTTTACCCCTGCCACCCTTAGAATTTGAAAGACAGTATTCCAGTCAACATTGTCAAAAGCTTTCTCTAAGTCTACGAATGCTAGAAACGTAGGTTTGCCTTTCCTTAATCTTTCTTCTAAGAAAGGTCAGTATTGCCTCACGTGTTCCAATATTTCTACGGAATCCAAACTGATCTTCTCCGAGGTCGGCTTCTGCCAGTTTTTCTATTCGTCTGTAAAGAATTCCTGTTAGTATTTTGCAGCTGTGACTTATTAAGCTGATAGTTCAGCAGTTTTGACATCTGTCAACACCTGCTTTCTTTGGGATTGGAATTATTATATTCTTCTTGCCGTCTAAGGGTATTTCACCTGTCTCATACATCTTGCTCACCAGATGGTAGAGTTTTGTCAGGACTGACTCTCCCAAGGCCGTCAGTAGTTCTAATGGAATTCTGTCTACTCCTGGGGCCTTGTTTCGACTCAGGTCTTTCAGTGCTCTGTCAGACTCTTCACGCAGTATCGTATCTCCCTTTTCATCTTCATCTACATCCTCTTACATTTCCATAATATTGTCCTCAAGTACAACGCCCTTGTATAGACCCTCTGTATACTCCTTCCACCTTTCTGCTTTCCCTTCTTTGTTTAGAACTGGGTTTCCATCTGAGCCCTTGATATTCATACAAGTGGCTCTCTTTTCTCCAAAGGTCTCTTTAATTTTCCTGTAGGCAGTATCTATCTTACCCCTAGTGAGATAAGCCTCTACATCCTTACATTTGTCCTCTAGCCATCCCTGCTTAGCCATTTTGCACTTACTGTCGATCTCATTTTTGAGACGTTTGTATTCCTTTTTGCCTGCTTCATTTACTGCATTTTTATATTTTCTTCTTTCATCAATTAAATTCAATATCTCTTCTGTTTCCTAAGCATTTTTACTAGCCCTTGTCTTTTTACCTACTTGATTTTCTGCTGCCTTCACTACTTCATACCTCAGAGCTATCCATTCTTCTTCTACTGTATTTCTCCCCCATTCCTGTCAATTGTTCCCTTATGCTCTCATTGAAACTCTGTACTACCTCTGGTTCTTTCTGTTTATCCAGGTCCCATCTCCTTAAATTCCCACCTTTTCTCAGTTTTTCAGTTTTAATCTACAGTTCATAACTAATAGATTGTGGTCAGAGTCCACATCTGCCTCTGGAAATGTCTTACAATTTAAAACCTGGTTCCTAAATCTCTGTCTTACCATTATATAATCTTCCTAAATCTCTGTCTTACCATTATATAAACTATCTGATACCTTTTAGTATCTCCAGGGTTCTTCTATGTATAGAACCTTCTTTTATGATTCTTGAACCAAGTGTTAGCTATGATTAAGTTATGCTCTGTACAAAATTCTACCAGATGGCTTCCTCTTTCATTTCTTACCCCCAATCCATATTCACCTACTACGTTTCCTTCTCTCCCTTTTCCTACTCTCGAATTCCAGTCACCCATGACTATTAAATTTTCGTCTCCCTTCACTACCTGAATAATTTCTTTTATCTCATCATACATTTCATCAATTTCTTCATCATCTGC
The DNA here is from genome assembly GCF_023864345.2 of Schistocerca serialis cubense. NCBI lineage: Eukaryota > Metazoa > Arthropoda > Insecta > Orthoptera > Acrididae > Schistocerca > Schistocerca serialis. Next base: position 289,319,938 of record NC_064644.1, on the reverse strand, counting down.
AGAGCTAGTTGATATATAAACGTGTACTACTGTAGTAGGCGTGGGCTTCGTGTCTATCTTGGCCACAATAATGCGTTCACTATGCTGTTTGTAGTAGCTTACCCGCATTCCTATTTTTTATTCATTATTAAACCTTCTCCTGCATTACCCCTATTTGATTTTGTATTTATAACCCTGTATTCACCTGACCAAAAGTCTTGTTCCTCCTGCCACCGAACTTCGCTAATCCCCACTATATCTAATTTTAACCTATCCATTTCTCTTTTTAAATCTTCTAACCTACCTGCCCGATTAAGTGATGTGACATTCCACGCTCCAATCCGTAGAACGCCAGTTTTCTTTCTCCTGATAACGACGACCTGTTGAGTAGTCCCCACCCGGAGATCCGAATGGGGGACTATTTTACCTCCGGAATATTTTACCCAAGAGGACGCCATCATCATTTAACCATACAGTAAAGCTGCATGCCCTCGGCAAAAATTACGGCTGTAGTTTCCCGTTGCTTTCAGCCGTTCGCAGTACCAGCAGAGCAAGGCCGTTTTGGTTAGTGTTACAAGGCCAGATCAGTCAATCATCCAGACTGTTGCCCCTGCAATTACTGAAAAGGCTGCTGCCCCTCTTCAGGAACCACACGTTTGTGTGGCCTCTCAGCAGATACCCCTCCGTTGTGGCTACACCTACGGTACGGCTATCTGTATCGCTGAGGCACGCAAGCCTCCCCACCAACAGCAAGGTCCATGGTACATGGGGGGGGGGGGGGGGGGGAAACCAACTACCATGCGAATTTAGCAATTGCGATGATTTGCCACCTTCGCTACTTCCTATTAACTACCAGCAGCGCTGCTCATTTGTCAATTTTGATGGTTCAATTTGCTCGACGTTGTTTTCGGCCTGAGAATAGTCGTGTTGTCAGACGAGGTTGTGTAAGCCAACTGGATTGAAAACAAGATTTTTTTCAAAACTTATCGCGAGTCACTAGAGCTACTGATGTGTACTGTTCATTTGCTGTTAAGTATTGAACGGAATTAGAGTTCATGATTAGCTCAAGTATACTGTATTGGCAGTTTTATTGGGTTGGTTAAACCGTAAGTGACTTTAACCCGGTCATTGGCTGATGACAATACGAGTGAAATTTTATAGGATCGGCATAAGTTCCGACGCGTTCGGCTTATGGTAGTGTTCGTGCGCAGAACCATTTCAAGAGAGAGTGGTTTCTGGTTACTGGGCGGATGAAGGATGTTAATAGTTTGAATATGCGTATGATACTCAAGAGCAGATATGTTGTTATAGCAGACACTACATTATTTTTACCAGATTTGCTAGTAAGCCTTATTTGCTCTGAACTTAGCAAGTTTACTGAGTCGAATTCCAATCTTTCACCGTGGTATTAAGGAACCACAAAGCGGGCCAGTGTTCATTGTTACAGGACACTTGTGGGAGTTGAAACTAGCGTCCAACCACTACGTAACAAATTTTGGGATATAACGTTAGCCGCCAATGCCCGAAGTGGTACAGGTTTTCAGAGACGTTAAATTGTGAGAGAAAAGTGGCAGTACCACCAACTATTTTTTTTGGTATGAAAGGCTTATTAGGGTTCATTACACTGGTGCTCGATTTCAAAGAAGTGTACCTGACATTTTGTCTGAGAAATAAAACAAATCGTCATTGATGTGTTAAAAGACAAATTTTGAACTTGTTATTCAGTAGTTATGTTTACAAATAAAGAAAAATCATGATGCTGAAAAACAAGCAATTGTTAAAATGATAAATAAAATACTTTTACAAAACCAAAACTCGAAGTTAAAGAGCAAAGATAAAAGAAATATCTCCCATATTTAAACACATTAGATTCAGGTCAGGTGTTAGTTTTGTGAGAATAAACGCAGTCCGATGGCAGTTAAATTTTAATCATTCTAGACAAATATTTGTTTGCAAGAAAGAAATTCAAAAGAAAAAAATAAACAACTTAAATTTACAATATTTCAAAGCTAAAACTATATTTGAAATTGACAAATCTCAGGTGAACAGTATCTCTGAACCGTGATTGAAAATAGACCTTTGCAATATTAATTTAAAAGTAACAAAGGATTGATTAAATGGTATTTCCGAATGAAGTTAATACTCAATTGAAAGGCTGAGAGCCAGAGTAGGCCAAATCCAGTTTTTGGAGCTGCCGCCACCTGTGGATTGTTTGCTGAATTAAGTGTTTCACGAAATGGTTGGTTTGGTCCGAATCCCTCATAATACGACATAATAACAGAATAAAGAAAACCCTCTCTACGAAATCTCAGTTCCCTTTACAGCCGTAGTGAGCGATGTCCAAGCAGCCACACGTACCATGTGATGTAAACATTCAAAGTGGGTGATGTAATACAAGAAAATAGTGCGAAATTCTTATCAGTGGATGAAACAAACATGCGTCAAGAGTACGTTAACTCATATGGAAACTTGCATCTACAAGAACATACATGGTCGAAGACTGTGAAAATTGTTGTTAATTTATTAAAAGTTTTGCTTTTTAGTTTTGATTGCTAGCAATATGAATTATCTGTAAACTTATGTCAACTTTCAACACAGGAATTCGTATTCTCTCAACGTTAAGAATGTGACTCGAGAATATGTTGCAAAATCTGACTGTGAGAAAGTAACTTGAAAGTGCCTATCTGGTTCCCTGTCTGTTTAAACATTCGAAATGGCAAGAATACTTTCTGAATTCAAGACTGTTAATCATTAAGCTTTTAAACTGATAAATTGGCCCTGGAAAAAACGCAGTTTTCCTTTTTCTATTAATTATTTTGACTTGTTCCACAATGGAAACACCGTGCCACTGCTCTTGTCTTGAAAGCACGGCGCATTTGCTGAGCTACAACTAACTGCTGGCACGCGACTGGTGCAATGCGCTCTCTATTTTAAAAATGCAAGGCATACTTGGTTCATAACGAATCTCAATAAGTGAAAATGGTAACTAATGTTTTGGCATGGACTCTCGATCAGGACAATGGCTTGGGATAAATTATAAAATCAAGTATAATTAGTTTTCGGATTAGAAAAGTTCTATATTGAAAAATTATCTCTTTCTTTGCTTCACAAACATTAATACACAAAAAATTAGAATTCTTGACTGGATAAACGTTAGGAGTCTTTAATATCAAATAAAATCTTTCCAAAAATGCAGCTCATAAAAAAGACATTAAATATTCAGCTCTGTAACAACTGAAACGGCTTCTGACATCAAATGTAACAGTTGTGTTACTAAACGTGACACTTCTGTCACTAAATGTAACTGGGTTTTCTCTTTTGATGCTGTCAATTGTCAGGATGAGCATTCTAAAGCATTCTGTCAGGGTGAAAATATTAAATAAATTAACTTTTCTCTCTTACAACATGTGGGCAGGGTGGGTTCTTCCTTGGCTCGGGTATGAGGTCGAATGAAACATCATTTTTACATAAGATAACTTTTATTGAAAGTTTCGTACAACTGTATCTTACTGGGACGTTCTGGTTCGGAGAGCGGCTGCCGTGTCGTTTGTATAGCCTTCTGCTGCGACAGCGGCGGCGGCGGCGGCGGCGGCGGCGGCGGCGTCTGATTACGCGTAGCGGTGTGTATCTCGTGTCGCCGTCTCGCCCAGCTGACGGGAGACGCGCAGCGCGAGGTGGCCGGTTTAACTATTGCGAGCGAAATCGTGCATCGGATGATACCTTGGGTGCGGCGTCCCAGTGTTGCTCTTCTCTAAGCGGCCGCATGTGTTCTGCGTCGGCCAGCGGAGCGGCGCGGCGGGGGAAGGCCAGTGTCCCGAACTCGAACCACGGACTCCCGCTTGCCAGTCTTCGGCTGTCAGGTCTTCATCCCAGCTCACAGGTAACTACTGATGTGAGGCCGTCTCCTTCCCGTCCTCACGAGTCACCCGGGTATGTAAAAACCAGACTTCCAATACCTTTTAACTTCTGTCTTCTGGCGCCGCAGCTGCTGCTTGCTATTCCATTACAGCGGCGGACTTGGTGCGTCTGTGCATGATGCAGTCTCTTCTTGCATGATGGTCTTCAGCACCAAAACTGACTGAAAACTACTGCTACTCTTCGTCTCTCGTCTTCGTCTCCGTCTTCGTCTTCGTCCCCATCTTCATCTGTCTTCATCTGTCTTCATCTGTCATCATCTCTCGGGCCCACCGCGTCTCGCGTATTTATTCACTTCAGTTCACTGGAGGTGAACGACTTCACGGCCATTGCCTCTTTTGTCACGTTGAAAAGCTTCTCGAAGAATCTTCTTGACCTCGGTCATTGGCTCTTGGAATGTAGGCGGGGGCCTCTGATCGCATGTGACGACTGAGAAACACGTGAGCCGGTCATTGCCTCTTCCGTCACGTTGAAAAGCTTCTCGAAGAATCTTCTTAACGTCGGTCATTGGCTCTTGGAATGTAGGCGAGGGCCTTTGCTCACATGCGACAACTGAGAAACACGTGAGCCGGTCGGGCGATGCCCTGACGGCTGAATCGACAGCGCCCGCTTATGTGGAACTCGCTGACTTCATGGTCATTGTCTCTTCTGTTCTGCTGTTCTGCGCACTGAATGCGAGTATGTAACTCTCTAAACAAAACCAAGTTTTCCATTTATATTCTAATTTCTAGTTCACTTTGATTTCACTAATTTATTTACTTAAGTACCACTCAACATTCCTCCACCCTTCGGAGAAATTCGCCCTCGAAATTACCACTCAACATTCCTCCACTCTTCACACGGAAAAAGCACAAGCACTGAAAACTCTCGACTTAGAAGATTACACACGCTTCACATTAAGTATGTGGAAAATACTTTATCACTTTACAAAAGCACTGTACGGTCATGAATCACATAGTTCTTACATAAATGGTTGTAATAAGTGTAACCAATCTTGATGACAACGAATAAACAAAAAATAGATTTTGCACTTAGAAAATTACATAGCAACAGCTGTTTAATCTACGCTATACTAATGCAAGAATATATATTCTACAGTATTGTTGATGTTAACAAGAGACTGTTTAATAAAGAATGAAGTACAATAAACAAAATTAATACATTAATGCTCAAAAGTAACTGCTGAAGTACACGAGTTAAGAGTGTGGTATCCAGTTAACAGGGATTTGATGAAGTGGTATATTATTATTTGGCTAATTTTTTCGTCTTAAATAAAAGGAAACTGTACAAAGCAGAAACACCAACACAAAGGTTCCAGATATACCCGTTCCTAGCATTATAATTTTAGTTTTGTGTTCACCTTTTAATTGTAAGACATGTTGCATCATAACATTGGCATCAATTTTGCCTTGCTGTGAGTTTATGAACATATCTAATGACTTCAGAAGGGAACTGTCAAGGGAGTCATTGAGGTAGGACAGGTTTTGTGTAGAAAATGCTTGCATGGCGTTTTCTGAAAAAAGCAAACAACATGGTTATGAACCTACCAACCTAGTAAAAACAAAAACAAAGAAAAGAAGGAATACATTGTTAACTACAAGATCTACATGTTTCTACGTTCAAGTTTTCTTTTCTTAAAAAATAAACCATTATAATTTATTAATTATTTACATTTGTATACTGTCCACAGTCTACTAAGATTCAACTAGGACATTCGCACCCTTGATCGAAGATTGTATGGTGCCATGTCTGTATGTTGTGCTGGCGTGGCCACTCTTTTTCCTTTACGGGAACTTCCTCCACCCTTCGGAAAAGCAGACACTATTGTTGAAGGAATTACATCTGCAGCGCCCTTAAAAGGTTTTAAACGACTTGCATGGACAATGGTAGTTTGGGTGGGCAGTTGCAATTTAACGTTGACTGGTGACGTGATCTCAATAATTTGATAAGGACCTCTGTAGTTTGTTACAAATTTCTTCGTTTTTCCTTTCGCTAGATAAGGAGTTGAAAGCAAAACCCACTGACCGATTTTGTAATTTGGATATTTAGCTTGGGTATTACCTAATCTTTCCTGTCGTTCCAAAGCCTTTGTATTCGATTTTTGAACCTTTTTCCATACAACCTTCATCATTCGACTGAAATCTCTTACTGTTTCTCCGACTTTTCCGTTTTTCTGCCTGATTACATCAAAAGGGGACGGCATTTTTTTCCCATAGACCACTTCATAAGGTGACATGCCAGTTGCTTCAAGCGTTTTGGCGTTGTATACCGACACGATTATTGGTAAATACGTATCCCAATTAGAATGTTGTTCGTTAATATAATAACTAAGCATCTTGCCAATTGTCCGATGAACTCTTTCTGTGCGCCCGTTGCACTGAGGGTGTAACGGAGTTGTGCGTAATTTGCGTATTTTTAGTAAGTGGCATAGCTGTTTCATTAGTTCAGACATAAAATTAGATCCCTGATCTGTGATAATAGCTTCAGGTACGCCAAATTTAAGTATCCAGTTGTTAACTAAAGCTTGGGCAACTGTATTTGCTTGCTGATCTGGGAGACTCACCATAGCTAGATAGCGTGAAAAGTGATCGATAATTGTAAGAACATACTTATTACCAGCAGGTGTTTTATGAAATGGCCCGTAGAGATCTACTCCGCAGATTTGAAATGGACATGAAGCCTCGGGGAGCCTCTGTAAGGGTATTTTTGAACGAGAGAGTTCAGCTCTTTGTGCGCACGCAATGCAATTACGAACGTACTGCGCAACATCCTGCTTTCTGGTTTGCCACCAAAATCGCTCAGCTACTCGTCTTTCGGTTGTCCGCTGTCCACCGTGTCCTGCAAGGATATGATCGTGGGCCTCTGCCATTATTTCTTGTCTAAGGTGTTGGGGAACAACAATTCGCGGTCCAGGTTTTGTTTTACGGCATAATACACCATCTTCAAAGCAAAATGGTTTTTGAGTTGCGTATTTTTTGAATTCTGTATCCTCATCTTGTGCCTTTCTCCAGTCCTCAGTATCTCGACCTGTTGCTTCCAAAAGTGCTATTTTCCGACTTAGGCAATCTGCATTCGTGTGTTTTTTGCCTGGTTTATGGATAACTTCGAAATCCATTTCGGAAAGACATAGGGCCCAACGGGTAAGACGACTAGATGGATCCTTTAATCCAAGCAACCATTTTAAAGCTGCGTGGTCTGTAATGACCTTGAATTTCCTACCATACAAGTAGTATTTAAAGTATTTGATACCATAAATAACACTTAATAATTCTTTCTCCGTTGTGGAATAATTTCTTTCTGCCGTTCTTAGTTGTCTTGAAGCGTAGGCTATGGGGTGTTCCGCGCCATTAATATTCTGACTCAAAACAACTCCTACTGAATGACCACTTGCGTCACAGGATAAAATAAATTCTTTGTTATAATCTGGGTAGGCTAATACTGGACTGTGTGTTAACTTATCTTTAAGGGTTTGAAATGCAGATTCACAATCTTCAGACCAATGAAATTTTGCACCCTTTTTCAATAATTGGGTTAAGTGTCGAGCAATTTCAGCAAAATTTTGAACATATTTTCGGTAATACGATGCGAGACCAATGAAACTTTGTACTTCCTTAACGCGTTGTGGTGTTGGGAAGTCCTTAACTGCCGAAATTAATCGAGGATCTGTTTTAATTCCTTTTTCACTAATGACATGCCCTAGGTATGTAACCTCTGTCAATGCAAAACTACATTTTTCCAAATTTAATGTTAATTTAGCTTTTCTAAGTCTCTGAAAAACATTACGCAGACGCACAGCATGTTCATTAATGTCTCTGGAGAATACAATAATATCGTCTAGATATACACAACATTGCTGAGTTTTGAGTCCTCGCAATACTCCATCGAGTAGTCTTTGAAAAGTTGCTGGTGCATTTTTCAAACCGAAAGGCATTCTTTTAAATTGCCAGTGGCCTCCAGGGGTAGAAAATGCTGTTTTATGCCTATCTTCAGGTGCGACTTCCAATTGATGATATCCGCTACGTAGATCGATTGTTGAAAAGTATTTACTGTTACCCAAACTGTCAATGATATCTGTAATGTTTGGAAGAGGATAAACATCTGAGATAGTTTGTTTGTTAAGGTGTCTGTAGTCACAACAAAATCTATATCGTTTCGTACCGTCGGGAGACTTCTTTGGAATAATTACAATATTTGAATTATAAGGCGAATCAGAATATTCTATAATTCCATCTTTTAGATGCTGTTCTATAAATTCATCCAGTACTGGCTGTAAGTGATGCGCAACTCTATAAGGCTTCCTATAAACTGGGGGGCTATTTCCTGTTGGGATCCTATGCTGTGTGATGTCTGTTGCTGGCAATGGACCTTCTGCATTAAATAAATCTTGGAACTCAACTAAAACTGCTTCTATCGTGTCTCTATCCTTTTCTTTCAAATGCTCAATCTTCTGGCGCAATGCGGTTTTATAGGCGTATGGTTTCTGACCATCATTAATATCTGACCAAATGAAATCTTCTTCTTGAAAAGTACTGACTGTAGCCACTAATATTCCCTTATGCAACTCTTTGTCCTCCACTCCGAAATTGTCAGTATGTACCAGTACTTTTCTTTCTCCCTCAACGTCTTGAACCCGTACAACACTTCGACGTACAAAACAATGTGATACATCTAATTCCTCATTTTCCTCTAAAGGCTCTATTAGACACACTGTATCTGTAGGTACTTCGTGGTCAACGGTCATCCAGAGAAGTTTTCCTGAGCCAGATGGTATCTGATCCCGCGAATCAACCTTCAAGGACGTTGCACGCAGTATAGTTGATTTCGCCTTCCGATTAGGGAAATCTTGCGGCAGAGGGCCCTTTGCAGCGGTGTCACCTAGCTAAAATACTATTCCGCTAAGTTCTAGAGTTTGCTGTCTGAGGTCGATTTTAGCGTGATGTTTATTCAGGAAATCCAACCCTAGGATCGCGTCGTACCCGTCAGTTACCTTTGTTACCACTTCTACATCTTCTTGAAATTGTACACCGTGAATATAGAAAATCAATGATGTACATCCTAATGACTTCACTGTACCTCCTCCTACTCCACTCAATCTATACCTTGGAGGGTCATATTTCTTTTCTCCAATACATCCATTACTTACTATTGATACGTTTGCGCCTGTATCCACCAGTATCCTTGCCTCTTTATCCTGTATGGTAGCAGATAACCAGCATTCCGCCTTCACATTCGCCTTAATGGCATGAAATTTTATTGGGAACGCCTGGCGGCGGCTCCGACATTCCCGTTTGAGTTTAACTGATTTCTATTTCCAAAAACTTTCTTAGACCTGCATTCCTTGAATGTGTGACCTATTCTTTGACAATTAGTGCATTGAGGTTGTCTGCAGTTTTTTGCTATATGTCCGTGTCGATCGCACCTAAAACATCGTACTCCTGGTGAAAATACATTTCGCTTCTCCTTGTATCTGGTGGCAATGTCAATTTCTTCAAAAGCTGTCGCCACAGATACAGCTTCTGCTAAATTTTTAGGAAACTCTGCCCTGACACGACGGGACGTTTCAGGAGGTAACCCACGTAAAAATGTATCCAGAGCTCTATTTTCTGTCTCTTGTAAAATAACTTTATTTGCTTCATCACTAGTTGTCAACTGATAGGTGTTAATATTAACTTTTCTAATCCTATCTACAAAGCTTTCTAACGACTCGTTTTGCCTCTGAGTGATAGTGTTTAATTTTTCCCTATAAAATCTACAGCTGTTCTGTTTTTGAAAACGTTTAAGTAATCCTTACTTCAATTCCTCAAATGTTGGAGCATTCCGTAATTCTTCATGGTATAAGACGTGTGCTTTAGCCTCTCCTGTCAATCTTAACTTTGTCATTTGTAAGAGCTGTTCATCTGACCATGATCCTAACTTTGCAGCTGCTACTAAATCATCAAAAAAGGCTGTTATGTCCTCGCCAGGTTTACCTGAAAAAGGAGTTACTAAGGCTGCTGCTGAGGAATCTAGGGTGGGAGGGATTGAACTGGTTTGCCTAACCTCACACAACTGCTTAAATAATGCATTATTATCATTTTTAAGCTGTGCTATTTGATTAACTAAGCTCTGAATAGCTTCCTCAGTAGAAACCGCTTGTGGTGCTGACTCTGACTTTGTACGATTTCGTGTCATCATTTTACAAACTGTTAGTTACACAATCTTCCTATACTGAATTTAAAAGATGTTTAAATATTTCCGACAAACTCTTAAAATGAGAGAAAATACACTTCTAAATAAAGAAAATATTACGACTGCTATGCAAACCTCTATCCCTTCACACATTAAAAAATACTAACTGGGGACCTTTAGTAACTGTCATTCACACCTCATATTGAGCCAAGGGTTTTTTCTCTGACACCAAATGTAACAACTGAAACGGCTTCTGTCATCAAATGTAACAGTTGTGTTACTAAACGTGACACTTCTGTCACTAAATGTAACTGGGTTTTCTCTTTGATGCTGTCAATTGTCAGGGTGAAAATATTAAATAAATTAACTTTTCTCTCTTACAACATATGGGCAGGGTGGATTCTTCCTTGGCTCGGGTATGAGGTCGAATGAAACATCATTTTTACATAAGATAACTTTTATTGAAAGTTTCGTACAACTGTATCTTACTGGGACGTTCTGGTTCGGAGAGCGGCTGCCGTGTCGTTTGCGTAGCCTTCTGCTGCGACAGCGGCGGCGGCGGCGGCGGCGGCGGCGGCGGCGGCGGCGGCGTCTGATTACGCGTAGCGGTGTGTATCTCGTGTCGCCGTCTCGCCCAGCTGACGGGAGACGCGCAGCGCGAGGTGGCCGGTTTAACTATTGCGAGCGAAATCGTGCATCGGATGATACCTTGGGTGCGGCGTCCCAGTGTTTCTCTTCTCTAAGCGGCCGAGTGTGTTCTGCGTCGGCCAGCAGAGCGGCGCGGCAGGGGAAGGCCAGTGTCCCGAACTCGAACCACGGACTCCCGCTTGCCAGTCTTCGGCTGTCAGGTCTTCATCCCAGCTCACAGGTAACTACTGATGTGAGGCCGTCTCCTTCCCGTCCTCATGAGTCACCTGGGTATGTAAAAACAAGACTTCCAATACCTTTTAATTTCTGTCTTCTGGCGCCGCGGCTGCTGCTTGCTATTCCATTACAGCGGCGGACTTGGTGCGTCTGTGCATGATGCAGTCTCTTCTTGCATGACGGTCTTCAGCACCGAAACTGACTGAAAACTACTGCTACTCTTCGTCTCTCGTCTTCGTCTCCATCTTCGTCTTCGTCCCCGTCTTCATCCGTCTTCATCTGTCTTCATCTGTCTTCATCTCTCGGGCCCACCGCGTCTCGCGTATTTATTCACTTCAGTTCACTGGAGGTGAACGACTTCAAGGCCATTGCTTTTAAAACTTCAGAGGTGGAAAGCTTCCCATCATCGGTCCCCAAAACCGATATTTTAAATAAACTAACCCCTGAAATGATCAAAATAATAATTATATCACTATCAAACGTAATAAATATTAATTTTATTAAATTAAGACACCCTTTTGTCACGTTGAAAAGCTTCTCGAAGAATCTTCTTGACCTCGGTCATTGGCTCTTGGAATGTAGGCGGGGCCCTCTGATCGCATGTGACGACTGAGAAACACGTGAGCCGGTCATTGCCTCTTCCGTCACGTTGAAAAGCTTCTCGAAGAATCTTCTTAACGTCGGTCATTGGCTCTTGGAATGTAGGCGAGGGCCTTTGCTCACATGCGACAACTGAGAAACACGTGAGCCGGTCGGGCGATGCCCTGACGGCTGAATCGACAGCGCCCGCTTATGTGGAACTCGCTGACTTCATGGTCATTGTCTCTTCTGTTCTGCTGTTCTGCGCACTGAATGCGAGTATGTAACTCTCTAAACAAAACCAAGTTTTCCATTTATATTCTAATTTCTAGTTCACTTTGATTTCACTAATTTATTTACTTAAGTACCACTCAACATTCCTCCACTCTTCACACGGAAAAAGCACAAGCACTGAAAACTCTTGACTTAGAAGATTACACACGCTTCACATTAAGTATGTGGAAAATACTTTATCACTTTACAAAAGCACTGTACGGTCATGAATCACATAGTTCTTACATAAATGGTTGTAATAAGTGTAACCAATCTTGATGACAATGAATAAACAAAAAATAGATTTTGCACTTAGAAAATTACATAGCAACAGCTGTTTAATCTACGCTATACTAATGCAAGAATATATATTCTACAGTATTGTTCATGTTAACAAGAGACTGTTTAATAAAGAATGAAGTACAATAAACAAAATTAATACATTAATGCTCAAAAGTAACTGCTGAAGTACACGAGTTAAGAGTGTGGTATCCAGTTAACAGGGATTTGATGAAGTGGTATATTATTATTTGGCTAATTTTTTCGTCTTAAATAAAAGGAAACTGTACAAAGCAGAAACACCAACACAAAGGTTCCAGATATACCCGTTCCTAGCATTATAATTTTAGTTTTGTGTTCATCTTTTAATTGTAAGACATGTTGCATCATAACATTGGCATCAATTTTGCATTGCTGTGAGTTTATGAACATATCTAATGACTTCAGAAGGGAACTGTCAAGGGAGTCATTGAGGTAGGACAGGTTTTGTGTAGAAAATGCTTGCATGGCGTTTTCTGAAAAAAGCAAACAACATGGTTATGAACCTACCAACCTAGTAAAAACAAAAACAAAGAAAAGAAGGAATACATTGTTAACTACAAGATCTACATGTTTCTACGTTCAAGTTTTCTTTTCTTAAAAAATAAACCATTATAATTTATTAATTATTTACATTTGTATACTGTCCACAGTCTACTAAGATTCAACTAGGACATTCGCACCCTTGATCGAAGATTGTATGGTGCCATGTCTGTATGTTGTGCTGGCGTGGCCACTCTTTTTCCTTTACGGGAACTTCCTCCACCCTTCGGAAAAGCAGACACTATTGTTGAAGGAATTACATCTGCAGCGCCCTTAAAAGGTTTTAAACGACTTGCATGGACAATGGTAGTTTGGGTGGGCAGTTGCAATTTAACGTTGACTGGTGACGTGATCTCAATAATTTGATAAGGACCTCTGTAGTTTGTTACAAATTTCTTCGTTTTTCCTTTCGCTAGATAAGGAGTTGAAAGCAAAACCCACTGACCGATTTTGTAATTTGGATATTTAGCTTGGGTATTACCTAATCTTTCCTGTCGTTCCAAAGCCTTTGTATTCGATTTTTGAACCTTTTTCCATACAACCTTCATCATTCGACTGAAATCTCTTACTGTTTCTCCGACTTTTCCGTTTTTCTGCCTGATTACATCAAAAGGGGACGGCATTTTTTTCCCATAGACCACTTCAATAGGTGACATGCCAGTTGCTTCATGCGTTTTGGCGTTGTATACCGACACGATTATTGGTAAATACGTATCCCAATTAGAATGTTGTTCGTTAATATAATAACTAAGCATCTTGCCAATTGTCCGATGAACTCTTTCTGTGCGCCCGTTGCACTGAGGGTGTAACGGAGTTGTGCGTAATTTGCGTATTTTTAGTAAGTGGCATAGCTGTTTCATTAGTTCAGACATAAAATTAGATCCCTGATCTGTGATAATAGCTTCAGGTACGCCAAATTTAAGTATCCAGTTGTTAACTAAAGCTTGGGCAACTGTATTTGCTTGCTGATCTGGGAGACTCACCATAGCTAGATAGCGTGAAAAGTGATCGATAATTGTAAGAACATACTTATTACCAGCAGGTGTTTTATGAAATGGCCCGTAGAGATCTACTCCGCAGATTTGAAATGGACATGAAGCCTCGGGGAGCCTCTGTAAGGGTATTTTTGAACGAGAGAGTTCAGCTCTTTGTGCGCACGCAATGCAATTACGAACGTACTGCGCAACATCCTGCTTTCTGGTTTGCCACCAAAATCGCTCAGCTACTCGTCTTTCGGTTGTCCGATGTCCACCGTGTCCTGCAAGGATATGATCGTGGGCCTCTGCCATTATTTCTTGTCTAAGGTGTTGGGGAACAACAATTCGCGGTCCAAGTTTTGTTTTACGGCATAATACACCATCTTCAAAGCAAAATGGTTTTTGAGTTGCGTATTTTTTACACTCTGTATCCTCATCTTGTGCCTTTCTCCAGTCCTCAGTATCTCGGCCTGTTGCTTCCAAAAGTGCTATTTTCCGACTTAGGCAATCTGCATTCGTGTGTTTTTTGCCTGGTTTATGGATAACTTCGAAATCCATTTCGGAAAGACATAGGGCCCAACGGGTAAGACGACTAGATGGATCCTTTAATCCAAGCAACCATTTTAAAGCTGCGTGGTCTGTAATGACCTTGAATTTCCTACCATACAAGTAGTATTTAAAGTATTTGATACCATAAATAACACTTAACAATTCTTTCTCCGTTGTGGAATAATTTCTTTCTGCCGTTGTTAGTTGTCTTGAAGCGTAGGCTATGGGGTGTTCCGCGCCATTAATATTCTGACTCAAAACAACTCCTACTGAATGACCACTTGCGTCACAGGATAAAATAAATTCTTTGTTATAACCTGGGTAGGCTAATACAGGACTGTGTGTTAACTTATCTTTAAGGGTTTGAAATGCAGATTCACAATCTTCAGACCAATGAAATTTTGCACCCTTTTTCAATAATTGGGTTAAGTGTCGAGCAATTTCAGCAAAATTTTGAACATATTTTCGGTAATACGATGCGAGACCAATGAAACTTTGTACTTCCTTAACGCGTTGTGGTGTTGGGAAGTCCTTAACTGCCGAAATTAATCGAGGATCTGTTTTAATTCCTTTTTCACTAATGACATGCCCTAGGTATGTAACCTCTGTCAATGCAAAACTACATTTTTCCATATTTAATGTTAATTTAGCTTTTCTAAGTCTCTGAAAAACATTACACAGACGCACAGCATGTTCATTAATGTCTCTGGAGAATACAATAATATCGTCTAGATATACACAACATTGCTGAGTTTTGAGTCCTCGCAATACTCCATCGAGTAGTCTTTGAAAAGTTGCTGGTGCATTTTTCAAACCGAAAGGCATTCTTTTAAATTGCCAGTGGCCTCCAGGGGTAGAAAATGCTGTTTTATGCCTATCTTCAGGTGCGACTTCCAATTGATGATATCCGCTACGTGGATCGATTGTTGAAAAGTATTTACTGTTACCCAAACTGTCAATGATATCTATAATGTTTGGAAGAGGATAAACATCTGAGATAGTTTGTTTGTTAAGGTGTCCGTAGTCACAACAAAATCTATATCGTTTCGTACCGTCGGGAGACTTCTTTGGAATAATTACAATATTTGAATTATAAGGCGAATCAGAATATTCTATAATTCCATCTTTTAGATGCTGTTCTATAAATTCATCCAGTACTGGCTGTAAGTGATGCGCAACTCTATAAGGCTTCCTATAAACTGGGGGGCTATTTCCTGTTGGGATCCTATGCTGTGTGATGTCTGTTGCTGGCAATGGACCTTCTGCATTAAATAAATCTTGGAACTCAACTAAAACTGCTTCTATCGTGTCTCTATCCTTTTCTTTCAAATGCTCAATCTCCTGGCGCAATGCGGTTTTATAGGCGTCTGGTTTCTGACCATCATTAATATCTGACCAAATGAAATCTTCTTCTTGAAAAGTACTGACTGTAGCCACTAATATTCCCTTATGCAACTCTTTGTCCTCCACTCCGAAATTGTCAATATGTACCGGTACTTTTCTTTCTCCCTCAACGTCTTGAACCCGTACAACACTTCGACGTACAAAACAATGTGATACATCTAATTCCTCATTTTCCTCTAAAGGCTCTATTAGACACACTGTATCTGTAGGTACTTCGTGGTCAACGGTCATCCAGAGAAGTTTTCCTGAGCCAGATGGTATCTGATCCCGCGAATCAACCTTCAAGGACGTTGCACGCAGTATAGTTGATTTCGCCTTCCGGTTAGGGAAATCTTGTGGCAGAGGGCCCTTTGCAGCGGTGTCACCTAGCTGAAACACTATTCCGCTAAGTTCTAGAGTTTGCTGTCTGAGGTCGATTTTAGCGTGATGTTTATTCAGGAAATCCAACCCTAGGATCGCGTCGTACCCGTCAGTTACCTTTGTTACCACTTCTACATCTTCTTGAAATTGTACACCGTGAATATAGAAAATCAATGATGTACATCCTAATGACTTCACTGTACTTCCTCCTACTCCACTCAATCTATACCTTGGAGGGTCATATTTCTTTTCTCCAATACATCCATTACTTACTATTGATACGTTTGCGCCTGTATCCACCAGTATCCTTGCCTCTTTATCCTGTATGGTAGCAGATAACCAGCATTCCGCCTTCACATTCGCCTTAATGGCATGAAATTTTATTGGGAACGCCTGGCGGCGGCTCCGACATTCCCGTTTGAGTTTAACTGATTTCTATTTCCAAAAACTTTCTTAGACCTGCATTCCTTGAATGTGTGACCTATTCTTTGACAATTAGTGCATTGAGGTTGTCTGCAGTTTTTTGCTATATGTCCGTGTCGATCGCACCTAAAACATCGTACTCCTGGTGAAAATACATTTCGCTTCTCCTTGTATCTGGTGGCAATGTCAATTTCTTCAAAAGCTGTCGCCACAGATACAGCTTCTGCTAAATTTTTAGGAAACTCTGCCCTGACACGACGGGACGTTTCAGGAGGTAACCCACGTAAAAATGTATCCAGAGCTCTATTTTCTGTCTCTTGTAAAATAACTTTATTTGCTTCATCACTAGTTGTCAACTGATAGGTGTTAATATTAACTTTTCTAATCCTATCTACAAAGCTTTCTAACGACTCGTTTTGCCTCTGAGTGATAGTGTTTAATTTTTCCCTATAAAATCTACAGCTGTTCTGTTTTTGAAAACGTTTAAGTAATCCTTACTTCAATTCCTCAAATGTTGGAGCATTCCGTAATTCTTCATGGTATAAGACGTGTGCTTTAGCCTCTCCTGTCAATCTTAACTTTGTCATTTGTAAGAGCTGTTCATCTGACCATGATCCTAACTTTGCAGCTGCTACTAAATCATCAAAAAAGGCTGTTATGTCCTCGCCAGGTTTACCTGAAAAAGGAGTTACTAAGGCTGCTGCTGAGGAATCTAGGGTGGGAGGGATTGAACTGGTTTGCCTAACCTCACACAACTGCTTAAATAATGCATTATTATCATTTTTAAGCTGTGCTATTTGATTAACTAAGCTCTGAATAGCTTCCTCAGTAGAAACCGCTTGTGGTGCTGACTCTGACTTTGTACGATTTCGTGTCATCATTTTACAAACTGTTAGTTACACAATCTTCCTATACTGAATTTAAAAGATGTTTAAATATTTCCGACAAACTCTTAAAATGAGAGAAAATACACTTCTAAATAAAGAAAATATTACGACTGCTATGCAAACCTCTATCCCTTCACACATTAAAAAATACTAACTGGGGACCTTTAGTGACTGTCATTCACACCTCATATTGAGCCAAGGGTTTTTTCTCTGACACCAAATGTAACAACTGAAACGGCTTCTGTCATCAAATGTAACAGTTGTGTTACTAAACGTGACACTTCTGTCACTAAATGTAACTGGGTTTTCTCTTTGATGCTGTCAATTGTCAGGGTGAAAATATTAAATAAATTAACTTTTCTCTCTTACAACATATGGGCAGGGTGGATTCTTCCTTGGCTCGGGTATGAGGTCGAATGAAACATCATTTTTACATAAGATAACTTTTATTGAAAGTTTCGTACAACTGTATCTTACTGGGACGTTCTGGTTCGGAGAGCGGCTGCCGTGTCGTTTGCGTAGCCTTCTGCTGCGACAGCGGCGGCGGCGGCGGCGGCGGCGGCGGCGGCGGCGGCGGCGTCTGATTACGCGTAGCGGTGTGTATCTCGTGTCGCCGTCTCGCCCAGCTGACGGGAGACGCGCAGCGCGAGGTGGCCGGTTTAACTATTGCGAGCGAAATCGTGCATCGGATGATACCTTGGGTGCGGCGTCCCAGTGTTTCTCTTCTCTTATCGGCCGCGTGTGTTCTGCGTCGGCCAGCGGAGCGGCGCGGCAGGGGAAGGCCAGTGTCCCGAACTCGAACCACGGACTCCCGCTTGCCAGTCTTCGGCTGTCAGGTCTTCATCCCAGCTCACAGGTAACTACTGATGTGAGGCCGTCTCCTTCCCGTCCTCACGAGTCACCCAGGTATGTAAAAACCAGACTTCCAATACCTTTTAACTTCTGTCTTCTGGCGCCGCGGCTGCTGCTTGCTATTCCATTACAGCGGCGGACTTGGTGCGTCTGTGCATGATGCAGTCTCTTCTTGCATGACGGTCTTCAGCACCGAAACTGACTGAAAACTACTGCTACTCTTCGTCTCTCGTCTTCGTCTCCGTCTTCGTCTTCGTCCCCGTCTTCATCCGTCTTCATCTGTCTTCATCTGTCTTCATCTCTCGGGCCCACCGCGTCTCGCGTATTTATTCACTTCAGTTCACTGGAGGTGAACGACTTCACGGCCATTGCCTCTTTTGTCACGTTGAAAAGCTTCTCGAAGAATCTTCTTGACCTCGGTCATTGGCTCTTGGAATGTAGGCGGGGGCCTCTGATCGCATGTGACGACTGAGAAACACGTGAGCCGGTCATTGCCTCTTCCGTCACGTTGAAAAGCTTCTCGAAGAATCTTCTTAACGTCGGTCATTGGCTCTTGGAATGTAGGCGAGGGCCTTTGCTCACATGCGACAACTGAGAAACACGTGAGCCGGTCGGGCGATGCCCTGACGGCTGAATCGACAGCGCCCGCTTATGTGGAACTCGCTGACTTCATGGTCATTGTCTCTTCTGTTCTGCTGTTCTGCGCACTGAATGCGAGTATGTAACTCTCTAAACAAAACCAAGTTTTCCATTTATATTCTAATTTCTAGTTCACTTTGATTTCACTAATTTATTTACTTAAGTACCACTCAACAGCTCTTATTCCTACCCCAAATACAAATTAAAAATTATGCATGGCTGTTTATCTTTCCCTTTTCTGAAGTCTCTGAATGTCTGAACCAAGAACTACAAGCCGCCTCAATAAAGTACAAAATCTGAAATCGATTACCTTGAATTAAATCCACTTCTATTACTCACCAAAATAATCATAATAAAATATACATCTCAGAATACTTTAATCTCTTTCCTCATCTGTAATAAATAATCAGTAAATCAACATGTTCCTCTACCTCATAATATAACTGCAACCGTACCACTCAGTCTATGCCGTACTACGACTGCCGTCTACCGTGTTCTCCTCGTCTCACAATTAACAGTGCGCATTGTCTCCCATGCATCTTGCACAGCAGAGATGTTCCAAGCAAGCCTCCAGGTGAGACACCACCTCTGACGACACCAGTACAATACTCTGCAGTAAAATGGCGCTTGCGCGTTCATGACATCCAAGTACTAGAGAAATGCCCATGAAATTATCTAGAGCCCCTTATCAACTGTAAATGTGGCTTGCGATGTTACAACGTTTGATCGATACAAATGACCAGGTATACTTGTACGATACATTCTGATCTGTTGGTAATTTCGATCAGCAAAATGCACATATTTCATGGATGGTTCAGGTAATAAATATCAAGAGATATCATTAAAATACTCTTTCAGAAGGTAGTCATAAACAACATCCACTTTTTCATTACATCAAGTTGAATTTAACAGGACAGATACTGGTTCACAAACAGAATTCATTCGTGACTATATTAAATGGTGTTAGCAATATATTATTTAGTTATGGTTACATTTTATTTCTTCCAGGGCGACAATAATGTTAGAGTATACAAAACCACATACCTCAACTAGCATGGCATTAGTAATGGGAAGTTATCACCAGTTTTATCGAAGCAGCTGAGTTCTGTTTTGGCAGTTGCTCTACAGGATAAACGTGACAAACGTGAATAAAAAACCAAGATACCCGACAGCAGCATCGATTTTGTGGTGGAACATATTAAAAGATTTCCAACCGAGACAAGTCATTAAAGTTTGTAAGTAGGCTGTTTATGTTTTCTTATTGGCAACATTACGTAGCGCTCTGTATGAAAATCACTGGCTGTGCTGTGTGCAGTCTGTGGCTAGTTTGCATTGTTGTCTGCCATTGTAGTGTTGGGCAGCGGCAGCTGGATGTGAACAGCGCGTAGCGTTGCGCAGTTGGAGGCGAGCCGCCAGCAGTGGTGGATGTGGGGAGAGAGATGGCGTAGTTTTGAAATTTGTAACACTGGATATCATGAACTGCTATATACACTCCTGGAAATGGAAAAAGAACACATTGACACCGGTGTGTCAGACCCACCATACTTGCTCCGGACACTGCGAGAGGGCTGTACAAGCAATGATCACACGCACGGCACAGCGGAAACACCAGGAACCGCGGTGTTGGCCGTCGAATGGCGCTAGCTGCGCAGCATTTGTGCACCGCCGCCGTCAGTGTCAGCCAGTTTGCCGTGGCATACGGAGCTCCATCGCAGTCTTTAACACTGGTAGCATGCCGCGACAGCGTGGACGTGAACCGTGTGTGCAGTTGACGGACTTTGAGCGAGGGCGTATAGTGGGCATGCGGGAGGCCGGGTGGACGTACCGCCGAATTGCTCAACACGTGGGGCGTGAGGTCTCCACAGTACATCGATGTTGTCGCCAGTGGTCGGCGGAAGGTGCACGTGCCCGTCGACCTGGGACCGGACCGCAGCGACGCACGGATGCACGCCAAGACCGTAGGATCCTACGCAGTGCCGTAGGGGACCGCACCGCCACTTCCCAGCAAATTAGGGACACTGTTGCTCCTGGGGTATCGGCGAGGACCATTCGCAACCGTCTCCATGAAGCTGGGCTACGGTCCCGCTCACCGTTAGGCCGTCTTCCGCTCACGCCCCAACATCGTGCAGCCCGCCTCCAGTGGTGTCGCGACAGGCGTGAATGGAGGGACGAATGGAGACGTGTCGTCTTCAGCGATGAGAGTCGCTTCTGCCTTGGTGCCAATGATGGTCGTATGCGTGTTTGGCGCAGTGCAGGTGAGCGCCACAATCAGTACTGCATACGACCGAGGCACACAGGGCCAACACCCGGCATCATGGTGTGGGGAGCGATCTCCTACACTGGCCGTACACCACTGGTGATCGTCGAGGGGACACTGAATAGTGCACGGTACATCCAAACCGTCATCGAACCCATCGTTCTACCATTCCTAGACCGGCAAGGGAACTTGCTGTTCCGACAGGACAATGCACGTTCGCATGTATCCCGTGCCACCCAACGTGCTCTAGAAGGTGTAAGTCAACTACCCTGGCCAGCAAGATCTCCGGATCTGTCCCCCATTGAGCATGTTTGGGACTGGATGAAGCGTCGTCTCACGCGGTCTGCACGTCCAGCACGAACGCTGGTCCAACTGAGGCGCCAGGTGGAAATGGCATGGCAAGCCGTTCCACAGGACTACATCCAGCATCTCTACGATCGTCTCCATGGGAGAATAGCAGCCTGCATTGCTGCGAAAGGTGGATATACACTGTACTAGTGCCGACATTGTGCATGCTCTGTTGCCTGTGTCTATGTGCCTGTGGTTCTGTCAGTGTGATCATGTGATGTATCTGACCCCAGGAATGTGTCAATAAAGTTTCCCCTTCCTGGGACAATGAATTCACGGTGTTCTTATTTCAATTTCCAGGAGTGTACATTATGACTTTTGAACACTATTGAGGTAAATACATTGTTTGTTCTCTATAAAAATTTTTCATTTGCTAACTATGCCTATTAGTAGTTAGTGCCTTCCGTAGTTTGAATCTTTTATTTAGCTGGCAGTAGTGGCGCTCGCTGTATTGCAGTAATTCGAGCAACGAAGATTTTTGTGAGGTAAATGATTTGTGAAAGTTTTAGGTTAATGTTAGTCAGGGCCATTTTTTGTAGGGATTATTGAAAGTCAGATTGCGTTGCGCTAAAAATATTGTGTGTCAGTTTAAGCACAGTCATGTATAATTCTTCTAAGTGGACGTTTCATATGTCGACCCTTAGCCGAGGATACCTCACTGGAATCTTCTGATTTTTTCTTGTAGTTTGTGTGATTAGTGTAGATTTTGTTTATTGCTAGCGCGTAATTGTAGGGAGAATCTCCTTTGTAGTTGCAGTCTTTCATTGTTGTACAGTAAAACAGGTGTGGCACGCATGTAAATTTGCACCATGTATTTCGCAGATGCGCTTGCAATTAACTAGATATTATTTTCAGTGCTATGTTAATGTGTTTTCTTATTTTTGCTCTTCAAATTGTGCTTTTCTGTGTTATTGTGTGAAATATTGTGACAATAATGGCGTGTGAAAAACGTAACACTAGACTCCAAAGTAAACAGAGAAATAATAGTGACGACGAGCGTAGCTTACCAGTACCACTGTCTAATGAATTAACAGACATTCAAAGTAGTGATTTGGTAACTGTGCATAGGGAGATGGAGCAGGCGTCAAATAATGGTGTAGACAGTGAAACAGGTAGTGAACAGGGAAGCATTATCGATCGATCGGTCGGCAACAGCTCGCCTCAGGAATCGGGAATGACAGAACACAATATTGCAAATACTGTAGACTCAGGTTTTGGGTTCTCACCGTTTTCTCAAATGAGTCAAGACACATTTTCCGCTTGTCAAAATGTGAATGTTGCCGGTGCAAATTCACTGCCGGAAAGCATAGAGGAACAGATTCCAGACACAAATACATTATTATTGCAATTAATGCAACAAATGAAACAAAATCAGAGACAAACACAGCAACAGTTAGACACAATGGAACAAAATCTTCAAAAGTTAGACACAGTGGAACAAAATCTTAAAAAGTTAGACACAATGGAATAAAATCTTCAAAAGTTACACACAGTGGAACACAATCTTAAAAAGTTAGCCACAATGGAACAAAATATCCAAAAGTTAGACACCACGCTTGAACAAACACGTGAAGATTTAACTACTGAGTTACATAACACCGAATCGAAATGTCAAAAAGTCTGTAATGACATAAAAACACAAATTTGTGAGCATTTCCAACCTATCTTTTCGCGTCATGAAAATGCATTACAGAATCACGAAGCAGCCATAAAAGAACTGCAAACTATTGTTCATGAAAATCACGACACCTTGCAAGCTAAAATTCACTCAGTTGCATCCACCGATTCGGTTAAGCAACTTGCAAAAACTCAGGAAAACTTAAAGGACACAGTAGATACGATTTCAACACAAATGGACACTCTGAAACTTGGTTCAGAAAAAAACACAGAGGAAATAATTTCACTATCAGATAAAGTAGCCGAACTTTCAGATCAGTTCACTAACTTATCTACAAAGGTAGATGATGATCTGAATGACACAAGACCTGTAGCCTTCACGGACACTGAAGAGTATGAACAAATTAGAAAATTCAAACAAAATCAAAATCAAATCAATACACAGTACAAAAGAGAAATCCGGGAAGTACAAGATCAGTTGGCACAAGTAATACAAGAATTACATATTTCAGAGGACACTCGCGCTCCAGTACGGGAAGAGGGACATAGAAATACGGAACAACCACAAAATAATAACACAGGACATTTCGGAAATTATGAAAGAAATTGGCAAGGTGCACCGAATTTTGAAATGGAACCGCCGAAACGACGTAACAATGACCGACATGCGACTTGCCGACATGATGAATTTGACTATAAGCTGTTTATTACTACACGTAAATTCAAAACATTTAAGAATTCCGGCAACGACATTCATCCACAAGAATGGCTTCATCAATTCTCTCATTGTTTTCCTCCCAACTGGTCATTGCAGCACAGATTAGAATTTATGTGTAGCTACTTAGAGAATGAACCAGCTGTAAGAATGCGATCGATCATTCACGATTGTCACAGTGAAGGAGAATTTTATCATGCCTTCCTCTCAGCATATTGGTCTCAAGCTACACAAGACCGAGTAAAACATAGCATCATAATGATGAAACATTTCGAACAATCTGAATTTTCCAGTCTTGTCAAATATTTTGAAGACATGTTGCACAAGAATCAGTATCTTTCAAACCCATACAGCCCCTCAGAACTCGTCTGCATTTGCTTAATCAAGTTGCCTGAACATTTATGACATATTATTTTAGCAGGACGTTGCAAAGACGACATTGAAGCTTTTCAGGGACTGTTACAAGAACTGGAAATTGACACTGACAATCGCGGAACGCGAAAACAGAAACACAACAATTACAGGTCACATCCATCACAATTCCGCGATGACAGAAATAATACACGACAAGGCTATTCTTACAACGCAAATCGTGACCAAAACAGACAAAACCCATATGACAACCGTTGGCAGAGTAGTAATAATTATAGGGAAAGATCACCTCTCCGCGGTAGTAACTATCACAGAGACAATCAGAGAAACAGACAATTTGGGAACCAAAATAATTATCAAGGGAGACAGAATAACTTTAGACGCAACGATCCAGCGCGCAGTTACGATTCAGGGAGAAATTCTCCACCACGTGACTGACAAGAAAGAAACTATGGAATCTACCGACACGACGACAGACGATACGATCGTAACGACAGATCTGAATTGCATCAGAACTGGCGGGATTCAAACAGAGCAGGGCCCTCTCGACAAGGTGAATTTGTAGAAGTTAGGTCTCCAAATCCCAATAACGATGTGCGCCAACAAAGAGACAATAGGCAATGACTCATACCGCTGGCAGCCACAAAACGTACTTCTGAAACAGACAACGCAGCTGCCGTAGCTAGTAATTACGTAAAAATGGAAGACATTAGGGACATCTTACTCCAGGAGCACGACGTAAAACATAACAACATTGCATATCCTGTGATTCACATTACTGTAAAAGACGTAAAATTTATGGCAGTACTTGACTCTGGCAGTCCCATTTCAGTAATTAGTGAAACAGCTTTTAGCAAATGCAATAAATCGAACGATTGTCCCACACTTCCGTTACGTAAGATTAAATTACAAGGTGCAATTTTTGGAAAAAGTGTAGATGTACGCCAACAAACCAACTTAGAATTCTTTTGTCAAAGCCACAGCTTCTCTATGAACTTTCTTATTGTTCCATTATTGTCGACGGAAATTATATTGGGAGTAGACTTTTTGAATGTATACAAAGTAATCTTAAACTTTCACGATGCTGAAATAAGTTTAGAGGAAGAAGGTAGGTCAATAGCTTTGAAATTTGAAGATTGGCTCTCAAACCATGACGAGGAAATAAATCGGCTTTACCTTCTGTTAGACAACAGTTCGGAATTTTCTACGGAACTAGACACTAACAATCACTCTGCAAGTACTGACAGGGATGGTATCGACGGCATATTTGAAACTAATGAGTTAATTCAGAATAAAATTCAAACAATTGAGAATTGTAATGATAGTGATAGGCAAGACTTTTTGAGATTTTACAAGCACATTCCACAGTTTTTACTCACAAAACAGGAACAATCAAGGGATTTCAATACCAATTTCGTGTTCGTGAGCATACTAAATTTTGTTAGACCATACGTAATTCTGGCACATTATAGGGACCGTGTTAGAACAGAAATACAATCTATGCTTGACGAGGGCATTACTGAGCCTGCAGTAAGCTCATACAACAATCCATTACGTGTTGTTGAGAAGAAAAATGGATCGATCAGGCTTGTCTTAGATTCGAGACAAATCAATACTATCATCATTCCTGAAACAGACAGGCCGCAAACGTTAGAAGAACTTCTTCAAAATTTTAATGGTGTAAAAGTGTTGTCTTCTATTGATCTCAGATCCAGCTTTTATCAGATCGAACTTCATCCAGAATGTAGAAAATACACAGCTTTCCTTTGTTTCGGCGTTTGTTATCAGTTTCGGAAACTTCCTTTTGGTTTGAACATTTCTTCGGCAGCATTCATTCGCTGGCTAAATTCCATATTACCTGAGTTCTTAAAACGTCACATCACCTTATATGTGGACGATATTCTGATAGCAGAAGCCTCATGGGAACAACACAATCGCATCCTCAAGAGCGTGTTACATATTTTTGCAGAATCTGGAATTACAGTTAACTTGGAAAAGTCTGAATTCGGTAGGACAAAGATGAAGTTTTTGCGACATATTATTTCTTCTGAAGGCATTCAGCCGGATCCTGAAAAGTTAGAAGCAATCAGAGCCATTCCAGTTCCATCCAAAAAAAAAAAAGTCCGCAGTTTTCTAGGTCTCGTAAATTTTTACCGTCGTTTTCTGAATATGCAAATTCTTGTTACACCAAAACTTTGTTCTCTCACTGGGAAAAATACTATTTGGAACTGGGACGAACATGCACAGTTGGAATTCAATTCTTTGAAACAGTCGCTACTTAACGCGCCAATACTAGCTCATCCAGATCTGTCACAAGATCTGCCTTAGCACGGATTCTTCTAAAGTCGGTCTTGGTGCCCATTTATTTCAAGAAGCCACAGAAAATGACACTACTGTTCAGAAAACCATTGCTTTTGCTAGCCGAGTGCTAACAAAATCTGAAAAAAATAATTCCATTACTTAATTAGAAGCTTTAGCTATCGTTTGGGCATTTAACAAATTCCGTTTCTTTCTTTCTGGTAAGCACGTAAAAGTATACAGTGATCATCGTGCATTACAATTTCTTATGTCTTTAAAATTAAATCATGACAGGTTAAAACGTTGGGCATTGTTTCTGCAAGAATTCCACTTCACAATAGTCTACATTCCCGGCAAGGAGAACATTGTTTCAGACGCACTGTCACGTGCACCGGCTGGGATTGAGAAAAGTAACACAGAAGGCAACCTCGAGAAAAATTTCAGTATTCTTTACATTCAGAAAGTCGCCTTTGAAAACTTCATCACCACATCTTTAAAGGACATTGCTCATGAACAAGATAAAGATCCGATTTGGAAAGACATCAAAAGTAAATGGCATGAAAAGACACACACTCAGATTCGGCATTATTACCTGGTTAGAAACAACATACTCTTCAAACGCTGCACTGTTGATGACAAGCTACGGGTAGTTTGCATTCCAGACGATTTTGTTAATAAGCTCATTTGGTACATTCATTTCAGTTACGCACATTTTGGTCCACGAAAATGTTATCATATTCTTCGAACGACTTGTTATTTCAACAATATGGAAAAGAGAATCCGAAGAGTCTTGTCTATTTGTAAACTTTGTCAAAAGGCGAAACCATCTACTATCTCACATCGTGCTCCGCTGTTTCCTATAATTCCTTCTAAATTAAAAGAATTTGCTGCTGTTGATCTCTTGGGCCCACTTGTCAGAACATCTAATGGATTTTCGTACGTTCTAGTCGCTGTTGAACTTACTTCAAAATTTGTTTCTTTCACACCGTTACATAAAGCCACTGGACGGTCTGTATCCAACGCCTTTGTTAAAAATTTCTTACGTGAGGTTGGACACGTTAGTGAAGTCATTTCAGCTAACGGACCGCAATTCAGATCTGTTGTTTGGTCGCGCATGCTTCGGAATCATAAAATCAAACCTGTTTTTATTTCGTTGTACTCACCACATTGTAACCTCTCCGAACGGATTATGAAAGAAATCAATAAGCTTTGTAGACTTTATTGTCACAGAAAGCATCAGCATTGGGACAGATAGTTACACTTATTTCAAAACGTGCTGAATGAAATGCCTCATGACTCCACTGCTTTACCACCTACTCTTGTACTGAAGAATGAAGAACCACCGAACAGAATCAGAGAGCTTGTACCTTTCCCGAATACACAAAGACATAATTGATTTGGCTATTATAAATATAAAATCTGCAGCAGACAAAAGGAGAAAACTACACGGTAAAGCAAATGCAAAGAAATTATATATTGGTCAGAAAGTTCTCATTAAAGCTCGTTCATTGTCACATAAGAAGAAACACTTGAGTCACAAATTCTTTCTAGTTTACAATGGGCCTTACAGAATCCGACGTATACCACATGATAATTGCGTTGAAGTTGAAACTCTGCGTACTAGGAAGATTAAAGGTTTACACCACATTGCACATGTAAAACCGTTTATTGAAAGATAATCTGCTTTTTAACTTTGTGTTTGCCGTAAAACTTATCACATCACATTTCTAGTATGCATTGTCAGACTTAGAAACTGTTACCATGCAACAATGTTTGAAGTTAAATAGCCAGTCAAGAACCAAGAGAACTTATTTCAACAGAAATTATGAATGCATTGTTATAGTGAAATGAAATGTCATGTGGCTAAGGCCCCCCATCGGGTAGACCGTTCGCTGGGTGCAGGTCTTTCGATTTGACGCCACTTCGGCGACCTGCTCGTCGATGGGGATGAAATGATGATGATTAGGACAACAAAACAACCAGTCCCTGAGAGGAGAAAATCTCCGACCCAGCCGGGAATCGAACCCAGGACCTTAGGCTTGACATTCCGTCACACTGACTACTCAGCTACCGGGGCCAGACATTGTTATAGTGAACAGACGACACAGTGTTGCTATTTGTACATTCTTGCCTGTTAGTTGCACGATTACGTAACGGCTGGCCGCGGTGGTCTAGCGGTTCTAGGCGCTCAGTCCGGAACCACGCGACTGCTACGGTCGCAGGTTCGAATCCTGCCTCGGGCATGGATGTGTGTGATGTCCTTAGGTTAGTTACGTTTAAGTAGTTCTAAGTTCTAGGGGACTGATGACCACAGATGTTAAGTCCCATAGTGCTCAGAGCCAATTTTGTTGATTATGTAACGACTATAAGGCTCACATACTTGGAACATTTAGCAGTACTGCTAATGAGATTTTAATGCAACATTTTGGTTTACTTGAAAATACATTCTGGATTTAAAGTACTTTCTGTGAGATACCAGCTCACACAGTGGTTAGTTTATGTGACAGCTACACGATTTTATCACGACACTACTAATGAGTGACAGTTTACAATGTTGCTTTTGCGGTGTATCTGTTTTATATTTCCACAGTTTTTCTGTATTATTCTGGAAAGTAAAACATGTTTTAGTAGTAACTTTTGTGGTATAGCTACAATGAGACAGCCTTTTCTGTAGCACAACAATACGTTACAGCACAGTACTTTCTTCATCACGGCAATAAGCGTAATAAGTAAGATATCTATACGCAAAGCATTTCACTTTTGTTTATCATGAGGTAAGTACATTGACTTCTGCTGAACTTAGCTTTCGGAGGACGATAACTACGACACTTCCACAGAGATGATCTTACAACAAGACGCACAGTTTAGCGCTACAGTACACGTATTTGAGTGATTAATTTTGTACTTAAAACATTTATTTTTAAAGATATTTGAAGTACAATGATACAAAGGTTTTCCGTGATACATTTCATTCCATTGCTGTAATCTGTAACACCTGAGGGTATAATTACATTAATCCTCAGGGGGGTATACGCTTACTTTGTGTACCATGTGTTTGGCAAGCACAAGGAGCCCTAGCTAATATGGTATTTGCTTATACAACTTTACACATTGGTACCATATTTCTCTAACACACAAATTACACAGCTATCTGATCATTTAACTGAGAGATAAACATTTTTTTTTACTACATCAGTGACACATGTTTACGCAATTACACAGTTGGGTAACTTCAGACTTACGAAATTGTATTTTTCTGTACTTTGTGAACTGTTCATATATTTCGGACCCATTGTGATATTATGAGAGCTTTGAATGATATATTTGGTATGGGATCATGATTTTTAAAGTACGTTTGAGGTAGATGACAGTATTTAAACGAGCAGAGAATTTTTTTAAGTTTTGAAATTATTGCAGGAAGCTACGACGTTTTTGAGATTTGGCTGAGTTTTTATGATGTTATTATTACGATGACGATGTGTATTATGCTGTTGAGGTATGTTTATGATCAATAAGATGATGCTACCATAAATGAGGAATGTGAATAATGAATAGAAGTTAGGGACTCTGGTTTGTGAAAAAGGTTGTTGGAAACCAAGAATCGTACTTTAAGAGTTATGAAGTGTATGTAAATGCGTGAATGTATTACAATGCCGACGAAAATTTTTTGGATACTTTTATATCAATAGGATTTTGTTTCTACACATTTGTAACGCAAATTCTCAACCTGTGGAATTTTTTTATATGAGACTGCCACTGTAGCAGAAACTGCTGTCATAGATATTTCAGTAAGAAAGGTAAGTGACCTTGACGTAATGCGTTTTGGGCGCCCAGCTGAGAGGTAGTCGTCTGACAAAAGAAAGCGATTAGGTGGAGAAAAAAGAGGCCATTATCGTCGCCATTGACATTCCTTTAGAGAAAGCATCGCAAATACGACACGCTCATTACTTGGAAAGATACTTACATCTGTACACCTTTTTATGACAAGCATCTTTCTACGAGAGTTGAGAGAATTTCTACTAACTTATGGAATGTCACATGACTATTGAATGATATTTTTATGCTTTGCTTTTCATAGTTGCTTATTTCATTTGATATCTAGTTTCCAGCTGTGTTGCAGCATTGGTTTTATAAAATAAAATTAAATGCATTTGCTAATGTGAACACTTTCTGTCAACAGATCTATTAAATAATTATTTTATGATCCACATTCTTCGAAAAAGGAGCACTTGGAAAGGAAAGAAGAATAAGAAGGGATTAATAACAGTTACTGCATACATAATTTTCTTTTCAACTACTTGGTAATATTTTTGGTAGAATAACTTCTTGTGGTGCACCACTTTAATGTCATAGGTATTAAGATGTGAATAGACATTTCCCTTATCTGCATTGTTGTCTTTAGTCTACTATTTTTTGTGCTTGAGCTCTGTCATGATTAGATATAAGTTATTGCATTTGCTGCTGCTGTTTGCCAGGCATAGTGCTTCTGAATTTCACTTTGTATTACTCTGTTAAGCCAGTTTTACTACTGATTTATTTTTCTTGTTGCTGTACATTGGCTCATAATAGTTGTAATGTTGCATTTTCTCTGTTAATTTAGATTTACAGCTGCTTGGTTTGGCAATTTGCATTTTTTGTCATTGCTGTTTGTGTTAATTGTTTTGTGATGCTGCATTGCCTCGTCCCTTAGTTTATGCATCAGAGCTCAGTAGATTTAAGTTAGCTTAAGAGGGGGTAGACTATATAAGAAACTGACTATGGACAATAGGGAAAGAATGCATTGAGAAGTTATATGAAAAAGATTTGGGCTAAAATGAGTATTGTACACTGAGAAACAATTATTTTGAAAGAAATATGAATAGAATACAGAAAGCAGATATAGATAGGACTTTTTGGGAATAATGATGAATGAAGGGAGATCGCCAAGAAGGAAAGAAAGTTTTGTTTGCAAAATACTGCAGTAAAACAAACTCTGTCCTTTCCTTTTGTATTATTCCGCTATATGTTTGTGTACCCTCGTGTATTTGTGTTCATCCTGTCTTTATGTGTTTATCTGATACAATTTATGTTGTAGAATTTTTCTAATACTCAGCTACATTCACTATGATGAGGAATATTGTTATCTTCAAATATAATTTGCATTAATAATATGTTATTTACTTTGTAAAGATGTTTAGACATTATTTATTCTGTTCTGTTTTAATGCTCATGTGTGAAGCTGATGTTTCAAAAGTTATTCTGATCTTTTATGTATGTACTCATGTCATAATTCCTGTAACACTGATGTATATGTTATTTCGATTCTTTTGCAAAGCTTGTACTACAAATGTTATCTGTATTGTTATGTTCTTTAATGATGTATTTTGTACCTTTGTAATTGTATTCTTATGTTATAAAATTGTAATTGACACCAGTTCATCATATTATTAACTTGTAAGTTCCATTTCACTGCACACATTTCTGTTGGTCATAGTATATGGACAATATGTGAGAAGTAGGGACTCATTGTGTTTGCACGTGTGTTAATAATTCAGCAAGGGACTGGATAACAGCATTGCTGGTTCTAAGGATAATTCCAAAATCTTTGTGAGTGCACAAGTGGAGGTTTATGGACTTGCTATATTGTCTGCAAGACTCTTCGATGGTGATTGTGCACCAGCACAGTCGCAACAGATGGTTGCTGGCTGTCTCTACAAGGACTACAGTGGGTCTGCATCTTTGATGATCCACCAATACCGTAATCTCTACCAGGGCTACAGTGGGTCTGCACCTCTGGTGGCCCACCAATACCGTAATCTCTACCAGGAATACAGTGGGTCTACTCTGTGATGACCTACCTACCAATATTCTTCAAAACTTCGACTGACTCTGCTGTGGGTTTGCTCTGTTGTGGCCCATTACCTGTCTGCATGTCAAGAGTCAGCACTGTCTTTCCATTGGAAGGACAACACTACGTCTTCAAGACTGCATGGAAATCCACTACTTCCGTGTGCATTTTCTTTTACTGCTCAGACTTTAAGAAAAACACTGCAATTTTACTGTGATGAACGATCAATACTGTCTTTATGGACAGTGAGAAAATTTTAGCTTTTGACCAACATTGTATAATAAGTGTCTGCATTTGATTTCTTTGTTATTGTAATTATGAAAAATTTTATCAAATCATTACTGGCCACTGCCCAAATCAATTTGTAAAATTTTTTGTGGGGAGCATGGGGGCTATGTAAGTAGGCTGTTTATGTTTTCTTATTGGCAACGTTACGTAGCGCTCTGTATGAAAATCACTGGCTGTGCTGTGTGCAGTCTGTGGCTAGTTTGCGTTGTTGTCTGCCGTTGTAGTGTTGGGCAGCGGCAGCTGGATGTGAACAGCACGTAGCGTTGCGCAGTTGGAGGCGAGCCGCCAGCAGTGGTGGATGTGGGGAGAGAGATGGCGGAGTTTTGAAATTTGTAACACTGGATATCATGAACTGCTATATACATTATGACTTTTGAACACTATTGAGGTAAATACATTGTTTGTTCTATATCAAAATCTTTCATTTGCTAACTATGCCTATTAGTAGTTAGTGCCTTCCGTAGTTTGAATCATTTATTTAGCTGGCAGTAGTGGCGCTCACAGTATTGCAGTAGTTCGAGTAACGAAGATTTTTGTGAGGTAAGTGATTTGTGAAAGGTATAGGTTAATGTTAGTCAGGGCCATTCTTTTGTTTGGATTATTGAAAGTCAGATTGCGTTGCGCTAAAAATATTGTGTGTCAGTTTAAGCACAGTCATGTATAATTCTTCTAAGGGGACGTTTCAAGTTGTGTAGATAACGGTAAATGTCAGTATTTATCGCAATAACTATCAATTAGCAAGATGTGTGAACTTTATTATAAGTTGTGGATGGCGAAAAAATTAATCCTTTAAAGAATGGTGTAACAGAAGTGTATTTAATAATGAGTTCAATTTATTTTTTAAAAAACCAGAAAGTGGTACATGCTCTGTTTGTGTTCGAATGCCGGCCGCGGTGGTCTAGCGGTTCTGGCGCTGCAGTCCGGAACCGCGGGACTGCTATGGTCGCAGGTTCGAATCCTGCCTCGGGCATGGGTGTGTGTGATGTCCTTAGGTTAGTTAGGTTTAAGTAGTTCTAAGTTCTAGGGGACTTATGACCTAAGATGTTGAGTCCCATAGTGCTCAGAGCCATTTGAACCATTTTTTTGTGCTCGAATGAGAGGAGTGCAGGGAGAAACTTCTCGAAAGGTTGAACGGGAGATGCATAGGCGGCGTACGGAGAAAACAGAAAATGAGATGAGAGCAGACATTACAAACTTTAAAAACAATGGTGTTGTGCACAACCAGGAGTGATTATCTTGGGTGCCATTTCTTCTCGTAGCAGGACTCCTTTGGTTGCATCTGCGGCACCATTACGGCACAGCGGTACATCGACGATATTCTGCGACATATTTTTTTGTTCTTAATTGCAAGCCATCCTGGGCTTACAATTCAGCAAGAATATGTCCGACAACAAGCGGCGAGGAATTCTACTGCGTTTCTTCGCACTTGCCAAACCCAACCTCGGCTAGCAAGGTTACCGAATATCTTGCCAACATTTGGCGCTTTATGGGCAGGGCCCTCCAACCAACTCAGGGTTTTGATGTTCTAATGCGCCAGTGGGACAGAATCTGGCGTCATATCCCGCATGAGGACATCCAACAACTCCATCAGTCAATGCCGAGCCAAAAAATTGTTTGCACAGGGGCCAGAGGTGATCTAACGTCTTACTGACTTGTTCAGTTTCTGAAACACTTTGTCTTGAATAAATCATTCAATTGCCCTGAAATTGTAATCATTTGTTTGTCTGTACATATAGATCACATCTACCTATTTCCGTCCCATTCGGATAATTCCTTCGTGGTGTGTTGTCGCTTTTATCTTAGAGTGTATTTTGATATTCACAAACTCACTCATCAAAACCTGTTAGGTACTTTCTGTTGACCTACACTACTGGCCATTAAAATTGCTACACCACGAAGATGACGTGCTACAGACGCGAAATTTAACCGACAGGAAGAAGATGCTGTGATATGCAAATGACTAGCGTTTCAGAGCATTCACACAAGTTTGGCGACGGTGGCGATACCTACAACGTGATGACATGAGGAAAGTTTCCAACCGATTTCTCATACACAAACAGCAGTTGACCGGCGTTGCCTGGTGAAAGTTTGTTGTGATGCCTTGTGTAAGGAGGAGAAATGTGTACCATCACGTTTCCGACTTTGATAATCGCCTATCGCGATTGCGGTTTATCGTATCGCGACATTGCTGCTCGCGTTGGTCGAGATCCAATGACTGTTAGCAGAATATGCAATCGGTGGGTTCAGGAGGGTAATACGAAACGCCGTGCTGGATCGCAACGGCCTCGTATCACTAGCAGTCGAGATGATAGGCATCTTATCCACATGGCTGTAACGGATCGTGTAGCCACGTCTCGATCCCTGAGTCAACAGATGGGGACGTTTGCAAGACAACAACCATCTGCACGAACAGTTCGACGACGTTTGCAGCAGCACGGACTATCAGCTCGGACACCATGGCTGCGGTTACCCTTGACCCTGCATCACAGACAGGAGCACCTGCGATGGTGTACTCAACGACGAACCTGGGTGCACGAATGGCAAAACGTAATTTTTTCGGATGAATCCAGGATCTGTTTACAGCATCGTGATGGTCGCATCCGTGTTTGGCGACATCGAGGTGAACGCACATTGGAAGCGTGTGTTCGTCATAGCCATACTGGCGTATCACCCAGCGTGATGCTATGGGGTGCCATTGGTTACACGTCTCGGTCACCTCTTGTTCGCATTGACGGCACTTTGAACAGTGGATGTTACATTTCAGATGTGTTGCGACCCGTGGCTCTACTCTTGATTCGATCCCTGCGAAACGCTACATTTCAGCAGGATAATGCACAACCTCATGTTGCAGGTCCTGTACGGGCCTTTCCGGATACAGAAAATGTTCGACCGCTGCCCTGGCCAGCACATTCTCCAGATCTCTCACCAATTGCAAACGTCTCGTCAATGGTGGCCGAGCAACTGGCTCGTCTCAATACGCCAGTCACTACTCTTGATGAACTGTGGTATCGCGTTGAAGCTGCATGGGCAGCTGTGCCTGTACACGCTATCCAAGCTCCGTTTGACTCAATACGCAGGCGTATCAAGGCCGTTATTACGACCAGAGGTGGTTGTTCCGGGTACTGATTGCTCAGGATCTGTGCACCCAAATTGCTTGAAAATGTAATCACATGTCAGTTCTAGTATAATATATTTGTCCAATAAATACCTGTTTATCATCTGCATTTCTTCTTGGTGTAGCAATTTACTGGCCAGTAGTGTGTAATAACGGTGCGTTGTTGCTATCTACATCCATCATTGCTACCTGAAAGTACCACTTTTTTGCAAGAATAGTGGTATAAGATTCCCCTGGAACCCACACAGGAGCTGTATTTATCCATTCCAAGCCAACAGGAAGTTGGTTTGAATGTCAATAGGCTTCCTGCATGGTATTAGGATTAGTAATGTGCTGTGTTTATGGTGTTTCCATGTATAAATACATATATGCATATAGATTCACATGTACTTCTGTAAACATAGATACATACAAATATAATACATACACACATACATATATTTATAGATACATGTATGCATAAAATACACTATTATAGATACATGTCTCCTAAGAGTCGTCAGGCGTATTTTATCTGCTGTTTCACCACATATTTACAATTCCGTTTTCACATTGCGTTGGTAGAGTCAGCCCAACAACGCCCATCATGTCTATCATACTACGTCTGGTGTCGATTGAAACAGTCGGTTTCCTTCCTGTTACAAAGAAAATGATTTTTAAAGTAGAATTTTACGTGCATATTCGTTAGAGCGATTCCAGATTAGTCTAGTACGATATTTGTTTTATCGATAAGTATTAAAAGGGACAGTAAAACTCGAAGAATAACCAGTACTCTAGCAGCGACTGCGATGCTCTGGCCCGCGCTGAAAGCTATCGCCAAGCACTCAGCTCTGTGGAGTCGCTACTGGATTGCCGTTTATTCTTAGTGTTTTATTGTCTCTGTTAATACACTGAAGAGCCAAAGAAACTGGTACACCTACCTAATATCGTGTAGGGCCCACGCGAGCGCGCAGAAGTGGCGTAACACGACATGGCATGGACTCAACTAATGTCTAAAGTAGTGCTGGAGGGAATTGACCCCATGAATCCTGCGGAGTTATCCATAAATCCGTAAGAGTATGAGGGGGTGGAGATCTCTTCTGAAAAGTGCGTTGAAAGGCGTTCTAGATATGCTCAATAATGTTCATATCTAGAAAGCTTCGTGGACAGCGAAGTCTTTAAACTAAGAAGAGTGTTCCTGGAGCTACTCTATAGCAATTCTGGACGTGTAGGGTACCGCATTGTCCTACTGGAATTGCCCAAGTCCGTCGGAATGTATGATGGGAATTAATGGATGCAGGTGATCAGATAGGATGCTTATGTGCGTGTCACCTGTCAGAGTCGTATCTAGACGTATCAGGGGTCCCATATCACTCCAACTGCACACTCCCGACACCATTACAGAGTCTCCACCAGCTTAAAAAGTCCACTGCTCACATGTAGGGTCCATGGATTCATGAGGCTGTCTACGATCCTGTACACGTCCATCCACTCGATACAACTTGACACGAGACTCGTCCGACCAGGCAACATGTTTCCTGTCATCAACAGTCCAGTGTCGATGTTGACAGGCTCAGGCGAGGCGTGAAGCTACGTGTCGTACAGTCATCAACGGTGCACGAGTGGGCCTTCGGCTCCGAAAGCCCATATCCGTGGTGTTTCTTTGAATGGTTAGCACACTGACATTAATCAGAAATCTACAGCAATTTGTGGAAGGGTTGCTCTGCTGTCATGCTGAAGAATTCTCTTCAGTCGTAGTTGGAACCGTTCTTGCAGGATCTTTTCCCAGCCGCAGTAATGTCGGAGATTTGATGTTTTACCGGATTTCTCATAGTCATGGTACACTCGTGAAATGGTCGTATGGGAAAATCCCCACTTCATCGCCACCTCGGAGATGCTGTGTCTCATCGCTCGTGCGCCGACTATAATATCATGTTCAAATTCACTTAAATCTTAGCCTGCCATTGTAACAGCAGTAACCAATCTAACATCTGCTTCAGACACTTGTTGTCTTACATAGAAGTTGCCGACAGCACCGCCGTATTCTGCCTGTTTACATAACTCTGTATTTGAAAATGCATGCCTATACCAGTTTCTTTGGCGCTTCAGTGTATATACAGATAAACCTAATATAGCACTAGATTAATTTGGGAGCCCTCTATCGAATGGGTACGTAAAATCCGGATTTAATTTTTTTTTTTAATGTGGAACAATTGGACGCTTTCTGTTGGAACTGGGCGTCGCATGAAAGATGTGATGAGCACTATATGTCTGGATTGACTCCAGCTACACAATGCAAAAGCGAAAATTGCCGTTGTACTGCAGTCCAAAGGGGTGCAATCACGTTCTGGGGGGATGTAGCGCCACAGTGTCCTTAGAAGGGTAGAAGCATCCGGGGGTGACAGCAGCGTCAGAGGTTGTCAAGAACGTCGTCCTGGTGCTCGACCTGAGAACTATCGTTTTAGATTGTGAAATGTGCGGGAATCAACGACCAGAGGAAAGGGATGGTTTTACTGACGTCATTTATGTCATCCTCTGAGGCCTTTTCGTGTTGCTTCTGAGTAGCGGTGTGTCTGAAATCTTTTCCTTGGCCATCCGCAAGAAAACCACGTGGTTTCAATGCTGGGTGTCGCCATTCTGACCTTCATCGCAGAGGAGTTAAAAGAAGGGGTAAAATGTGGGTAAGAACGTGTGTGACTTCCTTCCCCACGAGTGACATGTCCATGATGGCGATGAGCAGAATTGCGGTAAAATTTGGTGACTGTGTGATACCATTAATCCTCCTTACACTTGGGATGAAATTCTGATCTGTGGCCTTTCTTCCGTGTGTGTCGACACATTGCGGTTTGAAGCGTCGCCCAACCCCTTGGTGGTGTCGCATCGGTTTTGCATCAGTACAGAGGAAGGTTCTAGACAACACTGAGCCAAATTTAAATTGTATGCATCGCAATGGGAACCAGATAAGGGGTTCCGAGAAAGTAGTCATTTAATTGAAGTCCGCAGTGTATATATCGGAGCAAAGACGCATGGGGAATCGTTACAGCGACGATACGGATTGTAAAAGAAGAAATTCGCCGACATGAGCGATTTGGACAAATGTCAGATTGTTATGGCTCAGCGCCTGTAAGCACCACTTGCTGCTTCAGGTTACGCTCAGATTTCGTCGAATGGTCTTGAACGTGAAAACGACGAAATTGGCTGATTGTTCATGTGTTATT
Source organism: Schistocerca serialis cubense (assembly GCF_023864345.2). Classification (NCBI taxonomy): domain Eukaryota; kingdom Metazoa; phylum Arthropoda; class Insecta; order Orthoptera; family Acrididae; genus Schistocerca; species Schistocerca serialis. Next base: position 289,281,174 of record NC_064644.1, on the reverse strand, counting down.
ACCGTGAGCCTCTATGGAAATTGGTTGAAGGGCGGTGAAACCACTAGTAGTCAACAAGGTGTTGGACGTCTGCTCTTAATCACAGAACGTGGAATTACACAGTACAGTGTTGGCGAAGGGGCACATACTTCAGAGCAACCCTTTGTGCGCGCCCTGTTCGACATGAGACTCCGCAGCATACGACCCTTACGCAGTGCCATGTTGAAGAAACAGCATCAACAATCATGATTACAATGGGCACGGGATCATCCAGATTGGTTCTTGCATCAACAGGAACGTGTGGCCTGGTCGAATGAATCACGTATTTTGTTCTACCAGATCGATGATCGTGTCCGGGTTCAGGTGAACGGCTGCCTGAAACTTGCACCAAGCTACGAACGCAGGCTTCTGTGGGCGCTGTTATGCTATATGAGACCTTCACCTGTGCCTCCATGGAACCTGATGTAGTAACTGAAGAGCCCCTGACAGCTGTGGGCTGCGTGGATGTTGTGGCGGACCACCAGCATCCACTCATGTTGTCTTCCCCGACTGCGATACCATTTCCCAGCAGGGTATCTGTTAGTATCACAAAGCGAGGATCGTGCTGCAGTTGAACTCACACTGATGTCTGGGCCATTAACTTTGCCTGATCTGAAACCAACGGAAAACCCCTGGGACGCTACAGGACGCCAATTCCGCGCACACAAACAACTGGCCCGTAATTTACGTGGCCAACCACACTCATGCTCATAAATTAAGGATAATTGCAGAATGTGGTGCCACACAGCGTGCCACTACACAAAACTGGCGCTAACAGCAGAGGCACATAGGGTACACACACGACACAGATCTGCAAATCCACGGTATTGGTGATAAGTTGAGAAAACCATCCCGAAACACATGTGCTACAAAGCGCCACTGTTTCCTGCGCATGTACCCCGAGATCAATATAGGATACGATCACCATGCACACGTACACAGGCCGCACAACGAGGTGGCATACTCTGGATCAGGTGGTCGAGCAGCTGCTGGAGTATAGCCTCCCATTCTTGCACCAGCGCCTGTCGGAGCTCCTGAATTGTCGTAGGGGTTTGAAGACGTGCAGCGATACGTCGACCGCGAGCATCCCAGATGTGCTCGATGGAGAACAGCCAGGCCACTCCATTTGCCTGACATCTTCTTCTTCAAGGTACTCCTCCACGATGGCAGATCGGTGGGGCCGTGCGCTATCATCCGTCAGGAGCAAGGTGGGACCCACTGCACCCCTGGAAAGGCGGACATACTGGTGCAAAATGACGTCCCGATACACCTGACCTGTTACAGTTCCTCTGTCAAAGACATGCAGGGGTGTACGCGCACCACTCATAATCCCACCCCACCCCATCAAACCACGACCTCCATACAGGTCCCTTTCAAGGACATTAAGGGGTTGGTATCTGGTTCCTCGTTCGCGCCAGATGAAAACCCGGCGAGAATCACTGTTCAGACTATACCTGGACTCGTCCGTGATCATAACCTGGGATCACCGTTCCAATGACCATGTAATGTGTTCTTGACACCAGGCTTTACGGGTTCTCCTGTGACCAGGGGTCAGTGTAATGCACCTTGCAGGTCTCCGGGTGAATAAACCATGTCTGTTCAGTCGTCTGTAGACTGTGTGTCTGGAGACAACTGTTCCGCTGGCTGCGGTAAGGTACCGAGGAAGGCTACCTGCAGTACTCCGTGGCCGTCTGCGGGCACTGATGGTAATATATCGGTCTTCTTGTGGTGTTGTACACTGTGGACGTCCCGTACTGTAGCGACTGGACACATTTCCTGTCTGTTGGAATCGTTGCCATAATCTTGAGGTCACACTTTGTGGCACACGGAGGGCCTGTGCTACGACCTGCTGTGTTTGACCAGCCTCCAGTCGCCCTCGTATTCTATCCCTCATAAAGTCTTCAAATATGTGTTCTTTTCAACACACAGTCACCATTAGCACGTCTGAATAGTCTGCACACTTAATCATTGCACCGTGCTCTGACATGTACCAACACACATCTGCATATGTGGACTGCTGCCAGCACCACCGTGCGATGACCGCAGGTCAAATGCACCGCATGGTCATACTCCGTGGTGATTTAAACCCGCAAACCGCCCACCAGAGCGTTGTTTCACCCTGCATCAGCATTATCCTTAATTTATGAGCATATGTGTATGTGTTGACAACTGGTGCCAGATACTTTTGGAAAACTGACAAGGATTTGTCTAATCCATTTCACGGAGAATCGCTGTGTATTGCGTTCCAAAGGTGGACCAACATGCCATCAAGGACGTGGTCCGTATGTTTTGGCTCGTCAGTATACGAATAAACTTCTGTGTGATTTCATGCCATAAATAATTCCTATTACATGCCTTTGGACGCGGAAGAACTATGCTTTTATCTAATGAGTTACACGAAAATAAGATAACGAAAGTAAGCGAAGTAAGCTAGCTTTTTTGTGTTAACATCATCTTTGTTTGACGACACTCACATTGCACACCAGTATGTGTTTGGAAGCGCCAGCAGGTCTGCGGTGTGTTCCTCTCAACTGCTCTGATTGTCAAGTTGTAACCCCAAAAATTTAATACTCTACCTCTTCAATCTGTAGAGCAAAGCTAGTAGATTTGACTTGGGTAGGAGAGAACACGCACTCTCAATTTTCATATTTGCTGCTTTCTGACCGCACCAGTCTTTTAGTAGCGTGTTTGTAGTCGTAGAGGACAGGCGTGCTGCAAAATCTGTAGAAATTTTGAGCATATTCGCAAGTTTTAGGATGGAATTTTCTCACCGACTGGCCGAACTAAGTGTCTGAAATTTCACCAACATAGCGCAGTATTGTTATACACAGAAGCGCCAAAGAAACTGGTATGGGCATGCGTATTCATATACAGAGATATGTAAATAAGCAGAATACGGCGCTGCGATCTGCAACGCCTATACAAGACAAGTGTCTGGAGCAGTTGCCAGATCGGTAACTGCTGCCACAATAGCAGGTTATCAAGATTTAAGTAAGTTAAAACGTCGTGTTGTGATCGGCACACGAGCGGTGGGACACAGCATCCCCGAGGTAGCGATGAAGTGGGGATTTCCCCATGCAGCCATTTCACGAGTGTACCATGAATACCAGGAATCCGATAAAACATCAAATCTCCGACATCACTGCTGCCGGAAAAAGATTCTGCAAGAACGGAACCAATGAAGACTGAAGAGAATCGTTCAAAGTGACAGCAATGCAACCCTTCCGCAAATTGGCGCAGATTTCAGTGCTGGGTCATCAACAAGTGTCAGCGTGCGAATCATTCAACGGAACATCATGGATATGGTCTTTCGGAGCCAAAGGCCTACTCGTGTACCCTTGACGACTGCACGACACAAAGCTTTACGCCTCGCCTGAGCCCATCAACTCCGACACTGGACTGTTGATGACAGAAAACATACTGCCTGGTCGAACGAGTCTCGTTTCAAATTGTATCGGGCGGATGGACGTGTACGGGTATGGAGACAACCTCATGAATTCATGGACCCTGAATGCCAGCAGGGGACTGTTCAAGCTGGTGGAGGCTCTGTAATGGTGCGTGGCGTGTGCAGTTGGAGTGATATGCGACGCCTGATACTTATAGATACAACTCTGACAGGTGACACGTACGTAGGCATTTTGTCTGATCGCCTGCATCCATTCATGTCCATCATACATTCCGACAGACTTGGGCAATTCCAGCAGGACAATGTGACACCCCACACGTCCAGAATTGCCCAAAAGAGTGGCTCCAGGAACACTCTTCTGAGTTTAAATACTTCCGCTGGCCACCACACTCCCCAGACATGAACATTATTGAGCATATCTGGAATGCATTGCAACGCACTGTTCAAAAGAGATCTCCAACCCCTCGCACTCTTACGAATTTATAGTCAGCCATGCAGCATTCATGGTGTCAGTTCTCCCCAGCACTATTTCAGACCCGTCGGAGGTTCGAGTCTTCCCTCGGGCATGAGTGTGTGTGTTGTTCTTAGCATAAGTTAGTTTAAGTAGCGTGGAAGTCTAGGGACCGATGATCTCAGCAGTTTGATCCCTTAGAAATTCACACACATTTGACTACTTCAGACAATAGGCGAGTCCATGTCACGTCGTATTACGGCACTTCCGATTGTTCGCAGGGGCCCTACACGATATTAGACAGGTGTGCCAGTTCCTTTGGCTTTTCATTGTATAATGGATACGCAAAAGAATTAACGAAAAATCGAATTATGTAAGCGATAGATAACGATATCGGGGGTATGGAGTGTTTAACCATAGTAAGACATTTTTGCACTGGAAAGGCAAGGTGTGTCTTCTTCGCTAACCGTTTGAGGACAGTTAACGTGTGAAGGCAGTAGTGTAGTAGAGTTTGGTCTAAATCACCTGTGTTGTGCTTGCAGGCTAAATACGTGCCGAATACGTATAGTAGGATAACGAATCGAGCTTTTTGGAGTGACGATGGTTTGAAAAATGCCGCCAGCGCTGTGATGAGTCAGAGGAATTCAATGGAGACGAATGTTTAGAATGTCTGGAAATTTATTCTGAAACCCGACCAAAAGCTGACTGGTTAGAAAGTGTACTGTGCAAACGGTAGCTGCATGAAGTTTGCTCAGTTTGGAATGACATGGGTATCAGTTGTGGAAGAAATGAATAGAAAACGCAGCAAAAATTACAGGTATACAAAAGCAGAATAGTACTTCCTATCCTGTAATTTCTTTCTTTGTTTATTTTGCTATTCATGAACAATTTCAGTCTATTTTTATACGTTTGTTTCAGTTATCACATGCGTTTATGATAGTTAAGTGTTATTCTGACTCCTTCATTGTTTCCATTAGATTGAATTCTGTAACAAAGGTTTCTTAAGTCAGTTGTAAATCAGTAAACTAAATTTGTTTTTATAGACAAACGAACCAGTTCCTGTGTAGAATCACGAGGCATCTCTCCTACCCATGGTGCTTCGTCTTATCTACCCTAGGATGACAGGTGACAAAATACAGTCTTTTTAGACATAGTTTAATTTATATATTTACAGAAACATTTCTTTCTCAAAGACGAGAAATTAATGCCAAGCATTTGGCAAGCATTTATAATTTTTCATATGCGCTTTTGTGGGGTTTAATCAGTATTTTCGAAGTATGCGTCACCTCTCCTCCCTTTACCCTATAACTTCACATTTCGCACATATCTAGGGTGGAAACCTCTGACCGACTTGTACAGTATTTAGTGAATTTTTCTAATGTTAATGGCATTGAAACAGCTACAAACCATTAATTGATGTCCAAGAAAATTTTGTCAACGGCTATTTCTGAAACTATGTTTGATTGGCTATTCATCATCATGTTCGTATCTTATACGAAAAACCAAAATCACCATCTGGTAGTGTTACTGTGGATGTTTCGTTAATACGCACAAGGAAAATTAAGGATCCTAAGACAGAATCTTTTGGGAAACCCCAGTGCAGTTACTTCCCATACACACAAAGACTGATACTTTAATACAGACTCTTTCCTTACAACTGATCATACTGATTATCCAGAATGAGGTATTCACTCTGCAACGGAGTGTGCGCTGATATGAAACTTCCTGGCAGATTAAAACTGTGTGTCGGACCTAGACTCGAATTCGGGACCTTTGCCTTTCACGGGCAAGTGCTCTACCATCTGAGCTACACAAGCACGACTCACACCCCGGCCTCACAGCTTTACTTCTGCCAGTACCTCGTCTCCTACCTTCCAAACTTTACAGAAGCTCTCCTGCGAACCTTGCAGAACTAGCACTCCTGAAAGAAAGGATATTGTGGGGACATCTGCCAGGAAGTTTCATATGAGGGTACACTCCGCTGCAGAGTGAAAATCTCATTCTGGAAATATCCCCCAGGCTGTGGCTAAGCCATGTCTCGGCAATATCCTGTCTTTCAGGAGTGCTAGTTCTGCAAGGTTGGCAGGAGAGCGTCTACATACACTCCTGGAAATGGAAAAAAGAACACATTGACACCGGTGTGTCAGACCCACCATACTTGCTCCGGACACTGCGAGAGGGCTGTACAAGCAATGATCACACGCACGGTACAGCGGACACACCAGGAACCGCGGTGTTGGCCGTCGAATGGCGCTAGCTGCGCAGCATTTGTGCACCGCCGCCGTCAGTGTCAGCCAGTTTGCCGTGGCATACGGAGCTCCATCGCAGTCTTTAACACTGGTAGCATGCCGCGACAGCGTGGACGTGAACCGTATGTGCAGTTGACGGACTTTGAGCGAGGGCGTATAGTGGGCATGCGGGAGGCCGGGTGGACGTACCGCCGAATTGCTCAACACGTGGGGCGTGAGGTCTCCACAGTACATCGATGTTGTCGCCAGTGGTCGGCGGAAGGTGCACGTGCCCGTCGACCTGGGACCGGACCGCAGCGACGCACGGATGCACGCCAAGACCGTAGGATCCTACGCAGTGCCGTAGGGGACCACACCGCCACTTCCCAGCAAATTAGGGACACTGTTGCTCCTGGGGTATCGGCGAGGACCATTCGCAACCGTCTCCATGAAGCTGGGCTACGGTCCCGCACACCGTTAGGCCGTCTTCCGCTCACGCCCCAACATCGTGCAGCCCGCCTCCAGTGGTGTCGCGACAGGCGTGAATGGAGGGACGAATGGAGACGTGTCGTCTTCAGCGATGAGAGTCGCTTCTGCCTTGGTGCCAATGATGGTCGTATGCGTGTTTGGTGCCGTGCAGGTGAGCGCCACAATCAGGACTGCATACGACCGAGGCACACAGGGCCAACACCCGGCATCATTGTGTGGGGAGCGATCTCCTACACTGGCCGTACACCACTGGTGATCGTCGAGGGGACACTGAATAGTGCACGGTACATCCAAACCGTCATCGAACCCATCGTTCTACCATTGCTAGACCGGCAATGGAACTTGCTGTTCCAACAGGACAATGCACGTCCGCATGTATCCCGTGCCACCCAACGTGCTCTAGAAGGTGTAAGTCAACTACTCTGGCCAGCAAGATCTCCGGATCTGTCCCCCATTGAGCATGTTTGGGACTGGATGAAGCGTCGTCTCACGCGGTCTGCACGTCCAGCACGAACGCTGGTCCAACTGAGGCGCCAGGTGGAAATGGCATGGCAAGCCGTTCCACAGGACTAGATCCAGCATCTCTACGATCGTCTCCATGGGAGAATAGCAGCCTGCATTGCTGCGAAAGGTGGATATACACTGTACTAGTGCCGACATTGTGCATGCTCTGTTGCCTGTGTCTATGTGCCTGTGGTTCTGTCAGTGTGATCATGTGATGTATCTGACCCCAGGAATGTGTCAATAAAGTTTCCCCTTCCTGGGACAATGAATTCACGGTGTTCTTATTTCAATTTCCAGGAGTGTAGTTTGGAAGGTAGGAGACGAGGTACTGGCAGAAGTAAAGCTGTGAGGACAGGCCGTTAGAAGCTCTTGAGTATCTCACATGGCAGACCACTTGCCCGCGAAAGGCAAAGGTCCCGAGTTCGAGTCTCAATTCGGCACACAGTTTAAATCAGCCAAGAAGTTTCATAGTGATTATGCTTGATTTGCTACTTTTCTCAACTTTTGTTTTATCCACAAAGAAAACAAAATATGTACCTAAGAATGTCACTGTTGATTGGTCATTAATATACACAACAAAAAATAAGGACCCTAAGATAGAATCTCGTGGGAAATCACAGACCATTTATTACCCCATTCCGTTAAAGATCGACAGTTTAATACAGTCTGCTCTAAAATTCATCTTCTCAGACTTGTAGAGCGGAGTGAGTAGATAATATTCTAAACTAGAACCCATGCCAGGAAATGTACCATTTCCGCGCTACGTCTACATGAAACGTATGATATTGCAGTGCCTGTATTATTCCGAATTACTATGCAATGTTCTTTCGGACATACAGGCATATCCGAAAGAACATTATTCGCCGACACTGGCCAAGTGAATTTTAAGTGAAATGTCTCTCCTGGACGGGAATACACATAATGGATGTACAAGTTGTAGACGCATGGTTGAGGACGTATGGACATTTGGGGTCTGGCCGTGTGTTGTGCTCAGATAGCCAAATGGTAAGGCGACCACCGCGATATGCGGGAAAACCGGGTTAGAATCCCGACCGGCAAAAATTTTCAGTACCATCATTCTATTACACAGTTGATGGTTGTCTATATTCGTGACTGAAAATACGTTTCACGCGTATGAAAACATGTGCTGACATGTTGGGTGTGGTATGGGCGTAGTTGTTGGTCATGCAGAATATACCAGATGGCATTGGGAGCAACATCCATTGCCCGCACAACTGTCCGTTTGCTCGTTGACAGGTTCTCCTCAGTGTGATGCAGTATAGCGCTCTTCCAGTTGGGGTGTGTGGCGTCTCCTTGGAGCAAAACGTTCACATCTGCTAACGGTGAAGATACTTCTTTCTTGAGTCCGTTTCGTAATTTTGGCGATAAGGGTATGCTATGGGGTCGGACATTGCGGATAACTACGTACATTGATAAGGGTGTGCCGACCGTTGTGACCGAGCGGTTCTAGGCTCTTCAGTCCGGAACTGCACTGCTGCTACGATCGCATGTTCGAATCCCGCCTTGGGCATGGATGTGTGTGGTTTCCTTAGGTTAGATATGTATGAGTAGTTCTAAGTCTAGGGGACTGATGACCTCAGATGTTAAGTCCCATAGTGCTCAGAGCCATTTGAACTATTTTGATAAGGATGACGAGCGGGTCCTCCATTACCGTGAGCTTCGCCATGTCGAAGGTTCATGTCGTTGTATTCTGCAAACGTGTACACAGTCATGCTGCACAACACTCGCAGACACGTGAATGAGGGTCGCAACGTGTCAGAGAGTTAGGATAGAAATCAAATCACGTCAGACATCCGACGTAAGCACCCACCACCCTGACTACCCTGTTGCATCCCTACCTAGCAAACACATTTCCAAACGACTGTATCAAGGAAACGATACGTTTTCGGACATGGGTTCCAATTCAAACTATTGTCTACTCAGTCACCCGTAGAAGTCCTACAAATCTGTAAAGGGATTTTTTAAAGCATCTTACACCTGTTCGTGGAAGCAAGCACAAAATCATAACGTGCTCATCGTTATGGGACCGGAAGATAGCGACGCAGTAACGTATGTCAGCGGTAACATCCCTTTCGCAGAGATAACTCCAAATCGGTATCGATTTGAGAAGTCGTCTTGGAAGAAGGTTTGCAGGATCGTGAAGTCTAAGTTCGTGACGAGTATCTGTGTACAAACAGCAAACAGTGGGAGAGCGAAGGCGGAAGATGAGGCACAGAAGGTACGCGGTCGAGCGCCAGACGGGGTGAAATGAAAATCCGATACGGTCTCGCTTACTTGAAATATACTCGAGTGCCGCCGTTTGAACACCGCGTGAATTAACGCCTGGCGCCCGTAAGGAGATTACTTGTTAACCGAGTTTCATGCAGTCGGTGTTGCACAACATGCAGCCGGGATGGGACGGGACGGGATGGTTCCGCAAATTAGCGCATAGAAACTAGTTAGCGCGCAGCAATCTCGTCAGCAGCGAGACCTCCCCCCCACCCCACCCCCCCTCTCTCTCTCTCTCTCTGTACTGCTGCCCTGCCGTCTGCTGAGCGCTGCGCAGATTGCGAGGAAATGCGACGGCCGCGGCGGTGGGGAGGACGCGCGAGTCGTGGGACGGACGAAAAAGTGTGACGGAGAGAGACGTGGCAAAGGAGACGTGTACTGGCAGGATGTAACGTAACCCATTTAAGAATGTCGATGAGATGGACTGTGAATTGCAGTTTTCGAGACAGACTGCACATCGCATTGTTGCGAATTTGGACAATAACGCGATGGTATTTCCCGAGCGACGCAGGTAATCATTTATAGCTTATATTTCAATGTGAGCTACTAGCCATTGAATCTGCAACACCAGGAACTGAGCGACATAAACGACATAAACTAAAGTTGGCAGGCGTGTTTCTACATCTAAATGGTTCAAATGGCTCTGAGCACTATGGGACTCAACATCTTAGGTCATAAGTCCCCTAGAACTTAGAACTACTTAAACCTAACTAACCTAAGGACATCACACACACCCATGCCCGAGGCAGGATTCGAACCTGCGACCGTAGCAGTCCCGCGGTTCCGGACTGCAGCGCCAGAACCGCTAGACCACCGCGGCCGGCTTTCTACATCTGAAAGATGATGTCTATTCAAATTTCGCACCAGTCGCATAAGAGTGCCTCTAGTACTGCCGTTGTCAGGATGCAAATCAGGGTTGATTTAAATACACGCTGTAACGGTTGTGAGCGTTAGTTATTTTTGATATTGGACGTGGTGAATGATGTTGATCAAGAATTTTAAGGCTACGAAGAAGCCATTACCAAAACCTCACTGAGTTTTAACGAGATCACTTAATAGGGCTACGAGAAGCTGGATGTTCCTTCTGAGATATTGCAGAAAGATTTGGCAGGAATGTAGCTACTGTACATAATTGCAGGCAGCAACGATCACGAGAATGTACGCTTCACAAGGCGAGTGCCACGTGGCACTACCGAGAGGGAAGACCATTGTTTACAGCGTATGGCTTTGGCGCGTCGTAATGCATCTGCAGCAGCAACTTGAGCAGCAACTGGCATCGCAATGACACAACGAACTGTCACAAATAGACTACCTGAAGGGCCTCTCCGCCACAAACGCTCTGTAGCATGTACTCCACTACTCCAAACCACCGTCATCTGCGATTTCAGTCGAGTTATTGCAGAACCAATTGGATGAAGGGTATCAGACGGATGCCATATTCCTTGACTTCCGGAAAGCGTTTGACTCGGTGCCCCACTGCAGACTCCTAACTAAGGTACGAGCATATGGGATTGGTTCCCAAGTATGTGAGTGGCTCGAAGACCGCTTAAGTAATAGAACCCATTACGTTGTCCTCGATGGTGAGTGTTCATCGGAGGTGAGGGTATCATCTGGAATGCCCCAGGGGAGTGTGGTAGGTCCGCCGTTGTTCTCTATCTACATAAATGATCATTTGGATAGGGTGGATAGCAATGTGCGGCTGTTTGCTGATGATGCTGTGGTGTACGGGTAGGTGTCGTCGTTGAGTGACTGTAGGAGGATACAAGATGACTTGGACAGGATTTGTGATTGGTGTAAAGAATGGCAGCTAACTCTAAATATAGATAAATGTAAATTAATGCAGATGAATAGGAAAAAGAATCCTGTAATGTTTGAATACTCCATTAGCAGTGTAGCGCTTGACACAATCACGTCGATTAAATATTTGGGCGTAACATTGCAGAGCGATATGAAGTGGGACAAGCATGTAATGGCAATTGTGGGGAAGGCGGGTAGTCGTCTTCGGTTCATTGGTAGAATTTTGGGAAGATGTGGTTCATATGCAAAGGAGACCGCTTATAAAACACTAATACGACCTATTCTTGAGTACTGCTCGAGCGTTTGGGATCCCTATCAGGTCAGATTGAGGGAGGACATAGAAGCAATTAAGAGGCGGGCTGCTAGATTTGTTACTGGTAGGTAGGATCATCACGCGAGTGTTACGGAAATGCTTCAGGAACTCGGGTGGGAGTCTCTAGAGGAAAGGAGGCGTTCTTTTCGTGAATCGTTACTGAGGAAATTTAGAGAACCAGCATTTGAGGCTGACTGCAGTACAATTTTACTGCCCCCAACTTACATTTCGCGGAAAGACCACAAAGATAAGAGAGATTAGGGCTCGTACAGAGGCATATAGGCAGTCATTTTTCCCTCGTTCTGTTTGGGAGTGGAACAGGGAGAGAAGATGCTACTTGTGGTACGAGGTACCCTCCGCCACGCACCGTATGGTGGTTTGCGGAGTATGTATGTAGATGTAGATGTAGATGTAGGCCAGGATGAACGTCTATTGTGTTTTATGATGAAAGATAGTTCCGCCTCGGTGCCAGTGAAGGCAGTGTGCTGGTTAGGAGGAGACCAGTTGAGGCACTGCAATCAACCTGTCTGTGTGCCAGACGCATTGGACCTGCACCTGGAGTTATGGTATTCTGCAAACTCCGTCTTTTTCATATTTTTTTATTTATAAATGTTCTAACTACTCTTCTTTCTATTTTGAGTAATCTGCCTATTGCTACAGTGTTGCTTGTTTTGATTATAGTTTTACTGTTTTCTAGTGTTTCAGTTTTGTGGCTATTGAGAGGCTATTACCTATAGGGATTATATTTGTTGTTTGATTTCTTGAAATTTGTAGTGAGACGATCGAGGTCATCAGCAAATCCTAAACAATTCAAGTTTATGCCATCTTTTTGTGTTCCAATCTTAAAGGTCTTTGGATTGTCCTTGTATCATTCGCTCATTATGTATTCAAGGGGACAATTAAAAATAAGTGGTGACAGGTAGTCTCCTCGCCTTAAATCAGTCTTTACCTCTGAATTTAATTTTCGAATTTCTATTTGTTGAGGTAAGTTCAATCAGTTTAATTAATTTTGGGTGGCGTCCGAAATGTCCCAAAATTTTCACTAGTGATGGTCAATGGATAGAATCATATGGTTTCTTAAAATCCACAAATGTAATTAACAGCGACTTGTTTCGTTGGTGTTAATAAACTATGATTAATTTCAGAGTAATTATTGGTTTAGCACAGCTTCTACAAGATCTGAAGCCTCTTTGGCATTCCCCCAGTTCCTTACCCAGTTGTTCTTTAAGCCTACTATGTAAAATCTTGGAAAAAATCGTGTAGAATATTGTAGATGCAGTCCAAGAGCGAGATTCCTGTACAGTTGTCTAAATCATTTCTTCTCCTTTCTTATGAAGTGTGTTAATTATAGCTGTGGGAAATTCTTCTGGGAATCTTTCTGTTGCCCAATTTTTTTTTTGTAAAATAATATGTAAAGATGCCTGAGTTGTATTACCAGCATAGTTCAACATTTCCGCAAACACTTAATTTTCACCAATGCTTTGTAGTTTGTCATTTCTTTAACTGGAATTTCTATTTATTGTGCTGTAGATGATTCAGATTTTCTGGTTTGGTTTTCACAGGGGTGTTTGTATCTACTGTTAAAAGTTTTTCAGGTTTAACACAGTTCAGGAGCTTGTTGAATGCTGCTGCCATGATATCTGCGTTTTCCTTCTTATTATGGGCTATTCTTCCATATTTATTTCTCAGCAATAGTGTCGATGGGTTGTAATTACGTAATTGTTTATAAAAGGCTTTGAAATACTCTCTGGAATTGCTTTTGTAGTAGTTTTCTTCAATGGAACTCAGTGGTTTCTTTTGGTATTGCCGCCTTGTTTTTCTGATAATTTGAGAGAACTTTTTTCTGATGTTTTTGACGTTAGTTGCATTTTATTCTGTTTTTTGAGTATGAAATTTGGTCCAAGCTTGATATCTTTCGTCACCAATTTTATCGCTTTCCGTAGTACACTATGCATGCTTTTTACGCTGACTTACTGGGTTAGATTCTTTTAAAATTGGTATTAGTTCCTCAAGATTACCCGTTTCTGTTGCATTTTGTGTGTTTTCTGATATTTGTCATTTTTAATTAATTTACGTGGGTAATACTTTCTTTTATTTTCAATTGCTCTTTGTTTTTTTCTTAATGAGGTGAATTTAATTTTGATTTTGATGAAATAATGACCAGGAACCCGTGTCTGTTCTACTCAGTTCTTTAACATTTCAAATTTTCTTATGAAAGAATTTGCCCATGTAGATTGGTCCAGCTGCCACTTTCATATTGTCCAATCAGAATGTTTCCGTGTCATACGTTTGCTTGGTTTTCTTTTAAAATTTGTAGATTAAAGAAGAGTCCAAGTGTTCCGAAAATTTCAATGAGTCTTTGCGATTCGTAGTAAAATAGCTTTAAAATCAGTTATTGAATATGTCATTTTCAAATTTACTATAAATACTGATCCGAATTGTGGGCGCTGTTTCATAACTCCTTCTTCTGGTTTTCCATTGTAAATTCTATAACCATGAGATTCAAATGGATCTTCTGTTGTATTTCCCATTTCTTGGAGTCCTGCTATTATGACGTCGTGCCAATCCAATTCGTTTGTGAAATTTTTGAGCTTTCCAGTTTTCAGTATAGAGTTTATGAATTTTTAGCATATTGCAGCCCCTTGAGCAACTGTGATAGACTAATATTTTGAAGAATCAGCCTCAGTTGCACAAATTTTCTGGTCTTTACTAGGTTTCGGATAAATTAATCTAGCCTTCTTCAGAAGCATAAAATTACTATAACATGCCTGAGTAAGGCACAGTCAACATTAAAATTTAAACGTATAGTACCGTGGTACCATGTCAAAGTAGTTTTCATTCGACATTGTACCACGATACTATACGTTTTAATTTTAATGTTGACTGTGCCTTACTCAGGCATGTTATAGTAATTTTATGCTTCTGAAGAAGGCTACATTAATTTAGCCGAAACCTGGTAAAGACCAGAAAATTTGTGCAACTGAGGCTGATTCTTCAGAATATTATAGAGTTTATGTTATGTGTTGCAATGTAGTTAACGTGTTTATGTTTCATTTTGGTATTATGAATTTCAGATTTATGAGAGTTTGGTGATTTCAAATGCTCAGTTCATTTGAGCTAGCTATCCACCGAATCCGATGTAGCCTTCACTTTCCCTATTGGGTTGCATGGCAGAATTTTTTTTTTAAAGATCTTTTCATCTTTGACTGTCAGACGCTATCAACCCCTAGTGGAGTAAGCTCCGTGTTACAACTACGGTTGTTAGTCACAGAGGTTATTAATCAGCCGCCATTAACATGAGAAACAGACGCTGTTATGGTATTTCCAGTGGCATATGGAATCGTGGTGTCTTTGGTACTAGTTTTCATTCGACATTGTACCACTATAGGTTTTAATTTTAATGTTGACTGTGCCTTACTCAGGCATGTTATAGTAATTTCATGATTTTGAAGAAGGCGGAGCTGCAAGTAAATGGACGTTTCCTTTCTTTTCTCTGTGATCAACAGCCTCATGCCTACTCACGCACTATATCCTGGAGTAGCAACTTGCATCAAACGGGAACATGGCGGCGGAGCTGCAAGTCAGTGGACGTTGCGCAGAGAGAGGCCGGAACGTGCGAAAGAGTGCGCAAATCCATGATGCGACGTGTGAATGCGTACACTGCATTCCGTGGAGGGCACTTTGAACACCTGTTGTGACGTGGATGCGATGCAGTTCTATACTGTCTTCCGAGACAAGGTATTTGTGTATGCAGATGTAAATGTAGATTACACCAGGTGCTGGAACAATGATGAATACAGTCTCGCGACGTTTTGGATATGTCCATCATGATGCTACCGTAGTCGGGACTGCCTTATCAAGTGAAGCTGCAGTGACCGTCACTGTGTCAAGAATCCTTGAAGCTCCGGATATAATCGCACTCTTTGTGTGCGTATGTGTTTTGCTGCTAGTAAAGTCAGCGCCTGACTCAATTTATGCGACGCGGTTGTCCGATCCTGCAGCATAGGCACATAGTCAGAGAGCAGTCGACGAATCTATTCTACATGCTGTTACTGAATGAGACAGAATACTACAGAATCCAATGCTATTATTTCAAGTGCATTTACTTTTTGAAGCTCTGAACTTGAAATTATTAAACATTCTGCACCCACTGGAAAATTACGTAACAATATTTATTTCGGTGTTCAGGAAGAAAATTTTAAACCTTTAATATGGCGACGAAAAGTTATTTGTGGTTATTAATTATAAGCTGCTACGAAGTCATGATAATTAATTCTTGGATAATGAGAAAATTATTTAAAACGTAAAGAAAAACTACAGTACTACGGTTTATTTTACATCATTACTACGACAAAAAGATTTGTCGAATTTTCTCACATTCTTACAGAGTGTGATGCGATTAATGACATACAGTTTGAGTTAAGCAGTATAGCCGAAACATACAGGTACGAGGAAAACTGCAGCATTACTTCATTATTTTAAAAATAACATCTCGAACAGCAAATGAATGGATACTAGATGTGCACGGCCTGTAGGCTAAAAGTCTATTTTTCTTTATTCCAGTATTTTAAAATAAAATTTTATGATTATGACGATGTTGTCCCGTAGATTTTACCGAAAAATATGTGGAAGGCAATAATTTTTATTTAGCTTGTCCTTCTGAGCTCTGGGTATTCATAAAACTACTTTCCTTTCTCCTAAGGTATCTTAAATTTTACTGTAGCTGGGGGTCTATCTTTATCCTTGTCATACATGCATCTACAGCCTTACATTTGTCATCAAGCTATTCCTGCTTATTCACTTTGCATCTTTTATGATTTTATGAGTCTCATTTTTAGATCTTTGTATTCGCTTTCGCTTGCTCAGTTGGCTCCATTTTTATATTTTCTCCTTTCTTCAATTAATTACAGTCAAGGATTCCTACTGGGCCTTGTATTTTGGCCTAATTGACTCCTGCTGTCTTTACTATATCTCTCAGAGCCACACATTCGTCTCCTGTTGTATTCATTTTCTCTGACTCAGACAATTGTTGTCTAAGAATGCCATCAACATATTACATGCTTTGGTTTCTGTCAACAGTTTGTAACCGCCAATGTCTTATTGCGACGTACTATTCCAACGTAGATTCAGTTCTTAGCTATTGCAATCTTTTCCGTGTGCAAAACATGGAGCCGGTTATTAAACTGTAGAAAAGGGCTCTAAGAATAATAAATAAAAATAGCAGTCAAGCTCATTTTAAAGAAGTATTAAAAAACTCAGTATCCTTACTGAACCAAATGAGTGCATTTACCAATCCTTTGTGGGTACCAGGGAAAAAATTACTACGTATTTCACTAACAGTTATGTACATCACCAATTAACAAGAGCGGTTTGTAGTCTCATTTACCAAGGAAAACCAAATACAATACTCAAAACGACATTTTCTATCAGGGAATAAACTTGTATAAGAAATTACCTAAGGAGATGAAAAAGCTAATTACAATACATATATTTTTAAAAAGCCGTTAAAATATGCTTCACAAGTAACGGGAACCACATGGTTAAAGATTACTTTCAAGTAGGATAGTGACTCTTTCCAGAATGACAACAGGGAGGACATGGAGCTATGTTTGTTCGTGGTCCTGGAGTCACCAGCGGCGGTCCGTATTGTGTGCGTAGTACAAAACTATGTTTTGTATTATAAGTTTTCTGGTGCAAATTGTACGTGACCAAAACACATCGTACAATACATAGGTATCAACCAAAAGAGGCAGTGGTGTTATTAATGGACTGACTTCGTATTGGAGAGGATGGCGTTTGCTCTATCTGGCTATCCTAATTTCCGTTTTCCTTTGTTTGCTTAAAGCATTTCAAGAAATGCTGGGCTCGTTCATTCAGTAAGGTCACAGCCGACCACATGTTCAATTAGCGTAAAACATATGTATATGATTCTATACCATTATGAGAGGATTCCTGGATGAATAATAAATAAATACCAATAACTGATGACAAATGTCGACTTTCCCGCCTGCAATGTTTTGCAGTTTAAAATCTTATTTCAACGTATCTGTCTTATCATTATAGTATCAATTTGAAGTGTACGGCCCTATTTCGTGATTCTGAAGCCAAATGTTGGCAATAATTATATTGTGTGCAAAACTCTAACAGGTAGCTTCTCTTTTCATTGCTTTTCCCCAGTCAATGTTCTCCTACAATTTTCTTTCTTCTCTCTTCTCCTGCTGTCGAATTCCAATCCCCCATCACATTAAATTTTCGTCTCTCTTAGCTATGTGAAAATAACTCGTTTATCATATCATAAACTTTTTAATCTCTTCATCATTCTGCGGAGCTAGTTGCCATAAAACTTGTGCTACTGCTGTGAGTGTTCGCTTCGTGTCTATCTTGACTCTGATAATATGTTCACAAAGCTGTTCGCAGTGGCTTACCAACATCCCTATTTTCTTATTTATTATTAGGGGCACTCCGGTATTACCCTTACTTGATGTTGTATGTATAACCATCTATTCGCCTGATCAGATGTTCTATTCTTCCTGTGACACCAGACTAATTCCCACTACATCTAACTTCAACCTACCCACGCCCTTATTTAAGTTCTATAACATATCCATAAAATTAACGTATCTAACAATCCACACTCTGACCTGTAGAACACAGTTTTGTTTTTCCTGATGACAACATTCTCCTAAGTAGTATGCGTCCAGAGAACTCAAAGTGGGTCTATTTCACCTGCAATTTTTTCCCCATGAGGATGCCATCATCATTATGCGATACAACAGAGCTGCACGTTATTAGGAAAAATTATCGCTGCAGTTTTCCTTTGCTTTCAGATGTCTGCAGTACCAGCACAACAAGGCCTAGACGTTAAAAGGCTGTATCACTCAACCATCCAGCTTGCTGCCTTTGCAACTTCTGAAAAGGCTGCTAATCCTCCCTGCCATTATGGCTGCATCTACGGTGTTGGTATGTGTACCACAGAGGCACGCAAGCCTCCATCACATTGGTTAGATCCACGGTTAATGGGGACGATGGTTTATATTGGTGAGAAGATCTGCTGCTATCAGAACATTACTAATTGCAATAGTGAGAGGAAAACTTCAGTAGCAGATTATGGTATATATAATTGTAAATGTTAGCGGCGAAGTTCCATACTTACAATCTTGGCAAAAGGTAACCTAGTGAAAGTTAGCTCCTGGTTTTTAGTCACCTCGCTTTACTTTTGCTGTCGTCTCTCACGTCAACTTCCTTGCCTGCTGCTTTAATGATTAAGGTTGAACAACTAAACCTCGGCCCAATAGCAGTAATCTAATTTCACAAATCAAAATAACGACTTACAGGCAGACAGGAGTTGGGAAGTGACTTTGGGGAATGCACGTAGCATTCGGATACGTTGCATGTGATTTAATTCCGATATGATTCAATACTAAAAGGATTCTCCTACTTCTTTACATTACTTGTAGTGTTGCGAAAGCCTTGGAAATTTTCGGTATCACTTTGCATAAATCATTAGACGCTTCCATAATTTACAATGACAGGTTTTTATTTTTCAAGACAATATTAACTGTTCAACACGTATCTTTAATATTACATTCAAAACAGTACGACAACAAAGCGTGTCCCCATAACACGCAATGGTTTAAGATTCAGAGACGCACACATTTGAGAAGGAACTGAGGTAATGGTTAGTGATAAGGGGAAAATATTACTCTGTCGCATTTCTCACAGAAACATATGGAAAACATGCGTTTCTATTAATCACTGTTCACTACTGTAAAACGCAGTAGACGAAACTCTTATTAAGTACAAAAATAACTATGAGGCGCGATAGCAACACAAAACGCCTCCCTATCTTCACTGGGATAAGGTAGACGTAATTAAAAGCGATAAATCACAAAACTAAAATATTCTTGTATTTTTCTCCCACGGTGAGAAAGAAATCCTCAGACGAGCACGTTTGCTAACTTACCTGGTTCAGTCCAAAGTGATTCTGAAACATTCCTCTGTCCTTAAGAGTGGGAAAATAGATTCGTTCAGTTTGAAAATAGCCAACCAGAATCTTTGGCTCCAGTACTCACTTTCTTGCCCTTGTTTGGGCCTGTCTGCTTCTCTATCGTGTCTACTCCTTCGCTATCCAGAGAACGGTTTTTCTGTTTAATAATCAGTATGGGATGTGGGGTGGGGGGAGTTTCGTTGGATTTGAAGAGATCAACTACTCTCTCGCTTTAGGCTTCTCTTTTTTCTATCCTTCTCATGGCCGGTTCCCTTATCTAAAGTGTTTAAAACGACGTTGACTGGGGAACTGTCACTCTGCGTAAAAGCTGAGAGGGAAGATTCGTTGGGTTTGAAACTCCCAGCCGACATCTCGCTTCGTGCTTGTTACGGTCCGTTTCTTCCTCTGTCTCCATAGTACATTAATTTTCAAACACCTACACAATTATTGAATGGGAGTCACTCGAGGAACACAGGATGAAGGATCTAAAAAGACCATCCATAGGGATACATGAAATAAAACACCTAGTTTGCTCCATCTCCCGAGCTAAAAATTTAGCATGGCAGACTCGATAACGGCGCAAAAAACATGACGGGCAAATGACAAATTTAGTCAAATTGTGTGAAACGAGCTGACGGACATGTTTAAAGTTTTACTCCTGACTGCTGCAAGTCGGTGCAGAAGGCTTGAATTTTTGTTGGTTCCTAAGTGTAAAAGTCGATGTATGACCAATTTTTCAGGAAACAAAATTTTGTCTGACGCGCTACAACAACGTTCTCGATAATAAAGCTCTCTAATATTTTCTGATTCTCGTCTTACTAGTTCAGTACCTGTACTGTATTTAAAAACTGTGGTGTCACCGCCAGACACCACACTTGCTAGGTGGTAGCTTAAATCGGCCGCGGTCCATTTAGTACATGTCGGACCCGCGTGTCGCCACTGTGTGATCGCAGACCTAGCGCCACCACAAGGCAGGTCTCGTGATACGAACAAGCACTCGTCCCAGTTGTACGGACGACCTAGCTAGCGACTAGATGTACGAAGCCTTTCTCTCTCATTAGCCGAGAGACAGAATAGCCTTCAGCTAAGTTAATGGCTACGAACTAGCAAGGCGCCATTAGCCTTACAGTGATTGTAATTAAAGTCTCCTGTGTATAGTCAAGAGCGATGTACCACAATGATTGATTAAAGATAAGTATTAATCCAGCTACGTACTTTTCTTCATAGCATTAATTACGTAGCCTGTTCCAGTGCTTCACGCCCGTCTGCGTTAGTCTAGCGTGCATTTTCAGCCATCTCGAACTACAAGGTGTTGGCCCAGCTGCCGACACATCAGAAACAGTCATAAAACGTAAATTTGTTTGTAAATATC
This sequence comes from Schistocerca serialis cubense, assembly GCF_023864345.2. Lineage (NCBI taxonomy): Eukaryota > Metazoa > Arthropoda > Insecta > Orthoptera > Acrididae > Schistocerca > Schistocerca serialis. The sequence goes on along the minus strand of NC_064644.1, from coordinate 289,260,320 downwards.
GATTGTGATGGATAAAAGCAGAAGTCGTTTCCAGTGACAGCATAAAAAAAATTTGAAACATAATTTTTCTTTATCGTTTGAAAACTAAATGCTTTCTCCCAAAACGGTACGTTGCCATCCGGTCCTGTGTCAGTAGTGCACCAGCTAACGCAGCGTGTAACAAAACTGTGAAATCCACCGAAGAAAAGGTAAATATGGCTCATTTAAAAAGTATACCGAATGAGATAGGTATACAATGGTTCTAACTTCATTTGGTGCTAAGTAACTTCAGCGAACGTTACAACAAAAACCATGTCATTTATAGTGGGAATTTCATAGAAATTTCGTACGTTAACGGCAATACTAAACTTAGAGTGCTAGTAAAATAGGTGAAATGAGTTGTTAACATCAGTGCTTAGTTTCAGCTATAAAGGAGAAACATACAACTTCATTTCTCTTAGCGCATAATGATAGGGAACTCAGTCTTCACACGCCCGTCACGTGACTTTGACGTTAGTTTCAGAACACACCCCAACAGAGACAGGGTCATAATCAGTCTGTATTACAAGGAGCTGAAGCCACTGAATTCCAGAAGCTTTGGCATGCTACCCGGCATCACTCGAAACTAGCATATGATAGGTTATAATTCTTCTTTTTTCAAAAAAAGTTATAAATTGAAGGTTATGACGCGGGATACGTTTCGTGCCAGATAAAATCATTAGAAAAATTCGAAACAAAGAAACGTTATTCATACATATCAGATCTGCAACCTGGTAGTTTCGAGAAATCGAAAAATTATTGATTGCTATCTGTTGTCGAGAAGGAAAACAGTTACTAACTTGAGCAGTACAGTGGTTAGTACAGTCCAACAAGAGCTAAGTTAACTGTGACTCAACGCTAGGCCTAAGAAAAAGACATTAATCTCGAGAAGACGACTGAGTCGGGTAGCGCAGTGGTTAGCCCACTGGACTCGGATTCGGTAGGACGACGGTTCAAACCCGCGTCCGACCATCTTGATTCTTAGGTTTTCTGTGATTTCTCTAAATCGCCTAAGGCAAATTTCGGGATGGTTCCTTCGACAGGGCATGGCCGCTTTCCTTCTCCATCCTTCCCTAATCCGAGTTGTGCTCTGTCTCTAATGACCTCGTTGTCGACGGGACGTTAAACACTAATCTCCTCTTCCTTCGAAAAGACGAAACTGTATGTCCTTTAACATACTTTCGAAACGCTGGCGTCGACGGAGGCGAAATGGCGGGAGAAAGAAAACGGTAGAAGGGGAGGACAGGAGTCCTCAAAAAATAACAGAAAGATAAAAATGTGTTACAAGGATGTCATTATGGATTCGAATTTTACTTCAGAGAATATTTTTTGCTCTTTGCCAAGACAGTGAAAGCTAATGTTATTCAAAACGAAATAAATTTTTGTGGACAGTGTAGAAGAAGGTGATTAGTTCACGTGCATGCGAACGTAGATGGTTCAAATGGCTCTGAGCACTATGGGACTTAACATCTATGGTCATCAGTCCCCTAGAACTTAGAGCTACTTAAACCTAACTAACCTAAGGACATCACACAACACCCAGCCATCACGAGGCAGAGAAAATCCCTGACCCCGCCGGGAATCGAACCCGGGAACCCGGGCGTGGGAAGCGAGAACGCTACCGCACGACCACGAGATGCGGGCCCGAACTTAGATGACACGAGTTTTGTACACGGCGCAGACTATGTTTTTCTATGTTTCTTTCTTTTTTACTTACATGAAACTGAAAATCCGTCCACAAGTTTTGCACAATGATTTTTGGAATATATCTCTCTTTCCGCTTTTTAAAAGATATGTTTATTTTCCTCTAGTCTTGATAAACCTTTACAGTGAATCGAATGGCTGCTACAGAAAAAAACGGAGTTAACTGCCTGCTCCAACCAAGCTGAACAAAAGCAATTACCTTGCGTTCACGTATTCTCGACTATTATGCACTGGAAAGTAAATTTGATTTATCTTTATAAAGACACTTCTCTTGAGAGTTTTGCGACAGCTTAATGTACAGTTCTGGGGTTAGCAGCTAATTATGTACAAGGCTTTGCAGCTTTAGGGTAAAAAGTGCTACAAGAAGTGCGAATAGAACCCAAGCGAACAAATATGACATTTATCTGAATGAAGAATTGCACCACCTGGCTACTGCCCCAGTTACCGGCTTACTTCAAGTGCGTCTGCAAAGTATCAAATGGTTCAAATGGCTCTAAGCATTATAGGACTCAACATCTGAGGTCATCAGTTCCCTAGACTTAGGACTACTTAAACCTAACTAACCTAAGGACAACACACACATCCATGCCCGAGGCAGGATTCGAACCTGCGACTGTAGCAGCAGCGCGGTTCCGGACTGAACCGCCTAGAACCACTCGGCCACAGCGGTCGGCTGCAAAGTATCATTTCACTAATTTTTCCACTCGTACGAAACTACTAGGTTGCACGACTGCTGTCAGTCACATAAATGCTACCTTCAGCTATGTTCGGCGTCAGCGTGCAAATAATTATTCACAGACGTCAGGTGGCAGCACCAGTGAACGGTATATAAAGCGTGTCAGGGTTGGGGGGCTGGGGGGAGGATAGGGGGGTGGGGGTACGCGTAAAACAGTGTAGTCGTCTTAGTGAGGAGCGATTTATCTGACGTCCAAAAAGGCATGATGATAGTCTTTCTGGCCAAGGATGAAAGCATTTCCGAAACTTCTAAGATTGTAAACTGGTTCGCGTGCCGCTGTGGTTAAATAATACCACACATGGCAAAATGGCGGTATCCGAAAGCGGCGAAGAGGCGCCTGTTGCAGAAGGTGGTTATTCAGGCTTTTGACAGATGGTCACATTAATGTGACCGGACAGTGTACCAACTTGCTGCTGTCCCAATTAGCGGCTTTCTTCAAATGTGTCTCAACGGATCTTTCATTAATTTTCCACTTATAGGGAACTACTGATAGGTATAAATAAAATTTTATGACTTTGGACGGTTCTAACGATTCCACTGGTCTCAGAAGGATCCTGCGTCATGATCTTTGACCTCGATTATTCAGAGTGAGTCCGGCTAGTATACCAAAGCTCGTCGAAATCTTTGGTGGCAAGGCTCACCGGATGGGCTGTTAGCTTCATGCTATGGGTAATTCATTAAATAACAGGAGTTTCATTATAACTTTCACAAAGGCAAAACGAAATACGTTTAGCGGACTAACAATGTTTTCTTAACAATACGCAACGTAAATATGGTCATGATAGAGTATTATGAGGAAGCATAGTAACCCATACAAAATGGTCCCGTCACTATAAATGTTGCAAAATGCTCTTTCTAGCTCCACGTTGGGAAGCTAATTTACGCTAATGAGCCGAAAAATTAGGACAAATGCCCAACGCAAAAGTGAAGACCACCTAGTGACGCAGCGTGCACGCGACGCGGTAGGACAGGCATACAAGTTGTTAACTAATATGTGAGAAACATTTTCGGAATGCATAGAGGACTTGAAAAGAAATGAAACTTTTCATACATACATATGGTTAATAGTTTCCATTGTATAGTTACAAACTTTTTTTTTGTTACATGTTTGCTTCGTTTCTGCCCTTTTGTTCTCAAAATTCCAGCTTGGTTCTACAGGTATTTGTTCTCTTTTCAAATGTTGACCTCTCACAGCTAAATGAAATGCTAAAAATGTCTACCATCAGCACTGACACAAACCCATAAACGAAGCGCAATTGCTTGTCCCAAATTCCAGGTGTCTGCTGCATCTGCTGGCCGACGGCCATGCCGCAGTGGTAACACCGATTCCCATCAGATCACCGAAGTTAAGAGCTGTCGGGTTGGGCTGACCATCCGGTCTCCTGAGGGCTGTTGGCAGGTGGGGTGCATTCAGCCCTTGTGAGGCAAACTGAGGAGCTAATTGATTGAGAAGTAGCGGCTCCGGTCTGGTAAACTGACATATGGCGATGTGCTGACCACATCCAGTGACGCCTATGGGCTGAGGATCACACGGCAGCCGGTCGTTACCATTTGAGTCTTCATGGCCTGTTCGGACAAAGTTTAGTTTAGTTTAGCCGTATCTGCTGAAATCCTTCTTGAAGACGCTGGCAACATTCGCATTAAGTCTTGAATACACTGTTTCCCTTAAATGCTCCAAAAATAAAAATCCAGAGGATTGCGATCATGAGATTGATCAGGCCATAGTGCTGCCCCAAGACCTACCCATTTGTTCGGGAACGCTGACTGATAACTATTCTTGCTTGTAGAGTGAAATGAGAGGTGGTGTCTCAACTTTTATGAACCAAATGTTCTAACATAAGTGTAGAGGTACGTGTTCCAGCAAAACATTCAAATATTCCATTAAAAAATTCACTGTATAATGATTCAGTGAGTGCTCCATGAAAAATGTAAGGTCCAATTTACCTGTCTCCAATTATGCCAGACCACACAGTAATGCCAAACTGTTGTTGGTGTCTTGTTTACAAAACTGAAAAAGGATTCTCAATTGCCCATACATTAGTGTTGTGAAAATTTGGCACTCCATCCCTGGTAAACTTTGCTCCATCATCGACTAGAGTGATATACAGAAAATGTTGGTCCTGAACACACATCTCTAGTAACCAAACCAAAAACTTTTCTGGATCAAAAATCTGTCTGAATAAGACTTTGCACTCTCTGAAGGTGATGTGGATAAAGGAGCTGCTCACATAATGCTTTGGGCTCTCTCACCTGAGACACATTCTCAGTTTCAGATATTTGTCTGGTACTGCTGCCGTTATTGTCCTCAATTGAAGTTCTCGGTCTTCTAAATCATCTGCTCTAATGCTATTTGGTCTTCCAAAGTGAAATGACCTCTTCTCAAAAGAGCTTGTATCCACAAGACAGTCATGTATTCTTTGAAACATCTTGTTGTTTGGTAAATGGCTAGTAAGAAATATTTCAGCACGCAAACGTTGGCTTCAGTCACATTGCAATTTGCAAGTCCATGCATCAGGTGCATGTCCAGTATGTGCTGATTGGAATACATTCGAGCGAGAAATGTACAGTACACGCTAGTCTGATAAGCGTACGGCCGAGCAGGGGTCATGCCCGTGACACGTCGCGCTCTAGCTGACGTCGTTACACCACGCTTGTTTGGTGGCGCCTCTTTCCCAAATAGCAGGTTCAATTCCTGGTGAGGGAAGAATGTTCAGTACACACTAGATACTAGTCCAATAAGAACAGTAGAGTAAGCTTTCACAACTGTTTGTGTCCTCAATACAAAAAATACCGTCGAACCAAGCTGGAAATTTGAAACTAAGAAGACAGAAACGAAGCAACCGTATAACAATATAAACGTATCTGTAACTAACAAAATAAAAAACTTCACCATACGTATATGTCAACTTCTTCCTTCTTTTTAAGACTTCTACCGCCGGCCGGTGTGGCCGTGCCGTTCTAAGCGCTTCAGTCTGGAACCGCGTGACCGCTACCGTCGCAGGTTCGAATCCTGCCTCGGGCATGGATGTGTGTGGTGTCCTTAGGTTAGTTAGGTTTAATTAGTTCTAAGTTCTAGGCGACTGATGACCTCAGAAGTTAAGTCGCATAGTGCTCAGAGCCATTTGAACCATTTAAGACTTCTACCCATTCCCCATATGGTTACCACGTATTAGTGAACATCCCGAATAAGCGAAGCAGAAACGAATGGTTATCGTCCTAGCGAAGATACAGGCCGCAGATGGGGAAATCCACAGACATAACCGGCTTTTCAGAATGAATTTTCACTCTGTAGTGGAGTGTGCACTGAGATGAAACTTCCTGGCTGATTAAAACTGTATGCCAGGCCAAATTTGAACTCGGGACCCTTACCTTTTGCTGACAAATGCTCTGCCGATTGAGCTACCAGACTGACAACCCATCTTCTAGGCTTTTCTTCCCCCAGGACCTCATTTCCTACCCTCCAACCTTCACAGAAGCTCTCCTGTGAAACTTGCTAGGGTGGTACTCCCGGAGGAAGATGTCATGACCGTGCTTGATTAGGTCAATCGGTTAGCACTTACCAGCGGAACGCGAGGGGGTAGGATCGTGCATCGTGCCTGGGTAGCTCAGGTGATGGGCACATGCTCTCGAAAGGCAAAGGTCCCGAGTTCGAGTCACGGCCCGGCACACAGTTTTAATCTGCCACGAAGTTTCACAAGGGACTTTGACAAATGGTCTAACGTTATTGCTCAGCGCCTGCGAACGAGCGTTAAGGAAATAGCGAGGCTGGTCGGCTGTCTGCGTGATACTGTCGTGGTCATTTATGAAAAATTGTAGACGGACGTGAAAACGCGGCAGGCGACAAGTTGTTGGACATACACGATTCATCACAGATTATGGACGTCGGTTCCTTGCCCATGTGATGGTACATCACATAAATGGACATTTGGAGAAAGGGAAAAGTAGTTTTTGCTATGAAAAGTGTGAAACATAAATTATCTAAAGACTAAGTAACTCTGCGCGATTTACAACAAATAGTAAAGAACGTAAGTTATTATTATCGAAACACAAATATCGATATAATTAACAAAAAAAGTTTTTTGGTATAATCTCTGTGTAACATAGGCCATGAAGATCAGAGACAATGCTTTGATTGAACAGGTTCTCCTATTTTGTTTCGTCTAGAGGTGGGCCGCCATTGTAATGTTGTTTGATTGTTTACGTAAGTTTTATCTGTATTATGAAAAATATAATAGAAATTATTATTAGAAAGTGTTTATTATTGACTTAGGTGTCACCTCTCATGATCGCAACCATTAATTATAATTAACAAAATTTTTACAAAACTTCGTGGTGCAGGGAGCTCATCTTCCTTAGCAGGATTTAGTCCGCCATTACGCTGACTGTATTATTTAATTAAAATGGTTCAAATGGCTCTGAGCACTATGAGACTTAACATCTGAGGTCATCAGTCCCCTAGTACTTAGAACTACTTAAACCTAACTAACCTAAGGACATCACACACATCCATGCCCGAGGCAGGATTCGAACCTGCGATCGTAGCAGTCGCGCGGTTCCGGACTGAAGCGCCTACAACCGCTCGGCCACCGCGGCCGGCATTTAATTAAAATATCATGTCACAATATTAAATGTAAATGAGAGGTTTCTCTACCATGATCTTACAATAGTCTCAGAGTTAACTGAGTAAAGATAGATTTCGTTTATTAATATTTAGAATAATGAATGAGTCCAGTGTGTTTCGAGTTTGGCCGCCTAACGGCAGATGAGACCCTCTCCAGTTTTGCCTTGCAAATAATGAGCAAGAAATATTGAAAATCATTACATTCCGCAATATCTCAGTTAATCTTCGTGTAGTTTGGTACATAAATAGCCAGTAGCCGCTAAGACCCATATTAATAATTACAATTTGCTTAAGAATGCGCATTATTTTCTTTTCTAAATAGCAGCGCTCACGCGAACTATTTGTTAGAAGGCGGTGAGTCGCGCGTTGTGTTTAAAAAATACTATATTGTACGTACTTCGGGGCAAACGATGTCCGTTCGATTGTTATCGCGGTATGAGTTACTGTAATTAAAAGTCTCATGCTAGCCCACTATATTCAAAGCCACCCCAACCACAATCATAAAAAATATAATCATAAAAATAAAAATATATGATTATCACGTGATAAAGTGGCCCCCACATACACACACCCGTATACACTCATACCGTGTTACCCAGTCAGGAATGTTGGATAGGTGACAAACTGTGGTATATCTGTCGACAGAGTAAAATGTCGATGCAGGAACAAGCGTTTGGAAGCACACTGTTTAGTGCATATTGTTCATTATTAGTATCCGCAGCAGACGAATCTACGTGGTGCCATGTAGACGCATCGACATTGGCTTTTGCGACTGTAGTAGGCACGGAATCATCGAGATCGGACCGCGCATGAGTACGGACTTGTCGCCTGGTCGCATGAAGCACATTTCTTGTATCACCAGGTCGATGGTCGCCTCAGGGTACGCCATCATCCAGGCGAAGGGCTGCTCGAAACACTCACCACGTCACGAATACAGCTGGTCGGGTGAGAGGCGTACTGTTATGATATGGGAGACGTTCAACTGGATTTTCACGGCAGCTGTGGTAGTAATCGAATCCATCGTGACACCTGCGGACTACGTGAATAGTACTTCAGACCATCTTGATCCCTTTATACACTACTGGCCATCAAAATTACTACACCAAGAAGAAATGCAGATGACAAACGGGTATTCATTGGAGAAATATATTATACTAGAACTGACATGTGATTATATTTTCACGCAATTTGGGTGCATAGATCCTGAGAAATCAGTACTCAGAACAACCACTCTGACCGTAATAACAGCCTTGATACGCCTGGGCATTGACTCAAACAGAGCTTGGATGGCGTGAACAGGTACAGCTGCCCATGCAGCTTCAACACGATACCACAGTTCATCAAGAGTAGTGACTGGCGTATTGTGATGAGCCGGTTGCTCGGCCACCACTGACCAGACGTTTTCAATTGCTGAGAGAGCTGGAGAATGTGCTGGTCACGGCAGCAATCGAACATTTTCTGTATCCAGAAAGACCCGTACAGGACCTGCAACATGCGGTAGTGCGTTATCCTGCTGAAATGTAGGGTTTCGCAGGGATCGAATGATGGGTAGAGCCACGGGTCGTAACACATCTGAAATGAAACGTCCACTGTTCAAAGTGCTGTCAATGCGAACAAGAGGTGACCGAGACGTGTAACCAATGGCTCCCCATACCGTCACGCAGGCTGATACGCTAGTATGGCGATGACGAATACACGCTTCCAATGTGCGTTCACCGGGATGTCGCCAAACACTGACCATCACGATGCTGTAAACAGAACCCGGATTCATCCAAAAAATGACGTTTTGCCATTCGGAGACCCAGGTTCGTCGTCGAGTAGACCATCGCAGGCGTTCCTGTCTGTGATGCAGCGTCAATGCTAACCGCAGCCATGGTCTCCGAGCTGATAGTCCACGCTGCTGCAAACGTCGTCGAACTGTTCGTGCAGATGGTTGTTGTCTTGCAAACGTGCCCATCGGTTGACTCAGGGACCGAGACGAGGCTGCACGATCCGTTACAGCCATGCGGATAAGATGCCTGTCATCTCGACTGCTAGTGATACGAGGCCGTTGGGATTCATTACGGCGTTCCGTATTACCCTCCTGAACCCACTGATTCCATATTCCTCTAACAGTCATTGGATCTCGACCAACGCGAACAGCAATGTCGCGATACGATAAACCGCAATCGCGATAGGCTACAATCCGATCTTTATCAAAGTCGGAAACGTGATGGTACGGATTTCTTCTCCTTACACGAGGCATCACAACAACGTTTCACCAGGCAACGTCGGTACACTGTCGTTTGTGTATGAGAAATCGGTTGGAAACTTTCCTCATGTCAGCACGTTGTAGGTGTCGCCACCGGCGCCAACCTTGTGTGAATGCTCTGAAAAGCTAATCATTTGCATATCACAGCATCGTCTTCCTGTCGGTTAAATTTTGCGTCTGTAGCACGTCATCTTCGTGGTGTCCCCGACGGCGATGTGACCTTCCAGCAGCATAACTGTCCGTGATATAAGGTCAGAATCGCGCTAAGCAGTGTGGGGGGCATGACGGTGAACTCACGTTTGTGTCTAGGTCACCAAATTCTCCTCGCCTGATGCGAGCACTACGGAGCACATGTGGGATGCTATTTTGTGCCATCTCCGCGCTTACGTACCACTGGTCCGTAATTAACGGGAATTGTCTGTGCGAAGACTTTATGTGACACATATATCCGGAAACGCTTCCAAGGACTTCTCGAGTCCATGTCACGCACGAAACGCTGCCTTGTTCCGTTCAAAAGGTGTATCAAGCACGCTATGAAACAACATTCCTGATTTATTCTTGGTTTGTTGATTTCTCTCAAGAATCATTGTTCCATTACGTCAAGATTCCTTTAGGAGATGAACCAAGTGAGAATGTCCTACCTCACATACAATGGGTTGCGGAGGCCTACATGTGACGCCACTGTTATGCAAAACTCATTCTTTCCTGTCCTCAGAAATGTCTAAATATACTATAAGGTGCTATGCTTCTCTTTTGTAATCAGAGGGAGTGTAGCCGCGTGAAATCTACAGCACAGTGATAGTTCAAAATGGGCACATTTATTTCAGTAAAGGCAGTGTGTATGAATAGATGTTAAGTTTCAGAAACCAAAGCTCCAATGTGAGTGAGGATCAGTGCTGTGTTTGAAAAGCGGAGTTGAAGAGTTCGTTGTAAGCAACATTTTTGTCGAAGTGATTTAGAGTTGAAGTAGTGTTGTATATGTTTGTAGTATCCTGTCCACTCGTCGAATATAGGGTGCATAGAAAGCTGTTTTCTCGGATCGCTAGACAACAATTGAACCAAATCATTTTAATGTAGTTTATTACAGTAAGTTAAATTGACAATACTTAACTTACACAGGTGTGTCGCAAGCAAATGGCGACTTGCAAATAAATGGTTCAAATGGCTCTGAGCACTATGGGACTCAACTTCTGAGGTCATTAGTCCCCTAGAACTTAGAACTAGTTAAACCTAACTAACCTTAGGACAACACACACATCCATGCCCGAGGCAGGATTCGAACCTGCGACCGTAGACTTGCAAATAATCAATACCCTTCGGTAAATACAATTTCAATGCAAGCAAAACAATACAGTTCATAAGTCACTGCTGTAGCGTTTGCATGACGGCTCTTCTTCCACTTCCCGCGGCTAGGCGGTGCGGCGCTTATATTCTCTTCGTATAGATACTGCTCCTGTCTTGGTGTCGTCCTAGTCAGCGTACTATCGAGGCCCACGAGAAAGACAGGCCGCGGCGCGTACGTCACGAAGCTACCCCTGAACTCGCTCGCTCGCTCAGCTCAGCGAACAAAATGTGTTTCTAAACCTGTTAACTCGCAGCTGGGCGTGTAACTACCATCGAGAATTGCATCTTCCAATGGAATCTGCTGTTGTGAAGTCTTACTGATTAACAGTGCTACAGCAAAATTTAATTTAATGTCAATACTCGATATAAATGGTATAATGGCGCGTTTATAGCACTTAGTCTCTTCTGCTTAACAGTACTCATTACGTGCTGGAAATGGTGACTTATGGAACTGATGATCAATTTGGCATGATTTTATTTTATTGTACGCCAGAACAGCTGTAACAAATTATAAGTAGGCCCATGTACTAATATCAGTAAGTTTCCATAATAGCGGATTCCAGTAGAAGATTCAGTTTTCGTTTGTACGGACACGCCTAGTTACGAGTTCATAGGTGAAGAAACGTAGTTTGTCTGTTGCATTAGGCCTCGCGTACTATTGGCTGACGTCGTCTCACAGCCCTCTCTGCTGCGACGTTCCAGACCGACGTGCCGCCGCTTGTTGTTACGCCGGTACACTGTTGCCTTGCATTTGTCGGTTACGTTTTTTCCATCTCAAATTAAGTTTCGTGCCACTGTTGAATCACAGAATTTTTTGTTGGACCGAGCCCGGAGCGGAGCCCAAAAGTGCTTGAATAAAGGAAGAAAAAGTAAAATTAACTTTTGTGAGTTGCAGAACAATAAATGCAAGGCACTGAGGGACGATGTAGACCCTCATACACTGTCTGATCACATTAATGTGTACAGCCTAAGTTCAACGTCAACGTGCAATAACTACTCACAGACTGCAGGTGGCACCACTAGCAATGGAGGGTATATGATGCGTGCAGTGAGGGACGTGGAAAACAATGTCGTTGTTGGCGTAATGCCGAAAGGGAGTGATTTATCTGACGTCCAAGAGGTCTTGATCGTTGGCTTTCGGGGAGAGGGGTGAAGAATTTTCAAAAGCGCTGAGTTTATAAACTATTTGCGTGGTTACAGTATACCACGCATAGGAAAATGGCGCTATCCAATACCGGCGCCGAGGCAACTGTGGTACACCACGGGCCATAGATGACAGGGTTGAACAACGTCTGCCGATACGCGTGCCGGCGAATAGGCATGCAGTCGCTGAGCAACTGCTGACCGCTCAGCTAAACCGTGGGGGCTACCAACAGTTTCTCGTCAACGACAGTTCAGTGAATGTTGCTGCATTGGTTCATGCGCCCTTGCTGACTGCTGTTCATCGGTAATGAAGACTGGAATTTGCATGCCAGTACCGCAACTGGACGTCCAGGAACTGGCGACAGGAAGCCTTTTCAGATGAACCACGTTTTATGCTCCATTGGACAGACGGCCGTTGGTGTGAGCGTTATGGTCTGGGGAACGTTTTCCTAGCATTCCCTGGATGACATCGGCATTCTGGAACGCACAATGGACGAACACAAGTATGCATCTTCCCTTGGGGACTATGTCCACCTCTACATGCAGTTTATTTCCGTCGTCACAGTGGCATCTACCAGCAGGACAATGCAACATGTCACACAGCTCGCAATGTACGTGCGTGGTTATAAGAGCGGCAGTATGAGTTTTCCGTACTCCCATGGCTACCAAACTCTTCGGATTTAAAACCAATCGAGAATCTGTGGAACCACGTCGATTGGGCTGTTCGCACCACGGCTCTTCAATCGAGAAATATAAAGCTACTGGCCACAGCATTGTAATGGGCTTGTCGGTGTCTTCCACGATCTCATCGACACTCTTCCTGAACATGTTGCAGTGGTCCGTGCTGCGAAAGGTGATTATTCAGTCTTTTGACTGGTGTACACACTACTGTGACTCTACTGTGCATATAGAGGACAAATGGTCTTGTTCCTGGAAAATTATCACCTCATGGAGTTATTGGAACACCTTTGTCACTGCTATTCGTAACTTAAAAACGCTTGTCATAATTCAGATAGCCACAAAGTTGTATATATTAAGTAACTGCAGAGTTCTAATATACACTCCTGGAAATTGAAATAAGAACACCGTGAATTCATTGTCCCAGGAAGGGGAAACTTTATTGACACATTCCTGGGGTCAGATACATCACATGATCACACTGACAGAAACACAAGCACATAGACACAGGCAACAGAGCATGCACAATGTCGGCACTGGCACAGTGTATATCCACCTTTCGCAGCAATGCAGGCTGCTATTCTCCCATGGAGACGATCGTAGAGATGCTGGATGTAGTCCTGTGGAACGGCTTGCCATGCCATTTCCACCTGGCGCCTCAGTTGGACCAGCGTTCGTGCTGGACGTGCAGACCGCGTGAGACGACGCTTCATCCAGTCCCAAACATGCTCAATGGGGGACAGATCCGGAGATCTTGCTGGCCAGGGTAGTTGACTGGCACCTTCCAGAGCACGTTGGGTGGCACAGGATACATGCGGACGTGCATTGTCCTGTTGGAACAGCAAGTTCCCTTGTCGGTCTAGGAATGGTAGAACGATGGGTTCGATGACGGTTTGGATGTACCGTGCACTATTCAGTGTCCCCTCGACGATCACCAGTGGTGTACGGCCAGTGTAGGAGATCGCTCCCCACACCATGATGCCGGGTGTTGGCCCTGTGTGCCTCGGTCGTATGCAGTCCTGATTGTGGCGCTCACCTGCACGGCGCCAAACACGCATACGACCATCATTGGCACCAAGGCAGAAGCGACTCTCATCGCTGAAGACGACACGTCTCCATTCGTCCCTCCATTCACGCCTGTCGCGACACCACTGGAGGCGGGCTGCACGATGTTGGGGCGTGAGCGGAAGACGGCCTAACGGTGTGCGGGACCGTAGCCCAGCTTCATGGAGACGGTTGCGAATGGTCCTCGCCGATACCCCAGGAGCAACAGTGTCCCTAATTTGCTGGGAAGTGGCGGTGCGGTCCCCTACGGCACTGCGTAGGATCCTACGGTCTTGGCGTGCATCCGTGTGTCGCTGCGATCCGGTCCCAGGTCGACGGGCACGTGCACCTTCCGCCGACCACTGGCGACAACATCGATGTACTGTGGAGACCTCACGCCCCACGTGTTGAGCAATTCGGCGGTACGTCCACCCGGCCTCCCGCATGCCCACTATACGCCCTCGCTCAAAGTCCGTCAACTGCACATACGGTTCACGTCCACGCTGTCGCGGCATGCTACCAGTGTTAAAGACTACGATGGAGCTCCGTATGCCACGGCAAACTGGCTGACACTGACGGCGGCGGTGCACAAATGCTGCGCATCTAGCGCCATTCGACGGCCAACACCGCGGTTCCTGGTGTGTCCGCTGTGCCGTGCGTGTGATCATTGCTTGTACAGCCCTCTCGCAGTGTCCGGAGCAAGTATGGTGGGTCTGACACACCGGTGTCAATGTGTTCTTTTTTCCATTTCCAGGAGTGTAGATGTGCAACGCTTAGTCGAAACAAATGTTTTGAAAATTATTCCCGTTGATCACAGGACTTACATACGAACGAAAGCCTAAACAGTGCAGATTTTCTGAGAAACATTCAAAACATGAAGAAAGAATTTCGATCTTTTCTAGGAACGAATTTGCCACTGCCACTTTTCATGTGTAGATTTATTATCTGCATTGGCTTACATTTTTCCACACTTAGAGCTAGTTGGCATTTATCACATAACTAGAAATTTTTGCCCAAGTCATCCTCTACCCTCTTACAGTCACTTAACGGCGACACATTCCTGTACAACATAGCATCACCAATATACTCAAGACTGATAATCACCCTGTCCGCCAGGTTATTTATGCATATAGAATATAACAACGGTCCTATTACATTTCCCTGCGGCAGTCCTGATAATACTCTCGTCTCCGGTGAACTTTAGCATTTGAGGACGACCCACGGGGTTGTATTACTTAAGAAGTTCTAGTATGACAAAAGAAAAAATAAATTAAATTAAATGTATTTAAATTTTTTCAGTTTTAATCTGATAATTACATATGTATTACGTTTCATACTAGAATGTCGTGTTCCCAGTTTGGCGCAGCTTTGCCAAAGGAAACTCGAAAGAGGTCGAAGACGTCCGTCTTCTGGTCGGTTCCTGATCGTTGTCAGAAGGAGGCTAGTTTTTGATTACGCAAAGGCTTCTATTATTTGGGAAAGAACAACCCGAATTCCTTTACGTAATCAGTATAAATTTTATAATTACCTACGGGCCTTTAACAATGAACAATAAAAAAATTACATTTGCAAATGAAATCAATAAATGGGGCGGCTATGAGTTGTATAGAAAACAAGGAGTGGCCTTCTGTCTACGACCAAGATGCCGCAGTATTCTCTGCTGTAGTAAAGGCTGTTTGACATTTATAAAAATAATATGACATGGTGGTAAAAAATAAAGGAAAAGAATACAATAAGAAATCTGATAAACACTAAATATATTCAAATAATTCTCACAAGCAATTAGGGCTTATTTATAAACAGTATAACTTACATAAGTAATTTTCTGACTGTATGGTGCGATCAGATTTCAATCTGTTCTGTGCTAGCTTCTTGGTTCTCCTTTTTGTCACCAATTAGTCATTACGTTTCTCCTTCCTTCGAGACAATTTTTTCACCGTTCAACAACTTCATAACAATAACTTGCCGATTTACAGTATCGAACATAAATTACTTGAATTTTATTAATTAATAACTGTTGTCGGCACACTGGCAAGACCGCTCACTTTTATTGCTTAAAGACGACCTTCTTTACGCTTTCACATTACAAGAAGAAGTACGATAAAATCTGAAGATCTACAAAGGTTTTCACCGTCATATTTTTATTTAGATCAAAGCGGAACGCTCAGTTCAGCTTCTGTTAAAATGTTTCTTTGGCTGCGCAATCGATATATTAGCGTTGGCGCTAGATGCGCATCTTTACAGTTACGTAAATTATATATTACAAATGCCTTTCAAAGAATAGGTCTTATCTCATAAGTTGATCATTTAATACACAGCTAGGTGAATGCCTTTCCAAGCGTGCTCACAGTTTTCATACGACGGAAAGCCCAATAATATTACAAAGTCTTCGATCTACTCACATATCAGGGAAGCTATTCTGCATGCTTGTACCTTCGTTAACAGTCTGCATTGGGGCACTGTGTCAAATGCTTTCCGGAAATTTAGGAATCTGCAATTTGTCTGTAGCCCTTCATCCACAGTTTGCAGAGTATCATGTTTTATTATTGCTGCTGTTGTGGTCTTCAGTCCAGAGACTGGTTTGATACAGTTTCCTTGCGGCAGACTGCCGTATGAAAGCCTTTTCATCTCTTAATAACTACTGTAACATTCTTCTGAACTGTCCGATAAATTCTTACGGAATTGATCGCATGGAATTTAATCTAAAAATTTTTTGTAATAGGGACTAAACTCTAATTACGAAAATAATAAGTGTGAGTAAATTTGAGTTACTTCGTTTTACTTGCAGCAGTGTTTAGATACTGTACAGAATAAAACTTTTAAAGTCTGGAAACCACGTCTGGCTGTAGCTTGCAGAGACGGCCGGTTCTCCGTCCGTTTCTGTGCCGGGATGGCCGGTGGCTCGTCTGCGTGTGTGCAGTCGCAAAAAAACGACCGTCCATGACACGCACGGTTTCCTGCACTGCTAAAGCTTTTGCTCACTCAGTACAGTAGTAGCGTTTGTTCTGCACTTCATTAACAGTGTACTGAATTTGCTTTAAATGTTTTAAATTCATGTTGATCCTGTGTAGTCTAACTCATATTTACATTTTATTAAGGCGATCAGAAACTGTTACGGGCTTCTTTGTTACAGCGTGCTCAGGATAAGGGGTCCGACGTATAAATTGAAAAACATACAAATTACTCTTCAGTGCATTTCCTGTCTACGTTATCTTTCTTACTATTTGGTTTTAACCTCAGCACAGCAGCATGCAGTTTGAAGACTCGAAGAGAATAGGTATTAGCTTATGACAGTGGTTCCCAGTCTTTCTTAGACCATACCCTGAGTGCAATCAGACATCATTAGCTAGTACCTCCGCCCTTCCCCCCCCCCCCCCCCCCCCCTCCCCACGCCATCTGTTGTTCCCTTTCCCCATATTATCACCAGCTTTTAACACCTAACTACTCTGTAGAACTAATGACTTTGCTTGGTACACTTTTATTTTTAAAATGATGACAGCTGAATGATATTTTGTTTGTTTGTGTGTGTGTGTGTGTGTGTGTTAGAATGAATGACGAAGGAATTCGTGGTGCAGTGCAAGTGCTACCCACAGCTCCTCAGAAAAGAACGTTAACAATCCACAGTGGGGTACGCACTTCTACATCTACATCTACATTTATACTCAGCAAGCCACCCAACGGTGTGTGGCGGAGGGCACTTTACGTGCCACTGTCATTACCTCCCTTTTCTGTTCCAGTCGCGTATGGTTCGCGGGAAGAACGACTGTCTGAAAGCCTCCGTGCGCGCTCGAATCTCTCTAATATTACGTTCGTGATCTCCTCGGGAGGTATAAGTAGGGGGAAGCAATATATTCGATACCTCGTCCAGAAACCTGGCGAGCAAGCTACACCGCGATGCAGAGCGCCTGTATTGCAGAGTCTGCCACTTGAGTTTGCTAAACATCTCCGTAGCCCTGTGACGAAACGCGCCGCTGTTCTTTGGATCTTCTCTATCTCCTCCAACAACCCGATCTGGTACGGATCCCACACTGATGAGCAATACTCAAGTATAGGTCGAACGAGTGTTGTGTAAGCCACCTCCTTTGTTGATGGACTACATTTTCTAAGGACTCTCCCAACGAATCTCAACCTCGCACCCGCCTTACCAACAATTAATTTTATATGATCATTCCACTTCAAATCGTTCCGCACGCATACTCCCAGATATTTTACAGAAGTAAATGCTACCAGTGTTTGTTCCGCTATCATATAATCATACAATAAAGGATCCTTCTTCTATGTATTCGCAATACATTACATTTATCTATGTTAAGGGTCAGTTGCCACTCCCTGCACCAAGTGCCTATACGCTGTAGATCTTCCTGCATTTCGCTACAATTTTCTAATGCTGCAACTTCTCTGTATACT
This sequence comes from Schistocerca serialis cubense, assembly GCF_023864345.2. Lineage (NCBI taxonomy): Eukaryota > Metazoa > Arthropoda > Insecta > Orthoptera > Acrididae > Schistocerca > Schistocerca serialis. The sequence continues at coordinate 289,242,374 of NC_064644.1, read as the reverse complement.
ACAGCATCATCCGCGAAAAGCCGCATGGAACTTCCGACACTATCTACTAGGTCATTTATATATATTGTGAAAAGCAATGGTCCCATAATACTCCCCTGTGGCACGCCAGAGGTTACCTTAACGTCTGTAGACGTCTCTCCATTGATAACAACATGCTGTGTTCTGTCTGCTAAAAACTCTTCAATCCAGCCACACAGCTGGTCTGATATTCCGTAGGCTCTTACTTTGTTTATCAGGCGACAGTGCGGAACTGTATCGAACGCCTTCCGGAAGTCAAGGAAAATAGCTTCTACCTGGGAGCCTGTATCTAATATTTTCTGGGTCTCATGAACAAATAAAGCGAGTTGGGTCTCACACGATCGCTGTTACCGGAATCCATGATGATTCCTACAGAGTAGATTCTGGGTTTCCGAAAACGACATGATACGCGAGCAAAAAACATGTTCTAAAATTCTACAACAGATCGACGTCAGAGATATAGGTCTTAGTTTTGCGCATCTGCTCGACGAACCTTGTTGAAGACTGGGACTACCTGTGCTCTTTTCCAATCATTTGGAACCTTCCGTTCCTCTAGAGACTTGCGGTACACGGCTGTTAGAAGGGGGGCAAGTTCATTCGCGTACTCTGTGTAGAATCGAATTGGTATCCCGTCAGTTTCAGTGGACTTTCCTCTGTTGAGTGATTCCAGTTGCTTTTCTGTTCCTTGGATACTTATTTCGATGTCAGCGATTGCGCGTAATGGGCCCCTTAGGGATATGGCAGCAAGAGAGGGGAAGAAAACCAATGTGCACTCCGTGAGCATACCGGTGGGAGTCATTTCAGATGTGGAAAGGGTCCTTCCGGATGCCATGAAGGGTACAGGGTGCACCCATCTGCAGGTGGTCGCTCATGTCGGCACCAATGATGTGTGTCGCTATGGATCGGAGGAAATCCTCTCTGGCTTCCGGCGGATATCTGAGTTGGTGAAGACTGCCAGTCTTGCTAGCGGGATTAAAGCAGAGGTCACCATCTGCAGCATCGTCGACAGGACTGACTGCGGACCTTTGGTACAGAGCCGAGTGGAGGGTCTGAATCAGAGGCTGAGACGGTTCTGCGACCGTGTGGGCTGCAGATTCCTCGATTTGCGCCATAGGGTGGTGGGGTTTGGGGTTCCGCTGGATAGGTCAGGAGTCCATTACACGCAGCAAGCGGCTACACGGGTAGCAGGGGTTGTGTGGCGTGGACTGGGCGGTTTTTTAGGTTAAATGGCCTCGGGAAAGTACAGAAAGGGCAACAGCCTCAAAGTGTGCGGGGCAAAGCCAGGACATGCGGAGACCAAGCAGCAATCAGTATTGTACTTGTAAAGTGCCGAAGCTGCATTGGTAAAGTAACGGAACTTCAAGCGCTGATAGAAAGCACCGAAGCTGAAATCGTTATAGGTACAGAAAGCTGGCTGAAGCCAGAGATAAATTCTGCCGAAATTTTTACAAAGGCACAGACGGTGTTTAGAAAGGATAGATTGCATGCAACCGGTGGTGGCGTGTTTGTCGCTGTTAGTAGTAGTTTATCCTGTAGTGAAGTAGAAGTGGATAGTTCCTGTGAATTATTATGGGTGAAGGTTACACTCAACAACCGAGCTAGGTTAATAGTTGGCTCCTTTTACCTACCTCCCGACTCAGCAGCATTAGTGACAGAACAACTGAGAGAAAATTTGGAATACATTTCAGATAAATTTTCTCAGCATGTTATAGTCTTAGGTGGAGATTTCAATTTACCAGATATAGACTGGGACACTCAGATGTTTAGGACGGGTGGTAGGGACAGAGCATCGAGTGACATTATACTGAGTGCACTATCCGAAAATTACCTCGAGCAATTAAACAGAGAACCGACTCGTGGAGATAACATCTTGGACCTACTGATAACGAACAGACCCGAACTTTTCGACTCTGTAAGTGCAGAACAGGGAATCAGTGATCATAAGGCCGTTGCAGAATCCCTGAATACGGAAGTTAATAGGAATATAAAAAAAGGGAGGAAGGTCTATCTGTTTAGCAAGAGTAATAGAAGGCAGATTTCAGACTACCTAACAGATCAAAACGAAAATTTCTGTTCCGACACTGACAATGTTGAGTGTTTATGGAAAAAGTTCAAGGCAAGACAAAACACGAAGACACGGGTCGTTCTTAGATTTTACTGACACAAAAATGTAGCGTTGGATCCTGTACAATTATTGAAATTACTTAGGCAAATCCGTGCTCAGAAACAGTTAATCATTATAGGCTATACAGACACACACAAAAAGTATTTCACCTTTTTCAATACGTAGGACCAACGTGTGATATAATTTCGTCTTAGTGCAGACCAAGTCTGTGTCCTATTTCTCGTAACATAAGTCATCTGAATAAATCGTTAAGTACTTTGAAAATGTCCGTTTCCTACAGATCACGAATGAAAGAAATAATATCGCCGATCTCGAGCCTCGCCTGTGGAAAGAAAGGGATAATAATTACGATGATTTGAAATTGCCGCTTGATGGCGGCTAATTGTCGCCGCCCAGCGATGTTCAGCTTGCTGCTGGCGAGGCCTCTGAAATTCTTTTGAAAATGATGGGACAAGAAAACGGGATATGTGGTGTAGGTTACAGTTAAAATTAACAGCAGAAATACTTTAGACATATATTGGAGCTAACTGCTCAAATAATAAAATATGTACACACCTTATTATGTAGATTGAGCACAATGACGTCCTACCCGAACAAGACAAAGCAAGAGTGAGTCGGCACTTTTTGTTTCACGCCGATACCAAAAACAACAAAGATAATAATAATAATTATGTTACAGATAATAGTTTTCTTTATAATCGCATTATTCCTTGACTTTTAGCAGAGTTTATTTTACATATGACAAATATAATTGCTTATTATCGTTGAAAAATATTTGATAATTTATAGTTTGTCTAGTCCGGGCCATGGGTCGTCACACTGACTTTCATTTAGTGACAAAATGGATGCACTCTGTGATCCATACGTATCACCGTGAAAACTATCTTTAAAGTTTTTGTATTAAGCAATGATTGAAATCAATCACTTAAAAAACTGACATTACTCTGAAACAAAATTATTTATCAGCAAGTTAGCAAAGCGACTACTGTGTTTAACTGAAACAATAACAGCTCTTTAGGCTTGACCATAGCAACGTAGAACTTATGACAATCAAGCCGTAACTTTGATTCGGTTACAATGTTTTAAATCGTATGTGACTTAGACACAGGATTCAGTAAATTACAGCTAGAGAAAGAATTTAATAAGCTTTTTTAATGTCTGATGTTATTCAAAAGATTGCACAATTTGCGACTCTCATATTCTTGCACATTTCTAAGCACAATTAAATTGACAAAAACGTTCTTGCCTTAATTGTTGAAGATAATGAAGTGCTATCGGAGTGACTGGTAATTTGTTAAGCTCTTCACGTCTGAAAGCTGATGGAATAATATGTAGCAAACCACCATGCCAGCAGGAGCCACTGTTCTTGAAGTACCCACGGCTCAAAATTATATCTTTGATTATCACCGGAAAATCTTTTATTCCGCAACCCATAATTTTAAGAGACGTCTTTGCACCATGCATATCACAACCACAATATATCTCACTTCATTTAACACAGTTTTTCCACTACTAATTTCGCCACTCTGGGCACGACACTGTTCCATGTCCACACACACTTGCTAGCTTGTCTTCGACTCACGATGCTCGTAAAATTCTAATAAACAAATAGTTATATATGCACTTTCATTTAGGAGGTGCTGGAGAGTTGAAAGATATCTATAAAATCAATATTTCTATATCGACTTTTGTGTTCTCAGGTAAATTTTAAAAAATTGTAAATTTTAAGATCAGTTTAAGCTGTCACGTTAATCCCTTAAAAAGGATTTTCTAACAAATTTTATTATATTTTAATTAATTAATTAATTTATTTAAGAAATTTTGTTTAAGAAAATTCTCTGCTTCTTATTTATTTTTGGTATTTATAGTTATGATTTCCAGTGGTTTTATTTAGGTTTTAGCTTCAGTCTTTTAAACGCTAAAGAATATAAGTCTTTGGTGTTAAATACCACAGGAGAGCTAGATATATGTCCCGCAGCGTCGATCTCGCTGATACTCCTAGTCGGAACTACTCCACCTGAAATCTCTAAAATGTTTATTTCGCTACGAAGATCGTTCGGCACAACTAGGTGCTATGTTGTATGATGTGTTTGGGTTGATGTGTCTAACTTTTTTATCAACGAAAAGTTTATCGCTTCTGAGATGTTCTCTCGAAGAATATTGACCGTGAAAAGATGCAGGCTCGCACTATCATTCCACACTGCGTCCGTTATTTTGCTTCCCAAACAGCAAAACTCATCTACTACTTTAAATGTCTCATTTCCTAACCTGATTCCCTCAGCATCACCTGATTTAATTCGACTACATTCCATTATCCTCGTTTTGCTTTTGTTGATGTTCATATTATATCCGCGTTTCAAAATACTGTCCATTCCATTCAACTGCTCTTCTAAGTCCTTTGCTGTCTCTGTCATCGGCAAACCTCAAAGTTTTTATTTCTTCTCCCTGGGCTTTAATTCCCACTCCAAATTTTTCTCTTGTTTCCTTTACTGCTTGCTCAGTATACAGAGTGAATAGCATCGGGGATAGGCTACAACCATTTCTCACTCCCTTCCCAACTACTGCTTCTCTTTACTGCCAGTCGACTCTTATAACTGCCATCTGCTTTTCCATACAAATTGTAAGTAGCCTTTCGCTCCCTGTATTTTACCCCTGCCACCTTCAGAATTTGAAAGAGAATATTCCAGTCAATACCGTCAAAAGCTTTCTCTAAGTCTATGAATGCTATAAACGTTGGTTTGCCTTTCCTTAACCTATATTTTATGAGAAGTCGTAGGCTCAGTATTCCCGGAGGTCGACATCTACCAATTTTTTCATTCGTCTGTAAAGAATTCTTGTTAGGAATTTACAACTGTGACTTATTAAACTGATACTTCGGTAATTTTCACACCTGTCAGAACCTACTTTCTTTGGAAATGGTATTACTATACTCTTCTTGAAATCTGAGCATCTTTCAGCTGCATAGATCTTGCTCACCAGATGAAGAGTTTTATCGTAGCTGGCTCTCCCAAAGCCAACAGTGGCTCCAACGGAATGTTGCCTACTCCCGGAACCTTGTTTAGACATAAGTCTTTCAGTGGTTTGTCAAATTCTTCAAGCAGTATATCTCCTTTCTCACCTTCCTCTGCATCCTCTCCCATTTCCATAATATTGCCCTCAAGTTCATCTCCCTTGTATGGACCCTCTATATACTCCTTCTACCTATCTGCTTCGCCTCCTTTGCTTAGGACTGGTTTTCGATCTGAGCTCTTGATATTCATCCAGATAGTTCTCTTTTCTCCAAAGGTATCTTTAATTTTCCTGTAGTCATTATCGATGTTACCCCTAGTGATATATGCTTCTACATCCTTACATCTGTCCTCCATCCATTCCTGCTTAGCCATTTTGCACTTCCTGTCAATCTCATTTTTTAGAGGTTTATATTCCTTTTCGCCTGCTTCATTTACAGCATTTTTATATTTTCTTCTTTCATCGATTTGATTCAATATCTCTTGTGTTGCCTAAAGATTTCTACTAGCCCTCGTCTTTTTACCTACTTGATCCTATGCTTCCTTCACTATTTCATCTGTCAAAGCTATCAATTCTTCTTCTACTGTAGTATTTTCCTCTGTTCTTCTCTAATGCTTCCTCTGCAACCCTCCACAACCTCTTGTTCTTTCAGTATATATAGGCCCCATCTCCTTAAATTTCTGCCTTTTTACACCTTATTCAGTTTGTGATTAGAGTCTACGTCTGCCCCTGGAAATGTCTTACAATTTAAAACCAGATTCCCAAATCTCTGTCCTACTATTATACAGGGTATTACAAAAAGGTACGGCCAAACTTTCAGGAAACATTCCTCACACACAAATAAAGAAAAGATGTTATGTGGACATGTGTCCGGAAACACTTAATTTCCATGTTAATGGCTCTGAGCACTATGGGACTCAACTGCTGAGGTCTTAAGTCCCCTAGAACTTAGAACTACTTAAACCTAACTAACCTAAGGACAACACACACATCCATGCCCCAGGCAGGATTCGAACCTGCGACCGTAGCGGTCGCGCGGTTCCAGACTGTAGCGCCAGAACCGCTCGGCCACCAGCGGCCGGCAATTTCCATGTTAGAGCTCATTTTAGTTTCTTCCACCTACGGTCAATGGAGCACGTTATCATGATTTCATAAGGGATACTCTACCTGTGCTGCTAGAACATGTGCCTTTACAAGTACGACACAACATGTGGTTCATGCACGATGGAGCTCCTGCACATTTCAGTCGAAGTGTTCGTACGCTTCTCAACAACAGATTCGGTGACCGATGGATTGGTAGAGGCGGACCAATTCCATGGCCTCCACGCTCTCCTGACCTCAACCCTCTTGACTTTCATTTATGGGGGCATTTGAAAGCTCTTGTCTACGCAACCCCGGTACCAAATGTAGAGACTCTTCGTGCTCGTATTGTGGACGGCTGTGATACAATACGCCATTTTCCAGGGCTGCATCAGCGCATCAGGAATTCCATGCGACGGAGGGTGGATGCATGTATCCTCGCTAACGGAGGTCATTTTGAACATTTCTTCTAACAAAGTGTTTGAAGTCACGCTGGTACGTTCTGTTGCTGTGTGTTTCCATTCCATGATTAATGTGATTTGAAGAGAAGCAATAAAATGAGCTCTAACATGGAAAGTAAGCGTTTCCGGACACATGTCCATATAACATATTTTCTTTCTTTGTGTGTGAGGAATGTTTCCTGAAAGTTTGGCCGTATCTTTTTGTAACACCCTGTATAATCTATCTGAAACCTTGCAGTGTCTCCAGGCCTCTTGCACGTATACAGCTTTGCTTAATAATTCTTAAACCAAGCGTTAGCTGTGATCAAGTTGTGCTCTGTGCAAAATTCTACCAAGTGGCTTGCTCTTTCATTCCTTACCCCCAGTTAATATTCACCTACTACTTTCCCTGCTCTTCCTTTTCCTACTATCGATTTCCAATCCCCCATGACTATTAAATTTTCGTGTCCTTTCACTATCTGAATAATTTCCTTTATCTCATCATACATTTCTTGAATCTCCTGCTCATCTGCGGAGCAAGCTGACATGTAAACTGTGATGGATGTGGGCTTCGTGTCTGCCTCGGCTACAATAATGCGTTCACTATGCTGTTCATAGTTGCTTATCTGCGTTCCTATTTTTTTACTCATTATTAAACCTACTCCTGCATTACCCCTATTTTATATTGTATTTATAACCCTGTATTCAACTGACCATAAGTCCTGTTCATCCTGCCACCGAACTTCACTAATTACCACTATACCTAACTTTAAGCTATCCACGTCCCTTCTTAAATTTTCTAACCTTCTTGCCCAATTAAGGGATCTGATATTCCACGCTCCGATCCGTAGAACGCGAGTTTTGTTTATTCTTGTAACGACGTCCTCCTGAGTAGTCCCCGTATTTTACCCAACAGGATGCCATCATTATTTAACCGTACAGTAGAGCTGTATATCTCGGGAAAAATTACAGCTGCAGTTTCCCCTTGCTTTCAGCCGTTCGCAGTACCAACACAGGAAGGCCGTTTTGGTTGATGGCCAGATCAGTCAATCATCCAGACTGTTGCCCCCTGCAACTGCTGAAAAGGCTGCTGCCCCTCTTCGGGAACCACACATTTGTCTGGCCTCTAAACATTACCTACCCGACGTGGTTGTACCTACGGTACGGCCATCCGTATCGCTGAGGCACGCAAGCCTCCACACCAACGGAAAGGTCCATGGTTCACGGGTTCTTGCTACAGACGTTAATTTATAACAACAGTTATAACGTACATTGTGCGATAGCACTCTGTACCTTCACAAGTCTTGGCTGGTAGCTGCGTAGTGAGGTACCAGTAATCAAGTAACAGGGGAAGAGATCTGAGAGAGGAAAACTCTAACTTTTTGCAGTTGCAACGTGGGAAGTACCTTGGCAAGTGGTGTAACAATATTGACAAAATTCTTAAGAAAAAACTGAAGAAGCAATCGAGATCACTACCGTTCGCAGTGAACAACATAGACATACCGAAAAGAAAATGATACAGTTTACCTTTTATGGGAAAAACTTCAAATAGGATAGGCAACGTTTTAGCAAGAGAGCGTTTTCTGTTCTTTTCTATTCCCCACAGAGAGTAGGTAGATGTCTCTTCAGTACAAGAGATAAACAACCAGACAATTAAAAGTGGGGTTTATAAGATCATCTGCCGAGAGTATCAGTGTTGGTATATTGGTAAGATTGGAAGGTCATTCAAGACTGGGCTCAAAGAACGCTACAGAAGTTGAAGATTGAAGCGTCCAGATTGATCATTTGCCGAACATTACATAAATGAAAACCAGACATACGTCATAGATATAGACGTCCTTCACATAGAGGGAAAGGGTGCAAATCTCACTCAATTAGAAATCTTGGAAATTAAGAAACAGATGTCTGTTCCTCACATTTACTACTAAACGAACTAATACATTTCAACTATGCACCCCTTTCAGAGAACATTGCAGCCTCGAGATAGAAGAAAATCTTAATGTCCTCATTCACATAGCAAAATTCAATCTCTGTGTAAATCTCTACTCCAATATATCTTTAGTCATAGTTACTGCAAGTGTTGTCCCAATGAATTTTGTCAAAATTGTCAACGGAGATAACATTTACAGTTTAAACGCAGAATCGATAGTTCAGAAAGATGACATGTTTTATCTTTGCTTGGTTCTCATCTCTGAGATCAGTTACAGTATGTATTAAAAATGGGCTTGTAACCCGAAAACTAGTACGTACAGTAATAACAAAGTTTGTCAAATAAGGCTAATAAAGTGTTTCGTTTAGTTAATACACTATAAAATATTTCACCAAGAATCCATAGTTGAGTCAATTAAAATAATAAGCGGATTCGAAAGTACTTTGGTGCGCACATTGTTGGAAACTTAAACGGAAAAAAGGGTAGCAGATCTACTAAATCGTTTAAGTCCAGTTACTTTTCTTATAAAAGTTTTGCCAACTTTGGATACATAGAAATCAGTCTTCTTTCTTCTTCTTCTTCTTCTTTTCCTTAGTGTTTGTCCCGTCTAATGTTGGGCCCGCTTTCGCAGAACTTGGCAAATTTTATTTTACTGTTTAACTCTGTAGCTATCGCAGCCGTTGAGGACATACAAATCAGTAAGGAAACTTACCTTGCATATATTCGTTCACTGATGTCGTACGACGTAGTATTCTGGGATAACTTCTCACTTACGCAAATAGTATTCATTGCACAAAAGAAAGTAATAAGAATTAAATGTGGAGTTCAACACGTACATTTTGCAGGCGTCTGTTAGACAAGTGGGAAACGTTAACCACAGCCTGACAGTATATATATTTGCTCATGGAATTCGCTGTCAATAATCCATTGCAGTTTGTGAGTAATGGAGATACTCACATCATCATCTTTCGTCTATAGATACTGTTGATGAATGACGACCGACATGCTGATCATTTGTTATAAAGAACATTGTCTGTGCTAAAAAATAATTTTTATGCTTTTGTATCATATGAAGTTCCGTCTGTTGGTCATGTTGTGCACTTATTTGGTTTGAATACAACCTCATGTTATTTCAAGCACGTGCGTCAATTTTTACCTCTCTGTCTAGATTATTCAGCGAAGTACTGTATTTTCAGATGTTAACGGAGTGAATGTTGTACCTTTCCCACAATGAACTTCCTTAATTCACATTCAAAACTATTTTCAAATCGATCAGTAATACAAAAATAATTTCCATTATTGTTTTCCCGTGAATAAATCTCACTTTCTCTTTCTTTGACCAGAACTTAAAATCTATTCAGCGAATTCAACGAAACAAGTTGACCAAACTGTTTAAAAGGTTTCTCGTGGCAATCGATAGTAATTAAAAACATATTTGTTATTTACTACAAGAACTATGTCCCTAAATTAACGAACTAAGTTTCAGATGAAATGTCCAAATGCTTTGAGGTTGCAGACCACTCAAAAAAAGTACATAACTAGTAATTCAACACCACCTATTTCTGCCTCGCGTATTCTACACGAACCTAAGACTTTTCTCACTAAATGCAGACGAATAGAATATCACAGCTTATGACTAACCGTTAAGAAAACAAAAACAGGATAAATTTTGCTCCAAACTGGTATCAACTTACTCTATCATAGCTCTCAAAAAAAGAAGAACGTCTAAATATAATGTGTGTTCTTAAATATTATATCCTACGCAAATTTCTTACCATCCTCTTGCCCATAATATTTACCAACTAGTACAATGAGTTACAATATTAACAGCATTTTCTTTCCATTTCTTGCATACTTTCAACTTCAATGGCCGTTTACTGTCTAGTTGCAAAGTCCAGTACATGGCGTCACTGGATGGATGCATACATGCTGATATTCGCTTCTGGTTTCAGTTAGTCTTCTGCTGCTGTTATTATGTGAGCAATATTACCAATAATGAGATTAATTCTGGGGTATTAACTTACAATCCTCTTTAGCCTCTCCTCAGGAAAAATCGTTTGCAACACCGTCTCTTTGTAACATTACGCTGACCAACTCTCACAAACGTATGTCTGTCACTTAGCAACTGACTTCGGCAGTCTCGACAAAGGATATCGCTCATATCTTCATCTGCGGCCTGACTGTAACCTGTTGAATTACGTCAACTGATTGTATGCTTCTGGCAGAACCACACATATTTTTTTTAAAAATATCCTGTCCATTATACGAGTATTTCATGTATGAAATAGTTTTGCACCACTTTAAATTATTGTACATGTTACGTTAATACGCCCAGGTACAAATTTAAGCCAAATTTTAGGCCTTCGTACTTATGGACGAATACTAGTTAGCGCAGCTTACTACAAGGCCACCGCCCAGGGCACCTTCGCCACGAGTTTCACCCCAGTGAGTCCACACCGCATGTGACTGACTGAGGATCGTCTGCCACCTTTCCGGACTATACTGGACGCCATTGACGGGATCGATCTCATTACGTGAGGAGAAGGAACGAATGAATATTGGGATTCAACGTCCTCTATGCGACAAGGCCGATACAGACTGGGTAATGCTCGGATCGGGGGTTAGAAAACAAAGGAAGTGGGTCGTCGGTCAAATATGGAAACCTCAGATGTAGATAATCGGGATTCGAGCCGCCGTCGTCCAGTATGGAACTCATGTGTGCTAACCACTACGCCACCTCACTGTCCTCTCGACAAGAGATAGAATGCCATCTTCGCTGCCTCCATTCAACAAAGGCTCAAGGACTAAGTGGTTGCAAAAACAGCTGCCCCCGAAACGTAGCACAATATACGAGTGTTACACTTGCAGATAGTGTCCGCAAGAAAGGCGGACACAGATCTGCACCTGACGAAGACTTACCGAAAAATTAGCGTGCCCCCGGCGTACTAAAAACAGTTTGAGATGTGGCACTTCAAGAGATTACTGATATTTTCTAAATGAACAACTACCATAACAAATCCAACAGGCAAACCTACAGATGATAACCCATGAAGACACACTATTAATCATATTAATAGCATATCGATCGGCATATATTATTTTATATCATAACAGTACAATCAATGTTTCTGACGTGTCACCCGATTACATAAATGTGTACAAAGTGTTAAGCTATATAAACTTGACAGAAACGCAATTGTCCAGTCATCCCACATGTCAAGAGCCTGAAAACCACATTTTGAAGCGCAGACTGTTGCGAGACGTGCAGGAGGAGAGTCAGTGATGTTCTGGAAGGTACCGACAGGCCCATGGAGCCATGGCAACTCCAGAGCTGCGGTCAGCTGCGCTAGGTCCCTCCATCGCGTGAACAGCACGACCGAGGTGGTCTCACAGATTCTCGATCGGATTTTAGTCCGGGGAGTTTGGTTGGCAGGGGAGCACGGTAAACTCGTCCTGATTCGTTTAGAACCGCGCACATACAGTGCAAGCTGTGTGACACGATGCATTGTCGTGCTAGAGGATGCCATTGCGCCGAGGAAAAACAAACTACATGTAGGGGTGGTCATGGTCCTGAACGATAGATGCATACTTGCTTTGATCCATCGTGCCTTCCAGGATCACGTGGTCATCCAGGGAATGCCACGAAAACATTTCCCAGACTACAACGGCCCCTCTTTTTACCTTCAGACGTTTCACGCCGTACACTCCAACGTCCATCTATCCAAATGTCCGCCCCAATAGCTGAGTGGTCAGCGCGACGGATTGCCGTCCTACGGGCCCGGGTTCGATTCCCGACTGGGTCGGAGATTTTCTCCGCTCAGGGACTGTGTGTTGTGTTGTCTTCATCATTTCATCCCCATCCGGCTCGCAGGTCGCCCAATGTGGCGTCGACTGTATAGAATTGCACCAAGGTGGCCGGATCTGTCCAGGAAGGGGCCTCCCGTCAATGACGCCAAACGCTCATTTGCATCTATCCGAATGGAGCTTAAACGTGATTCGTTCGAAAAGGTTACTTGTCGCCACTCAGCGGATGTCCAGTTGCCGTATTGGTGCAGAGATTCCAGCTTCGTCGCCGACGAACAGCAGTCAGCGTGGGTTCATGAACCAAGAGCCTGCGGCGGAGGTCCTTACACAGCAACGTTCGCTGAATACTCATTGAGGAAACATTGTTGGTGGCCTCTTGGTTCACCTGGGCGGTCAGTTGCTCAACGGTTGCATGTATTTTCCCCCATACACATCTATGCAGCCATCTATCACGCCAGTCGCCATAGGACCGCTTTTGCATTGCGCCGTATTGCCATGCACGCTATAGTTTAACCTCTGCGACAAGCGAACGGTTTACAGACTTAGCCGTTTCGGAAATGCTTCCACTATTGGCCCGAAAGCCAATGATCATGCCCTTCTGTACGTCAGATTAATTGCTTCGTTTCCGCATTACGACGAGAACGATTGCACTGTTCCCCGCCCCCCCCCCCCCTATCCGTCAGCTCACCCCCCCCCCCCTCCCTTCCGCCGCCCGCCCCCCAACGCTTTATGTACTCTTCACTGTGAGTCTTGCCACCTGTCGTCCGTGAGTGCCTGTGCACGTTGACTTTGAAGATAGATGGTGATAACACTAATGTGACTGGACCGTGTATTTACGCTTGCATTTCTATTTACATACGCAACCAAAGATCTCCACAGTGCTTTAAGACTGGCACTGAAATAGTGTCCGCCCTCGGTAGCACAGTGATCAGAGCGACAGAATGTCAATCCTAAGGGCCCGGGTTAGATTCCCGGGTAGGACGGAGATTTTCTCCCCTCGGGGACTGGGTGTTCTGTTGTCCTAATCATCATCATCCCCATCGACGCGCAAGTCTCCGAAATGGCGTCAAATAGAAAGACTTGCACCCGACGAACGGTCTACCCGACGGGAGGCCCTGGTCACACGACATTTATTTTTACCGAAGTAGTGTTTTCGTTTTGTTGTATGTCCTTTGCACTGTGAAACAGTGTTTTTGTTACACGTTCTTTGCACATATTAATTTCTAATGTCATCTTCTTTTCCTCAGTGTTTGCGAAGTATGATGGTTTATGGACTGTATCACGACAAAGAAAGGAACCGGTGGCTTCTGGATGTATTTGATTTTAATAATTTTACTTTCACATTTTGTTTTTCGTTCATCTTCTAGTCAAAGCCTTCCACGAAACTATGAACCATGTTCTGAAATATTGTTCTGTTTTTCTCTAATAATCAGTGCCAAAGGTTAGTCCAAAGTCGTTAACAACACACACATATGCCATATTAATCCACATAAATCCATCTGACGAGGGAGGTTTAAAACTTCGAATCGCGTTGGTGGTAACAATAAACTTATTGTGTCATTCGCTGCTGTGGCACCACGTTCAAACGGAAACACATCATCTTCGAGCATGAACTCTGGTTTCGGGAAGGGCTCTCCTCGACCCATCGGCTTCTACACCTGGCATAGGAGTGATGGACGCAAATGAGCGCCGAGATGTCTACCAGGATATCATCCTGCATGTCTCCAGTGCTACCGATGACGTTTGGCGAGACAGCCTCTGCTTCCAGATTTTTATCCAGGTGTCTTCTAAGGTAGAACATTTCACGTACACACCCTGGATGCGGTTTCTCCACACCTATCAGTACTGGAGTACTGCAGGTATTAACACGCTTTCCAACACTGCCAGTTAACGATCACAACAACTCGCACTGTAGATATGCAGACAGCATGGCCATCTTTCTACGGAGAATGCGAACTGACCGACACTACAGCCGATGCCTCCAACAAGCCACTGATCTCATAACAATGTGAGACTTGAAGGAGCGCTAGGCATTCAACACAGTTAAATTCACGTTTGGTATCTAGCAACAGTCATGAATAACCCTACACATCACTATCCGGCTGAGGATGATAGGATCCCTCTAAGTAGGCCAAGAGCACTCTTAATTTTAACTTAATCTTGGATGTAGACATTGATGTAGTGGTTCCTTTCTAAAGCACACAGCAGATTTCCTGCCCAACCCTTGTCAGCCCAAGATTGTCCTCGTCCTCCTAGATCTCATAACCGGCGGGACATTAAATCCAGATCTTCCGTCCTTTTTTAGCACTACAACTACATCTACTTAGGTTTTTACAGCGAACCTTTGCAAACCGATGTGTAGATTGTATTAGGGTTTCATTCTGTACCATCCATGTATGGAGCACGGGAGAGATGACCACTAGAATGCCCCTTTGCACGACTGAATTAGACAAATTCTGTTTTCATGGTTCCTATGGGAACAATAAGTAAGAGGCTACAGCATATCCCTAGATTTCGCATTTCATACCCGTTCTTAAACCTTTGTAAGTAAGCTCTTACGCGAATGGTTTATGTCTGGCAGTTAACTTTTTCAGCATTTCCGTGAAGGTCTTTTGGGTGTCAAACAAACCTGTTACATCAATGACGGTTACAATGTCTGTGTTTCTACAGCGTCTGCATCTTCACAATACAATATCCTTCCTATATGCACGCACGTCTCAAGCAACCGACACTGTGACTGCCGATTACAGCTGTAGTAAACATCAAGAAACAGATTCATATATTCCAACAATACATTGACGTCAGCTGTTTGTGACAGTAGAAAAGTTGTGTCGGACTGGGACTCGAACCCGGATTTCCCTCTTATTGAGAGCGGTAGCGTTAACCACTTCGGCTATCCGAGCAGGCCTCCGGGACCGATCCAAATTTCCATACGTCACGTAGCTACAACCACTATCCTAGCACAATTCGTGATGCCCGCACAGTTAGCCAAATATAACATCGTCATTTTACCCTGTCGAGGCATGGATAAGTCATTGACGGTTACAATACCTGTGTTTATACAGTCTTTCTATCTTCACAGTAGAATGTCCTTCAGACAAATTTTCATGTGTCGCAAACAATTGAAGTCAGTGTACACACACAATATGCGAATCCACATGGTTCCGTCACATTAATGTGACAACCTCCTATATTTGACGTGCACACGCAATAACCCCTCATTGACGGTAGGCGGCAGCACTATCAATGGAAGACGGGAAGACGTTGTGGAGGGGGGGTGGGGGTGGAAAACAGTGCAGTCATCGTAATGCGGAAAAGGAACGACTTACACTACTGGCCATTAAAATTGCTACACCAAGAAGAAATGCAGATGATAAACGGGTATTCATTTGACAAATAGATTATATTAAAACTGACATGTGATTACATTTTCACGCAATTTGTGTGCATAGATCCTGAGAAATCAGTCCCCAGAACACCCACCTCTGGCCGTAATAACGGCCTTGACACCTGGGCATTGAGTCGAACAGAACAGAGCTTGGATGGCGAGTACAGGTACAGCTGCCCATGCAGCTTAAACACGATACCACAGTTCATCAAGAGTAGTGACTGGCGTATTGTGGCGAGCCAGTTGCTCGGCCACCGTTGACCAGACGTTTTCAGTTGGTGAGAGATCTGGAGAATGTGCTGGCCAGGGCAGCAGTCGAACATTTTCTGTGTCCAGATAGGCCCGTACAGGACCTGCAACATACGGTCGTGCATTATCGAGACGTGGTTGCACGATGCGGATAAGATGCCTGTCATCTCGACTGCTAGTGATACAAGGCCCTTGGGATCCAGCACGGCGTTCCGCATTACCATCCTGAACCCACCGATTCCATATTGTGCTAACAGTCATTGGATCTCGACCAACGCGAGCAGCAATGTCGCGATACGATAAACCGCAATCGCGATAGGCTACGATCTGACCTTTATCAAAGTCGGAAACGTGATGGTATGCATTTCCCCTCCTTACGCGAGGCATCACAACAACGTTTCACCAGGCAACGCCGGTCAACTGCTGTTTGTGTATGAGAAATGGATTGGAAACTTTCCTCATGTCAGCACGTTGTAGGTGTCGCCACCGGCGCCACCCTTGTGTGAATGCTCTGAAAAGCTAATAATTTGCATTGTAGCAATTTTAATGGGCGGTAGTGTATATGACGTCCAGATGTGCATGATAATTATTTTTCTGGCCAAGGTTGGAAGCATTTACGAAACGGCTAAATTTATAATCAGTTCGCGTGGCGTCGTGTTTTAAGTATACCATGCATGGTAAAATGGTGCTGTCCAAGACCGGCGCCGAGGTAACTGTGTAACACGGGCCATAGATGAACTGAGCAAATGACTGCCCAGGTGAACCAGGGGGCTGACAACTGTGTGTCCACAATGACCGTTCAGCAAACGTTGCAGCTTGGTTCGTGCACCCATGCTTACTGCTGTTCGTCATCGACGATGCCTGGAATTTGCACGCCTGCACCGCAGGTGGGCGTCCACTGAGTGGCGACAGGTGAAGGTGGCCTTTTCCGATGCATCACTTTTGTGCTGTATCGTGCAGATGGCCATTAGCTTGTTGAGTGATCTCGTCATTCTGGAAGACACAGTGGATCAATACAAGTACGTATGTATCCTTGGGGATGACTGATCACGGCATCTACCATCAGGGGCTATAGGATGAGTTTACCGTCCTTGCCTAGACAACAAACTCCCCGGATTTAAACTCAATCGAGAATCTTTGGGACCACCTAGATGGGACTGTTCGCGCCATGCTTCCTCAGCCGCAGCTGGCCACTGCACTAGAGTTGCTCCACGTCCCTGTCGGTACCTTCCAGAACTTGATTGACTTTCTTCTTACAAGTCACTCTCTTTGAAAGAGGCTCACACTAATGTGACTGAACAGTGTATTTCATAATATAAATCTGTTACTATTCGTGCTGCTCTTCTTTGCATACACTCAGTACCCCCAGTACGTCCTTTTTAGTCTGTGTTCTTCGGAATTGAGCAACATTCTAGAAAGGGCAGCACGAGTGTTTTGTAAGCAGTCTCCATTGTACATCGAATTTTGTTTGCTACCAATCAACTGCAGTGTAACACCTACTAACGAGCCTCAATATCTCAGTCCAGCATCTACTAATTTATTCCAGATGGTTGGCGATGTGACTATTCCTGTAACGTCCGCCCGAATATCAGCTGTTGTCATCCATCTGCCTATCAACGCTAGTCGAACAATCCTACGATCTTCTTGTAGTGTAGTCTACATCTAAATCTAAGTCTGCATACATACTCCGCAGGTGTCTGTAGGATACCCTGTGTAGGGTACCCTGTACCACTACTAGTTATTTCCTTTCCTGTTGTACCCGCAAACAGAGCGAGGGAAAATGACTGTCTATATACCTCCATACGAGCCCTAATTTTGCTAATATTCTTTGTCCTCAGGCGAATTCATTGACGACAGTAGAACTGTTCTGCAGCCAGCTTGAGATGACGGTTCTCTGAATTTCCTCAGTTGCATTCCTCGAAACGAACCGCCTTTCCTCCACGGATTCCCATTTGAGTTCTCGAGGCATCACCGTAATACTTGCGCGTTGTTCGAACCTACCGCTAACAAATCTAACAGCCCGCCTCCAAATTGCTTCGATGTCGTTGTTTAAGACGAGGTGGTGCGAGTCCGAAACACTCGAGCTATATGCGGTCTTCTTTACAGATGAACCATATTTTCCCAAAAATCTCTCAATAAATCGGAGTCGACCATTCGCCTTCCGTACTAGAATCCTTACATGCTTGTTCCATTTCATATCGCCCTGTAACATTACACTTTGACATTTAATCGACGCGACTCTGTCAGTCAGCACATTACTAATGAATGCTGTATTCGAACATTAGGGGTTTACGAAATTCAAGTGCCTGTGTTGTTCAGAAGTACGATGTGGAAATAGGCTGTTTAGGTTTTTATATTGGTAACGCCTCGTAGCGCTCTGTATGAAAATCACTGGCTGTGCTGTGTGCAGCCTGTGGCTGGTTGGCACTGTTGGAATATTCGCTATTGTAGTGTTGGGCAGTTGGATGTGAACAGCGCTTAGCGTTGCGCAGTTGGAGGTGAGCCGCCAGCAGTGGTCGATGTGGGGAGAGAGATGGCGGAGTTTTGAGGGCGGATGATCTGGACGTGTGTCCATCAGAGAGGGTAAATTTGTAAGACTGGATGTCATGAACTGATATATATATATTATGACTTTTGAACACTATTAAGGTAAATACATTGTTTGTTCTCTATCAAAATCTTTCATTTGCTAACTATGCCTATCAGTAGTTAGTGCCTTCAGTAGTTAGAATCTTTTATTTAGCTGGCAGTATTGGCGCTCGCTGTATTGTAGTAGTTCGAGTAATGAAGATTTTTGTGAGGTAAGTGATTCATGAAAGGTATAGGTTATTGTTAGTCAGGGCCATTCTTTTGTAGGGATTATTGAAAGTCAGATTGCGTTGCGCTCAAATATTGTGTGTCAGTTTAGTGATGATCAGAATAAGTAAAGAGAGAAATGTCTGAGTACGTTCAGTTTTGCTCAGCTGTTTGAAAATCAAATAACGTAAGGGGTTTACCAGCACAGTAATTCATTAATTTTTCTAAGGGGATGTTTCATAAATGCAATGTTCTTTCGGACACACACGCATGTACGAAAGAACAGGCGACCACAACCGTTGTGAAATACATGGATGAAATTATTTGCAGTCGCAAATATGGACAACCGTCAGCTGTATATTGGAATGGCGACAATGAGAATTTGTGCCGCACCGGGACTTGAATCCGGATTTCCCGCTTATTGCGATAAGCGGTCGCTTTACCATTAGGCTGTCTGAGCTCGGCTATCCGTCTCGGACAACGTAATGATAAGGCGACCGCTCTTGATAAGCGGGAAAATCGGGTTCGAAGCCCATTCCGACATAAATTTTCATTGTCGCCATTCCTGTATATGGATAATTGTTGTCCATATTCACAACTGGGAGTACATTTAATGTATTAGGGGTTTGTTTTTTTCTATTTTATCTGCATTAACATATACTTTTCTACGTTTAGAGCTAGGTGCCATTCATCAACCGGATTAGAAATTTTGTCTAAGTCTTCTTGTATCCTCTTACAATGTCTTAACGACGACACCTTCCAGTACACCTCAGCATTATCAGCAAACAGTTTCAGATTGCTCACACCCTGTCTGCCAGATCATTTATGTATAGAGAAAATAACATCTGTCCTATGACACTTTGCGTGGCACTCCTGACGATAACCTTGTTTCTGATTAATACTCGCCGTCGAAAACAACGTACTGGGTCCTGTTACTTTAGAAGTAATCGAGCCACTCACATATCCTGGGAGTTTTTCCTTATCCTCGTACCTTCGTCAACAAGTCTGCAGTGGGGCACCATGTCAAATGATTTTTCGGAAATCTAGGAATATGAAGGCTGCCTGTTGCACATCATCTATAGTTCACGGTTATCATGCGAGGAAACTGCAAGCTGAGTTTCGCACGAGCGGCGCTTTCTGAAACCGTGATGATTCGTGGATACGGCTTTTCCGTCTCGAAAAGCTTTATTGTGTTCGAACTGAGAATATTCACAAAAATTCTGCAACAAGCCGATGTTACGGATATTGGTCTGTAATTATGCTGGCCGTTCTTTTGCCCTTCTTATGCAGAGGAGTCACTGGCGCTTTTTTCCAGTAGCCTGGGACTTTCAGCTGAGCGAGAGACTCAGCTAAGTAAGGGGCCAGAGTTGGAGAGTACTCTGTGCAAAAGCGAATTGGTATGGCATCTGGACTTCTTTGTTTTCAACTCTTTCAGTTGTTTTTCTATTTCTCTATGTCAGAGATATCTGTTACTATGTCCTCCATAGGAGAAACTGTGCGATGATCACACGACGATATGTTCGTACGATTCTCTTGTGTAAAGGAATTCTTTAACTCGAAATTTCACCTTTCCTTCTGCTACCTTATACTGCTACACCAGACTGGTCAACGAGTGACTCGATAGAAGCCTTAGAACTAGTTAGCGATTTTATGTAGGACCAGAATTTTCTTGGGTTCTTAGTTTCATCCTTTGCTAAAGTATGATGGTGGTAGTTGTTGCATGCTTCGCGTACAGATCGACCTCCTTCTAGGGGGAACTGTGCCTTGTGTTGATGTCACATTACTGTCCTGAATCCATCTCGCCACCATTCGACTGAAATACGCCATTGTGAAACCTCTCCGTAAGGAAGGTGGTAGGAGAGACCCCACTAACTAACGATTTGTTTGAGTGCTAACATTACTTTCTTAAAATTTTGAGGACAGCAACAATATTCTCAGTAAATAACGATTTGGATTTCAGAAGAATTGCTCTACTGTGAATGTCTTTTACATGCCCACTCACCAAATTTTACAAGCTTTAAATAATAAAAGAGCGCCGGGTAGTATTTTCTGTGATCTGTCTAAGGCATTTGTAACTGTGTAAAACACAATATTCTCCTAGATAAATTGAAGATCTATGGGAATAATGGTATAGCCGACCAGGAGATAATGTAATATCTAACCAAAAGAATGCAAAAAGTTATGCTTAGTAATTCAACCAATGTAGCTTGGGGCATTGTTCTGATTGGGGGGAAGCCACGTATGGGGCTCCCCAAGGCTCAGTCTTAGGTCACTGTTGTTCCTCATGTACACGATATTCCGTCTAATACTCAAGCAGAGTTTGTTCTTTTTGCAGATGACACTAGTATTGTAAGCGAGCATAAATACAGAAAGAGAAGAAATAGTAAATAATGTTCTTAAAGTATCATTGACTGGTTTTTGTGCGAATGGTCTCACCCTCAATTTTAAAAAGAAACAAAGTATTTTGTGCTCAGACGGCAAAGACTACCAAATCCACCGGTTAGTCCCTCAACCGTTAGGGGTAAAACCCAATGGGACCCGGGGCAAGTAAGGCTAGCAACCTACTTCTCTGGTACGTTAAGTATGATGCTGGCAACAATCAGAGCAAAATGCCTCGGACCTTTGGAGGTGACGGAGCCCCACCTCCAATTGACAAACCGGGGACTCCTAAGATACGACTCGGCAAACGAATGGTAACGAGATGGGGAGCTATTGATATCAATGGGGGCTACTGTGGGAAGAAGGTAGAGTTGGCGGAGGCTGCAAGTAAAATGGGGTTGGACGTTTTAGCTGTTAGTGATATTCGGGTAAGGGGTGAGAAAGAAGAGGAAGTGGGAGAATACAAGGTTTACCTGTCAGGAGCCAAAGCAGGAATAGCACAATGGGGTGTAGGGCTTTACAACAGGAAAGAAATGGAATCCAGCGCAGTTGCAGTAAGATACGTAAACGAACGACTGATGTGGACAGATTTGACAGTGTCTAACAAGAAAATCAGGATTGTGTCAGTATATTCGCATTGTGAAGGGACAGATCAAGATAAGATGGATAGTTTTTATGACGCACTCAGTGACATAGTTGTTAGAGTAAAGGACAAGGACAGTGTTCTGCTCATGGGTGATTTTAATGCCAGGATTGGAAATCGAACAGAAGGGTATGAAAAGGTTATGAGTAAATTTGGATAGGATATGGAGGCCAACAGGAATGGGAAACAACTCTTGGATTTCTGTGCCAGTATGGGCTTAGTAATCAAAAACTCATTTTTCAAACATAAGAACATTCACCGGTATACTTGGGAAGGCAGGGGGACCAGACCTGTCATTGACTATATAATAACAGATCAGGAATTCAGGAAGGCTGTGAGGGACACACGTGTATTCAGGGGATTCTTTGATGACACTGATCGCTATTTAATCTGCAGTGAAATTGGTATTATGAGGCCGAAAGTGCAGCAGGTCAGGTCCATATGTAGGAGGGTAAGTGGAGAAACTTCAGGATAAGGAAATCAGACACAAGTACATAACAGTGATCTCAGAAAGGTACCAGTTAGTTGAATGTAGGCAATTACAGTCATTGGAAAAGGAATGGACAAGGTACAGGCACACACTACTAGAAGTGGCTAAAGAATGTCTTGGGACAGTAGTGTGTAAAGATAGCATGAAGCAAACAGCTTGGTGGAATGAAGCATTCAAGGCAGCCTGTAAAAGGAAAAAGAAGGCGTATCAAAAATGGCTACATAGAACTCAGGTAGACAGAGAAAGGTATGTTGAAGAAAGAAACAAAGCCAAACAGATAATTGCAGCATCCAAGAAGAAATCTTGGGAAGACTTTGGAAACAGGTTGGAGACTTTGGGTCAAGCTGCTGGAAAACCGTTCTCCAGTGTAATTAGCAGTCTTCGAAAGGGAGGTAAGAAGGAAATGACAAGTATTATGGACAGGTCAGGAAAACTGCTGGTGAATCCTGTTGATGCCTTGGGCAGATGGAGGGAATGTTTTGAAGAGTTGCTCAATGTAGGTGAAAATACGATGAGTAATGTTTCAGATTTCGATGTACAATGGGATAGGAATGATGATGGAAATAGGATCACATTTGAGGACGTGGAGAAAATGGTCAATATATTGCAGTGCAATAAAGCGGCTGGGGTGGATGAAATTAAGTCGGAACTCATCAAATACAGTGGAATGTCAGGTCTTAAATGGCTACACAGGATAATTGAAATGGCGTGGGAGTCGGGACAGGTTCCATCAGACTGGACGAAAGCAGTAATCACACCAATCTTTAAACATGGAAACAGAAAAGATTGTAACAACTACAGAGGTATCTCTCTAATCAGCGTTGTGGGTAAAATCTTCTCAGGTATTGTTGAAAGGAAAGTGCGAGTATTAGTTGAGGACAAATTGGATGAAAACTAGTGTGGGTTTAGGCCTCTTAGAGGTTGTCAGGACCAGATCTTTAGCTTACGGCAAATAATGGAGAAGTGTTACGAGTGGAACAGGGAATTGTATCTATGCTTTATAGATCTAGAAAAGGCATATGACCGGGTTCCTAGAAGAAAGTTATTGTCTGTTCTACGAGATTATGGAATAGGAGGCAAACTTTTGCAAGCAAATAAAGATCTTTACATAGATAGTCAGGCAGCAGTCAGAGTTGACGGTAAATTGAGTTCATGGTTCAGAGTAGTTTCAGGGGTAAGACAAGGCTGCAACCTGTCTCCACTGTTGTTCATACTGTTAGTGGATCATATGTTGAAAACAATAGACTGGCTGGGTGAGATTAAGATATGTGACCACAAAATAAGCAGTCTTGCATATACCGATGACTTAGTTGTGATGACAGATTCGATTGAAAGTTTGCAAAGTAATATTTCAGAGCTAGATCAGAAATGTAAGGACTATGGTATGAAGATTAACATCTCCAAAACGATAGTAATGTCAGTGGGAAAGAGATATAAACGGATTGAGTGCCAAATAGGTGGAACAAAGTTAGAACAGGTGGACGGTTTCAAGTACTTAGGATGCATATTCTCACAGGATAGCAACATAGTGAAAGAGCTGGAAGCGAGGTGTAGCAAAGCTAACGCAGTGAGCTCTCGGCTACGATCTACTCTCTTCTGCAAGAAGGAAGTCAGTACCAAGACTAAGTTATCTGTGCACCGTTCAATCTTTCGACCAACTTTGTTGTATGGGAGCGAAAGCTGGGTGGATTCAGGTTACCTTATCAATAAGGTTGAGGTTACGGATATGAAAGTAGCTAGGATGATTGCAGGTACTAGTACATGGGAACAATGGCAGGAGGGCGTCCACAATGAGGAAATCAAGGAAAAACTGGGAATGAACTCTATAGATGTAGCAGTCAGGGCGAACAGGCTTAGATGGTGGGGTCATGTTACACGCATGGGAGAAGCAAGGTTACCCAAGAGACTCATGGGTGCAGCAGTAGAGGGTAGGAGGAGTCGGGGTAGACCAAGGAGAAGATACCTGGATTCAGTTAAGAATGATTCTGAAGTGATAGGCTTAACATCAGAAGAGGCATCAATGTTAGCACTGAATAGGGGATCATGGAGGAATTTTATAAGGGAGACTATGCTCCAGACTGAACGCTGAAAGGCATAATCAGTATTAAATGATGATGATGATGATGATGATGGTGACAAAATATTCAATTCTGCACATCTGGGGGTACTATACCAATAAGGATAACACATGGTGATGAATTAAAAAACAGGATGGAAACATTAAAATTATTAGATGTTCATATTGATGAGAATTTACACTGAAAGAAGCACATTTTGGAACCCCTGAAAAACTTAGTCTAGTCACATTTGCATGAAGAATCATAGCAAATCTTGAGGAGAGAGTGTTTGCGTATTTTCATTTAATAGTGTCATTTGGAATAATGTTCTGGGAAAACTCATCTTTAAGAAAGAAAGTCTTCATTTCTCATAAACGTGCTATGGGAGTAATATGTTGTGCACAATAAGACCATTTTGTAGACATCAGTTTAAAGAATTAGGAATTCTGACTGCTGCTTCACTGTATATTTATTCCCACACGAAGTTTGTTGTAAATACTCCACTGCAGTTCAAAATAAACAATGATGTGCGTAATTACAATACAATTCAGAAAAATGACGTTCATTACCCCACATCAGTTTGTCTTTAGAACAAAAAGTGGTGCACAATGCTGCGACAATAATTTTTGATAACGTAACCAGGGATATAAAAAGTCTGACAGATAGCAAAGTAAAAGTTGAAAACAAACTAAAAACGTGTCTCCTTGACAACTCTCTCTATTCTTTAGAAGAATTTCTATTACTGTAATGTGTAAAATATGGTGAGCAGAGAATACTAACTCACATCTGTAGATATTTAAAAATATGTTCACCATGTAGCAATATTTAGAAATTAAGTTGTGATGGGTAAATAAAATCGTTCGTTCCACATCATTACGAATTTTCGTACAAATGATCCATACAGCAAGGAATTAACTAATTAATTCGTTCGGCAGTCATTGTACTACAGCCAGCTGTCTGTGTAAAATGTCAATACAATCCTGCAATTTTCCTGACGCAAATGATTCCACCTTTCGTAAAATCTGAGTGGTGGCTATAAGATGTACATGCGGACATGTTGTGTTGTGGTCTGCACCTGACAAGTTTCGTTAACGTCTGACACTCTCCGTGACCATAATACACTAATGTTCATAAATTAAGAATAACTGCAGAATGTGATGCCACACAACGTGGCACTACACAAATCTGACGCAAATAGCAGAGCCACATAGGGAAAATACACAACAAAGATCTATAAGTCCAAGGTATTGGTGATAAGTTGAGAAAATCGTCCCGAAACACTTGTGCTACAAAACGCCACTGTTTCCTGCGCATGTATCCCAACATCAATATGGGATATGATCACCATGCACACTTACACAGGCAGCACACTGGGTTGGCATACTCTGGATCAGGTGGTCGAGTAGCTGCTGAGGTATAGCCTCCCATTCTTGCACCAGTGCCTGTCGGAGCTCCTGAAGAGTCGTAGGGGTTTGAAGACGTGCAGCAATAAATCGACCGAGAGCATCCCAGACGTGCTCGATGGGGTTTAGGTCTGGCGAACAGGCAGGTCACTCCATTCGCCTGACATCTTCTGCTTCAAGGTACCCCTCCACGATGGCAGCTCGGTGGGGCCGCGCGTTATCATCCATCAGGAGGAAGGTGGGACCCACTGCACCCCTGAAAAGGCGGACATTCTGGTGCAAAATGACGTCCCGATACACCTGACCTGTTACACTTCTTCTGTCAAAGGCATGCAGGTGTGTACGTGCACCAATCATAACCCCAACCCACACCATCAAACCACGACCTCATTACAGGTCCCTTTCATGGACATTAAGGGGTTGATATCTGGTTCCTGATTCACACCAGATGAAAACCCGGCGGAAATCACTGTTCAGACAATACCTGGACTCGACCACTGTTCCAATGACCATGTACTGGTTTCTTGACACCAGGCTTTACGAGCTCTCTTGTGACCAGGGGTCAGTGGAATGCACCTTGCAAGTCTCCGGGCGAATAAACCATATCTGTTCAGTCGTCTGTAGACTGTGTGTCTGGAGACAACTGTTCCAGTGGCTGCGGTAAGGTCCCGAGCAAGGCTAGCTGGCCGGCCGGGGTGGTCGAGCGGTTCTAGGCGCTACAGTCTGGAACCGCGCGACCGCTACGGTCGCAGGTTCGAATCCTGCCTCGGGCATGAATGTGTGTGATGTCCTTAGGTTAGTTAGGTTTAAGTAGTTCTAAGTTCTAGGGGACTGATGACCTCGGAAGAAGAGTCCCATAGTGCTCAGAGCCATTTGAACCATTTGAAGGCTACCTGCAGCACTCCATGCCCGTCTGCGGGCACTGATGGTGTAATATCGGTCTTCTTGTGGTGTTGTACAGTGTGAACGTCCCACACTGTAGCGCCTGGACACGTTTCCTGTCTGCTGGAATAGTTGCCATAGTCTTGAGATCACACTTTGTGGCACACGGAGGGCCCGTGCTACGGCATGCTGTGCTTGACCAACCTCCAGTTGTCCTAATATTCTACCCCTCATAACGTCATCAATATGTGTTCTTTGTGCCATTTTCAACCCACAGTCACCACTAGCACGTCTTAAAACGTCTGCACACTTACTCGCTGCACCGTACTCTGACATGCACCAACACACCTCTGCATATGTGGGCTGCCGCCAGCGCCATCGTGCAACGACCGCAGGTCAAATGCACCGCATGGTCATACCCCGAGGTGATTTAAACCCGCAAACCGCCCACCAGAGCGTTGTTTCACCATGTATCACGATTATCCTTAATTTATTAGCATGAGTGTATATCCACACAATTATTCATCTACAGAAATGGCTTTTTTCTCTACTTAAAACGTACTCGTACAATATCTCACTAGTATGGAAATAATGGGGTACCAGTTTGGTAGCGTTTGTTCAAGGTGTTCATGGTGTAACACTTCCAATTTCCGTCAGCATAATTTAATGCAACTCTTCATTATACCTGAAAATGTGGTGATTAATCTTAAAACCGGCAAAGTCACAAAATTTACGAAAATGAGTTAAAGTTACCAATTTAAAGTAGAACAACATCACTATTCGTTGAAACAAGACTATGTTTCAGAATCGGCCCTGTCTTCGTGCTACAGAGCACTGAATTCTTGATCGTGTAACAGAATGGGCCAAGTCTTGCACGCAGTGAATCCAGAATCCATTTGAACCATTTGAAGGCTACCTGCAGCACTCCGTGCCCGTCTGCGGGCACTGATGGTGTAATATCGGAACAACAAACTTCATGTCACAGCATTTTTGTCTGGAATCATCTGTGGTTAGATTACGCAATAATGTGGCCATATCTGTAAACAAAATAATTCCTTGTACCCCACATTTTCTTTGAACTCATAACGTTTCATCTTTGCGTTAGCAACACCTGTCTTTTACACTAATTTACCGTATTCACGGGCTTCTTACCGCAACTGGCGCGAAAGCAATCATACTTCTTGTGTGCCTGCATTTAGTCATTATTTTGAAGTAAAGCGTGCGTATTGTTCCGAGTGGTGAACTGAAAAATTGGCTTTCGTATCTTGTGCTAAAAAATGGAATCATCAACAGGTGGAACCGAAGATCAAGTGCAAGAAAGAGAATCAAAGTGGAAATCACAATAACGAAAGCGAGAGTGATAACAACAATAGTTTTATTTCATTACAGAACAGCACTGTTGTAGGAATCGTCTCGAACATTGGTGCCTGACTAATGCTACTGAATCGGTCACAGAAATACGGATAAATTTCCTAACTGTAGGCCATTCATTTCTACATCCCACCGTGCATCTGGGAAAACTGAAAAAGAAGTTAGGAGGCATGACAATTTCATTGACTCTGATGAATATGAACAGATGTTATCTAATCATGAAAATACTTTTCATCTCTGTGGTGTTTTGTGTGTTCGATTGTTGTAAATCACAGGCTACGGATGTATGGAAGACTCCTTCTGAATAGCATTTTCCAATAGCTTAGATCAAAAGAATTGTTTGTTATGAAGAAACTACAGAAGACAAAATATTTTGTCCGTCCATAATGTGGCATTTTATAATAATGATATTAGGAAGTACACCAAAGTCTGTGTAAAAGAGCAAAATTGCTGGCTCAAATGAAACCTTACACAGTGATCAAAGGCATGACTTTTCCTGTCCCTAAAACAAAACACTTAAAAAATATCTTCCAGAAACACTATAAACCTACGTAGGAAGATTTTCGCTCAGAGCAGTCTTATAAAGCGACAATATTAGCTAGTGAAAAAGCTTGCCCTGATAATGAGGGTTCCAACACAGTGTGCAAAGCCTGTGGCAGTGATTTATGTGAAATGCCTCATATTGTAACGAGAGCAAAACGTTGACTTAAAACAACACTGTTACTCAATATGTGTGAACAATGTCTATCATAATAATGACTCTATTAACATAACTAATTATTTGCAGGTCATATACTTTTTATTGTGTTCAATATCTGAGTCAACTGCAAACATTTAGTAAGAGTAATTCTAATTTGTATTCTCCTCAATTTCCAGATGTTCTTCTTGATATGTTATTATCCAATTTATGTTGAAAGGAAATTGTTATTGCTATAAAGAAATGTAATTACAATATCACGTTACTTTCATTTAACTGCTATTTTCACAAAATTTGGGTATCTGAAAACAGTATAATTTTATAGAAAAAGAATAAAACTGCAAGAAAAACGGCTAACTCGGAACTTAAATTGACTAAAAACTTCGTTCATAATAAACCAGGTGTCACAAAACTCTAGATGTTCAATATTTAACCATTAAGGAAGTAACTATGAAAGAAATAAGTTTGTGATCATCACTGTATTGCGTCTATAAGCTTTTTATCCACATTGAGAATTATACTTTGAGTGAAATCACTGGTTTTGATACTAAACTCCTCAATTTTAGTTTCTCCGTCAGGAACAAAAATAACTAAATCCCTCAGTGAACAAAAATGGTTGCTTGTGTGTGTGTGTGTGTGTGTGTGTGTGTGTGTGTGTGTGTGTGTGTGTGTGTGTGTGTCTCTGTGCGTGTGTGCGCGTGTGTGCATGTGCGCGCCAGCATAAACCCGTAATACCTTAAGTAAACTACTCCACCTAATTACAGTATTTTCCTCCTGGCATCTTCAACTTCTGCACATGCGTGCTTGTTCATATATGAATGCATGCAAGAACTGGAGTCATTCTCAGGAATTAAAGCCACGGAAAAGGGCTTACAAAAATTTTCAGCATGTCGTACACAGTTCTATTCGACTAAATGTGTTTTTAAATGTCACAGAGTAGCCTGGTGACCTCAAGAACTATGGGCCCATCGTAATTTTAGGTAGTTTTTGATTAATGTTGTACGTCAGCTCCTTTCTATTACCATTTGCAACACTATGCGTTAGGGTGAAATGTCATTAAGACTGTAACCAATTACTCTAAAAACACCGAAAATTATCGACTTTACTCTAATACAGATTGTTGTTTATTTACTTATTTTTCAAGCAAACCCAGTGCCAGATCCGTCTATCTATATGGGAGCTAGAGAATCATACCTCCACAACGTGCTTGCTACCTCGGTTGAAAATGATCCAGGAGTTGCAAGCCTGCATTTATTTTTCCGTGTCCTCATTTCCCTCCCACCTTTTTCCGCCTCCTCAGCCGCATCCCCCATGCCACTCCATCCCCTAAGGATGATACAAATTAGGTTGACATAGCTACCGATGTCCCGTAGCCACGCTACATATTGTGTAGACACTGTAAATTGGCAGTTTTAAGAGAGACGTGTTTTGAACTGTGCTTGCATAAGATACCCGTTGGTGTCTGAGGTAGTACTACCTTGTTTACGACACTGCCATCTTCAAAAACCTACTGTGCGGCAACCATTTCTGAATGAAACGGTAAGAATCAGCAGTCGATATCGCCATTTGTCAAAAATGGTTCAAATGGTTCTGAGCACTATGGGACTTAACTACTGTGGTCATCAGTCCCCTAGAACTTAGAACTACTTAAACCTAACTAACCTAAGGACATCACACACACCCATGCCCGAGGCAGGATTCGAACCTGCGACCGTAGCAGTCCCGCGGTTCCGGACTGCAGCGCCAGAACCGCACGGCCACCGCGGCCGGCGCCATTTGTCACTTCTGCTTTCGCCGAGGTACAAATCGCGGACGTAGGACACCAGTTCTGTGAGAAAGAAGACCGCGTATTAACCTCTCGGCACAATACTCTCATTTGCTTATAGATACATTTGAGACATATATTAAAATATAGCCTTGAACGTAGCCTTGAAAATGGCGTCTGTAACGGAGTGCGTCAGCGGAGAGCTGTCATCGAGATCGTTTTGGCGAAAAATTAGAGCATCGCAGATATTCATAGAGTTTTGCAGAATGTCTACGGAGATTGGCAGTGAACACAAATACGGTGAGTTGTTAGACGAGGCATCTGTCTTCATCGCAACAACGTCGCGCAAGCCTTTCTGTGTGCCGGCTGCCCGCAGACAGCTCCGACTCCTGCAATGTTGGAACGTGCAAACACATTCATTCGAGGGGATAGACTGATTTTATTTATTTATTTACTTCTCAACTAAAGACCAGCTGCCTGTTATTATATAGCAGGTCGTACATTGTGTGATTTTACATGTTATATCACACAAATTCAGTTTTATTACTAGTACATTTTTTTTTTGGAAATTTTACAAAAGGATAAAATAACAAAGTAAAAAAAAAGATAGTAAGTACGCATGTACGTACGCAGTTTTGTTTAAACTTAGATAATGATAATAAATGAGATACATAATAGGTTGTAGATGTATTTCAAGTTTATTAAAACTGTGTTTAATGAAAAAACAAGAGATGGCAATTTGACTTGGATGTGATGTGACAATTCTGCCCTTTATACCTTCTGAGTGTGTAGTTACGTCTGTTACAGATGTTGTTTTGACAATGGTAATAATTTACTCTATTGTTTAGTTAAGTTATAATGTGTTTCCGAACTTAAGGTAACATGGAGATTCGTAGTTGATTTAAAATGTCACAATCAGGTGCGAGGGCTCGGCAAAATTTCAAGCCACTCACACCTGATGTAGCGGAAGAAGAAATATCACATTTTCAGATAGTATTACATTGCTATGAAATGGTATAACAAACAGCTACATAGAGAGTTACATTTTAAGGTTGATTTGATTTAGTGCTCTAGAACCTTCGCTTATCTTTGCTATGTTTGTATGTTTACCTCCTTTTCATAGCATCCGTTTCTGTGCTTGTGCCTGTGTCGTTTACTATGTACTGCTAATCTGTCCGATGTGGAGCTTGTCTTATTCTAGTAAGCTATTTGTAAGCTGCATATAGTATTCGCGACATTTCATCTGCGATGTTGTTATCAAGTTCCAGTAATCTTGTCTGCGTATTAACTGTGCGATGTCCTGGTTTCCTAAACTCGGTCTTATGTGTCCTATGGCATCGCAGATAAACACTATGTGTTCAGGTGTGCCATTTTCACCACAGGCACAAGTGTGAGTCTGTTTTTAGGCCAAACCTGTGTAGATGCAGAGGATATGAGCCATGGCCCGTGAGAAGGTTTACAATGCCACGTGTTGGATTTATGTACTTGAAATTCATCCGCTCTCGTATACTGAGGAAGAAAGAGCAGACTCGTCTTCCCTCATCAGTTGTGTCCCGTTCTGTCTGCCATGTTTCAGTTCTCCACTTGTTTAATTTCCGTTTGTAGGTTATGTGTTGTCGAGTTAATTCTCTTATTTTGTCAAGTTTTCCCATTTTCAGCCAGTAGGTTGCTGCTATGTGACGAATTGTAATATCTATAGGGAAAACTCCCAATACTACGCAGAGTGCCTCAGTCGAGGTCGTGTCGAAAGGCCCCGAGATTTTGTGTGGAACACTCCTCTGACAACGCCTCACAATGGTTTTATGCGTACCTAAGCATAATGGATGTGCCTAATCACTAGCCGAAAAACAAGTTATTGACTCAAAGAATGCTGTGTGATATTTCCTCATTGCCTGAAGGAGTAGTCTGTATCTTACAGTGTTCACTCTTGCAAAGTTTATGCATGAATTTCGTCTTTTTGTTAATTGTCAGTCTGGCATGTTCGTTAAAG
The DNA here is from genome assembly GCF_023864345.2 of Schistocerca serialis cubense. Classification (NCBI taxonomy): domain Eukaryota; kingdom Metazoa; phylum Arthropoda; class Insecta; order Orthoptera; family Acrididae; genus Schistocerca; species Schistocerca serialis. The sequence goes on along the minus strand of NC_064644.1, from coordinate 289,209,858 downwards.
TGTAAATGTTCATCAATATAAAAGCCAAGGAACCTTGTCACAGCTTTCCTTTCTATAGATATGCCGTTTAACTTTATCACTTGATTTATTTTCAGTGTTCCTCTTAGAAGTAGGTAAACAGTTTTGTTTGTTGCTATTGTGAGTTTGTTGTTCGTGCACCGTTCACTGATGAATGCGAGGAGCCATGTGGCTTTAAGCTCTAATTGATACCTGGAGTTTGCAGATACCATGACCATAAGGTCATCAGCGTACGCAATCACCCCATTCATCATGAAGTTGTCTTATAGTGCATTCAGTAGTGGTTCTGTGGCTAAGTCCCAGAAAACCAGTCCGCATATGCATCTCTGCGGACAACCCTTTGTTACCTTTTGGCGACCAGTTTTCCATTCCACTACCATGTTTTTACAATAATCTCTAAGGGTGTTGTATAGAGCCGGTGAAACAATGATCTCTCTTAGTCTTGCAAACAGCGCCGGCCACCAAAGGTCGTCGAAAACACCAGCTATGTCAATTAGGATTGTTTCTTTGTATTTGTCATGTATTGTCTGTGTCATTTCTATGGTCCTATTTACTGCGTCGTCGATGGATTTATGTGATCGTAAACCAAACTGATGTGGGCTAAGGCCGAAGAGCTGCCGGTGCTACTGACGTCTGTCGGACAGCAGTCTCTCCTGTACCTTTGCCGGAATGTTAATGAAGCATATTGGTCTGTATGTCTTAGGGTCAGTCGGGTCTTTGTCCTCCGCTTTCTCGATTATAACTGCATTTGTTTTCTTCCATATCATCAGTATTCGTCCTTCCAGTAGAGCATCATTCAGTAAGTCTATCAGGTGGGGCGGATGCCATTACGACCCGGAGCCTTATTGTTCTTTATTTTGTACCTTGCCAGTGCAACTTCCACACGAGCAAAGGGGGTGGTGATACCTTAGTTTTCGTATTTGTCTTCAAGTAGTTTTACAAGGGCGGTGTGAAGTTGGATGTCCTTAGTGTGGTCATCGTCAGGAAGTAGTTTGTTGAGGAGATACTCTGCTGTGCATCTCCAGTTTCTTGTGGTAGTATCATCTGGTTTCTTCAGAACTAATAATACTGTAGGAGTCTTTATTCGTTCAGTCTGCAGTTTAAACGGCTCCCACCAGATGTTTTTCTGTAAGTTTGTCCTAACATGTGTGTCCCAGTTGTGCTCTCTGTACGACGTCTGTAAGAAAGTGAGCTTTGTAGTCTCTGCTTTCTTTGCGAACATATAGCGAAACACTTCGATCATGTGCCTTAGTTTTTGCCAGTTTTCTCTGCGTAGCAGCGTCCTTGAGTGTTGTAATGTGTCTGTGTCTGTGTTTGTTTTGGTTTATATAATTGTTACATTGTGATCACTGAGTATTCTCTTATCGAGCACTTCCCATTTCGCTACCTGTGTTAATGATGCGCTGTTTTATAGAGAAATGGCGATGTTGCTGGTTAATCCTCTATTTCCGTGGTAAGCTGGCGACTGGCCTGGTTTGTTAAAAACGAAAAGAATATATTCTTATAACATTGTCTATGATCCTCTGGCGTCCATCGTGTCAGAGCGCCAGAGGGCAGACATAGCATTTATGTCTGTTAAGATTAGTAGGCGAGTGCCATTTGGAAATCGAGCAATTTCTTTTGTTACTTCAGCAAGAGGCTCTATATCAAATGAGTATTTGGCGTACATCGACGAGATGATCCATGTTTCCCCGCCTGAAGTTATTTCGACTGTAACCGTATATTGTGTGCATAATTGTATTATTTCTATACTGTAACGTTATTGTTTACTATAGTGACTGCAGCCTTGGCCTTTTTTCGTGCGTGTGATTTGCATGTACTGCCTCGGAAGGCCTGGAATTCTTCCATCTCACGTATACGGTACTTGTAGACGCAATATGTCCGCGCATACCTGTTTCATCGGTATACCAAGCTCTGCGGCCACCGTCGTGCTACCCATACGGTCTAGCTGCAAGACTTTCGCTATGAAACTTTAGTAACCACAAAGAACTTCGGCCTGATCTGGGTGTAAACGACATACACTCCTGGAAATTGAAATAAGAACACCGTGAATTCATTGTCCCAGGAAGGGGAAACTTTATTGACACATTCCTGGGGTCAGATACATCACATGATCACACTGACAGAACCACAGGCAACAGAGCATGCACTATGTCGGCACTAGTACAGTATATATCCACCCTTCGCAGCAATGCAGGCTGCTATTCTCCCATGGAGACGATCGTAGAGATGCTGGATGTAGTCCTGTGGAACGGCTTGCTATGCCATTTCCACCTGACGCCTCAATTGGACCAGCGTTCGTGCTGGACGTGCAGACCGCGTGAGACGACGCTTCATCCAGTCCCAAACATGCTCAATGGGGGACAGATCCGGAGATCTTGCTGGCCAGGGTAGTTGACTTACACCTTCTAGAGCACGTTGGGTGGCACGGGATACATGCGGACGTGCATTGTCCTGTTGGAACAGCAAGTTCCCTTGCCGGTCTAGGAATGGTAGAACGATGGGTTTGATGACGGTTTGGATGTACCGTGCACTATTCAGTGTCCCCTCGACGATCACCAGTGGTGTACGGCCAGTGTAGGAGATCGCTCCCCACACCATGATGCCGGGTGTTGGCCCTGTGTGCCTCGGTCGATGCAGTCCTGATTGTGGCGCTCACCTGCACGGCGCCAGACACGCATACGACCATCATTGGCACCTAGGCGAGAAGCGACTCTCATCGCTGAAGACGACACGTCTCCATTCGTCCCTCCATTCACGCCTGTCGCGACACCACTGGAGGCGGGCTGCACGATGTTGGGGCGTGAGCGGAAGACGGCCTAACGGTGTGCGGGACGGTAGCCCAGCTTCATGGAGGCGGTTGCGAATGGTCCTCACCGATAGCCCAGGAGCAACAGTGTCCCTAATTTGCTGGGAAGTGGCGGTGCGGTCCCCTACGGCACTGCGTAGGATCCTACGGTCTTGGCGTGCATCCGTGCGTCGCTGCGGTCCGGTCCCAGGTCGACGGGCACGTGCACCTTCCGCCGACCACTGGCGACAACATCGATGTACTGTGGAGACCTCACGCCCCACGTGTTGAGCAATTCGGCGGTACGTCCACCCGGCCTCCCGCATGCCCACTATACGCCCTCGCTCAAAGTCCGTCAACTGCACATACGGTTCACGTCCACGCTGTCGCGGCATGCTACCAGTGTTAAAGACTGCGATGGAGCTCCGTATGCCACGGCAAACTGGCTGACACTGACGGCGGCGGTGCACAAATGCTGCGCAGCTAGCGCCATTCGACGGCCAACACCGCGGTTCCTGGTGTGTCCGCTGTGCCGTGCGTGTGATCATTGCTTGTACAGCCCTCTCGCAGTGTCCGGAGCAAGTATGGTGGGTCTGACACACCGGTGTCAATGTGTTCTTTTTTCCATTTCCAGGAGTGTATACGCGTCCATGCACACTTACCAGATCCTTGTAGACATTGTCAAGGTTAAGGTCTTCATTTCTTCGTTCACATGATTTACGTTTTACGTAAAAGATAACAGAGTTCGAGTTTATCTGTTGGTAGGTTTTTGGTTCATAGAATCAATCTATCTTTTTGTTCAGTCGTGGCGTAGCATACAGTGTCACCCAATGTGTGATTCAGTCTTGTTGCCGGTCTTAGTGCAGTTTGAAAAACTCCTTTATTTTCCAGTCGACTTAGGCCCAAGTTCTTTTCGATGTCATCGTAGTCTATCTTGTTTCTTACTTCATGTTTTTGTAACTCTGCTTGATGTACCGCGTCGTGGCGTTTATCTCTTGATGTAGTTTCCGGTTTTGAGGGATGTGATATCTCGTCAGTTGAAGATTGTTGTGATTTTTCAGTGTGAGCTTTTTGTGTGTTCATGTTGTTTTAGTATGCATATGGTGTGTGGTCACTTTTTGTTGTTTGAAGTTTTCTGTTTGTGTTTGTTTCTCATTGATATCTATGTTTGCACCTGAGTTGTCTTTTCTTGCGTATTGCCACCGTAGACGAAACGTACAGTTTGCATGTATGGCTTACATTTTGACGAGTCATATTCATATTTTTCTAAAGTTGTTTCATGATACGGTAACTTATTCTCTGGCGAGGGAAGAATTAATTTACCTTTATGTTGTTTCGGTGTGACCAGATATACTGGATTTATGCCTGTCATTATCCTGTTGTGGATGGGCCTGACCGTATCTCGGTTGTCTGTTGTCACTGTTAAGTATTTCTGTTAAGTGGCGTTTGTGTTTATCGACTGTTTATTGGTAATTTTTGGTAAGGAATTATGGGATCAAATTGCTGAGGTCATCGGCCCCTAATCTTACACACTACTTGATCTAACTTAAACTAACTTACGCTAAGGACAACATTCACACCCATGCCCGAGGGAGGATTCGAACCTCGGACAGGGGAAGCCGCGCGGACCGTGACAAGACGCCTAGACCGCTCGGCTACCCCGCGCGGCTTATCGACTGTGTCATGGTCCTGTTCTTGTTTGGCATGACCATGTCTTGGATGTCTATCGACGTTTTTATGTATTTATGTAGTGTGTTTTTTTAAGGTCTTCTTCACTCAGGGTTTCCTCTTCCAGTTCTTATACTCTAAAAAGTTCGCCGTTTGAAATTTTGCCCACGGGAAAAGTTAGTGCTTGGTGTGCCTCGCCATATTGTAGTTCATGGCGCCGTAGAAAGACGCGTCGTCGATGTAATCTGTCAGGTTAAAATATTTTTCTTGCACAATGTTGCAACTATTGGGGGATTCATGTCCGTTGGAGAGTCTGTGGTCAGCAGCAGCCCAAGTTGTTGCCTCGAGGCTACTGCACGTCGCCACGCTCTTGTATTGGTTGCTGGTGATTTACACTTGCTTCTGCAGGGTGGGATGCTGGTATTCATATCTGTATTTTGTTGAGAGGACGTTTGTACATTTCCATAGTTGATACTTGTATTCATATTCCTACCTAGATGTCCGAAGAGTGTTGTATCACTGCTTTTGTTTTGGTGTGTGCTAGTTGACATCGTCGGTGACATCATACTCCGTTTTTTCTATTAGTCTTTTGTAGATTTTTTGTAGTAGGACATTCTAATCCTCCAGCTTTTTTACATGTTCTTTTCCTGTTTTTGCAAGGAATAAAGCCAACAGTTGTTTCTTGATGACATTCGAACTTTACGTGTCCAGGTGTCGCATGTTTCCCGCAGATAGCTTCCCTGTCACATCTTTTTGACGAATGGCCAAAATCCCAACAGCTGAGGCGCTTTTGTACTGACACATCGTCTCTAATGTGTAAAGATTCAAATTGTATGTATACCCTATCCCCTGTAATAACAGTAATCAGACTCTTGGTGTCACCTGTAGAATATTATTTTCAGTTCTCCCTTTCGGACCTGTTTTGAATCGTATTTTGACTTCTTGTTGTAATTCCTCTTTGGTGACGTGGTCTCTCACATTTACTTCAAACAGTTCTTCTAGAAAGTCTTGATCTGGAAGTGTTGTTGGAAAGTTGTGTACTGCTAATAGTGGTCTTAATTTTCTGGGTTCTTTGCATCGAATGTCGTTAAGTTTGATGTTTTTTCAATCTTCCTCTTGTCTGCTTGTGTTTCACTTTCTAGAATTACTGTGTTTGCTGTATTCCTTATTGCTTTAACTTTTATTTTTAGAGACGGATTACAATCAAACATCTCAGTACGCATCTGGACCCCTCTTTCGGTAGTGCTGACTCACTCGTTCCTGTTGGGGTACTCAAAGGTGTGTGCCCGCTGGTTTTCTCACCGGCTAACAGAAGACCGTAAAGAGTAACGAAGGACCGTCTGTGAGGAGTTGCTTGTGTGTTACGAGGGTGATTGTGGACATTTTTTGTCGAACATCGTCAAGGCGATGAAACGTGGAATCATCACTTCGAACTGGAAACAAAACGATAATTAATGGATGGCGCCACACCACCTAAGGAAACTGAAGAAACGACTTGAACGTATTTGTCTCCACAGAAATGCAAATGCAGTTCTCTTCTCGATGATAACGCAAGGCCTCACAGAAGTCCACGCATCCGCAAGCGGCTCACAAAACTTAATTGGATTGTTCTTCCTCATCCACCCTACTGCCCGAATCTCTCACAGTCCGACATCCATCTATCTGGCCCAATGAAGGATACATTCTGAGGGAAGCACTACGTGGTTAATGGTGAGGCTGTCGATGCAGCAAGACGTTGGCTCCGATATCGACCAGTAGGGTGGTACCATGCAATCACACAGGCCCTCCATGTTGGGTGGCGTACAGCCCCCGCATTGAACGGAGGCTCTGTTGAAAAATAGGGTTTTGTAGCCAGAAGAGTGGGGAATAATATAGTGTACTGGAATCCTGAATGAAACCGACTTCCTTTCAGAAAAAAAGTGTTGCACTACTTACTAAACGCAAATTGAATGTTAAAATTATGCCTTTAAATATTTCCCTGTTTTTATACCGTTTAATACTGGGTGTTTCTTTATAGTGATTTTACTTATTACTCCTCCCGTCGGAGGTTCGAGTCCTCCCTTGGGCATGGGTGTGTGTGTTGTCCTTAGCTAAAGTTAGTTGTTAGGTTGTTTTTGGGGGAGAAGACTAGACAACGAGGTCATCGGTGTCATCGGATTAGCCGGCCGCTGTGACCGAGCGGTTCTAGGCGATTCAGGCCGGAACCGCGCTGTTGCTACGCTCGCAGTTTCGAATCCTGCCTGGGGCATGGATGTGTGTGATGTCCTTAGGTTAGTTAGGTTTAATCAGTTCTGAGTCTAGGGGACTGATGACCTCAAAAGTTTAATCCCAGAGTGCTTAGAGCCATTTGAACCATCATCGGATTAGGGACGGACGGCGAAGGAAGTCGGCCGTGCCCTTTCAAAGGAACCATCCCGGCATTTTCCTGGAACGATTCAGGGAAATCACGGAAAACCTAAATCAGGATGGTCGCACCGGGACTGAACCGTCGTCCTCCCGAATGCGAGTCCAGTGTTCTAGTCACTGCGCCACCTCGCTCGGTCCTAAGTTATCTTAAGTTAGATTAAGTAGTGTGTAAGCCTAGGGACCGATGACCTCAGCAGTTTGGTCCCACAGGAACTTACCACAAATCTCCAATTTTACTTATTACATTTCACTTAGCACGGTACTTTGTCTCACATGAATAGTGGATTATCCCTTACAAACATTTATTTCACTAATGGAACCGATAATGTATGAAGAAGTTAAAAAGAAAAAAAATTATTACACCATTTTTTCGCAAAAGCACTAGAAAGTATACGAATCACAGGTAATATACAAGCATATGTCAATGTAACTATCATGATATAAAAAAATTAGAAAAATAACAAATAGAGTTAAAAAATGCGTACCCCTACTCCAACATGCATAGGCGCTGAAGTGATATTATAATGAAACAATATTATAATGTCCTATAATACTAGAAAAGAAACGGAGGAGATAACAAACCACTACAATATAGCAAATACTTTGGATGATCGCTGGCTAAAAGGGTCTTGTTAGTCACTTTAGCCACTGTATGCAACATTAAAATCTCCGCCTGAAAGCTTAGGGTGGATTAAAAAAGAAAACGAAAATATGCCCCCGCTTTCTCGTTGTCAGTTAAAAATAGAGGACAGTCGCCATTTAAATTGGCAGCTTCCCTCATGTCAGAATATAAAATGAACTGTGCTAAATCCGGCGGAAGCTAATCCATATGTAACAAATGGACTCTGGCTGAAACGTTTAATACGTTGGGCGCTAGAGGAACCTTTCCTTTAATGTCACTCAGGTACGGAAATCAGATATAAAACAACCTAAAAAATTCACCGCACTTTTAGAGTTAGAGCTGGGGTTGCTGGTAATACCTACTGGTAATTTAAAGAGAAGCAGAGAACGATAAAAACAATACGATTTCATTAATGCAAAAACTAAAACTACAAATTTTGAAATTTGTGGTAAGTTCCTAAGGGACCAAACTGCTTAGGTCATCAGTTCCTAGGCTTACACACTACTTAATCTAACTTAAACTAACTTCCCCTAAGGACAACACACACACCCATACCCGAGGGAGAGCTCGAACCCCCGACAGGGGCAACCGCGCGAACCGTGGCAAGGGGCGCTAGACCGCGCTGCAACCCGGTGCGGCTTTAACCCACAGAGAGGATCTGGAAACAGAGTAGAAATCAGAAAGGCGGAGAAAATGATTATCAGCACTGAAGTGGGATTATTACTGCAAAGATTGACAATGGGAAGGAGGAAGACAGGTATACCTGCATCATCACGTTAAGAATTAGTAATAATCGCCACCGATTTAACAGCTAACGAACGTATTTAATAATGTAGCTATAACATCAACCGAAGAATGAGAAATAAACATCACTTACCCGATAGCTAAGGAATACATTATTTTAACCAACGTAGTTGGTAGTGTCATCGATCTTACTTTTGATGGTTACTTATGTAGAAACAATCACTCTCCCAAAATATTATTTATTTAAAGTGACCGGTTTCGGCACATACAGATTGATTGTACAATTTGCTGAAGCAGGCGACATGCTGAGTAGCTCCAGCAAAAGGTGGAATAAACGTCAAGATGGCCTACTGTACGTGCCGAAGCCAATGATTTAAAATAAATGATACTTTGCGATCGTGACTGTTTCTTCATAAGTAATCAGCAAAGGAATACACACTATCTGGGTAAAACTATGCGGTCTCCTCTATGTAACGCGATTCTGACCCCTAGATGCCGCGAGAGAGGGGCCCTCCAGTATGAAAGGATGCGGGGAGTATTGTATTGTCAGTAAGAAGCAGTAACGGCGGTTTGGGTCGGTCAAGAGAGCTAAGAGATTTCGGACCTGAAGTAGTCATTAGATGAAACCTAGATGACAAGTCCACCAGGGAAAGGGCAACTTCTCTAAAATTCCCTACGTAGACTGTTGGTGATGTGTTTGGAGTGGAAACGCGAAGGAATAACGGAGCTACATCAAACCAGGCAGTCCGCTTGTGCTGACGGACTAAGGTCGTCTAGTATTGGGAGGGTGGTTGTAAAAAATCAGCAGAAAGTCATTCATCAGTTCCAAAGTGCTAGCAGCAGTCCAGCCAACGGAATGACTGTGCACAGAAAGTTAAAATGAATGGGATGAAACGGTCCAAGCAGCTCTTCATTAAACGATACATTTCTGTAGTCAAAGCTAAACGACATTTGACGTGATGTAAAGAGTTACTCCGCTGGTTAGTGGATTACGGAAACGAGTGATTTGAAATGATGAATCAAGCTATACCTGTGACAATCTGATGGATGGGTTTGGGCTTGTGAATGTCTAGAGAAGGTTCCTGCCGTCATGGATAATGGCAACAGTGAAGTACGGAGGAGGCAGAGATACGGAATGGGGGTGTTTTACGCATTGTATACCACATTGTATACCACATGCAGTTCGTAGGCGGTGGCTGTATCAGCAAGACAGTGTACCATGTCACACAGCAGCACCAGTGAGGCAAAGGTTCCTGAAGTGGACGTACCTGTCCAAGTTCCAGTCTGAAACCAATGCAACGGCTTCGGAATGACGTAAAACGTCGACTTTGCTCCAGACTCCAGCGTCCCTCTGGCCCCTGTGGCTTCAGTTCTTCTACATCTGCATCTACATGGACACTCTGCAAATCACATTTAAGTGCCTGGCAGAGGGTTCATCGAACCACCTTCATAATTAACTATTATTCCAATCTCGTGTAGCGCGCGAAAAGAACGAACACCTATATCTTTCCGTACGAGCTCTGATTTCCCTTATTTTATCGTCGTGATCGTTTCTCCCTACGTAGGTCGGTGACTACAAAATATTTTCGCATTCGGAGGAGGAAGTTGGTGATTGGAATTTCGTGAGAATATTCCGTCGCAACGAAAAACGTCTTTCTTATAATGATTTCCAGTCCAAATCCTGTATCATTTCTGTGGTGTCACCGCCAGACACCACACTTGCTAGGTGGTAGCTTTCAAATCGGCCGCGGTCCTCTAGTATACGTCGGACCCGCGTGTCGCCACTGTCAGTGATAGCAGACCGAGCGCCACCACACGGCAGGTCTAGAGAGACTTACTAGCACTCGCCTCAGTTGTACAGCCGACTTTGCTAGGAAAGGTTCACTGAGAATTACGCTGTCATTTGCCGAGACGATAGTTAGCATAGCCTTCAGCTAAGTCAATTGCTACGACCTAGCAAGGCGCCATTTATCCTTTGCTATGTATCTAATGAAGCATGTACAGTAACAAGACCAATGTTCACCAATTGTGGATAAAGTTAAGTATTCCAGCAGCTACGTACTTTTCTTTATAGCATTCATTATGTATCCTGTTTCAGACCTCAAGCCAGCCTGCGTGAGTTTAAGCGCGTGCCTTTCGGTTACCCGTCACTGTGGATTGGCTGTCTTGCCAGTCCACAACATTTTTGGCGACGACGATTAAACGGTCGTATTGCTCTAATTTACTTGTGTCATGGCTTCGCCACAATCTCCAGATGTACTGTCCGAATTTTATCGCTTGCAGAATCAGCAGACGCAGGCGTTATTCGATGCCCTTGGACAGCTCGTCCAGGGTCAACGTGCGATGCAAAACGATGCGGCAGCCGCCGCTCCACCGCTACCGCAGCCACAACATGCAGTTGCACCACCTTTTCGACAATTCGATGCGGCACTGGAAACCTGGACGGAGTGGTCACGCCAATTTGGATTTCATCTCGCCGCCTACAGAATTCAAGGTAACGAGCGGCAGCATCATTTATTGTCGTGTGTAGGGGTGCAAACGTACCGTGTGATAGTGAAATTATTTCCCCGACGCGACGTAGCAACTCTGTCCTACGCAGAAATTTTGTCTGCTTTAGATGCCTATTTCAAAGAATCAGTTAATGTAGTTGCAAAACGGTATACGTTCTTTCGTACAAAACGTACGGCCAGTCAAACTAATAGGGAGTGGGTTTCAACTTTGCAAGGCCTTACAAGGGATTGTGCTTTAGAGTGTGAATGTGGACTCCCTTGTTCAGATACTATGGTACGTGATGCAATTGCACAGAACGTTTCTGATGTTCGTATACGGGAGCAAATTTTGAAACTAGTCAATCCCTCCCTTCAACAAGTGATAGACATATTGGATAGGCAAGACACACTTCACTTTGCTCAGGAATCATTTGAAACTTCGCCAGCTGTGTGTCACATTCACCGGCCCGCCGGGCGAGCTGCACGGAATGGTAAACAGCCCTCGCGCACGTCCGCGCAGCCACGTGTGCCGCGCAAGCACGCAACTGCAGTGAAATCATGCCCGCGGTGTGCTACTAGACATTCGCGTGAGAATTGCCCGTCACGCCAAGCTATTTGCTTTTTCTGTAATAAAAAAGGACATGTTCAGAGTGTTTGCCAGAAAAAGCTCCGATCGGACACTAAAGACCATTCCAGGCCCTTTGCTTCGCGCCGGAATCGAACCAAGAATACTCAGGCTCGTGAACCTTCGCCCATGGACATTCATGTAGTTAATTCCACTCCGCCCAGTGCCACTCTCCCTAACAGTGACTGTGTTCGTCCCACAATAAGTGTGCATCGACATCAACGGAAATCCCATCAAGTCGCAAGTGATTCTGTATCAGTGTCAGTTCACATTGCACGAGACAGGCGCTCTTGCCGTCAGTGGGACAATAAACTTTTTGTAGACTTGGACATTCATGGCAACGTGATCCCATTCCAGCTCGATACCGGAGCTGCAGTTTCATTGATCAATAAAGACACGTACAAACAACTGGGCACACCTCCGTTGTGTGTCGCAAATGTTAAGCTCACTACATATTCAGGTCACAATATCCCTGTGTTAGGACAGCGCAGCCTTCTTGCAACATACAAGGGACAAACATAACTTGTCATTTTACATCCTTCGTTCTTCTGCAGTGAACTTGTTTGGTTTAGATTTATTTCAGTTGTTTAACTTGTCTATCGTCAATCAGGTCCTATCAGTGAACCAGACTGTGCCTTCAGCCAGTGTTTCTCGTCTATGTGAAGAATTTGCAAATATTTTTGCACCGGGCCTTGGTTGCGCTAAGAACTATGAAGCACATTTGAAACTGAAAGTAAACGCGCAACCGAAATTTTTCAGAGCGCACAATGTTCCCCACACATTGCGTGATGAGGTCGCAAGAACATTACACGATTTGGAATCACAAGGTGTAATTGAACGTGTGCAGGCTTCTCTCTGGGCCTCACCCTTAGTAATTTTGCCAAAACCTTCCGGAAAATTGAGACTTTGTGTGGACTTCAAGGCAACAGTGAATCCACAACTAGTGATTGCAACTTATCATTTTCCCCGCCCGGAAGATCTTTTTGACAAACTGTGCCCGGGTAAATATTTTTCGAAGTTGGACCTAGCAGATGCGTACTTGCAAATACCGGTGGACGAAGAATCCCAGCGCGTATTGGTGGTTAACATGCATCTTGGTTTGTACAGATTCATAAGACTGCCATTCGGGTGTGCCTCCGCCCCTGCATTGTTCCAGCAATATTTACAAACTGTTTGTGCGTCGGTCCCTACTGCAGCAAACTATCTGGACGATATTGTGATCTCTGGAAAGACAGAAGAACATTTGGCCAACTTCCGAACATTATTTCAGGTCTTGCGACAAAATGGTCTTCGCTTGCGGAAGGACAAACGTGTGTTTTTTGCTCGGGAGTTGCCATATCTGGGACATGTCATCAATGCCCAAGGCATACATCCGAGTCCAGAGCACCTCCGTGCCATACAAGACTTGCCTTCGCCGCAGAATTTGAAGCAGCTACAGAGTGTGCTGGGAAAAATTAACTATTATTATAAATATATCCCACATGCCTTTTCCATTTCAGCTACGATTCATCGCTTGCGCCGTAAAGGTGTTCCGTTCGTCTGGTCGCCGGAATGCGAACACGCCTTTCGCCAGTTGAAATCGGCGTTGCTTTTAAATACTTGCCTTACGCCATTCGATCCCCAGAAACCCCTTTTGTTGATGGTAGATGCATCGGATTTCGGGATCGGTGCTGTGCTTGCGCACAAAGATGGTTCACATGATCGCCCTATTGCCTTTGCGTCCAAATTGCTCTCGTCTGCGCAAAGACATTATTCACAGATCGAGAAAGAAGCTTTGGCTCTCGTATTTGGTGTTACAAAGTTTCATGATTTCTTGTCTGGTCGTCACTTTACCATCATCACAGACCACAAACCTTTGACATCGCTTTTTCATCCGAACAAGCCTGTACCTCCACGTACAACGCAGAAATTCATTCGCTGGTCTATTTTCCTCTCGCAGTACCGCTACGATATCTTGTATCGGTCCACTGCTAAGCACGGAAACGCCGATGCGTTGTCCCGTTTGCCTGTTGCTGAGGATAGAGCATTCGACTCTTCCGAACTTGCTTGCATGTTCATTGATTCGGAAACCGATGACGTGGTCGAATCGTTACCGATTGATTTTCGTCGTGTAGCTGCAGCCACAGCTGCTGACCCTGTCCTTGCTACAGTTTTGCGTTTTGTTGCTACACAATGGCCCTTGGCAAAGTCACGGATCGAGGATCCGTTGGTTCGCCGATTTTTTGTTCACAAGGGGAGACTTTTTGTACGACGTGGTGTTTTGCTGTTGCGTTCTGATAATGATCAGTCCAGGGTCGTGCTTCCACGTTCGTTACAGTCCTCTGTCTTACGGCTTCTCCACCAAGGACGTTGGGGTATAATGAGAACGAAACAACTTGCTCGTCAGCACTGTACTTCGTTCGGAATCGATACTGCGATTACGAATATGTGCTCTTCTTGCATGACGTGTGCCGAACAACAATCCGCACCGCCGCGGAAATTCTTTGCAGGACCGAAAGCCACTTCTCCTTGGCAACGCTTACACATCGATTTTGGTGGTCCATTCTGGAATGCTCGATGGTTGGTTGTGGTCGATTCCTTCAGTAATTTTCCTTTTGTTGTCCGGATGTCTTCCACGACGTCATCTGCCACCATCCAAGCGTTGTCCGCTATCTTTTATCTACCGTTTATATGGATAAGGTACAGCAAAGGGCCTATAATAGTACCTCGGGGAACGCCAGAAATAAATTTGCTTTACTCGATGACTTTCCATCAATTACTACGAACTGTGACCTCTCTGCCAGGAAATCACAAACCAGTCACATAACTGAGACGATATTCCATAAGCACGCAGTTTCACTAAAAGCCGCTTGTGTGGTACGCCGGACACACCCCATTTTACTGTCCACTAATAGGAGACGCATACGTGTGATCAGATAATGAATATAGATGATAAATAATGCACGAGAGCCCCATGTATAGATATGATCAACAAATGTCGCTACCTTCTGTGGTTTCGGCCCACTGTCAAGTGAGAATTTCTCTTGAACTCAACCTAAAATAGTCTGAGAAGTTGTCCGTAACCAAGAGTACAGAAAAACTAATGGTTTACTATTTACTCGAAGTTACTTTTCACGTAACTGATGGGAAACGTCTGTTGCGCTGCGTATTGTACTTACCAGGATGAGGGTTTCTAAGAAAACACCCTTTCCAAAAGAATCATTTGGATAATAAAAAATTTCAAAAGTATTTGAGAATACAGGAAAAACGTGTAGTAAGTAATCAGAGTAGAAAATTTGTTTTAAGCAGCAGAAAAGGAGGGCATAAAATCAGTCACAAGTGTGATGACCGAAAAAAAGTAGCGGTCTCCATCAGTCGAGAAGTGATTTCCCCTCCTAAATGAAATTAAAAGAGGCAAGGAAGACCGCTTAAAGTGCATTTACATCAGCTGTAAACATATAGTGTTCAGTTTCAGACAATACACTTTTAATAAACATTTCACGAAATAAAATAGTATTTCATCAAGTAGTGTTAGTATCTTGTTATCTGATGCTAAAAATCGCAAAGTCACAGTAAGTCGTTCTGTTACGCTAATACCTTTTCTGAATTTGGTGTAAGTGATATATGTGGACCAATTTTACAAGCAAGCTTTTCGAAATCTTATGGTTTTAGTCTTAAAAAGTTCTAAAACTGCACTGGGTCGTCAATACAGTACTAAGATATTAACTGTCTGTAGGCACCGAAATTTCCACGTCCTGAAGTCCACTCTCGAATCTACACAGAACGTTTTTGTTCTTTTCTGAGATCTTTAGAATAATTAATCCGTCCGCGACTTTGCTTTTCGATCGATAGCAAAGTGAAACATGTACGACACAGGACACATTTATGCGAATCATGCAACAACTGTCATATGTAAGCGTTCCTAAGTGAGTCGTATATTTATTACAAATTATAGCGTTTCGGGAACTGTCAGGTACGTATCATTGACATAAATTACTACTGATTTCTGTCCGTATGTAAACGGTCAAAGCGATTTTTGGTTCTACATCCAGATGTACACTGTCCAATCACATTAATGACTGTCTGTCAAACACTTGAATGAACACATTTTGCAGTACGGACCGCTGAGAGACTTGCAGGAAGAGAGACAGAGAGGTTCTGGAAGGCATCGACAAACATATGGAGGCTACGGTGACTCCAGTGACGTGGCCACCTGCACTAGGTTTCTCGGTTGAATATCAGGTCCATGCCGCGAGCTGCCCGGTGGAGGTGATCCCACACATTCTCGATTGAGTCCAAATTCGGGAAGTTTGGTGGCCAGGGAATTACGGTGATCTTATTCTTGTCCTCTTAGAAACACGCACGTACACCCTGGGATGAGTGACACACTGCATTATCCTGAACTCCATCAAGGTGTGGACATATCCAGAATGATAGAGCCAAACTTTTCTTGATCCATTGTGTCTTCCAGAATGACGAAATCGCCCATGAAATTCCTTACGGACTGGACCATACGACAATAGGTGCAAGGTGTTTGCTTTCAGACGTTTCACGTCGTACACACCAACGGCCCTTTGTCTAATGGAGCATAATACGTAATCCATCTCAAAAGGGCACCAGTCGCCTCTCAGTGGACGTCCAGTTGCTGTATTGGCGAGCAAGTTGTCTTTGTCGTCGATGAACAATAGTCAGCACAGGTGCATAAGCCAGGCACCTGCTGCGGAGGCACATACGCAGCATTTTTCGCTAAACGATCGCTGAGGATTTCGCCCGCACACATCTCTGCAGCCGTCGTTCACCCCTGTCATCCATGGCTGTGGTGCACCACACATGCTTCACCGCCTGTTTTGGATAGCGCAACATTCCCATGCACAATGTACTTTAATCATGGAGGCATTAAGATAAGGACTGCACTGGAATGAGATTTTCACTCTGCAGCGGAGTGTGCGCTGATATGAAACTTCCTGGCAGATTAACTGTGTGCCGGACTGAGACTCGAACTCGGGACCTTTGCCTTTCGCGGGCAAGTGCTCTACCATGTGAGCTACTCAAGCGCTGCTAACGGCCTGTCCTCACACCTTTACTTCTGCCAGTATCTCGTTTCCTAAGTTCCAAACTATACACACGCTCTCCTGCCAACCTTGCAGAACTAGCACTCCTGAAAGGATATTGCCGAGACATGGCTTAGCTACAGCCTGAGGATGTTTCCAGAATGAGATTTTCACTCTGCAGCGGAGTGCACCCTCATATGAAACTTCCTGGCAGATGTCTCCACAATATCCTTTCTTTCAGGAGGGCTAGTTCTGCAAGGTTCGCAGAAGAGCTTCTGTAAAGTTTGGAAGGTAGGAGACGAGATACTGGCGGAAGTAAAGCTGTGAGGACGGGGGGGGGGGGGGGGGTGAGTCGTGCTTGGGTAGCTCAGTTGGTAGAGCACTTGCCCGCTGAAGGCAAAGGTCCCGAGTTCGAGTCTCGGTCCGGCACACAGTTTTCAAAAATGGTTCAAATGGCTCTGAGCACTATGGGACTTAACATCTGTGGTCATCAGTCCCCTAGAACTTAGAACTACTTAAACCTAACTAACCTAAGGACATCACACACATCCATGCCCGAGGCAGGATTAGAACCTGCGACCGTAGCAGTCGCGCGGTTCCGGACTGAGCGCCTTAACCGCGAGACCACCGCGGCCGGCACACAGTTTTAATCTGCCAGGAAGTTTCAAGGGCTGCACTGTTTTCCGCGTTCCCCTGACACGCTACATACACCCTACACTGCTAGTGCTGCCACCTGCTGTTTGTGAGTGGTTTTTGCACGTTGACGTCGAACATAGATGAGAGCACATTAATGTGAGAGGATCGAGTATTTCCAGAGAAAATTGTCAGCTTCACCTGAAACTTCCAACTTAACAGGCGGTGGTCGATGTATAAAACTTCTCCTAAAGTTTCCTCTCGGACTGTGGAGACATCTCCAGAGGTAAAGCCATGAACTGCAACCTGAACCCGAGGGAGAACCAAATATACGGGCAGAGTATTTAGCACCACAGACCATCACATGACGTCGGCCACTAGATTATTTCCGGTAATGCCAACATTCCCGGCTGACATTCGAATATTATCTAATTTTACACCTTCCTCTTTCCCGTTGAAATTATTACGGTGTTTATAAATCTCAGTAGCCTCTCTGTGCATACGTTCATGATAATGCGATGTTTTAGATGTGTCGCTCGATACAGTGAATTTTATTTCCTGATCACCCTCTTGCTAAACATGTTCTACAACGGCCGATTTATCCGTATGTCCCAGGCAGCAATTCCTCCTCTGATCAACCAGACTTGTGTTAACATTTCTTTTCGTGATGCCAGTATAAACCAGTCCACAACTACAACTACAAGCAATTTTATATAGATTCGATGTAGCCTAAGGATGTCGTATATCTTTTGCCGATCACTCTTTTACCTTCCTAGTGTGTCTGAATATAGTTTCCACACCATACTTGCTCAACAATTTCCCAATGCGCTCTTTTGTCTTACGAATGAACGGAAGGAAATCTTTCAGTTTGGGCGGCCGTCATTTCTCACTGATCCTGAGTCTCTCCCTAGGACGAAGAGCTCAATCTACCTCCTTGTTATAATAACCATTCTTCTTAAATGTCAGTCGTAGATGTTTCAACCGCATCTTTTTGAATAAGCTGCCCGCCCTGTCTACAAAGGTTTTAATCACACCTATTTTTGTCTGGGTTGGTGCTTAGAAGCTATGTGAAGGTAACGGTCAGTAGCCTGGCTTTACTTATTTAATCCATGGACTAATGTCTCGTCCCCTCGCTTAGTAACAGACACATCCAAGAAATTCAACTGACCATTATTCTCACCTCTATAATAAATTGGATTTTCGGATTGATACTGTTGAGATGTGTTGGGAAAGCATCCCACTCCTCTGCGTCATGTGTCCATACTATGAAAGTATCATCGACATAGCGGTACCACCCAGCTGGTCTTTACTGCCAGCCTACAACGCCCGTTTTTCAAAGTTCTCTATAAACAAATTGGCCACAACCGGACTAAGAGGACTGCCCCTAGCCACCCAGTCAATCTCTTTATAAAAGTTATAACTGTATTGAAAATAGGTTGTGGTGAGGAGGTTTCTGACTCACTCCGCAATATCTGCTGGAAAAATATCCACTATGCATGAGACATCATCATTCACCGGAATCATGGTAAATAACGACACAGCATTAAAAATTAATCTGTCAATAAAATGTGCAACATCCCCTTAGAAAAATTAGTGAATTACTGTGTTGGTAAACCTCTTACGTTATTTGATTTTCAAACAGCTGAGCAGAACTGAACGTACTCAGACGTTTCTCTCTTTACTTATTCTGATCAACACTAAACTGACACACAATATTTTTAGCGCAGCGCAGTCTGACTTTAAATAATCCCTACAAAAGAATGGCCCTGACAAACAATAACCTATACGTTTCATGAATCACTTACCTCACAAAAATCCTCGTTACTCGAACTACTGCAATACAGCGAGCGCCAATACTGCCAGCTAAGTAAAAGATTCTAACTACAGAAGGCACTAACTACTGATAGGCATAGTTAGCAAATTAAAGATTTTGATAGAAAACAAACAATGTATTTACATTAATAATATGCAAAAGTCAATGATATACAGAATTACAAATTTACTCTTTCTGATGGACACACGACCAGATCGTCCGCTCTCAGAATTCTGCCATCTCTCTCCCCACATCCACCACTGCTGGCGGCTCACCTCCAACTGCGCAACTCTACGCGCTGTTCACATCCAACTGCCCAACATTACAACAGTGAAAATTCCAACAATGCCAACCAGCCACAGACTGCACACAGCACAGCCAGTGATTTTCATACAGAGCGCTACGTGACGTTACCAACATAAAAACCTAAACAGCCTACTTACAAATGATATGAATTTTTAATATGAGTCTTAGTTCCACCAACATAAATTTGCAGCAGTGAAACAAGGTGTCTAGCTAACTCGTTGGTGGGAGACGCTGTAGCGCTCAGTATAGGCGTCAAATGAACCTATGGTGTGTGCAATTTGGATAAAGCATACAGCCTATGCGAGTACACTTCCGTTTTGCAGAATAGCTTCTTATCGTCAGGGGAGAATGAAGATGCTCTCACAAATCGACTGGTAATTTTTAAAATCTTCGTAGTCAGATCGACATTCAAAAAGACTGGTCTTCCTAACAAGGAATAGATCTAGCACTTCACCCTAGGGGGAGAATCAGGATCAATGAGGAACATTGGCTCCCCAAGGGGATAGTTTTACTTCCGTTCAGTAATAAGGCATTGGAAAAGTGTTGAGCAAGTATGGTGTGGAAACTATATTCAGACCCACCAGGAAGATAAAAGATCGGCAAAAGATATACGACATCGTTTAGCTATAACGGGTGTATGTAAAATTCCGTTAGTTATGGGCTGTAAAGAAGTGTTACATACGTCTGGTTGAACACAAGAGGAACTGGTGCCTGGGACACACGGATATATCGGCCGTAGCGGAGCATGTTTAGCAAGAGGATGATCAGCACATAAAATTTAATGAAACGAGCGACGTATCGAAAACATCGCATTATCATGCGCGCATGTATAGAGAGGCTATTGAGATTTATAAACACCGTAATAATTTTAATGGAATACAGGAAGGTGAAAAATTAGATAAAATGTTGATGTCAACGAAGCACTCTATGATTGACGATCGATTACTTACAGTCGGGAACGTTGGCGTTATCAGAGATAATCTCGTAGCCGACGTCATGTGATGGAGTATGGTGTGCTCTACACTACCTATACATATTCGGCGCTCCCTCAAGTTCTAGTTGCAGCTTGCCGCTTCACCTCTGAAGATGTCTCCCGCAGTCGGAGGTGAACCGTTACGATAAAGTTTTATACATCGAACACGGCCTATTAACCCGGAAGTTTCAAGTGCAGCCAGTATTGGCTATTAAAGCTTAGATTTTACGATTAGTGTTTAAATCTGTTGGTGTAGATGTATCGACACACATGGTTGATGGTAGAAATATACACTGAAGAGCCAAAGAAACTGGTACACCTGCTTAATATCTCGTAGGCTCCCCGCGAGCACGCAGAAGTGCGGCAACACGACGTGGCATGGACTCGACTTATGTTTAAAGTAGTGCAGGAGGGAATGGGCACCACGAATCCTGTAGGGCTTTCCATAAATCCGTAAGAGTACGAGGAGTGGAGATCTTTTCTGAACAGCACATTGCAAGGCATCACAGATATGTAGGACTTTCCATAAATCCGTAAGAGTACCAGGGGGTGGAGATCTCTTCTGAACAGTATGTTGCAAGGCATCCCGGATTAATTGACACAGGTGATCAGACAGGATGCTTACGCACGTGTCAACTGTCAGAGTCGTATCTAGACGTATCAGGGGTCCCTTATCATTACAACTGCACACTTCCCACACCGTTGCAGAGCCTCCACCTGCTGACATAGAGTGTCCATGAGGTTGTCTCCATACTCGTACACGTCCATCCGCTCGATACAACTTGAAACGAGACTCGTCCGACCAGGCAATATGTTTCCAGTCATCAACAGTCCAATGTCGGAGTTTACAGGCTCAGGCGAGGCATAAGGCTTTGTGTCGTGCAGTCATGAAGGGTACACGAGTGGTCCCTCTGCTCCGAAAGCCTATATCGATGATGTTTCGTTGAATGGTTCGTAAGCGGACACTTGTTGATGGCCTAGGACTGAGTTCTGTAGCAATTTGCGAAAGGGTGGCAGTTCTATCACGTTTAACGATTGTCTTTAGTAGTCGTTGGTCCCGTTCTTGCATTCCATTTTTCCGGCCTCAGCGCTGTTGGAGATCTGATGTTTTACCGGATTCCTGATATTCAGGATACAGTCGTGAAATGGTCGTATGGGAAAATCCACACTTCATCGCTACCTCGGAGACGCTGTGCCCCATCGTAATGCGCCGACTATAACAGCACGTTCAAACTCACTTAAATATTGATAACCTGCCATTGTAGCATCAGTAACAGATTTCACAACTGCTTTAGACACTTGTTGTCTTATATAGGCGTTGCCAACCGCAGCGCCGTATTCTGTTTATTTACATACCTCTGTATTTGAATACGCATGCCTATACCAGTTTCTTTGGCTCTTCAGTGTATATCTCTAACATAAATTCTTCGCTATTTACATTAGACACTATTTCTGTGTAACATAAATATCACGTAATAACTGTCAGATGTAAACGTACCTTTAAGTTTTGCCTCTGAGGTGCCACAACCGATCTTTCGGTGATCATAAGCACAGACACGAAAATTTACGAGTGATCTTCAGAAAACATTAATTATAGCCCGAAAAAATGAAGCTACGACCATAAAACCTAGAAATGTTGTTAGGCCTTATCTAGAGATCCGCTTTTCAACGTGCCGAAAACGATGAATACACTTTTCAACGTGACGAAAACGATGAATGACTTAGCGAAGACCTCTACCGTAGAAGTTTAAATTTTCGATTTCCAGGAAACATTCCATTCCAAAAATCACCTAGTCAAAATTCTCGAAATGCCTACCACGAAACGGTTTCCTCATTAGTTACAGTTACAAATAACCTAAATTGGAACTATCACATAGATAATATTGTGGGTAGAACAAACCAAAGACTGCGATTCATTGGCAGAACGCTTAGAAAGTGCAACAGGTCTACCAGAGAGACTGCTTACACTACGCTTGTCCGCCCTATTCTGGAGTACTGCTGTGCGGTGTGGGATCCGCATTAGGTGGGACTGACGGATGACATCGAAAAAGTACAAAGAAGGGCTGCTCGTTTTGTATTATTGCGAAATAGGGGAGATAGTGTCACAGGCATGATACATGAATTGGAGTGGCAATAATTAAAACAAAGGCGTTTTTCGTTGCGACGGAATCTTCTCATGAAATTTCAGTCACCAGTTTTCTCCTCCGATTGCGAAAACATTCTGTTGGCACCCACCTGCGTAGGGAGAAATGATCATCACGATAAAATAAGAGAAATGAGGGCTCGCACAGGAAAATTTAAGTGCTCGTTTTTCCCGCGTGCCGTTCGAGAGTGGAACGGTAGAGAGACAGCATGAAGGTGGTTAATTGAACCCTCTGCCAGGCTCTTTATTGTGAATAGCAGAGTAATCACGTAGACGTAGATGAGTAGAAAAGAGAACGAAATCACTAGGTGCCATTTCAGAAGAATACGGGAGGATGAAACAAAATTTGATGGCCAAACAGCATGTGTGACTATGTCACGTGTAGAATGGGCTAGGGCGTAGTCGTGACGCAGAAACACCTCCTTGTACAGCGGGTCGCGGCGCTTCGACTTGACAGCATCGCCTAATCTCGTCGGATGTTGGTAATATGCTCCCGTGACAGTTTGTCCATTATGGGCATGATCGGTTAGCACCACACTATAGCGTGCTACGGCATTTAGAGCCGAGATTTTATCGTGTACCATAATTGTGGACACGCCGGGAGCAAAAAAATAGTAACTACCGCCCAAATTTTTACTATGTTTCGAGAGAAAAAAATGAAACATTTTAGTATGTGATAAAAATGTCACATGTGCACCGTTTCCCCATGAGGGTCTATGAAGATTTAGACGAAAAAGTCGTTCAGAGATGGTGTTCGTACTATGTGGAATTAATGTTATTTTAGAGGTGATGTAAAAGTGTCGTCAGTTTACACTATTGCTTCTTAATTTGTATTACTAAACTGCTATCCTGGGTCATGGTTCGTGGTCCGATATGTCGCGCACTGGGAACCACTGTGAAAATCCAATGAAGCTTAGTACAGATGTGTTGGGCATTGTCTCTAGTATGACTGTCGACCACATCACGTCGGTCTTTTCAGTTCTGAGCGCACAGTGTGCACGTAAAGTTGCCTAGAAAATAATGTCTCCCGCCAAATATGAGTGCCTGCTGAGAAATTTCGCTTGATCTCATGCAGCCCACATAACGTAACTATCATGCGTTTCCTTCTTCATGATAATCCTTGGCCACACACTGCAAGGACAGTGAAAACGCCCCTGCAGCGATTTCGACTGGAAGTGTTTGATCATTCACCATACTGTAGGGACTTGGCTCGCTCTGAATTTTATCTCTGGTCACATGAACCTCTGGCTATGAAGATAACATTTTTGCACAGATAACGAGCTGCAGACCAGCATAGAGAATTGGTGGAAAGCATAGGCGACTGTCTTCTGTGACGAAGGTGTTGGAAAGTTGGTACACTACTAGGACAGATGTCTAAGCCGGAGCGGTGACTACGTACAGAATTAGCTGGAAAGTTTACTAAACCGTCGCAAATAAAAAAAAATTGATTTTCACTGTGATTTTGATTTCACGACCGATCGAAGGTTAAGAAACGAAGAGTCCTTATAAATGGTTCATGGTTCAAAATCCTAGTGTTAGGTTGCCAGCTAACGGCTTTCAAGGGCACCAAAAAATTTAATTTCCAATATTTCACATAACTGTTGACAGAGTTAAAAAAATTAAAATGCAGTCATGATCTATTCATTAAGAAGTATAACCGCATGTGAAATGTTTAACACAATAAGAGAAGTGGTACAGTCAGAAACTGTTTACATGTATTGAGGCAGCGTAACCCACCACCCGCAAATACGTAGCTTATATTCATCCATTATGTTACGGCCCGTTGCCTAGGAACGGCGAAAAGGAAAGCGGTGAGTCTGGCCGGTTGTTGGCATGTTACTGTCATCAGAACTTAGTGACTTCCAGCAAACTTTGCACATCATTTCATTCCTTTACGAAACTTCTCGCTGACTCCCCACCCCAAAATAGTGAAAGGAAGGAAGTTTACGGCTTACTATATCTCCGCTGTTCATGCAGTAAAGCTGATGCACCAGGAATGACGCTTCAATTTATTAATTATTCACTGCTAAATATGTTCACAACACATCTTGCAGTAAGTATCCACAAGTACCACCGAATTTATCTGTAATATTACATCACTGTACAACACATAGTGCATGCGATGTCACATCACACGTTTATAACTAGATTTTGTTTCAAAGCGGAGCGCAAATTGCCCATACTACATTCATCCAGTGTTTGCTAATGAAAGCACTTAGCGTCTTCCAACACACTTTAAAATAGTTTCAAACCTTTTCGAAACTGTTTCTCGCCCACATGGTTAAGGTAAGATATTTAACACTTTAACTCATATCTAAAGTAGTCAGAAATTTGAAGCTGTTTTATAATAGGACTTTACTGGTGATGGTCAAACACACTTAAAACAGCGGGGTGTTTCACAAATAACGACTACAGGTTCAGGTAAACCGGCAACTAGCTCTTCACGAGTGTCTGTGGGGGTTTCGTACTGTCATGTCCTATCATAGGATGGAGGAAAAAAGGTGTTCACTCGTCAGTCTGCAATTCCCTAGCGGCTAGCAGCAAATATAGAAAGACAAACTTCCAGTGATGGTAAGTTGATTGCTTGCATCAACAATTGTTTTCAGGGAGCGCCTACGAGTGGCATGGATTTTGGGATTCGATATGATACTCGTAGGAAACTCAGGGAACTGAAACGTATGAATAAACTTATTCATTTACTTCATACTGACCTCTTCACTGAAAGCTAGTTCTAAGCTTTATAAAAGCAAAGGATGTAACTCGTCTCTGGCCAAACACGTTCAGTTCCTTCCCCTTCTCCTACTCCTTAGATAGGGAATGTCCCAATTTTTACATTATCAAACTCCAAGTTTGGCAGCAAACCTGTACAGCTGAGAGCTTAACGTCACTGTCCTTCCCATTAGGCCTAGAAAAAACAATGTTCTATGTCACCTAGCCCTACCCTGAGGCCTCCCTGCGGGTCCGGGGGTAAAAATATGCCCACGGTATTCCTGCCTGTCTTAAGATGCGACTAAAAAGAGTCTCAAACGTTTTGGCCTTATGTGATGGTACGCTGTCGGGTTTGACCTCCATATCTCAAAATTCTTCAGAAGAGCGAGCCGATTGGGGAAGGGCGCCTTAGTTGGTGCATTGTGTTCATCTTGCGGTCAGACCTTTCGCCAGCTTATTCGTCGTTGCATTGCAGTACTGCCTGCTCTCCATCTCTTGGACATGGATACGTTCCTGCATGCACTTTCCGCCATGCGCTTTGCAGTGCCAATTTTTGCACTGACGGCGACCATGGACCACATGTCACCTAACATCCAGCACGGTAGCCAGTCCGTTGTAGTGGGGCCGCCATGTACCCTGTTGGTTGTAGCCCCCTGACAACACAGGGATCGGATTACTGATGCCTGCACCGTTTGCTCCCCATGTATGCCATGGAGTAGATGCCCATCTCCCTGGAGCATCAGGACTTCCGGCAATGGCCATCCTGCCAAGTGGCCCTTGCTGTGGCTGGGTGGCGCTCATGGTCCTACTCCTTGGTCGGAGTAGGTGGTATCAGGGTGGATGACACGCAATGAAGTGTGGCCAGCCACCAGCAGTCTCTAAGCGTTCGAGAGCTCATTTTAAAGCTAATGTGTATGACCCCAAATCGTTCCCCTCCCTGGCCACACCATGTGAGGAACGAAAGGCTATGAATGACAGTGAAACGTATTCGCCCCGGTATCTCGTCTATACCAGAGCTGATGGTGAATCCTTTGTATCTATGAAGCCTCAGTTCTTTGTAGAGCATTTAGAGGACAAGTTCGGGGAGGTGGAGGGCTTGTCCAAAATGCGGTCTGGTTCAGTCTTGATAAAAACAGCATCCTCTGCGCAGTCACGGCCTTGCTCGCTTGTAAGAAGCTGGGGGATGTTTCAGTAACTATCACGCTCCATAAAAGCTTAAATATGGTCCAGGGCATTATTTTCCACAGGGATCTCCTTTTACAGCCCGATGACGAGATGCACGCCAACTTAGAGCGACGAGGTGTCCATTTCGTCCGGCGCGTCCACCGCGGTTCGAGGGATCATAAAGTTGCCACCGGTGCCTTCATCTTGGCCTTCAAGTGTGACACATTACCTGAGAAGGTCAAGGTGATGGTTTACCTTTGTGATGTAAAGCCATATATCCCTCCCCCGATGCGGTGCTTCAAGTGTTGGAAGTTCGGTCAAATGTCTTCACGCTGTGCTTCCAGCCTGATGTGTCGTGATTGTGGCCGTCCATCCCATCCTGATACTCCATGTGCCCCACCTCGCATCTGTGTCAGCTGCGGAGTGCACCATTCCCCTTGCTCGCCGGACTGTCCGATTCTGCAGAAGGAAAGGAAAATAATGGAAATTAAGACCCTGGACCGACTGACCTACACGGAGGCTTCATCCCGTGTGCATGATGTCCTCTTATGCCGCCACTGTCACTCCTGCTACAGTTCCATCAGCCGCAATGCTTCTAGTCAGCTCTCAGCATCGCAGGACCACACCTGCCCCCTTGATGCCCCTGTTGCCCCTGCTCCATCTACTTCAGGAGCAACACCCCCCCAACCATCCGGGACGTTTACTAATTTTCTATCTTCATACTCGCAGAATCCATGCGAAAAGTAGCTCATACAATAGCTATGCCATGAGCGCATAAGTATTCTTTGTAGTACTCTCTCTGGTGGTAGTTAGAAAAAAAGAAAGGGAGCTTCCGAGATTGTCTTCGTGCCGATTAGCCTGAGCTTGGTTTGGAAGAACTGTAATCTGATTATTGAGATTTATCACAGAAGAGAACTGATACGAACTGTACGATTAAAAAGGAAATATATATAGATTGCTCCTTCAAATAAAAGGTGTGTATTGGAAATATGCGAATTAATGATATTTATCGATATATTGCGTAGTTGTTAATCAGAAGGGAACTTCCGAAAGACTGGATACGAACCTGCATTTAATAATCCAAGAGCTCCATTACTTCTTCGGAAGGTTAAACTTCATCAAAGCCAAATATCCGCTTGATATGAGGTTTCCCGACTGATTATACAACGCTCCCAAAATTACGAGGCATTTTATTTGTACAGATTAGGAGACTGCCGCAAAGCACGAGCCTGCAGAGAAGAAGAATCATCGCCTGATTTCATTCTAACAAGTAAAATTTCAGAATCATTTTGAGTGACTGAGCTATGACTGTGTTTCCTATCATGAATGATCGATTGCTCGAACGAATTGAGAGCTACAGAATTACGTAGAAAAGACAGGAGGAAAAATTACAGTGGCGCCAGTGTGACAGGACTCTCTTGGATTGTTATATAATATATGTATTTTTTGTTTCATGAAAACCCACGAGAACGAGAGGTAACTAATCTGAAGAGAGATTCGGTGCCCATAGTAAAAGATTGCTAATACCAAGAAACGATTTCAACTATTGGACAACACCGAGACTACAGAACAAGGCCAGAGAAATCTAATTTTTTATCCTGTAGTTAAAATAGTTTGAAATCAATTTAGAGAGAACTTTTTTCCAGATAGTAGTTAGATTGTAGAACTATATATTGTGTGATTTTCGTATCTGGACATGGAACTTTATACCATCTGTGAAGTAATTTGAAAGTAAAGTGTGTCTACGACAGTAAATTTGAAACTGTATTTAGTGACTGGAACCTGATATTGACAGTTATTTAATGGTATTGACTAGAGCGGCATTTAAAATGTCATTGAATCAGCAACGAGAAGTGCAACCGCCTTCAGCTGTTTGCGCAGGAGCAGAGGCCACGGATAGCAATTCTGAGACTGTTGTGGCTAGCGGTAGCAATATAAATAATCCCGCTGGTTCAGAAAACATGCATACAACAACTGACCAGGCTGTTGTTGACACATTAGTTGTTATTATGCAACAGCTGTCTCTATTAGCCGAAGGCCAAGCGGAGGTAAAACGAGACTTATCCGTTATACAAAATGAACTCCAAAATCAATTAGCCGAAAATCAAACAGAATTACAAAATCAGTTAAGAACAACCTTTACCGAATTAGATCAGAGATTAAATACCCAGACACAGGAAATAAAAGAACAGGCAGAAAGGACCGAACAGAATCTTATTGCTCAAATTGAGCAGGTCCGCCGACAATGCCGAGAAAACAATAGTAAATTAAAAGCGGAACTAACCGAATATGTATCCGTCAAAATTAACACGATACAAAAACAAGTAGAACTGTTTCCTCAAGTAATACAAGCTCAAGAGGACATTCAGTGTTCCGTATCTATGATACCAGAAATAACAGAATCCCAAGATAATCTAAAGAAGCAATTTGACGAAGTGAAGGAAAAACAGGAGACAGTGGAACATAGAATGAATGTACTTGCGGGAAAGTTTTCAGAAATGACATTAGAGCGGCAAAATTCTCCTTCGGAAACGATAGAAGAAACTGTGAAAGTAGCTTTACAGTCAATTTCAGAGAGTTCCGAGGATAATTTTTTTAACAAAGGGTTAAAGGAAGTTCGAGAACAACTTGGCGAAGAATTCTCGCGTTGGAAAGAAAATATCGAAAGATCACTAAATCTCTCGCAGCAGGATTTAGAAACAGCGAGAAGTAGGAAACAAAACTCTCAATCTGCGCGTGACATTCCGTCCACGTCAAGATCCGATGTAGATAGAACTGGAACGTCACAAGTTAGATTCGATATAACGGAGAGCCACAGGGAAAAGTACGAACAGGATGATTTTGGAAATCGTAGTACCGTTGAGGAGAAGATGATTAAACAGAGACAATTTCAAATCTTTCACCCTGACAAAAAGAATGTTCATCCTGTAGTCTTTATTCGAAGTTTCAGAGGTCTATTTCCACGATCTTGGACAGAATGGCAAAAGATTAGTTTTGTATCTGGATATATACAAGGATCAGGAGCACTGTGGGCATCCGAACAAACATCTTCTTGTAAATGTTACAAAGAATTTGAGCAGGCTTTTCTAGCAAAATATTGGTCTGCTGGAATACAAGAAAGACTTTGGCAGGAAGTATTATATCCTGAGCCTTTCTCGTTTTCTAGAGGATCTCTAAAGAGATATTTTGAGAAATACATTAATAAATCTTTGTATTGGGATGTACCGATTCCTTTGCCGGATATACTTAGAATACTCAAGTCCAGACTACCCACCAGTATAAGGAATCAGCTGTTATATATATATGATAAGGATATAGACTCATTTATGACTACGCTTGATCGTATTGATATAATTGAGGAGGACAATAAAAGGGCAAGAGAAATGTCATATCAAAGAAGAGCAATAGAAGCGAATCCGAGCTGCAACTCGTGTGGGAATGGCAGTAATGGTAGCAGTAACAATAATCATAACCAACTAAACTCTCCGAGGAGACTTAGAAATGGACAAAATGCAAACAATAATTATTACCATAATGGAAACTTTGGTAATGGTGCAGCGAGGGGCTATTTTAGGAACAATAGGAATTTTAATCGATATAATCCAATGTATGGCAACACAGGACAGTTCTACCAACACCAGCAAAACAACAACAATAATTACACGAATCAAGCAAGACAATATAGACCGAATTCACCTCAACAACCGATAATCACTGAAGTAGCTGAAGAGACAAATACCAATCGGACCAACAGTGAGTCAAACTAAACGTGACCGCTTCGTGCCCCGGAGGAGCGGTCAGGGGATCTGTTAGGGGCGAAACAGTAAAATTACAATTGTTAAGATATAATGATGGTGAGCTGTTGACTGAAGAGTTAACAAAGGATTTAATAACTTGTCATAATGACAGATCGAGTGTTCCGGTATCGGAAGTGTTTGTTGAAATAGAGGAAGTTCCAACGAATGTGATATTAGACACCGCCGCTTCCGCCAATGTCATCTCAGGCGCTCTTTTTCGGAGAATTATTAGGAAGAAGAAGGTACCAATTTTGCCAGTAGAGAACTGCAAAATGTTTGGAGCTGTTGGAGCACGCTCTCCCAATGTCAAAATACAAACACAATTAGAGATGAAAATGGGTAATGTAGCAATAAAATGCACGTTCCTTGTAGTGGAGAAGTTATTAGTGGACTGTATTCTTGGTATTGGGAGTATGCAGGAGTACGATTGTCAGATTGGTTTTTTGGGAGGAATAGTTAAATTTAGATTAAATGGAGAAGAGATAGCACTGGATTTAAATAGAAAGGAAACTGTGCATGAGAAATATTGTCGCGGTGCCATAATTCAATTAATTGACACTACAAACGGTCATTGGAAGGAGCTTTCAAAGGATTTGATACAACTGGAGGACTTTAACCAAACAACAATGATAAAAGCTAGTGAATCAAATCAGCTTACCGGAGAACAAAGGCAGCAGCTTCATTATTTGTTAGAGGCATATGAAGAGATTTTTGATGAGAAACCAGGAATTATTAAAGAGTATATTTGTCACCTACAAGTAAAGCCACATCAGACTTACTGTTACACGCACTATCCGATCCCCTGGCGTTTAAAACAATCCGTTGAAAGGGAGATAAATAGAATGTTAGAATGGAACTTGATTGAGCCATCAACTAGTCCATATTGTTCTCCGCTCTTAGTCGTCCCAAAACCTGGAGGTAACGTTAGATTAGTTTTGGATGCGAGAGAGATTAATAAAATAATAGTACCTGTAAGAACTCATCCGGAAAATATAGATGAATTAATTCAAAATTTCCAGGATGTTTCGTACTTAACTAGTGTTGATTTGAGAAGTTCGTACTGGCAGGTCCAAATGGATGAAGAATCTAGGAAATATACCGTATTTATCTATGCTGGGAGAAATTACCAATTTAGAGTTATCCCGTTCGGACTTAATATTAGTGCCGGAATATTTATTTCAGAGTTGGATTATGTTGCTGGACCAGAATTGCGTAGTCGTATAACTGTGTTTGTTGACGACTTATTAATAGCCACGAAAACATGGTAAGAGCATTTGCATATTTTGGAAAGGATTTTTGCTGTTTTCAAGAAAACCGGAATTACAGTAAACTTACAAAAGTCTCATTTTGCTTTACCACAAAGTGCCCTCCGCCACACACCGTTGGGTGGCTTGCGGAGTATGAATGTAGATGTAGATGTAGAAGTCCTTAGGACATATGATAGATGCGAGAGGTATCCTGCCTACCGAGAAAAAGATAAGTGCAATTCGAAATTTTCCATCACCACGGAATAAAAGACAGCTGAAGGGATTTATAGGTATGGCATCGTTCTTCCGTCGTTTCATAAAGACTCAAGCCATGAATTCTGAGGCATTAAACCGGCTTCTACGGAAGGATGTGCCATGGCAATGGACTGAAGAATGTGAACTAGCTTTTCGAGACATTAAAGACCAACTCGTTAACGCATCCTTATTATATAACCCTGATATGAATTGTGAGTTCTGTCTGTCCACGGATTCATCGGATGTTGGATTAGGTGCATGTCTCTTCCAAATAAGGAAAATAAAAGGGGTACCAACATTCTGTCCGATAGCATTTGCTAGTCGAGTGTTATCGCCCTGTGAAAGAGCCTATACGACCACAGAACTTGAAGCACTTGCGGTTATCTGGGCATTCAAGAAGTTTAACTATTATTTATATGGTTCGAAAACGATTGTGTATTGTGACCATCAATCTCTAACCTTTTTGCAAACATGTAAATTATTACATCCTAGACTGTCACGTTGGACAATGACACTACAACAGTACCAATTTAAAATTATTCATGTGTCTGGCAAAGAAAATATTATTGCGGATGCGCTGTCAAGATCCCCAGAAGGTTTAACGCCGGAAATAGAATCAGTAAATACTTCGGATTTTCCAGTATTACTGTTGCAGGACAATATCTACAAGACTTATTATGTACATCTTTGTAGAGATATGGGAAATTTACAACGAAAAGACCATCGATGGAAGAAGATAATTCAGCTAAAGGAACAACAAAGTTCAAGGGCTAGTTTAGATCATTATAAATTAGTAAATGGAGTATTATTCTTCAGACGTGGGAAGGACAACAATCCACGGTGGTGTGTATGTATCCCGAAGGAATATGAGGAAAAATTAATTTGGTTTACCCGCTTATCATGGGGACATTTTGGTGTAATTAAATGTGCCAATAAAATAGGAGCATACTGTTATTTTCCGAATATTCGGAGAAAAGTGCACCAAACAATACAAAACTGCTTACTCTGTCAAAAGGCAAAACCGGATAATAGAGGTAGTAAGCATGTTCTGCATTCAATTATTCCACGAGAGCCAAGGGCGTTAATTTCGTGAGATATTTGCGGCCCTCTCCCACGATCAAGAGGAGGAGTCAAATTCATTGTTGGATTCTTTGACGTGTTTACAAAATATGTAAAACTATATCCATTAAAGTGTGCTACTGCCAGAGCTGTTGTAGTGAGATTGGTGCGTGACTACCTTCCGCATGTAGGTTTACCGAAATCCATAATTACAGTTAATGCCAGATTTTTTACTGGATTTAAATGGAAGCAAACACTAACACAACTTGGTATTCAACAAATTTTGACATCATGTTACCATCCACAAGGTAGTCCAATAGAACGAGTTTTCCGTGAATTAAACCGATTTATGTGTACATACTGTCACAGTAAACAAACATCATGGGCTGATTATTTGTCAGAATTTGAACAAATATTTAATAATCTGACACATACCTCAACTAACTTTACTCCAACAGAGCTTATGTTTAGTCAGACTGAAAAGAACTTCTGGATAAACCATCTGCCAAAGTATGAAGACCAGAATTTAAAATGGGAGGAAAAGATTCGACTCGCACTTGTCAATTTAACTAAAAAGGCAATACAACGGAAATTGACATATGATAAACGGATTCACCGGATTCAGACGTTTCATCTTGGAGAAAAGGTTTTATTGAGGCGACACATCCATTCCTCGAAACTGATGAAGAACATAAAGAAATGGAATCTTATTTATACCGGACCATATGTTATTGTAAATATACCAAATCCTGGATCATACTTGTTGGCATATCCCGAATCGAAAAGGATAAAGGGATTATTCCCGCATAATGATATTAAGAAATTTAGTGAAGGATCGTAGATCTGTGATACCAAATATGGAGAAGAATTTAGAGTGGAATTTGACTATGAGTCAAATGTGTATATAAATATCAAGAAGTTTATGTTGTCTAGAGGTTAAGAGACAGTGAGATAACTCCTGTGATAGGTTAAGAGACAGTGAGATTACTCCTGTGATAGTTTAGCGCAAAAATTTTTAAGAAAGGTGGAAGAAAGTGTGGACTATGAGCAGAAGCCACAGTGATATACAATGAAAGTGCATCTACATTTCCTCAAGACACGGCGCTTATGTGAGAATTGCGTGGGAAACTTGAACAGTGTGGGATATGTAGGTAAATACGCTGTGTATGATGTGCGCTGTTCGCGCAAGAAAACAAATGAACTGTGAAATGAAGCAACAGTCGATAATGTCACTGTTGCAAACAATTGAAGAAACTCTCTGGTTGCGCGAGGGAAAATTATTATAACGTTTAGATTTTCATTATGCCTTCTTTACCAGGAGAATTAATTTAAGAATTTTAATTAACATTTTAAGAATAGCAGTTTGTGTGTTTCATATTATGGACATATTTGTTGAAATATATTTCCATAAATGTTCATGAGAGGATGAAGAAGATTCTGCGAGTGGATGATTTGTTAAATGAACATACGTCATCATTAATGATATTTATTTGCAAATGGATCTATAAATCAATTAATTATAATAATAATGAAAATTTTCAAATTACTCCTTTTGTGGAGTCAGTGTCATATGCCTATGTTTAAAATTTTTCATCAGGTGTAAACTTAAATTTTATCCATAATTTCGTAATTGAATGCAAACCTCGGACAGATTCAATGCTCTACTTCCACCTGCACTATAACAAAACGAAGATTTGATTAAAAATTTTTTTGAGAGGAATACATTCGATATGAGCTACAACAAAATTTAAATGCCCACAGTCTATTTGGCAATGTTTTGGACAATCAGCAGTTGTAATGCAAGACAACTTTGGTATTGAGGACTACAAAAAAAAATTCGCGATTGTCAGGACTGATGGATGTTCCAGTCTAGTACAGATGGAAGAATATAAGAATCCACTCCGATTTTGAGTTCCATGATGAAATATGGACTTCGTTGCCTTAATCCACTCTCTTCCAGGGATTTATTCAGTCAAAACTTTTTCTTATTCCACTTTAAACTTGTTTTATGTTCACGTCCCTGACCATCTGTTCCTGAGATCATCTTCCTGTTTCTACGGCACGTTACCAGCTTCTATCCTGTATCATAAGCCATCGCCTGTCCTCCGTGCCGCGTCCACCAAACGCTGTACGTCGCCTACCCGGTGTCCGTACCCAGTGTTCCTGTTCCATCGACTTCACAACGAGATCGCCGGCTACATCGTCGAAAGAAGAATTTTGAAAATTTTTTTTTAGCAATATTGTAAAAAATTTTTTTTGGCTATGAGGCACTTTACCTTCGATGGAGCTTCTATATATTTCAAAATTACTGGATTTAGGCTTTCCTATCTTCTTTAATACCTGAGCTGGGGTCTATTCTTCCGGGTTTTCCAGGGTTTCCCTGTGAAGGCCAGTTCCCAAATGGGTAGACCTTTTTCGTAATTACACCAATCTACATCTCCCCTGTTTATGTACTCAGGATGCGGGTATACCCCGGTACATGTAAAAGCTACAGCTTAGGTATTCTCGTAACTTATTGTCTTAACATGTTACCCATACTCTCTATAGTAAAATTCTACTAAATCAAAATATTCTTCTTTTGAATAAACAACCCAACAAATTTTTTTATGTTAGCTCGCAAAGTGTATTATCATTAACTTTGCTCGCTGCGAGGGGCAATTGTAATATCTCTTTATATTCGATGAATTATTCAGATACAACTGTACCCTTGAATGACGTTTACTAATTTTCTATCTTCATACTCGCAGAATCCATGCGAAAAGTAGCTCATGCAATAGCTATGCCATGAGCGCATAAGTATTGTAGTACTCTCTCTGGTGGTTGTTAGAAAAAAAGAAAGGGAGCTTCCGAGATTGTCTTCGTGCCGATTAGCCTGAGCTTGGTTTGGAAGAACTGTGATCTGATTATTGAGATTTATCACAGAAGATAACTGATACGAACTGTACGATTAAGAGGAAATATATATAGATTGTTCCTTCAAATAAAAGGTGTGTATTGGAAATATGAGAATTAATGATATTTATCGATATATTGCGTAGTTGTTAATCAGAAGGGAACTTCCGAAAGAATGGATACGAACCTGCATTTAATAATCCAAGAGCTCCATTACTTCTTCGGAAGGTTAAACTTCATCAAAGCCAAATATCCGCTTGATATGAGGTTTCCCGACTGATTATACAACGCTCCCAAAATTACGAGGCATTTTATTTGTACAGATTAGCAGACTGCCGCAAAGCACGAGCCTGCAGAGAAGAAGAATCATCGCCTGATTTCATTCTAACAAGTAAAATTTCAGAATCATTTTGAGTGACTGAGATATGACTGTGTTTCCTATCATGAATGATCGATTGCTCGAACGAATTGAGAGCTACAGAATTACGTAGAAAAGATAGGAGGAAAAATTACAACTCCCTTCACAGCGAGTCTGTCCTCTACAAACACCTTTAGAGGCTGTCACTGTCTGGGTGTGGACGCTACAGGCTGTTACTATCTGCAGTCTTTATCTTCCACTGGATGATGATGTCCCACAGCATGTCCTGGCTGCGCTGATAGCCCAATTGCTTACACCTTTCCTGTTACTGGGTGACTTCAACGCTCATAACCCTCTGTGGGGTGGGTCGAGGTGCCACTGTTGAGCATGTATTGACACAGCTCGACCTTTCCATTTTAAATGGTGATGCCTTCACACATTCCAGTGTGGTGCATGGCACATGCTCAGCCATCGACCTTTCGATCTACAGCCATAGCCTCTTACCTTCTGTCTGATGGAGTGTGCATGACGACCTGTGTGGTAGTGACCACTTTCCGATCTTTCTGTCACTGCCACAGCGTCACTTTTCTGGGCGCCCTTGCAGATGGACTATGAATAAGGCTTACTGGGACTTGTTCTCTTCCATGGCCGGTATTGCGCCTCTTTCTAATGAAGCCATTGATGCGGTGGTTCACTCGGTCAGCACTGGCATCGTTACTGCCGCAGAATCTGCCATTCCCCGTTCTTCTGGGTCCCCTCGGCGGACGACTGTGCCTTGGTGGTCGCCTGCGATCGCCGAGGCGATTAAAGATCGCAGGCGGGCGCTCCAGCGTCACAAACGGCATCCATCTTTAGAAAACCTTATCGCCTTTAAACGGCTCCGTGCGCAGGCCCGTCGCATCATTCGCCAACACAAGCAGGAGTGCTGGGAATGGTATGTCTCCGCCATTGGCCTCCATATCTCACCGTCGCAGGTCTGGGCCAAGATTAGACGCCTCTATGGCTATCGGACCCCTGTCAGCGTCCCTGCGCTGTCACTGAATGGAACAATTGGCACTGACCCCGACATCATTGCAAACCTCTTAGCAGACCATTTACTCTCAGTTCCGCTTCTGTGAATTACCCGCTGGCCTTCCGCTCCATTAATGAGTGGGTGGAACGTCGGAGCCTTTCACTTCACACCCGCCATCCTGAATCCTACAATGTTCCATTTAGTGAGTAGGAATTTCACAATGCCCTAGCCGCTTGCCCCGATTCAGCTCCTGAGCCAGATCGCATCCACTGTCAGATACTGAAACACCTCTCAGTGGACTGCCAGCGACGCCTCCTCGATCTTTAAAAACGTATTTGGGTCGAGGGTGAGTTTCCGTCGCAATGTCGGGAAAGCATTATTATCCCCGTTTTGAAACCTGGCAAGAACCCATTGGAGGCGGACAGCTACCGCCCCATTAGCCTCACCAAAGTTCTTTGCAAGTTGCTTGAACGCATGGTGAGCCGGCGATTGAGTTGGGTACTCGAGTCTCGGGGCCTTCTGGCTCCGTCTCAGGGTGAATTCCGTAAAGGCCGCTCTGCCACCGACAATCTGCTGAGCCTGGAGTCAGCCATCCATACGGCCTTTGCCCACCGTCAGCATCTCGTCGCCGTCTTTTTCGACATGCGGAAGGGCTTACGATATGACATGGCGCCATCACATCCTCTCTACGCTTCATGGTTGGGGTCTTCGGGGTCCACTGCCGATTCTCCTACGAAATTTTCTGTCGCATCATACCTTCCGCGTGCAAGACGTGGCCTCCCACAGTTCCTCCAGAGTTCAGGAGAACATGGTACCACAGGGATCAGTCCTCAGTGTCTGCCTGTTTTTTAATTGCAATTAACAGGCTCGCTCCGGCGGTGGGAACCTCTGTCTCAGCTTCCTTGTATGCTGACGACTTCTGCCTCTACTATAGCTCCATTGGCGTTGCAGCTGCTAAACGTCAGCTGCAGGGCACTATCCTCAAGGCGCAGTCTTGGGCTGTAGCGCATGGCTTCCAGTTTTCGGCTGCCAAGACCTGCGTTATGCATTTCTGCTGGCGACTAACAGTTCACCCTGAGCCATGGCTTTACCTTGCCGGCGAACTTCTTGCTGTGGTGGAGACACATCGGTTTTTGGATGTTGTTTTTGATGTCTGGTTGACTTGGTTCCCACATATTTGGCAGCTTAAACAGATGTGTTGACGCCATCTTAATGCTCTGCGATGCTTGTGCCACACCAGCTGGGGCGCCGACCGATCTACCCTCTTACGGCTCTACCAGGCGTTAATCCATTCCTGTCTGGATTATGGGAGCCTGGCTTATGGTTCAGCATCCCCTTCCGCGTTGCGGGTGCTGGACCCAGTCCTTCACAGCGGGATACGACTTGCCACTGGTGCTTTCCGGACCAGACCAGCCCTGTGAACAGCTTACTTGTGGAGGCAAGTGTTCCTCCACTGCAGATACGGTGCCAACGCCTACTGGCCGCTTATGCTGCACATGTTTTTAGCTTGCCCGGGCATCCTAATATCGTCTCCTGTTCCCTCAGTCAGTCGTCCATCTCCCAGAACGTCGGCCACGATCAGGTTGTACGATCGCGGTCCGAGTCAGAGAGCTTCTCACAGGGCTTGAGGTTTTCCCTCTTCCACCTCCTCTGCGTACACCCCCGTGGTGCGTGCCCCGCCCTTGCCTTCAGCTCGAACTGGCACAGGGCCCAAAGGACTCAGTCCCTCTGGAGGCCTTCCGCCGCCACTTTCTTTCTCTCCTCGTATCAGGGGTCTGGCGTTGTTTACACTGACGATTCGATGGTTGTTGGTAATGTCGGTTTTGCTCTGACTCTAGGAGACCATCACGAACAATATTCATTGCCGGTTGGCTGCAGCGTTTTCACTGCTGAGCTGGTCGCCATCTTTCGTGCCCTAGAGTATATCCGCTCCTGCTCAGGTGAGTCCTTCGTTATCTGTAGCGACTCCCTGAGCAGTTTACGAGCTATCGACCAGTGCTTCCCTTGCTCTCGTCTGGTGATGTCTGTCCAGGAGTCCCTCCATACTCTTGCCCGTTACGGCCGCTCTGTGGTCTTTGTGTCGACCACAGGCCATGTTGGGATACCCGGCAATGAACATGTTGACAGCCTGGCCAAACAGGTCACCAGTAAACCATCTCTGGAAATTGGCCTCCCGGAGACTGATTTGCGAGTGATCTTACGCCGCAAAGTTTTCCAACTTTGGGACACTGAATGGCGCAACGTGACCACACCCAACAAACTACGTCCTATCAAGGAGACGACGTCTGTGTGGCGGTCATCCATGCGGGTCTCTCGCAAGGTGTCTGTTGTCCTCTGCCAGCTGTGCATTGGGCACACACGGATGACGCACGGCCACTTATTGCGCCGTGATGACCCACCTCTATGTCGGTGCGGATCCGTTTTGACGGTGGTCCACATTTTGTTGGAGTGCCCACTTTTAGCTGTGCTCAGGCAGACGTTCGCGCTGCCTGACACGCTCCCTGCCATTTTAACAAATGACACTGCCATGACAGGCTTAGTTTCAAGTTTTATTCGGGCAGGGGATTTTTATCACGTAATCTGTTAGTTATGTTTTTTTTGTTTTGAGTCTGGCCTTTGGCCTATGATTTTAGACTGAGTTTTAGTGTGTTTCTCGGTGGCTGGCTTTTCCTTTTTTGTCTCTATGGTCGGCCAACCACTGTCACACTCTGTGTGATTTTAATTCGTTTTGTCTGGTCTCTGTCTGCGTCTTTCTTGTCCTGTGTCGTCTGTTGTCGTCTCCATTCTTCGTTTTATTCTGTATGGATGTTTGCAGTTCCGGAAAAAGGACCGATGACCATCGCAGTCTGGTCCCTTCAATCTCACAAACCAACCAACCTACCCTGAGGATTCTTGTGAGTGGGGAGCGGTGTCCCAGCTGTTTTACTCATTTCCGATCTCACTTTAACCTGCATAAATCCACTGACGTTGCTCTTCTCAGAATCAAGTGTCAAGATTGCTGTCTATGGTGACAATTTACAACAGCGTATTCGGTGTATGAAGTTACCAGTTA
Source organism: Schistocerca serialis cubense (assembly GCF_023864345.2). NCBI lineage: Eukaryota > Metazoa > Arthropoda > Insecta > Orthoptera > Acrididae > Schistocerca > Schistocerca serialis. The sequence continues at coordinate 289,170,055 of NC_064644.1, read as the reverse complement.
ATTCTCTGAAACGAAACATCTACCGTGGAACAGCTGCCCAGAGCCCTGCAAGTATGCAAGCTTCTACTATTACTGTTTACCTCTGGTAATCTAAACGCTAGCACTTTCGTCTGCTCTCTGCATTGTGCCTCTGATTACTCATCCTGCAGTACCCTCGCTGGCTTCCATCAGCCTTAAGCTTAACAATGGACAAGTTAATAAGTCGTCGGTACATGACTTCTCTCCCCATGTAAAAAATTAGTTGACGATCACTTGACATCAAATTTGCAATCTGGCTTCTGTTGAGGTTAAAAAATCTTAGTTCTAAAAATGACATTATATACATTCTGAGTTAATCGCTTTAGTCCTCTTTGAATGCTGCAGTTTGCAAAGTTCATTTCTCACTTCACTTTTGCACACACATATAAACGTCAATATAAAACATTGTTCCATTTTTCACTGTATTTCACACACAGAAGCAAAAAAAATATATAATTGGTTAACAGTTTTTTCACTTTATGTGTACATATACCGAAAAAGAAATTTTTGTCTCTTTTTTCACATTCCATGTGCATATACTCATCATTATTCATTTAGTTATTTTTCTTCACGATTAATATACATATACACATTAATACAGAACATTGTCTATCACGATTAAAATAATAAACTCGAAAAAGGAAACAAGATTCTTTTGCATGTTTGCAACTACGAGATTCACAATACCGATAGTAATTTCTTAAGTACTAAGCAAGTTTTGCAGTGCATTTCTCAATTTTTGATCTCTGAGTGGAGCTCGCATAGGTAACAAGGCTTTCTGCTCATTGTGTTCAAACACAATGGAGCTTTCATTACGCTCATTACTACTTCCTGTACTTAGACGAACAGGTCTTCTACAACGAATCCGTGTCATCTGTGACCCTCCACCTGTATTTACTATGGTCTTCTTCACACACATACAGTCTGCTGCGACAATTATCGCCCATGCCTTTCCACATATACTTAAAACATTTGCTGTAACTGTACAAACAACGTATAAACATAATGGTGGGTGTTCCAACTCGTAAGTAAAGCCAGAACGAATAATGATACCAAGTTGTTTCTGAGAAAATATGCTGCTCTTGAAAAGCTATTTGCTCCTCTGTTTCTGCTATTTTATGATCTGCTACTTCCAGGCCATCTAAATGTTAAATTAAATGCTCCAATGGTATTTTACATTAACTTATAAATGTTCTTCTTTTCCTTGGTTATTGCACAGCAGTCAGTCTCCATGTTTAAAGCTGGTACTACGTCTTCACTGGTCACATTAATTATTATTATTTGCTCAGACTGTATGAACACCTATGGTGCACATCCTTTACATTTGCCATAAACTGTCAGTTTCCCTGTAATTTTGACCAGTATATCTGTCACCTTGTTATCTTTACATAAAATTGTCTAGCCTTCCTGTCTATGAGCAATGAGTAACTACTAGTTATGACTCAGTGGAATCCAGATACTATCATTCAGTTCCGCGAACTTCTTAATGCAATCCTTAGCAATTTCCCTTACTGGTTGTGACATCGTAGCCTTGCATGTTTCATGATCATGTGAGGACATTAAAACAAACTTTTGATTAGAAACACAACAATTATTCGTTACTTAGTTTTGCATAGTGCCGCTTGGATTCGTCCACGAACAAATAATTTTTCTCTGGCTGTGTGCACATGAATAAATTCTTCGGAAAGTAAGAATAATACTATGTACAAATTGTACAGTTCATTTTCTACTAATGGAATATTCAATACATAACTTAATGTGGCCAGATGTAAATGCATCAACATCAATTATGTGTTTTAATTGGTATCCGCTCTGTTCTACGACAACAAATGGGAACTTATTGTTCTTAATGTCAGCTTTCTCCTGAAGTTCTCCTTGATTAATATAAGTGACGATTTTCCACTTCACACTGTCGATTTTTACCTTACGAATAGTATTATATTATCAACAAGATGATGGAAGAAACTAATCTATGCTAAAATCAAGATATTGTACAAGGATGTACACTGCTGCAGTACAGCTCATGAGGTGCAACACTTCTGTCAGTTATCTCATCTGAAATTCATGAAAAGTTCTATCTTAGGAGAACTCCTTTAACCTGTTGTCATGCATCGTAAAAAAGTTGTTTCTCTTTACATGAATGACCACGTTGGGCCCTTTGTCCTTACCACAGTGTACGGGCTACGCTACTGCGTGTCTAGCTCATGGCGTCTTCCCCTGCTAATGATTTCATCGTACAATAGGACTTGGCCACACATTTTAACTTCTTTCGCATTCTGGTCTCTGTCATAGTAATTATTCTTCTTCTTCTTGCACTGTTTATTACATTACATAACGCATTATTTTATCTGTCTGTTTTAATTCGAGTACTTAATGATTGTAATTTTTAGTAACACTTGTCGCATCTCTTTGCAATACACCCGATATGTTACAATCTCTACTGAAAAACAACTCATGTGGTGTATAATTTGTGGCACTATGGGGTGTGGTATTGTATACAAATATCGGGAAAAGAAGCCATTCGTCCCAATCTGATAGAGCTTTATTGATGTAATGTCTCAGGAATTCCAAAGCTCCTTTCGTCTGTACCCTTTCAATTGTTAACAGTCCGCACTCTCTTTATTGTGTTCACTCAAAAAATTGCTACCATTGTTTCCGAGTATTACCGAGATATCCCAAATCTCAGAATTATTCTTCGTACCAGGATACGAGCCACTGTATCCGCGTCCTGCTTTTCTATTGGTTCTGCTACAATGAACTTTGTTGGAGTTTCCTCGATTGTTAGCACATGTTTATGCCTGTCTGTTACCATCCGGGGACGACAAGATTTATATCACATCTATCAAACACCGCTTGTGGTGTTCATGTTACGACCAACGGCATTTTTACCTTGTTTCGCTTTATCTCTCTCTCTCTCTCTCTCTCTCTCTCTCTCTTTCAGTAACACATTTTATGGTATTGTTTTTGATATCCTTCATATCGAACCCCGTTCAGTATATCCTGATTCGGTAATTTGCTCTCATGGTCGCGGATGACCACCAGCGTGAGCGTCGTGAAGTTCCCGAAAAATTTTTCGCTTCTTTTTCTTGTATTTATCTACTGCTGTTCGTATCTCTCGACTTTGGCTTTTCCTCACTTTCATTTGCCTCAATTTCGGAATCAGTTGACTGTACTTCCCTTATTCTCGATAGTGCTTCAGCTACACAGTTGTTTCAGACCTTTTTGTATACAATTTCGCGATCATACTTCTCCAATTTCAACCTGAATTTCATACAACGTGGGGCCGGATCGCTAATATTTCCGACCCATTGCAGTGGCTTCCGATCTGTGCAAATGGTAAAACTACAACCAAACATATACGCTCTGAAATGTTTGACCGGTGAAACCACGCCCAATTAAATTGCACTATAATTTCGCTCTACAGTTGTCAGAGTTGTGGACGTGTATGGAACTGGAAGGTCTTTCTGCACTTCTGGTGCCCTAAAAGGACGAGAACAAATAACTTATCCCTCTGCCTCGGGAATCAGTTTGATTTGACGCCGAATTGTATCTGTATATATCGACTTCTTTCCTGGAAGGAAAAATATATAATTACACGCAGAACACACTTCTATTATGGATTATTTCTTTACGGTACTTACATTGTCTAACAGTAAGTTCTGTTTTAATAAGCTGATTCTCGACTTTTTTCTCACTGGAGACCTTTTCTAACTTACGCACAGGTTGTTTCGGACTTGTGTTAAACTGCACAACTGCTACCACCTTAAAAAGGACGCAGTTCGATAAAAAGTGCCACCTCTAGTGTATTTAATAACCTAATTAAGCAAGAGCTTTTTTACATCCTCACTAGCGCCTGTAGTAGGAACACGCCTTGCTGGAACTCTTGTTCCTCAACAGTGCCTTCTCTTAGGCTAGTATCTGCGTCCTTTATCCTCAAAATCCTCTTCTCGCAGGGACCCAACTTATTTTAGCCACCTGGCCTGCCATAGGTTCCGAAGCGCCCGTTTCCTGTCGGTGACACACCTGCCTACCGGTAACTTACTGACTTCGCCATTTTCTCGGTGTACGTTTGTTTCTGACTCCTCTGAGCAGCTCAGAGAACTATGACCTTTAAAGCATTCAAAGTTTGTAGTTTCAAAATCTGCTTGTGGCGTTACCCCTGCTCCTGTGTACTTGCGCCATGCGCTTATCTCCTACACAATGTAACGGACCTACTCCCGAATCGTTCAGAAGACTCTACCAACTAAACCAGCGTAGAGAATATGCAATTCCCCTCCTACTAAATGAAACTTACGTTTCACTCTTAGTTCCCGATCTACTGCAAGATCTAAAACTGCACACCCATACCTACGAACGCCTATGACCGGACTAGTAATACTGTTAATTTTTTGGTTTCGTTCAGGTGTGTGCCAGACATGGTTTCTCAGATACTTGATATTAAATAAGGTAATCTGTGCTCCATTATATAAAAGCAATTTTAACCGATGTTCCGTACTCTGTGGGCAATTTAATTCTACATCTTAAGAGATGCAGCCCCTCCACGCCCACACCGGCATGATGACCAACTCAAAAGGTCTACTGCCATCTCTGCATAAGGGCTAGTTTTCACTAAGGTGAGGTGTCGCAGGATATGGGTACTGCGATGTTTGCGTACGTCTGGTTAAGGTTAAACATTAATACGCGCTCATCTGGAGATAGATTGGGTCGAAGTTGAACGAAGGGTAGCGGTTTGAAGGGCAGAGGAAAAAAAAGTGCCAAGGCAAAAAAAAAAAAAAAAAAAAAAAAAAAAAAAAAAAAAAAAAAAAACCTCGGGTGGTAAGAGCAGTAGCGGATGTCTTGCTGCCGGCGATAGGTTATTCAAGGGTAGACTTTGTTAGTAGTGGGTATCATGCATGTCGATATCTTTGACGTTGTGCGGTGCTGTTGCTCGGCGGCTGCCGCTGGGTGCCGGTGCTGAATTCTCGACCAGCGTCAGCAACCTTTAACAGTTAGGTTTACCATCGTTTTTCTGTCCGATAGATCATATATCGGATGCACAGTGTAGGGTGATGTTGGCGAGTTGTTTGTGTGTCAGTGGGCGAGCTCGTCGGTTTCCCTGCTGTGGCGCCGGCCGGAGTGGCCATGCGGTTCTAGGCGCTACAGTCTGGAACCGCGCGACCGCTACGTTCGCAGGTTCGAATCCTGATGTCCTTAGGTTAGTTAGGTTTAAGTAGTTCTAAGTTCTAGGGGACTGATGACCTGAGAAGTTAAGTCTCATAGTGTTCAGAGCCATTTGAACCATTTGAACCTGCTGTGGCCTGTTGGTCGGCTCTAATAGCAGCTGGTAATTTCCAGTCAACGTTGTTGATATGCAGGGGCTTGCCGACGTTTGTCGCTTGTTGGTGTATGTTAGCTTGCCATAGGTGTTTATGCCCTAACTAGTAGTGTCTTTGGCCGCTTCTGTTTCCACCTGTGGTTGTGATCGTAGTTTCCCAGAGTAATGATGAAAGGATTGTTCGCGTGTCTTGAGTTCCTGTATAGTCGTGTGGCGTGTTTTTTGAATACTTCCTTGAGGGTTACAAGGCGGTATTCTTTGTGAAGATCCACGGTGCGTCTGTAACGTGGAGCGTTGCTAATGATTCGTAGCACTTTGTTCTCTACGATCTGCAGGCGGCGCAGTCGCCTAGGAGCTGCGTATCCCCAGACGGGAGCTGCGTACGTCATCAGGGGTCTAATCAGTGTCATGTACATGGACCTCGACACGCTCCTACTCAGTGTGCTTTCCCTGTTGAGCATTGGGTAGAGTTGTTTGAGCCCCGCGTGCGCTCTGTTGGCAACGTATTCGATGCGGTTCCCCCATGTAAGTTTTCGGTCCAGCCACACACCAAGATACCTACAGACTCATTTTTAATTTCACAGTGGACTTTAAATACGAGGGCGTGCTGCAAAGCAGTGCCTTCCAATTTTTTATGTGAAAACAGTTAAGTATTTTAAGAACAACTTTATTAACATTCTATATCTTTATTCTTCGTTCTAGATATTTATTTCTCAGCAGTCACCCTAGCAGTAAACACATTACTCTCAGCGAGAGACCAGTTTGTTAATACCGTTACTGTAGAATGTTTGACTTTGTCGAGCCGCAACCTCACATCTGCTTGCAAGGCTTCATCACTATCGAAGGCTTCATCACTATCAGTTCCTCCTAACCATGTTGCAGCGGTCTTCACAGGACTCTGTCATCTCTCGCGTGGTTGCGTGCTGAAAGTGAGCGCCAATTGTCTCCTAAGCCACTTCAGTGACGTAAACAACTGAACTTTAAACTTTCTGTGCTATCACTTTCTCTTACAAAAACATTGTATCTCAACGTAAAATGTTATATACATTGTTGGCTGAAAATCTTTTTGAAACTGATGTAGCTTGGATAAGATTAAGACAAGAACTATTTCCTAAACAAGGCAGCTCAATAGCCATTTATCTTTTTGTGGCGTCCATTGTAGGCATGACCTCTTTTCCTTCTTGTATGCTAAGCACCTTCAAACCACGACGTCAAGGAACAAGACCGTCAGCGAGAGCGCACCGCTAGTTCCTGCTGCTAATAATGTGAGTACACTGTTCGCTTGTTACATATTTTTACGAGCTTCAAACAGGAGCGACTGCAGTAATGGATAGGTTCAAATGGCTCTGAGCACTATGGGACTTAACATCTGTGGTCATCAGTCCCCTAGAACTTTTAAACCTAACTAACCTAAGGACATCACACACATCCATGCCCGAGGCAGGATTCGAACCTGCGACCGTAGCAGTCTCGCGGTTCTGGACTGAGCGCCTAGAACCGCTAGACCACCGCGGCCGGCCAGTAATGGATAGGAACTGTGACACAGCTTGAGGCTGCTGCCAGGGGGCGTCACTGTGGGGGATCGGACGCGGGGTTGCGAGGGACGTCGAGCACGTCCCACGTGTCCTCCGATCGGTCCACTGCTGTGACCTCCCCGGGTACTGCCTGCACTGAGGTTGACCCCTCACCCGTGGTCGTGTGGGAGATCATTCCAGAGTCTGGCAGGCAGCGAAAAAGTTTCCGAGGGGCCGATCGTAGGGCTTCCCCGATTCGTTTGACTAACAGGTTTCGGGCGTTATCTGCGGCTGACGACGTCTGTGAGCCGGATGCAGTCGTCCACCCTGTTCCAGAGGAAGCTTCTCGGCCCGCAGGGTCTGGGCATTCACAGAGGGTGGGTTTGCTAGTATCTGTGAGCTCCAACGTTAGGCGCGTAATGGGGCCCCTTAGGAACATTGCTGCCAAGGGGGGAAGGAAGCCAGTGTGCACTCCGTGTGCATTCCGGGGGGAGTCATTCCGGGTGTGGAAAGGGTGCTTCCGGATGCCATGAAGAGTACAGGGCGCAGCCAACTGCAGGTGATGGCTCATGACGGTACCAGTGACGTGTGTCGCTTTGCATCGGAGCAGATTCTATCTGGTTTCGGGCGGCTAGCGGAATTGGTAAAGACTGCCAGTCTTGCTTGCGAGATTAAGGAGGAGCTCACCATCTGCAGCATCGCCGATATAACCGACTGTGGTCCTTTGGTGCAGATCCGAGTGCGGTTCTGTGACCGTGTAGGCTGCAGATTCCTTGACTTGCGCCATCGGGTGGTGGGTTTCCGGGTACCGCTTAAAAGGTCAGGAGTCCACTACACACAGAAGGCGGCTGTACGGGTAGCGGGGGCTGTGCGGAAGGGACTGGGCGGTTTTTTAGGTTAGACGGTCTCAGGGAACCACAGAAGGGGCGTCCGTCTAAAAGTGGGCAGGAAAAACACAGTAAGGTAGTTGTAGAAATGATTGGTAGTGTAGTTGTAAATTGTCATAGCTGTGTTGGGAAAGAACCAGAGCTCCAAGCCCTAATAGAAAGCGCTGAAGCTCAAATAGTTGTAGGTACAGGCTAAAGCCGGAAATAAGTTCAGCCGAAATTTTTTCAAACGATCTAACACTGTTCAGAAAGGATAGATTAAATACAGTTGGTGGTGGAGTATTTATTGCTGTCAGTGGTAGTTCGCCTTGTAGCGAAATTGAAGTAGATAGTTCATGTGAAATAGTATGGGTAGACGTTATACCTGACACTCGGACTAAACTATTGCTTGGATCGTTTTACCGACCCCCCGACTCCGAAGACATAGTTGCTGAACAGTTCAAAGAAAACTTGAGTCTCATTTCAAATAAGTACCCCGCTATACAATTATAGTCGGTGGTGACTTCAATCTACCCTCGATACGCTGGACGGCAGGCATAAAACATCATTCGAAATTGTACTGAATGCTTTTTCAGAAAATTGTTTTGAACAATTAGTTCATGAGCCCACTCGAAACGTAAATTGTTGCGAATGCATATTTGACCTTTTAGCAACAAATAATCCTGGACAAATAGTGAGTGTTGTGACGAATACAGGAATTAGCGACCACAAGGCAGTAGCTGCTAGGCTGAATAACGTAACACCTACAACCATCAAAGAGAAACGCAAAAGTATATCTATTTAAAAAGCTGATAAAAATGGTCTTAACGCCTTTTTAAGACACAGTCTTCACTCCTTCCTATCTGATCATGTAAGTGTAGAAAAGTTGTGGAATGTTTTCAAAGAGATAGTATCAAAAGCGATTGAGACATATACACCAGATAAATTAATAAGTGATGGTATTGATCCCCAATGGTACACAAAACGGGTCAGATCGTTGTTGCAGAAGCAACGAAAAAAGCATGCCAAATTCAAAAGAACGCAGAATCCCCAAGATTGGCAAAGTTTTAGAGGAGTTCGAAATATAGCGCTTACTTCAATGCGAGATGCTTTTAATAATTTCTACAACGAAATTCTGTCTCGAAATCTGGCAGAAAATCCAAAGAGATTCTGGTCATACATAAAGCACACCAGTGGCAAGACGCACTCAATACCTTCACTGCGCGATAACAACGGTGTAGTCATTGAGGACAGTGCCACTAAAGCAGAGTTATTAAACACGGTTTTCCGAAACCCCTTCACCAAAGAAGACGAAGTAAATATTCCTGAATTCCAATCAAGAAGAACTGCCCAGATGAGAAACATAGAAGTAGATATCCTCGGTGTAACAAAGCAGCTTAAATCACTTAGTAAAGATAAGGCCTCCGGTCCAGATTGTATACCAGTCAGGTTCCTCTCAGAGTATGCTGATAAAATAGCTCCATATTTATCAATTATATACAACCACTCGCTCACAAAAAGATCCGTACCTAAAGACTGGAAAATTGCTGAAGTCACACCAATACAAAAAAAGGGAAATAGGAGTAATCCGCTGAATTACAGGCCTATATCACTAACGTCGATTTGCAGGAGGGTTTTAGAACATATACTGTGTTCGAACATTATGAAGTACCTCAAAGAAAACGATTTATTGACATACAGTCAGCACGGATTCAGAAAATATCGTTCTTGTGAAACACAACTAGCTCTTTATGCTCATGAAGTAATAAGTGCTATCGACAGGGGATGACAAATTGATTCCATATTTTTAGATTTCTAGAAGGCTTGCGACATCGTTTCTCACAAGTGTCTTCTTACCAAACTGCGTGCCTACGGAGTATCGCCTCGGTTGTGCAACTGGATTCGTGATTTCATGTCAGAAAGGTCACAGTTCGTAGTAACAAACGGAAAGTCATCGAGGAAGTGTTATAGGCCCTCTATTGTCCCTGATCTATATTAACGACATAGGAGACAATCTGAGTAGCCGTCTTAGATTGTTTGCAGATGGTGCTGTCATTTACCGTCTTGTAAAGTCATAAGATGATCCAAACGACTTGCAAAATGATTTACATAAGATATCTGTTTGGTGCGGAAAATGACAAGTGACCCTGAATAAAGAGAAGTGTGAAGTTATTCACATGAGTACTAAAAGAAATCAGCTAAATTTGGATTACGCGATAAGTTACACAAATCTGAGGGCTGTAAATTCAACTAAAGACTTAGGGATTACAATTACAAATAATCTAAATTGGAACAATCACATAGATAATATTCTGGGTAGGGCAAACCAAAGATTCCGATTCATTGGCGGAACACTTACAATGTGCAACAGGTCTATTAAAGAGACTGCTTACACCACACTTGTCCGCCCTATTCGGAAGTTTTGCTGTGCGGTGTGGGATCCGCATCAGGTGGGACTGACGGATGGCATCGTAAAAGTACAGAGAAGGGCATCTCGTTTTGTATTATCGCGAAATAAGGGAGATAGTGTCACAGACATGATACGTGAATTGGAGTGGCAATCATTAAAACAAAGGCGTTTTTCGTTGCGACGGGATCTTGTCATGAAATTTCAATCACCAGGTTTCTCCTCCGATTGCGAAAACATTCGTGGGCACAGACCTACATAGGGAGAAATGATCATCACGATGAGATAAGAGAAGTCAGGACTCGCCCAGAAAAATTTAAGTGCTCGTTTTTCCCGCGTGCCGTTCGAGAGTGGAACTGTAGAGAGAGAGCATGAAGGTGGTTCATTGAAAGCTCTGCCAGGCACTTTACTGTGAATAGCAGAGTAGTCACGAAGATGTAGATGTAGATGAAGCGGCCCCACATAGCAGGTGGAGGCACTCTCTTGCAATCCACCTTGTAGATGTTACAAGTTCAAGACATTCTTCCATCAGTACACATCCCACAGAGGGATATCCCGACACTTACTTACTAAGGGAAGACACAAACACCTTTCGTCATCATGGAAGCCTGGGAGTGGGGCATGTCATTTCATAGAAATACGTCAATTTTCACTTTGAAGCCACCTCAGTGGCAGTTATGATGATGTGTTCGAGATTTGCATGCACAATTCTCTGTATGAGAGAATTTAGCGAAACATTCAATGCTCGGAACACAATGACTAGTTTGGTGGAACATCTGCAGCTATTAGTGGAGCAGAGAATACAATAAAAAATCATAATGGATTTCCTGAATGAATAATGCACCGCTTAATTTCCATAATAACGACAAAGTTCACACCAGCTCTGACGCTGGAATTGCACCATCGACAGCCTCACGGAATTTGTTGTTGACGTGATTCTGCTTTACTGATCCGATCTACAATCGATTCTCCCTTTGGTTACCTACTGGAAAACATTTTACTGATGTAGAAATCTAAGATACTCTTACATGTGTAATTTTGTAACAAAATACTTCTTACTTCTTTGTATGAGGAAGATAATTCATGCGGGAGTAGTTTTTTCCGTGCAGGACCATGTATACAGGTTTTTACAAACTTTAACAATACTGGACGATCTATTTCATGTACTAGTTCAAAACCTATGTCCATAGTATTTACACATTATTCGGAAATTCTTATTACAAACTTTCAGGACTAAAGGGGAGTGGTCAGATAATATTTTGAATTGGAACATATGTCCGACAACGAACCATTTCCGTGCTACAACCATTTCAAACCATGTTGGTAATGCGACCTCTTCTACGAGTAATTGATTAGGTCGACGCAGTACATCACTTGTTTCAGAGTTCCACACATTAATAGTCAAAGAAATTGCTCATGTACTCGTTGCCAGGTTTTCTTCAACGTGTTGCACTATGGCCTCTTCCATTTTGGGTGTGCGGCGTCTCCTTGGAGCACCAGCCACGCCTGCTGACGGTGAAGGTATCCTTTCTTGAAGCTGTTGCGCAATTGTGGCGAAAAGGATATGCGATTGAGTCGGATGTTGTGGAGAACGATCTTGATAAAGGTGACGAGTGACTCTGCCATTACAGTGAGCATCATGTCGGTGTATTCTGCAAGCGTATAGTCAACCACGTTGCTCTAACACACACAGACACGTGAATAAACTTCGAGCCAGGTCATAGAGGCAGGACAAACGTCAAATAACATCAGCCGATATGACGTAACCACCACCCATCTTGAGTGTCCTGTTTATTTACTACCTAACAAACATTTTGTCAAACGGCTCTAGCACGGAAACGGTATGTTTGATAGCAAGGGTTCTTATTCAACATATTGTTTACTCATTCTCGTCTATATGTCCTGGAAGTTTCCAAACATCTTTCATAAATTTATTTTTCGTATCATAGAAAGCTTGCGGAATGACTTCAGTGGCCTCACTAACAGTAACACCAGCGGCAACCGTGTTGTTGGGTGATGCCGTGACTTACTTTGCTTACTGAAGAGCTGTGCAGAGACGAGTCGAGATAGCGCCGCCACTGACTGCGTGACATGGAACTTGACTGTGTGCTTCCTGCGGTGTCGCGTTGCCTTCAGCTGTTGCCCACTGCCCGGTACCCGCCTGGCCGCCGCAGAAGCTCTGGAAGACGCGTCACGCTTTTCGCTGCTGGACCGCTCCCTCGCTGCTGCTCGTTGCCCTGGCGTCCCTCTGAGGACCACGATCGTCACTCGACCGTTCCCGCGCCGCCACGCTGTCGTGAAGTCGCGAAGATGGGCTGCCCTAGCTGCGTCTTAAGTAGTCCGGCGTCGATTTTTTAGACCTCTGCTTCTTTATTCTGTTCTTCTCGCTCCATCTGTTCTCATTGCGATGCACGTGCTGATTCTCACAAGAATCTTAAGGTGGCCAGTCCATTCATGATGTCGGACTGAGTATGTACGAAGTACCTATCCATCTCAAAAATCATTGAGGAAACTCCACAGTTGACTCCTTAAATTGTTTACCTCTGTCGTGTACTAACATAGGGCAGAGAGAAAAAGGAGTTTGCAGGCCAGTCTTCGATATTGTGCCTCTTAAACACCAAACACTTCAGCTAGTTTGGTTATGGAAGCATCCCCACGTGTGCACAAATAGTTTGCCCAAACTTGAAGTCACATAGCTCCCACATAACTCACTTACAACTGCACAGAACACTGTTCTGAACACGACTGACACTTGCAGCGTATTGAGGACATTAAGCAGCTGTCGCACGTGGTCAAATACAACAGCACCACCTGCAGATACGGGTAGCAATTCCAGAGCGATTACGGTCAAATGCAGAAAGACAAACGTCCAGTGACGGATGGCAGGTTGATTGCTTGTATCAGCGCCATAGACTGTCACAGGGCACCTATGTGAGGCGCGGATTTTGGTACTCGATAGGTTACTGGCAGGAGACTTAGGGGACTCAAGGGCCTGATTTCCTTCAGGCTAACTACTGCACTACAGGCTAATTCTAAGCACTGGAAAATAAAAGGATGCATCTGGCTGCAGAAGAGAAGTCAGTGTCTGACTCCCTGGAGTGAAAGCTAACAGAAGTAATGACTGAGAACACCTCTGGATACGAAGAACCAAGGTTTTTAAAAGGCTGTGGTGACTTACTATTTGTCCCTATCTATAGCCGGCACGCCAATCCACCGGGACTTCACAGGCATCGCCCAACCTGATCTGTAGCTCTGCATCTCCCTGGTGCCTCTGGCCAACCATATTCAGATCCCTCCTCCCCTTCTCCTGTTCCATCTTTCCGGATGGTGCTTTAAAAAACTCCAAAACTGGTAGCAACCACGTTCAGCTGGAAGCTAAACTTCACTGCCCATCTTATTGTGGCTGCCAACAACAGTAAGTTAAGTCACCTGCACCCCTCCCTGCTGGCTCTCGTGAGGTCTACCCATTTCCCATTTCACTCTAACCTGTGTAAACCCACTTACGTAGCTGTTATCAGGAGAAAGTATCAAGATTGTTGCCTAAGATAAGACATACTTGTTTGAGACCATGTTCTACTGTGACGCCTTACGTCAGCGTCTAGGGCGTTTGTGAAGGTACCAGAAACTAGTAATTCACTTAAGTGAACCTTCTAGCCTGGTACAGCTGCCCGGAGTATCTGCAGTCTGGTAACTTTCTACAGTTACTATTTGCCTCTGGTAAGGTAAATGCTAACACTTTCCCCGCTCCATGAATGTGATTATGATTTCCTGTTTTGGAGCGCCTTCACTGGCTTTCAACACCCATAAGCTTAACGGCGTACAAGTTAGTAATCCGTGAATACGTTACAGTAGACCAAACGCTTCATCTACTATCCACCTCATTTCCATGATAAGTTCTTAGTAAGTCAGTAACATTTCTAAAACTACTGGTGCCGATGCGGGTAAGTGACGCGGTAAGGGAAGTATATAAGCGGACCAGAGACGATTGGGGAATCGTTTTGCGAAGATACTTGCCGCAGAGCCCAAAATCCTCTGAAGTAAAAGATTTTGACAAAGGACAGAATGTCATGCACCAGGGCCTGAGAACGATAAAAAAATAACAGTGAATGTGGTCGACTGCTAGCGTGTTACTATCATGAGCATCTATGGGATGTGGCTGAAGGATGGTGATGTCTCGAGTAGGAGGCAATGTCTCAGATGTCCACGCATCGTCACAGAATGTGGAGGTCGAAGGTTTGCCCGCTCTGTGAAGCAATTTAGGCTGCGATTTGTGGCAGACACTACAACAGAATACTATGCTGGTGCAGACACAAGCGTTTTGGAGCACACCGTTCAGCACACATTGTTGAACTTGGGTTCCACAGCAGGTGACCGTTACATGTTCCCATGTTGACCCAACGACATCGTCATTTACGATTACAGTGTACGCTGGATCATTGAGATTGGAACACTCAGCATTGCAAACGTTTCGTTGGTCGGATGAACCACATTTTTCTCTTCACCAGGTAGCCTATGTTCATATCCGGTACACTGCCATCCAGGCGAACGGTTTTTCGAAAGATGCACTTAACCACGAAAGCGGGGAGGGAAGAGGGAGACCTTGATGCTATCGGGGACATTCACCTGGGCTTCCATGGGAGTTTCGAAGATAATCGAAGACACCGTGATAATTGTGGGCTGCTTGAACGTTATTGTGGACGACCTGCATATCTTCAAGATTGTCTTCCCCGATGGCGACAGCATCTTCCAGCAGGTTAACTGTCCGTGTCACAAGGTCACAATCGTGCTATAGCTGCAGTGAACACACGTTGATGTCTTTGCACAATATTTGCAAGGCCCGAATCCAGTGGAGTCCGTCTCGGACGTTGTCGAGTCCGACTCTGTACCCACCAATCACAAACCCTTATTTAATAGAATTAGTGACCTGTTCGTAAACATCTGCTGCAACAACATACGCATTCCTACGAAGGGATTAGCGAGTTCAAGACACGCAGACTTCTTACTGTATTGCATTCCAAATGATGGCCAACACGTTGTGACGTAGGTGGTCGCAACGTTGCAGCACATCAGTGTACCTCTCTGAGTTTACATTTATGGCAAGCTGTACCAAAGCAATGTTCTGATCACTGATGTAAGCTACACTCCTGGAAATTGAAATAAGAACACCGTGAATTCATTGTCCCAGGAAGGGGAAACTTTATTGACACATTCCTGGGGTCAGATACATGACATGATCACACTGACAGAACCACAGGCACATTGACACAGGCAACAGAGCATGCACAATGTCGGCACTAGTACAGTGTATATCCACCTTTCGCAGCAATGCAGGCTGCTATTCTCCCATGGAGACGATCGTAGAGATGCTGGATGTAGTCCTGTGGAACGGCTTGCCATGCCATTTCCACCTGGCGCCTCAGTTGGACCAGCGTTCGTGCTGGACGTGCAGACCGCGTGAGACGACGCTTCATCCAGTCCCAAACATGCTCAATGGGGGACAGATCCGGAGATCTTGCTGGCCAGGGTAGTTGACTTACACCTTCTAGAGCACGTTGGGTGGCACGGGATACATGCGGACGTGCATTGTCCTGTTGGAACAGCAAGTTCCCTTGCCGGTCTAGGAATGGTAGAACGATGGGTTCGATGACGGTTTGGATGTACCGTGCACTATTCAGTATCCCCTCGACGATCACCAGTGGTGTACGGCCAGTGTAGGAGATCGCTCCCCACACCATGATGCCGGGTGTTGGCCCTGTGTGCCTCGGTCGTATGCAGTCCTGATTGTGGCGCTCACCTGCACGGCGCCAAACACGCATACGACCATCATTGGCACCAAGGCAGAAGCGACTCTCATCGCTGAAGACGACACGTCTCCATTCGTCCCTCCATTCACGCCTGTCGCGACACCACTGGAGGCGGGCTGCACGATGTTGGGGCGTGAGCGGAAGACGGCCTAACGGTGTGCGGGACCGTAGCCCAGCTTCATGGAGACGGTTGCGAATGGTCCTCGCCGATACCCCAGGAGCAACAGTGTCCCTAATTTGCTGGGAAGTGGCGGTGCGGTCCCCTACGGCACTGCGTAGGATCCTACGGTCTTGGCGTGAATCCGTGCGTCGCTGCGGTCCGGTCCCAGGTCGACGGGCACGTGCACCTTCCGCCGACCACTGGCGACAACATCGATGTACTGTGGAGACCTCACGCCCCACGTGTTGAGCAATTCGGCGGTACGTCCACCCGGCCTCCCGCATGCCCACTATACGCCCTCGCTCAAAGTCCGTCAACTGCACATACGGTTCACGTCCACGCTGTCGCGGCATGCTACCAGTGTTAAAGACTGCGATGGAGCTCCGTATGCCACGGCAAACTGGCTGACACTGACGGCGGCGGTGCACAAATGCTGCGCAGCTAGCGCCATTCGACGGCCAACACCGCGGTTCCTGGTGTGTCCGCTGTGCCGTGCGTGTGATCATTGCTTGTACAGCCCTCTCGCAGTGTCCGGAGCAAGTATGGTGGGTCTGACACACCGGTGTCAATGTGTTCTTTTTTCCATTTCCAGGAGTGTAATATACGAGCCGCATGCGGAAAGTAACTTTTCCTATTTTTTTAAACAAAGAGAACATAGTTAAATTAAACACTTTATTGGCAACAGGTACAACAATGTTTGAGCTATTTTTTGACATAGTCACCAAAAGAATTGAGACACTTGTCATATCGTGGGAATCTTTAGTATTCCTGTGTCGTAGCAGTCTGCCGCCAGTGAATGGAACCAGAATGTGAAAGTCGTCTTCAGCTCTTCGTCGCTGTCAAAACGCTGGCCTGAGGACAGGAATGCCTGAGCTCCGCAATCGTGAAGCGACGGTTCTCCAGGATGCACTGTCGCACCAGCTCAACCAGATGATAATTGATGTGGGACGGTCGCCCACTGCGCTCTTCATCATGGACGCTTTGACGACCTTCGGAAAAAAAACCTACACCGGCGACGCACCATCTGTTTGCTCATGATGTTCTGCCCGTGGACCTCACAGGGCTGACGATGAATTTTGATGGGCGCTGTGTTTTGTGCATTAACGGCGGCAGGAGAACGAGTAAGAGATGCCATTACGGGACTTTGCTGCCGCGGTAGTGGCACCAGGCGGGACCTATCCGGCCGCCATTTGATTGCCATTGTCACGTCATAAACATGAGGCTCAAGCGCAATTTTTCCGTCTTTATACGTCTACTTTAAAGGAAACAACATCGAGAAACTTACTTTCTGGATGCACCTAGTACATCATTGTTATATTAGAACATTTTGTTATTACTGTTGTTATTATGAAAATCCTAGATGGTGGACGGTAGGGAGGGAAGGGGGTTGCAGTTGCTGTGTACTTGGTGAACCTACAATAAAAATTGTCTCCGTAACAGAGGCAAACATAAACTTTTAATCATCACCTCGAAAAATCAAGCAGAGACCTTCAAACCTGATGACGGTTAGACGTATTCAACTCTGAACGAGGCACATTTTCCCGATGATGGATGAGCTGGTAGAGACCACGGCTGTTGAGGTAAAGGGATTATACAAAATTAAGGAGATATTGCAATAAATGCATTCTTGAAGCCGGCCATGGTGCCCCAGCGGTTGTAGGCGCTTCAGTCTGGAACTGCGCGACTGCTACGGTCGCAGGTTCGAATCCTGCCTCGGTCATGGATGTGTGTGATGTCCTTAGGTTAGTTAGGTTTAAGTAGTTCTAAGTTCTATGGGACTGATGACCTCAGAAGTAGAGTCCCATAGTGCTCAGAGCCATTTGAACCATTTTTTTGCAAGATTGGAAATAAATGAAAAAATAAACAACAATAGGTGACACTGTTGCATTTGACCACGAACGGCACCTCTGTAGTGTCCTCAACACGTTTTAGTTGTTACTCTTGATAAGAAATGTGTCCTGTATAGCTGTGAGTGCGTTATATCGTTGCTAAGTGGTTTCGAACGTGGGTTGGTTCAGATGGCTCTGAGCACTATGGGACTTAACTTCTGAGGTCATCAGCCCCCTAGAACTTAGAACTACTTAAACCTAACTAACCTAAGGAAATCACACACATCCATGCCCGAGGCAGGATTCAAACCTGCGACCGTAGCGGTCGCGCGGCTCCAGACTGTAGCGCCTAGAACCGCTCGGCCACCACGGCCGGCTCGAACGTGGGCAAACTGTTTATGCACTTATGGGAATGCCTCTGTAACCATACTAGCCGAACGCATCCTTAATGCCATAAAAAGCCTTTTTTCACTCAGCCATCCATAGAGCTGTTTCCACACCACTATTCGCCGAAAATCTTGCAACTGAAAAATGGTTCAAATGGTTCTGAGCACTATGGGACTTAACATCTGTGGTCATCAGTCCCCTAGAACTTAGAACTACTTAAACCTAACTAACCTAAGGACATCACACACATCCATGCCCGAGGCAGGATTCGAATCTACGACCGTAGCGGTCACGCGGTTCCAAACTGAAGCGCTTAGAACCGCACGGCCACACCGGCCGGCCTCTTGCAACTGAGATAAATCTGTTAAAAACCATTGCAGTTAATAACGAAAATAAGCCGACTATAGTAGATAAAATCTTCGGAAATAAGACCAAAGCCAGAATTACTACTCTCAGCAATCCTTTTAATAATGAAGCGCCACGCGGGATTAGCCGAGCGGTCCAACGCGCTGAAGTCATGGACTGTGCGGCTGGTCCCGGCGGAGGTTCGAGTCCTCCCTCGGGCATGGGTGTGTGCGTTCGTCCTTAGGATAATTTAGGTTAAGTAGTGTGTAAGCTTAGGGACTGATGACCTTAGCAGTTAAGTCCCATAAGATTTAAATATAAAAAATAATAATAATAAAGTTGACGAAAAGAAAAAATATTTTTCCATTCCGTATGTAGGGCCAGTATCGTACAAGATTCAGCGTTTACTCAAGAACAAATATAACTGCAACGCAGCCTTTTCTACTAACAACAGCTTGCACAGCAACCTAATACATAATTTGAAATCAGAGCGGTCTCCCCTCAAGAACTCAGGAACATATAAAATCAGTTGTGACACATGTAAAGCCTATTACGTAGGCCAAACAGGTCGCGCTTTCTCTGCTAGATACAAGGAGAATCTTTTAGGGAAAAATGTTTCTAACATTCATAGCTGAACCTTTGCCGACCACCTGTTGATCACAGGCCACAAACTTATGGAAATGCATGACATCGGAATTTTGCACTGTGAAAGAAAAGGTTTTAGACTAAACATTTTGGAAGAATTACAGATCTTCAAACATCTTTCTCTGAATGATGGCCTCATATTAAATGAACTGCAGTCGCGTAAGAAAAATTTTTCAATGGCTTAAAGCCGTTACTTAAAGATGTCTGATAGCTGATGTTGGTTATCCGCTTCCCTGTTAGGCCCTTAAATACTGTTTTCTTCTCCCTTGCTTTTGTGATTTACATCCTGTTAATTTGTCAATCACTATTATATTAATTTCGTAAAGATGTAGTTAAACCGTTGTAAATTCTGCTACTAGATGGCGTGAGCTGTATCATGTTCACGTCTCGCAGTCGCTGTTACTCACTCGTGTCCTATACCACTGTAGTGCCCTCAGTGGCATATTTATGTATTGGTTTAAAATGTTCCTGTGTTATGGTTAGGTAAGGTAACAGTTTCTTCTGAAGAAGGTGCCCCTAGTTGGCGCTGGATACTAGTTCAAAATGGTTCAAATGGCTCTGAGCACTATGCGACTTCACATCTCTGGTCATCAGTCCCCTAGAACTTAGAACTACTTAAACCTAACTAACCTAAGGACATCACACACATCCATGCCCGAGGCAGGATTCGAACCTGCGACCGTAGCAGTCGCGCGGTTCCGGACTGAGCGTCTGAACCGCTAGACCACCGCGGCCGGCTGGATACTAGTTAAAGAATTTTAAATTCTATTTGCAACCGATTGGGTGGTAATTTGTGATACTGTAATTAGTTGCGGTTGCTGATCACAGCCATGTTCAAAACACTAGCCGAAGTGTTTGGTATTTCAAGAGGCACCACATCAAAGATTTATACTGTATACAGAGAAAAAGGAAAAACATCATCAGCTAAGTCGCAACGCTGCCGAAAGTGAGTGTTGAGTGATGGTGACAGACTGTCATTGAAAAGGATTAAAGGATAACAGATTGAAAATCCGCTGAAGATCTGAATGTCACATTCGTGAATACTGTCAGCACCAAAACAACCAGAAGGGAACGCTATAAGCAGGGAATTGCAGGGTGAGCTGTAATTCCAAAACCACTTATCAGTTAAGCGAATGCTCTTAACAGGAAAACCTGATTCCAAAGCTATAAATCCTGACTATCGATCAATAGAGAAAAGTTGTTTGGTCGCATGAGTTTTGTTTTATACTGTGTCAAAACTGTGGCCAAGTTTATGTTCCAAGCCCACAATGGGAGGGTTACGGCGAAGATTTGGGTAGCCATATCGTAGTATTCTATCGGCCCCATGGTTAGATGGAACTATTCCCAAGGATTACGTGACCATTTTGGCTGGCCATGTCCATTCCGTGGTGCAAAGGTTCTTCACCAACGGTGATGCTGTGTTCCAAGATGGCAAGGCTCCTGTTCACACATTTCGCATTTTGAGAGCACTAGAATGAATTGTTGCATCTCCCCGGCTACTGGAGTCACCAGATCTCACTATCTTTGAGCCTTTGTGGTCTACTCTGGAGCGAAGGGTGCATGATTGCTATCCCCATTGTTACCTAATCTTGCTATTATGTTGCAGGAAGAATGGTAAAAAGATTCCTTTGAAAACCATGCGTGACCTATATTCATCCATCCTGAGGCGACTGAAAGCTATCTTCAATGTCAACGGATTTCGTATACGGCGTTAGATATGATAATGTGTTGTGCGTTAGGCGTTTTCAAATTTTTGCCCATCCTGTGTATATGTTTTGGTTTTTCAGGAAACGGACCACCTCGTCGTTCTGGGAACGCTTGTTCAAATGGCTCTGAGCACTATGGGACTCAACTGCTGAGGTCATTAGTCCCCTAGAACTTAGAACTAGTGAAACGTAACGAACCTAATGACATCACAAACATCCATGCCCGAGGCAGGATTCGAACCTGCGACCGTAGCGGTCTTGCGGTTCCAGACTGCAGCGCCTTTAACCGCACTGCCACTTCGGCCGGCTGGGAACGCTTGTCATGCAGTGTTTTCTTAATTCTGTGAAACAGAAAGAAGTCAGTGGATGCCACATCACTGAGTCCTCTGAATATATACTGGGACATCTATGGATTCGATGCTGGTGGTACAGGCAAACAGTCTTGTAAAGTACCCTGTGTTGTTTGCCAGAAGAGCCAACATCGTGTTACTAGTGGAGGCCGAAAAGGCACGCGTTTTAGCTCACGCAGGCTGGCGTGAGGAGGGAAGGACTATACTGACGTGAGGTCTGGAACATGACACGGAATTAGAATGCAGAAAGCAAACGCAATTAGTTTGATACTTAACTTTGATCCATTAATGATGAACGTCGCTCTTGACGGTACATTATTCACAATATTATCTGTTCAGATTATAGTAACTGAATATGGCGCCTTGCTAGGTCGTAGCAAATGACGTAGCTGAAGGCTGTGCTAAACTGTCGTCTCTGAAAATGAGAGCGTATGTAGACAGTGAACCATCGCTAGCAAAGTCGGTTGCACAACTGGGGCGAGTGCTAGGGAGTCTCTCTATATTAGACCTGCCGTATGGCGGCGCTCGGTCTGCAATCACTGATAGTGGCGACACGCGGGTCCGACGTATACTTACGGACCGCTGCCGATTTAAAGGCTACCACCTAGCAAGTGTGGCGTCTGGCGGTGACACCACACTCTGGAACACATTTTCCGAAAACTGCCGTGAACAACTAGCTAGACAACCCACACGCAATGGAAATATTTTAGATATTGTAGCTACAGACAGGCCTGACCTTATCGACAATGTCTGTAGAAAGACAGGGTTAGTGAACATGATGTCTTCGTAGTGAGATAATTACTAACGTTAATATAGCCATCAAGAATGGGTGGGAATTATTTATGCTAGAAAAAGTCGGTAAATAGTTGTTAGCATCCCATCATGTAATTCCCGTATGACGTACGTAGAGGAATTATGGACAAAGTTTAAATTGATTGTAAGTAGCGCTCTGGAGATGTACGTGCCAAGTAAGTGGATTAAGGATGGAAAGGTGCCGACACGAGGGTAAGAATAACATACACGCAAAGGGATTGTGACACGGGCTAGCCGCATTAAAAAAAAAATGACTCTGAGCACTATGCGACTTAACTTCTGAGGTCATCAGTCGCCTAGAACTTAGAACTAATTAAACCTAACTAATCTAAGGACATCACACACATCCATGCCCGAGGCAGGATTCGAACCTGCGAACGTAGCGTAGCCACATTCAGCAGAGGACAAAACTTGTTATGCGCTGCTTGACTGGGAACCATGTTCTGGTGTTCTGGTGTAACAAAGGCGCGTCAGAGCCGTATATATTATATATTCAGGTAAGGTACAAAAGGACAGTTCATTGACCGAGCTTTCTTTTGTATTCAAGTGATTCATATGAAAAGGTTTCCGACGTGGTTGTAGCAGCACGATAGGAATTAACAGGTTTTGAACGCGAAGTGGTTAGACGCACGAGACGTTCCATTTCGGAAATCGTTAGGGACTTCAATATTCCGAGATCCGTAGTGTCATGACTGTGCCGAGAATACCAAATTTCACACATTATCTTCCACCATGGCCGACGTCCTTCACTTAAAGACTGAGAGCGTGTGCGTGGAGTTGTCAGTGCTAACAGACAAGCAACACTGCGTGAAGTAACTGCAGAGGTGAACGTGGGACGTACGACGAACATACCCGTTAGGACAGTGCGCCGAAATTAGGTGTTAATGGACTATGGCAGCAGACGACCGACGGAAGTGCCTTTGCTAACAGCACGACATCGCTGCAGCGCCTCTTCTGGGCTTGTGAGTATATCGGTAGGTCGCTACACGATTGTAAAAGCGTGACCTGGTCAGATGAGTCTCGATTTAACTGATAAGAGCTGATGGTAGGGTTAGAGTTTGGCGCATTCCCCATCTTTCTACAGACATTGTCGTTAAGATCAGGCCTGTCTGTAGCTACAATATCTAAAATATTTCCATTGCGTGTGGGTTGTCTAGCTAGTTGTTCACGGCAGTTAAGTTCAGCTGCTTGAAGACGGCTGGTAGTCATTCATGGACTTCATGTTCCCCAGAAACCATGGAATTTTTATGGATGACCATTGTTCCCGATTGGTTTGAGTAACATTCCGGACAATTTGAGCGAAAAATCTGGCCACCCAGATCACCCAACATGAATCCCATTGAACATTTACGGGACATAATAGAGAAGTCAGTTTGTGTACAAAATCCTGCACCGGCCACACTTTCGCAATTATGGATGGCTGTAGAGGTAGCGTGGCTCAGTATTTGTGTAGGGGACTTCCAACCACTTGTTGAGCCAATGCGACGTCAAGCTGCTGCACTACGCCGGCCTAAAGGAGATCTGACACGACGTCAGAAGGAATCCCACGACTTTTGTCACATCAGTGTAGGTCTGAATTTAGTGGCAGAGACATTTCAGAGCCCGGCAGCATCACCATGACAGCAGGGCCACGCTGGCCATTGCCGGCAACAGCCACGGGTTTTAATCTGGGTTGGGTTGGGTTAGCCTCCGCCAGGACTGAGTTCCTTCCAGAACTTGGTGTCAGAACGTCACCGTCCTACCCCCTGAGCCAGCTGCCGTCTGACTCCTGCAAGAGGACAGTAGGCCGTGTCTTGTGCACAGCACTCTCCGTACGATACTGCGGTTAACACGTGCGCACTGAGTCGCAAGAACAGGCCATTCCCCATAGGAACGCCATTGCAGCACAACACACATCGTCGGTTGCGTCACAGCCGTGGCCTACTGAGACTGCTAGACATCCCTCAGCCTGCCTATGCGAGCATCTCCTTGCCCAGGGATGGAAGCCGCCGTCCGGGGGCCATCGCTGGACATGGTCAATGCAGTGAGGCGTATAGCCTCACTGAACCAGTAATACGATGTTTGTTGAATAAAGGAAGTTCTTATGGTCAGCAGTGCAACCACTGGGCCTGCTGGGCTAATGTCATCTGCCGAGTGGAACCACACCTCACACTACATACGTACATGTCCATGTTGGCCTTGGAACATTTGGAAAAACCTTAATTTTTGGAGCACCGTTTGTAATTTCAGTAAAAGACTGCAGCACACAAAAAGTGAATGGCATGGCATAAGGACTATAATAAAGTTCTATGGGTTAGCTAGAAGCGGAAGTCTGAAAAGTGCATCAAGGTACAACATTTTTCATTAACTCCACTACATCTAAATAAAGAAAAGATTAATTATGTAACTTTATTTTTCGGGATGCCCAAGGTATCAAACAGAAAAAAAGGAAATGAAATATTGGCATGAATGTGTGTGGTAACGGATATGTCGATGGTGAAGTATATTGTAAAATCACAAGAAATCATTAAAAAACTACAAACATTCCCCCTGTGCCCAGATACGAACCATGGAAACGTAGTTTCTAAAAATTAAGACAATGTCAGCTCTTGAAATTTAAATTAACCGTAATGAACACTCACGACTCGAGTGTTGCTTCTTTTGAAGCAACGCTATTTTTCAAACGGCCTTGTATTTCAGAAATATTTTTTAGTCTTCGTCGGTCATTTCTCAGGGGCTTTTAGAGCGCTGACGTGAAATCTGCCGGCGACCTCGCTCGATCCGCAAGCCCACGCCGGCGAATCCAGCTCCGCGAGCTCTGCGGGTAGCGGTGCTAGCAGGAGCTGCGGCGGCTGACGGATTAAAGCGGCCCAGGACGGCCTAATCCTGGCCGGCGGAAGGCGGCCCGACGGGGGAGAGGAGAACCCCGCCCGGCCGGTAATTGTGATGACAAATTGTCCTGTCAAAATAACTTCGCATCTGCCTGGTGAGAAATCGTCTGAAACACAGGCGGGCGGGCGGGTGGGAAGTTGGCGGGGATGCGGCGAGCTCGGAAGGAACGCGCGCGGACGAAAAAGGGGCGGCAGGGCGAGGGGAAAAACCTCGGGGATGGCGGCTGCCCGGATTTCCCCCGTACCCTGCACAAGGAAGGGAGGGAGGAAGGGTAGGCAACTTTGCTTTCAGTCGACCGACCGCCGCCGAACTTGTCTCGCGGCCGGCGCGCTGCGAACTGGCAGCCGCTGCGACGGTTGGCTGCACTTGCTCTCTGCCGACGACCGCATGCTCCTTTGGGGAACAGCGCACCGCACGCTTTCTGTAAATATCTGCTCTAAAAGTAATCAGTGCACCATATATACACTCATGGCTATTAAATCTGCGCCATCTGGAGGATTGCACACATCGAAGTTAGGAGTATAGTGTACAGCAGGGAGAATACGAGTATTAAATTTTTAGGTAGTTTGGAGTATACAGTTGGGCAAAGTTTAATACCCAGAGCTACCACCTATAGTAACAAAAATGGCTCTGACTAGGCTGGTCGTCGAATTAAGCTGAGCTGGATGACAGGAATGGAGACATCACTCCATGCTGCATCAACTCCGTGTCAGAGTTCATCAGTTGTAGTAACTAATAAGTGATGGTGTGAAAGTCTCTTGGGAACCCAGGACCAGACGTTCGGAACAGCTGAGTGATATGGAAAACTTAGTGGCCGGGACAGCAGTCAGATGCACTCTTTTTCGAGGTTGCTCAACACAGAACAGGAAACTTGTAGTCTTGCATGATATTGGTAAGAGTTAAAGTCAAAGACCTCGAAGGTGGGCACAGAATTAGCCTCACTTAACACATCAGAAATGTAACACCTCATGTTCACATTACCAGCTATGTGAAATGGATGTTATCGAATTGCGTACCCAGTGGCACCCCACAACATCGCACGGGTATTGGGATTATGATAGTACAGCGTGCCTCAAACCAATGGGTCAAATTAAAACAGGTGACAGGCGATCCACAACCGATTATACTGAGATAGGGAACCAATGGTCGGAAATGGATATTTATTATGTTATGGACGTACACAGCATACACTGCATAATAACAGCATAGCTCATAGTAATTATTCAAAGCGACGACTGTCAGTCTCAATGCACGAATTGGAACTCCACACATGCAGTTCTACAGCACTCTCACAAAATTTGAGGAGATGTTGTTGGATCGTGTGGCCCTATCCCAGCAATAAGCACCCATTAACTTGCCCATGAAATATATGCTTTGAAGGATACAGTGTGGTTTTTTTGACATCTGTGTTCTGACTGGTTTGATGGGCCCACCACGAATTCCTCTCCCGTGCTAACGTATTCATCTCAGAGTAGCACTTGCAATCTACATCCTCAATTATTTGCTAGATATATTCCAATCTCTGTCTTCCTCTACAGTTTTTGCCCTCTACAGCTTCCTCTAGTACCATGGAAGTCGTTTCCTCATGTCTCAACAGATGTCCTGTCATCCTGTTCCTTCTCCTTATCAGTGTTTTCCACATATTCCTTTCCTCTCTGATTCTGCGCAGAACCTCCTCATTCCTTACCTTGCCAGTCCACCTAATTTTCAACATTCGTCTGTAGAATCACATCTCAAATGCTCCGACTCGTTTCTGTTCCGGTTTTCCCGCAGTCCATGTTTCACTACCATACAATGCTGTTGTACTCCGGACGTACATTCTCAGAAATTTCTTCCTCAAATTAAGGCCGATATTTGATATTAGTAGATTTATCTTGGTCAGGAATGCCCTTTTTGCCAGTGCTAGTATGCTTTTGGTGTCTTCCTTGCTCCGTCCGTCATTGGTTATTTTACTGCCTAGGTAGCAGAATTCCGTAACTTCATCTATTTCGTCACCATCAATCCTGATGTCATGTTTCTCGCTGTTATCATGTCTACTATTTCTCATTACCTTCGTCTTTCTTCGATTTACTCTCAACCCATAATCTGTACTCATTAGACTGTTCTTTCCGTTCAGCAGATCATGTAATTCTTCTTCACTTTCACACAGGATAGCAATGTCATCAACGAATCGTATCATTGATATCCTTGAATTTTAATTCCCCTCCTGAACCTCTTTTATTTCCATCCTTGCTTCCTGGATGCAACGATTGAACAGCGCGGGTGAAAGGCTACAGCCTCGTCTTACACCCATTTTAATACGAGCACTCCGTTCTTGGTCGTCCACTCCTATTCGCCCTGTTGGCTCTTGTACATATTGCTTACCCCTATCTTTTTTAGAATTTCGTACATCTTGCACCATTTTACATTGTCGAAGGCTTTTTCCAGGTCGACAAATCCTATGAACGTGTCTTGATTTTTCTTTAGTCTTGCTTCCATTATTAACCGCAACGTCAGAATTGCCTGTCTTGTGCCTTTACATTTTCTCAAGCCAAACTGATCGTCATCTAGCGAATCCTCAATTTTCTTTTACATTCTTCTGTATATTATTCTTGCAAGCAACTTGGATGCATGAGCTGTTAAGCTGATTGTGCGATAATTCTCGCACTTGTCAGCTCTTGCCGTCATCGGAATTGTGTGGATGATGCTTTTCCGAAAGTCAAATGGTATGTCACCAGACTCATACATTCTAGACACCAATGTGAATAGTCGTTTTGTTGCCACATCCCCCAATGATTTTAGAAATTCTGATGGAATGTTTTTTGTCCCTTGTGCCTTATTTGATCTTAAGTCCTCCAAAGCTCTTTTAAATTCTGATTCTAATACTGGATCGCCTATCTCTTCTAAATCGACTCCTGTTTCTTCTTCTATTACATCAGACAAATCTTCCCCTTCATAGAGGCTTTCAGTGTATTCTTTCCACCTATCCGCTTTCTCCTCTGCATTTAGGAGTGTAATTCCCGTTGCACTCTTAGTGTTATCACCCTTGCTTTTAATGTCACCGAAGGCTGTTTTGACTTTCCTGTATGTTGAGTGTGCCTTTCCGACAATCATTTCTTTTCCATTTCGTCACTTTTTCATGCAGCCATTTCATCTTAGCTTGCCTGCACTTCCTATTTATTTCGTTCCTCAACGGATTGTATTTCTGTATTCCTGAGTTTCCCGGAACATTTTTGTACTTCCTCCTTTCATCGATCAATTGAAGTATTTCTTCTGTTACCCATGGTTTCTTCGTAGTGACGCTCTTTATACCTATGTTTTCTTTCCCAACTTCTGTGATGGCCCTTTTTAGAGATGTCTGTTCCTCTTCAACTGTACTACCTAATGAACTATTCCTTGTTGCTGTATCTATAGCTTTAGAGAACTTCAACCGATCCTCGTCATTCCTTAGTACTTCCGTATCCCACTTCTTTGCGTATTCATTCTTCCTGACTAATATCTTAAGCTTTAGCGTACTCTTCATCACTACTATATTGTGATCTGAGTATATCTGCTCCTGAGTACGTCTTACAAGCCAGTATCTGATTTAGAAATCTTTGTCTGTCCATGATGTAATCTAACTGAAATCTTCCCATATCACCCGGCCTTTTCCAAGTATACCTCCTCCTCTTGTGATTCTTGAACTGAGTATTCGCTATTACTAGCTGAAACTTGTTACAGAACTCACTTAGTCTTTCTCCTCCCTCATTCCTTGTCTCAAGCCCATATTCTCCCGTAACCTTCTCTTCTACTCTTTCCCCTACAACTGCATTCCAGTCCCCCATGATTATTAGAGTTTCATCCAGCTTTACATACTGTGTTACCCTTTCAATATCCGCAACTTTCTCTATCTCTACATCTCCAGCTTGCGACGTCGGTATGTATACCTGAACTATCGTTGTCGGTGTTGGTTTGCTGTCGATTCTGATAAGAACAACTCTGTCACTGAACTGTTCACAGTAACATACTCTCTGCCCTACCTTCCTATTTATAACGAATCCTGTAATAACATTTTCTGCTGCTGTTGATATTATTCTACACTCATCTTACCAGAAATCCTTGTCTTCTTTCCATTCACTTCACTGACCCCTACTATATCTAGATTGAGCCTTTGCATTCCCCTTATCAAATTTTATAGTTCCCTACCACACTCAAGCTTATGACATTCCACGCCCCGACTCGTAGAACGTTATCCATTCGTTGATTATTCAATCTTTTTCTCATGGTAACCTCCCCCTTTGCAGTCCCCTCCCGGAGATCCGAATGGTGGACAATTCCGGCATCTTTTGCCAATGGAGGGAGCATTGTGACACTTCCTCAATTACAGGCCACATGTCCTGTGGATGCACGTTACGTTTCTGTAATGCAGTGGTTTCCATTGCCTTCTGCATTCTCAAGCCGTTGATCCTTGTTGATTCTTCCGCCTTTAGGGCAGTTTCCCACCCGTAGGACAAGAGAGTGACCTGAACCTCTGTACGGTCCTCCGCCCTCTTTGACAAGGCCGTTGGCAGAATGAGGCTGACTTCTTATGCCGGAAGTCTTCAGCTGCCAGTGCTGTTTATTAATCAAAATTCAAGCAGGGGTGAGATTCGAACCCGGGACCGAAGACGTTGTGATTATGAATCAAATACGCCACCCCTAGATCACGGGTGCTAATTTCGTTCCCTATCTCAATGTAATCGGTTGTGAAGTCACTATTACCTTATCAATTTGATCCAAAAGATTTGCGACACCCTGTGCGATGATGACCAATGCAACCCGCCAATGTTTGTTCTCCTCAGAGCCTCCAGACACGGGTACATCCATCGTGGTGCTTTACACAGAAGTGGGATTCACTTGAATGACTGGTATGGTGCCACTCATGGGTCAAGTGTTGTAATTCATTGGGTGCACTAATGTCGACGACACTCTCTCGCTGCAACGCCAAGGAAAGTGGCAACAATGGCGCTGACACTCTGTGGTGCTCCAGGCCCTTCAACGTAGCAAGTTATTACCAGATAACAATCAGTACAGTATAGGACGCAGCCGTGTATCATGGTGGCTGCAGGATTTGCTCTCTGCTATGACTCACAGTGCAGCTGACGCTACAGGCCATGAGAACGGTCTCCAGTAACATCTAGTAGGAACGTAAATTCATACCCCCTACGAATCTAAACAAACTATATTAATTATCATCCGATTTTATTTTAACTTGGTATACCATCTTTTGTTATTAAGTAGAAGAGCCTGTTAAAATTTCAGACTTTTTGTCAATTATAGTTACTGAAATTGAGAAAATTACTTAAATGTCCAAAAACCGACACTTGTGTTTCAAAACTCAGTTAGGAACAATAGCAGTTGATCTTTTATTATCATCTAAAATCATAAACAGAGTTCTCAGTGTATAAAATCACTTAACTGGAATTGTCTTTTCAAAACTTTAATTACACTGCATTTCGTAGTGTAAAAGAATGATTCAAAATTATTATTTGCTTATTATTTTGTTGTGTGTATAAATGGAAATGAATGAGAGAGTGTCTGTGGGACATACGTAAAAACGTAATACTATTTTATGTAAAAACTTATGAAACTGGGAAAATTGTGATGCAACCACGATGCTGATGTATGTTGAAGTGCGCCTGCTTTTGTAAGAGAGCAGTCAGAATAGAAGTCGGAAATGGAATAAGATTCAAATGGTTCAAATGGCTCTAAGCACTATGGGATTTAACATCTGAGGACATCAATCCCCTACACTCAGAACTACTTAATCCTAACTAACCTAAGGACATCACACACATCCATGACCGAAGCAGGATTCGAACCTGCGACCGTAGCAGCAATGCGGTTCCGGACTGAAGCTCCTCCAACCGCTCGGCCACAGCGGCCGGCTGGAATAAGTTTCTAAATTAATTTAAAGATTATTTTACATTTCGGTCTATTTTATTAAATATTGTATTACAAATTGGCATTGGAATGACGTAAATGATTTTCTGATTAGTAACTGGCTCTGGCAAGTTTTGCCGCGAGAATTATCTAGAAAGATCATTCTGATTGCTCATTCAAACCATTAGCCAATCAGAATTAAGCTGTTACCCCACGCAGAAAGTTAGACAGGCATACAGTGGGGTGGCATCGAGGGAGTCGCTCACCAAGCTTCGTACTTGTAACATCATGCTAAATGTCGCCGAGAAAATAACTTGTAAAATGAAGAACTGTTGAGTTCATTGCTGTTAGGAAGTGTCGTGACTCAGGCAGTTTAAGTTACGAACATTTTGAGGACAATTTGATTAATTAATTGATATGTTATGATATTTCGGTCTTAGTGAAATTCCGCGAGGCATATTCCGTATACTTACTGGAATACTTGGGCGAGCACTTCTAACTTTGAAGACCACTGATACGACAGAAGTTTCAACTCGCTATAGTACTAGATCAGTAACTGTCAGATCGAAGATTAATCGGGTCGAACTGGTACATATTCTGGCTGATTTCTTTCGTGTGAGAACATTTTGTACAGACTGTGAGATGGGAACAGCAGAGCAGTTAAAATAGTAAATTCGGACATGAAAGCAAATTTATGTGCTTCCTTAAGAATAAAAAACCAGTTTACTAAAATTTTCGAAGGCTTACTGCAGGTAAACTGCATTTCCCCATCACCCGAAATTTGTTAAGTTGAACTTACAGGAACTGAATCGCAACTCGAGTTACGCGGCCACCTTGTGGTAGGTATTAGGTCGTGGTTTCATCAACAATGCTTTACACTGCCTAGTGAGTATCTACTACTCCTGCAGAGTGAAGGGGCGTCGTAAGGAAGCCGTGCTGAGGTAGGTGGACAATTACTGAGAGACTGTACGAACGAGCAACGACGAAGAACTCCACCCCGCCGCAGCACTACCTGTGTACATACTCGTTTGCTGCAAACGAGCCCATTCCTTGGCTCAAGGTACGTGAAGTGGCTGTATGATCCTGTACGACCGAGAGAAGAATGTGTCTTCCCTTCTGTGTCGTGTGGGACGGTTACGATCCTAC
Organism: Schistocerca serialis cubense; assembly: GCF_023864345.2. Lineage (NCBI taxonomy): Eukaryota > Metazoa > Arthropoda > Insecta > Orthoptera > Acrididae > Schistocerca > Schistocerca serialis. Next base: position 289,138,000 of record NC_064644.1, on the reverse strand, counting down.
ATGTAGTTGATTCTGGCCCTCCTGAAGTCATTGATTCCGTGTTGTTGTTGTGGTCTTCAGTCCTGAGACTGGTTTGATGCAGCCCTCCATGCTACTCTATCCTGTGCAAGCTGCTTCATCTCCCAGTACGTACTGCAGCATACATCCTTCCGTATCTGCTTAGTGTATTCATCTCTTGGTCTCCCTCTACGATTTTTACCCTCCACGCTGCCTTCCAATACTAAATTGGAGATCCCTTGATGCCTCAGAACATATGCTACCAACCGATCTCTTCTTCTCGTCAAGTTGTGCCACAAACTCCTCTTCTCCCCAATTCTATTCAATACCTCCTCATTAGTTATTTGACCTACCCATATAATCTTCAACATTCTTCTGTAGCACCAAATTTCGAAAGCTTCTATTCTCTTCTTGTCCGAACTATTTATCGTCCAAGTTTCGCTTCCATACATGGCTGCACTCCATACAAATGCTTGCAGAAACGACTTCCTGACACTTAAATCTATACTCGATGGTAACAAATTTCTCTTCTTCATAAACGCTTTCCTTGCCATTGCCAGTCTACATTTTATATCCTCTCTACTTCGACCATCATCAGTTATTTTGCTCCCCAAATAGCAAAACTCCTTTACTACTTTAAGTGTCTCATTCCCTAATCTAATTCCCTCAGAATCACTAGAGTTAACTCGACTACATTCCATTATCTTAGCTTTGCTTTTGTTGTTGTTCGTCTTATATCCTCCTTTCAAGACACTGTCCATTCCGTTCAACTGCTCTTCCAAGTCCTTTGCTGTCTCAGACAGAATTACAATGTCATCGGCGAACCACAAAGTTTTTATTTCTTCTCCATGGATTTTAATACCTACTCCGAATTTTTCTTTTGTTTCCTTTATTGTTTGCTCAATATACAGATTGAATAATACTGGGGATAGGCTACAACCCTGTCTCACTCCCTTCCCAACCACTGCTTCCCTTGCATGTCCCTCGACTCTTATAACTGCCATCTGGTTTCTGTACAAATTGTACATAGCCTTTCACTCCCTGTATTTTACTCCTGCCACCTTCAGGATTTGAAAGAGAGTGTTTCTGTCAACATTGTCAAAATCTTTCTCTACGTCTACAAATGCTAGAAATGTAGGTTTGCCTTTTCTTAATCTAGCTTCTAAGATAAGTCGTAGGGTCTGTATTGCCTCACGTGTTCCAATATTTCTACGGAATCCAAACTGATCTTGCCCGAGGTCGGCTTCTACCAGTTTTTCCATTCGTCTGTAAAGAATTCGCGTTAATATTTTGCAGCTGTGACTTATTAAACTGATAGTTCGGTAATTTTCACCCCTTTCAACACCTGCTTTCTTCGGGATTGATTCTGTATCCGATGAGAATTGTGCGATCCCGACCAATGCGAGCAGTAGTGTAGCGAAACGATACACTATGGTCCTGATAGGTTAGGATCCTGTTGCTGTGGAATTCCGACAGTTTCTGGTAGACGTTGCTCTTTGTTAGACTAGAGGAAACACGATCTTCTCACAAAGAGTGTAACCTTTTATTACAGACGCAGTGTAGGTCAGGGCCGGTCACGGTGTGCCCCACTGCACATGAGTCGGGCGTGCGGGGCGCGTGTTTATCAAGCCTCTGCCTGTCTCAGTTCTTCTCGGAAGTACCCGGTACAGAGCAACATTTCATTTAGGATTGCGGTGTGTAACGCCACTTCCTCGGACGAAAAATGAAAAAAAGGAAAAAAATAGCAACCAATACCCCAAAAATTTCCCCAAAACAATTCCAAATTCCATGAAAAGTGAACAAGTAACCAAAGTTCAAAAAAATGGTTCAGATGGCTCTGAGCACTATGGGACTTAACATCTGAGGTCATCGGTTCCTTAGAACTTAGAACTACTTAGACCTAACTAACATAAAGCCATCACACACATCCATGCCGAGGCAGGATTCGAACCCGCGACCGTAGCGATCGCGCGGTTCCAGACTGAAGCGTCTAGAGCCGCTGGGCCACTGGGCCGGCAACCAAAGTTCCATTTAACACTCTTATTTGGATAATAACCAGTAATTGAAACAAGAACCTTAGACTTAGTAATTTATCAAATTACAAAAGAAAGATAGAATCTCAGTAAACTCAAAATCACAGTAAATCGCAAAATCATTATAATTAAAATTAGCAAAGCAGAACCAACGATCTCAAAGAATACTTCGTGTAACTACTCTTTGAGAATTGCGAGTAATGGATAAGGAAAATTTGATCCAATGTCACTACATTGCGAGAGTTAGCTGAAGCTGGTCTGACTTGTTTGAATACTCGTATATGTAGGCGCGGTTGGATTGTTTTTCGAGGATTGAAATTGCGATCTACTATGACGCAGTGAAACGAAGCATTGACTTCAACTATAACGTCGTTTAGAATTCAGATAGAGGACTACCTTATATTAGACTGAAGTCAACTTTTTAATTAGATAACTCGAACTCAACTCTAGTTAGGCATTGAACAGTAATAGACAATTAACCGCATTCGTAATTGCAAATGGACTGTGGAACTTGGCAATAGTTTTAAAGCAGATAATTTATAAGTTCCCCCCCCCCCCCCCCCCCCTGCCCCACCACCACCACCTGGAAAAGCTTCTTCCTCACGGCCTTGTTAGGAAGTGACTGTTATTGTGAAATAAACCACCCTTTCGTGCCAATTTACGCATTTGTGATTCCAGACTACAAAACTGTTTAGAGACATAACTGTGATCTTTTGCGTGCTGCGATAATATTTGACTGAAACGCTCGGTGCATATATAGAAACTCTTTGACGTTGGGAAGCAATCGCAATGTTACGACTTATTAGAGATTTGAAATTACGACCAAACTATGGGGAGGTTGGTGTCGGTGGAACTAAATTGAACTTAGCATTAATATTTTTATAGCAACTGTTAAACCATCGAATATAAACTAGTTAATTACGACGAGTAGCGTAATATTGATCACAACTGGTGAAGTAAATATCACGCACACGTCGAGAGTTCAGTTCAGCACTGGTTTTAGTAACGTCATCTTTACCTAATAACAGTATCATGGCTCTAACGACTTCGCCGAGTTTTAGCCAGGGCCGAACAATACTAATCTATCAACTAACAACTAGAAAAACCGGTGACGTTACAGGTGTGTGGCGCTTTTCGGTCGACACAATTCTCTTCAGTTCGGCAGAATCGTCTTGTCAGCGCTGTTTACCCTTCGGTATTTGTTTGTGGTATGATGGACGTCCACAAGTGCAGTGGCTGTTTACGAAGAAAGAGGCTGTCTAGCGATCCGAATGGGAATGACAGAAGACAAGATGAGAACTCTCAATATGTATTATGCAGTAGCATAATCGACGGGTACTGTACGTTTGCTTCGAAACGATGTTACAATACCACGCAGAAAGAATTTAAAGATGCAGTAAACAATGAAAAAGCACAATATTAAATGATCGACAGATGAGATTAGTTGTTCTGTACATCAAGAAGCAAATTTGCAAACTTGGACCATGTGAAAAAAATGGTGTTACGAATAATAAAATTTCTGAATTCGCATACATTTTTCCACTGACAGTTGCTACGATTTTCAATAGGAATTGAACGAAGAGTGTAGACACTTTATGAGCCATGGCGGCTCATATCGATAGTGCCACTCTGGTGGTTTATCTTTCCTGCCACAGTCAGGGCGGTAAGCAGCGCCCTCTGGGGCCTACGCGTGGAGTAACGATGCGCAGTCCTGTGGAGGGTGCTCTGGGACGCGGTGGATGACAGTTGTCGGGTTGATGCAGCGAGTGTGGGACCGGACCTATCACATGGAGATATACAAGTTGGCTCTGAACGGAAGGCGCCGTAGCAAGCAGCGAGAAGCAGGCGTCCTGTAATTTGTGTGAAGGAGTAACGATTTTTGCATTGGATGTCCCAGTGGTTCCCGAGAGTTGCAGTGGCTGCTTGTGGAGAAGAGAATTGGTAAGAGCTTGTGTCTACGCTCTTTTCCGTACGATGTTGCTGCTTGCCGTTATAAACGGGTGAAAATCAGGCGCTTTTATTGACTATACGGGAACTGGTGATGTAAAATTACGTTTGTGATTGAGTCTCACTTGTACTGTGACAATTTAGAGGCGAAAACTGTGGTGGTTTCATTAGGTCTGGTTCTTTTGCTGTGCAACTAAGGGAGTCAGTTATTTGGGGTAACTGAGGGAGCATCATTATGTTGATCTAAGTGATACGTTCTCCACGTTTTGTCTATGGCTTTGCGAATCGAAATCGTGGGGGAGTACAAGTGTGAGTAATTTGCTATTGTATTGATGGTTATGTTGTAAAGACTGTTCTCTGGTGTGTTAAATCACGCGCTGATTTGTAACCAATCTAAGCAGAAGTTACCATTGGTACTTGCTTATGTGCTACTGTCCTTATGATTGGCGTTGTTTGTCTTTTGTTTGTTGGTGTGCTCAGGTTTAAAAAAAAATTACGGCTACTATTAATAAGGGTTGTCTAGTAAGGAAATTGCTTAAACTTTTATCATATGGTGCTCTGTTTGCCTACACATTGGGTTTCCATGCAGTAACTGGAGGAATGTGTATGATGGTTCAAGTTTGTAGGCTGACTAGTATTTGAACTGGTGTTGAGGTTAAGGGCGTGGTCAGCATCCCGAAAACCCGCACGCTGCGCGTGTTTAAATGTTCTGCTATTGGGGAGTCGGCTCTCTGTTCTTGGATTTTGTAAGGATACGTGATGAGTGCATCGCTGTCGTTTTTCTCGTGCTAAATTGCGGGGTGTCGGTGCCGTCCTAGGGCTAGACTTGTGATGTATGTTATGTTGAAAGGGAATTAACTGTACCAAACTTAAGAGAGCTTTTAGTTTGTTTTAGGTCTGTACATGGAATGATGTTGATATTTTGTCGATTGTGGCAATAACTTCCTGTGTGGGGAGATCCTCTGAGGGACTTGTATTGTACTGTTGCAGTGCAGTCCATCTGAAACGTGCTACTTAAAACTTGGAATTGCAGCTCTCTGATGTTATATATTACTGTTTAATCTTAAATGTCTTTGATGTAATATGGTTGTTGAGGATTATGTAATTAATTTTGTTCGCTGGTTCCATAAAGGAAGTATTTCGTTTTAAAATATGTGCTTGATCAGAGCCTATTTAAATATGATTTTAACCCATCATTCAAATTTTCTAGTCTTGCTTTCTTAAAAGGCTTTCAGTTAAATGATTGCTGTTTGCATGTTTAAATGATTGAGGGACATAAAGGAAAAGAATATTATTTTGTAATTTGTACTGATTGTTCCTTTTGGGTAATACCTGACTTATGTGTTCAATAAATGAGCGTCTAGTCAATGGTGATGCACTGTTCTATTGCTCGCCTACCCCTTCCACTCCACAGCCTATTGAGCTACTTTTTGTCGAAATTGTGTTGAGAACACCTCTCTGACCTGACACCTCACTTTATATACTCTTATTACTGCAAAGCACGTTGTTTAAGTCAAGGGGCATGCCTGGAAGCGATTTTACGTTTAAAACCCACTATTGTTGAATTTTCAGGAACGAAAATTAGAACATGCGAAATGGATTGCAGACCTCGCACTTTAAGGGGACTTGACCGCTCCTTGTACATAGTAAGACAGAGCCAGGTGAGAAAGAACTTATTTCTGATTTGATGGGGGTGCATTTAACGAGAAAGTCTCATTGCAGAGGGGACAAATTCTGACAAGCCCTCTGACAAGCCCTCTGGCATTAAAGAAAACATGATGTATAAAGAATTCGTTGTGGCCATGAAAGAATTAAAGGGTAGTTAACTAAAAGTTTGGCCAGTAGAGCGGTGTGCTGACCACATGCCCCTCTATATTCGTATTCAGTGACGCCTGTGGTCTGAGGATGACACGGCGGCCAGTCGGTACCGCTGGGCCTTCCAAGGCCTGTTCGGACGGAGAGAGAGTTTAACTAAAGGCTTTGAGGACACTGTCAATATTATGTTATAGAGCTGTTTGGAGTCCTCTTGAAAGCGCCTCTGTGCATGTGATGATGTAATTAATTGATCCTCAGTATATTAGGTCTATAGCTTCGCTTACGCCCTTTTGCAATAGATGGTAGTAGCGGTAAGTAGTTGTGAACGTGGCAGGTCGTAAGTGTCATACAATAAGCTTAGGCACCTGTAAACATAAAGTCATCAAAACATTAGTCGATTTGTGATTGCATCATAATGTTATTCCTTATTGAATATGTCAACTTATGAGCCCAATTCTCGTCATCTGCAGGAAATTTTAATTTTCTGCTTTAACATGAAGAAACTGCAGCGTAAGCTCATAAAATTTCGGGTCTATGGTGAGCAACCTATGGCAGAGAAGGCTTCAACGCTTCAAGAAACACGATTCTGCCGTCGAAGATCGGCACGGCGGTGAAAGAGAAAAGATTTTCGAAGCTACTGACACCGACGGACAGAATCAGAGAAGTCGTTATCGAAGCAACTGATGCGTTTGAGCTGAGCACTGAAAGGCAAACGGCCACAATACGACGATAGATACAAGAAGGTTATTCTGCAGCACGATAATGCTCGACCCCATGTCTCAAAACCAGTCAAAGCGTAGTTGGAAACGTTGAAATGGGAAGTCGTACCGCCACCCGCCTTATTCTCCAAACATTGCTCCCTTTGACTACCACCTTTTTCGACCAATGGCACATGGCATGGCTGACCAGCGCTTCCGTTCATATGAACAAATTCAAATTGGAAGGTTAATGGGTCTCCTCAACAGATGCCCAGTTCTTCCGCTGTGAGACTCTTCTGCTACCTAAAAAGATAGGGAAAATAGTGGCCATCATTGTCCAATGCTTTGAAACGTACATTTATTGTCAATTTTTCCCAACAAATTCTCGAACTATGAGAATGAAACGGCAAAAGCGAAGCTGTAGACCTAGTATTTCACGTTTTAAAGGTATACGAGCTGCGACAATAAAGTAATGAGACTTATTTTCTTTGCAAGATGTGGCAACCCTGGAGGCTTGCGTAAGCACAATATCTTTCACTTTGGACTATAAGCTGCTGTCCAAGCGGCACATCGATGAAACTGCTCAGTCGTGAGTCGTGCTGTAATAAGTTAACACGTGTTTGTCTCTCATCATGGAAATGAACCGCATAATATTGCACAATGGCACGCCATTTCTTTTTGCGTTAAATTGGATGAAAACGTGACGTCAACTTACGGTAAGCTTCAGAGGGCTTTTGGAGAGGAGGTTATGCCAAGAGCTCAACTTTCTCGTTGACATAAAATGTTTAGTGAAGGTAGAACGAATGTTGAAGATGAAGACCACAGTGGATGACCATGCATGCTTGTGTGCTTCTTTGATTCCAAGGGAATTGTTCATAAAGAGTGGGTGCCTCCTGGACAAACAATTAACCAATATTACTACAAAGAAATTTTACAAGGACTTCGTAAAAGAGATCTTCGTGTCCGTGTCAACATTGCTGATAATTTGATTCTGCATCACGATAATGCGCCATCCTACACTGCTCTGTCAGTACAGCAATTTTTAACTTCAATACAAATTTCAGTACTATCACAGCAACCTTATTCACCAGGTATCGCTCTGTGTGACTTTTTTCTATTTCCAAGAGTCAAAACGGCGGTCAAGGGACACCATTTCCAAACAATACAAGATGTCCAAAAAGCTGTAAGGAGGGTCTTGAAGGATATTATCGATGATGAGTTCCAGCAATTTTACCATCAATGGCAGAAGCGCTGGAAAAAGTGTGTGTAATCAGAAGGAAACTACTTTGAAGGAGACAACACTAAACTTGACTAAAACGGTAAGCAACATTTTTTTTTCACATCAGTCTTATTACTTTACTGTCACACCTCGTATACTTTCACATTAAAACAGTCAGAATGTCTACATTTTTTCCCCTCAAATAGAGGTTCAGCGTCTCCATAATGAGGTTGCAAAAGTTCTACAATATTTTGAGCAACATAAGAGTGTGAAAGACGTTTTCTCGATTATGAAACTAATAACTATGTGTGAAATTGACGGCGTCTGTCCGTATGCCGACAGTTCGAAGCAGATGAAAATGACATTATGTCTTCAGCGCCAAAAATAAATATGAAATACTGCAAATTTGATTTTTTGTGACCTGTGTTGTTCGAAACTAGGAAATATAAATCCAAGTCGTTTGCAAGTCGAGTGTAATGCCTTTTAAATGTCATATATTGGCAGTCCCCACCTCCTCACACTCAGACAGCATACTGTGGCGGTGGGGAAAGTGTGCAACTAGGCCGAGCACTATGTCACTCATGCCAGGGCACAGCTCACGTGCCAAGTTCTTGGCCATCCATTATATAGATGTCTTACTCTTACATACACTGTGCGTTTGTGCTGAAATACTAATCATTTGCATATGTAAGTATGAAGCACACTTTGTGTGAGTTAGGCATCTGATGCACCTTCAAGTTGTTGCTGTTTTATTGGAAGGCCGTGTAGTTTTGCATTAGGTATGTTAGATTTTTCAAAGCTAAGCATTTGATATGTCAAAGTGTATTGCCAATTTATATTTACGATTGTAGGAAGAGGAAAACACTTGTGGTAAATTCCTATGGGACCAAACAACTGAGGTCATCGGTCCCTACGCTTACACACTACTTAACCTAACTTAAACTAACTTACGCTAAGGGCGATACATAACCCATGCCCAAGGGAGGACTCGAACTTCGACGGGGGGAGCTGCGCGAACCGTGGCAAGACGCCAAGACCACGTGGCTAGCTCGCGCGGCTATAGTAAGAGTACTTCTAATGAAAAAATGTTTAAAAAACTGAGAGTTACTCCTCTGGCAATGTAGAGATGCTTGTTCAGAATCCGTAGGGGAGACCAGAAAACAACCTAATTGGTCAAGTGACAGAAAAATGCAGTTGGAGAATAAATAAAGGTCGTAATAAAAATGAAACGAATGTCAGCAGGCTGTTGTCACCTTAGTAATTCTACGCACTGTGTTCTTTTAAAATATTCAAACATGTTGTCTGTTGTGGCGTAACAAGCTAGCTACGCCACACTGAGAAGGGAGCCGAAAGAAAGGCACGCGTACACACACGCCGACTGGCGTCAAGTCTGGAACAAGATACGTTATGACTGCTATCAAGAAAATACGTAGCTTTGGAATATACTTAACTTTATTCACTCCTTGTGATACATCTCTCTTGACTATACAAATGAGACTCGTAAGATACATGCACTGTTACAATTGGCGCCTTGCTAGGTCGTAGCCATGGACTTAGCAGAAGGCTATTCTAACTGTCTCTCGGCAAATGAGAGGAAGGCTTCGTCCGTATTGTCGCTAGCAATGTCGTCCGTACAACTGGGGCGAGTGCTATATCGTATCTCGAGACCTGCCTTGTGGTGGCGCTAGGTCTGCGATCACACAGTGGCGACACGCGGGTCCGACATGTACTAAATGGACCGCGGCCGATTTAAGCTACCACCTAGCAAGTGTGGTGTCTGGCGGTGACACCACATTCCTCCCCCGCAAATCGGCGAACGGTCGTGTTATAAGGCTTCCGCCCGCCGTGGGGAAGACCCCATGTTGACGTATGCGATGAGGTGGGGAGCCTAACAACAGGCGAGGCTGTGCCACCCGCACCCGGCCATTCGGTCCGAGGGGAGCTAGGAAACGCCTGAAAACCTAGTCCAGGGTGCACGTCAACATGCGGTGTATGCGCCCGTAAAGAAACAGGAGGGGCCGAAGGGTCGACCTCCATTGCGTAGGGGTACCGGACGCGCGAAGACGCCATGTGGTCCGGAGCGGGCAAGAGGTCCATGGCAGAGGACAGCTGGTCACGGGAAGCGATAGGCGGCGCGTGACCCAGGTAGGCGCTTGGCGGCTGCAGCGAAGCGTCGAATGCGGGCGGCGCCGGCGGGAGAACAGGTGGCGGCGGCGGCGGCGGCTGCGGCGGAGCGTCGCCATGGGGCAAAATGGAAGGCATCGTCGGTAACACCTGGGGATGAGGCGAGCCAGTAGATGGGTCCCCAGGGCCCTGACCGGACGGCACCGTCGCTGAAAGCAGACGGGGAGCGGCAGAACCCGTGCGACGACAGAGGCGCAGCTGATTGAGATGCCGACGCACCTCACCAGAGGCCCCCAAAACCAAATACACCGCGCGGCCGAGGCAGCAAAGAACACGCCCTGCGAGCCAACGCCGTGAACCGCGATAGTTGCGTTAGAATACAACGTCGCCTGGAGCAAAAGCAGGAGTCTGCCGCTGCACAGGAACCTGATGCGGCGGATGCAGCAAAGACATCAAGGTTCGATGAGGACGACCGTGGAGCAACTCAGCCGGCGAGCGACCATCTCGGGGCTGAGAGCGATACGAGGACAAAAAGAGCAACAACGCATCCTCCCGAGAATGCGACTCTTTCAACTTCAACATCTGTGACTTGAAAGTCCGGACCAACCGTTCAGCGGCACCGTTTGACTGAGGCGAAAACGGTGCGGATGTCAGATGTTGAATACCATTGGCCTGGCAGAATGACTGAAATTCTGCAGACATGAATTGTGGGCCATTGTCGGAAACAATAGTCTGCGGTAGACCTTCAATGCAAAAGATAGCAGACAACGCTTGGATGGTGGCGGAGGACATCATGGAAGACATCCGGACAACAAAAGGAAAATTACTGAAGGCATCGACCAGAACCAACCATCGAGCATTCCAGAATGGACCAGCAAAATCAATGTGCAAGCGTTGCCAAGGGGAAGTGGCTTTTGGCCATGCAAAGACTTTCCGCGGCAGTGCGGATTGTTGGTCGGCACACGCCATGCAAGAAGAACACATATTCGTAATCGCAGCATCGATTCCGAACCAAGTACAGTGCTGACGAGCAAGTTGTTTCGTTCGCACTATGCCCCAATGTCCTTGGTGAAGAAGCCGTAAAACAGAGGACTGTAACGAACGTGGGACCACGACTCTGGACTGATCATTATCAGAACGCAACAACAAAACACCACGTCGAACAAAAAGTCTCTCCCTGCGAGCAAAAAATCTGCGAACCAACGGATCCTCGATCCGAGACTTTGACAAAGGCCATTGCGTAGCAACAAAACGCAAAACGGTAGCAAGGACAGGGTCAGCAGCTGTGGCTGTAGCTACATGACGAAAATCAATCGGAAACGATTCGACCACTTCATCGGTTTCCGAATCAATGAACATGCAAGCAAGTTCGGAAGAATCGAATGCTTTATCCTCAGCAAGAGGCAAACGGGACAACGCATCGGCGTTTCCGTGCTTAGCAGTGGACCGATACAAGATATCGTAGCGGTACTGCGAGAGGAAAATAGACCAGCGAATGAATTTCTGCGCAGTACGTGGAGGTACAGGCTTGTTCGGATGAAAAAGCGATGTCAAAGGTTTGTGGTCTGTGATGATGGTAAAGTGACGACCATACAAGAAATCATGGAACTTAGTAACACCAAACACGAGAGCTAAAGCTTCTTTCTCTATCTGGGAATAATTTCTTTGCGCAGACGAGAGCAATTTGGACGCAAAGGCAATAGGGCGATCATGGGAGCCAACTTTGTGCACAAGCACAGCACCGATCCCGAAATCCGATGCATCTACCATCAACAAAAGGGGTTTCTGGGGATCGAATGGCGTAAGGCAAGTATTAGAAAGCAACGCCGATTTCAACTGGCGAAAGGTGCGTTCGCATTCCGTCGTCCAGACGAACAGAACACCTGTACGGCGTAAGCGATGAAGCGGAGCTGAAAGAGAAGAGGCATTGCGCACATTCACTCACACCTTGTGATTCTAGATCGTTTAATGTTCTTGCGACCTCATCACGCAATGCATGGGGAACATTGCGCGCTCTGAAAAATTTTGGTTGCGCGTTTACTTTCAGTTCCAAATGTGCTTCATAGTTTTTAGCGCAACCTAAGCCCGGTGCAAAAATGTCTGCAAATTCATCACATAGCCGAGAAAAACTGTCTATAGGCACAGTCTGATTCACTGATAGGACCTGATTTACAATAGACATGTTAAACAACTGAAATAAATCTAAGCCAAACAAGTTCACTGCAGTAGAAGAACGAAGAACGTAAAATGACACAAGTTTTGTTTGTCCCTTGTATGTTGCAAGAAGGCTGCACTGTCCTAACACAGGAATTTTCTGTCCTGAATATGTGGTTAGCTTAACATTTGCGGAACGCAATGGAGGTTTGCCCAGTTGGTTGTACGTGTCGTGATTGAGCAATGAAACTGCAGCTCCGGTATCGAGCTGGAATGGTATGACCTTGCCATGAAAGTCCAAATCTACAAAAAGTTTATTGTCCTGCTGACGACAAGAGCGACTGTTTTGTGCAATTTGAACAGACACTGGTACAGAATCACTTGCTAATTGACGTGATTTCCGGCGACGTCGATGCACAGTTTTTGTGGGACGAACACAGTCACTGTTAGAGAAAGTGGTACTGGACGGGGTGGAAGTAACGACATGAATGTCCATGGGCGAAGGTCCACGAGCCTGAGTGTCCTTGGTTCGATTCCGGTGCGAAGCAAAGGGCCTGGAACAGTTGTGATTGTCTGATCTGAGCGTTTTCTGGCAAACACTTTGAACATGTCCTGTCCTATTGCAGAAAAAGCAAATAGCTTGGCGTGACGGGCAATGTTCATGCGAATGTCTAGTAGCACACCGCGGGCATGATTTCACTGCATTTGTGTGATGGCGCGGCACACCTGGCTTAGATCGCGGCGGCAGCTGTGTCGAAGTGCGCGAGGCCCGGTTACCGGGCCGCGCAGCGCGTCCAGCGGGCCGGTTAATGTGACACACGGCTGGCGAAGTTTCAAAAGATTCCTGAGCACAGTCAAGTGTGTCTTGTCTATCTAATATGTCTATCACTTGTTGAAGGGAGGGATTAACTAGTTTCAAAATTTGCTCCCGTATGCGAACATTAGAAACGTTCTGTGCAATTGCATCACGCACCATTGTATCTGAATAAGAAAGGCCACAGTCACATTCAAAGGCACAGTCCCTAGTAAGTCCTTGCAATGTTGCTACCCACTCCCTATTAGTTTGACCGGCCGTACGTTTTGTACGAAAGAAAGTATACCTTTTTGCAACTACATTAACTGTTTCTTTGAAATAGGCATCTAAAGCAGACAAAATTTCCTCGTAGGACAGAGTTGCTACGTCGCGTCGGGGAAACAATTTCACTATCACACGGTAGGTGGACACACCAACACAAGAAAGCAAAAACGGCTGCCGCTCATTACCTTGAATTCTGTAGGCGGCTAGATGAAAGGCGAACTGGCGGGACCATTCCGGCCACGATTCGTGCGCCGCATTAAAACTGCGAAACGGCGGTGCAACTGCATGTTGTGGCTGCGGTAGCGGTGAAGCGGCGGCTGCCGCATCGGTTTGAATGGCACGTTGACCCTGGACGAGCTGTCCAAGGGCATCCAATAACGCCTGCGTCTGCTGATTCTGCAAGCGATAAAATTCGGACAGTACATCTGGCGAAGCCATGACACAAATAAATCAGAGCAAAACAAGTAGAAAGAACACGATCCTTTAAGCCTCGTCGCCAATCTGTTGTGGCGTAACAAGCTAGCTACGCCACACTGAGAAGGGAGCCGAAAGAAAGGCACGCGTACACACACGCCAACTGGCGTCAAGTCTGGAACAAGATACGTTATGACTGCTATCAAGAAAATACGTAGCTTTGGAATATACTTAACTTTATTCACTCCTTGTGATACATCTCTCTTGACTATACAAATGAGACTCGTAAGATACATGCACTGTTACAATTGGCGCCTTGCTAGGTCGTAGCCATGGACTTAGCAGAAGGCTATTCTAACTGTCTCTCGGCAAATGAGAGGAAGGCTTCGTCCGTATTGTCGCTAGCAATGTCGTCCGTACAACTGGGGCGAGTGCTATATCGTATCTCGAGACCTGCCTTGTGGTGGCGCTAGGTCTGCGATCACACAGTGGCGACACGCGGGTCCGACATGTACTAAATGGACCGCGGCCGATTTAAGCTACCACCTAGCAAGTGTGGTGTCTGGCGGTGACACCACATTGTCGATACCTGTACATGACGCCTTGTTAATGTCTATCCGTTAACGTATCACACATGAGTTATGTCACTCACCTTTCGAAGGTACACAGGCTGTAAGGACTTGGCAGTGCAAATGAGCGAAGTCAAAAGGAACAGCTGCAAATGCAATATGGCCAGTTTTCGAATGGCGTTCCACAAGTTCAGAACTACTCACGAGTGTATTACAAGAGTGCTTCAATGAAATGAACCTGTTGCACTTTACACTGAAAAATAATCAAGGTTCCGTCAAACTGATAATCACATATGTGTGGTAGGGTGTATTATTGACCATTCATCATTCAACATGTAACTCTCAATATGTTTGGTACCTAACTGAGATTTATAAGGGTCTTAAAAAGAATACCATGTTTCAATAGGAGGCAATATGGACCAAATCAAGAAAAAATGTCCAATAAACATGCACACCTGAAGAGCTCTTAGCACTTGCTCATCTTAGCTAATGTCAAACATATCTCTTCTGCTGCAAGCTCTTCGCTATTAGGTGCGCCCAACAGACTTCAGTAAAACGGCGCCACAGTTTCTTCACGCGGCTGAGTAAACGCCGCTGACACAGCCAATGCAGCCAGATGCAGTTACAGACAGCGGCTACCTGCTGATGTGGCAAGTACTGGCTCCCATGTGTCGGGTCGACTACTACACGCTGCAACAGAGCAGAGCGACCAGAGTTTTAATAGCACTGACGCAGCAGAAAGCCATAATTACAGCGGCCTGAGTGACATAGTTGCTTCTCGTCCGAGACATGGTTTGTTGAGGCTTATAAGGTAGAAGCCGACGCAGCAGCAAAGTACGAATGGGCCATGTCGATATAAATACTCGTCATAGTCAAAGATACTGCAGTGCGTCAGCCCCCAGACCGGAGGGTGTAGCTACGATGGTCTACGAGTCTACATGGGTCATCAAATCACCACCTCCAGACTCTATTTGCTGCCCTGCTGCTTGCGCCAACTCCGAAGTTGTGGTGTGTCCTCCAACTGGCAGGCAACCTCGGGGCCTACTTCAGCTGCTGCCGGCCTGCTATCTGGGAGGTTAACTGATCGAGCCCAGGACCGGGCAATTACTCACGTGCCATCGCTCGTAGGAATAAACTCCTTGGCTGCCTGCTCCCGCTTGTGTGTACAGACACTGATGCTTCTGTTCGCTGCCTCCTCCACTCTAGGCCCTAGTCATTTATTTGTTACAACAGGCAGTTTGTTTCAAACTGCAGACTCGGTTCATTCACCCTTCAGTGCTGAGAGCGCTTATCATCTACTTTAGTTCAATCGCGACAAATGATGAGCTGTAATCGAATGAAGTTACTTTGGCATTTAAATCCTATGATGAGCTCAGCTCTAAAATGCGCGCTTCACTGTATGAAAAAAATGGTTCAAATGACTCTGAGCACAATGGGACTCAACATCTTAGGTCATAAGTCCCCTAGAACTTAGAACTAGTTAAACGTAACTAACCTAAGGACATCACACACACCCATGCCCGAGGCAGGATTCGAACCTGCGACCGTAGCAGTCCCGTGGTTCCGGACTGCAGCGCCACTACTGCACGGCCACTGCGGCCGGCTCACTGTATGAAAAGATGGAGTGATAACATTTAGAAACAAATAATAATGCAACAAAAACATGCTATCGAATTATCAAGCTCCGTGGCTTCTTGCTCATTGCTCTGTCGGATCTGGAGAATCTGTAAACAGTAAATCTCAACCAAAATGTACACCTATTTTTAACTAACATTGTTTTTACATTTCATGGCAGATAAAAAATAATTCCCTTCAGTGAACATCTTTCTTCAGATTTTTTCCAGTAAGACTCTAGACGGAGAAATCTAAGGAAATTCAGACTGGGCCTAAACTTCTACAGAATTTGTGAATCTAGTTCTGGTTACTGTCTGTTTCTAAAGTAATGCTGGTGATGATGTGACAGATCTTACCCTCCTGGCCAGAACAAATGTAGTGATAAACATATATGAACCACTGTTGATAAAGGTCACAAATTGTTTATGGAAAATTTTCATTTCCCCCCCTGACGTATTTAGAAGTCTGACGGACGAAAGGATAAATGTTCTAGGCTCTGTAAGACAAAACAGAAAGAAAAACATATCTCAGGACATCTCTGAAACAAGATAAGAGGGCTATCTTCTATCAGTTAGTTGTGGGTGAAGTTACACATCACAATGGCGTTCGTTTTCTGTGTAGAAAACGTGAATCTGTTGACATGACGGGAACAGGCAAAGTGAGAATAAAGAAAAGTCGGACACGAAGAGAAGAAATTGTAAAACTGAAATGTGCTCTTGAATATCAGAATTGTGTAGTACTTCAAAATCACATGACAGCTCATTTTCCAGTCATGCTACGGACGTTGACGCGGTACAGAAAGATATTTTTTGTGTTATTGACAAGTGTACTCTCAATTCCTTCATTGTACATAAGGAGGGCAGTGGAGAGAACAAAAGTTGCTACACCGACTTCAGGACCGATGTAGCACAGAAACTGGTAGAAAAGCGGTTCCCAACATTTTCTAGACCACTACCCTGGACAAGACAGATGGCATCGAACACCCTCAATAACGTTTGAGATCTAAATAACGTTTTATTGTAAAAAAAAAAAAATACTAAATATGACACATCATTCATAATATTTAATTAATTTTCAGACGACTGAAACTCTTACAAACCCTGTATCTCTCACTTAACTAAGATGTAATGAGTCAATGAGCTGTCTGGTGTTGTTCATTGCTGACAGTCCTCTTTTATATTTGTCTTGGAGTCCGCCATTGTACATCATTAGTCATGCTCCACGTTCATTCAGTTCATCACTTTTCTTTTCATTGTTACCACAGTTGTAGGTCTATTTTCACACCAGTAAGTTGTGGTGAAAGGGATCTGTAATCTTAAACAGTTCTTTCAATGATAAAATCTACTAAGCACAGGGTTTTCGCTAACATAGCGCCAGCTATGTTTCATGGAAAACTGTTTACATTGTGTTGCCTTCTGGAGGTCCAAGAAACTGTATTTCCACTCGAATTTCACCACCTATCTGAAAATATTCCTTCTTTCACAGAAGCTGATCTTAGAAACCAGATACATACTAGACAATTTTCCAAACCAGGGAAACATTCACTGTTAGAATTTATTACTGAGGACAAGTGTATTCTACCAGTGGACGGACAGAAAAAGCAATAAGTAGAAGAATAAAGATGAACTTGAGTGCTCTTAGTAAACGAAACAAATTTTAATAAATCTTCAAAATAAAGGTTCCATTGTATATGAAACTAAACATTGACAATCAGTTCGTATTACCGAATATTAGCGATAACTGTGTGATATGACCTTTTAACACGAAGGCCATTTAAAATTTCTGGTTACCTCAGCGATCAGTGGAGAGAAGCATGTTACAAATTACTGGGACAGGCAGGAAAGCAAATAAGTGCAATACGGAACAGTCAAGAGAGGACGACATAACGTAACTATGGTACAGATGAAATACAGTGGAGGTGTGGTGGACTGTAGCCAGGAAAGTGAATGGTAGAAGTTTTTTTGTCCATTCCAAGAAATAACAGAAGACTGAGAAGACAAACTGATGGAGGCATACATGACTATGAACAGTCACAACTGCAATAAAGTTGTTGTTTTTTTTTTTTTTTTTTTTTTAACATGAGGTTATCGGTTTCGGTCTCATTTAGACCATCTTCAGACCTTACACCATGATGATAGGTAGTGGCTGTGAACGGAGCAGGTGCATAAAGAAAAAGTTTATTGCGGTTGTGACTGTTCACATTCATTTTAAGTAATAAATAAGTCGCTGTAGTCCAGTCAGAAAGAAATGATCTCAAATGTAACTGATAGAGGCAGGTTGATGACTATGAAATACACAAGGGCAACATTGATTCGTATTCAGAGGTGACATGAGCCCCATCTCAAATTTCTATCTTACTCTGGGTAATTCCATTTTCCTCTCTAATTTCATGTGGTGAAAAGTTGCTATTCCTTCACACGCGGACTTCCAGCGCTGAGTCTCTGGTCACCTGGGTGGTCTGGTGACAGGCGGGTACTGCTGATCTTGGAAGGGTTAAGCCGACAGGTGTGAGGGAGTCGAGTGGATGCTTTCCAGACGCCGAAATTGTCATAAGAGAGGGGGCGACATGCCCACAGGGGCTGGACAAGAGATTCTGTTACTTCGCAGAAATTTAGTGAAAACACTTTCCGGCGGGCTACCAGCAAGGCGTGGGAATGACTTGTGTTCTCAGGCAGTCTTGGCTGGCAAATTCCCGCGATTTCTGCAAAATCATAACTGTGATTGGCTTGCTCATGGGATAGCTCCGTGACGCAGCAAAATCGGGGCAGTAATTGGCGTCAAGTATCTCCATTGGTGGAGTAGTAGTGTGTCGGCAATAGAGTGGAATTTTCCGCCGGTTTTAGAGTTGCTGATTGGAACGTTTAACCAAGGCCACTGTCGTGGGGGCGGGAATGTTCTGTGTTTGGCTTGTACGGGTGCTCTTGAGAGAGTCGGCTCTCGCTTTTCGGTTGGGGTAGGTTGCAAGACTGAGCTCTCGCTGCTCTGGACATTCTGCCTTCTGTTGGCTGTCTAACATACTTTCATTTAATTGTAACTGTTTGAAGAAGTTTCGACTTCAACGTAACTTTCCGAGTACAAGCGTTCTGCGTACAAGCGGCCTATGTTGTCTGTCTTGAGCAGTTTTGGCTAAAGTTGACTGTATCAGCGAATTTGTATTGATAAGAAGACTTTACGCTGGAACAACCAGACCAGGATAATTTGTTTCGGGCTATACTTGTGACATTATCGTCACCACTATGGACGTCGAAGCCACCAGCCATCGCTTCCGGTACACCAAATCGAGTCCTTGCAGTTAAGAAGACAGCTTGGTAATGTATGTTCGCAGCACCGGCAGATTAGGGAATTTTGCTCTGTGAAAATCAGTGCTGAGCAGAGCGCGCCTGTTCCCATCTTTTCTTACGTGGTTCTGTCTTGAGTGTTCATTGTGTGAGTTCTCACTACTGTAACAGCAATTAATGTTGGGTTGGCTGGGTGTTTCTCTTAAGATTTGAGTTGAAAAGAATTGGCTCCCCATACCACTTAGTCATAAACGTCATAAGTTAGTTTATGGACAACTTCACCTTCACAGCATTTATTTGAGTATCCAATTTGACGTATTGTAAATGTTTCATGTGTTGTATTTGTTATTTTGAATTTAGTCGTAATAAATCAAATTGTTATTTTGGACACAACTTTCATTCTGTAGATCGGTAGACCAACCCTTTCATTTCTCACCACGTTAATGAAACTTATTTATCAAATTAATTTCTATCAAATTAAATTATTGCAGGTGCCAAACTCTTTGCTACTCCACTTGCAGGGTCGATTAGAGTCAGTTCGCGTTTCTTCTTAATCCATGTGCAACAGCAAAAGTCGGAGTTAAAAAAAAGGGGGGGGGCTTAGAGCATCATTTCCATATGAAGATTCTAGTAGAATTTAGTGTTAAATACACTGCTAGCCCCGGCACCTTGCAGTATTACTGAAAATCGTGTAAAGGCCAGGAGTGGATTGTCACTGTAGCTGGTGGTGGGACAAAGTTGTTAGTGTCAGGAAGCCGGTAGCACGCCACGCTGGTCGGGGTGGATGTGGTACAGTGCATGGACACCTGGCAGTTGTCCAACATATCAACATGAAAACATCAACGTTAATACATTCATTTATTAGTTAATAAACTACAGCAGTCATTATGATGCTCATGGAAGTCAGAATGTAAGTTGTACGCAGCCCGTGAAGAGGGCAGTGAGATACATGGGTCGTGCTACGAAGTTGTAACGTCGGTCTGTCCGCCACACTTTGTGAACGCTCGCGTCCGTGCAGGGCCAACGGGAAATTTTGTCGTATACTGTCGAGAACTTGCATGCATTTAAACAAACAATCAAGAATTAATAAAGTTATCTGAAATAGCTACTCGCTCCCCGCCCGAGACGGCTGCTGGCACTCGTAAGGTTTGCAGAGTCACATACTGCGACGTACGCGCCACGGCCTTTCTTTCTCGTGGGCGTCGGTTGGCACAGTGAGGTGGTAGCGGCCTCAAGAACACTGACCGTAGCAGTTGGTTGCAAGCACTTTGCCTGCTCTATAGACTAACGTTTGCCCAGCTACATCAGCTGAGTCCTGCTGCGGCGCTCCGTAAACCACCCCCTCCCTTCCCTATGGACCCAGCACGGATGATGTAAGCGTACGTGGCAGAACTTTAAATAGAGATATGCGTAGTGGCGCTATTGATCTGACATAGTAAATCGTTCCTCCAGAAAAACGATCAAGGAATTCGCTATCCACAAAATTAAACAAGAATCATAATGAACTCAGCGTATTACACTGAAGTGCTTGATGAATGATTTGACAGGTACTGACAAGACTGAACTAATATCTTCGCAAGTTTAGTTCTAATAAACTCTTCTCAATATAAAACAATTATATTCACAAAGTCATACCGTGACTGCCAAAAGTTTAGTGTTGAAAGGCTGATCGTGCTATGGAAGAGTATGCGTTTGGATCTATGACCTGTATTAAAGGCACGTGGAGCTGTAAAAGCCCTCAGAATGAATCTTCAAATCGCTGAAACTTGTTAAAAATGAGTTGACTGTCCCTACAGTTTGACTGTCAGACACTGCTAGATCTCTCCATGTTAATCTGCAGGTGGAGGCTGAATTGGCTGCAAAATCAGTCGTTGGTTTTCTACCAGCAACTTGCCTCTGCAGCTAAGTGCAAATCAGCGAAAAGAATTTCAAAGTACTTAGCTCAACAAGGTTGATGAAAGAGTCATCTGGCTGCAGAAGTGTTAAACTGACGATGCGCAGAGAGGAAGTCTGGCGGAGAAGAAGCCTACTAGAGAAGAGATTTTGTGCCATCTGCTTCCTAAAGGGAAGACTCGTGTCTCAGTGGTTTAATTCATAACATCATTTTGTTTAACTGAACTAAAGATATTCCGAGTGCCGTCCTCTGACAATATGTCTTAAATGAAGCACGTCCCCTTCCATAATACTTGTTTCAGGAGGTTGGCTAGTAACACGCTCATTAACACTTGATGCTGAAAAACTGACTGGTCTCTCTCTGTACCTGTCTGTGGACGGGGAGGTTGTACCTCGGTGGTACAGCCATGCTTCTCTCTCTGTGTTCTAAATTGTTTATGATATCCAGTCGTTGCGCCTATTAAATTGTGGTAAACATTTTTGTCTGGCAGTGCATGAGCTCGGCGGTATCGCACGCCCCCAAACATGTCCCAACCTCCCTGGTCATCTCTCCACTTCCAAATGCTATCTACAATCGTCGGCGTATTTCGAAGAAGCTCTGCTTTCTACGGTTCTGTTCACAAAAGCGTTCTTCTGGGTCGTTGCCAAAAACGGCACATTTCCTCCCCCCACACGCAAGTTGTTAAAAACAGAGTCTGCTGGAGTCCCAGCACCACAGGAGATACTATCTGCATTTTGACACTGGTGTCCAGAGCCCAGGGATGTCTCCCTCAAAGCACTGACCATTCAGACCGCGTGTTGCTGACCCCCGCAACTATCAGCGAGTCCCATCAGCGAATTCTCCTGGGTGGCCTTCCTGCCAGCTAACGTGGCCTGATGCGTGCCAACTCGCTTACGGCACATTGCAACAAGCTTTCGTAGTGGCCTCTTATTTAGGTAAACGTGTAATTCAGTATGGAAATGTAATCTGTGTTAGCCAAGTACTGGTAATCTCTCGTACCGATACAAATCTCATTTATTGGTGGGGATTAATTATTCTGAATTGATTGGGCTTTTAATTCTGGTTTTATATCGGTTACGGGACAGTTTTGGGAAAAATGGTTGCATAACACCACCCCTCCCTGCTGTTTTTTAAATGTATATAGATGTAGTTGCGCTCAGAATTTGTTAAAGCGTAAGTGCGTAACAGAAATTTGAGCAAGTGGCATTCAGTTTATGTATTCAATGTTTTATTATGTTATATACTGGCCTAATAAACCATGACACTTTCACTCTTTTGCTTTGCTGGTGTAAAGCTAATTATACTTATCAAGCATGACAGGTTTATTTAATGTACTATCTAAGAAACCATTCGCTCCTCTTTAAAACTAATATTACAAATCCTATTCTTAGCCTGGCGCTCAATCCCATTAAGCAACTTTATAAAACAATCTAATACTACGGTTCTTGTTCATCCATGCGCTGAAGGCTGAAGCACAAACATTGCCAAAAATTGTACATCTCGTGCTTCCCCGTTCAGATTTTTAAAAACAATGTCTGCGGGTGTCACACCATCACAGGGGATACTATCTGCATTGTGACTCTTGATGTCCGGAACCTAGGTGTGCCTACCTCATAGCACTGGCTATTCTGACTGCATGGCGTTGACCCCCGCAGCTGTCAGCGAGTCCGTTCCACGAATTCTCCAGGGGCAGAGCTCATGCTAGCTGATGTGGCCTGCTGCTTGTCCTCTCTCTTACAGACCAGTGCAATGTGCTTTCATGGTGGCCTGCTGTTTAGGTAACCATGTAATTTAGTATGAAACTGTAATCTAGGTTAGTCAAATACTGGCAATCACTGGCACACACATAATTTATCAATTAGGAGTAATTACTCCAATTTGTTTAGTCTTTTTAATTCTCATTTTATGTCAGTTACAGGACAGTTTTGGAAAAAAGCAGTCATGTAACAGTGAGATGACTCACAGCAGCGTCAGTGTCTACCCAGAGGTAGGTAGCATGGAGATTGCCTGCAAAAGCATTGGTGGCTGAGTGGCTGCATGGCCATGGGCTCGAATTTTTGGCCCCAGGGTAGGAGGCTGGCAGCAGCTGAGGTAGGTCCCTAGGTGGCCTGCCAGTTGGATGCTACTCAGTCCACAGCATTGAACTTTGCGTGAGGAGCAGGGCTGTGGCTAGCATTGTCAGAGTCTGGAGCTGGTGACTTGTTGACCCACGTAAACTCATAGATTCATTGGGCATTGTAGGTCCGCCTTCGGGCCTGGCGGTGGCAGACCACAGTACCTTTGATTAAAAACGACGACTTTTTATACAGACTTGGCCCAGCCTTGTTCTGCTGTACCAACTGTTCTGTCACTTAAGCCGCAAAAACCATGAGATGGGAATGAGTCAGTTGGGTCACCAATGCCGCAGTGGCTCTGCCTTTCTTCTGTATCTATGCTGTTACGCCTTTGGTGCACACAGTTGCTACATGTAGTAATCGACGCAGTGCGTTGGAGCCAGTTCTTGCCATATCAGCAGGTGGACCCTTTTGTAACTGCGTCTGGCCAGCTCCGATCTGACCGGCTTCCATAGCCTCTCGCATTAGCTGCCTCAGCGGCGTTTACTCAGTCATGCAAAAAAATAGTGGCCACCCTACTCTCAAAATACATGGAAATATCTCGAGGTGGATTTTATCTATCAGAGGATGTCAAATGGCTGATCTACATCTACATCTACATTTATACTCTGGATGCCACCCAACGGTGTATGGCGGAGGGCACTTTACGCGCCACTGTCATTACCTCCCTTTCCTGTTCCAGTCGCGTATGGTTCGCGGGAAGAACGACTGCCGGAAAGCCTCCGTGCGCGCTCGAATCTCTAATTTTACATTCGTGATCTCCTCGGGAGGTATAAATATGGGGAAGTAATATATTCGATACCTCATCCAGAAACGCACCCTCTCGAAACCTGAACAGCAAGCTACACCGCGATGCAAAGCGCCTCTCTTGCAGAGTCTGCCACTTGAGTTTGCTAAACATCTCCGTAACGCTATCACGCTTATCAAATAACACCGTGACGAAACGCGCCGCTCTTCTTTGGATCTTCTCTATCTCTTCTGGAGATGATGATGATTTGTTAGTGTCTACTGTAATAGTGACAACAGCGATTATTTACAGAAGTTAGAGAGCTCGCTAATCGTCATCGAATCCATTTTGTTTGACCATTGAGGGGTAATTACCGTCGGGCTGGGAATCACGACGCAAGGGAGTTCGTAGCTACCTACGTACTCAGCTTCGCGGACGATCATCAGCCAGTAGCAACCCCTATAAGACTTCAGGTGAAAAAATGCTCATTTCCCGATGAACATACTTCTAACTGAGAAGAAAAAACTCTCAGAAATATGTATCGTATGGCACTCAAGAGGTAAGAGAAGTGAAAGTGTGGCTCACTGTAAAAACTGTAGTATTGCTCTACATTTAGAAGACTGCCTTGAGGTCTACCATACCCAACAATCATACTAGCTGATATGTAAAACAATCATACCAGCTTGTATACATTATATCTCATTTCACATCAACTAGTAGGATATTTAAATACGATTTTATTGGGTTAAAACGTAGGGGAATTCATTGCAACAGCACGTGCGAGTTTCAAAAAGTCCAGTTCCACAGAAAGTTCGCCGCGTTTGCTAATATAAACTTTTTAACTAACAATAGTCCAGATTCTACCGCCTCTTGAAATACACTACTGGCCATTAAAATTGCTACACCAAGAAGAAATGCAGATGATAAACAGGTATTCGTTGGACGAATATATTGTACTAGAACTGACACGTGATTACATTTTCACGCAATTTGGGTGCATAGATCCTGAGAAATCAGTACCCAGAACAACCACCTCTGGCCGTAATAACGGCCTTGATCCGCCTGGGAATTGAGGCAAACAGAGCTTGGATGGCGTGTACAGGTACCGCTGCCCATGCAGCTTCAACACGATACCACAGTTTATCAGGAGTAGTGACTGGCGTATTGTGACGAGCCAGTTGCTCGGCCGCCATTGACCAGACGTTTTCAGTTGGTGACAGATCTGGAGAATGTACCGGCCAGGGCAGCAGCCGAACATTTTCTGTATCCAGAAAGGCTCGTACAGGACGTGAAACATGCGGTCGTGCATTATCCTGCTGAAATGCAGGGTTTCGCAGGGATCGAATGAAGGGTAGAGCCACGGGTCGTAACACATCTGAAATGTAACGTTCACTGTTCAAAGTGCCGTGAATGCGAACAAGAGGTGACCGAGACGTTTAACCAATGTCACCCCATACCATCACGACGGGTGATACGCCAGTATGGCGATGACGAATACACGCTTCCAATGTGCGTTCACCGCGATATCGCCAAACACGGATGCGGCCATCATGATGCTGTAAACGGAACTTGGATTCATCCGAAAAAATGACGTTTTGCTATTCGTGCAGCCAGGTTCGTCGTTGAGTACACCATCGCAGGCGCTGCTCTCTGTGATGTAGCGTCAAGGGTAACCGCAGCCATGGTCTCCGAGCTGATAGTCCATGCTGCTGCTAACATCGTCGAACTGTTCGTGCAGATGGTTGTTGTCTTGCAAACGTCCCCATCTGTTGACTCAGGGATCGAGACGTGGCTTCACAATCCGTTACAGCCATGCGGATAAGATGCCTGTCTTCTCGACTGCTAGTAATACGAGGCCGTTGGGATCCAGCGCGGCGTTCCGTATTACCCTCCTCAACCCACCGATTCCATATTCTGCTAACAGTCATTGGATCTCGACCAACGTGAGCAACAATGTCGCGATACGATAAACCGCAATCGCGATAGACTACAATCCGACATTTATCAAAGTCGGAAACGTGTTGGTACGCATTTCTCCTCCTTACACGAGGCATCGCAACAACGTTTCACCAGGCAACGTCGGTCAACTGCTGTTTGTGTATGAGAAATCGGTTGGAAACTTTCCTCATGTCAGCACGTTGTAGGTGTCGCCACCGGCGCCAACCTTGTGTGAATGCTCTGGAAAGCTAATCATTTACATATCACAGCATCTTCTTCCTGTTGTTTAAATTTCGCGTCTGTAGCGCGTCATACTCGTGGTGTAACAATTTTAATGGCCTGTAGTATATCTCGAGGTAGATTTTATCTATCAGAGGACGTCAAATGGCTGGTGATGATGATCTGTTAGAGTCTAGTGTAATAGCGACAATAGCGATTATTTAAAAAAAGTTAGAGTGTTCGCTAATCGTCATCGAATCCATTTTGTTTGTCCATTGAGAGGGAATTACCGCCAGGCTGGGAACCACGACGCAAGAGAGTGCGCAGCTACCTGTGTACTCAGCTTCATACTAGCATGTATACATTAAATCTCATTTCACATCAAGTAGTAGGATATTTAAATACGATCTTATGGGTTAAGACATAGAGGCATTCATTGGAACAGTCCGTGCCAGTTTGAAGAAGTCCAGTTACACAGAAAGTTCGCCGCGTTTGCTACTATTAACTTTTTAACTAAAAATAATACAGATTCTACCGCCTCCTGTAATATTTACAGTTCTTCCTGGAACACCATGTAGATTCTAATGTAATCTGTACCATATCCCATTCCAAAAATGAAAAAAAAAGTTTGACGTTTTAACAGACTTTCATCCGATCTTCCGTTAATAATATGACCTACAGTGGTACCCGCATGGAGCTACTGCACTAGGTGAAATTCATCGGAGCTACCACGAAGCTCGCTGTTGTGCTCTGTTGGGGCCAACGGTAGCGTATCGCTGAGTGACAGCGCTGTAATTACGAAAGAATACAAGTCCACGGCTGGCTGTGCTCGTTTCAGTTTTTTCGGTTTTGGTTATTGAATGCTGAGCCTCCGATATTAAATATTTGCCGCAAAATTGCGTTCCGCGCATTGATGAACGTAGCCGAAGCGACAATCAGTGGCTTCGGTAAGCGCTGATCGTCGTTTCTGAGAATCCAGCGCTGCGCATTCCGAAAAATATTTTCCTGTTTTTTTCAACGACCAACTGTAACGCCGATTCGTCACTGCTGATAAAATGTGGGAAGTATTTCTGCTTGGCCACAGTGTCAAACAGAAGCATTCTTCCGACTGAAGATGTCGTTACTCTGGCAACCTGAAACTGTTAGCATCAGTACTTATCGTTAGGCTATAAAAAGACGGTAAGAAACTGTGGTAGCAGTAAGTGACTTCAACCAAGGTATGGCAGCTGTCAAAATCATTCATGTGCCAAGTTATGGAAGACTACAATTGAAAATACATACTTATTTTAGATACCATAGCCCAATTTTTGTAGTAGATGCAGGTATAAAAACGACATACATCATTTAAAATCATGGGAATTTATGGTACAGTAAATGTTTATTGTTACGAAACGCTTGCTGTTGAAAGGGAAGTATTATCTGGACGAATATTTACTTACTGCAGACCACAGCTGCTTTGTGATTGGAGCTGGAACGCAAATTTTCTTTTCAGTGCGGCGTTTCTCCACTGAACTGTACAATGTGTCATCCATCCGATGCGCTGTTCCACTACCTATCACCCCCTGCCTTAAATCTTCACTGCAGATCACCTTTCGTTTGTCGCTGATGCACTATTATAGTGAGAGTCTTTTTGGTGCTCATATACCAGTTTTGGTTGAAGAAGTATTGCAGCAGAATTTCTAACGCTTTTCTTTCGTTCTGCTTCACTGGTACTAACGTTACATCAATAATGAATACGTTCAGGCAGGTTACAGAAAAGGTAACGTTCTTGATGTAAACGGTGAGAAGAGAATATGAATCATGGTGCTAGATGTAATGTATCATCTCTATCAGCAAAATAAATTTTTCATTTGTGCTTTTCATATTGATTCTACAATCATCGTCGGTAGCATAGTACAGATAAATAGAAGCACACACATACATTTGAGCGCTTTCGAGGATCATCAATTAATCGTCTCCCAATACCTCTTAATGTTATTAAGAACTAGACGCACAGACAGTGAACTAGGAGAACAATAAAAAATATTCCCTGTACGGAAAGTTAATAGTAGTGTGAAACCGTGTTCCCACTGTAATTTGAGCACAAAAAAATGGAAATGTCGTGTGGCTAGGGCCTCCCGTCGGGTATAGTTATCTGCCTTTGAGAACTTTGCAATGGTCTGAGACAGGTGGTGATTAGCTGAAGTTTTCTGAAATACTGCAGTGGGTGTGGAATTACCTACAGACGACCTGGCGCGAGCCCAAATTTTGGTCTCACTTTGAAGGTGCCAACAATGATCAGAAACATACACTGGTTTACCTATTCCACAGTACATAATTACGCCTGCATGGCCTTCGCGCCCAGGACAACTAAGGCATGGGACACAGCCGGTACGAATTTTGATGGTTGAAGAAACTGAAATATCTACCTTCCACTTCTTGTCAGACGGAAATGGTGAAAGCAAGCGGGTTCTGTCCATCCACCAATGACTGGGGTGGAATTACGAACTTCTATGCAATATAGTACACTGTTAGATCATGTGGTACTACTACGCTGATCCTTCGGTGCATGTTGCACGGCAAATTCTCTAAATTTCATGAAGAACATCTTATTCGTAAGGAAACACATCTTATGCGCGTTTAAGTAATATTGTTACCAGTTTGACTTTCGGTCTTAGCCTGTCATCAGGGAACCTATCATCAGGGAATAAAACATGGAAACCTAGTCATTTATTCCTTGATGACGCGCTAAGCTCGAACAATAGTAGGATGATGAAATTACTTAAAAGCTGCTGGGAGGTGTTTCTTTGAAAGCAAGCTGTAGTTCTTGATCTTGTCCTTCTGCTAGTCGAGGGAGTTGATTTTGATGGGACCCTTGTTACTATGCAAGAGGGTACATTAAGTGGCAGCTTAAGGTATAAATCTCAGAGAGTCAAAGCTTTGGGACTCTTGCAAAGTTGGAGGAAGTGGATTTCTGTACTTCAGTTCCATTGAATATGTAAATCGAAGTGCCACTGAAATTTATTTTGGTATCCTGTTGGTTAATCAAACGCACATCGAATTTATTGTAGATACTTCGGCATGACGATATAGCGAAAGTGTTCGGTTATTTGCGCACCATACATTTTCTGTTAGTGATTTCACAAGAAAAATAGGAATACAGTGAGCTATGAGTGAGATTGAGAGCAAAACTGACTGACATTCTATAAAATGGACATTTATTAACAGAATAATCCCTTCATTCTCCTAGCACACATGTGCATCATGAAACAGAACTAAAGCTACATGCTTCCTTAAGTTACATGGAAGATTACTACCAACAATCTTTAACATCAGCACACAAACAAGGTGGAAACAAGCACGGAATGTAGGTACTTTAGGGAGCGAAATAATTCTGAATTTCGTAACACACCATTATTATAGAGATGGGGCCCCTCCAACCCCGCACCAACGTGGTGACCAAACCAAAAGTTCTACTGTCATCTCCGTCAACATGTTAGTTATCTAATCAGTGGATCACAGGACGCTGGGCTATGATGCTATCTGTGCGTCTGGGAAAGATTACGCATTAATACGGTCCATCAGGTGATAGATTGTGGACGAAACGCGAATGAGAGTAGCGATTTGAAGAGCAGAGGGAAAAAAGTGCAAAGGCTCGTGCCGAGGGGAAAAACCTCTGCGACAGTGGGATGGGTAGTAAGAGCAGTAGTGGCTTACTAGCTGCTATAGTTAATGCCAGGTTGGGTTTGTTAGTGTGGGTATCATGCATCAATACTGTGGCAGGCGATGGCGATGTATCCCGGTCTGCTGCAGCCATTGCATTCCTGGAACAGTCGAGATCGTTATATATTAGTGAGAGATCGGTCATAGATCATTTCACTGTGTGGGAGAGTGGGTATAGCTTGTCTGCATGTGGTGTACGCAACCGACAGAAAACTACAGATGGAGTTACACAATGGATTCATATCAGCATGCAGTATTAACAGGAGAGTTTCAAAGTACAGAAATATAAGTCTATTATACTTGGTAAAAGCTCAATAATAGCAACAGACCCCAAACTACCAAAGTGCTCCCTGGTCTGTGGGTATTCATTCTGTTCAGGGAGTTCAGTATGGTGCAAGAATATGGGCCTAGTGACGGTCCCAACAGTTTCTGACACAACCCGTCAAAATGTAATAAAACTGATAAAGTTCAATACACACAAGTTTGGATACACTTTATGTATTCGTTACTCGAAGTGAGATGAGAATTATTCGATTAGCTCATTTCGTAGTGGGAAATACACTACTCAGAGCACACGTGGTAATTGGCACTACGCAGATGTACAAGCTCAATCTGAATAACCATATAGAAAGGGAAATGCGATTAGAATATTATCAAAATAAAAAACAGAAGTTACAGATAATTCGCTGAATGCGATTAGTAAACTGAATGACTAGAGAACTCCACACAATGTTAACTTGATACAAAGAGACATACTCATCGTTCACGAAGAAAAACCCACAAGAGTAATCTACCCGGATATTCACTTCGTACAATGCAAATATACATTAATCAACTAGTGACCAAGGAATCAAGTCCTGGATTCAGCTATCCATTGTGCTGATTCAGTATCACACCTAGTATAGAGTATGAAGTCACCGAAGTTCACACAACAAACTGGAAAACCTTTTAGAATAAAAGTGCAGCCTTCCCGGAATGAATGCTTTGACTGTTAATTCAAGTAAACGCCATAATGACCTACATCAAAACGAACAACACTGTTCGATCAGTCCTTGAACGTCCAACGGTACCGACCGGCCAACGTATCGTCCTCAGCTCTCAGGCGTCATCGGGTGCTGAAATACTAAACACTTTTTTTCCAAAGCTGTTTCACAGAGGAAGACCGCACTGCCGTTCCCTCTCTAAATTCTCGCACGAACGAAAAAATGGCTGACATCGAAATAAGTGTCCAAGGAATAGAAAAGCAACTGAAATCACTCAACAGAGGAAAGTCCACTGGCCCTGACGAGATACCAATTCGATTCTCCACACAGTACGCGAAAAAACTTGCCCCCCTTATAACAGCCATGTACCGCAAGTCTCTACAGGAACGGAAGGTTCCAAATGATTGGAAAAGAGCACAGGTAGTCCCAGTTGTCAAGAAGGGTCGTCGAGCAGATACGCAAAACTATAGGCCTGTGTCTCTGACATCGATCTGTTGTAGAATTTTAGAACATGTTTTTTGCTCTCATATTATGTCATTTCTGGAAACCCAGAATCTACTCTGTAGGAATCAACCTGGATTCTGGAAACAGCGATCGTGTGAGACCCAGCTCGCTTTATTTGTTCATGAGACCCAGAAAATACTAGATACAGGCTCCCAGGTAGATGCCATTTTCGTTGGGTTCCTCAAGGCGTTCGATACAGACCCGCACTGTCGCCTGATAAACAAAGTAAGAGCCTACGGAATATCAGATCAGCTGTGTGGCTGGATTGAAGAGTTTTTAGCAAACAGAACACAGCATATTGTTCTCAATGGAGAGATGTCTACAGACGTTAAAGTAACCTCTGGCGTGCCACAGGGGAGTGCTATGGGACCATTGCTTTTCACAATATATATGAATGACCTAGTAGATAGTGTCGGAAGCTCCATGCGGCTTTTCGCGGATGATGCTGTAGTATACAGAGAAGTTGCAGCATTAGAAAATTGCAGCCAAATGCAAGCAGATCTGCAGCGGACAGGCACTTGGTGCAGGGAGTGGCAACTGACCCTTAACATAGACAAATGTAATGTATTGCGAATACTTACAAAGAAGTATCCTTTATCGTATGATTATATGATAGCGGAACAAACACTGGTAGCAGTTACTTCTGTAAAATATCTGGGAGTATGCGTACGGAACGATTTGAAGTGGAATGATCATATAAAATTAATTGTTGGTAAGGCGGGTGCCTGGTTGAGATTCATTGGGAGAGTCCTTAGAAAATGCAGTCCATCAACAAAGTAGGTGGCTTACAAAACACTCGGTCGGCCTATACTTGAGTATTGCTCATCAGTGTGGGATCCGTACCAGGTCGGTTTGACAGAGGAGAGAGAGAAGATCCAAAGAAGAGCGGCGCGTTTCGTCACGGGGTTATTTGGTAAGCGTGATAGCGTTACGGAGATGTTTAGCAAACTCAAATGGCAGACTCTGCAAGAGAGGCGCTCTGCATCGCGGTGTAGCTTGCTCGCCAGGTTTCGAGAGGGTGCGTTTCTGGATGAGGTATCGAATATATTGCTTCCCCCTACTTATACCTCCCGAGATCACGAATGTAAAATTAGAGAGATTCGAGCCCGCACGGAGGCTTTCCGGCAGTCGTTCTTCTCGCGAGCCATACGCGACTGGAACAGGGAAGGGAGGTAATGACGGTGGCGTGTAAAGTGCCCTCCGCCACACACCGTTAGGTGGCTTGCAGAGTATAAATGTAGATGTAGATGTAGATGCGGATACGAAGAGGGAACGTGGTGGACACACCGCTCTCCCGGCCATTGTCAGTCTTCGTGACCGGTGTTGCTACTTCTCAATCACGTAGCTCCTCAATTGGCACCCACTTGCCGACAGCACTCGGCAGACCCATGCGGTGACCCATCCAAGTACTAGCCAAGCCCGGCAGATCTTAACTTCGGTGATGTGACGGGATCCGGAGTGACCACTGCGGCAGTTTGCATTAATTACCTACATCAGGAAACGAAAATTTACCTAACTCCAACCAAACAGAAACTTATGACAAGCACACTCTGAGGAGCACGAGGTACTCACGGCGAAGCTTTCAGGAACAGTGCCCTGAAAAACATTTTAGTCACTGGCCGTTATCCAACAGGGCTTGCCTGTTCTCTTCACCGCGTGGCCACATACTGGACATATTGCAAAACCGCTAATAAAGCCGGTGGGCTCCTGGCCAATCGAACGACGCCAAAAAAGGCGGAATGACCGTTTCTCTTTACCACGGTATGTTACTGGACGTGCTGAAATGGAATTCAGTGGAAAATTTCTGCGACTTTATACAGTAGGTGCTTGGCTAATTGAAAGAAACCGAAAAGGCGGGACGACTGTTGGTACGACGACGCCAGGTTATCGAACATGCTTGAACGGGTCTCAATGGAAAATTTCCACGACTCTATACAGAAAAAGGAAGAAGCTACTCGGATATCTACCGCTACAAATGTACAGTTAATTACACACATGTCTACACAACACAGAACATATTTATGGTGGGGATTACGGAAAGAAATGAGATTAGTAAACAGAAAACTAAGCTTCCAGGCTGATCACAAGGTAAAGAAAGCATAATAAACGACATTCATTTGAAAGACGGCTGAAATTGTCCCCTTTCAGCCACCGTAATGCTATCCAAGTGAAATACATACACATTACAAAAATGGATGTATGTACCTGCATACGTTCCACATCACCTACTTAACCACTGGACCGATTTCAACCAAACTTGGTACACATATCCCTTACTGTCAGGCAACAACTATAGGGGTAATAACCACCTACCTATCATAGTTCAGGAGATATGACGTCATAAAGAATGAAATGCACGAAAAACTGCCGCATCTTACATATAGTTTAAATTTATTGCATCTGTGCTACTAACTATTCGCAATAACTTTCGGAAACAGTATCTAAATAAGCCGCTGAATACACCTACATAAATACATGTCATGAACACTGAGATGCGTGAAAAAATGCCGCATCACGCATGACGTTTTAATACATTTGTTCTTTACTAATAACAGATTCCTACTGTCAATTGAACTTAAGGAAATTCCTGACGCCTGGTGGCACTTTTGACAGCTTTCAACTGCGAAGCGCAAACAGCTGTACCAAAGCAGTAGCCATTTATAGAGCTACGAAGAAACGTTGTGATAGAGACGTTTACAAAATCGCGTTGTAGACACATAAAGCAGCTGTGCCCATTGTACACAAACGTTCCGCGATCTTTGTCCGATTGTTTCATAGTTTCAAAGGTGTTTCCAAGAATGCATGGAGATGAAATTTTTTGGTATTACACTTCAAGCACAGTTAATCTTTTGATTTTGATTCTAATAAAAAAAATTGCCAAACTGAACAGTCGGGCAACGCCGGATTTTTCAGCTAGTTTGCAGTAAAGAACAAACGAAAAAAACTTTCAGAAGTGTTAAATGTTTTACAACAAACGACGATCCTCTATCTGTAATAGTTTCAAAGTTATGATTTTTTCCAATGATAGCGGGACTTTATGGACACACTGTTTAGCATGGACCAGGAAATTTTCAGGTGACCTGAAATGTTACGCTGTTACGACTCCTGCCATCAACACGTCGTTGCCCACCGCAAGTGACGGGCGACTCCAGTTGTTCCCTGGAACATGCCAGACACGATACAACCTTGACACGGTGGTTCGTGAATATGTCAGCCTGCACGATTGCGGCTATCGTTTTTCTGTTGCTTTTGGCACCTGCGATCTGCCTTCGAGCCTCCTATCTTGTCCATCCTGCACTTCGCTGACACCCCAGTTCACGGCCTGATGACGTTACAGTCACGTATCATGCCGAAATCTTCCATTCGCGGATGCAACATGAGCATACTTTCCCTCTCTCTCTCTCTCCACTACTGCAGTTGTCTTAAACTAATTATGGGTGTCTGTCTTGAACACGCATGAAAATCGACATCAGCCCTCGGACACAAACAAATCACTCTATTTCAAATTCCTAAGCGGAATTTCTTTCCACCACAAGCAATCGTAATGGCAAGCTCCTAGGCACTACGTCACAGCAGTTTAACAACCTCAGTCACGTAGACGGATTTCGATATGAGTCGCATCAAAAAATGAAACTGCAGCAATGTGGAACATAACATTTTAGGAAGATGTAAGAGTATGTCCAATAATACACGCGGCGGGGATAAATGAATGGAATGTGCTAGGAGTAAATAAAATTACACGGTGTGCAATAGAGCTGAAACAGTAATTTATATTCCAGAGATGATGCATACAGTATTTCCATGCCCTACATTTTGATGACGCTATTTGTTTTCAAGCGGAATGAATTTATGTATATTCGCAGCCTTGCGGCGCTGCTAAATAGGCTTCGTTTTCAGAGTAAATCGCAATACTGTGCTTGTGCGAGATGAATTTTATGATCATAGAAATAACTCAGAATGTATTAATCAGGATGAGGATTGAGCCTCGGGAATCTTTTAGAGTTTTTCGAGAATTGAGATTTTCTCG
The DNA here is from genome assembly GCF_023864345.2 of Schistocerca serialis cubense. Classification (NCBI taxonomy): domain Eukaryota; kingdom Metazoa; phylum Arthropoda; class Insecta; order Orthoptera; family Acrididae; genus Schistocerca; species Schistocerca serialis. Next base: position 289,102,952 of record NC_064644.1, on the reverse strand, counting down.
AAAATGCACCTGTAGAACATTCTTTATTTCATAAAGTTATGAACAACGAAACTGTCACATACGGAGTGAACGAACTGTTTTGGACCGTGCTGTTATTAAAGGAATTATTCAATATTTATCTGGAACGCTGCAGGAAAACTACAGGAAACATAATTTTGGGTGGCTTGTTCAGCGTCTGGTCCACGTAGCAACGAATGCGACTACCGAAATAATAGTTGTCAGTCACGGTACGCAATTTAGTAATGTATGTGCTTATTGGTAGCTTGAACGCTTTCATATGAAACGTGTAGCATTGGTACATATTTGAGATGACTCCAGACAGTTGCTTGTATACATATAGAATCGTCTCCACATGAATTTATGAATCTCTCCTCTCAGATTAATGGCTTACATTGCTGAATAAAGTGTAGCATTAAAATAAAGTTAATTACCAATGTCTCTAAATTGATCAAATAAGTGTAGTATCGTACAAGACTGCGACGATATCTAACGGTTACTGCTAACGAAGTTGCTCTTCCAGACAGTATCCCATACGAACAAACCAGTTGCGCCTTTGTTTGCGGTTACTCATACTTTAGGTACCTGGGGATATACATGGCTCTGTTTAAAAAGAATAGCTAAATGTAGCCACAGGGTTCAGCTGTGCACGTCTGCTTTCATGCCCCACAGCTAAAACATAACCTGTAGCTGTGACTCTGCAGTCAAACAGGCTACGCATTGGCTACAACTTCGACTTAATAAAATCCACAGAAATACAAAACAAAAGTTAAATACATAACTTAATAACAAGGGTTCTACGTCTGTAATTGATGTAGACGACAGAATAATATGTTGAATAATATTTATTCCAGTAAGTCGTCTCAAGTATACGAAAAGTAGTTCTACGATATTCAGTTAAAATACAGACAAATAATACCCTTATCAAGCGCAGTAAAGTTATGTTGAGAGCATTATGAGAATGGTAGAAAAATTCTCAAACTAAATAGTTGTCAATGGCACGCATTTCGTAAACATAACACACGAAGTATTGACCAGCTCAAAACAGTTCAGAGTTCAACATGATGCTTCACAAATTAACATTCACGATACAGAGAATAATAATTAATACTCTGTCTATCCTCAGTTCCGTAAGACAAGCAGAAAAAAATTGGAGTCCTACATTGGAGAACATCCGGACCTCTCCAAATACAAAATTCTTTCAGAACCTAAAGTATGGTAGCGGCCATTTACTGTCTACAATCAAAAACCTCCATGACTGAATAGCACTCGTTACCGCAGGTAGGTCTGCGTCATTCCAGAACTCTCGTAAAAGTGCCCAGAATCGCTCCCTTGAGCTCTTAACTCGAAAAGTCCCACTCTCCACTGGACTCCCGTAGTGTTCCACTACTGTTTGCTTTTCCATTGGCTGAAGGCCATCTCCACGAATAATACATCATTCCTGCGTTGTGCAACCATCATTTGACTCCATATGACCACTCCTTAAATTATCATGCTTTTATATTGTCAGTTGTAATCAATATTTAAATAAAGCTAATGGCAAAATAGTAAACTGTTCATTAAATAAATACACAAGTATGACAAAATGTGAGGTATTTGTGCAGTATTCATTTTCTGTGTAACTGGGGATGATACGAAATTCTGAAAAACATTTGCATACACATACATAGCTTTCAGAGATGACATCTTAAGTCCAGTGGTGAAATCTCATGCAGTGTTTTAAAGCTTTAATTCAGAAGTTCATTGTGAAAACGTTTATTCTTTGTGAAATATTAAGTTCTGTAGTTTTAAAGATATTGAACTACTGTTGTGTCATTGGATGCAGCTCATTTTTCTGAGATCGCAGATCTATTCTGATCTGCTTTAATACTTGACTGTGAATTATTATAGATTCTTGAAGAGCGGTAATAACCCATCTTTAAGCTTGTCTGACACTCGAGCATTGTCTGTCATGCGAAGACGCCATGTAAGCAACAGCCATCCAAATTCCCAACTTCGGGATTTACCCATTTCAGGTGACGCTGCTAGTCTTTGTACCTGGACTCACCCGTACTGGTTACCACCTGGATTTGCTGTGGATGCACTTGGCCCTGAACCCACTACCGTTTAGCAGTAGAACAATTTCATCTTATCTTGTACCAATGCAAGGCGCTCAATTAGCTCTCCTACATGCATGTAACGGTGCAAAATGACTTTGAAAAATCACCGCTTTCTGCGAGTACAATATTTTCTGCTTATTTATCCTGGCAAGATTACAGCCTTACAGTCCTGTCTTACATCTAACTACGTGGTCTTCATATTTCATCATTACAGCCGTTATGATACGAATGTTATAAAGGGGCCTACGTTTGGTATGGAATCTAGTGCTCTGTTATTTAGAACTAGATATGTTTTGAGCAGTTCTGGTTTCTGGTTTATAAGTTTCCCTGTCGTAGGGGCGAGAAATCTTGCTTGATCTTCCTAGGATTGATATTTAATACAAGAGAAAGGGGGTTATCAGATTAATCCTAACAGTTAAAGAGCACCTTGATGAATGGCAAATACAGATTTTAGAGTTCGAAACCGTTGAACATATTACATTATGAAGATTCGATCGTGGTGACCGCTCAGTTTTTAAAACTGCCTTAACATATGGCTATTATCAGTGTAGGTATTAGTTTGAAGCTAGTTAAATAATATTCATAAATACAATTAATTAAATGGAATGTATAGCCTTAATCATACCTCTTTTGCACTCCATAGCACATTGAGCAAACAATTACATACAATTTTTAGCAGAACAATTATCAGAATGTATTATCTTCCATCGCTAATTCTTAAGGTCACTATAAAGATGAATGGTTCCAAGTTCCTCCCAAAATAATGATCAGTTATTATCCCACTAACATTGAAAGTATTTAGCACTTGTTAATGATGAATTCAAGTATACTTGTCTGTATGTTGTTATAATAATAATAATAATAGTAATAATAACAGTGATAATAGTATTGTAGCCTGTCAGTTGGACAGAAAACAAACTTGGGAATAACCAGTCATACTCAGTAATTTCTTAGTTCGCTATATCCAGTCCATGAAAACAACCATGAAAATATTATGCAAAGTGGGTGATAATTTTATAATTTCTGTTTAGCGGTACCACCTTTGCATTTGATGAAACATGAATGTTGGCAACAATACATTTTGTCTGGAAGCTGATATTTAAGAACATATTGCAGATGACCCATTTAAATTGGTTCAATAATTACCTGATATAGTTAATGTTACAAAGATAAACAGAATTTTCTGTTTCATTTAAAATATATCGTCCCTCTATTTAAAATGTACAGTGGTCTGCAAAACCTAAGGACGAAAGTAGTTTCCGCATGACGTGTCACTGCCAAGTGATATAGCTCTATGAAATCAGACAGTACATAGAAAGAACTGTTACAGTATAGTACAGCAGGAAAATGAAAGAAATACGCAATGAAACGAACAGAAATGAATAATTTGTTCAAAGACAATAATAACACAGAAATCACCATGATTCATGATGTCAGTATCAATAAAACTCACCAGCAGCCATGTACTTTAAGATATTATTTTATTTTATTCTGAAGGCTACCAGTTTCGGCATTTCATTATGTAGTCTTCAGGCCCATACACATCTATCCAAAGAAACGAACTTGTCGTATAACACCATAAATCACTATATATAACGATTGAATTCACGATATCCAGTGATTTATGGCGCTATACGACAAGTTCATTTCTTTGAATAGATGCGTATGGGGCCTGAAGATGGCATAATGAAATTCCGAACCTGGCAGCCTACAGGATAAAATAAAATAATATCTTAAAGTACACGGCTGCTGGTGAATTTTATTCACATTGACAGTTACTTAAGCAGCCAATGTCGCCTGGACATTACAAACGGCGCGATGTAATTCGTGATAGGACGTATAATCAATTTGAGTGGCAATGCATACTCTGCAACGTGCTCCTATGCTTGCAGGGTTGGTAAGGATTTCCTGTGATGGGGCGTTCCATTCTTCCATCAGAGCAGTTGACAACTGCTGGGTCGTCACTGGTGCATCGAAATTGCTGCAGTACGTCTCCCCAAGACATCACACACATACTCGATGGGATTTAATCCGGGAAAACGAACAGACCAGTCCATTCGCCGAATTTCCCCTCATTGCAAGAGCCCCTCCATTTGAGCTGTTAGATGCGGTTGCGCACTGCCATCCATAAAGATGGAGTCAGGTCCGAATTGACCCCTGAACTTGGGGAAGGAGTATAGTGTCACAATAGCGTTGACCCTTGAGTGTACCATGTTTAAAGACCTGGAGGTCAGTATGCCCATTGACGCTAACAGCTGGACCGCCGAAACAATCAACTTCGATGAATAATTTAAGTCTGATCCACATAGACAATATTTATTACAAATGTTCCTATATAGTTTTTGAGAGAGCAAAACTACGTGGATTAATTACTGTGAATATGTTAATTTCAGTAAAATGGTTCAAAATGGCTCTGAGCACTATGGGACTTAACTTCTGAGGTCATCAGTCCCCTAGAACTTAGAACTACTTAAACCTAATTAACCTAAGGACATCACACACATCCATGCCCAAGGCAGGATTCGAACCTGCGACCGTAGCGATCGCGCGGTTCCAGACTGTAGCGCCTAGAACCGTTCGGCCACCCCGGCCGGCTTTCAGTAAAATCATTTCCAGCTTTTCCCAGCTGGCGAGTCTTACATTGACTACAAAGTGATAGACATACCTGACCTTACATTCACCATCATTATCGGTTTTAACGTTAATAATTTCAGGCCTTATCAAGTTGATGTCGTAGTGCGGACGAAGTTTACTTCCAGACTTCGTTTAAACTTCCATCAGACTACACTAAACGGCTCAACTCTCTCACTGCACGACCTTCGCGCAATGGTTAAGCCCACATTGCCGTCAATTCTTACTTTAAAGTCTTTAGATGGGAGACGCCTAATCGCACCCCCCTTAAGATTTAGTGGTAAGATAGTCCAGTGGATTGCCCGCCAAAAACCAAAAACAGATCCACCATGAAAACAGGAAGAAAGTGTACTGAACTGTGAAAAAAAGCAAAATGGAAACAGTGAGGGGTGTCCAAGAACAAGTAGTGCCATAACGTGCAGCCTGTTACAGCAACGGCGTCGTGGGTAAGTGGTCATTCTATTTGACTCGCGAGCGGGCAAACCGTGTTCAAAGCAATCTCGTGCCAGTTTTTCTGTAGTCTTGGCAGTTATCATACTATACATTGGTAATGAATATGAGTCATGTGGTAAAAATACATTACTGTCGCAAGTTCAAAATGGTTTGAATGGCTCTAAGCACTATGGGACTTAACATCTGAGGTCATCAGTCCCCGAGAACTTAGAACTACTTAAACCTAACTAACCTAAGGACATCACACGAGGCAGGATTTGAACCTGCGACCGTAGCGGTCGCACGGTTCCGGACTCAAGCACATACAACCGCTCGACCACAGCGGCCGGCACTGTTGCAAGTGGATGTGATGAATTGTGAGAGCAGGTGAGATACCACAGAAATGAAAACAACAAATAAACGGATGTGAACTTCGTTACAACAAAGGAATTGAAGATTCAAGACTTCCAAAACGGAACGCAACTTCAAAAACATTAAAAACATATGTTTTGACATAGCACAGAGAAACTACATGACTGTGAAACTCTTGCGTTCATTTGTTGCAGCATATGTGAAACTATTACGTTTTCATCATTTGCTTGGGAGTGATCACATTCACATTTATACATAAATCGGGCAAGGAGGCATATATGGCTCACTAACCAGGTGAACAAAGTACTTCCAATCATATGACACACGTACTGTCATCAATGCCGTGTTATGACATACCAGACGTATTTTCCTGTGGAATAAACGAAACAAATGTGTGGCATTGTTGGCCAGGAGGCCCCATCCGGGGAAGTTCGGCCGCCGAATGCAGGTCTTATTTCTATCGACGCCACATTGGGCGATGTGCGTGCCAGTGATGAGGAGATGATGAGGACAACACAACGCCCAGTCAACGACTGGAGAAAATCTCCAACTCGGCCGGGAATCGAACCCGAACCTTCTGCACTGGAGACAAGCATATAACCACTCAGCTAAGCAGGCGGACTTTTCCCGTTGGCGAATTCGGTTGACTTGTCGCCTTGTCATCAAACGTTTGCGGTTCCCATTTAAAAGTCACTTCCTTTCGGCTGCTTATAAAGCAGTCGTGCAGAATCAACTGTCATTATAGGCCCCTACCTTACACTTCGCTGTTGCAAACGGAAGTTACACCGCGACACAGACACAAAGTTGAACACAGCGAACAGCGGAATAAAAAAATTGGCACGAGGGAGGTTTGGAGACGACTCGCCAGCTTGGCAGTCCACCACCGTAACCACTTAACCTTGTCGCCATTTCTCTTGCCGCCTGCTCTATACTGCACTTCATGTTCTTGAGCTTTCCACTGTTTCTATTTTGCTTTTCTTTCACAGTCCAGTACACCTTCTTCCTGGTTTCATGCTTGATGTTTGTTCAGTTTTTGACGGGCTGTCCACTGGGTCTTCTTACCACTAAATCTGAGGGGAGTGCGATGGGGAGTTTCCCTTGTTAATATTCAGTCACGCTAAAATGTCTTGCCGAGTCTTTCCATAAGTGTTGTACTGATGATTTTATTTAAACTAAAATATTCGAAAAGTTCTCTATCTCATGTAACAATTAAATCACATAAACTTTATCATAAATAGCAGAATTTATGCAACTTTATTTAGATTACAATTTCACATAATTCACTACACCGAATATGTATATTCTATGGTCTGCTGTCCATTATGCTGAATCACACCTCCTAGTAGTGGCAGAGCTAATCGTAAACTCATAAAACTACGTCCACATGTCCTGGCGCGTCCGACCGACCGCCCTTTCATCCTCTGCCAATGGTTCCATTCGATGCAGTATGGAGGGTCGTAGGGTCAGCATACTGCTCTCCCGGAAGTTTCCAGTTTTTGTGGCCTGGGGCAGCTACTGCTCGCTCTCGTTTGTCCTCAGCCACGAGGCTGAGTGCTCCCGTTCCAGTCCGCCAACCAAGGGAAAATCCCTGATGGTACTGGGAATCGAACCCAGGTCCTCCGCCTTGCTGTCAGCTACGATGATAACACAGCTACAGCGGCGAACGGCCAAAACTAATCAGCTAGACAAATAAAATGAATAAATTAAGAACTGCACTGTTCTATACGGGGATAGCATAGCATACACTGATCAGCCGGAACATGACGACCGATCTACTATCGATAGAAACTCGTCCAGGCGACAGCAGCCTCACCTGGAGAGAAACGACTGCCATCCGGACACACGTACGATGCATGTAGTGTCAATGAATGTGTTGACCGAGTGTAGTATGGGGAAGACGTGCGATCTCTCTGAGTGTCACCGAGGGCCGATTGTGATGGCTCGGATGCTCGGCACGAGCGTTTCGGAAACTGCATAACTTGTCGGGTGTTTGAGGAGTTCCATGTTGAGTGTCTTCAACACGTGGAGAAACCAAAGTGCAACCATGTCTAAACGTCTTGGGGCTGGGCAGCCACCGCTCATCCTTTTAAACAAATTAGAATTCTATGGTGTCACGGGCAGTGTTGCAAAATTGTTCAAGTCATACCTCACTAACAGGAAAGAAAGGGTGTCAGTGCAAGGGACTAGTGAATTAAATCATCAGTCATAATCAGAATGGGAAGAAATTACATGTGGTGTCCCACAAGGATCCATCTTAGGGCCATTGCTTTTTCTTGTGTACATTAATGATCTCTCATCAGTTACACTGCCAGAAGTAGAGTTCGTTTTGTTTGCAGATGCCGCAAATATTGCAATAAATAGTACATCCAGTGTAGTTCTAGAAAGATCTGCTAATGCTATTTTCATGGATATTCATAAATGGTTTAAAGCCAACTCACTAACATTAAACTTCGAAAAGACTCACTATATGCAATTCAGAATCTGTAAGAGGTTTCCACCTAGCACATTCATAAAGTATGAAGAAGAGCAGATAGAAGAGGTTGACAGTCTTAAATTTCTGGGATTACAACTTGATAATAAATTCAGTTTGGAGGAGCACACCACAGAACTGCAGAAACGACTTAATAAATCTGTGTTTGCAATTCGAGTGTTACCAGATATAGGTGACATAAAAATGATAAAGCTTGCATACTTTGCTACTTTCATTCCATAATGTCATATGGTACAATATTTTGGGGTAACTCTTCAAGTCAAACAAAAGTTTTCAGAGTCCAAAAGCGTGTAATACGTATTATTTGTGGAGTAAATTCACTGACGTCCTGTAGAAACCTCTTCAAAGAACTGGGTATACTAACTACTGCCTCTCAGTATACACTCCTGGAAATTGAAATAAGAACACTGTGAATTCATTGTCCCAGGAAGGGGAAAATTTATTGACACATTCCTGGTGTCAGATATATCACATGATCACACTGACAGAATCACAGGCACATAGACACAGGCAACAGAGCATGCACAATGTCGGCACTAGTACAGTGTATATCCACCTTTCGCAGCAATGCAGGCTGCTATTCTGCCATGGAGACGATCGTAGAGATGCTGGATGTAGTCCTGTGGAACGGCTTGCCATGCCATTTCCACCTGGCGCCTCAGTTGGACCAGCGTTCGTGCTGGACGTGCAGACCGCGTGAGACGACGCTTCATCCAGTCCCAAACATGCTCAATGGGGGACAGATCCGGAGATCTTGCTGGCCAGGGTAGTTGACTTACACCTTCTAGAGCACGTTGGGTGGCACGGGATACATGCGGACGTGCATTTTCCTGTTGGAACAGCAAGTTCCCTTGCCGGTCTAGGAATGGTAGAACGATGGGTTCGATGACGGTTTGGATGTACCGTGCACTATTCAGTGTCCCCTCGACGATCACCAGTGGTGTACGGCCAGTGTAGGAGACCGCTCCCCACACCATGATGCCGGGTGTTGGCCCTGTGTGCCTCGGTCGTATGCAGTCCTGATTGTGGCGCTCACCTGCACGGCGCCAAACACGCATACGACCATCATTGGCACCAAGACAGAAGCGACTCTCATCGCTGAAGACGACACGTCTCCATTCGTCCCTCCATTCACGCCTGTCGCGACACCACTGGAGGCGGGCTGCACGATGTTGGGGCGTGAGCGGAAGACGGCCTAACGGTGTGCGGGACCGTAGCCCAGCTTCATGGAGTCGGTTGCGAATGGTCCTCGCCGATACCCCAGGAGCAACAGTGTCCCTAATTTGCTGGGAAGTGGCGGTGCGGTCCCCTACGGCACTGCGTAGGATCCTACGGTCTTGGCGTGCATCCGTGCGTCGCTCCGGTCCGGTCCCAGGTCGACGGGCACGTGCACCTTCCGCCGACCACTGGCGACAACATCGATGTACTGTGGAGACCTCACGCCCCACGTGTTGAGCAATTCGGCGGTACGTCCACCCGGCCTCCCGCATGCCCACTATACGCCCTCGCTCAAAGTCCGTCAACTGCACATATGGTTCACGTCCACGCTGTCGCGGCATGCTACCAGTGTTAAAGACTGCGATGGAGTTCCGCATGCCACGGCAAACTGGCTGACACTGACGGCGGCGGTGCACAAATGCTGCGCAGCTAGCGCCATTCGACGGCCAACACCGCGGTTCCTGGTGTGTCCGCAGTGCCGTGCGTGTGATCATTGCTTGTACAGCCCTCTCGCAGTGTCCGGAGCAAGTATGGTGGGTCTGACACACCGGTGTCAATGTGTTCTTTTTTCCATTTCCAGGAGTGTATTTAGTCCTTAATGAAATTTGTCCTAAATAATATATCTCTTTTTCCAATAAACAGCTCAGTTCATACAATATCAGGAACAAAAATGATCTGCGCAAAGGCTTAAAAGCACTTACTTTAGTTCAAAAAGGGGTTCACTACTCAGGAACACTCATCTTCAATAATTTGCCAGCAAAGATAAAAAATTTAGTTACAAATAAAGATCAGCTAAAAAGGAGCCTGAAAGACCTACTAGTTGCCATCTCCTTCTACTCCTCTGACGAATTTTTTAATAGAAACAAATGATGTATTGTATATATTCATACTATTAGTATTGTTATTTCAGCTTAAAAAATTGACATGTTCGACATCCACGAGGATCTCCTGAGCACGGATCTATGGAACGAAACACTAATCTAATCTAATCTCATTGCAGATGTCGGTTGTCGTAGAGGGGGGGGGGGGCAGACAGGTAAAACAGGACAGCTGACAAACTGTCGCAGAACCAACATCGGACTTTAATGCTGGGCAGAGTACAAGTGTGTCTGAACACACATTGCACCGAACACTCCTAACGATGGCCTTCCGCAGCCGGAGACCCACGCATGTGCCGATGTTAACAGCACGACATTGGGAACTGCGACTGAAACGTGACCGTCGACGCTGAACGTTGCCGCAGTGGCAGAGGGTTACATGGTCTGATAAATAACGATATCTTCCTCATCATGCGTATGGGAGGGCGCGAATCCGTCGTCTTGCAGGGGAATAACTCTTTGACATCTATATTCAGTGATGGAGACAAGCTAGTGGCGGTTCCATTATGCTCTGGGGAACATTCACGTGGGCATCCATTGGTGTAGTGGAGGTCTCGCAAGGCACAATAACGGCCAAGGAGTATCATACAGTGGTTGCAGACCACGTACACCCCTTCACGACGATCATGTTTCCCGACGTCAGTGGTATTTTTCAACAAGATAATGCGCCATGTTACAAGGCCAGGAGTGTGATGGAGTGGTTCGACGAACACAGTGGCGATTGATGTGCTGGTCCCTCAACTTGCCAGATCTGAACCGGATCGAAGACATCTGGGATGTGATTTAACGTGACGTCAGGGCTGCCGCCTCGGAATTTACTGGTATTAAGTGACGTTTGTGCAGATGTGGTGCCAACTCTACTCAGCGATCACCCAGCCTCATTGCTTCCATGCTACGAAGCGTCGCCGCAGCTACCTGTGCAAAGGTGGACTTACCGGCCATAATGTCCTGGCTGATAAGTGCATATTGACATTTTATAACCAATCGCAGTTACACTCTACGTACTCTTGGCCAAACGTCGCTTGCGTGTATTCACAGGTGGAATGCGCTAGTAACTTTACACTCAGATGCAACGTGATTTATTGGTATACTAGATGACAAACGCGGCTTTATCGGGTATTCATTTTACCAATTTTTCATTAGAAACGAAAACAAAAAATGAACTGTTTTTGTAGTGTAGTATCGAAAGGATTTCATTGCCATGGATTCGTGAAAATACTTTCGAAATTTTGAGTTAATCTTAGAAAGAAATATGGAAAATGTGCAGATGTATAAGTACAGTATCAAAATGAATAATTCAAAATGAATAATTATAGTATGCAAAATACAGATTCTCTATAACGTTTATTCAACTCAGATCTTGATTACAAACATTGTTTCAAGTTACATGTCCAGGAGCTATGATGAGTACAGTTAGTAGCAAAGAAGAAGTAAATGTAAACGGTATGCATTATATGTGACAGTTTTTAACATTTACCGGTGTTTATGATGTTATATCTCCTGACGTGTTGTACAGCGATATAATTTTGTAGCTACATTCCGCGGCATACGAGGATACTGTATTGTAAAAGTGTTGCAAATAGTGTTAGTACCAAGGAAGTAATAAATTTAAACGTCATGTACATTTGCGGCAGTTTTTCAAGCACCTCAGTGTTTATCATGTCATAGCTCCTGAACTGTGTGTGGCTCCATGGTATAATTTTGTAGGTGAATTTAGCGACATATGTGAGTACTGTATGCAAAATTTATTGCGATTAGATTTAGCAGCACAGAAGTAATAAATTTAAACCTAATGCATGAACCGGCAATTTTTTACGCATCCCATTATGTATGGCGTCATATCGCCTGAACTATGATAGGTAGTTGGTTATTATTCCCACAGAAACTGTTGCCTGACAGATATTTGTACGAAATTTGGTTGAAATGGTTCCACTAGTTTAGGAGGAGATGTAGAACATACGCAGGTACATACATTCATTTTTATAATATGCTTGGATTACGACGTCCGCAGAACGTACGTGATGATCACCAAGAGAAACTGAAGAAAAGAAAGCGAACCAAATTAGATCCGTCGTTTTGCTTGTATTACCTCGGTCCTGGAGTCCCCCGAATCCCCCCCCGCTTCCAAAGCTACCGAATAGCACGGGATGGCTATACGTAGGTGTAGCAGGAAGAGTCTGCCTTCTAAAGCTGCTAGACACAAAGCAGACACAGCGGCTAAGGGGAATCGCGCCACTTCTTTTTAAAATAAATCTGCCAGCAGATTGCTCTGCGCTTTGTCGCTGCGGCATGTTCTGGCGTGCGCAGGAAACACAAGGTTTTGGAATGAGCTGTCCACCATGGAGATGGAGAAATGAGATTGCCACGTCTCCACCCGAAATTACTTCCAAAGACATGACGACGTGGACTCTTCGTTACGGCTTGACAGCTCACGCTTTTGGCCTTGTACACTTAATACACAGAGCACAAAAGTTCTGTGCATTCACCTTGCAGCTTGTGTTAGTCGCATCTCTCTCGTAGATCTCGTGCGGCCATAGGTACGTCGATTACACCATCACAACTGTGATGAGGATAGAGGATACTCTAACTTTTCTGAATGATTTCATGATTTTCAAGAATGCTAGAACAACTTTATTGCCATAATGCACTTTGTCACGACCACAATACAAACATCACGTATGAATTAAAACCCACTGTCAGTCCAAGTACATGACAGAGCGACATCGTTGCCATAACTCTCCTTCGTTACCGGAACTTCCGAACTAAACTGACGACACAGACCTACTGTCAAGCCATGACAGACCTGACGATGGACGACAATGCTCGTGCAGGTTCAAGTGTTTCGGTGCACGCGGTTCAGCGCATGTTGTTGAACTTGGGGCTCTGCGGCGGACGATCGCTACGTGCTCCCATACTGACGGGTGACACAACGACACAGTTAACTACGATTGAAGTGAACACGTGATCAACGAGATTGAAGAGTGGATCAGTGGAATAACGGCACCTACTCCGGTGAATCATATTTCTTGTTGCACTAGTCTCCTATAGAAGAGATTCTTTGTGTCCGTAAGACGCGAGGATAATACATGCTCCAGATTTCTACAACAGACCGACGTCGAGGATATAGGACTAAAGTTATCTGCGTCTGTTCGCCGACCTTTATTTCCGAAGCCAGTGAGGGGCAACTTTGTACCTCTCGGTAATATGTAATGCCTACACACTGGGGCCTTAATGAGCGTCAGAATCACACTCCTTTGTGCACATCTTAAGACGGACGTATGGTGCTTCCTCACGCAACTTCCTGTTACAGTTTTTTGCGTCCCAAGCAGCGGAAATGAAAGAAACTTGCCCCAGTCTGCGGGCCTGGTAAATATTATCAGGGAGCAGTGATTTTACTTAATTACCTCTACAACATCCGCCTCTGTAAGGTGGCGTCGACATTTCTACTCTGATTTGTTTGGAGAATGGGAACGTGGAGGATATCACAACACTAGTGACAAAACAGAAATATTTTCTGAAATCATAAATGAGCAAAACACTATATTAAGCAGAGGTCGGCCTTCACTGCCGTTACACAATTACAAAAGACACGGAACGTGTATTGAAATCGTAACTGAGTACAAAGAACTATGATAAACGAAGAGACAATGTTGAACTATGAGAAGAAGGCCAATTTGACAAAGTGGGAGATTCTGGTGGCTGTTATTACTAGTATGCCACCATTGGTTTGGAGTTGGAGTGCGAGATATTTGACTTTACCGAGCGAATGAATGGTTTACATGTAGTGACGTAACAAGACTGTTACGCCACTTGAGGTAGCCGATTGAAAGAAAGGCACGCGTACACACACGCCGACGGGCGTGAATTCTGGAACAGGATAACTATTGAATGGTAGCAAGAAAAGTACGTAGCTGCTTTATACTTAACTTTATTAGTTGATGACTACTGCATTCTTCTTGAGACATTTGTACTATAATTCTCAAACTATGTAAGGCTAATGGCGCCTTGCTAGGTCGTAGCCATGGACTTAGCAGAAGGCTATTCTAACTGTCTCTCGGCAAATGAGAGGAAGGCTTCGTCCGTATTGTCGCTAGCAATGTCCTCGTACAACTGGGGCGAGTGCTCTATCGTATCTCGAGACCTGCCTTGTGGTGGCGCTAGGTCTGCGATCACACAGTGGCGACACGCGGGTCCGACATGTACTAAATGGACCGCGGCCGATTTAAGCTACCACCTAGCAAGTGTGGTGTCTGGAGGTGACACCACATTACATATGCTAGCGACATTTTTGTATTCTGATGAAGATTCCCGTTTGAAACTTGAGTAGATTTTAACGGCTGTCGCCAGTTTTGAGTGGATTAGCAAGTCTAAACATGACCACAACTGAAATCTGTTTCCAGATTTCGGTTCCTCATTTGTTGGGAATCATTATCATGAAGTTTATTCCCCTTGCAAATTTTGTGAATGGTTTAAATTGCGTCTGAATTATCAAGTAATATGAAATAAAATTTCTTGGGACAGCTCGAAACTACTTTCGTCTGGCCATAACTGTGGGTTATTTGATTGTTCTGGAAGAAAGCGCATCGAACTAGAACACATGGAATATTAGTTCACTTTATTACTTAACTGAATAATAGATAAACTTAATTTTTACACACTTCTTTGCCAATTGATTGTTGTATAATTTACAGCTGTCACTGACTTGCAAAGGATCAGTTGATGCACTTATTAACAAACTGTTCCCTTGCAGTGCAAAATGGAACATTTACGAAAGTACTTTTCATCAGAAGTGACTCGTTGGTCCTACACTATTATGTTGACTCCATCAGATGAGGTCACGAACTGGGCTGATCTCCTGCGTGCTCGGCACTGTACTGACCTCGGTGTACTCTTCTGGCGTGTCTCCCAGTGGTGGCTGTGGATATCAGCGAGGCCTCGCTGTTGACTGTGGTATCGGTTCGCGTTGCTAGCTTTGGTGTGGCACCGCGATCTCTGGATGATAAAAAAAAACCTAATAGGGAAACTATAGATACGTCAGAGGGTTGTTCGATAGTAGAAATGTCCTTGATCTGTCGTCTGATTGATTCCTTATTAGTTCCTATTCTAGTTCTTTGTTTGTTTGTGACCTTCTGGGGCGCCAGTCAACGTATCTTGACACTGGCAGTTCTGGGAAGGTCCGTTATGTTATGTTACGACACATTCTGCTTATTAGAGTGACGTGCCCCGGTACCTAGTTGTAACAGATTAGCTGTATACGCGAGGTTATTGGATATGAACATCAGGCCCATAACACAGGTTTTCTGAAGTTAACCTATCTTGCGCCTTGTATATACACGCATACAATTTTATAATTTGTATGAATTAGAGTAAATCTAAGTGTAATATTGTGCAGTATGTAGCAAGCCCAACTTTTCGGGAAGGCTTTTAAGAGGTGTAGGCCTCGTTGTGGCTGCTGACTGCGTCATGAAATATCCAGGAGCTTCATAGATTTAATGTAATTCATACAAATTATAAAAATGTACGCCTGTATACACAAGTATGTATATATGTTATTTCACATCTCCTAAACCACTGGACAGATTTCAACCAAATTCCGTACACATATCATTTACTGTCTGCAAAGAATCCCTGTAGGGATAATAAAAACCCACCTATCAAAGGGGTGGAGATGAAAAGGCAATGTAGCCCCCGACGAGAAAATACCCATACATTAGTCATCCAGTATTTGAGAATGAGAGTCCTTACAGACTTGAAACAGCTTTGTACATGATTTCAAACCTATACGAAACTTTTTCTCGCTCACGAACGTCAAAAATGATGGAAGGAAAAACGATTATCGTTTTCTACATTTTCGCTGTTTATGAAGTAAAACTGCCACATTAAGCATGACGTTTTAATTTATTGTTCCTTCAGTAGTAGTAACTATATTCGTGACACATTTTCAGACGGTGTCCAAGTATACCACTGAATGTACCAGAAAAATTAAATAATTACACGAACTTAGTTTTGGAAATACGACGTCATAAACACTGCGATGCTTGAAAAGCACCGCATCATGCAATACGTTTAAATTTATTACGTCATTGCAACTAACTCTATTCGCAACACTTTTCTCACGCAATATCCACATCTGCCGCTGAATGTACCTGTAGCAATGCATCATTGTACGACACTTATATGAGGAGATATGAAATCATAAATACTGAGATACATGAGAAACTGCAGCATCATGCATGGCGATTTAATTTGTGGCTTCTTTACTACTAATTATAGGCACAACACATTTCGAATGCAATAGGCATGTACACCACTGGATGTATTTACAAAGTTATGTCATTGTACAACACATAGTTCAGAAGCTGTCGTAAACATTGAGCTGTGTGAAAATGAAACTGTAGGGCGAAATTCGCTAGATATAAGGGTGAAATATGTGCATAATGCGGGTGAAATATGTTAAATTTGTGTGAAATATATTTGGTATGTGTGTATATCGACAAATGCATGGGTAAAAAGCTCAATCTAAGCCCCTGGAACGGCTTCAGTCATATTTGGTACAACTAATATTTACAATCATCATCATCATCATCATCATCATCAAGACTGATTATGCCTTTCAGCGTTCAGTCTGGAGCATAGTCCCCTTTATAAAATTCCTCATGATCCCCTATTCAGTGCTAACATTTGTGCCTCTTCTGATGTTAAGCCTATTACTTCAAAATCATTCTTAACCAAATACAGGTACCTTCTCCTTGGTCTACCCCGACTCCTCCTACCCTCTGCTGCTGAACCCATGAGTCTCTTGGGTAACCTTGCTTCTCCCATGCATATAACATGACCCCACCATCTAAGCTTGTTCGCCCTGACTGCTACATCTATCGAGTTCATTCCCAGTTTTTCTTTGATTTCCTCATTATGGATACCCTCCTGCCATTGTTGCCATCTACTAGTACCTGCGATCATCCTAGCTACTTTCTTATCCATAACCTCAACCTTATTGATAAGGTAATCTAAATCCATCCAGCTTTCGCTCCCATTCAACAAAGTTGGTCGAAAGATTGAACGGTGCACAGATAACTTAGTCTTGGTACAGACTTCCTTCTTGCAGAAGAGAGTAGATCGTAGCTGAGCGCTCACTGCATTAGCTTTGCTACACCTCGCTTCCAGTTCTTTCACTATGTTGCCATCCTGTGAGAATATGCATCCTAAGTACTTGAAACCGTCCACCTGTTCTAACTTTGTTCCTCCTATTGGGCACTCAATCCGTTTATATCTCTTTCTCACCGACATTACTTTCGTTTTGGAGATGCTAATCTTCATACCATAGTCCTTACATTTCTGATCTAGATCTGAAATATTACTTTGCAAACTTTCAATCGAATCTGCCATCACAACTAAGTCATCCGCATATGCGAGACTACTTATTTTGTGTTCACATATCTTAATCTCACCCAACCAGTCTATTGTTTTTATCATATGATCCATAAATAATATGAACAACAGTGGAGACAGGTTGCAGCCTTGTCTTACCCCCTGAAACTACTCTGAACCATGAACTCAGTTTACCGTCAACTCTAACTGATGCCTGACTATCTATGTAAAGACCTTTAAATGCTTGCAAAAGTTTGCCTCCTATTCCATAATATCGTAGAACAGACAATAACTTCCTCCTAGGAACCCGGTCATATGCCTTTTCTAGATCTATAAAGCATAGATACAATTCCCTGTTCCACTCGTAACACCTCTCCATTATTTGCCATAAGAAAAAGATCTGGTCCTGACAACCTCTAAGAGGCCTAAACCCACACTGATTTTCATCCAATCTGTACTCAGCTAATACTCGCACTTTCCTTTCAACAATACCTGAGAAGATTTTACCCGCAGCGCTGATTAAAGAGATACCTCTGTAGTTGTTATAATCTTTTCTGTTTCCATGTTTAAAGATTGGTGTGATTACTGCTTTAGTCCAGTCTGATGGAACCTGTCCCGACTCCCACGCCATTTCAATTATCCTGTGTATCCATTTAAGACCTAACATTCCACTGTATTTGATGAGTTCCGACTTAATTTCATCCACCCCAGCCGCTTTATTGCACTGCAATCTATTGACCATTTTCTCCACTTCCTCGAATGTGATCCTATTTCCATCATCATTCCGATCCCATTGTACATATAAATCTGCAACATTACTGATCGTATTTTCACCTACATCGAGCAACTCTTCAAAATATTCCCTCCATCTGCCCCAGGCATCCACAGGATTCACCAGCAGTTTTCCTGACCTGTCCAAAGTACTTGTCATTTCCTTCTTACCTGCTAATTACACTCCAGAATGGTTTTCCAGCAGCTTGACCTGTTTCCAAAGTCTTCCCAAGATTTCTTCTTGGATGCTGCAATTATCTGTTTGGCTTTGTTTCTTTCTTCAACATAACTTTCTCTGTCTACCTGAGTTCTAGTATGTAGCCATTTTTGATATGCCTTCTTTATCCTTTTACAGGCTGCCTTGACTGTGTCATTCCACCAAGCTGTTTGGTTCATTCTACCTTTACACTCTACTGTTCCAAAGCATTCTTTGGGCACTTCTAGTACTGTGTCCCTGTACCTTGTTCATTCCTTTTCCAATGGCTGTAATTGACTATATTCAACTAACTGGTACCTTTCTGAGATCACTGTTATTTACCTGAGCCTGATTTCCTTATCCTGAAGTTTCTCCACTCTTATCCTCCTACATATGGACCTGACCTCCTGCACTTTCGGCCTCACAATACAGAGGTAAGAACCACGAATCTCCTATTGGTGTGAGAGTGATAAGAGAAGAGAGAAGGGTGGACGTGGAGATGGGGGCAAGGAGGACAGATACAGGTAGGGAAGGTGGGAGATGGGCATAGATAGGGAAGGAGGAAATGGTCAGAGGGGAGAGCAGAAGATGGAGAGAGAAAAGGGATAGGAAGATTTGGACAGAGAGAGATGCGAGGAGGAGGTGGACACAGAAGGTAAAGAGGAGGAGATAAAAAGATGGGGAGGTGAGGAGGAGATGGACTGAGATAAGGGGAGGAGGAGATGGCGAGAGAGGGGAGGAGACTGACAAAGAGAGGGGGTGGAGGATATGGAATTGGGGAAGGAGGAGATGAACAGAGGGGAAAAAAGAGGATGTACGTAGAAGGGATGAGCAGGGGCGACTGACAGATAGAGGGGGGGGGGGGAGAAATGGACAGAGTGGACAGAGAGAGGGGCGGAACGAGAGGGACAGAGAGTGGGGGTGGAGGAGGTGGACAGAGGGAGGAAGTGGTGGAGATAGAGGGAGGGGAATGAAGATATGGACGAACGGAAGAATGCAATAAATACATAACCAGACAACTACGGGTACTCAGCTTGTTTATAAAGTCGATCTGATGAAGCATACACAATCGACACGTTCGGAAAAAAACGGGTACCTACCTGTGTGGTACCGAAAAGGTGGCGACGCGTAAAGGATAGGGGCTGTTGCGACTCGCAAGCCGTGTGCAAGCTTGCAGGTGAGGCCCCGTAATTACCCCTAATGGAGAAGGACTCGCGTCGCAGTCGGGCGGGAGAACGCAGGTGGGGAGAGGAAAGGCCGTGGCGCGTAATTTCCCTGGAGACGGGCCGCCAGGTTTCCTGTTGTCTTCAGATTGCGCGCCGCCGCCGCAGCCGCCGTAATCAGTGGCCGTCGGCGCCGCCGCGGCAAATTGAGAGGTAAATTTTGCTGCCGGCGCTCTCCACGGACTGATGCGCGTGATTCCGGACTATTTAGCCCCGCTGTTCTGCTTCGCCCGATACCGACGTCTAGCTGTCCGGAAGGAGGCTTTTATTTTTTATTTTTATTTTCATAAATTGGCTTTCGGGATGTGTCCGTACAGCGATCTCAACACTGGAAGATTGATATTGTGTTTCGACAACTCAAAACATCTATTTGGCCCAAGCAGTGCAGTGGTCTGGCGACGCCATGCAAGTGGTTTTCATGTCAGGTGTGACAGTATGAAGATAAGGACAACGATACATCCAGCCCCCGAACGAAGAAAATCTCTGACGCTGCCAGTAATCAAACCCGGCCCCCTCCGCAAAGCAATCTGCTACACTGATCCCGCAGGTACCCAGGCCGACAAGGAGAATTTTCGCCGAACTTCTACATGGTTTCACCACCTGCAGACGTCGGGTCAGTCTGTATTCGAATTGTAGTAGCAGTTTTATCTATTGTTCAAATGTGTGTGAATTCCTAAGGGACCAAACTGCTGAGGTCATCGGTCTCTAGACTTACACACTACTTAAAGTAACTTATGCTTAGATATCGAAATAGACGACAGAGGGATAGAGAAACAATTAAAATCGCTCAAAAGAGGAAAGGCCGCTGGACCTGATGGGATACCAGTTCGATTTTACACAGAGTACGCGAAGGAACTTGCCCCCCTTCTTGCAGCGGTGTACCGTAGGCCTCTAGAAGAGCGTAGCGTTCCACAGGATTGGAAAAGGGCACAGTTCATCCCCGTTTTAAAGAAGGGACGTGGAACAGTTGTGCAGAACTATAGACATATATCTCTAACGTCGATCAGTTGTAGAATTTTGGAACACGTATTATGTTCGAGTATAATGACTTTTCTGGAGACTAGACATCTACTCTGTAGGAATCAGCATGGATTTCGGGAAAGACGATCGTGTGAAACCCAGCTCGTGCTATTCGTCCACGAGACTCAGAGGGCCATACATACGGGTTCTCAGGTAGATGCCGTGTTTCTTGACTTCCGCAAGGCGTTAGATACAGTTCCCCACAGTCGTTTAATAAACAAAGTAAGAGCATATGGACTATCAGACCAATTGTGTGATTGGATTGAAGAGTTCCTAGATAACAGAACGCAGCATGTCATTCTCAGTGGAGAGAAGCCTTCTTAAGTAAGAGTGATTTCAGGTGTACCGCAGGGGAGTGTCGTAGGACCGTTGCTATTCACAATCTACATAAATTACCTTGTGGATAACACCGGAAGTTCACTGAGGCTTTTTGCGGATGATGCTGCAGTATATCGAGAGGTTGTAACAATGGAAAATTGAACTGAAATGCAGGAGGATCTGCAACGAATTGACGAATGATGCAGGGAATGGCAATTGAATCTCAATGTAGACAAGTGTAATGTGCTGCGAATACATAGAAAGAAAGATCCTTTATCATTTAGCTACAATATAGCAGGTCAGCAACTGGAAGCAGTTAATTCCATAAATTATCTGGGAGTAGGCATTAGGAGTGATTTAAAACGGTCCGCAGCTCGTGGTCGTGCGGTGGCATTCTCGCTTCCCACGCCCGTGTTCCCGGGTTCGATTCCCGGCGGGGTCAGGGATTTTCGCTGCCTCGTGATGACTGGGTGTTGTGTGATGTCCTTAGGTTAGTTAGGTTTAAGTAGTTCTAAGTTCTAGGGGACTGATGACCATAGATGTTAAGTCCCATAGTGCTCAGAGCCATTTTGATTTAAAACGGAATGATCATATAAAGTTGATCGTCGGTAAAACAGATGCCAGACTGAGATTCATTGGAAGAATCCTAAGGAAATGCAGTCCGAAAACAAAGGAAGTAGGTTACAGTACACTTGTTTGCCCACTGCTTGAATATTGCTCACCAGTGTGGGATCCGTACCAGATAGGGTTGATAGAAGAGATAGAGAAGATCCAACGGAGAGCAGTGCGCTTCGTTACAGGATCATTTAATAATCGCGAAAGCGTTACGGAGATGGTAGATAAACTCCAGTGGAAGACTCTGCAGGAGAGACGCTCACCGAGGAGTTAAGCAGTATATTTCTCCCTCCTACGTATATCTCGCGAAGAGACCATGAGGATAAAATCAGAGAGATTAGAGGCCACACAGGGGCATACCGACAATCTTTCTTCCCACGAACAATACGAGACTAGAATAGAAGGGAGAACAGATAGAGGTACTCAAAGTACCCTCCGCCACACACCGTCGGGTAGATAGCGGAGTATGGATGTAGATGTAGATGGTAAGACCAACACACACACCCATGCCCGAGGGAGGACCTGAACTTCCTTGGGAAAGGGCCGCACAATCCGTGACATGACGCCTCAAACCATCGGGCCACTCGGCGCGGCGTTCATCTATTCATGGATGTCTTATCCATTGTATTACACGTGTAATGGAATTCAGATTAAGAAGAATAAGAAACGATTCACAAATAGGGGTTCGACAAAAATACAGAAACATCGTGAGAAGCGCATGTTGAAACACACTCACATGCTAGTCAAGGCTACAGGTTGTGCTGCTGTTCTAACATTCTGCGTGGTGTCTGTTTGTTCTATATCGTGTCTCCCTACCACTTTCGCGCAACGATGCTCTGAGCGTGTTTTTTAGGGAATTGACTAGTTTGAACCTGGGACCTGTTGCTGGTAGGGAGACACCAGACCACACATGACATGTAGAGTTCAGAAGAGTTCAGTGAGACTAGCGATGATATAACCAAATACTTAATGATTTCAGCGTCATACTTAATATTAACTACATTTAGTGGAAGATGTTCAAGGCTTTCATATTTTTAGTTAGCTGGTAAAATAACGTCGAAAAAGCAGTTAAGTTTACCATTGGAAATTTTATTCTATTCACAAAACATTGTTTATAAATTGCACTATTGATAAAAGGAAATGTTTTAATACTGGATGGTAAAAACCAACTGCGTTCAACATAAATGTGAACGAATATTCCCTGAATGGGTTTCCAAGTTCTACAATGGATCGAAGGATGACCTATGCCATATCACATCTATAATCTAGGTTTAAATTAAGTTTCACAAAAGAGAAAACTATCAAAATGGTCTACAGTGACCCTCAATTATCTTTAATTACTTATCTAACTTGTCGTAAATTACAGTGGCTGATGTGGCTTCTCAATAACTATATAACAGAAAAATCATCGCGTTTCAGATTTTTACTTCAAGTGGCAAATGTGAACACCATGAGCTTTAATTGACGATCGACAGTAGTATTACGCAAAAAGGGGTTGTAACAGATGAGACTTCTGCAGTTCTGAGTCAAGCTTTATGCACTGTTATGCGGCATCGCGTGCGTTCATTACCTTGTCGGTGTTCGTGAGGGGGCGGCGGCCGGCGCAGCTCCGCTCACCTCGCCGTCTCGAAAGCAACCCTTTTCTAACTTCTCCTTACTACAGTTTACCGAAGTTGGTTTAAAAAAAACTATCTGGCTGTGTTTTCATCTGACCAATCAGGGTCTCAATGTTAACCTTAAGCTCCACCTACAAAAATTCTGTCTATCCAGTGAGAAACGTTATACTCTTCGTGGTGGGGCAAAGTTTTTAAAGGTTGCAACGTAACAGAGATGCGAAAAAGTCTCACGCTAAAACTTGCAGCTGGTGTGGTCCTTTAGTGTTATCGTAAGATCTATACTGTTCTTCTGGAGGGCTCTATCTTTTAACATGTGCTGGGGGTTGGTCCTGACGTAACAGAGACGGGAAAAAGTCTCACGCTAAAACTTGCGGTTGGGTTGGCCTTTTTTGTGTTATCGTAAGATCTATACTGTTCTTCTGGAGGGCTCTAGCTTTTAGCATGGGCTGGGGGGTGGTCCTGACGTAACAGAGACGTGAAAAAGTCTTACGCTAAAACTTGCAGCTGGGGTGTGGTCCTAGCGGTTAGCTGGCGACGTGGGTGTCCGTCCCTTATCGTAGGGCCTTCAGCTTAACACGGTTCTGCTCTCGGCTTCTGTTCTCGTTTCTCCCCTCGGAACTGCGTCTGTCTCACGGTGGGAAGGTATGACATGCATTTAGGCATTCTTGTGTTAGTCTGTGGTATTCCATTTGCTCACTCGTTACTCGTATTACTTTGGTTAATTTAATGTCACGATTTATTCGGAGCTATGTGACATACTACTGGATTTGCTTATCAAGTCAGGGTTTTCATGGAAGGTGTTGGATTTGCCTGACACCTTACACTGTATTTGATCAAGAATCAGACTTGTGCAATGTCTTCAATACTGTTGCACATCAGAATAATTTTACTATACACGCTTAAATTTTTTAAAAGTTCTACCAGACGAGATCAGAACAGAGAAGGTCAGCGGTGGGCCATTGTGCCAATCGGAATGTCCTTAAGGTGTACGGTCAGTGCAACAGATGTCGGGGCAAAAGGCGAGCGTTGCCACACAACCTTGAAATAAGGAACGCGGAAATACAAATGTTGCCGTGCTGAATAACAAAGCACCATGAGGTAACACTGTGTAACTTGGACGCTCGACCGCCTTTGTAAAATCGAACTTAGCCATAAAGAACCAAGCTCGGTGATCCAGAATAACTGAGCAGCTCAGGGGAACACAATGGTAACTGACACTGCCTTGTACTTTGAGTTGGACGTCAGGGCGACGCTTCATTGTAACTGCCAGTGGTTGCCTGCTACGGGAACATAATGGCAAGCCACAGGTAAAATGGCTGGCGCTAAGAGAGACCCTGTATGTCCTCCGAGACTATACCCACAATTGACGAGTTACAAGAAAACTAAGCTGTTCTTAGCTATCCTGATGTCTCCAGTCATGATCCTGAGTACATTCTCAATGGCTCAGATGACTCGGAGGTTTCTAAATTTTCAAATCTGTTGTCAATAGCATGTTCCACGAACATAATGGTAAGTGCACGTACCCATCACTATATTCTTGAAATGCATAAAGTGTGACGCTATTGTTGTATAGGTAATGTTGAAGACTTCATGGTGTGCATATTGCATATTCCTTCATTTTGATTCATACAACAAATAATGATAACAACAATAATAATTATAGTAATAATAGCAAAATCTTTGTTGCTCTTCACGTAATATTCGAAGGACTTAGAATTGGCTTTAATATCGAGTTGTCTGTCAGTGTCTCTGATACCTGTCACGAAGGGGCAGATGAGCAGACGGAAAGGTGTTTTTGGAAAAGGTTGAGATGCACCTCACAACGGAAGTTTAAGTAGAAGAGGTGTAATACAAACAAAGAATACGTGTCTCGTTCTAGAAAAACTCTAGACAAATTGGATTTAGGACATAATTGCTATTGTCCTCTTAAAACTGTTGAGAAAGTATGGGGAAGCAATGTGAGGCAAAAGTCCAAAATTTTGGGAAACTGGTCACTTTGATGTTCAGATTGAATCTGTCTGCCAACCTAAAGAACGTACGCAGGTGGAAGATGACTTCTGAATACCAACCATATTTATTTACCAGCGAGACATTGTATCATGACATCTGGCGCGAAGAAAGTTTCTAGAAACGTGGGAAGAAAATTCAGTTCTTACTCTTCGATTAAAATACGACAGACCTAGACCCATTGAAGAGAAGAAAGTTGCTGACTATGTTCCTCGTAGATTATATACCTCTTGTTCGTCATGGATTTTTCTTGTCACTGAAACCAACACGTTTGCACAGTGGTCACATGCATGCAGAGGGTAATGAGTGATGAAGTACTTTCAAGCAACGAGTTATACAATTAAGTTTTCTAGTAGATCTATGTAAATGTTCTCATTTGATTATCTGTTATTCTGTTTTTCTGTAAGTGTATGTGCTTTGGGTAAGATAATGGCGTCTCCACTACAGTCATTGTTTATTTTTGTATATTTAATGTGTTATAGTCCGCTTCCTGTTCTTTTTATGTATGCGTGGAAGAATATAGATGTTTAAAGAAATCCAGAACAAAACAGTTGTCAGAAAAAATTATTTAGATTTTTGGATCTAGGGGTAGACTCTTTGATTAGTAATCAAAGCGTGCTCGGTCCCAGGTTCGAGCCCGCAATCGCTAAAATTTTGATTAATCATAATCATTGGCGGCCGAAGATTTCCAGCTTAAGAAGTCATCCTCATTGTGATAACGGCCTTGTCAGAGAGGCCGGAAGAGAGGACAGAGGTTCAGAGCACTTCGTTGTCCTTGGGGTAGGAAACTGCCCCTAAAGCTGGAAAATTCAGCAATGATCAACGGCATGATAATGTAGAAGAGAATGGAAACCACTGCATTAAAGACACATGACGTGTATCCGCAGGACATGTGCCCCGTAATTGAAAAAAGTGTCACGATGATATCTCCATTGCCAAAAGATTCCGATATTGCCCCTATTCGGATCTCCAGGAGGGGATTGATAAGGGGTAGGTGACCATGTGTTAAAAAGATTAAACAATCAATGAAAGGATAACGTTCTACGAGTCGGGGTGAGGAACGACAGAAGCTTGAGTGTGATAGGAAACCTAGAAAATCTGAAAAGGAAAATCCAAAGGCTCAATCTAGGTATAGCGTGGGTCAGTCAAGTGAAATGGGAAGGAGACAAGGATTTCTGGTCAGATGAGTCTAATATCAACAGCAGCAGAAAATGGTATAACGGGAGTAGGATTCGTTATAAACAGAAAGTAGGGCAAAAAGTGTATTACAGTGAACAGTCCAGTGATGGGGTTGTTCTTATCAGAACTGACAGCAAACGAACCCCGACAACGATAGTTCATGTGTACATACCGACGTCGCAAGCTGAAGATGAAGAGATAAAGTGTATGAGGGTATTGAAAGGGTAGAAGAGTACATAAAGGGAGATAAAAATCTAATAGTCATAGGGGACAGGAACGCATTTCAGGGGAAGGGGCAGAACGGCAGAAGAAAAGGTTACAGGAGAATATGGACTTGGAACAAGAAATGAGAGAGGGATAAGACTAATTGAGTTCTGTAATAAATTTCAGCTAGTAATAGCGAATGCTCCGTTTAAGAACCACAAGAGGAGGCGGTATACTTGGAAAAGACCGGCTGATAAGGGATGATTTCAGTTAGATTACATCATAGAGAGAGATTTCTAAAGCAGATACTGGACTGCAAGGCGTACCCAGGAGCAGATATAGACTCAGATCACAATGTGTTAGTGATGAAGAATAGGATGAAATTCAATCGATTAGTCAGGAAGAATCAAGACGCAAAGAAGTGGGATACGTAAGTACTAAAGGATGACGAGATACGCTTGAAATTCTCTAAGACTCAGAAACAGCTCAGTAGGCAGTACAGTTGAAGAGGAATGGACATCTCTAAAACGAGTCCTCACAGAAGTTGGAAAGAAAAATATAGGTATAAATAAAGTAAGTGCGAAGAAACCATGGGTAAGAGGAGAAATACTTCAGTTGATCGATAAAGGAAGGAGCTACAAAAATGTTCTGGACTGGAAACTCAGGAATACTGAAATACAAGTCACTGAGGAATGAAATAAAAAGGAAATGCAGGAAAGCAAAGACGAAATGGTTGCATGAAAAATGTGAAGAAATCGTAAAAGAAATGATTGTCGGAAGGACAGATTCAGTATACAGGAAAGTCCAAACAACCTTCGGTGACATTAAAAGCAAGAGTGGTATCTTTATGAGTAAAGAGGAAATTCACTGTTAAATGCAGAGGAGAGAGCAGATAGGTGGAAAGCATACATTGAAAGCCTCTATGAGGTGGAGATTTGTCTGATGTGACAGAAGAAGTAACAGGAGTCGATTTAGTAGGTATAGGAGATCCAGTATTAGAATCAGTATTTAAAAGAGCTTCGCAAGACTTAAGATCAAATAAGGTAGAATGCATAGATAACATTCCATCGCAATTTCTAAAATCATTGGGAGAAGTGGCAACAAAATGATTATTCACGTTGGTGTGTAGAATGTATGAGTCTGGCGACATTTGACTTCCGGAAAAATATCATCCACACAATTCCGAAGATTGCAAGAACTGAGAAGTGCAAGAATTATTTCACTCTAAGCTTAACAGCTCATGCATCCAAGTTGCTTACAAGAATAATATACAGAAGTATGGTAAAAAAAATTGAGAATGTGTTAGATGACGATCAGTTTGGCTTTAAAAAAGATAAAGGCACCCGAGAGGCAATTCTGAAGTTGCGGTTGATAATGGAAGCAAGACTAAAGTAAAATAAGACACGTTCATAGGGTATGTTGACCTGAGAAAAGCGTTCGACAATCTAAAACGGTGCAAGATGTTCGAAATTCTGAGATCTATCAAAAGACACGTTCATAGGGTATGTCGACCTGAGAAAAGCGTTCAACAATCTAAAACGGTGCAAGATGTTCGAAGTTCTGAGAAAAATAGGAGTAAGCGACAGGGAGAGAGGGGTAATATACAATATGTACAAGAGCCAAGATGGAATAATAGGAATGGATTACCAAGAACGAAGTACTCGGATTAAAAAGTTGTAAGACAGGAATGCAGTCTTTCCCCCCTGCTATTGAATCTGTACATCAAAGAAGCAATGATGGAAATATAAGAAAGGTTCAGAAATGGAATCAAAATTCAATGTGAAACGATGTCAGTAACAGGATTCGCTGATGGCATTGCTATCTTGAGTGAAAGTGAAGAAGAATTACATGATATGTTGAATGGAATGAACAATTTAATGAGTACAGAATATGGACTGAGAGTAAATCGAAGACAGACTAAGGTAATGAGAAGTAGTAGAAATGAGAACAGCGAGAAACGTAACATGAGGATTGATGGTCACGAAGTAGATGAAGTTAAGGAATTCTGCTACCTAGGTAGTAAAATAACTAATGCTGGACGGAACAAGGAGGACATCAAAAGCAGAGTAGCATTGGCAGAAAGGGCATTGCTGGGCAAGAGAAGTCTACTAATATCAGATATCGGCCTTAATTTAAGGACGAAATTTCTGAGAATTTACGTTTGGAGTACAGCACTGTATGGTAGTGAAACATGGACTGTGGGAAAACCGGAACAGAAGAGAATCGGAGAATTTCAGATATGGTGCCACAGACGAATGTTGGAAATTAGGTGGACTGATAAGGTAAGGAATGAGGAGGTTCTACGCAGAATCGGAGAGGAAAGGAATATGTGGAAAACACTGATAAGGAGAAGGACGGGATGATAGGACATCTGTTAAGACATGAGGGAATAACTTCCACAGTACTAGAGGGAGTTGTAGGGGGCAAAAACTTTTGAGGAAGGGAGAGATTGGAATGAATCCAGTAAATAATTGAGGACGTAGGTCGCAAGTGCTACTCTGAGATGAAGAGGTTGGTACAGGAGAGGAATTCGTGGCGGGCCGCATCAAACCAGTCAGAATACTGAGAATTCCTGCCCCCCCCCCCCCCCCCTACACACACACACACCCAGGAAAAAATCTCTGAACTCCCATTTTGGAGATTACCAGTTTGTTTACCTGAGCAGCTCAGTTACTGAATTACCAGAGTGAGGCAAAGACTGCAGACAGGTCTGATAAACAACGGCAAATGCTCTCACTCAACCAGAGCCACCACATCATAACCATGGGCTGGCCCTTCAAATAACGAGGTTTTCAGAGCTCAGACACACATACAGTCATGCTGCCGTTCTGGTCTTGCCATGGGAACCAGAGAGAATGAAAGGCTACTGAGTTTCTTGAAACCACCACAAGCTGGTCAGTGGTGGCCTGCTTTGTACCTATTAGCTAACTTCAACATTAACATCAACCAGCCTGATGCATGTCATTGCCGCGTTCTGGCAGTGCTACCTAATGGGTCACTGAGAATGAGAAGACTGGGGGACGGCCAGCCCACCTCCGCTACAGGTCAACATGGGTGATCTGTAAGCTGCCATCTCCATATCGACCAGCCATGGCACGTGCGTGCAGCCTTCTGGCCTTCTACTGAGCGTCTACTGTCGTCTTGGTCGATCCATGGTTGATGGCCAGGTCACAGCCTTCATGACAACAGATAACTAATGGTTCAAATGGCTCTGAGCACTATGGGACTTAACATCTGAGGCCATCAGTCCCCTAGAACTTAGAACTACTTAAACCTAACTAACCTAAGGACATCACACACATCCACGCCCGAGGCAGGATTCGAACCTGCGACCGCACTGTTCCAGACTGAAGCGCCTAGAACCGCTAGGCCACAACGGCCGGCTCAAAAGATAAGTACAGTTCTCAGTTCCACCTGAGCGTGCGACAGGCTGTCTTCGAGAATGCTGATGTAGGAGGCTAGGCGAGGCGATGCCTCCTTGTCCATACACTGCCACCAGCACAGCACACAATTGTGGCCTGCTCTTAGGGGTGGTGCTATGTCTCCCGAGCAGACATCAGCGGTTCTTTGGAGCTCATGCGTTTACTCACGGCTTCCAACTGCCGCTCTGAAGACACTTACGACTCTGTACACTTTACAGTATGAATAAATGTTACTCCAGATATCACTCCGTCACTGAAGCCTCGCGGCGTGAACTGGACCTCTCACCTACACTTTGCTCTCGGTGTCCTGTTTACATTGTGACTCCAGCTCAGCGGGACACAACATTGGCGCCAGGAAGCGGGCCGCAACAATATGTTGCAAATGTCAGTGGCGGTGGGAACAGTGTTCTAGGTAGTCATGGGAGCATTATGTCGGAGCTGAGTGAATTTGAACATGGGCAAATTGTTGGTGTTCGTATGATGGGTACTTTGCTAAACAAAATGGACAAAGCCTCTGGTGTTTCTAGAGGCATCATAGTAAAGATTTGTACCTCATGCAGAAAAAGAGGAGAAACATCATCCTCTGAGTCATAACGCGGACAAAAGTGTGTGTTGGGTGCTAGTGACACACGCTCATTGAAAAAAATTGTGACGAAAAATAACAGGATGACAATTGCAAAAGTCACTGCATAACTGAATGTGGCACTCGTCAACCCTTCAGCACCAATACAAAACGTAGGGAGATCCAGAAGCAGGGAACTGCACTGCAAGCTGTAATTCCAAAACCAGTTACCAGTGACGCAAATGCATGCTCATGCATCGTGTCGTTCGAAGTCCAAGGGTGCGGATTGAGAACCTTGAGCTGGTCAGACGTAGCTGTCTACCCAGACTAGAGTTAGCTGCTGGCTGGCCCATAGCGAGATAGAGACTTGCAAGGACCTGGTGCGTGGATGATGCTACCAGACTGCGCATCACTGACGGTATTTGTAGCACTCTTGTAGATACGTTACGTTGCTTCCAGGTAAGTACAGATCAACATATGTGTCTCAACTATGTGGAAATACTCCTTAGGCTGGCTCGTAGCTGTATGGCCTGCCTGCTGTGTCACAACGATGGCGCGGCTTGACCCGGCCGCATTACGGTGTACAGATAGGCTTGCTTGTGAAATTATACATCACGGGCGCTGTACTCACCTGCTTGCCTCACATAAGAGCTGCAATGGAGCTGCTTTTGATTCAATAATGGCCAGAATTTAGCGACGGCATGCAGTTCTGTCAAGTAAACACAGCCTTTGTTTCGGCTTCCTGCATTATTATCTAT
This sequence comes from Schistocerca serialis cubense, assembly GCF_023864345.2. Classification (NCBI taxonomy): domain Eukaryota; kingdom Metazoa; phylum Arthropoda; class Insecta; order Orthoptera; family Acrididae; genus Schistocerca; species Schistocerca serialis. The sequence goes on along the minus strand of NC_064644.1, from coordinate 289,071,575 downwards.
GTATGTTTCCAGTGTAAGTTGTTAATCCCTAGGATTCTGTGTGACCTCGTTTGGTGAAATCGTTCTAAGTGTAACATAACCTCGAACTGAACGCGCTAAGGTTGAGCGGGATTCAGATATTCGTCTGGGCAGCCAGATTTTGGTTTTCTGTGGGGGGTCTCCCTAAACCGTTTCTTTTTATCTTTTTTTTCTTGAGTCATCAGTATTCTGACTGGTTTGATGCAGCCCGCCATGAATTTCTCTCTTGTGCCAACCTCTTCATCTCAGAGTAACAGTTGCAACCCACGTCCTCAATTATTTGCTGTATGTTTTCAAGTCTCTGACTTCCCCTATAGCTATTACCCTCTACAGCTCCCTCTAGTACCATGGAAGTTACTCACTGGTGTCTTAACACATGTCCTAACATCCTGTCTCCTCTCCTTGACAGTGTTTTCCACATATTCCTTTCCTTTCCAATTCTGCGCGGAACCTCCTCGTTCCTTATCTTATCAGTCCATTTAATTCGCTTGTAGCACCACATCTCAAATGCTTCGATACTTTGTGTTGTGGTTTTCCCACAGTCCATGTTTCACATCCATACATTGCTGTACACCAGACACATTCTCAGGCGTTTCTTCCTCATATCAAGGCCTATGTTTGGTACTAGTAGACTTACCTTGGCCAGGAATATCGTTTTTGCCAGTGCTAGACTGATTTTGATGTTTTCGCATTACTGATTGAAATTTCACGAAAAGATATCGCAGCAACCCCTCTGTTTCGACGATTGGCACCCCACCCTGCAGATCATACCCGTGACATTCTCTCTCCTGGTCCGCGATACCACAAAGCGAGCTGCACTTCATTGAACTTTTTCGTTGTCCTTCGTCAGTATTAAGTGGTAAGGATACCATACCACTCAGCACTATTCTAGCAGAGGACTAACAAGCGTAGTGTAGGCATTCACTTTAGTACAACTGTCGTGTTCTGTCTATAAAACTCTAACAGTTTATTGCTTCCTCAAGATAACGGATTCACGACCAACGTGCTGTTTTCTGCGCAGATGACAACAGTTATATAAGATTGCAGGTAGGTGAACATTATTCAGAACTTACGCATTCCACTCAGGGCGGTGGAAGCAATTAGGCATCTCGCTTATACAGTAGCCATAATACGAATGAGATAAGTGACACATCATGGAGGAGGTATGATGGGAAGAAATTTTCGACGAAAGATATTTATCATGCACACGTAAATCCGTGTCATTATTTCACTCTCACTTTCGCTTGTCATACATGGTTCCCATGGCGGGAATATCTTTGAAGTCGTAGTACACTACTGGCCATTAAAATTGCTACACCAAGACGAAATGCAGATGATAAACGGGTATTCATTGGACAAATATATTATACTAGAACTGACATGTGATTACATTTTCACGCAATTTGGGTGCATAGGTCCTGAGAAATCAGTACCCAGAACAACCACCTCTGGCCGTAATAACGGCCTTGATACACCTGGGCATTGAGTCAAAAAGAGCTTGGATGGCGTGTACAGGTACAGCTGCCCATGCACCTTCAACACTATACCACAGTTCATCAAGAGTAGTGACTGGCGTATTGTGGCGAGCCAGTTGCTCGGCCACCGTTGACCAGACGTTTTCAGTTGGTGAGAGATCTGGAGAATGTGCTGGCCAGGGCAGCAGTCGAACATTTTCTGTGTCCAGAAAGGTCCGTACAGGACCTGCAACATGCGGTCGTGCATTATCCTGCTGAAATGTACGGTTTCGCAGCGATCGAATGGAGGGTAGAGCCACGGGTCGTAACACATCTGAAATGTAACGTCCACTGTTCAAAGTGCCGTCAGCGCGAACAAGAGGTGACCGAGACGTGTAACAAATGGCACCCCATACCATCACGCCGGGTGATACGCCAGTATGGCGATGACGAATATACGCTTCCAATGTGCGTTCACCACGATGTCGCCAAACACGGATGCGACCATAATGATGCTATAAACAGAACCTGGGTTCATCCGAAAAAATGACGTTTTGTCATTCGCAGGTGCTCCTGTCTGTGATGCAGCGTCAAGGGTAACCGCAGTCATGGTCTCCGAGCTGATAGTCCATGCTGCTGCAACGCCGTCGAACTGTTCGTGCAGATGGTTGTTGTCTTGCGAACGTCCCCCTCTGCTGACTCAAGGATCGAGACGTGGGTGCATGATCCGTTACAGCCATGCGGATAAGATGCCTGTCATCTCGACTGCTAGTGACACGACGCCGTTGGGTTCCAGCACTGCGTTTCGTATTACCCTCCTGAACCCACCGATTCCACATTCTGCTAACAGTCATTGGATCTCGACCAACGCGAGCAGCAATGTCGCGATACGATAAACCGCAATCGCGATAGCCTACAATCCGATTTTTATCAACGTCGGAAACGTGATGGTACGCATTTCTCCTCCTTACACGAGGCATCACAACAACGTTTCACCAGGCAACGCCGGTCAACTGCTGTTTGTGTATGAGAAATCTGTTGGAAACTTTCCTCATGTCAGCACGTTGTACCTGTCGCCACCGGCGCCAACCTTGTGTGAATGCTCTGAAAAGCTAATGAGTTGCATATCACAGCATCTTCTTCCCGCCGGTTAAATTTCGCGTCTGTAGCGCGTCATCTTCGTGGTGTAGCAATTTTGATGGCCGGTAGTGTAGTTTGGAATTATCAGGCTAAATTTTACTAGCGACAACTGTGAACTGTAAATGAGCAGAGAACTGCATAAAAACTGTGATATTTAGGCTCAGAACTGTGTTCCAACTGTTTTTGAACTTTAGCAGAACTACACTGAAGCACCAAATAAACTGGTATAGGCATGCGTATTCCAATACGGAAATATGTTAACAGGCAGAATATGACGCTGCTGTCGGCGACGCCTATATAAGACAACAAGTGTCTGGCGCAATTGTTAGATCGGTTACTGCTGCTACAATGGCAGATTATCACGATTTAAATGAGTTTGAACGTGGTGTTATAGTCGGCTCACGAGCGATGGGACACAGCATCTCCGAGGTAGCGATGCATTGGGGTTTTTCCCGTACGACCATTTCACGAGTGTACCGTGAATATCAGGAAACTGGTAAAACATCAAATCTCCGAATCATTGCGGCCGGAAAGAGATCCTGCATGGCCGGGACCAACGAGATTGAAGAGAATTGTTGAATGTGACAGAAGTGCAACCCTTCCGCAAATTGCAGCAGATTCCAAAGCTGGACCATTACAATGATTGTTAAATTACTTACATAGCGACGGTGATGTGTATATGCGACATTAAAAACCAGTTTCTTGCTATGTGGGGACAGACATAAGTAATGTGTGGGAACTGGCGTCTGTCCGCACTAGCACGATACAGGTTTTAAATGTCGCGCAGACATACACACATCAGCGTCGCTATGTAAGTAATTTATCAACAATAACTGTAATATGCAAGCATAATGATGTTCTTACCTGTTTTTTTTTAGTGTTGTATTCGCAGACATTTGAAAATGGGCAAAGCACGAAACTAGCCAGTAATAGGATTTTATACATGGCGGAAAAAAGCAACGTGCATAATAAAACTGGCAGCTTACTACGGTTTTATAATAATTTCACTGTTGTTGTTGTGGTCTTCAGTCCTGAGACTGGTTTGATGCAGCTCTCCATGCTACTCTATCCTGTGTAAGCTGTTTCATCTGCCAGTACGTTCTTCACCCTACATTCTTCTGAATCCACGCTCCGATCCGTAGAACGCCAGTCATCTTGAGTAATCCCCGCCAGGAGATCCGAATGGGGGACTATTTTACCTCCGGAATATTTTACCCAAGAGGATGCCATCATCATTCAACCATACAGTAAAGCTGCATGCCCTCGGGAAAAGTTACGGCTGTAGTTTCCCCTTGCTTTCAGCCGTTCGCAGTACCAGCACAGCAAGGCCGTTTTGGTTAGTGTTACAAGGCCAGATCAGTCAATCGTCCAGACTGTTGCCCCTGCAACTACTGAAAAGGCTGCTGCCCCTCTTCAGGAACCACACGTTTGTCTCGCCTCTCAACAGATACCCCTCCGTTGTGGTTACACCTACGGTACGGCTATCTGTATCGGTGAGGCACGCAAGCCTCCATATTTGTAGCTGATTATCAAAATATACGAGGAGCATTCAGTATGTAATGCGACACAGCTTCTTTTGAAAGCAGGCTGGCTTTATTCCGGATTCTAATGCACCATATTCCCCATTCTTTGGCTACAGAACCCTGTTTTTCAACATAATCTCCGTTCAATGCGAAGGAATTACTCCACCTTACTGGGAGGGCCTGTATGCCCGCATGGTACCACTCTGCTGGTCGCCATCTTGATGCACCAATAAACTCCCCATTATCCACGTACTGCTACTCGCAGAGTGCATTCTTCACTAGGCCAAACAGATAGAAGTCGAAAGTTGCGAAATATGAGCTGTAGGGTGGATGGGGAAGAACAGACCAGTGAAGTTTTGGGAGCTCCTCTCGGATGCGCAGATATGTATGAGGCCTTGCGTGCTCATGGAGATTGAGAAATTCGTTGGCATTTTTGTGACGACGATCATGCTCAAGCTTTTTTTTATTTTTTATTTTTTTTATGGGACTTAACTGCTAAGGACAAACACACACACCCATGCCCGAATGAGGACTCGTACCTCCACCGGGACCAGCCACACAGTATATGACTGCAGCGCCTAAGACCGCTCGGCTTATCCCGCGCAAGCTCAAGCTGCTTCTTCAATTTCCTGATGGTAGCACGATACACTTCAGAGTTTATCTTCGCACCAAGAGGGAGGATATCAAACAGAATAACCCTTTCAGAGTGGGAGAAGACCATCATCATGACTTTACCGGATGAGGGAGCAGCTTTGGACTTTTTCTTCGGAAGGGAGATGGTTTGGCGCCACTGCACGGACTACCGTTTTGTTTCCAGTTCGAAAAATGAACACAAAGTTTCATCGCCTGTGATGATGTTCGACGAAAATTGTCACGATCAGATTCGTAACGAGCAAGCAATTCCGCATAGATGGTCCTTCGCTTGCGGCGGGGTGGGTTCGGTTTGTGCCTCCTACTGCTCTTATTAAATGTCCACCTACCTCAGTACTGCTTCCGCTCGACGTCCCTTCACCCTGCAATCGTAGGGACTTACTAGACGGCGAAAAAGCATCGTTGAAGAAAACGTCGCCAAATACCTACCCAGCAGAGTTCGCGTAACTCTAGTGGTGGAAACAGTTCCTGAAAGGTCCTATTTATCAAGATTTCTGGTAGTAATACAGTGCATTTTTGAGTGAAATATGTGTCCTAAAATTTTAAGTCCATCAATGTTTACTGCTTAATAACACACGTTTATGGCTATCAAGTCCACATTTAGTGAGGTACTATTCTACCATTCTCAGTTCCCAGTCAAACAACATATTTTACACGCGAAGCAACCAGAAATCTACACAAGTCCGACCCGTTCATGTTTGCGATCTCACAGTCTCTGATTCACCACTAGTTGCGAGTTCTACATTCGGTCTCATTCAGTAGTCTTACATAAAACATGTGCTCGCCAAATACTCCATAAATGAATACAGAATATGCCACGCGGAATTTTCACTAAGGCCGAAAGTTCACACGCTAGTAACTTTCCAACAAAACAATCCAGAAACTTCAAACTTAAATCAAAATGTTCGTAATTGCGACAGCTTTAGTCACCACTCGTACTAAACGCGAAAACTCAATATTTCTTCATTTTACACATAATGAGCACCGTGACATTTACCGTGACCTTTCGCGTCCGATAGCTGGCGATCGACTCTCTCGATGTCTCCCCACTCCCTGCATATCTAAGTTTCTGAGCACGGGAACAGCTTAATCCTGATTGGCTGATCACTCTGACTGCCTAGTCAGAATGATACTTCGAGATTATTTTTGCGCTAAAACTTGCCTAAACCATTCACTCTTCAGAAAGTAATTTACGTCATTCTAAAATGCAAATATTAATATAATTTAATAAAAGGACCGAAAAGAAAAATAATCTTGAAATTAATTTAGGAACCGATTACACTTCAAACTGATATTCTGACTGCCTTCTTACAAAAACAATCATACCTTGACATACGTCATCAGCAATGTGCGTACAATACAGCTTTCCCACGATCCGATTGCGTAATATTTTACAGAAAGTAATACCAAATTTTACGCATGTCCCACATACATACTCTCATTCATTCCCATTTATTCCCACAACAACATAATAAACACATATTAATTTTTCATGAATTTCATAGTACGAAATAATTAAAGTTTTTGAAAATAAAAATCCCAGTTAAATGATTCTACACATTGAGAACTTTGGTTATGATTTCAGTTGATAACAAAAGACAAACGCTTATTGTTACTAACTGAATGTTATACATTAAGTCTCGGCTTTATGATTTTTAGGTAATTTTCTCAGTTTCCAATAGTTAGAGAGCAAATTTTTAAGATCTATTGAGGAACAAAAAGTAGTATACCAAGTTTGAAAACAATTGGTTAATATTTACTATGATTTATTTAGATTAGTGGGTTGTACGAATATACGGTCGTACTAGGTGACATGATAGTACGTTCGCACGGCCATATAGCGTGAAACCTTCCCGTCTCCTCTATATCTCTTTTGTTACGCAACCTTCCCTTTTACAATAACCTATGAAACTTTCCCTTAGGATTTCTACCTTTGCTTAATAATAACAAATGAAATTTTCCCTTTGAAATTTATTCTCTTTCTCAATCTTTACATACTAATTTAATTGCTGCTTATTAAAAGTGATTTTCTGATTATTTCGACGAAACGAATGTGTCGTTGTCGTGGCCCTCAGTCGTTATCTGCAATAACCCAAAACTGTTCCTTACCTTTTTTACAGTTACTGGATCGCCATCTGACTGCTACATCGAACTGCGACATGAATGTACTTACTCTGTTTTACTATACTTTATTAGCTGCTGGTGGGCTGTCATAATAAGTGGCTGTATTTATTACCAAAGCTGACGTTATTCTTTAATATCAAAGCTGACGTTATTCTTTAATTAATTTGACTGACGTTACGTAATTCATAGTTAAACTTTTTCTTGACAACAATAAAATTTTGCAAAGTTTTACATTGATGGTTTTTGGGATGGCCTATAATCAGTAATGCAATATTGCTGGCAAAAATTAATTATATTCTAAATTAAATGATTTTACAAACGTTCAAATGGGACATACTTTTTACAATAACAACTAGCAATGCGCAAACATACCTTCAGTAGTCTTGAGTTTCTCAAAAAATTAATTCAATAATATTAGTTCCTCTTATGATAATAGTTAGCTGATGTCTCTGTACATCCGTTTATAATCTCTTGTAAATCATAGCTAGTGGCTGGCAGGCACACCGCTCCTCTCAACCTCTCGCTTCAGACCTGCTACCGACTCGCTTCACATCTCGCTTACTACTGACTTCCTACGAACGCTAAAGTGCGTGCTACCATTACAAAATGTATCAATGGGCGGTCTTTCCCGCTCTTTTCTTAAAATGTATCCATACGCGGTCTCTCCAGCCCTTTTTAAAAAGACCGAGCGAGGTGGCGCAGTGGTTAGACACTGGACTCGCATTCGGGAGGACGACGGTTCAATCCCGAGTCCGGCCATCCTGATTTAGGTTTTCCGTGATTTCCCTAAATCACTCCAGGCAAATGACGGGATGGTTCCTCTGAAAGGGCACGGCCGACTTCCTTCCCCATCCTTCCCTAATCCGATGAGACCGATGACCACGCTGTCTGATCTCCTTCCCCAAACCAACCAACCAACCTTTTTAAAATATATCAATGTGCGGTCTCTCTTGCCAACAATACTTTGGCGCAGACATTCCCTGCTACCACAATTACTTCCAACATGGCAAATATTAATTGTTCCTACTTAATCCTATTAATAAAATATAAACCTCTTTCATAAATTGTGGTTTGACATTAGACAATAGAAATATACGTCTTACAAGCGTCAGCTGCGCAGTGATTCATAGCTGAGGCGTCTTCCTGCAGCTTCCTCACGGCCACCGGCTCCACATCTACGTATCTTACTGCAATAAATGTTATCCCGTAATAACTTGTGACGTCACACGCTGCTCTTTATGGTCCTCTGTTAGGCGGCGAGGAACCCGGAAGGTACACATCTTTGAGTACCCCAATTGGTGGACGAGTGTCTCAGCACTACCAACGGAGACGCCCAACTGTGGAGCGAGGTGTTTGATTGTGATCCGTGTGTCATCTCGAATGAGACTGCCCGCACCTTCCAACATTCATCTACGTCTACATTTAATTAGGTACTGTGAAAAGCGCATTTAAGTGCCTGGCAGAGGGTTCATCGAACCACCTTCACAATTCTCTATTATTCCAATCTCGCATAGCGCACGGAAAGAACGAACACCTGTATCTTTCCATACGAGCTCTCATTACCCTTATTTTATCATGGTGATCGTTTCTCCCTATGTAGGTCGGTGTCAACAAAATATTTTCGCATTCGGAGGAGAAATTTGGTATTTGGATTTCGTGGGAAGATCCCATCGCAATGTAAAACACCTTTCTTTTAATATGTCCAGTCCAAATCCTGTATCCTTTCAGTGACAATCTCTCCCATACTTCGCGATAATACAAAACGTGCGGCCCTTCTTTGAACTTTTTTGATGTACTCCTTCAGTCCTATCTGGTAAGGGTCCCACACCGCGCAGCAGTATTTTAAAAGAGGACGGACAAGCGTAGTGTAGGCAGTCTCCTTAGTAGGTCTGTTACATTTTCTAACTGTCCTGCCAATAAAACGCATTCTTTGGTTAGCCTTCCCCACAACATTTGCTATGTGTTCCTTGCAATTTAAGTTGTTCGTAATTGTAATTCGTAGCTATTTAGTTTAATTTACAGCTTTTAGATTTGACTGATTTATCGTGTAACCGAAGTTTAACGAGTTCCTTTTAGCACTCATGTGGATGACCTCACACTTTTCGCACCATTCCGATATTTCTTCTAAATCGTTTTGCAGTTTGTTTTGTTCTTCTGATGACTTTATTAGTCGTAAAACGACAGCGTCATCTGCAGACAACCTAAGGCGGCTACTCAGATTGTCTCCCAAATCGTTTATATAGATAAGGAGCAGCAAAGGGCCTATAACATTACCTTGGGAAACGCCAGAAATCACTTCTGTTTTCCTCGATGACTTTCCGTCGATTACTACGAACTGAGACCTCCCTGACAGGAAATCACAAATCCAGTCACATAACTGAGAGAATATTCCATAAGCACGGAATTTCACTATGAGCCGCTTGTGTGGTACAGTGTTAATAGCCTTCCCGAAATCCAGAAATACGGAATCGATCTGAAATCCCTTGTCAATAGCACTCAACACTTCATGAGAATAAAGAGCTAGTTGTGTTTCACAAGAACGATGTTTTCTAAACCCACGTTGATTGTGTGTCTATAGACCGTTTTCTTCGAGATAATTCATAATGTTCGAACACAATATATGTTCTAAAATCCTGCTGCATATCGACGTTAACGATATGGGCCTGTAATTTAGTGGATTACTCCTACTACCTTTCTTGATTACTGGTGTGACCTGTGCTACTTTCCAGTCTTTGAGTACCGATCTTTCGTCGAGCGAAAGGTTGTATATGATTATTAAGTATGGAGCTAACGCATCAGCATACTCCAAAAGGAACCTAATTGGTATACAGTCTGGACCAGAAGACTTGCTTTTATTAAGTGATTTAAGTTGCTTCACTACTCCGAGGATATTTACTTCTCATGCTGGCAGCTGTTCTCGATTCGAGTTATGGAATATTTACTTCGTCTTCTTTTGTGAAGGCCTTTCGGAAGGCTGTGTTTAGTAACTCCTTCGGCAGCACAATCTTCGGTAGTATCTCCATGCGCAGAGAAGGCATTGCAGGAGTCATAGCTGTGTGCGGTCCTCCGGCACGCGGGAGATCGGACAGCTTCGTGCGACCTTGTTGTGAGGATGACAGACGCCTCGCTCAAGAACTTACCATGCTTTTGTTCACTGTGAGGTCTCCGCAGACATCTACATCTACATCTACATCTACATTTATACTCCGCAAGCCACCCAAAGGTGTGTGACGGAGGGCACTTTACGTGCCAATGTCATTACCTCCCTTTCCTGTTCCAGTCGCGTATGGTTCGCGGGATGAACGACTGCCGGAAAGCCTCCGTGCGTGCTCGAATTTCTCTAATTTTACATTCGTGATCTCCTCGGGAGGTATAAGTAGGGGGAAGCAATATATTCGATACCTCATCCAGAAACGCACCCTCTCGAAACCTGGACAGCAAGCTAAACCGCGATGCAGAGCGTCTCTCTTGCAGAGTCTGCCACTTGAGTTTGCTAAATATCTCCGTAACGCTTTCACGCTTACCAAATAACCATGTGACGAAACGCGCCGCTCTTCTTTGGATCTCCTCTATCTCCTCTGTCAACCCGACCTGGTACGGATCCCACACCGATGAGCAATACTCAAGCATAGGTCGAACGAGTGTTTTGTAACATGCTACAAGCGCCTGTGAATACATGCGATGCTCTGATTTTCCGCCAAATGAAATTCATTAATAGCTCCCTGTATGGAATGCACCTCTGTTAAAGACGCAATTTTGAAGGCTGTGTATAGTGCCACCCCCTATCGCAACTTGAAAGTATAGGGACTGAAGCGAAATATTCCACATCAAAGTCCGCTTTTTTCAACCGAAATTGGAAAACAATTGAAATTTGTGGTAAGTTCATATGGGACCAAACTTCTGAGGTCATCGGTACCTAGGCTTAAACATTACTTAACCTAACTTAAATTAACTTACGCTAAGGATAACATACACACCCATGCGGAAGGAAGGACTCGAACCGCCGACGGGAGGAGCCGCGTGAACCGTGACAAGGCGCCTGAGACCGCACGGCTACCTCGCGCGGCACCGAAATTGGCCGAGAAAAATTGTGTAGCAACACTTACTGAACGCTCTCATATGTATTCAGTTGAATGTATATTCGACTCTTATTCGAGTAGAGTTCTGACAGTCGACTCTTTTGTGCTGTCCCTTACCCCTTCTTGCTCTTAATTCATCATCACGCCTGGTCAACTACACTGTGGTTGTGAAGAAAACGTCGAATCATCCGTGTAGAAGGAGATGAATTCCATAATTTAGGCAGAGTGCCGGTAGTGAGTAGGGTAGCGGGTGTCCGTTTGCAAGCAAACAGCTGGGAACGCGGTTTCATCTTTCCATGTGGAGTCTGCAGAGTTGTGGTTTTATGAGATTACGGAGGTATGGGAATAGAGAAGTAGTAATCGTTATCAAGAGATATGGCAAAGATAGTGACGAGCTTGAAACATTTAAAGCTCCTGTCTTGAAAAAACGATAGCGATTGAATAGAAAGCATGAGTACGAAAGACACGACAGAAGTCATCACACGCATGGCATTTAGCTGTTGGTTGAACAACTTTCCCATAGATGGCCTTTGACAGGAGGCTGGGTGTTGCTGGGTGACGGCGTAGCGGCTGAACGCATTGAGGGATGAACGGGCAACCCCTAGCCAGCGAGGCGCTTATTTCCGCCCCAGCTGCCTGCCTTTCTTCCATCGCGCTCTACACTTGCTATCTCGATAGCTCTGTCTCTTTCTCTCTCTCGCAACCGCTTCACACACACCCACCCACACGCGCACACTCGTGCGGAGGCGCTGCATGCGCGTAAAGGAGCCCGAGAGCCGCGGATGCAATCTGGGAATCAATTCTGGCGCCGAGATTGTTTCCCCAGCCCACAGCCCGGCGCGGCCTCGCCGGCTGTTTTAGACTTCCAAATGCGCCGCAGACGCCGCCGCCGCCGCCGCCGTCGCCGCCGCAGACGCCGCTGCCGCCCTCTCAGATTCCCCTACACTCGCTTCTCGGCTGACGATCAACCATCAAGAGCTGCACGGAATAACTGTCTCTCTCACGTGCTTGCGAGTAACACCTCGAGACAACATAGATCGCCTTGACAGCGTATGTTTAACTAGACGTAAAGCAGTTTACTACAGGAGAGATCATTAATACTGCAACACCAGAAGGATAGCAAACAACGAAATTTTACCTTCTAACTATCAGTTTAATAAGTCACAGCCGCAAAATACTAACGCTAATTCTTTACAGACGAATGGAAAAACTTGTAGAAGCTGACCTCGGGGAAGATCCGTTTGGATTCCGTAGAAATGTTGGAACACGTGAGACAATACTTACCTTACGATTTATCATAGAAGAAAGATTAAGGAAAAGCAAACCTACGTTTCTAGCATTTTTAGACTTAGAGAAAGCTTTTGACAATGTTGACTGGAATACTCTCTTTCAAATTCTAAACGCGGCAGGGGTAAAAATACAGGGAGCGAAAGGCTATTCACAATTTGTACACAAAGCAGATGGCAGTTATAAGGGGGCACGAAAGGGAAGCAGTGGTTGGGAAGGGAGTGAGACAGGGTTGTAGTCTCTCCCCGATGCTATTCAATCTGTATATTGAGCAAGCAGTAAAGGAAACAAAAGAAAAATTCGGAGAAGGTATTAAAATCCATGGAAAAGAAATAAAAACTTTGAGGTTCGTCGATGACATTGTAATTCTGTCAGAGACAGCAAAGGACTTGGAAGAGCAGTTGAACGGAATGGACAGTGTCTTGAAAGGAAGATATAAGATGAATATCAACAAAAGCAAACCGAGAGTAATGGAATGTAGTCGAATTAAGTCGGGTGATGCTGAGGGAATTACACTCCTGGAAATGGAAAAAAGAACACATTGACACCGGTGTGTCAGACCCACCATACTTGCTCCGGACACTGCGAGAGGGCTGTACAAGCAATGATCACACGCACGGCACAGCGGACACACCAGGAACCGCGGTGTTGGCCGTCGAATGGCGCTAGCTGCGCAGCATTTGTGCACCGCCGCCGTCAGTGTCAGCCAGTTTGCCGTGGCATACGGAGCTCCATCGCAGTCTTTAACACTGGTAGCATGCCGCGACAGCGTGGACGTGAACCGTATGTGCAGTTGACGGACTTTGAGCGAGGGCGTATAGTGGGCATGCGGGAGGCCGGGTGGACGCACCGCCGAATTGCTCAACACGTGGGGCGTGAGGTCTCCACAGTACATCGATGTTGTCGCCAGTGGTCGGCGGAAGGTGCACGTGCCCGTCGACCTGGGACCGGACCGCAGCGACGCACGGATGCACGCCAAGACCGTAGGATCCTACGCAGTGCCGTAGGGGACCGCACCGTCACTTCCCAGCAAATTAGGGACACTGTTGCTCCTGGGGTACCGGCGAGGACCATTCGCAACCGTCTCCATGAAGCTGGGCTACGGTCCCGCACACCGTTAGGCCGTCTTCCGCTCACGCCCCAACATCGTGCAGCCCGCCTCCAGTGGTGTCGCGACAGGCGTGAATGGAGGGACGAATGGAGACGTGTCGTCTTCAGCGATGAGAGTCGCTTCTGCCTTGGTGCCAATGATGGTCGTATGCGTGTTTGACGCCGTGCAGGTGAGCGCCACAATCAGGACTGCATACGACCGAGGCACATAGGGCCAACACCCGGCATCATGGTGTGGGGAGCGATCTCCTACACTGGCCGTACACCACTGGTGATCGTCGAGGGGACACTGAATAGTGCACGGTACATCCAAACCGTCATCGAACCCATCGTTCTACCATTCCTAGACCGGCAAGGGAACTTGCTGTTCCAACAGGACAATGCACGTTCGCATGTATCCCGTGCCACCCAACGTGCTCTAGAAGGTGTAAGTCAACTACCCTGGCCAGCAAGATCTCCGGATCTGTCCCCCATTGAGCATGTTTGGGACTGGATGAAGCGTCGTCTCACGCGGTCTGCACGTCCAGCACGAACGCTGGTCCAACTGAGGCGCCAGGTGGAAATGGCATGGCAAGCCGTTCCACAGGACTACATCCAGCATCTCTACGATGGTCTCCACGGGAGAATAGCAGCCTGCATTGCTGCGAAAGGTGGATATACACTGTACTAGTGCCGACATTGTGCATGCTCTGTTGCCTGTGTCTATGTGCCTGTGGTTCTGTCAGTGTGACCATGTGATGTATCTGACCCCAGGAATGTGTCAATAAAGTTTCCCCTTCCTGGGACAATGAATTCACGGTGTTCTTATTTCAATTTCCAGGAGTGTAGATTAGGAAATGAGATGCTTAAAGTAGTAAAGGAGTTTTGCTATTTGGGGAGTAAAATAACTGATGATGGTCGAAGTAGAGACAATATAAAATGTAGACTGGCAATGGCAAGGAAAGCGTTTCTGAAGAAGAGAAATTTGTAAACATCGAGTATAGATTTAAGTGTCAGGAAGTCGTTTCATGGAATGTAGCCATGTATGGAAGTGAAACATGGACGATAAATAGTTTGGACAAGAAGAGAATAGAAGCTTTCGAAATGTGGTGCTACAAATTAATGCTGAAGATTAGATGGGTAGATCACAAAACTAATGAGGAGGTATTGAATAGAATTGGGGAGAAGAGAAATTTGTGGCACAACTTGACTAGAAGAAGGTATCGGTTGGTAGGACGTGTTCTGAGGCATCAGGGGATCACAAATGTAGCATTGGAGGGCAGCGCGGAGGGTAAAAATCGTAGAGGGAGACCAAGAGATGAATACACTAAACGGATTCAGAAGGATGTAGGTTGCAGCAAGTACTGGGAGATGATGAAGCTTGCACAGGATAGAGTAGCATGGAGAGCTGCATCAAACCAGTCTCAGGAATGAAGGCCACAACAACAATAACCCTACGTATACACTGAGATGAAAAAAGTCATGGGATTCCTCCTAACATCGTGTCGGATCTTCTTTTGCTCTGCGTAGTGCAGCAGTTCGGCATGGCATGGACTAATCAAGTCGTTGGAAGTCCCTTGCAGAAATACTGAGCCGTCCATAATTGCGAAAGTGTTGCTGGTCCAGGAATTCGCTCGAATTGTCCAGAAAGCTCTTCAAACCAATCGCGAACAATTGTGGTCCAGTGAAGTGACGCATTGTCAGCCACTGAATTCCAACGTCGTTCGGGAACATAAGTTCCATAAATGGCTGTAAATGAAGTAGCAGAACATAACTATTTCCAGTCAATGATCGGTTCATTTGGGCCAGAGGACCCATGCAAGCACACCACAAATAGCTCGCGCACTGCCTTGTTGACAACTAGGGTCCATGGAATCGCGGGGTCTGTGGCACACTCGAACCGCACCATCAGCTCTTGTCAACTGAAATCAGGGCTTATCTGACCAGACCACGGTATCACAGTGGTCTAGGACCCAACCGAAATGGTCACGAGCCCAGGGAGGTCGTCGTGCTGTTAACAAAGGCTCTCACTTCGGTCGTCTGCTGCCATAGCCCATTAACGCCAGATGTCACCGTATTGTCCTCACGGATACGTTTGTCGCACGTCCCCCCACATTGACATCTGCGGTTACTTCATGCAGTGTTGCTTGTTTGTTAACAGTGACAAGTGCTTCGCTCTCTATTGTTTTGAATGAGTGCTGTCGGGCACTGCGTTTCCGTTGTGAGAGGTGGTGACTTAAATTTGTTGTTCTCGGCACACTCTTGACACTATGGGTCTCGGAATGTCGAATTCCCTAACGATTTCCGAAATAGAATGTCCCTGAGACCTGGTGGTCAAGGAAGGCAGGATTCGGTTACGATTGTGGACGGGGCCGTAATCAGTTAGTATTGGTTGACTTTTCTTTTAATCACACACAATTTATTTAAAATCAGAAACAAATTAAATAATGGCAATAAATTAAGAACTGTTTCACAGCTGGAGGCCTTAATGGCAATATATTAAGAATTGATTGAACTTGCTGCAACTTGCAATTACAGTTATTAAAATATAAAAGACAAGTGACCAAGGTCTTAAAGTACGCTGCAAAAATACAATTGCCAAATTAAAATTTTAAGACAAGTAACGACACTCAAGTCTGAAGGCCTTAATGGCAATAAATTAAGAACTATTTCACGGCTGAAGTCCTTAATCGCAATAAATTAAGAATTGTTTAACTTGTTGCGACTTACAAACTACAGTTATTAAAATATTGAAAACAAATCACCAAGGTCTTAAAGGTTAACTGCTAAAATACAATTGCCACATTAGAATTTTAAGACAAGTAGCGACAGTCACGGCTGAAGGCCTTTAACACCAAGAATGGCAATTATTAAAAAAATTTAACAAACGTACTGTCAAACAGCAAGGCAATAGCAAAAGTTAATTTAAAAGACAGGCAACTGATCACCAAACAGGTGAGACAAAATGATAATTAACTTAGTAGCACGACCGTTTAAACTTACTGTAACGCCAAGAATGGTAATTATATTTAAAAAAAATTTAGAAACATACAATGAAACAGCGAATATAATAACAAGGTTAATTCAAAAGGACAAGCAACTTATCATCAAACAGGTGAGACAAATGATGGTAATGTGGTAATACAATAATAAAATAATAACACAATAATAAAACACAAGGGCTAGTCACAGACAGTGCTCCAGAGATCGACCTATGAGTAGGTCAGGCCAGAAACACTTCCGCGAGCGATGAGAAAGGCAGCCAAGAGTTGCATTCACTTCACAATATGGTAACTCAGAATTGCGGCAGTCTAACGAATGACTAATGATAATCTGCTGAAGCTACCTAACGTCCGATAACCAAAGCAACGATGGAACACTACGCCAAAGCCGGAACCAGTGGTCAGCACTACATCCTCAGAATGCTGTGCTTAGAGCGTCCGAAAGTAGAAAGGAATCACTACTACCAGAGTAGAAGAAACACCAACCGACTGTCAAAACTGCACGCCTTACCGGACAGCAGCGGCAAGGCGAGGAAACGTACACTGCTGTTATACACACTAACCTCCAGGGCAGGTCACTGGGGTGTTAGAGGCCACCAGGCAGGAAAAGTACCACTGGTTGAACTTAACAAATAGTAACACATAGAATGCAGCGATTAGTAACAAGAAGTCGAGGAAAGCTAATTAGATCCGCCTTCCCCGAGCACTCGACTCGCTGCTCTTCATCTCGGCGACATTGCGAGCAGCAACACGAACCCAAGTCACTGGAGAATCACGAGATCTCACAATGGTGGAGGTTTCATTGCTAGGATTGAAATCCACTCAACTTAAAGCTTGTTGGATTCGGTTAACGACTAGGTCGTGTACCCTCGCGACCATAGCCCTTCCATCCGGCAGTGCATGCATGCCGCCAGCGGTCCCGGCATGTTTTCACACTGCCCTCTTGTCTCCTCTGGAGTCCCCAACCGAACTCCTCTCTCACACGACCCGGTAGAACAGCGACGTCACCCCAAAGATAGGGCCACAGTTACTATATATCGATAACGCCGCCGTTGCCACTAGCGGACAGGTAACACTTGCGAAACAAAGTGGCGCCAGTCAACACAAGAAGAATACAATCAACAGCAACCATGTCAACTAAACGATACGGTGTGGCCTCCTACAGAGGACGGAAACCTACAACAGCACCAACGCGAGTCGCAGCACGGCCCAATCCTATACTTCAAGCTCCAACTACAATTCTGCCTTCAGAGTCTGTCAATCCCCCTCGTGTGGCCATAATCACGCTGGGAAACTTTTCACTTGAATCACCTGAGCATAAATGAAAGCTCCGTGACTACTACTCTTGTATACCTAGTGTATGCGGTAACACTGCCATCAGTATTTGTACATGTCGCTACCCCCATGACTTTTGTCACCTCGCTCAACAGTGTGATAGACTAATACATGGACATTAATAGGGGTTGTATTCACCATTCACAGTTGGGTCGGCCTGACCTCTGGTGGGAACACTTTCAATTAAGTGTTTGAATGGCTGTGAAGGAATGGCAGCCCACTTTTTTCTCGAGAGCTGAAACCAGAGAAAGCAGTGATGTTGGATGATCCTGGCTGGAGTGTAGTCTCCCTTCTAACTCATCCTGAAGGCGTTCCGTTGGATTCAGGTCCGAATTGGGCCGGCCACTTCATTTCAGTAATACTGTCCACAAACAGTTGCCTCACAATTGCTACTTTATGACAGGACGCATTATCATGCATTCATCGTCTCTATATTGCTCCTCTACTTCAAGTAGTACAGAATGCTGTAAAAGTATATTCATATCCCTCCGTAGTTAGCTTTTCTTAAGCGCAATAAGGGAACCGTACGCTAACCATGAGAAAACCCTCAATATCACATCCTCAGTACTTCAGTCTCGGTACTACATATGATGGCAGGTAACGTAGCCCAGGCATTTGCCAAACTCAGAAACGTCATCCGACTGCTGCAGGTATGACGTGATAAATTGGTCCAGATCATTCGTTTCAAGTCATCCACTGTCCAGTTGCCTCACTCTCTACAGCACTTCAAGTATCACTTAGCACTGACTACAGAAATGTATGGCTTATAAGGAGCTGCTTGACAATTTTATCCCATTTATACGTATGCGCAGTCATTGTGCTAGCTGCCCTCCTGGTACCACTCCTGAATTCATGAGTGGTTCCTTCCGCCGATTTCATACAATGATTTACAAACACTCTCTGCCACACTCTACAGTCCCTGTGTACCACTATATGAGGTCTGTCTGTTCTATGTTCAGCTGTGGTTGTTCCTTCGCGTTTCAAATACACAGTCACATCGCCAACAATCGGTTTGGACAGATTCAGAAGGATTGAAATGTATCTGGTTGATTTCTTACTCAGCTTGCATCCAGTGACTAGTCCAGCTCGAAGTCACTGGTATCTCCTGACCGACCCATTCTGCTATTATTGCGTCTCTACTGACAACACAATACCCCTCGTTCCCTTTAATACTGGAGAGTCCGCCTCACATGACATCTAGTGATCAATTCCATATTACGTGGGGGTATCAATATACCTTTGATCAGATACTGTATGTATGTGAGTACACAGAGAGGCCGCCTCTTGCAGCAACAATAGCTCTAACCTGGCTACTTCATTTCAAGCTGCTTAAAATCTATGCAAGAGTTCATCAACTGAAGAGGCTGGTAACCTGTGGCAATGCATGTCCACATATTTTCGATGGATGAGAGATCTGAAGAAGGAGCTGCACAGGGAAACATTCGAAAACTGTATCGAGGTATGAGTGTAGGGAACATGCGGTGTTGTGTTATCTTGTTGGAAGATAACATCTCTATCGACCTCGAACAGAAGGCGTGGCCGTCAGCCTTAGCAAGTCAGAATCCTTTTATGCAAGAAAAGATTACGCACCGGATTCCTGGTTAAGAAATCGCATTTGAACGATGGATGTTTGTGAGAAAATCGTGTTGTGCTTCATGTAGGAAGGAGAAACGTCTAGCGGCACATGCTGGAAGTCGTCAGCAGTGAAATCGTTCTGTGATTTTGCTGCTCGCTTTGGTCAGGGTCTCATGACCGTCATGCGAATGGGGAACCAGTGGGTTCAAGAGGGCCATGCTAAACGCTATAGAGGATCTGAAAGGCCTCACGCGACTGGCGCCAGAGAGGGTATGTACTAGTACAGTTTCCTCGGGTGGCCGTGAAGGATCGTACAGCCTCTTCACGTAACTTGAGCCAGGATGGGGGTTAATTTGAAGCAAGGCACGTGTACAAGCTGACAGTGAGACGCCTTCTGGAGCTGTCGACACACTGACCATTACCGCAGCTTCCTTTGACGCGACATCAGACGAAGATGCGTCGACATTGGCGCATTCAATGACAAGGGAAGGCACAATGTCATCTTTTCGTAAGGTCATAGAACCAAGTGTAAAAATTCCACTATCCCTATCGCAGGACCGCCAGAAAAACATAAAATATATTAGGCTTTTATATGTTCACACAGACAGTCATTTTTTCCTCGCTGGATTCATGAATGGCGAAGGTTAGGCAGCGACTAATACTGGTGCCAAGCGTCGTCCTCTAAACACTACGGCGTTTTGCAAACGAAAAAGGAAACCACAACATCAAAAAGAAGTTGTGCGATATAAACGGAAGTTGGTAAGCGTGTTTCTATATCTGAAAGATGATTTCCTTTCAAATTTCGGGCCAATCGCATGTGAGTATGCATATAAAGTTCGCTTTAAATACACGCTGTTACCTTTGACACTGGACATGGTGAGTTTATGTTAGTCAACAATACCTTTACGGAGACAAAGACGCCATTATCAATACCTCACTTAGTTTGAACGAGATCGTGTAATAAGGTACGAAAAGCTAGATGTTCCTTCTGCGATGTTGCAGAAAAACTTGGCAGGATAGTAGACACTGTACATGACTTCTGGCAGCGGTGAAAGAGAATGTAAGGCCGGAAGAAAACCGGGCTCCAGGTGGCCACGTGGCACTATCGAGAGGGAAAAACATCGCGTTCGGTGTATGGCTGTGGTGCATCGTACTGCATCTGTAAGAGTAATGTGAGCAGCAGACGGCACCACAGTGTCACAACTGTTACAAACAGGTTGCTTCAAAGAAAGCTCCGAGTCACAAGCCCTGTAGCGTGCATTCCACATACCCCAGACCACCGCCATTTGCAGCTTCTCTGATGTCAAACGGGAGCTCGTTACAAAAATGGTTCAAATGGCTCTAAGCACTATGGGACTTAACATCTCAGGTCATCGGTCCCCTAGACTTAGAACTACTTAAACCTAACTAACCTAAGGACATCACACACATCCATGCCCGAGGCAGGATTCGAACCTGCGACCGCAGCACCAGCGGGGTTCCGGACTGAAGCGCCTAGAATCACTCGTCCACAGCGGCCGGAAGGTCATTACAGGGCAGGGTGGAGATCTGTTGTGTTTTCTGATGAAAGTTGGTTCTGCATCGATGCCAATGAAGACTGTGTATTGTTTGGAAGGACGTCATTTGAGGGCTTTCAATCAACCTGTCTGTGTGATAGATCCACTGGATCCACACCTGGCGCTATACTCTGGGGTCTGTGACAGGAGGAGCACTCTTGGGGGTATCCCACACAACCTGACAACAAAACTGTACACTAATGGGATGTTTTCAGTCAGGATAACGCTCGCCCACGTGGCTCTAAGCACTATGGGACTTAACATCTCAGGCCATCGGTCCCCTAGACTTAGAACTACTTAAACCTAACTAACCTAAGGACATCACACACATCCATGCCCGAGGCAGGATTCGAACCTGCGACCGCAGCACCAGCGGGGTTGTTCAAAGTGAGGTCAAATATTTAACGTTTATTGTACGAAATAGAGTCTATATGACATTTTGTAAAAGAAAAGGAACGGTCACGTTTTGAATAAAGATTATTGTTACAGCTCATGTCTGCGTTGGAATTTTTTTATTCCAATTGGGAGCACATCCGAAACTTTCCTGATGACTATTGAGGCTCTAATAATTGTACCACAGTGGTCTGTACCTACCCTGCCTAAAATCAAAATAACGGTGAGCACACCTAATACCGTTTGGCATAAATGCGAATTCCCTATAAGCTTCTCTAAACTGATTAATTAATTGTTCCAAATTAGGCTTGTAAAACCAAAGCTCTTCTAAAACCATAACAGCAGCTGAATAATTGATTTTGTTTCCATAGAATGTTAATGCAAGGTCGTCGATACGCTGCTGATTAGTAGGTACCAGGAAGGCGAGGCGCAGGTCTTCGGGATAGTTTCGGATGTGCTCCCAATTGGAATAAAAGAATTCCAACGCAGACATGGGCTGTAACAATAATCTTTATTCAGAACGTGACCGTTCCTTTCCTTTTACAAAATGTCATATAGACTCTATTACGTACAATAAATGTAACATATTTCACCTCACTTTGAATAACATCGTTTTTCGCAGGTTCGTCGCCTGCAATTTCTACACCAATATAAAAGGGATTAATACCTTGAAACAACTTATTTTTACATTTACATTCCTTTTCTAAATCTACCCAAGACTTTACCTTTCCTATTTCAGCACTGGTTTCAGGTTTACAATATGTAACAAACTTAACTTGGGTAGATTTAGAAAAGGAATGTAAATGTAAAAATAAGTTGTTTCAAGGTATTAATCCCTTTTATATTGGTGTAGAAATTGCAGGCGACGAACCTGCGAAAAACGATGTTATTCAAAGTGAGGTGAAATATGTTACATTTATTGTACGTAATAGAGTCTATATGACATTTTGTAAAAGGAAAGGAACGGTCACGTTCTGAATAAAGATTATTGTTACAGCCCATGTCTGCGTTGGAATTCTTTTATTCCAATTGGGAATAGATAGATGGTGTGTAACCCAGCATGCTCTACAGGGTCGGTATGTTGCCTTCGCCTGCTCGACGACCAGATCTGTCTCCAGTCGAACACATTTGGGCCATCATCGGACGATAACTCCAGCATCATCCACAAACAGCGTTAACCGTCCCTGTATTGGATTAGATTAGTACTTGTTCCATAGATCATGAGTACGACATTTCGTAATGATGTGGAACGTGCCCGGTTAATAAAAGGTGTCTATACAAGATATTACATTACACAAAATATTACATGACACTTAATATTTGTAATTTTCCTTTTCTTTTTTTGTGGGGATTGGGGAAATTACCCACTTACTATACCCAAAAATTCATCTAATGAGTAGAAAGAGTTGCCATTAAGAAATTCTTTTAATTTCCGTTTAAATGCTATATGGCTATCTGTCAGGTTTTTGATGCTATTAGGTAAGTGACCAAAGACTTTTGTTGCAACATAATTTACCCCTTCTGAGCCAAAGTTAGATTTAACCTTGAATAGTGAGATCATCCTTTCTCCTAGTGTTGTAGCCATGTACACTGCTATTACTTTTGAATTCTTTCGGCCTGTTAATAACAAATTTCATAAGTGAATATATGTGTTGTGAGGCTACAGTGAAGATCTCTAGTTCTTTAAATAAGTGTCTGCATGATGATCTTGTATGAGCTCCAGCAATTATTCTGATTACACGCGTTTGTGCAATAAACACTCTTTTACTCAATGATGAGTTACCTCAGAATATGATGCCATACAAAAGCAGAGAATGAAAACAGGCGTGGTAAGCTAATTTACTGAGACGTATATCGCCAAAATTTGTAATGACCCTAATAGCATAAGTAGCTGAACTCAAACGTTTCATCAGATCTTCTACATCTACATCTACATCCATACTCCGCAAGCCACCTGACGGTGTGTGGCGGAGGGTACCCTGAGTACCTCTATCGGTTCTCCCTTCTATTACAGTCTCGTATTGTTCGTGGAAAGAAGGATTGTCGGTATGCTTCTGTGTGGGCTCTAATCTCTCTGATTTTATCCTCATGTTCTCTTCGCGAGATATACGTAGGAGGGAGCAATATACTGCTTGACTCTTCGGTGAAGGTATGTTCTCGAAACTTTAACAAAAGCCCGTACCGAGCTACTGAGCGTGTCTCCTGCAGAGTCTTCCACTGGAGTTTATCTATCATCTCCGTAACGCTTTCGCGATTACTAAATGATCCTGTAACGAAGCGCGCTGCTCTCCGTTGGATCTTCTCTATCTCTTCTATCAACCCTATCTGGTACGGATCCCACACTGCTGAGCAGTATTCAAGCAGTGGGCGAACAAGTGTACTCTAACCTACTTCCTTTGTTTTCGGATTGCATTTCCTTAGGATTCTTCCAATGAATCTCAGTCTGGCTTCTGCTTTACCGAAGATCAACTTTATGTGATCATTCCATTTTAAATCACTCCTAATGCGTACTCCCAGATAATTTATGGAATTAACTGCTTCCAGTTGATGACCTGCTATTTTGTAGCTAAATGATAAGGGATCTATCTTTCTATGTATTCGCAGCACATTACACATTTCTACATTGAGATTGAATTGCCAATCCCTGCACCATGCGTCAATTCGCTGCAGATCCTCCTGCATTTCAGTACAATTTTCCATTGTTACAACCTCTCGATACACCACAGCATCATCTGCAAAAAGCCTCAGTGAACTTCCGATGTCATCCACAACGTCATTTATGTATATTGTGAATAGCAACGGTCCTATGACACTCCCCTGCGGCACACCCGAAATCACTCTTACTTCGGATGACTTCTCTCCATTGAGAATGACATGCTGCTTTCTGTTATCTAGGAACTCTTCAATCCAATCACACAATTGGTCTGATAGTCCATATGCTCTTACTTTGTTCATTAAACGACTGTGGGGAACTGTATCGAACGCCTTGCGGAAGTCAAGAAACACGGCATCTACCTGTGAACCCGTGTCTATTGTCCTCTGAGTCTCGTGGACGAATAGCGCGAGTTGGGTTTCACACGACCGTCTTTTTCGAAACCCATGCTGATTCCTACAGAGTAGATGTCTAGTCTCCAGAAAAGTCATTATATTCGAACATAATACGTGTTCCAAAATTCTACAACTGATCGACGTTAGAGATATATGTCTATAGTTCTGCACATCTGTTCGACGTCCCTTCTTGAAAACGGGGATGACCTGTGCCCTTTTCCAATCCTTTGGAATGCTACGCTCTTCTAGAGACCTACGGTACACCGCTGCAAGAAGTGGGGCAAGTTCCTTCGCGTACTCTGTGTAAAATCGAAATGGTATCCCATCAGGTCCAGCGGCCTTTCCTCTTTTGAGCGATTTTAATTGTATCTCTATCCCTCTGTCGTCTATTTCGATATCTACCATTTTGTCATCTGTACGACAATCTAGAAAAGGAACTACAGTGCAATCTTCCTCTGTGAAACAGCTTTGGTAAAAGACATTTATTATTTCGGCCTTTAGTCTGTCATCCTCTGTTTCAGTACCATTTTGGTCACAGAGTGTCTGGACATTTTGTTTTGTTCCACCTACCGCTTTGACATAAGACCAAAATTTCTTAGGATTTTCTGCCAAGTCAGTACATAGAACTTTACTTTCGAATTCATTGAACGCCTCTCGCATAGCCCTCCTCACACTACATTTTGCTTCGTGTAGTTTGTTTTTTCCAGTTCAACCCCTCATCAATGCATACACCTAGAAATTTTGAATATTCTACCTTAGCTACCGATTTCTGATCGAAGTCTATATTTATAAATGGTGCCATTCGATTTACTATGTGGAACAGTATACACTATGTTTTGTCACAGTTTAATGAGAGCCCATTTGCAGAGAAACACTTAATGATTTTCTGAAAAACATCGTTCACAATTTCACCAGTTAATTCTTGTCCGTTGGGTGTCATAGCCATACATGTATCATCGGCAAAAAGTACCAGCTTTGCATCTTCGTGAATATAGAATGGCAAGTCAATACTATATATTAAGAGCAGCAGAGGATCCAAGACCAAACCTTGCGGCACCCCATTCATGATTGTTCCCCAGTTTGAGAAATCATCAGTTTTTTGCATATTATGTGAACTGCTTATTTGAACTTTCTGTACTCTTCCAGTTAGGTATGATTTAAACCATTTGAGCCCTGTCCCATCAATATCACAGTACTTGAGCTTATCTAGAAGTATTACATGACTTACACACTCAAATTCCTTTGAGAGACCACAAAAAATCTCAATGGGTGACTTCCGGTTACTCAGAGCATTTTATATTTCATTGGTGAAAATATATATAGCATTTTCCGTTGAAAAACCTTTCTGGAAAGCAAACTGACATTTTGATAAAACTTTATTTTTACAAAGGTGTGAAGCTACTCTAAAATACTATGATTTTTCAAGAATTTTGGATAAGGCAGTCAGAAGAGAGATTGGACGGTAGTTGTTGACATCAGACGTATCCCCTATTTTATGCAGTGGTTTAACAATGGCATACTTCAGTCTATCTGGGAAAATACCCTGCTTCATAGAGCTGTAACATATGTAGCTAAGAATCCCACTTATCTCTTGTGAACAAACTTTTATTATCCTGCTGGAAATGCCATCAGTTCCATGTGAACTTTTATTCTCGAGAGAGTTTATTATCTTCCTAATTTCAGAAGAAGAGGTGGGTGCAATTGCAATTGTATCAAACTGTGTGGGTAAGGCCTCTTCCATTAACTGCCTTGCTTCCTTTAATGAACAATTAGATCCTATTTTCTCTACAACATTTAAAAAATGATTATTCAAAATGTTTTCGACTTCCGGCTTGTTGTTTGTCAAGTTTCCATTCGCTTTGATGGTAATGCTGTCATCCTGTAATCTTGGTTTTCCTGTCTCCCTTGTAATAATATTCCAAATTGTTTTGATTTTGTTATCAGAGGTATTAATCTCAGTCATGATGCACATGCTTCTGGACTTTTCTGTAATTAGCTAAGCACCATGATCAGAAAGGCCATTCTCAACAGGACAAGAATATATGTTTTTAAACTTATCTTGGTCTATAAAAGTGTTATCTATCAATGTGCTGCTGTCCTTTACTACCCGAGTAGGAAAATTAATGACAGATGTCAAATTGAAAGAACCGAGCAAGACTTCCAGGTCATTCTTCCTATTACACTCTTTCAGTGAATCAACATTGAAGTCCTCACAAGACCGACCAAGTGGAACAGGCATGAAACTCCATCCCACAAACTCTCATCCGGCATCTTTACAATGCAACGCATAAACGTTTTCATGCTTACATTCAAAATTATGGCGGTTAAGTTAATCGCTTACGTATGTTATCTAGACAAATGTATTCCCGAAATTGCATTACTCTACATTAATTTTTTTCGTGTTGCGAAATTTTTCTGGCAGCGTATTTGGTGATGTTGTTCAACAGGACATGCAAGGCAGATTCAGGGAAATTTTTGTACGGAAAGAAGTAAGACAAGTTTTGAAAGCAGTCAGGAAGAGTGTTGGAAAAGCTCATGCAGTAAATTCAGTGATCGCGAAATAGCAAAGGCATGTCATGGAGTTCCGTTCCAGCATATTAGTTTAATTTGCGAGAAAGTTCCATTTGTTGTTGTTGTTGTGTTTCATATAATCTTCAGAGACGGGCGAAAGAAATCATTTCGTTCTCTTATCGATAACTCCCTGCATCCTATTAGGTTTTTAATTAATCCACACCAAAATATTTGGGAACTCGTCATTTATTTAAGCAAAGCTGCTTCAAAAGCGTCCACTCGCTCGGTTCAGTATCACCAGGCGAAGAAAAAAGTACATCTGCCCCAGCATTTTTTGTTTATTACTAAGCCAATTGAAAATGAGACACCAGCAGTGATAAAACTGCTCAAGTGCGCGCCTAATCAATAGTTAGGGACATCAGAAAAGATAAATAAAGATCAAAACCTTACATACACCACTAAACTAAAAGAGAATTATGTCGCTATCATGGGAAATAAGTATGGTGTTTTAGAACATCTGAGTTCAATCCACCCGAACATTCGTTTTACGAAGGAAGTGGAGGAGGATGGTTGCCTACCCTTTCTTGGCATTTTGGTTATGAGGAAGGATGATGGATCATAGGAACATGCAATTTACAGGATACGTGCTCACACAGGCTAATAGTTGTCACCATCCGGCTCAGCGTGAAGGGGTACTTCGTACCTTGGTACACTGGGCACATGGAATTTCCGACACTGAGACCATGCCAGCTGAGCTACGTTTCCTAAAAGTGGTTATAGTGAAAGACAGATTGAACGTGCGTTGCGCTATCGATCAACTGTGCATTGGGTGATTGATGATAATAGTGAGTCGACACCTAAGTCTACTGCCTTTTAGCCTTACATAGGAAGTACTTACAACAAAATCGGTCATATTTTACGGAAATACGACGTGAAATGTGTTTTCCGACCTGTAGCAGACTACTGTTACATACCATCATGTGTAGTACCAGCAGTGGACAAAAGAAGAGATGAAACTTCCTGGTAGATTAAAACTGTTTGCCGGACCGAGACTCGAACTCAGGATCTTTGCCTTTCACGGGAAAGTGCTCTAAAACCGAGCTACCCAAGCACGACTCAGTACCTGCCCTCGCAGCTGCAGAGTAAAAATCTCATTCTGTAAACATGCCCCAGGCTGTGGCTAAGCCATGTCTGCGCAATATCCTTTCTTTCAGTAGTGCTAGTTTGCAGGGTTCGAGGAAGAGGTTTTGAAGGTAGGAGACGAGGAACTGGCAGAATTGAAACTGTGAGGGCGGATACTGAGTCGTGCTTGGGCAGCTCAGTTGGTAGAGCACTTTCCGGCGAAACGCAAAGGTCCCGAGTTCAAGTCTCGATCCGGCACACAGTTTTAATCTACCACAACGTTTCGTATCAATGCACACTCCACTACAGAATGAATATCTCATTCTGGATACTGAGGAGATGCTGTTGCAGTATGGGGATATTTTTCGTGGTTAGGCTGTAGTCCCCTTTTGGTGCTAAGGAAAACACTAAATGAGGAACAACACATGTTATAGTACTGTGTACTGCGTAGAGCAGAGGAACAATTCGGAGACGACGAATACTTGTTTCAGCATGATAATCATTCAGTGGTAAAGCTGCATCTATGAGCCAATGGTTTGTAGACAGTAACATTCCTGAAATGGACTCGTTTGCCCATAGTCCCGACCTGAACCCAACAGAACATCTTTGGGGGCGGTCAGAACATTGGCTTCGGTTCAGACCCCAGCGTCCATCATCACTACTTTCTCTAGTTTCGGTTCTTGAAGAAGAATGGGCTGCCATTCCTCCACAGACGTTCGGACGCCTCCTTGAAAGTGCTCCCAGCAGAGTTCAAGCCATCATAACTGCGAAGGTTGGACACACCCCATATTAATGTCCACTAATAGGTATCGGAATGGTTTCGATTGGATAGTGTATCTCCCCACTCTACTCAGTCCTTCACAAGTTTCTCTGTGTAACTACTGCAATCTATATCCATTTGAACCGACTTACTGTACTCAAGCATTGGTCTCCCTCTACAGTTTCTACCTCACCCCCTCCCCCACACATTTTGCTGCATTAACGAACTGATGATTTCTTGATGCCTCACGATGTGTCCGAAGATCTGAATCTTTCTTTCGCTCAAGCGTTGTCACAAGTCTGTTTCATCGCCAGTTGTGTTCAGTACCTCTTCCCCAGTTGTCCGATACACCCATCAAATGTTCGGCACTTTGCTCTAGCACCGAATTTGAAACACTTATATTCTCTTTTTCTCTGAACTATTTATCGTTCGCATTTTACTTCCGTACAAGGCTACGGTCCAGATGTCACATCTTTGGCATATTTAATAAATTTCTCTTTTTCGGAAATGTTTTTATTGCTATTGCGAGAATGACCGTTATTTGCTCTCTACTTCAAACATCGTCAGTTATTTCGTTGCTCTAATAGCAAAACTCATCTACCACTTTTAGTGTCTAATATCTTGATCTGAACAGGCTTGCAGCGACTCATTTAATTCGACTACATTTTCTTACCCTTGTTTTACTCCTGATAACATTCGTCTTATAAGGTCTTGACACTATCAGATAAGCTGCGCACCGGTTGAGGCGCAATGGGAACGTTACCCAGGTAAACAATGTAGGAAAAGTTTTTTAAATATTCAAGAACACAAGTCTCTTCCGTGGAGTTAAAGTTACATAGAAATGAACATTCACTTGGTGCCGTGAGTCCCAAAAAAGGAAGGAAAATAATGATTAAGTGGCCAAAGTGTACAATAACGAGGCTTAAGTCCAGATTCACTTGGAAGGTTCTGCAGTTAATAATAAAATTGGTGGTGGACTTGGCAAAGGGAGACAATATAGACTTAGCTGACGTAAGGCGAAAGTCTGAAGATGTAAAGCCACTGACCTAAGCTCGGTAAGGATTAGGAGCTGAACACAGCACAGCGACAGTCCAACACTGATTCCTTAGCGGGAGCTCTGATTTCAGGGACCACTACTGTGGTCGGTGTCTGGCCCAGAGAACTCGAAGGAATAACTGGTTCGATAACTGAGAGCGAAGTGCCGTTCCGTTGTTGTATACTGTCTTAAATACTATCGCAGAGCAAGGACGCGGGAAGAGCTACCAGTGGGCACTTGACATCGTGTAGGAAAATAGCGGTCGTGATTACAGTGCTGTGATGTGGGAGCGTATTTTGCTGGCAGCGGTCCTGGCGCCTCTTGTGGCGACTGACAGACTCCGCGGACAGCAAGTCGGCTTGTTGTTGTTGTAGGTGTTCGGAACATTTCTTACTCGTCAAAGCGAAGTGACAAACTAGCCACTGTGGCAGCACCGTCGTGTTTATTCCCGAGAAACATGGAGGGGCGAGCAGTACTGGATTACACTTCTGTATCCTTACTAGTGGGCCGGTGTCACGTGCCTCCTATCTACCACCATGTTACAAGCAACGTACACTACTGGCCATTAAAATTGCTACACCAAGAAGAAATGCAGATGATAAACCGGTATTCATTGGACAACTATATTATACTAGCACTGACATGTGATTACATTTTCACGTAATTTGAGTGCATAGATCTTGAGAAATCAGTACCCAGAACAACCACCTCTGGCCGTAATAACGGCCTTGATACGCCTGGGCATTGAGTCAAATACAGAGCTTGGATGGCGCGTACAGGTACAGCTGCCCATGCAGCTTCAACACCATACCACAGTTCATCAAGAGTAGTTACTGGCGTATTTTGTAGAGCCAGTTGCTCGGCCACCATTGACCAGACGTTTTCAATTGGTGAGAGATCTCGTCAATGTGCTGGCCAGGGCAGCAGTGGAACATATTCTGTATCCAGAAAGGCCCGTACAGGACCTGCAACATGTGGTCGTGCATTATCCTGCTGAAATGTAGGGTTTCGCAGGGATCGAATGAAGGGTAGAGCCACGGGTCGTAACTCATCTGAAATGTAACGTTCACTGTTCAAAGTGCCGTGAATGCGAACAAGAGGTGACCGAGACGTTTAACCAATGTCACCCCATACCATCACGCTGGGTGGTACGCCAGTATGGCGATGATGAATATACGCTTCCAATGTGCGTTCATCGCGATGTCGCCAAACATGGATGCGACCATCATGATGCTGTAAACAGAACCTGGATTCATCCGAAAAAATGACGTTTCGCCATTCGTGCACCCAGGTTCGTCGTTGAGTACACCATCGCAGGCGCTCCTGTCTGTGATGCAGCGTCAAAGGTAACCGCAGCCATGGTCTCCGAGCTGATAGTCCATGCTGCTGCAAACGTCGTCGAACTGTTCGTGCAGATGGTTGTTGTCTTGCAAACGTCCCCATCTGTTGACTCTGGGATCGAGACGTGGCTGCACGACCCGTTACAGCCACGTGGATAAGATGCCTGTCACCTCGACTGCTAGTGATACGAGGCCGTTGGGTTCCAGCGCGGAGTTCCGTATTACCCTCCTGAACCCACCGATTCCATATTCTGCTAACAGTCGTTGGATCTCGACCAACGCGAGCAGCAATGTCGCGATACGATAAACCGCAATCGCGGTATGCTACAATCCGACCTTTATCAAAGTCGGAAACGTGATGGTACGCATTTCTCCTCCTTACACGAGGCATCACAATAACGTTTCACCAGGCAACGCCGGACAACTGCTGTTTGTGTATGAGAAATCGATTGGAAACTGTCCTCATGTCAGCGCGTTGTAGGTGTCGCCACCGCCACCAACCTTGTGTGAATGCTCTAAAAAGCTAATCATTTGCATATCACAGCATCTTGTTCCTGTCGGTTAAATGTCTCGTCTCTAGCACGTCATCTTCGTGGTGTAGCAATTCTAATGGCCAGTAGTGTAATTTGCGGAAGACTAACGTCTAATTTCTAAATCTGAAACGATGTTCGCTGTCGATTTACTTGATAGACCTAATCTATTTTGCTAACCATATCAAATATCCGTTTCAGATTGTCACTTGTCTTTATTATTTAAATCTGCTGTTCCAATTTAGTGAACACTGTGAAGTGAAATTAATAATGCCTTCGCAGTTTTTTT
Organism: Schistocerca serialis cubense; assembly: GCF_023864345.2. Classification (NCBI taxonomy): domain Eukaryota; kingdom Metazoa; phylum Arthropoda; class Insecta; order Orthoptera; family Acrididae; genus Schistocerca; species Schistocerca serialis. The sequence goes on along the minus strand of NC_064644.1, from coordinate 289,039,713 downwards.
TATTTAATAGAGAGACGACATTATTGGATAAGGGATGTTTAAAAAGCTTATCCATGTGAAGCTCTTTCATTACTCCCTGCAGATCATGCCCATTATGGAATATAACTACGAAATGACCACTGCTTGAAAATTATTGTAATAAAAAATTTTGGACAATTACAATGACTAGAATTATTGCGAATTGGTAAAGTCACTGCGGGTAATCAACAAAAAATATTTCTCGTGATTCTCTGGTCCATCAAAATTAGTAGTGTTGTCAAAGTAGCGGCGTAGAGTAGAGCATTAAGACATAGTTATGATGAGCCAGAGACTGTCAGTTTGAGTGCCACAGGAACATCGAAATTTTAATTTTTACTTCTTCATCAAAATGGTTTTATTCATTAATTTTATTTAACACCGAATGAAGCGGCGCCGTGGTTAGCACACTGGACTTGCATTCGGGAGGGCGACGGCTATCCTGATTTAGGTTATCCATGGTTTTTTGCTAAATCGCTTCAGGCAAATGCCAGGATGGTTCCTTTAAACTTCCTTATCATCCTTCCCTAATCCGATGGAACCTATTAGCTCGCTGTTTGGTCCCCTCCCGCGAAGCGGTCAACCAACCTAATTCGATTAATTATGTTTATTTTATTTATAACTCTTTGTTACGTCATTTCAGTCATCGTATAAACCTTTTTATTTGTCCAATAACAGCTTGGTTGTTTCAAAACATCGATCCCGATCTCCCATAATGAGATAGCGGAAGGTTTATCAATTGCAAATGATTGCGGACGAGAGCGTTTGCCATTAAGGGAAACTGAGGGTAACAGTTTTCAAATTATCTTGCTACGAAGGATGACTACGTTGTCACAAGTTTGTCTTGTTTTGTTAATTTAGGAAATACTTCAGCATTTGTGTGTCTCGTTTCGTCAAAAAGAGATAAAATGTGATCCATTTCATGGCCAATTTCTGAATGACTGTCTGATATTTTTGATTTGAATTATGTAAGAGAACCCATGTCAATACTCCTCGCTCAATGTCACTTTGTAACATTTATTTACGGTTTAATGTGTGTGAATTCATGTTTCATATTAGTAAAGCATTGGTCTCTTACCCCGCCCGGTTAGTCGTTCGATCTAACGCACGGCTTTCCGGATTGGGAAGGAGCGCCTGGTCCCCGGCATGAATCCGTTCGGCGGACTTGTGTCGAGATCAGGTGAGCCGGCCAGTCTGTGGATGGTTTTTAGGCGGTTTTCCATCTGCCTCCGCGAATGCGGGCTGGTTCCCCTTATTCTGCCTCAGCTGAATGGAATACTTATAGTGAGCACGTCTCTTCTCCTTCTTTGGCGCAGAAACTTACATTCCACTCTGATCGTCTTCGTGTCCCTGCTTTGTAAACTGTCGGCGATTGCTGCGTAAACAAGTTCTCCGCTTACGCGTCCACCACCATTACTCTACCGCGCAAACATAGGGGTTACACTCGTCTGGTGTGAGTCGTTCCCTGAGGGGGTCCACCGGGGGCCGAACCGCACAGTAACCCTGAAATAGTGGTACGGTGTGGGGCGGCGGAGGGGTGAAGTGGACTGCGTTAGTCGTCGTGGGGTTGTGGACCACTGCGGCTGCGGCGAGGGCGGAGCCTCTCCGTCGTTTCTAGGCCCCCAGTTAACATACAATACAATACAAAATTGGTCTCTTAAACTCTGGTGCCTTATTTTTCTGTAAAAATCTAATGTTGTATGCCCTCTCGTTCACAAACAATCATACGTTTATTTTGGCGTATTTTAAAACTGAATCCTTTAGACAGAACAATTATGTCTCCAAGAGTTTCCCTGTTAGTTTTGAAGTTCAGTTCTGTGAGACAAAAGCTGTGCAGTTTTTACAAAGTTGGTATTACTTTACGTTGTTCGTTATAACGTGGAAATTGCTGCCTTAGACTGCATTCATCCGTACCGAGAATGGAACACTTATAGCGAGCACCTCGCTTCTCCTTCTTTGGCACAGAAACATGAATTCCATTCTGATCGTCTTCGTGTCCCTGCTTTGCAAACTGTCCTGTTGCTCAACTTCAACACTTTAGCTGTACGTTCCGTCGCCTTCTCCCTGGGTGCGATAAATCCTTTCTCTTCCTTATCATCAACAAATTTAATGACGTTAACATAAGGAGTAGCGCCTACCCGCGAAGACATGTTCCACCATACTTTCCATGGTTGCTCTGCGGCATAACAATGCGCACTGCTGTAATCGGAGTGAGACTGCACCTAATGACGTGAGCAAGCTAGTTTCTCATACTGCCGCATTACCACTTCGCCTTGCCTGGTAGTGCGAACATGCGAGACATGAGCTAATCGGTGTTGCAGCGCTTGTGGCTGTTGCGGCAGATGATGCCTGAAGTGTGGCCACCCGCACGACGTGAGTCTGTTGCAGGTTGCTGTCTTGTAGGAGGGACACAGCGGTAACCATTCCAATCAACTGATATTTCAAGTCCTTTTGTGGACTCAAATGGAATTACAACGTCATCAGCAAGACTCAAAGATTTTATTGTTTCTCTTCCAACATTAATTTCTATGGATCCTTCACTGTTTTCTCAATCTACAGAATAAATTACGTGGAAATACTCTACAGTCCTGTCTCACCAACTTCCCAATTGCTGCTTTTACTTAGTTTTCTTCGTCTTTTGTAACTACTACCTTGTTTCTGTAGAAGTTGCAGCTTAACCCTTCATTCCCCGTGTTTTATCCCTGCTAGTTTCAAAGAGTAGGTCCCAGTCAACATTGTTCAAAGCCTTCTCTAAATCACAAACGCTAGAAAAATAAGTTTTCCTTTTTGCACTCTCTCTTCTAAGATATGTCTTGGGGTTAATATTGCATTGCATGTTCCTGTATTTCTCCGGACCCATACAGATCTTCCCAAAAGTCAATTTTTACCAGTCCCTCCGTTCTTCTGTTAATGATTCAAGTCAGTCTTTTGTAACCATGACTTCTTAAACGCCGGCCGGAGTGGCCGAGCGGTTCTAGGCGCTACAGTCTGGAACCGCGCGACTGCTACGGTCGCAGGTTCGAATCCTGCCTCGGGCATGGATGTGTGTGATGTCCTTAGGTTAGTTAGGTTTAAGTAGTTCTAAGTTCTAGGGGACTGATGACCTCAGAAGTTGAGTCCCATAGTGCTCAGGGCCATTTGAACCATTTTGAACTTCTTAAACAGATGGTTCTGAAATATTCGTACTTATCAGCACTTACTTTCAATTTGATGTGAATTACTATGTTATCTTTAAAGTATGAAAGTATGTCACGGACGACATATAATACCAGATGGAAGAATAGTTTTGTCATGGAAAATTCACCCAAGGATCTCAATAATTCTAAAGAAATGGCTGTTTTAGCTGCCTTATTTCGACTTAGGTCTTTCAGTGCATTTCCAGATTTTTCCCTCAGTGGCTGGCCTCCCATCCAAACTTCGTCCACTTCTTCCTTACTTTTCATAATATTGACTTCAAGTTAACTTCCTTTATATATCCGTGCGAAACATTCCCTGCAGCTTTCAGACCTCACTCTTTCACTAGCACTGGCTTCTGAAATGAGTTCTTGGTAATCATACAACTGCTTAACTTTCTCCAAAAATCTCTTTAAATTTCCTGTGGACATGCTTGCCTCTACAGCTTAGCATTTTTCCTCGAATCGTACTTGCTTAGCGATTTTGCAATTACTGTCAATCTAATTTTTTGGATGTCTATATTTCATTTTGCCTCATTCACTTGCTACAGTTTTATGTTTCTGACATGTCCGAAAGAATAGATACCACAATATATATACCATGTATATATGTAATTAGGGCGAGACTGGCCAATAATCCTTTCAGTGCAGATGCACATCACGCTCGAATTCTTATGGGAATCAACGAAACGCCACGAGTAATCAGGGTAACGGATAGACGCACTACATCAGTAGTGTGCGGTGAAGTTGAGAATTTGTGTTGACAGGAGGTGTGCTAGGTTAGTCCACGCAGTTATGATGACCACTGTGTCCGGATGGCTCCGTGGTCAGATCCTCTGCCTAGCGCGCGCCCCCGGTAGCTGAGTGGTCAGCGCGGTAGATCATCAATCGTAAGGGCCCGGGTTCAGTTCCCGGCTGGGTTGGAGATTTTCTCCGCCCAGGGACTGGGTGTTGTGTTGTCCTAATCGTAATCATTTCATCCCATCGACACGCATATCACCGAAGTGGGGTCAAATCGAAAGACTTGCACCCGGCGAAGGGTCTACCCATCGGGAGGGCCTAGTCACATGACATTTATTTATCTGTCTAGTAAGCAGGAGATCCCGCCCGGCTGGCTTGTGTCGATTCCCATACAATGCAATACAATACAAAGCAGGAGACTGAAGTTCGAATACTGATCTGGCACAAATTTCCAACTATCCGCATTGATGTATATCAATGCCCATCAGCGCCTACACGTCGGGGATCCTTTGCCTCGTGAAGTACATTTGACTAAAGACACTGAGGACTGGAAGGCATTATCTGGCAGTCGGTATTGATTTGTATCAAAGGGGGGAGTTGATAATTTGTGCCGGACAAGGATTTGAAGACGGGTCCCTGCTTACTAGGCAGTTGTGCTACACACTACGCTATCCAGACTCAGTAGTCAATACAGCTGCACCGACTACCCTAGCCCGCCTCCTATCAGACCCAAAATCTCAATTATCCACACATTACTGATGTAGATACAGTAGGCAGATATACATACAATTATGATGATAACGGCCAATAATCCTTTCAGTGCAGATGCCCACCAAGCTCGAACTTTACAGGGATGAGTGAAATGCTTCGAATAATGATACTGACGAGCAGAGGCCACACATCAGTAGTGTGTGGATAAGCTGAGAATTTGGGGCTGATGGGGGGTATGGTAGGGTATAACATCCAGTTGTGATGACCACTGTGCCCAGACGGTGTTGTGATCAGCGCATCTGCCTAATAAGCAGGAGACCCAGGTTCAAATTCCAGTTTCGCATAAATTTTCAACTTTCCCCATTGATGTAAATCAATGTGCACTGGCAGCAAATGTCTTTAATCAATATGATGTCTGTTCTTTCGGATATGAATAGATACCACATATACATTTGACTAAGACTGATTGAATATAAAAACGCAAACGACTAATAATTAATATTCATCCGACAGAAATTTTTAAACTCAACGGAATTAATTTACATTAATTTAAACAGAAATGGACACAAGGATAATGTTTCTCACTGCATTAATAACAACAGCTCAGTCTGTTCTATTGTTCTATATCCATCAACACTATAATCATTCTGGCAACCCGGTGGACCCAGCTATCAATATGCACTTACCTGCGATCTGGATCGCAGAGCACTTCTTACAGGAACGTAATCCTGAAAAGGAAGTGGTGCTATGGTGCACCTTGTTACCAGTAACTGTACAATGCACTAAACTGGCCCGTTTTAATGAAAAGAGGGGTAGAAGCTACAGAGAAAAACGACATGGGTTTCAAAATTGCGAAACAAATCTTCTATCCAAATTAATAAGACACAAGAGGAGGAAAATACGAATGCATTATTCTCACGCAGAACATTTTAAACACTAAATACTTTAAACTAAATGCACACGTGTTGATCACATCTCGTGCACTGATTCGCGAGGGAGAAAACATTCAGGAACAAGAGAACTCAGTAACCAGAACGTCACAAGTCAATTTTTCGACAAAGGAGATTATGCGATACATACTGTACAAAAAAATTCTATAAGGCTTGTAACCACCCCGTTACTAATCGGCCTATCCTGCTTGCGATATAAAATACGACCATGGATCCTGTGTATGCCTAATGGATTTTTACTAATTGGATAAGGCTATCTCTCCGAAGAAGTAATACCGATAAGGGGGAGGAAAGTGTAGAACCGACTCTTCTGATAGAAAAGTCTGCAAAAAAAAAACAAAAAAAAAAACAAAAAAAAAAACAAAAAAAAAGAATTAAAAAGGAATGATGAAACCGAACAGGGCTATGATTCGGAAAAAATGAAAGTTATTTTGTGCATTCACTCACGAAAAGGGGTACCATAGTCATGAATCCAAAAGTTACACTAATGAAGGAAAAGGAAATAATTAACGGTTGCCATCCCACTAGGGCAATTTACAGCCAAATTCCTGTACAAGATGATGGGAAAGAAAAGACATGTATTATTAAACACTGACTTGGCAACTGAAGCTTGTCAGGTTTTTTTTTTTTTTGACACTAATTTTAAGTGAGTATGTAATGACAAAGAAAACTGAGAAATCACTCTTACGTTATGTTTGGCATTAAATTTTGAAATGACAACCGAGTAATGATTTGAAAATATGCACTTAAAATGTATGTTAGTATTGAACTGCGTTACGTAAACAATGACTTTCAGTGACCTCAACGTAATGTCATCAAAGAAATTTAGAAAAATAAGGCAAACACTTTTTACTTTGCGGTTACTTATTTTGCAAATTGGATTTCATATTATTGTCTCAACAACTGAGCCTTTTTTTACTGACTTGAACAGAATTAAATCCTAGAATACGTACCAAACCAAACAGTCATATGCTCCAAGCTATGTGTAAAATAAATAAAACTTTCGCACTCTTAATTTGTACATTTCTTTAGATTTGGATTTTTTTCCAGTGATTTGTTCTCAAACTAGAAAAATGAAATTGCTTTAGTTATATAGTGAAGCCTCTGTTGTACAACAGTTAATTGAAAGTAGACTGAGGCTAAAATTCTAAAAAGTGAAATTATTCATTAATAAACTGGCTGTAACTACTCAATTTTTTTCTTATGACACTCTTCTTATAACAAAAAAAAGGAACAAGGATCCTGCTTGGTAACAATGTCTAGGGGCAATTAGGACACAATCGCCCTGAGTTTAACTGATTATTATTTAAATAAATTTTATCAATCAAATCACATTCAGTGGTGCTGCTGGGTTAGCAGTTAATACTTTCTACCAATGAACAGTCTTACTTCAGTGCTGTGCATACGACGAAGTTAGGAGCCGACGACGAAATCGTGTTGCTGGAACCTCGTGCTGTTGTTGAAGACGGTAGCATTTTGTGGCGCCACGACTAATTACTGGAAAGGGCAATCGTAATTAATACAGCCTCTTCCGCCTGTCAACTGTCCTTGCTCCTGCTACTAGACATCTGGTTGGCGTCCGTAAACGATGCCACCGAAAATGGTACTCTCTACTGCGAGAGTGTTAACACCCCACTTCCGCACACTACAAGCACTGGAACCCGTCTCTCTCTCTCTCTCTCTCTCTCTGCGCATTCTGCACAACAACCCCCTACCCAAAGATTTTACAACGCACAAGCACTGCTATTATCGTTGCTAGTCGATGCAAATAACAATTCCTTTTGTTTATTCCCAGAGCTTATACGTTTCACAGTAAGATACAGATAAATACAATGAAATGTCAACATACCTGAATTTACACATACAGCGAAGCAATGACCTTATTTATTAAAAGAAAATATTTAAATTACAAATATTTACATACACTTCAGCAAAAAAAATTATATATCGGTAGCAGGTGCCATACATCCTGCATTTTCGGTGTTACCCGTGCCCCACATTTCATGACTTTTTTCTGGAGGGGAACAAATTCAGAGAATGTCCTAAAATTTAAACAAACAGAAATGCAGATGAATACAGTTAAACAATTTTGTCTGCATAAAATCCAATAATCGCTGGATTATAAATTCAAATCATTATTGCAGTTATGTGGGAGCACGTCATTTACATGACAACCCTGTGTCATTATTACTCAAAACTTATAGTAAGACAACACATCTTAAAAACAAACACTTCCTTCACTAAATCAGTAAGTTTAAATATGCTACAAATGTTATGAAAAGCATAATAGACTGCTACGGTCGCAGGTTCGAATCCTGCCTCGGGCATGGATGTGTGTGATGTCCTTAGGTTAGTTAGGTTTAAGTAGTTCTAAGTTCTAGGGGACTGATGACCACAGATGTTAAGTCCCATAGTGCTCAGAGCCAGCCAAAAGCATAATATTGGCATAGAAAAAATCAAGCATCATTTAAAGGTACATAAAGAATAGTAAAAAGCATTCAGAAACAGGATAAGAAATAGTAATTACAAAATTTCATTACAGAACTATGTACAATGAACATGATTTTTTTTAGTGTCCTCTCGCATTGCGCGAGTGAGTGTGTTTTAAATAACGTCGATACCAAACATAAACATTTCCATCAAAACCTTTAACAGCTGGCGCTGAAAGAAAACAATTCGCGTTGCACACGTACATTCAGAGAGAAGGCCGCAGCGCTACGAGAGGCGGCAACGACTCAGTTCAAGGGGAGCACTGTTAAGCGCGCCATAGCGGCACGCTAGTAGATCTCCGTGTTGGTGTATGCAGTGGCATTCCAGAACATCCACCTGCCTCAAATCGTTGTTACTCACGCCCGAGTAATCTCAAAGAGTCCTCTTTTTAATTTCATCACAGTGGATAACTCAACAATGTCCGTTATTACACACGTGTACACAGACCTGAAACTTATAGAACATCTAAGTGCATTGGTAATAACTCCATCATACAGACTACAATAACATTTCTACATAATACATACATATACAAATTTCACAATCTTCTCTAATACTAGAATAGCACGTAATGACTTTGTTTCTCTTTTTTCATTTCGGACTAATTAGTCCTTGACTGGTACAATTTTAAACCGACAATATTACGCACACCTAACCGCTTGCCTGATGTAGGAAAAGATAAACACTAAGCGTTAGTATGAGGTACACTGATAATCTCAAAATGGTCCATTGTAAATGAATTTAAATTTTGAAATTTCATGGTCGATCTCGCTTGACTTTTCGTGTGCTTTAACAAGTACAAGATCGCCAATAGTAAATTTGGCAAACCGCGCTTTAGCGTCATGACGCAGTATTCGCGCTTCAGCTTTCTTTCTCGTAGATGTTCTTTCTTTATTTCGTGGTTAATATCAACTCTCGGAGGGAAATCAATCATTTCTTCCACTAAACTTTTATACTTATGGTCTAATAGTATTTCTTCCGGAGTGTAGTCCGTGGATTCATGCCTCAAGGCGTTCATTATTTTCTCGAATTCACGGACGTAATTGCTCCACGATCTGTGATTGTGGTGACAATACGTTCGGCAAAGCCGACCTAATTCACTTATGTACCGTTCCACGAGATTTCCGCTCGGGCAATAGGCCGAAATGTGTATTACTTCAGTTCCATTACTTTACATTCCTTCATTCCATAATTTGGAAGTAAATTGCGCTCCGTTATCGGATAAAACCGCTTTTGGTTTGCCGACGTGCACAAAGTAATCATTAACAAATCTGCTATAAACCGCTCTAGGTGTTGCCTTTCTTAGCAGATATAACTTGATGAACTTAGAAAATGTTTCCAGCACCACTAATATGTACACGAAATTCCCTGAAGTCTTGGGCAGTGGACAATAGAGGTCCGAACAAACCAAATCCAGGGCATCGTTAGGTCTTATGCTCTGCATAGGGCCAAGGTTCGTGCAGTTCGTTACCTTCACTCTCTGGCACTTATCACATGTCTTTATTCTTTCAGCAACTCTTTTTTGCATATTATTAAAATTTACAACTTCTGCTAGCTTCTCAGCGAACTTCTTTGGTCCGCAATGACCACAGGCTAAATGATAGTAGTCAACTATCTCAGTGACGTACTTGGCTGGCCAATACACTCGCCAGTTATTGCTATCTTCACCTTTACGTATGTACAAGATATGGTTATATATTTTGTAATACTTTCTCAGTTTCTCCCCATCTCTACTCTTTTCGTCATATTTGTTCTTAATAATTATTAGACAGTCGCCCTCGTTTTGATGACGACGCATGTTTTTACAGACGATCTCTACTCTGTTACGGCCTTCTACATCTTGAAAGCAGTACAATTTCAGTACGCCTTCAGACTCGTCCTCCACAAGCCTATCATCGATTTCAGGCAAACGTGACAGCGCGTCCGCTATACAGTTGTCTGATCCTCTCACGAACAAATGTCATAGTAAAACTGCTGCAAGAAAAGAGACCATCGTGTCAATCTTTCATGCAGTAAATGACAATCCTTCAGATAAGTGAGCGCCTTGTGATCTGTCTGAATTATCACTTTTCGGTCCCACAAATAACCTTTAAATTTTCTGAAACCCCATACGATAGCGAGACATTCTTTCTCAGAAATCGTATAGTTTCGCTCACATTTCGTCAACGTTCGGCTTGCGAACGCGACTGCTCTGTGTTCTTTATATTTTTCTTCTCCTACCTCTTGAAACAATTCTACTTCTAAGCCCTAATTAGATGAGTCTGTTCCCATATGAAATGGCAACGCAAGATCAGGATAGTACAATATGTTATTCTGTAGTAATTCATTTTTCACTCTTTCAAATGCGGCCTGACACTCCTCAGTCCACACAAATGGCATATTTGTACAGGTTTGGATCGTTGAACGCATGTCCCTGCACGAACTTGCGATAGAATCTTGAGAGCCGTAGGAAAAACTTTAACTGTTTCCTAGTCTTCGGCGGAGAACAGTTCTTTATTGACTCCACTTTCTGTGGATCTTTAGCGATACCCTCTGTTGTCACAATGTGACCAAGAAAATTAAGTTCTTTCTTCGCAAACTCACACTTCTTCAGTTTCAGAATTCCACCTTTTCCTAACGCACTGAAAACTTCATCTAATAATTCGCAATGTTCTCGCCAGGACGAATTCGCCAGCAGCAAATCGTCCACGTACACTGTCAGTTTTGAGCTCAGAGCAGCACCTAACACCTTATCTAAGGCCCTGATAAAGACGGAAACAGATATATTCAGGCCGAATGGTACTGCCTTGTAGTGGTAACATCGGCCTGCGAATAAAAAGGCCGTACATTTCCTACACTCTTCTTCTAAGGCTGTTTGCCAGTACCCATCTTTGAGGTCAGGGCTAGTCATAAATTTTACGTTGTGAAATCTTTGCAGTATCTCTTCCATACTTTCTGGTCTATCCGTCTCACGTTGAACGACCTCGTTCAACGTTCGTGCGTCTATCACAATCCTGACGCTACCATCTCTCTTTCCTACTATTATTAAGGGACTGTTATAGTGGCTGGTATTCCTCTCTATAACATTCCATTCTAACATTCGATGTATCTCTAGTTGGACAACCTCCTATTTGGATAGCGGTACCGCATATGGTCTTGTGAAGAATGGTTCATGGGGTATTACATTTAACTTGCACTGATACCCAGTAACAAGTCCCGGTTTATTTGAAAACACGTTCTTGTTTCTCATTATTACGTCATATAGGTATCGTTTTTGTTCAGGCGGTGCGTTTGGCTATCTGTCTACAATGCTCTCTAATTCGTCTTCCAAACAATTGTCGATGTTCATATTGCAGATACCGTAGTATTCCATTTTTCTGCCTAAACCAATCTCATTAGGACAAGTAACAAGTTGAATAGGCTTGTATTCACTACTCACACCGTCAGTCGTTTCATCAAAACTCACATTTACTTCGGTCTTTGGAAATGCAATTCATGGTCTCATTATTGCAGTTAATAATTGTGCGATATTTTAACAACCAATCTAAACCTACAACAATATCGATATACAGATCTGGCACAACGACAAATTCCTGTTCGAATGGTTCTCCTTGAATCTCAAAACATACAAATATTTGGCTTGTTATTGGTTTGCTATTCCTTCCGGTAGCACCCATTATTTTGACTCCCATTGCTGGCATTACTACTACTTCTGGTTTATCTTTCAGTAATTCAAAAGTATTTCGCGACATAGCACTTAGCGCTGCCCCTGTATCAATTAGAATTTGCATTTGTAGGCCGTGCATATTAACGGGCACTACAATGTCTACACCTGTCATTATCAATGGCTTGATCTTCCCACAACAAACCCTCATCTATCTCCAGGTCGTCCCACAAAAATCCGTCCGGTGCCGATGCCGACAGCGGTTTATCCGGCGGTTTTCTAATTCTTTGTGTTTGAACGTTTTTGATCTATATTTGTCTGTCCTGCGGTAGTTGAATGTGTTTTGGTCTCAACACCATAATTTTACTATCAATTTCATCGATTAATGAACTTTGTTCAACCAATAGTTCGCTAATTGTCACGTCAGGTAGGTATTCTCTTGAAAGATGACTGTCATCTTCTGAGATTTTTGGAGAAAAGTGCTCTGTGTTCTTTTCTATCTCATCTCCCCAGATCACGCAACCATCATCACCCTCGTCTGCCTGTATAACTTCAGGTTTGACCTCGTAGGTATTGTAATCTACGTGGCTTTCAATTAGTTGTACCCGGTCATTATCGCCAAATTCATCTTGCCTCCCCTCGTAACATCCGCCTCTGGTTTCAATAGGACTAGCGTCGCTGGGGTTGGTTACTTCAAAAGCTTCATTTGGAGAAGCCTGCCGTTCAAGTACAGAGCTTTCCGTTTCAAAAACGCTCATTTCTCGCGGGCTGAGAAGCGTCAATTTCTGTCCGCTCTCCCCATTAGCCCACCTCCCATGCAGTCCTCTATAACTTTTCAGTTCGTCGTACATCAGACCGAAAGAGCACTTCAGCTCACTGTTAAACAGCCCTTCTACTGCCGCTGGAGATTTTCTCAAAAATGTCCCACAGCACCCTCCAAAACCCTGGCTGGCTGATCCTCCAACTTTTCAAGAATTTTGCAAGGCACTCAAGAGTGTGAAACCTGGGAAGGCTCCTGGACCTGACAGCATCCCGATGGAGCTTATTGAGGGTGGCGGCTTGCCTCTAAAAACTAGACTCTTCTCACTTATTATATTAATGTGGGAAACCCACAAGGTACCAGCTGACTTGAAGAACTCCACAATTGTCACCATCTTCAAAAAGGGCGACAGAAGCGTCTGTGGTAACTACCGGGGAATATCTCTACTCTCTGTCACTGGAAAAATTTTTGCAAGAATCCTTTTAAATCGCCTCCAGACACTTTCAGAGACTATACTACCTGAGTCTCAATACGGGTTTCGACCTTCAAGAGGGACAATTGACATGATCTTCTGTGCACGACAACTACAGGAAAAGTGCAGAGAACAGCAAAAGCCTTTACTACTTGTTTTCTACGATCTAGAAAAGGCCTTTGATACAGTTCCCAGAGAAGCCATGTGGATGGTCTTAAAACGCTTCGGCTGCCCTGAACATTTTGTTGACCTGATTGAAGCTCTCCACGTTGATATGACTGGACAGGTCCTCTGCCAGAATGAAATGACTGGTGAATTCCCAATAACAAGTGGGCTTGAACAAGGATGCGTTCTTGCACCTACATTATTTGCATTGTATCTGGCAGTTATGCTTTACGAGACAACCGTAAACAATGCAGGAATAGAACTAAAGTACAGGTTTCATGGAGGATTATTCAACCACTCCAGACTCCATTCAAAAAGGTTCACCAGTACCACTCGTGTGACAGAGCTGCAGTATGCTGATGACAATGCCTCTCCAGCTCATTCACCTGCAGAGTTGCAGCTGTCAGTTGATTCCTTCAGCAGGGCGTACGAACGATTTGGTCTCTCCATCAATATTTCAAAGACAAAGGTGATGGCGCAGCCAACTCCTGGCTCCTCCGTTCCTGACTTCAGCATATCCATCTATGATACACTCCTGGAACAAGTGGACCATTTCCTCTACCTGGGAAGCATACTGTCATCCAACTGCTCATCTGGAAAAGATGTGGAGAATAGAGTACGTGCTGCACATGTAGCATTTGGTCGTCTTACAAAGCGTGTCTTCCTGAATAAAGACCTAACACTGTACACCAAACTGATGGTGTACAAAGCTGTAGTCATTTCCACCCTGCTATATGGTTGCGAAACCTGGACGTTGTATCGCTGCGATCTGAAGAAACTAGAAAGCTTCAACCAACAGAAGCTAAGATATATCATGAACCTGAAATGGGATGACTTCATATCCAACACGGCTGTTCTAGAGAAAGCAAAAATGCATAGCATGGAAGCTCTTATCATTGGGCATCAACTCAGATGGGTCGGACATGTCCAGCGGATGAAAAATGACAGACTTCCACGCCAAATGCTGTACAGCGAAGTGAGCACAGGTAAAAGGCCACGAGGTGCCCCTCTCAAACGTTATAAGGATCAGTACAAGAAAAATCTGAAAAACTTGAACATCGATCCGAGTAACTGGTCCACAATAGCAGAAGACCGAAGTCGCTGGCGCTCAGTTACCTCAAATGCTCTTCAAAACTTTGAGCTGGAACGTCGAAGAATGGAGAATGACAAACGCCAGAGACGTAAACTCCTCCAGGCTCAGCCACGTCCTCCACCTTCCATCAGCTGTAATGTCTGTGGCCGCCTGTTCCACGATAGGATTGGATTGCTAAGCCATCAACGCCTGAACCGTGACAAAGGAAATCTCAGGAGAGAAATGAAAACTCGGATACGAGTATCAGCCGACGACGACGACGACGACAGCAGACCGAACTGGCCCAACCACACCTCCTCGCGTTCCGCATTTCCCTGCTCGATAATGGAAACTTTATTCGAGATCGGCTCTCTTACTTCCGCTGGCAACTCCTACTCTATTGAAACTTGTATAACCGTTGTTGCTTTGACAGCGGCCGCTTCCTTCTCCCCTATCGGTATACTAATATCATTATTACTTTTACGAGCAGTGACAGCTGCGTCGACTGGCGTTTCCAGCTCAGTTATCATTACTCTAGGTGCGTCGCTCTCTTCACTCTCTCGCACATTCTCCTATCGCTGAGTTATCCTTTCGGATTTTTCGTAGCGGTATTGTCCAGGTTTTCGTTTGGGCCGCCAAGGTCTCCCCACGCCCCATGGGCCCCTGACTAATTCCGACATACCTGTTGCTACCAGACTGCCGTGCTGCATCATTCTGCTCCTGTCTACTATCATTCCTCCAATGACCACGTACTATATTTACTTGATACTGGCCTCTATCATTTCTACAATTGTTGTTATTTTGTGACTGTGGTGGTAATTGTTACCATTACCACGGCTTTTAACATTTTCGCGGTAATTCCGCCAATTGTCTTCGTCTTCTACTTTATCTAAAAACGCAGCAATCCTTCTCGAACTACTGCCGATATATCTCTAGGAGTCATCTGGAAGCTTCTGCCACAGCCCCCAGACATTCTCCGATTCAATTTTCCGATCGCGCAAATATTCCAATTTGCGGACCCAATTTTTCACAAAATTCTTTCATGGAGCCGCGCGTGTTTACATCGTAGGGCCTCGACACTTCGAAACCGTGCCATACACACTCTTGTTTCTGCTCTGACCAATACTCTTTCAAGAATGCATTTTTGAACGCTTGAAACGTCATATTTGTTATATCGAGGTTTTAGCCCCATAGCTTAGCCTCGACAGCTAACACGTCGATTACTGCATTTATTTTTGTCTTGTCTGTCCATGATTCCGGCAATACCCTTTCACAATTTTTAATGAAGTCGGTAGCGTGCAATCCACCCTGCTTTTTGAGGGGATCGAAACGTTCCTCCTTCGCTAATATTTCAGCGCTATGTGCGTGGTATGACTTATAGTGCTGATTTTCTCCTAATCGTTTCTCTAACTCAATTATCCTTGTAACTACTTGGCAAGTGGTAACTGATAACGTTTCCACCTCCTGCTTCTTTTCATTACACACAAACGATTGTCTATTTACTTTAGCACCTACGTCGGATACTAAAGTGTATAAACTCATTATTTTCCCTACATCCTCTTCTCGAGCTACTTTCACTTTTTCAGCTACTTTGCTCACTATTGCGGGACCAACAGTCTCTAGCAGTTTCTGTTCGATCCTCCCTACTTCAGTCTCGAAACGACTATTTATGTCTCCTACCTTTGTTTGGGCTTCCTCCATGCCACGCTTCAGATTACCGATTTCGGTTCTCAGTGATACTACTTCTGCTCCAATTTTATCGATCTTTGTGTTAACAGTTCCAATATTACCATTAACAGTTTTAATTGCTTTATTCTGGTCATCTATTTTTGCTGATTGGGCATCCATTTTAATGATTAACAGACTGAACAAATCTTTTATTTTTCCGGAAATCACAGGTTGCAACATCGGTTCTGTCTTAAAAGATTCCTCGTATCCGTCATCAATCGGTTCTGTTTTACTTTTTATTCCGTATTCCGTAGCATTTGCAAGTGCCTGGAATTCCATTTTTGCCATTGTTCGATTTTCGGCAGCAGCGTCTGTGATGCTAGCCGCCGAGCTCTGAACAATGGGTCTCTCTTCCTGGTTCGTGCATTGTTCGACCAATTGTTCCGCATTTGGTACAATCAAATTACTCGTTTCACCTGATTTACTCATGTTGCCGTGTTTGCTGATTACAGTAAAGTTAAATGAGCGGCTTACTTTTGCCACTTACTGTTATTGTATGTGAGCGACTTCGTTTGTAGCAACAAGTTATTATTCGCTACAAAACTGCAGAATGCAAATTCGTGTCCAGAACAATACCAAACTGATATTTTCCTGTCACATGCGTCGCCACGTGTAACCTCCTCCTTACTAATCGGCCTATCCTGCTTGTGACAAAATATGACCGTGGATCGCGTGTATGCCTAATGGATAATTGGATAAGGCTACCTCTTCCGAAGAAGTAATGCCGATATGTAGGAGGAAAGTGTACAACCGACCCTTCTGATGGGAAAGTCTACTAAAGAAGTTAAAAAGTATTAAACCGAACAGGGCTATGATTTGAAAAAAAAAAAGAAAGTTATTATGTGCATTCACTCACGAACAACACTGAACAGAAAAGGGGTACCATGGTCATGAATCCAAAAGTTACACTAATGAAAGAAAAGGAAATAATTAACAGTCGCAAGCCCACTAGGGCAATTTACAGCCAAATTCCTGTACAAGATAATGGGAAAGAAAAGACATGTATTAGTAAACACTGACGTGGCAACTGAAGGTTGTCACGTTTTGTTTTAACACTAATTTTAACCCTCCGTCGCTCGCGCGGATAACTCTCGTCATCCACATGACTTTCCCGCTGAATTTTTTCTGACAGGGCAGGATTGAGATCGCGCCATTTTCAGTACCTTTCTGTTAACTTTCCAGCAATTACCTCCAGCCATTGTTGGCTTTCAGTTACGAAAGATACATTGTTTATGAAACATTATTACAGTATGGAGGACACTTGTCATCCGCGCGAGCTCTGCTGCCACAATCTGAAACGAAGTAAGTCTGTATTACTTTATTGCTTTCCTAGATTCAATCGATCTTTCATGTGCGTAAATTTGGACTTATTGAAACTGACAGCAGCTACCTTCCATTTTACGTAGTATTCTCTTTATTTTTTAGATTGTGGAAGAAAAGTCAAAAGCAAAAAAAAAAAAAAAAAAAAATCCTCTGACAGAGTTTAGTAGAGATCGTAACGTATGGCTGGAATGGTTCAATGAGCTGAGTGATGAAGATGCTCACAGTGATAACGCTGACTCAGAGGCTGAGGACTGTGTTCATGAAAGCGGTCATGATTCAGGAACAGAACAAGAAGTGCCAGAGAATAATGGATATGAGTAACTGGAATAAGTAACTCAAGAGGATGTATTTCTTTTAGGGAAAGATGGAATAACTAAACGGGGGAAAAATAAATATCCAACCATTGTTATAAGTAGACCTTGTAATACAGGGTGATTCAAAAAGAATACCACAACTTTAAAAATGTGTATTTAATGAAAGAAACATAATATAACCTTCTGTTGTACATCATTACAAAGACTATTTAAAAAGGTTTTTTTTTCACTCAAAAACAAGTTCAGAGATGTTCAATATGGTCCCCTCCAGACACTCGAGCAATATCAACCCGATACTCCAACTCGTTCCACACTCTCTGTAGCATATCAAGCGTAACAGTTTGGATAGCTGCTGTTATTTCTCGTTTCAAATCATCAATGGTGGCTGGGAGAGGTGGCCGAAACACCATATCCTTAACATACCCCCATAAGAAAAAATCGCAGGGGGTAAGATCAGGGCTTCTTGGAGGCCAGCGATGAAGTGCTCTGTCACGGGCTGCCTGGCGGCCGATCCATCGCCTCGGGTAGTTGACGTTCAGGTAGTTACGGACAGATAAGTGCCAATGTGGTGGAGCTCCATCCTGCTGAAATATGAATTGTTGTGCTTCTTGTTCGAGCTGAGGGAACAGCCAATTCTCTAACATCTCCAGATACTGTAGTCCAGTTACAGTAGCACCTTCGAAGAAAAAGGGACCAAAAACTTTATTGGCTGAAATGGCACAGAAAACGTTCACCTTAGGCGAGTCACGTTCATACTGAGTTGTTTCCCGCGGATTCTCAGTGCCCCATATACAGACATTGTGACGGTTGACTTTCCCGTTGGTGTGGAAAGTTGCTTCATCACTAAACACAATCTTTGAAACGAAAGATTCATCTGTTTCCATTCGAGCAAGGATAAAATCACAGAAATCGATTCTTTTAATCTTATCAGCTGCAGACAGTGCTTGAACCAATTTCAGACAATAAGGTTTCATAACTAACCTTTGTCGTAGGACTCTCCATACAGTTGATTGTGGAATTTGCAGCTCTCTGCTAGCTCTGCGAGTCGATTTTCCTGGGCTGCGAACAAATGCTTGCTGGATGCGTGCTACATTTTCATCACTCGTTCTCGGCCGTCCAGAACTTTTCCCTTTGCACAAACACCCATTCTCTGTAAACTGTTTATGCCAACGTTTAATACACCACCTATCAGGAGGTTTAACACCATACTTCGTTCGAAATGCGAGCTGAACAACTGTCGTCGATTCACTTCTGCCGTACTCAATAACACAAAAAGCTTTCTGTTGAGCGGTCGCCATCTTAGCATCAACTGACGCTGACGCCTAGTCAACAGCGCCTCAAGCGAACAAATGTACAACTAAATGAAACTTTATAGCTCCCTTAATTCGCCGACAGATAGTTGCTTGGCTCTGCCTTTTGTCGTTGCAGAGTTTTAAATTCCTAGAGTTTTTTGAATCATCCTGTATTATTACACATTTGCCTGGACCAAAAAATCGTGCTCGTATAAAAAAGACAGAAATAGAAAATCTGAATTTGTTCTTGGATGAAAAAATAATAAGCATTATCGCAACATGCACAAATATATCCATCAGTGAAGTTCATGGTAACTTCTGTAGGGAAAGGGACGCTAAAGAAACAGATCCGATAGAGATCAGAGCTTTCATTGGTTTGTTATATCTGCGTGGATCTTTGAGATGTTCTGGGAAGAGTATATCGAAATTGTGGGATAACTCAAAGGGAAAAGGACTTGAATCATGTTATTTATGCATAAGTGAAAACCGTTTCAGGTTTCTGTTGAGATGTCTTAGGTTTGATAATATCCGTGATAGAGTTGTTCGCAGAGAGACTGACATGTTGGCTCCTATCAGAGAGGTACTTGAACTATTCACGAACATTGCCAAAAATATTTTTCACCTACTCAATATCTTACTGTTGACGAACAGCTTTTGGTATTTAGAGGAAACTGCCCATTCCATTCAGTCAATATATCCCTAGCAAACCAGCAAAGTATGGGTGAAAAGTGTTTGCTTTGGTTGATGTAAAACAGCTTACACTTTGAATTCAGAACCGTACGTCGGTAAGCAATCAGAGGGACCATGTAATGTCAGTAATTCAGCTGAAGATATTGTTCTTCGAATGGCCGAACTGTTTCAAACGTTAGAATATATTATACTGTGTGCGAATATTAAATGTTTTATATTTAGATTTACTAAAAAATTATAAAATCAGTTATAAAGACCGTTCAAAGTATACAGATAGACCTCTTGCTTTGTGGATGATACCTGTCATCCGAGCGAGTGACCATGTCACGAATTTTCGCGTGAGTAACGGAGGATTAAGTGAGTATGTATTGTTATTGTTGTTGTGGTCTTCAGTCCAGAGACTGGTTTGATGCAGCTCTCCATACTACTCTATCCTGTGCAAGCTTCTTCATCTCCCAGTACCTACTGTAACCTACATCCTTCTGAATCTGCTTAGGGTATTCATCTCTTGGTCTCCCTCTATGATTTTACCCTCCACGCTGCCCTCCAATACTAAATTGGTGATCCCTTGATGCCTCAGAACGTGTCATACCAAACGGTCCCTTCTTCCACAAATTTCTCTTCTCCCCAATGCTATTCAATACCTCTTCATTAGTTATGTGATCTACCCCTCTAATCTTCAGCATTATTCTGTAGCACCACATCTCTAATGCTTCTATTCTCTTCTTGTCTAAACTATTTCTCGTCCAGGCTTCACTTCCATACATGGCTACACTCCATACAAATACTTTCAGAAACGACTTCCTGACACTTAAATCTATACTCGATGTTAACAAATTTCTCTTCTTCAGAAACGCTTTCCTTGCCATTACCAGTCTACATTTTATATTCTCTCTGCTTCGATTATCATCAGTTATTTTCCTCCCATAATAGCAAAACTCCTTTACTACTGTAAGTGTCTCATTTCCTAATCTAATTCCCTCAGCATCACCCGATTTAATTCGACTACATTTCATTATCCTCGTTTTGATTTTGTTGATGTTCATCTTATATCCTCCTTTCAAGACACTGTCCATTCCGTTCAACTGCTCTTCCAGGTCCTTTGCTGTCTCTGACAGAATTACAATGTCATCGGCGAACCTCAAAGTTTTTATTTCTTCTCTATGGATTTTAATACCTACTCCGAATTTTTCTTTTGTTTCCTTTACTGCTTGCTCAATATACAGATTGAATAGCATCGGGGAGAGGCTACAACCCTGTTTCACTCCCTTCCCAACCACTGCTTCCCTTTCATGGCCCTCGACTCTTATAACTGCCATCTGGTTTCTGTACGAATTGTAAATAGCCTTTTGCTCCCTGTATTTTACCCCTGCCACCTTCGGAATTTGAAAGAGAGTATTCCTGTCAACGTTGTCAAAAGCTTTCTCTAAGTCTACAAATGCTAGAAACGTAGGTTTATCTTTCTTTAATCTAGCTTCTATGATAGTCGTATGTTCAGTATTGTCTCACGTGTTCCAACATTTCTACGGAATCCAAACTGATCTTCCCCGAGGTCGGCTTCTACAGTTTTACCGTTCGTCTGTAAAGAATTCGTGTCAGTATTTTGCAGCCGTGACTTATTAAATTGATAGGTCGATAATTTTCACATCTGTCAACACCTGCTTGCTTGGGAACTGGAATTGTTATATTCTTCTTGAAGTCTGAGGGTATTTCGCCTGTCTCATACAACTTGCTCACCAGATGGTAGAGTTTTGTCAGGACTGGCTCTCCCAATGCTATCAGTAGTTCCAATGGAATGTTGTCTACCCCAGGGGCCTTGTTTCGACTCAGGTCTTTCAGTGCTCTGTCAAACTCTTCACGCTGTATCATATCTCCCATTTCATCTTCATCTACATCCTCTTCCATTTCCATAATATTGTCCTCAAATACATCGCCCTTGTATTGATTTTCTATATACTCCTTCCACCTTTCTGCTTTCCCTTCTTTGCTTAGAACTGGGTTTCCGTCTGAGCTCTTGGTTCTCTTTTCTCCAAATATCTTCTTAATTTTCCTGTAGGCAGTATCTGTCTAACCCCTAGTGATATATGCCTCTACAGCCTTACATTTGTCCTCTAACCGTCCCTGATTAGCAATTTTGCATTTTTATATTTTCTCCTTTCATCAATTAAATTCAGTATTTCTACTGTCACCCAAGGATTTTTGCTAGCCCTCGTCTTTTTACCTACTTGATCCTCTGCTGCCTTCACTACTTCATCCCTCAAAGCCAGCCATTCTTCTTCTACTGTATTTCTTTCCGCCATTACTGTCAAACGTTCCCTAATGCTTTCCCTGAAAGTTTCTGCAACCTCTGGTTCTGTCAGTTAATCCAGGTCCCATCTCCTTAAATACCCACCTTTTTGCAATTTCTACAGTTTTAATCAACAGTTCATAATCAATAGATTGTAGTCAGAGTCGACATCTGCCCCTGGAAATGTCTTACAATTTATAACCTGGTTCCTAAATCTCAGTCTTCCCATTATATAATCTATCTGAAACCCTACAGTATCTCCAGGCCTCCTCCATGAATACAACCTTCTTTCATGATTCTTGAACCAAGTGTTATCTATGATTATGTTATGCTCTGTGCAAAATTCTACCAGGCGGCTTGGTCTTTCATTCCTTACCCCCATTCCATATGTAATGATGAAGAAAACTCAAATTATTCTTACCTTACGTTTGGCATTAAATTTTGAAAAAGGCAATCGAGTAATGATTTGAAAATTATCACTTAAAGTGTATGTTAGTATTAGACTTCAAACTGAAATCATTCTTACCTTATGTTTGGCATTAAAGTTTGAAAAAGGCAATCGAGTAATGATTAGAAAATTTGTACTTAAACTGTATGTTAGTATTAGACTTCGTTACATGAACAATGACTTTCAGGGACCTCAACACAATGTCATCAAAGATATTGAGAAAAAAAGGCAAAAACTTTTTACTTTGCATTAACTTATTTTGCAAATTGGATTTCATATTATTGTCAGAACAGCAGAGCCTTTTTTTACTGACTTGAACACAATTAAATACTAAGATACGTACCAAACCAAACAGCCATTTATTCCAAGCTATGTGTAAAATAAATAAAACTTCCGCTCTCTTAATTTGTACATTTCTTTAGATTTGGATTTTTTTCCAGTGATTGATTCTCAAACTAGAAAAATGAAATTGCTTTACTTTAGTCATATACTGAAGCCTCTGTTGTACAACAGATAATTGAAAGTAGACTGAGGATAAAATTCTTAAAAGTGAAATTATTCATTAATAAACTGGCTGTAACTATTCAATTTGTTTCTTATAACACTTAGCATATAAGGAAAAAAAGCAACAATGATCCTTCTTGGTAACAACGTCTGGGGGCAATGAGGACACAGTCACCCTGAGTTTAACTGATTATTATTTAAATAAATTGTATCATTTAAACCACATTCACGTTAGCAGTTAATACTTTCTACCAATGAACAGTCTTACTTCAGCGCTGTGCATACGACGAAACTCGGAGCCGACGACGAAACTGTGTTGCTGGAACTGCTGCTGTTGTTGAAGACAGTATCATATTGTGGAGCCACAGCTAATTACAGGAATGGTCAATCGTAATTAATATAGCCTCTTCCGCTCGTCCACTGTGCGTACTCTTGCTACTAGACGTCTGGCTGGTGCGCGTGCATGATGCCGCCGAAATGGTACTCTCTACTGCGAGAGCGTTAACACCACACTTCCGCACACTAAAAGCGCTGGAACCCGTCTTTCTCTCTCCGGGCGCTCGGCGCAACAACTCTCTACCCAAAGATTTTACAACGCACAAGCACTGCTGTGATCGTTGCTAGTCGATGAAAATAACAATTCCTTTGGCTTATTCCCAGAGCTTATAAGTTTCACAGTAAGACAGGGATAAATACAGTGAAATGTCTACAGACTTCTACCTAAATTTACACATACAGCAGATCAATGACCTTACTTATTAAAAGAAAGCA
Source organism: Schistocerca serialis cubense (assembly GCF_023864345.2). Taxonomy (NCBI): domain Eukaryota; kingdom Metazoa; phylum Arthropoda; class Insecta; order Orthoptera; family Acrididae; genus Schistocerca; species Schistocerca serialis. The sequence continues at coordinate 289,016,164 of NC_064644.1, read as the reverse complement.
TTTAAACTACAAATATTTACATACACTTTAGCAATAAAAAATTATATATCGGTAGCAGGTGGCATGCATCCTGCATTTTCGTTGTTACAGGCTCCCTCCAGTCTCTGTCACATCTTACACATACTCATCACGAAGGCTTCTGTTTCACACAGTTAAAAAATAAAAATACATCGAGGCTGACACAGATAACCACAACTTTCGATACCATAAGAGACAGCTTTCTTATCCCGTAAAAATTGTAAAAAGCTCTTGGGGCGTATTAGCGACCAAGTTATATGCAAAACCGCGAATTTTCCAAGAAAATTACTAGCACGCCACACGTTTCAACTTAAATAATTCCCAAATAGTTACGAAATAACTAGCTGAAAAAGGATCACAATAACAGCAAATAAAGTTAGACAAACGTGTTGTGTCGGTATCTGGGCCGACACCGTGAAGTGGAGATGGCTGAAAAGGCAAGCTAGACTAACGCAGACGGGCGTGAAGTACTGGAACAGGGTACGTAATTAATGTTAGGAAGAAAAGTACGGAGCAGGTTTAATACTTAACTTTACTCAGTCATGGTGGTACATCGATGTTGACGATACACAGGAGACTTTAAGTACAATCACTGTATGGCTAATGGCGCCTTGCTAGTTCGTAGCCATTAACTTAGCTGATGGCTATTCTGTCTCTCGGCTAATGAGAGAGAAAGGCTTCGTACATCTGGTCGGTAGCTAGGTTCTCGTACAACTGGGGCGAGTGCTCTCTCGTATCACGAGACCTGCCTTGGTGGTGGCGCTAGGTCTGCGATTACACAGTGGCGACACGCGGGTCCGACATGTACTAAATGGACCGCGGCCGATTTAAGCTACCACCTAGCAAGTGTGGTGTCTGGCGGTGACACCACATTCCTCCCCCGCAAATCGGCGAACGGTCGTGTGATAAGGCTTCCGCCCGCCGTGGGGAGGACCACATGTTGACGTATGCGATGAGGTGGGGAGCCTAACAACAGGCGAGGCTGTGCCACCCGCACCCGGCCATACGGTCCGAGGGGAGCTAGGAAACGCCTGAAAAACTAGTCCAGGGTGCACGTCAACATGCGGTGTATGCGCCCGTAAAGAGACAGGAGGGACCGAAGGATCAACCTCCATTGCGTCGGGGTAGCCGACGCGCGATGACGTCATGTGGTCCGGAGCGGGCGGGAGTTCCATGGCGGAGGACAGCTGGTCACGGGAAGCGATCGGCGGCGCGTGACCCTGGGAGGCGCTTGGCGGCTGCAACGAAGCGTCGAATGCGGGCGGCGCCGGCGGGAGAACAAGCGGCGGCGGCGGCGGCTGCTGCTGCTGCGGCGGCGGCGGCGCGTCGCCATGGGGCAAAATGGAAGGCATCGTCGGTAACACCTGGGGATGAGGCGAGCCAGTAGATGGGTCCCCAGGGCGCTGACCGGACGGCACCGTCGCTGAAAGCAGACGGGGAGCGGCAGAACCCGAGCGACGACAGAGGCGCAGCTGATTGAGATGCCGACGCACCTCACCAGAGGCCCCCAAAACCAAATACATCGCGCGGCCGAGGCAGCGAAGAATGCGCCCTGCGAGCCAACGCCGTGAACCTCGATAGTTGCGATAAAAGACAACGTCGCCTGGAGCAAAAGCAGGAGTCTGCCGCTGCACAGGAACCGGATGCGGCGGATGCAGCAAAGACATCAAGGTGCGATGAGGACGACCGTGGAGCAACTCAGCCGGCGAGCGACCATCTCGGGGCTGAGAGCGATACGAAGACAAAAAGAGCAACAATGCGTCCTCCCGAGAATGCGACTCTTTCAATTTCAACATCTGTGACTTGAAAATCCGGACCAATCGTTCAGCGGCACCGTTGGACTGAGGCGAAAACGGCGCGGATTTCAGATGTTGAATACCATTGGCCTGGCAGAATGACTGAAATTCTGCGGACATGAATTGTGGGCCATTGTCGGAAACAATAGTCTGCGGAAGACCTTCAATGCAAAAGATAGCAGACAACGCTTGGATGGTGGCGGAGGACGTCGTGGAAGACATCCGGACAACAAAAGGAAAATTACTGAAGGCATCGACCAGAACCAACCATCGAGCATTCCAGAATGGACCAGCAAAATCAATGTGCAAGCGTTGCCAAGGGGAAGTGGCTTTTGGCCACGCAAAGACTTTCCGCGGCGGTGCGGACTGTTGTTCGGCACACGCCGGGCACGAAGAACACATATTCGTAATCGCAGCATCGATTCCGAACCAAGTACAGTGCTGACGAGCAAGTTGTTTCGTTCGCACTATACCCCAATGTCCTTGGTGAAGAAGCCGTAAAACAGAGGACTGTAACGAACGTGGGACCACGACTCTGGACTGATCATTATCAGAACGCAACAACAAAACACCACGTCGAACAAAAAGTCTCTCCTTGTGAGCAAAAAATCGGCGAACCAACGGATCCTCGATCCGAGACTGTGACAAAGGCCATTGCGTAGCAACAAAACGTAAAACAGTAGCAAGGACAGGGTCAGCAGCTGTGGCTGTAGCGACACGACGAAAATCAATCGGAAACGATTCGACCACTTCATCGGTTTCCGAAGCAATGAACATGCAAGCAAGTTCGGAAGAATCGAATGCTTTATCCTCAGCAACAGGCAAACGGGACAACGCATCGGCGTTTCCGTGCTTAGCAGTGGAACGATACAAGATATCGTAGCGGTACTGCGAGAGGAAAATAGACCAGCGAATGAATTTCTGCGCTGTACGTGGAGGTACAGGCTTGGTCGGATGAAAAAGCGATGTCAAAGGTTTGTGGTCTGTGATGATGGTAAAGTGACGACCATACAAGAAATCATGGAACTTAGTAACACCAGACACGAGAGCCAAAGCTTCTTTCTCTATCTGTGAATAATTTCTTTGCGCAGACGAGAGCAATTTGGACGCAAAGGCAATAGGGCGATCATGCGAGCCAACTTTGTGCGCAAGCACAGCACCGATCCCGAAATCCGAGGCATCTACCATCAACAAAAGGGGTTTCCGGGGATCGAATGGCGTAAGGCAAGTATTAGAAAGCAACGCCGATTTCAACTGGCGAAAGGCGCGTTCGCATTCCGTCGTCCAGAGAAACGGAACACCTGTACGGCGTAAGCGATGAAGCGGAGCTGAAATGAAAGAGGCAGTGCGCACATTCACTCACACCTTGTGATTCTACATTGTGCAATGTTCTTGCGACCTCCTGACGCAATGCGTGGGGAACATTGCGCGCTCGGAAAAATTTCGGTTGCGCGTTTCCTTCCAGTTCCAAATGTGCTTCATAGTTTTTAGCGCAACCGAAGCCCGGTGCAAAAATGTCTGCAAATTCGTCACACAGCCGAGAAACACTGTCTGTAGGCACAGTCTGATTCACTGATAGCACCTGATTTACAATAGACATGTTATACAACCGAAACAAATCTAGACCAAACAAGTTCACAGCAGAAGAAGAACAAAGAACGTAAAATGACACAAGTTTTGTTTGTCCCTTGTATGTTGCAATAAGGCTGCACTGTCCTAATACAGGAATTTTCTGTCCGGAATATGTAGTTAGCTTAACATTTGCGGAACACAACGGAGGTTTGCCCAGTTGTTTGTACGTGTCGTGATTGAGCAATGAAACTGCAGCTCCGGTATCGAGCTGGAATGGTATCACTTTGCCTTCAAAGTCTAAGTCCACAAAAAGTTTATTGTCCTGCTGACGACAAGAGCGACTGTTTTGTGCAATTGGAACAGACACTGGTACAGAATCACTTGCTAATTGACGTGATTTCCGGCGACGTCGACGCACAGTTTTTGTGGGACGATCACAGTTACTGTTAGAGAAAGTGTCACTGGACGAAGTGGAATTAACGACATGAATGTCCATAGGCGAAGGTCCACGAGCCTGAGTGTCCTTGGTTCGATTCCGGCGCGAAGCAAAGGGCCTGGAATGATTGTGATTGTCTGATCTGAGCTTTTTCTGGCAAACACTTTGAACATGTCCTTTCTTATTACAGAAAAAGCAAATAGCTTGGCGTGACGGGCAATGTTCACGCGATTGTCTAGTAGCACACCGCGGGCACGATTTCACTACATTTGTGGGGTGGCGCGGCACACGTGGCTTAGCGCGCGGCGGCAGCTGTGCGGACGTGCGCGAGGCCCAGTTACCGGGCCGCGCAGCGCGTCCAGCAGGCCGGTTAATGTTACACACGGCTGGCGAAGTTTCAAAAGATTCCTGAGCACAGTCAAGTGTGTCCTGTCTATCCAATATGTCTATCACTTGTTGAAGGGAGGGATTAACTAGTTTCAAAATTTGCTCCCGTATGCGAACATCAGAAACGTTCTGTGCAATTGCATCATGCACCATTGTATCTGAATAAGAAAGACCACAGTCACATTCAAAGGCACAGTCCCTAGTAAGTCCTTGCAATGTTGCTACCCACTCCCTATTAGTTTGACCGGCCGTACGTTTTGTACGAAAGAACGTATACCGTTTTGCAACCACATTAACTGTTTCTTTGAAATAGGCATCTAATGCAGACAAAATTTCCTCGTAGGACAGAGTTGCTACGTCGCGTCGGGGAAACAATTTCACTATCACACGGTATGTGGACACACCGACACAAGAAAGCAAAAACGGCTGCCGCTCTTTACCTTGAATTCTGTAGGCTGCTAGATGAAAGTTGAACTGGCGAGACCACTCGTGCCAGGTCTCATCGGCTGCCACGTATGGTCGAAAGGGAGGTGCAACAGCGTTTAGTGGCAGCGGTAGCGAAGAAGCGGCGGCGGCCGCATCGGTTTGAATGGTACGTTGACCCTGGACGAGCTGTCCAAGGGCATCCAGTAACGCCTGCGTCTGCTGATTCTGCAAGCGATAAAATTCGGACAGTACATCTGGAGAATGTGGCGAAGCCATGACACAATTAAATGTAAGCAATCAGAAAGAACTCTTTTCCCTCGTCGCCAATGTTGTGTCGGTATCTGGGCCGACACCGTGAAGTGGAGATGGCTGAAAAGGCAAGCTAGACTAACGCAGACGGGCGTGAAGTACTGGAACAGGATACGTAATTAATGTTAGGAAGAAAAGTACGGAGCAGGTTTAATACTTAACTTTACTCAGTCATGGTGGTACATCGATCTTGACGATACACAGGAGACTTTAAGTACAATCACTGTATGGCTAATGGCGCCTTGCTAGTTCGTAGCCATTAACTTAGTTGATGGCTATTCTGTCTCTCGGCTAATGAGAGAGAAAGGCTTCGTACATCTGGTCGGTAGCTAGGTTCTCGTACAACTGGGGCGAGTGCTCTCTCGTATCACGAGACATGCCTTGGTGGTGGCGCTAGGTCTGCGATTACACAGTGGCGACACGCGGGTCCGACATGTACTAAATGGACCGCGGCCGATTTAAGCTACCACCTAGCAAGTGTGGTGTCTGGCGGTGACACCACAAACGAACATGGAACAGGAACACACAAACTACGGCAGGAAAAGGATTTATGAAAAAAATGAGCAACGTAAACGTTGAACTGATTAGTGGCTGACGTCCACGTGAGCTTTAAGGAAGTCTCACTCAGGAGATTTTAACTATGGCTTTCGTGGATTAAATAATGAAATCGATCCCAGTCGTTAAGCTAAGATAATATTCAATGACAAAAATTGGTATCAAGTTAATTCGCATTATCTAGGGCAAGCAACATATAACCAAGATATTCCGGCTGCGAGTCTATCACAGGCAGCGTCTAAGGCACAAGGGTAAGTGTCTCTAGGAGATAGTGTACCGGCCTCTTGTTCACCCGTTTCCGCTGAATTCTTTACCTCAGCCTGAGAACTCACACTCCACCAGTGATCACAGACTGTGTTCAACTCGACAGTCGTTTGTCTTACTGAAAGCAGATAATGTGAGGCCAGAGTACGTGTGAGAAATGACTGACTACAAATCATGGAAAGCTCTGTCTCTGCTCGTGCACACTGAATGCCTGACAAAAAAAGTGAAGCACCCTGAAAACATGGTCGGATGTCAATATGTTTTTATGTTTGACATACTGATGTTTCTTGTTACCGACGATTGTAAAACGACACAAAATCACTAAATGACTTTCAGGCTATGAACTTCTGCTACTGTGTTACAAGATCCGAAGATGACAGCAAGATCTGTCGGACCGGTAATCAATAAAAGATTTTCAAGCGATCTTGGCGTACCTGGTACTTCAGAATAATATAATTACCTACGGTTACTGAGTCAGCCTCACACAGCAAGGATCTTACAGATATTACTAGGTCAGATCAGTGTTCCAGAATGTTGCCCTTGCTACTATTGAAAAAACTGATTCTTCTCTTCAGGAACTACATCTTGTCTGTTCTCCGTATAGCTAACCATCCGATATTGTTGCAACTATGATAAACCTCTCTCCTCATCAAGAGAAGTCCGTGATTTGGAAGCTTTTGTGAGGATGGGGCTGGAATAGAATTCGGTCTTGTCTGTTTCACATTATAGAGCAGTGGTTCTAATGGCAACGTTCCAGCGTTCATTACTCCTGAAAGAGGTCAGATAATAGATAATAAACTCCGTAGATTTAAGCACCTAAAGATGCTTTAATATTCTTATTTTTGAAGCAACTGAATAATTCAGGGGAAGTGGTACAATTTCGTTTGATTATTACGAAGTTTAGGGTAAACTTGTATCAATATAACTTACTGATATTTGTTCTTCTCAAACTGCCACCACTGAAAAGCCAAAGACAAGTTTAATTTTTTTTAAACTAAATAAAAAAAGTGACTTCAATCTTTGACAATGCCTTTTTGAAATGTTCGTGGATGCTCCTCATTACGTTACAAATCATTTCTTGAGGAATGGCCTTTACCTCTTCCCGTATTACGACTTTCAGCACATCAGTACTGCGGAGCCGCCGTGAAAAAACTTTGTTCTTAAGATGATTCCAAAGAAAAAATCAAGTGCTAAAAGATCGAGTGATCTCGCTGGCTTTGGGATATCACCGAATCCTGAGAGTATCGATGTGGAAAGTGACGTCTTAGGGTAGTCACTGAATAACGCGCCGCATAGACTGTAGCCCTAGCTTGGTAGAACCTTATTGCGTTTAGACGGCAATGTCCCTGCAGCTTAGGAATAAAGAAATTGTTAACCCAATGACACCATATTTAAGGACCTGAGTGATTACTGTAAATTCAAATTTTTATGCAAGTCAGCTAGTATGACTGTTTTGCTGTAAGAGCGTTCTATAATACGGCTGTGAGCTATTAACTATAAACTGAACTTCATACATTCGTGTACCAAAGCGTGCATTTGTGAGTTGTCTTACGATTTAAATGCCATAGCAGCATCATGCCACTACACTTTATCATTTCATCTACGTCTACAATATACTTCGCAAGCCACCTAATGATCCTTGGCGGTGGGTGCTTCTGGTACCACTAATTGATTCCCTCTATCCCAATCCACTCGCGAACGGCGTGTCGGAAGAATGATTGTCGGTAAGTCTCTGCATTGGCTCCTGTTTCTCGGTGTGGTCCTTACGTGAGACATATGTGGGAGGGAGTAATATGTCCGACTCTTCCCGGGAAGTGTTCTCTCGAAATATCAGCAGTAAACCTCTCCGTGATGCAAAACTCCACTCTTGTAATGTCTGCCATTGGATTTGTTTGGCATCTCGGTAACGCTCTCGCTCCGCCTAAACAATTCCGTGACGAAGCGCGTCGCTGTTAGTTGGGCTTCCCCTACCTCTTCTATCAGTCCTACCTTGTAACGATCTCATATTCGTGAACAATAAGAATCGGTCGAACAAGCACTTTATAAGCCAGTTCCTTGGTGAATGAGTTACATTTCCTAAAGATTCTTCCTATGAATCTCAGTCTGGATCTGTTACTGTTTTATGTGGTTATTCCAGTTAAGGTCGCTCTGTATAGTTACTCCTAGATGTTTTGCGGTAGATACTCTTTACAGTAATTTGTCATCAACAATGCAGCTGTACAGTAGTAGATTTCTTTTCCTGATTATGACAATATCTTACTTTAGCTTACGTTTTGGGTCAACTGCCAGAGCCTGCACCATTCATTAATCCTCTGCAGGTCATTCTGCAAATCGATACTGTCTTCTGGCATTGCTACCTTCTTATAGACAATCTCTTCATCTGCGAACAGCCTTAAAGAGCATACGACGCTTTCTGTTATATCATTGGTACACATTATACACACCGACGGTCGTATCACAGTTCCTTGGGTTGCTCCGGAAATTACCTTTATATCTGTCGATTTTGTTCCGGATAGACCGTCAGTGACAGAGCACCTCGTGTTCATGATGCTAAGAAGGCGAGTACACCGATCGTTTGTTGTATACTCTTACGAGTTTCCAGAAGGAGCGGCTTATTTATTTACAGATACTGGTGTAGTTACTAGATTAGTTTTGTAATTCCTTGCGTGTTCGAGTGCTTACTAGGCACAAGCTTTTATTTTAATACAGTGTAGCGTACCGTACCGCTGTTGCTATCGACCGTAGTATCATACAGGCTTTTGTTTGCTGTGGTTAGTATAGCTCAGTCTCGGATAGACCGTCAGTGACAGGGCACCTCGCATTTCTGCTGCTAAGAAGGCGTGTACAACGTTTGTTTGTTACATATTTTTACGAGCTTCACACAAGAGCGAGTGCGGTAATGGATAGGAACTGTGGTTGTTGTGTACAGATGATAGCCGAGTTGGCGACCCTTCGCTCACAACTCTAGGCTGCGTTGCCTTCCGTCACACAAGGGGGGGGGGGGGGGGGGGGGCAGACGCAGGGATGCGAGGGACGTCGAGCACGTCCCACGTGTCCCCCTTTGGTCCACTGCTGTGGCCGCCCTGGGTACTGTCTGCACTGAGGTTGACCCCTCACCCGTGGTCGAGTGGGAGATCATTCCAAAGCTTTTATTTTAATACAGTGTAGCGTACCGTACCGCTGCACTTCCGAGGGGCCGATCGCAGGGCCTCCCCAGTTCGTTTGATGGACAGGTTTCAGGCGTTACCTGTGGCTGACAAGGTCTCTGAGCCGGATGCAGTCGTCCACCCTGTTCCAGAGGAAGCTTTCGGCCCGCAAGGTCTAGGCATGTACAGAGGGTGGGTTTGCAATAAAAATCCGGTATATAAATTTGCCATAGTAGCGATTCTAATTTTTTTGAATGAATAATGTTTATTCGCAAAATTTCCACTGTTTTGAACCAACAGATTATAATAGAAAATGGGAAAACAATCAGTGCTGTTTTAATAACAACGCCGACAGTTAGAAACAAGCAACGAATACAAGCCAAAATAATTGGTATAGAATTCCTGAAACAATAATGTACCTATTGCCGTGTGGCGTGGCCTGTAAGATGATGTACATGTATGTGTAGTGGGCAGGAGATGAGCACACTTGGTCTATCATTGCTGAGTCATAAATGTGCGTGTAGACGTTTGGCATGGCTTTTTAGACCGTACGATTGTATGTGCTGTGTGCAAGAGCTGTCCCCACCTGGACTGTATGATTAGTTTCTCGTTGTCATCGCCAAACATCTGGCACCAATCCTAGCCTGAGTGTAGTCTTCGCAGTGCGGAAAAAATGAAGTACAATGCTCCGTTTGTTTTCAAAGATTAAGGATTTGTCTCCATTTCTATTAAATAATAAACGAGAAAGGAAATTATGGCAATAGCACTAAAGTAAAAACTTAACAATTCATTAATATTTCATAATAAAAATAGAAATTAGCTGATCTGCTGCCTGTGTCCACATAATATGCGATTTTATTCTTGCAGCCCTTGGACACAGACTATTTAACACGAAAAATAGAATTCGCCAACTTCACAAGGAACCGCTTGAGTGCGATGTCGCAAAAGGTCAATGATGTTTACGGCATTCGACTCCCCACATATTGTCTACCATACAACCACAATATTGGCTGCTTCTGGCAAAAGACGACAGAACTCGAAGTATGTGATGGTGAGCAAAGAATGAGGCTACGGAGCGTAGTTGAACCGCTTAGTTCACGAGTAACAATAGTGCTACAGTGCTAGTGGTGTTGATACAGCAACAGCAGTGGCAACAAAAACAAAGCTAGCATAGCATTACATCTACAACAACGTTGCCGAAGTTGACTTTTCCTCTGGAAGGAATCCAAGGAATTTCACAGAGTGAGAGAGAAGTGGCAGGTGAAATATTAGCGTTTCTGCAAGGTGAGTCAGTGAATGTGTGGTATGGTATATACTCGATTGTGCATATAGTCTACGTGAGGGGTAAATGATGACGATACGTGCTTAGTAAGCGAAAGTGACATTAAAACAGGTGTCGAGCCATGTGGTTCATCATCCTTGTCGGACAGAGAGCCAAAAATCCCGTCTCCAGGGAAACGTAGTAAATGGCAGTCGCTCTACAAGAAGCGGGTACTAAACATAATTACGTACATGGAAGATTATCCGCAGAAAAAAAAGTACAGATTTCGAATAAGTCCGCAGCAATATGGCCGAGTAGTGCACAGCAAAAACTACAGATGCTCAAGGAAGGTCAAGACTCTCTATTTACCAAACCTGGCATTTGCTCGTTTCAAGGATGCTCGATACAATTTACAGGATCTTCGTGATAGTGACCTACTAAGTTACGCACATCAAACTGCGCGTGACATAGATTATAGTGATTTTAAGGGTAGGAACGGATGGTTGCATTACTTCAGACATTGCTACGGAATTGGAAGACGTATGATAACGAAGATTCATACATAGCGTCAACTTGAGCGACGCATAGCAAACTGCGCAGTCGGCCCAAAAATTTGTGAATGAGATAAACAGACTTATCCCATCGTACAGTAAGAAATTAGTTTTCCACACTGACCAGTCGGGATCTGAAGAGGAAATACATATGAAAGAACCCTGGAAATGAAAGGTGGCAAGAGAGTTGTATCAAGATCAACTAACATCAGAGTCTTCACGATTGCGTATACAATTACGCCGATTGTTAATCTGGATGGTAAACTGGCTGGAAAGTTATTTATTGTACTGCGAGAAGTTGGAGGTGTTCTGCCCCCTACGAACTATCTCGCGTGTGTGATCTTGGAAAGACAGTAGGGAATATTTACGTCACAGCAAGCAAGAGTGGGAAACGGAAGTAAGATAACTATAACTATGGTATGAGCAATGCTTTTGGCCAATAACTGGTCAAAGTATATTGCTTTTGCTAGATCTAAAAAAAAAAAAAAAGACAAAAACATACTCCTTTACAGGACATTATAGTGTGACATTATAGTTCATATCACCTGGAACCATTGGACAAATTCAGCCTCTGTGTGTTTGTTTTTTGGGTGCCTGTTAAGCATAGTCGTATTATCACACTGTCTGCTGCTACGACTTAGAGGATAGCCAGTTCCACGATAAGATCCACGACAAATTGTTTCGCAATCGGTTGCGTGCCATCATATGCCATCAGATGTCAGCACCTCGTTACACCAGTATGATTCTATGTGTATTCTTCAAGAGTGGATACCTAGCTGAACACCCTGCGCTGTTTATAACTCGCAAGGAGTTTGCCTTCGCTCTTGATGGTGCGAACCTTTTGTGATCACTGTGGCACACCATTTCTTATTCGGTGTTCATGCTGCAACTTAATTGTTTGTTTTGTACTGTTCTTGAATGTCCACGATGTCTTCGTGAAGTTTCATACATACATTCTATAGAAGGTTGATCTCTGCACCTCCAGCCCTCCTTATGCACGTGGTGAGTCATTAGCAGTTAATATTTTACCTGTCATAATTGTTAACACAACACTTTCAAATAAGTCTTACTAAAGACTGAATTTCTGGCCTCACAGTCAAGGAGTTCATTGTCAGTTTTCATCCCTTGGCACTGCCTATTCGTAATGTCCAAATAGTCGTACGATCCTTGATTAGAACATGACTTTTGAGGAGAGTTTCAAAATTAGAATCAATTGGAGGCTACCGGTAATTTTTTGCAGTGTTCAACCCCTTGTTACTTCGCGAGGAAGGCAGCAGACGGTGGGCGGACAAAGTTACTTTTATTTACTTATTTGATTCGATATTTTGAGTCTTTGTACTTTGAGATGTATAACGGACTCTTAGAATTTTTCAATCATGACTTCTACGTTTATGACTGCAAATAACACCAATAAAAAGCAGCAGGTAGGTTGTTTCAGAAACCTGTTACCTTGAGCTTTTTTAACAGTCATGTTACACTGGAAAAGAAAAAAATAACTCCAGTGTAACCGAAAACAGGTTTTTCAGCAGTAATCGCCATCCCTTGTAACACTACGACACCTTGCTCGATAGCAGTAAAGTACCAATTCTCGATAACAATAAATTACCCATTTTTTCTTCAGAAGCATGGCCGTGGAGTACTTGACTACACGTTTCATGCGAGCAGAAGTCCGCTATTGAAATGTGGAAACAGCCCCACAGACGTGGCATTCCGTGTGTCACGAGTCTTGTTAATTCTTCCGCTCCGGTCACGGGGCGGCCTGTGATTCATCAGGGCAGCAGAGCGCGACTAAGGATAGACTGCAGCGGGTGGCACAAAGAGACAGGGGGCGAGATAATGGTAGGGCGGTGGAGGAAGGGCCAGAAATGAAAGGAACACCCTGCAGGTCGCTTCGCTCCGTGGCAAGAGAGGAGAGAGCGGGAAAAAAAACTGAAGTAACCGGAATAAGAAGGTGAAAGAGGAGCAGCACCAGGACCAGAGGAGACCGTGGCAGAAGTTGGAGAAAGAGGAAGAGGGGGGCGGGGGAAGGGGGTAGCGGTGGCCGGATCCAATCGGATCGCATTATTCCGGCGTCAATCACACATAAAATTGGTTTTTCATCCCGCCCGTCGGACCGGAAACTGCGAGAAAAAGCGGACGCTCGCGCCAGGCCGGCAGAACAGCAGCAGCCGGTTATGCGCCGGCACCGGCGGAAAATCTTCTCTCTGCTCCGCGAGTGCCATCGGGTGGTGGAGTGGAGTGGAGGGGGAAGAGCAGGGAGGACAGGAACAGGTGCCGGCCGCGGCGGCTCCAGTGTCTCGCCTCGCAGCAGCGGAGCTCCGCCGTACTTACAAGATCAGTGACGGGTACAGCTCTCAGGCGTCGCCCGCCCGTCTACCTGGACGCGCTTATGATTAGTCAACTACGTATGGGCCCTCGAGTAAATAAAAATAGAAACCAGACAAGTACGAATAGGGCTCGCGTTCCGAGGGTTCCGTACAAACTTAATTATGTACATACAGTGTGAACATAAATAAACCAGATAAAATGTAGGCGCAGATTCCGGACTGGAAATGGAGGAAAAAAGGTCCTGTGAATATGCATTGTAACGGCTCCATGTGAGCCGCTACATGGTTCTATGAATGTTACGAGCAGTGTAGCCAACCACTGTGTAGAGCTTCGAATACGGATGGGTCAGAGACGCATCAGTGGCCACTGGTCAGCACCCATTGTGAGGTTGGTAAAGTGGTAAAGGTAGAAACCGCTCTCAGGGCCATTCTGCCTACTGTGTTTGGACCCCAGCCGGAACAGACGGTTAGGTTACTCTTCCCCAGGATGACGGTGAGTACGGATGCCCTGATAGCATGTATGTTTGGTAAGCTGAAATGTGTGAGAGCTTTGTTTGAGTTTCCGGTGGCCACTCTGGTGCGAGGCGTTGATAATCGTGCAGCACCAAGTAATTCAATCAGGGAACGGTGTTAATATCAGTAGTATTCAGTTAATTCGATGAGACCTTTTGTGTGTAACACTGAAAATGCAGGATACATGGCACTTGCTACCGATATATATATATATAGGGAAATATTTCACGTGGGAAAATACATATAAAAAACAAAGATGCTGTTAACTTATCAAACGAGAAAGCGATGGTATGTTGATAGACACAATGAAAAACACACAAACACACACACAGATTTCAAGCTTTGGCAACCCAAGGTTGCTTCATCAGGAAAGAGGGAAGGAGGGGAAATGACGAAAGGTTGTGGGTTTTAAGGGACAGGGTAAGGAGTCATTCCAATCCCGGGAGCGGAAAGACTTACCTTAGGCGGAAAAAGGACAGGTATACACTCGCACACAGACACATATCCATCCGCACATATACAGACACAGGCAGACATCAACTGTGTCTATCAACATACCATCGCTTTCTCATTTGGTAAGTTAACAGCATCTTTGTATTGAATTGTGTGTAAAAATTTGTAATTTAAATGCATTATTTTAATAAGTAAGGACATTGCTTCACTGTATGTGTACATTTAGGTAGAAGTCTGTTGACGTTTCATTGTATTTATGTGCGTTTTGTTGTGAAACTTACGAGCTCAGGGAAAAAGCCAAAGGAATCGTTATTTGTATCGACTAGCAACGATAGTAGCAGTGCTTGGGCGTTGTAAAATCTTTGGGTAGGGAGTTGTTGCGTAGAGCGCGCGGAGAGAGCGAGAGACGGGTTCCAGCGCTTGTAGTATGCGGAAGTGTGGTGTTAACGCTCTCGCAGTAGATAGTACCATTTTCGGCGGCATCATGTACGCGCGCCGGCTAGATGTCTAGAGCAGGAGAACGGACAGTGGACGGGTGGAAGAGGCTGTATTAATTACGATTGCCCGTTCATATAATTAGCCGTGGCTCCAAAATATGCTACCGTCGTCAACACCAGCAGCAGTTCCAGCAACACAATTTCGTCGTCGGCTCCGAGTTTCGTCGTATGCACAGCACTGAAGTAAGACTGTTCATTGGTAGAAAGTATTAACGGCTAACCCAGCAGCACAGCTGAATGTGGTTTGATTGATAAGATTTATTTAAATAACAATCAGTTAAACTCAGGGCGATTGTGTCCTCATTGCCCCCAGATATTGTTACCAAGCAGGATCCTTGTTCCCTTGTTCCCTAATATGCTAACTGAGTGTCATAAGAAACAAATTAAATAGTTACAGCCAGTTTATTAATGAATAATTTCTCTTTTAAGAATTTTAGTCTCGGTCTACTTTCAATTAACTGTTGTACAACAGAGGCTTCAGTATATGACTAAACTAAAGCAATTTCAAAGTTTGAGAATGAATCACTGGAAAAAATCCAAATCTAAAGAAGTGCACAAATTAAGAGTGCAGAAGTTTTAATTATTTTACATATAGCTTGGAGCACATGGCTGTTTGGTTTGGTACGTATTCTAATTTTTCAAGCCAGTAAAAAAAGGCTCAGTTGTTCAGACAATAATATGAAATCCAATTTGCAAAATAAGTAATGGCAAAATAAAAAGTGCTTGCTTTTTTTCTAAATTTCTTTGATGACGTTATGCTGAGGCCACTGAAAGCATTGTTCACATAACGAAGTTCAGTACTAACATATAGTTTAATTGCATATTTTCAAATCATTACTCGATTGCCTTTAATGACAAACATAACGCAAGAGTGATTTCTCAGTTTTCTTTATCATTACATACTCACTTAAAATTAGTGTTAGAAAACGTGGCAAAATTTAGTTGCCACGTCAGTGTTTAATAATACATGTTTTTCTTTCCCATCATCTTGTACAGGATTTTGGTTGTAAATTGGCCTAGTGGGCTGGCGACCTTTAATTACTTTCTTTTCGTTCATTAGTGTAACTTTTGGATTCATGACAGTAGTACACCTTTCTGTCCAGTGTTGTTCATGAGTGAATGCACAAAATAACTTTCATTTTCTAAATTATAACCCTGTTCGGTTTAATTACTTGTATTTTTAGTAGACTCTCCATCAGAAGGGTCGGGTGTACACTTTCCTCCTACTTACCGGTATCACTTCTTCGGAAAAGATAGCCTTATACAACTGGAAAAAAATCCATTAGGTATTCACCCGATCCACGGTCATATTTTATATCGCAAGCAGGATAGACCGATTAGTAAGAGGGAGGTTACATGTGCAACTGTAACTTGGCGTGGATGAGCAATTCCACCACGTGATGTACAGCTTTAGCTAGTTTAGAGTGTTATGTATGAATGTTTTGTGTGCTTTGTGGAATGCTTGTGCTAAATTTTATTTAATTTGCCGTCCAGTTTGTATTTCATTCCCACGGACTTAGTAGACAGTACTCTGGTGCACCACGTGTGTTTCTTTGTACAACACGAGGCTCCAGTTCGACATGAACAGCTCTCGTGTTCGAATTAAACCCTCAGTTTCATGACGGAGTAGATGTGTTCCTGATTGGTAAACTTATTTACAAAATTAATGAGTTGTACCGAATTTTAGAAGTGGACTTTTTTCTCTGAAATTGACTGTTAAATTCAGTCGCTCTATGACCCAGTGAACTTACATGTGGAATGCAGAAGCTTTTTCCTAAACTTTATCTTTCGTTGTGTGAGTGATCAATGTGAACGTGGTGTGTGTGATGTTAATAAAGCGTATCCAGTAATTTAGCAGTCTTGCCCCACATGTGTTGGTCCAGATGCTGCACTGTGTAATGTACCATGTGTCGATATTCACGCGCTAGCATTCCAAGTAACTGTATTTTAACTTCTGTGTGTGTGTTACTGTCAATGAGAACATAAATGTGAATTATTAAACTCTTTGTTATTACATCTCACAGCGCCATTCCGGTCCCTAGTCAAGATCCTTGAAATCAGTCACTTTGCATCTACTCTTAGCAATGTTTCAGTGAAATTTATTCTGATCGTTGTATATCCAATATATGGTTGGTATTTTATTAAATCATCAAATGATCTACGAGGTGGCGCCTTTTTATCAGTTTAATTAGTTAACATTTAAATAAATTTGGCCCACTGATCAGAAATTTTGTGTTTCGTACTTGCTGCAGGCAAGCAAACGTAGCCTCTACTTACAGAGTTATTCTTGGGATTTAGGAAATCAGAAAACAGATATTTGCGTAGCGGTTCTGACCAGTAACTTGCAGTAGTAAAAGACGACAGGCATCATTCAGCATCGTTGCCACAGTAATAGACGCCGAGGAATGAAAGTTCTCCTTACACGTGCCGCGTGTTCCTTTACGTTGCAGGCTGTGTGATTGATGCAGCGTACTGTGGGCAGCAGAATGGTCCGTTATTCATATCGGGTACAAATCGAGATGGTGTTTGTTTACGGCCAAGTGGATGGAAACACTCGGGAGGTAGCACGGCTATATCAAAACAAGTACCCTCACAGACACCAACCACTTCACACATTTCAAGCCCTTTTTGGGCGTCTGTGTAATCATGGGTCCTTTTAGACAGAAGAACGTGCAGGGAGGCGGCGGAGTGTGCGTAAACCACATCCGGAGGACCGGGTTCTGCCTCTCGACCGTTTCCATCTGCCTGGCCGTACACTAGCACCATCTGGGATGATTGTTCCCGGCATTAATATCGGACCATTCTGCTGCTTACAGTGCGCTACGTCAGTCACACAGCCTGTAACATGTAAGGAACAAACGGCACGTAGTCAGAGGAACTTTCATTCGTCAGCGCCATCTATCGTGGCGACGACGCATTTCCGGACACTTGTTCATGGGACATTTGCTCCATTTCTAGCAGGAATCCGTCCCTGCAGCTTGCTGTAGATAGTTCATGAGCCATGGGGGAGTCTCTGGCGCCAGTGATTCTCTTATCTAGTAGGTGCTATATATCTACATCTACATCTACGTGATTACTCTACTGTTCACAATAATGTGCCTGGCAGAGGGTTCAATGAATCGCCTTCAAGCTGTCCCTCTACTGTTACACTCTCGAGCAGAGCGCGGGAAAAACTAGCACTTAAATTTTTCTCTGCGAGCCCTGATTTTTCTTATTTTATCGTGATGATCATTTCTCCCTATGTAGGTGGGTGCCAACAGAATGTTTTCGCAATCGGAGGAGAAAACTAGTGATTGAAATTTCATGAAAAGATCCCGTCGCAACGAAAAACGCCTTTGTCTTAATGATTGCCAGTCCAATTTACGTATCATGTCTTTTACACTATCTCCCCTATTTCGCGATAGTACAAAACGAACTGCGATTCTTTGACCTTTTTCGATGTGATCCGTCAATCCCACCTGATGCGGATCTCACATTGGACAGCAATACTCGAGAATAGGGCGGACAAGCGTGGTGCAAGCAGTCTCTAGTAGACCCGTTGCACCTTGCAATCCCGATCCACTGGTATCTAGTATTTCTTAAAATTTATCCACAGGTCTGATGATGGTTTTGTAGAAAGAACCGAAACCGGTTACCTATATTATTAAAACATACATGATGTGATCAAGACTGAACTTTAGTCAAAATATAACAATTAATTGATCACTGCTTTCCAAAAATGTTTACCAAAAAAGTTGAGGAATGTGTCGGCGGCGGTGATGTAAATGTCGGGTGACTAGGGCCTCCCGTCGAGTAAACCGTTGCCGGGTGGCAAGTCTTTTCGATTTGACGCGACTTCGGCGACTTGCGCGTCGATGGGGATGAAATGATGATGATTAGGACAACATAACACCTAGTCGCTGAGAGGAGAAAATCTCCGACCCAGCTGGGAATCGAACCCGGGCCCTTAGGACTGACATTCTGTCGCGCTGACCACTCAGCTACCGGGGGCGGACAGCGGACTCGTGGTGATGGTCTCCAATGCAAGACAAGTGTGTATATTATACTACCTGATGCTGGTTGCCTACGTATGCTTTATGGATTCTTGCCGTATCCTGCTACTAACGGTGGGCATCTGATATTTCTTTGAAGTTGTGTTTTGTGATAAATCTGATCGTAATTTGTGATCACAGCCGGTAACATACAAATCACAGGGATTATCGCAGCCGTGGCGGGAATAAGGAATTCACTCTTGGTACCGGTAAATGTTGACTAGTGATGTCGGCAATGTAAAACACTGTTCCGTGACGGGAGCACTAAGTGTGAGTAGTGTGAAGGCTGCTCAAAAATGGCTCTGAGCACTATGGTACTTAACAGCTGAGGCCATCAGTTCCCTAGAACTTAGAACTGCGGAAACCTAACTAACCTAAGGACACCACACACATCCATGCCCGAGGCAGGATTCGAACCTGCGACCGTAGCAGCTGCGTGGTTCCTGACTGAGGCGCCTAGAACCGCTCGACCACAACGACCGGCTGTGAAGGCTGCATGAGTCATTCTAGGATAGTGCTAAGACACTGTGCTTGCAATGTTACTCGAGTATCTAATGATTTATTCTGTGGTCTCCGTTTGAAGGGGCCGTGACTTTGGTGTCTTGTATTACGGGTTTTTATGCTTTTGGTTCTGCAGGCCGTTAACTTCTCCACACTTAATGCTCGTTATTGCCGTTTGCCTGTAAGAATAAAGAATTATGAGCTGTAAGTCCACACTTAATGCTTGTTATTGGCGTCTGCCTGTAAGAATAAAGAATTATGAGCTGTAAGAAGTAAATGATACTGTGTGAAGAGTTTGACAGAGCACTGAAAGACCTGAGTCGAAACAAGGCCCCCGGAGTAGACAACATTCCATTGGAACTACTGACGGTCTTGGGAGAGCCAGTCCTGACAAAACTCTACCATCTGGTGAGCAAGATGTATGAAACAGGCGAAATACCCTCAGACTTCAAGAAGAATATAATAATTCCAATCCCAAAAAAAGCAGGTGTTGACAGATGTGAAAATTACCGAACTATCAGTTTAATAAGTCACAGCTGCAAAATCCTTTACAGACCAATGGAAAAACTAGTAGAAACCGACCTCGGGGAAGATCTGTTTGGATTCCGTAGAAACACTGGAACACGTGAGGCAATACTTACCTTACGACTAATCTTAGAAGAAAGATTAAGGAAAGGCAAACCTACGTTTCTAGCATTTGTAGACTTAGAGAAAGCTTTTGACAATGTTGACTGGAATACTCTCTTTCAAATTCTAATGGTGGCAGGGGTAAAATACAGGGAGCGAAACACTATTTACAATTTGTACAGAAACCAGATGGCAGTTATAAGAGTCGAGGGACATGAAAGGGAAGCAGTGGTTGGGAAGGGGGTGAGACAGGGTTGTAGCCTCTCCCCGATGTTGTTCAATCTGTATATTGAGCAAGCAATTAAGGAAACAAAAGAAAAATTTGGAGTAGGTATTAAAATTCATGGAGAAGAAATAAAAACTTTCAGGTTCTCCGATTACATTGTAATTCTGTCAGAGACAGCAAAGGACTTGGAAGAGCAGTTGAACGGAATGGACAGTGTCTAGAAAGGAAGATATAAGATGAACATCAACAAAAGCAAACCGAGGATAATGGAATGTAGTCGAATTAAGTCGGGTGATGCTGAGGGAATTAGATTAGGAAATGAGACACTTAAAGTAGTAATGGAGTTTTGCTATTTAGGGAGCAAAATAACTGATGATGGTCGAAGTAGAGAGGATATAAAATGTAGACTGGCAATGGCAAGGAAAGCGTTTCGGAAGAAGAGAAATTTGTTAACATCGAGTATTGATTTAAGTGTCAGGAAGTCATTTCTGAAAGTATTTGTATGGAGTGTAGCCATGTATGGAAGTGAAACATGGACGATAAATAGTTTGGACAAGAAGAGAATAGAAGCTTTCGAAATGTGGTGCTACAGAAGAATGCTTAAGATTAGATGGGTAGATCACATAACTAATGAGGAAGTATTGAATAGGATTGGGGAGAAGAGAAGTTTGTGGCACAACTTGACCAGAAGAAGGGATCGGTTGGTGGGACATGTTCTGAGGCATCAAGGGATCACCAATTTAGTATTGGTGGGCAGCGTGGAGGGTAAAAATCGTAGAGGGAGACCAAGAGATGAATACACTAAGCAGATTCAGAAGGATGTAGGTTGCAGTAGGTACTGGGAGATGAAAAAGCTTGCACAGGATAGAGTAGTATGGAGAGCTGCATCAAACCAGTCTCAGGACTGAAGACCACAACAACAACAACAAGAAGTAAATAATTTTCCATGTTATTTGCTTGAGGTCATGCATGTGTTAAGGGTATAAATTTAATGGGGGGGGGGGGGGGGGGGTGGCATAACTCTGAAATAAGAGGGTTTGTTTTGTGTCCTTTGGTTTGGTTGTCTGGTTTCTATTTTTTATGTTACAGTGTACTACGAGCGGCGGGCACAATCAGTTCCGGATTGAGCAGTACAGGGGGCGGCGCCTCGATTGAAATATGTTCGGGCGCCGTTAGCTCGGCCGGCTGCGTTTTGGTGTCGCCCGGCGCTACTTGTCTGTATCCTGACTGAGCCGCTGCTCGCCCCAGAAGCTGACAGAAGGTGAGAATTCTTTCTTGTAATTGTTTGGCGATTCCTCTCGTTAATGTGTTCGGGCTGGGCGAACATGCCTCCCCTGTACCTAGTAGTTCGGTCACCCTTGTATTAAGGTGGGTCATCCGTTGGGGTGTGCCCGCTGTTGCGTGGAACTTAAACCGACTCTTAAGATAGCTCTCTTTTCTGCCTAAATATTGTTGTTATACTTGGAAGTGATTTCATGAGTGAGTTCAGTGAAATAAGTCACTATATAATTGATGGAATTCCGTTGTTCTATGATCTGTTTATTGGTCTAAAGTTATCGTTGGGGAATTTGCACTTTTACTTAAAATTTGTTATTTAATATTCTGTGCTGTTACTTGTTTTACACATGGGGATGTAGGTGGGCAATTATGCTTGTCATCTATATTTATTTGGGGCTATTTGTTATTTAGTTAAAAGGTAGGATCTTTACGTAACTTGTTTCATTCCATATAGTCTTGTAAAAACTGTATATAGTTTTAAATTGTATTTGTTATTGGTGGCTATTGGAAGGCCGGTTTTGTAAAAGATTTCGTAAAACTGCATATGTGTAATAAATCTTTGTGAACTATAAGCCTGTGTTTGCGTTTTCTTGTGATTGCCCTTTGTGACTGCTTTGAGAATTGTAAATTCCACGTCCCAGTTCATCCATTCGGAGCATCTAGAATATTGCCAACTTTTCCCTGTTATCGATATCCTTACTGACTCTGGGGAAGTCCAGGAGTTTCGAGACTAACTTTTTGTGTGATTTCGCATTAGCTACTATAATTTTTCATTTATTTTTAAAGGTTTTGGAGTTATATTAACATTCTTTGCTAACTGGCAATTTCAGACGCTATGAACTCGTCTGCTGTCGTCGCTTTTGCAGTTATTGGTAAGATTTGACCGAAGTCTCCAGAGAAGAAAACGGTCAGGCGGCCATAGACCTACTGTTGTTACGCAAATGTGAAGCTGTTCTGCGGAACGCCCCAGTGGATATTTTGGCTCTGAGTACCATGGGGCTTAACAACCTAGGTCATCAGTCCCCTAGAAATTAGAACTACTTAAACCTATCTAACCTAAGGACATCACACACACACATCCATGGCCGAAGCAGGATTCGAACCTGTGACCGTAACGGTCGCGCGGTTCCAGACTGAGTGGATATTTTATGATTTTATTGGATACTGAAACCTCATCCCATACAACAGAAGTGCGCTCGTGCATCACTTACGATTATTACTTTGCTTTGAAACATTAAGGTGATGTACGTGTCGTATGATGTACTGTCAGGGAATGTTCGTAAGGAAAATGAGCTGCGGTGCAATGGAAGCCTGGCGGCCTTACAGATTCTCTAGATGGCGAATGCATCGATTTCACAGCGTCAGAGGACTTCGTAGCTCGGCTGTTAGCGCGAAATATTTGCAAATTATGCACAGATGATGATGATCATGATGATGATGATGGATTGTGTTGCTCTCACCTTCGAGGTCATCAACGCCCGTACAAGTTTCCAATTTTCCCAGTTCCAATCTCCCCACTTCCCGAATGATGATAAGATGATGAGGTCAACACAAACACCCAGTCTGCGGGCGGAGAAAATCTCTGACCCGGCCGGGAATCGAACCCGAGATCCCCCGTGATCGAGAGATAGCAACGCTAGCCAGTAGACCACTAGCTGCGGGCAGTCGGGTACACACATAGCTTCCCCGTGAATCACTCTGCCCATTACTGAAAACCGGATCAACATTCCCCACTATGGTGAGATTTTTGACGGATCACGAAGGCAATGTTAGGTCATCGTCGCTAAAAAATGTTTTTTATGTCATATGGTTACAAATTAACAAATTTCGGATTTTTTAGTCCACTTTTTTGTCAAATTTCGTCAACGGGAAGTAACCTATAAGTTTTGACGTGTTAGTTTGCGAGTATCAAGAAATGGCCGTATATTTTTATTGCATTGACTTAAAAGCTCAAATATTTTACACCGCCAAGGGACCGTAGATCTTAGTATGTGACATAAATTTCAACTTCATTCCTCTAACCTTTCTTTAGAAACAGGCGTCTTAATAGTTGGACGGACAGACAGACAGACGGTCGACGAACTGATCTTACAAGAGTTCCGTTTTTACCGACTGAGGTACGGAACCATATGAGATCTGAGTTTATCGCGACAACTTCCTTGCATAAAACATTCTCGGTTTACTTGTCACGTCAAATCTGGGTAAAATTTCGAGCTTTCGATGAAACTCTCCGCCGTCTTTGCCAGACACAACTGACTGCTGCTGCAGTTGTCGTGACCATTTACACCCAATAGATGGCTTGTGATTGGTCGACGTAGATCACCACTACGTCGCCCTGCCGCCGATTTGTGTCCTAGTCTTCACAGGTGACGCCACTGTTCTCGTAGGAACGTAAACAATTCAGCACATTTCTCTGTGTCTTCTCAGCGAAATCTTGAATGTTCCACACAAAAAACTTACCGTATTCCATATTGTAACTTTTGAGATAAACATATTATCTTCGTTAATTGCAGGTAATCTAAATACCTTACTTCAATACATAGTATGTCTTCTTCTATGCGTTTTTCCGTTTCTCTGTGGCGTCGGCAATGTTATGTGGGTTGTGATGTAGCGTCCACGAAATAAAATGTACAAGTTCCGTTCAGTAAGTAACACGATACCTTCTTTTCTGAAGAGAAGTTGGTTTTATTCAGGATTCCAATACGGCATATTATTCCACACTCTTTTGGCTAAAAACCCCTATTTTTCAACATAATTTCCGTTCAACGCAGTGGCTTATTTCATCTTACTGGAAGGGCCTGAATGCCCGCATAGTACCACTCTACTGGTTGCCGTCGGAGCCAACGGCTTGCTGCATTAGTAAGCTCCCATCATCCGTGTATTGCTTCCCGCGGAGTGCACCCTTCATTAGGCCAAACAGAAGTTAGAAGGTGCGAAATCCGGATCGTAGGGTGAAAGAGGAAAAACAGCTCAGTAAAGTTTTGTGAACTCTTCTCGGGTGCATAGACTTGAGTGAGGTCTCACGTTGTCATGGAGAAGGTTCAAATGGTTCAAATGACTCTGAGCGCTATGGGACTTAACATCTGAGGTCATCAGTCCCCTAGAACTTAGAACTACTCAAACCTAACTAACCTAAGGACATCACACACATCCATGCCCGAGGCAAGATTCGAACCTGCGACCGTAGTGGTCGCGCGGTTCCAGAGTGAAGCGCCTAGAACCGCTCGGCCACAGCGGCCAGCTACGGAGAAGGGAAAGTTCGTTTGCATTTTTGTGGCAATGAATACGCTAAAGGCGTTTCCTCAGTTTTCTGAGGGTAGCACAGTACTCTTCAGAATCCATCTCTGCATCATGCAGGAAGACATCAAACAGAATAACTCTTTCAGGGTCCCAAAAGACCGGCTAAGGGAGCGGCTTTGAACTTTTTCTTCGGAGAAGAGATGGTGTGTCGCCTCTATGGATTGACGTTTCCTTTCCGGTTCGAAATGAAGAACCCATGTTTCATCGTCTGTGACGATGTTCGACAAACGATTGTCGCGATCAGCTTCGTAAAGCGCAAAGCAACTCTGCTCATGTAGTCCTTCGTTGCTGTTTATGGTCTCCTATCAGGTGGCGGGTAACCCAGCCGGCACACACGTCTGAGTGGACGAGTGTGTTAGCACAACCAAAAGAGACGTCCAGTTGTGCAGTGAGGTGTTTGATTGCGTTCCGTTGGTCAACTCGAATGAGAATGTCTACTTCGTTACGAGCGTTGGAATTGCTGACTTTCTCGTTTTCAGATTCAGCAGCGTATCTCTTATCTTTTCCTTTAACTCCTCCTCGTATGTTAGAATCATGTAGAAGGCATGGCCAACGGCACTACGTAAGCAATACGTTTTTAGGGTTCTTGAGCCTTACTTTAAAAAAAGCAACCAGCAACTATTTATAGCTTTGTTTATGTCCAGCTGCGTTTCGGACTTCCACGTATGCTGTCGTTAGACAACGTTTCTATCAGGTGCATTTTCAACATTGTACTGCATTTTCCTCTGCAAGCGGTAGCTTTTTCCGTCTTTATGTGCATAGAGCAAATACTTTTAGATTAATCACAGCACTGATGCAGTGTTTCAGTTGCAATATAGCCACATAATTCACTGTAACGACGAGGATATGCATGTGCAACGCTAGTACTCGTGGCCTCGGGATAGCCTCGTTGATTAGTAATCAAAACGTCCTCGGTCCCAGGTTCGAGTCCCGCCACTGGTAAAATTTTGATTAATAATCAGCATTACTGGCAGAAGAAGTCACCCTCATTCTGCTAACGACGTTGTCAAAGCGGGTGGCGGAGCGGACATAGGTTGAGCGCACTCTCTCGTCCTAGGGGTGGGAAACTGCCCCTAAAGGCGGAAGAATCAGGTCTGGAAATATAATTCAAGGTGAAAGGGTATCAGAGATACGATTCGCTGATGACATGAGGATGCAGACGGCAATGGAAACCATTGCATTAAAGACACACAACGTGTATCCACAGGACATGGGACCTGTAATTGAAGAAGTGTCATGATGACCTCTCTATTGCCAAAAGATTCCGGAATGTCCCCCATTCGGCTCTCCTGGAGGGGACTGCCAAGGGGGATGTGACCACGAGAAAAAGATTGAATAATCAACGAAAGGATAAAGTTCTACGAGTCGGGGCGTGGAATGTCATAAGCTTGAGTGTGATAGGGAAGCTGAAAAATGTGAAAAGGGAAAGGCAAAAGCTCAATCGAGATATAGTGGGGTTAAGTGAAGTGAAATGGAAAGAAAAGGATCGGTGTAGAGTAGTATCAACAGCAGCAGAAAGTGGTATAACAGGAATAGGGTTCGTTATGAGTAGGAAGGTAGGGCAGAGAGTGTCTTATTTTTTCAATAGTTCAGTGATAGACTGGTTCTTATCAGAATCGACAGCAAACCAACACCGACAACGACAGTTCAGGTACATATACCGACGTCGCAAGCTGAAGATGAAGAGACAGAGAAAGTATGTGAGGATGAAAATATAATAGTCATGAGTGACTGGAATGCAGTTGTAGAGGAAGGAGTAGAAGCAAAGGTTATAGGATAATATTGGCTTGGGACAAGGAATGAAACAGGAGAAAGACTAAGTAAGTTCTGTAATAAGTTTCAGCTAGTAACAGCGAATAATCTGTTCAAGAATCGCATAAGAAGACAGTGTACATGGGAAAGCCCGGGTGATACGGGAAGATTTCAGAAAGGTTACATCATGGTCAGACAGAGATACCGTGATCAGGTACTAGATTGTAAGGCGTTCCCAGGAGCAGGTAGAGACTCAGATCACACCATAATAGTGATGATGAGTAAGCTGAAGTTTAAGACATTAGTGAGGAAGAAGCAACACGCAAAGAAGTAGGATACGGAAGTACTATGGGATGACGAGATACCCTTGCAGATCTCTAAGGAACAGCTCAGCAGGCAGCTCAGTTGAAGAGATATGGACGTTTCAAAAAAGGGCAATCGCAGATGCTGGAAATAAAAAGATAGATACAAGGAAGGTAACTGCGAAGAAACCATGGACAACAGAAGAAATACTTCAGTTGATCGATGGAAGGAGGAAAAGTACAAAAATGTTCTAAGAAACTCAGGAATACAGAAAAACAACTCGCTGAGAAATGAAATAAATATGAAGTGCAGAGAAGACGAAATGGCTGCAGGAAAAATGTGAAGGAATCGAAAAAGAAGAGACTGTCGGAAAGACAGACTCAGTATACAAGAAAGTCAGAACAACCTTCGGTGACATTAAGAGTGGTAACATTGAGAGTACAACGGGAATTCCACTGTTAAATATAGAAGAGAGAGCAGATAGGTGGAAAGAGTCCATTGACAGTCCCCATGAGGGGGGAAGGTTTGTCTGATGTGATAGAAGAAGAAACAGGAGTCGATTTAGAAGTGATAGGAGATTCAGTATTAGAATCAGAATTTGAGAGAGCTTTGGGGACTTAAGATCAAATAATGCAGAAGGGATAGATAAAATTCCATCAGAATTTTTAAAATCATTGTGCGAAGTGGCAACAAAACGACTATTCTCCTGGAGACATACCATCTGACTTTCGAAAAATATTATCCACACAATTCCGAAGACTGCAAGAGCTGACAAGTGCGAGAATTGTCGCGCAGTCAGATTAACAGCTCATGTATCCAAGTTGCTGACAAGAATAAAACAATTGAGGATGTGCTAGAGGACGATCAGTTTGGATTTAGAAAAGAAAAAGGCACGAGAGATGGAATTCTGACGTTGCGGTTGATAATGGTAGCAAGACTAAAGAAAAATCAAGATGCGTTTATAGGATTTGACGACATGGGAAAATGGTGCAGGATTTTCGAAATTCTGTGAAAAGTAGGGGTAACCTATCTGTAGGGAGAGCGGTCAGATTAACAGCTCATGTATCCAAGTTGCTGACAAGAATAAAACAATTGAGGATGTGCTAGAGGACGATCAGTTTGGATTTAGAAAAGAAAAAGGCACGAGAGATGGAATTCTGACGTTGCGGTTGATAATGGTAGCAAGACTAAAGAAAAATCAAGATGCGTTTATAGGATTTGATGACATGGGAAAATGGTGCAGGATTTTCGAAATTCTGTGAAAAGTAGGGGTAAGCTATCTGTAGGGAGAGGCGGATAATATACGTACAATATGTACGAGAGCCAAGAGGGAATAATAAGAATGGACGACCAAGAACAAAGTTCTCGGATTAGAAAGGGTTTAAGTCAGGGATATAGTCTTTCACCCCTACTGTTCAATCTGTGCGTCGATGAAGCAATGATGGAAATAAAAAGGCTTAGGTCTGGAAATATAATTCAAGGTGAAAGGATATCAGGGATACGATTCGCTGATGACATTGCTATCCTGAGTGAAAGTGAAGAAGAATTACATGATCTACTGAATGGAATGAACAATCTAATGAGTACAGAATATGGACTGAGAGTAAATAGAAGAAATACGGAAGTAATGAGGAGTAGCAGAAATGAGAACACCGAGAAATTTAACATGAGGATTGGTCACGAAGTAGATGAAGTTAGAATTGTGCTACCTAGGCAGTAAAATAACAAATGACAGGCGGAGCAAGGAGGACCCCAAAAGCAGACTAGCTGTGGCAAAAAGGGAATTCCTGGGGAAGAGAAGTCTACTAGTATCAAACATAGGTCTTAATTCGAGGCAGAAATTTCTGATAATATGCGTTTGGAGCACTGTAGTGTATGATAGTGAAACAAGGACTGTGGGAAGATGGGAAATGAAGAGAATCGAAGCATTTGAGATTTGGTGCTACAGACGAATATTGAAAATTTGGTGAACTGATAAGGTAAGTGATGAGGAGGTTTTGCACAGAATCGGAGGGGAAAGGAATATTTGGAAAACACTGATGAGGAGAAGAGACAGTATGATAGGACATCTGTTAAAACATGAAGGAATGACTTCCACGGTGCTAGAGGGAGCTGTAGAGAGCAAAAACTGTAGAAGAAGACGGAGATTGGAATACACCCAGCAAATAATTGACAACGTAAGTTGCAAGTGCTACACTGAGATGAAGAGGTTGGCACAGGAGAGGAATTCGTGACGGGCCGCATCAAACCATTCAGAAGACTGATGACTCATAAGAAAAACGCCAACGCAGAATGGCGAAAGCGTGGAAGTTATACCCATAACGGCAGGTTGCTGTGTTTCTTAAAGTGATTCAATCCACAACCACGGAGCTGAAGATCCTGTAACATGAATCAATTAATGTTCTTTGGCTTTGCGTAAGATCTGTTACCGCACAGAATAGTAAGGGGTAGAAATTGTAAAAAAACGATATTGAAACTCACTAGCATTGCCTCAGGGAAATTGAAGTTGTGCCAGCGTTAGAGGTGGAAGCAAGAAGCGAACCATTATGTCGCAAGTGGGTCAAGTCGACGACAGTGTCTGTCGAGTAAGGAATAAGTATTCAGCGGAATAAGGAGGACGCATACGGTCTTTACGCACTGACATTTGCTTCACAACCTCACGCTAGCTCCCTGTAAATACTCTAACTTCCCAGTTCTTCTCATGAGTTGATGAAATGGATCGATGGCATTCGTAGTAATAGAATTTGATTACAAGTGCCTAGTCTCAGGCACTTAATTGTGAATAGCAGAGTAATCACGTAGACGTAGATGTAGATAGTGGTCCTAGATGTTCCAGCATCCTAGATGCTCCAGCACTGTCTCTGAACTAGCAGAAGATATACTCAAGATGATGGCCTTCAGCGGATGAACTTCACGCTGCTCGCCGCCTATCATCTACTGACGGAGAAACTGACTGTGTTCCGACAACACCGCAGAGCGCTGCAGAAGCCAACAGAGCCTCTTGGGTCCACTTACTGTTTAACACTCATGCGCATTCGAGTGCTGAAACCTACCCGGGGTAGGAAGGAGATCAGCTGACCACACGACGACCGATTACTGACACCAGGTGCATGTCGTACGGGTTGTTGTCGAATTCAGAGTGAGACTGAGTACAATCCGCAGCCGGCGCGGGAACCACTTAGCACTGGGCAGCCACCGCCCCGCTCGCCGGCAGCCTTCGCGCCAGCGATCGCTGACGTCATCATCTGGGCGTGCAAACGCTGAGCTGGAATCCAACACGCAGCTGGATTAGCAACAGCCGGGGCTGCTACAGTAGGGCGACTTTCAAGCATTGTGAATGAATAACTGAACTCTAATAATGTTTTACTCGCGCCGTTGGCGCTTCACAGGTTCCCAACAGCCATCCTGACTTCATACAATAGTGTCTATACTCGCCCCTCTGTAGATCTCTCGTGCTGCTCCTGAATTCTGCACACACAGCTCATGAGCATGCACCCTTTACATTTTATAAAAAATGGATGTACGTATACAAGATGCTCATAAACAGTACGAAAAACTTGTACGGGTGTTACAGTGTAGGTTGTGTTGAGAAATAATTGCAGAGAAAAAAAAAAAAAAACAATACGTTGCGCCGTTTTTGAGTTAATCATTATTGAAGTTAGCCAATGAGACCGTTGCGCGCGAAAATTCAAGCAACACACCAGACACAATTTGTGTCAGTTACCCTTATAGCATGGAGATTGTTCAGCCTTTGGCTTGGGTTCGATACTTACTACCGTCCCGTGTCTGATTTTTGTATCCCTCTCTTGTTTGGTTCTAGGAAGCCAAATGAAGTACACGTTTGGCGACAACGTCTCTGGCGGGCCGCTTGAATTCGCGCGCAACGGCCTGACTAGCTATGTTCAATGGTAATTATTGTGGACTGGCAAGACAGCCAATCCACTAGGAGGAAGCCGAAAGGCACGCGTTAAGCTCACACAGGCTGGCGTGAGGTCTGGAACAGGACAAGGTAATTATACTAGCAAAAAACGTACGTATCTTCTGGAATACTTAACTTTAATCCATAATTGGTGAACATCGCTCTTGACGGTACATGTTTTACAGCATCAATAGTAACTGGTAATGGCGCCTTGCTAGGTCTTAGCAAATGACGTAGCTGAAGGCTATGCTAACTATCGTCTCGGCAAATGAGAGCGTAATTTGTCAGTGAACCATCGCTAGCAAAGTCGGCTGTACAACTGGGGCGAGTGCTAGGAAGTCTCTCTAGACCTGCCATGTGGCGGCGCTCGGTCTGCAATCACTGATAGTGGCGACACGCGGGTCCGACGTATACTAACGGACCGCGGCCGATTTAAAGGCTACCACCTAGCAAGTGTGGTGTCTGGCGGTGACACCACAGTAATTAACCGCGCAAGGTATCGAAATTTTTTCTTAACAATTATTTCTTAGTACAACCTACTTTGTAATGCCCTTACAAGCTGTTGAGACTGTTTCTGACCGGCCTGTACATGTAAACAGGGTGTTACAAAAAGGTACGGCCAAACTTTCAGGAAACATTCCCCACACACAAAGAAAGAAAATATGTTATGTGGACATGTGTCTGGAAACGCTTACTTTCCATGTTAGAGCTTATTTTATTAATTCTCTTCAAATAACATTAATCATGGAATGGAAACACACAGCAACAGAACGTACCAGCGTGACTTCAAACACTTTGTTACAGGAAATGTTCAAAAGTCCTCCGTTAGCGAGGATACATGCATCCACCCTCCGTCGCATGGAATCCCTGATGCGCTGATGCAGCCCTGGAGAATGGCGTATTGTATCACAGCCGTGCACAATACGAGCACGAAGAGTCTCTACATTTGGTACCGGGGTTGCGT
Source organism: Schistocerca serialis cubense (assembly GCF_023864345.2). NCBI lineage: Eukaryota > Metazoa > Arthropoda > Insecta > Orthoptera > Acrididae > Schistocerca > Schistocerca serialis. Next base: position 288,984,752 of record NC_064644.1, on the reverse strand, counting down.
AGACAAGAGCTTTCAAATGCCCCCATAAATGAAAGTCAAGAGAGTTGAGGTCAGGAGAGCGTGAGGGCCATGGAATTGGTCCGCCTTTACCAATCCATCGGTCACCGAATCTGTTGTTGAGAAGCGTACGAACACTTCGACTGAAATGTGCAGGAGCTCCATCGTGCATGAACCACCTGTTGTGTCGTACTTGTAAAGGCACATGTTCTAGCAGCACAGGTAGAGTATCCCGTATGAAATCATGATAACGTGTTCCATTGAGCGTAGGTGGAAGAACATGGGGCCCAATCAAGATATCACCAACAATGCCTGCCCAAACGTTCACAGAAAATCTGTGTTGATGACGTGATTGCACAATTGCGTGCGGATTCTCGTCAGCCCACACATGTTGATTGTGAAAATTTACAATTTGATCACGTTGGAATGAAGCCTCATCCGTATAGGGAACATTTGCACTGAAATGAGGATTGACACATTGTTGATGAACCATTCGCAGAAGTGTACCCGTGGAGGCCAATCAGCTGCTGTTAGTGCCTGCACACGCTGTACATGGTACGGAAACAACTGGTTCTCCCGTAGCACTCTCCATACAGTGACGTGGTCAACGTTACCTTGTACACCAGCAACTTCTCTGACGCTGACATTAGGGTTATCGTCAACTGCACGAAGAATTGCCTCGTCCATTGCAGGTGTCCTCGTCGTTCTAGGTCTTCCCCAGTCGTGAGTCATAGGCTGGAATGTTCCGTGCTCCCTAAGACGCCGATCAATTGCTTCGAACGTCTTCCTGTCGGGACACCTTCGTTCTGGAAATCTGTCTCGATACAAACGTACCGCGCCACGGCTATTGCCCCGTGCTAATCCATACATCAAATGGGCATCTGCCAACTCCGCATTTGTAAACATTGCACTGACTGCAAAACCACGTTCGTGATGAACACTAACCTGTTGATGCTACGTACTGATGTGCTTGATGCTAGTACTGTAGAGCAATGAGTCGCATGTCAACACAAGCACCGAAGTCAACATTACCTTCCTTCAATTTGGCCAACTGGCGGTGAATCGAGGAAGTACAGTACATACTGCGAAACTAAAATGAGCTCTAACATGGAAATCAAGCGTTTCCGGACACATGTCCACATAACATCTTTTCTTTATTTGTGTGTGAGCAATGTTTCCTGAAAGTCTGGCCGTACCTTTTTGTAACACCCTGTATATGTATGTACGTCATACGCGTTGCACCACTCCTCACAAGCCACTGGTTCCATTTAAAGAAAACTTGGCACACTTACCACCACTGTCTGGAAATTATCTCGGGGGGGGGGGGGGTGTAAGAAGCACCTACCTATCAAAGATGTGGGTATGAGCTGGAAAAAGCCCTCGACGTGGGAGTACCTTTACTTTAGTCATCCAGATCTGAGAATGGGAGCATTTAGAGACTTACAATAAACTTAACATACAAATTCAAACATTTACGAAACTTTTCCTTGCTGGCTCGCCCAGAAAATGATGAAACGAAAAAATAATTGGTTTACTACCTTTTCACTGCTCCTGTAGTAAAACTGTCACATGAAGCATAATAATTAAATTTTTTATTTCTTTACTACTAAGTATATTTGCAACACACTTTGCACTGAATGTACTAGAAAAATTATGTCATTGTAGGACACTTAGTTCAAGACATACGATGTCTAACTAGCGTGAGAAACTGCCGCGTCATACAAGACGTTTAAATTTATTACTTCGTTGCTACCAACTCTATTCCCAACACTTTTCGCAGACAGTATGCGCATCTGCCTCTGAATTAACGAACGATAATATATCGTCGTAAAACACATAATTCAGGAAATTTGAAATCAGATACAGAGATGCGTGAAAAATTGCCACATCATGCATGACCTTTTAATTTATTACTTATTTACTAACAACTCCATTTACAATATATTTAACAGACGGTAAAAACATGTAACACAGAACTTACCTGAAAAATTATTTCACTGTACAGCACATGGTTCAGGAGACACGACGACATAAACATAGAGCTGCGTGAAAAACGAAATTGTAGGGCGAAATTCGATAGAGATACATGTGAAAGATGTGAGCAAATACGTGTGGAGTAAGTAAAATATATTTAACACGTGCGTAGATAAGGAAAGCCACGGGTGAAAAGCTCATCCTGAAGCCCTGGAACGATTTCAAGCGAATATGCTACATATATTGGTCTCAGTGCGGAAGAAATACTGTGGGGATAAGAAGGACCAGCTTCCTATTGGGGTGAGCATGAGAACTTGGGGAGAGAAGGTGGGAGGAGGAGATGGACGGTGTGAGGGAGAGGGAAAGCGAACAGGGAGGTGAGGAGTACATGGATAGAGAAAGGAAAGAGGAGGAGGTGGACTGTGACAGGAGAGTATGAGCGATGGGGGGAGAAAGAGATGAACAGAGGAGGAAGGAGGAAACGTACAGATAAAGGGAGGACAGAAAGAGGATATGAACAAGGAGAGGGGGAGGAGGGAAAGGACAGAGGAGAGAGGGGGTGAAGGAGATGGATGGAGAGAGAAGAGCAGGATAGAATGGACTGAGAGTGGGGATTGGAGGAAGTGGATAAAGAGAGGGAGTGGAGCAGATATAGGGGCAGGAAGAGACGGGCAGAGAGTGGGTGTGGATGAGGTGGACAGAGAGAAGGGAGTGGAGGTGATGGACAGAGAAGGTCTGAAGGAGGGGATTGACGTAGAGAGTAGGAAAAGGAAATGGACTAATAGAAGGCTGGAAGAAATATATACCCAGACAATGCGAGGTACTAAGCTTGTCTGTAGAATAAATATTACTTTATACCAATATAATTAATGAATTTGGCCGGCCGGAGTGGCCGAGCGGTTCTAGGCGCTTCAGTCTGGAACCGTGAGACCGCTATGGTCGCAGGTTCTAATCCTGCCTCGGGCATGGATATGTGTGATGTCCATAGGTTAGTTAGGTTTACGTAGTTCTAAGTTCTAGGGGACTGATGGCCTCAGATGTTAAGTCCCATAGTGCTCAGAGCCAATTAACGAATTTGCTCTGTCTAGTGGGACTACTTCACACAGGTGCAGGTTTGATTTTACAAAGGTGACTAATAACCAAAAGGTATTGACAAACACCAGGTTACCATAGAATTACAAAATCTACCATTAAGCTTCTCCAACATATTTCTTCTGTTACAAAATGAAGACATACATATTTAATGCTATTATGTATGCAGACACTATGAATTACTTTAGTTCTAATTTCTATTCCTTATTCAGAATAAATTTAACAGTACTTGGCTTTACAATAGGTTTGTAGCAGTCGGTGAGGATATATAGCCAAACGTATATGTCCGCAAGCGAAATATGCGTGTACAACAAACATAAGCTCGAAAGCAAAGCGCCTTTTTCAATATTTTTCTCCGCACTGAAGTTTTATCCAATATAAAAGAAATTTGCAGGGAATACTGCATGGAAACCTAAGTTGCATGTTATCTATGGTTTGCAGGTAACTGAGCAGTAAATGCAAGATTTACGAAAAATTAAGCGCTTTACACTGGGACACTGTACGAATCACAAACATCTGGAAAGCTTGTAAGGATATTGCAGGATAGTTTGGCCGAGAAGTAACTGTTAAGAAAACTGTTCGGTACGTTCCGCCGCTTACGATTTAATTATCACTGAAATTAGCCAATCAGCCGATTGTGTGTCCAAATTCAAGAGCCCCACTAGATAAAATTAGTGTCAGTTGTTCTCATAGCATAGATGACAGCCCACAAGACCGCTCAACCTTTTTCTAGAATTCGACACTTATTATCATCAAATGTCCAATTTTTGTATCGCTCTCATGTTCGGTTTTAGGAAACCAAGTAAATAACACATTTGGCACCACTACCCGTGGAAGGTCACTTGTAGTACCGCGCGCAACGACGTGATTGGCCAACTTCGATGTTAATTAATTCGGAAACGTTGCAACGTATCGATTTTACAAGCTTTTTAGACTCTTCCTGACCATCTTGTGTAAATACGTTTGGCAACATTCAGTGATACTTGCTTTACAGTGATTTTAGCTTCAGCCACTTTAGAGTCTGGAATCTTCAGGACGAGGAATTCCGTCTTATGCAAGACACCTTTTCAGTTTCGTTTTACCCAAACAGGTGACAGCACTTTTTGTGCTATCTTCAGTGCGTTATTTTATTTTCTTACTTTCATGAAGCTATTGGGTATTTATGTTGGTACACTATATGATACAAATATCCGGACACCTGGCAGAAAATGACTTACCTGGCAGAAAATGACTTACGAGTTCGTTGCACCCTCCATCGGTAATCCTGGAATGCAACATGGTATTGCCCACCCTTAGCCTTGATGACAGTTTCCAATCACGCATGCATACGTTCAATCAGGCGCTAGAAGGTTTCTTGGGGAATGGCAGCCCATTCTTCACGGAGTGCTGTACTGAGGAAAAGTGTCGATGTCGGTCGGTGAGGCATGGCACGAAGTCGGCGTTCCAAAAAATCTCAAAAGTGTTCTATAGGATTCAGGTCAGGACTCTGTGCAGGCCAGTCCATTAGAAGAATGTTGTAGTCGTGTAACCACTCCGCCACAGGCTGTGCGTGATGGACAGGTGCTCGACCGAGTTAAAAGATGCAGTCACCATCCCCGAATTGCTCTTCAACAGTGGGAAACAAGAAGGTCCTTAAAACATTAATGGAGGCCTGTGCTGTGATAGTGCCACACAAAAGAAAAAAGGGGTGTACGCCCCCTCCACGAAAAACAAGACCACATCATAACACCACCGCCTCTGAATTTTACTGTTGGCACTACACACGCTGGCTGATGACGTTCACCGGGCATTCGCCATACCCACACCCTGCCATCTGATCGCCATTGTGTACCGTAATTCGTCGCTCCACACAACGTTTGGCTCTGAGCACTATGGGACTTAACATCTTAGGTCATCAGTCCCCTAGAACTTAGAACTACTTAAACCTAACTAACCTACGGGCATCACACAACACCCAGCCATCACGAGGCAGAGAAAATCCCTGACCACGCCGGGAATCGAACCCGGGAACCCGGGCGTGGGAAGCGAGAACGCTACCGCACGACCTCGAGATGCGGGCTCACACAACGTTTATCCACTGTTCAATCGTCCAATGTTTACGCACCTTACATCAAGCAAGGCGTCGTTCGGCATTTACCGGCGTGATGTGTGGCTTATGAACAGCCGCTCGACCATGAAATCCAAGTTTTCTCACCTCCAGCCTAGCTGTCATAGTACTTGCAGTGGATCCTAATGCAGTTTGGAATTCCTGTGTGATGGTCTGGATAGATGTGTGCCTATTACACATTACGACCCTCTTCAACTGTCGGTGGTCTCTGTCAGTCAACAGACGAGGTCCGCCTGTACGCTTTTGTGATGTACGTGTCCCTTCATGTTTCCACTTCACTATCACATCGGAAACAGTGGACCTAGGAATGTTTAGGCGTGTGGACGTATAACACGAGTGACACCCAATCACTTGACCACGTTCGAAGTCCGTGTGTTTCGCGCAGCGTCCCTCTCCTCTCTCTCACGATGTCTAATGACCACTGAGGTCTCTGATGTGGGGTTCCTGACAGTAGATGGCAGCACAGTGCACCTACTATGAAAAACCCATGTTTTTGGGGTGTCCGGATACTTTTGATCACATCGTGTAGCTAGTCTGCTACACAATCTACAAACTGTTATAGTTTTGATGTCGTAGTGTTTTCTCATATATTTTGGTTAGGTGTATACTCTGTTTTCGGTGACTTATAATCGTTTGACAATGCATTTTGTGCGAATTTTCAAACATGGGCAGCTGTTGAGACACGTATTAACGACCTGATGCACTGTATGTTGTTTATTGCATTATGTCTAAAGTTCTAGGTATAGTTTAATTGGCTAAAGAGTGGATGTATGCATTAGCTTACCTAAGAAGAACTGCACACCACAAGATGAATATCTGGAATCCTTTTTGTGTGTGGAATAAATTACTTACCTTTCCCCATTCAGGCAAATTTTTCGGAAAACCTGCAAATGGCTCTGAGCACTATGGGACTTAACATCTGAGGTCATCAGTCCCCTAGAACTTAGAACTACTTAAATCTAACTAACCTAAGGACATCACACACATCCATGCCCGAGGCAGAATTCGAACCTGCGACCGTAGCGGTCGCGCGGTTCCAGACTGAAGCGCCTAGAACCGCTCGGCCACACCGGCCGGCGGAAAACCTGCAAGACCATCAGACAGTTCACAAATGTAAATTACTAAATTACTTTTCTGTGAAGTTTAGATTTTAACAAATTTTGTTTCAGTTCATAAAAAAATCATCTTAGCAAAGCAGTTTGTTTTTCTATGTGTGAGTGGGTGTATGTGCTTTCGTACATGTCAGTAACAACAGACACCACAGATATAAATCTATTCAACTTGCACTATTCGTCTGACCCCTTAACGGAAAAATCAGAGTGAGGCTGCAAGCAATGAGGAAATTGGATATGAGATGCTACATATGCACTGTGTGACAAGGTGGGTATATGGGTTGCATGCTGCGAGCAGTGAGGAAAGTCCATAGGGGACGCTACGTCTGCAGTGTGCGACAAGCTGGGAATTAGGGTTGCATGCTGCGAGAAGTGAGGGTAATGGACAGGGGACGTTACATACATAGTGTGCGACATGCTGGAAATCTGGGTTGCATGCCGCAAGCAATGAGGAAAGTGGACGGGGGACGCTATGAACATAGTGTGCGACAAGCTGGACATGGGACGCTACGTACGTGGTGTGCGACAAGCTAGGAATTTGGGTTGCATGCTACAAGCAACGAGGAAAGTGGACAGGGGACGCTATCTACGTAGTGTGCGACAAGCTAGGAATTTGGGTTGCATGCTGTGAGCAATGAAGAAAGTGGCCAGGGGACGCTACGTACATAATGTGCGACAAGTTGGGAATTTGGGTTGTATGCGGAGCGTGCTCGGACGGCCTACTCTATTAAGGCGATGACCCTAGCAAAGGGGGAAATCCGGGTCGAGTCGCTGTCTGGCATAGTTTTTCACTTGTCGCCGTTGAAATTATTTCAGTGCCCGATTGCGGATAATGTCGGAATTTCTATTTCGTTTGCTGGTTTTCGTTCACGTTCAAATTGCTCTAAATATTTACAAAATTCCTTCATTTTGTACTCCGTAATTCTCCGTTATCCATTTTATAGGTTGAATGGAAAATGATATTCACCGCTACTGTTCAGATTTTGTTCATATTGATTTACGTGAAGAGCGTTTGGACCACACATTTGTAATGTTGCATCATTTGCATGTGAACTATGTTAGCTTGAAATAATATTGATCAATACGCATCTGGATCGTCATATGGAGCAGATGGATGCTTGTTGGTTCAGCCTAGGACGTGGTTGGATGGTATATCTCTTAGGTTCAGCAAAAGGGAAGGCTGCTACGGCTTATCTCGCTGCCTCTCACTGGATATTCGGAAAAATGAAACAATCAAATAAACAGTAATTATTAAACAAGATAAACTTTATGCTTCCTGGGGGAAGAAACAGAAGAATGTTTAATCACTTATCAAGTGCAGAAGTATTCTTTCTGTCCTCAGTACATCTTATTTCTAATCTGTGAGTTGAAATCATGAAGTTTCGCGAAAAGTGTCTTTTATGGAACATTAATATACATTTATTAAATTTTCAGTAAATGGTTTTTATTTCTTCTACATCACCGTCCTTTCCTTCCCACTCAAGGCTTTAGTGTGGACTCCAACTGTATAAAGTTTGATGGTCTCGAACTACAAACACCATTCAATATACTTTTAGTTACAGTATTTTATCTGTATATGAGTTAACAGAGCGCCACTTCACCCGTAATCTTGCCGGTGATCGAGCTAGTTTGTCACGGCGCCGACAACATACAGCTTTTATTTGTCTGTTTGAAGGTCTCCTCCTGACAGACATTTACATTAGCAATTACATCAGGAGAAAGCTCTTCTGTGCTAGCACATACCACAGGTCCACATCCTCTATGGTAACATTTCTAGTTCAAATTAAGTTCTGTCCTTTTTTCGTCTCTTTGAAGTTTCGCTAATCTGTTTATCTTCGAATATTTAAATCATTTCCCATTAATCTTATAGCTTAATAATTATATATTCATATTAATGTTCAACACATATTGATCTAATTGATTTACGTCGCATGGCTGTAATAGATAGCTTTCCTTAGACCACTTTTTGGAGACGATCATGAGCGCAGATCGCTTTACATCTACAACAAAAATCCTATATTTACAAAATGAAAACATGAATAGAAAATTCCTTAAAATTTTTCTTAAGCCTTCTGTGCACATATGCACGATATTCGAAATACACATCCTTGTCTCTTGGTTAAACCTTTTACACGGGTACTGATAATTCAGAGGGCGTTTACTATCGTTTATACATTTTTAATACCAGGTTCTCTTGTATAGAGCTTCCTTTACTGACCAAGAGGGCTCCTAACCCATTAGGGAAAGATATTAATTGGATAACGTGCAGTACACTCTAGATTAGTTTCGAGGTCCGATATAATCTGTCTTATTCAACTTAGGATTTCTCACAATCTTTTTGTTCCATCGTCCTGTTATATGTAGTATGTAATGGCATGTTTACTCAACCAGTTATTTACAGAGTTACTACTCTCTCTCGTTGACCATACTCTACTGAATCTCTTATATCTTCTACAGAGACAACATCCAAGGTAAAGTTGGTGACACATTTGTTATATGGCACACAGGCAAAGAAGAGCTTCATGGGTTGCATAATTTCTTAAATGAAATTCATTACAAAATCAACTTTAGCTTGGAGGCCGAGAGTGAGGTCGGTCGCTCGTTCCTGGATGTGTTGGTATGCAGAATACCTGGCAGCATTCTAAGACAAAGAGTGTGTAGGAAGCTTACTAGGCCTGCCGGGGTGGCTGAGCGGTTCTAGGCGCTACAGTCTGGAACCGCTCGACCGCTACTATCGCAGGTTCGAACCCTGCCTCGGCATGGATGTGTGTGATGTCCTTAGGTTAGTTAGGCTTAAGTAGTTCTAAGTTCTATGGGACTGATGACCTCATAATTTAAGTCCCATAATGCTCAGAGCCATTTGAACCATTTTTGAAGCTTACTAACATAAATAGGCATTTTGACGCCACTTCGCACCGCCACCCAGCCCAGAAGCATGCAGTCCTCAAACTCAGGCTTCACGTGCCATCCACATCAAAGATGACAGCATCTTGGAATCGGAGTTGGATGTTTTAAAGTAGACTACGATGGTTAATGGCTATTAAAGTTTGTCCACAGACAGATTTTTAAACGAAATATTGATTATACTAATAAGAACGACGAGCAACTGCCTTCTCATTCTGTTAAGTTACCGTTTGTTTCTGGAATCGCTGACCGAATGAGCAGAATTATAAGGAAAAATGGTATTCTACAAGGGACACCACGAGATCCTGAAAAAGATCCCAGCAGAGGGCGTCGAAAATTCGATCATTTGAAAAGATATGACGCAGCCTATCAACCCATGAGATTTCAATTTCAGTGGCAACAGCAATGAAAACCGCCAGATTTTCATAAATTGGCTTCGAAGTACCAAAATTTAAGTTAACTAGTCTTATTCAACTATTCCTCATTAAAATTGTCCTTTGAAAAGTTTCTTCCTCCGATTATTTTCACATAGTTTCCTAGGTGTATGCAGTTCATCATTAGATTCCCAGTGGTTGGATGATACAGTACCACATCCGTCGACTGTCCCAATACTGCCAATACTGGTATCTTCCTTTAAAGTCCACAATTTCATTCGTCTTAAGCACATCTGACAATTATCAATGGATACCTTCTCTTCGCTTATTGTTATAAGCACATAGTTTTTACGCACTCATTTCTTATAAGTAAGGCTTCCATAATTAGTTTTACTACACACTATTTCGAACACCAACAAACGTACGTTCAACTATAGGTATAACTATTGCTGTAGCTGTAGTCAATCACAGCTTGCCTCTCATGCAGAAAATCGGTTCCCATTATTCAGTTCATCACCAAAGATTTCACTGTAAGGGACATTCCTAGCCTTCAAACGGAGTTGTTGGGTCCTTTTTGATACCAGTCAAACTGTACACACGTGTCATTTCCTCTGTTGGTCATTCTATTGTTGGCGGTTCTACATACCTTCTCGGCAGTTGATAGTGAAACTCCTGACGAACTAGCAGCATTATCGAGTTGTTCTCTTTCTCAGTGGACTGCTGTAAAGTTTGGGTGGTGCCATTATTGACCCCACGACACCATAAGTGTTTCTGTTTGCCCTACGTCAAAAATTTACTTATCATCGAAATGTCATTTTATTTTTAGGCTTAGTGCGTGTTTTCATTTACTTTCAGGGTTATTATGGCTTCGAGCTCTCATTCACGTATGTCAGTGCTCGATCCAAGTTTTCCAGACTTTGTGAGGAAAACGCTAGAAGAACTAGAAGAAGGAGAAGAGGGTAGTGATGCAAATGATATGAACGATGAAAATGACCCTTCTTAGAACAGTGAACATGTAACTGGTTCAGAACAAAGTAGTGACTCTAGTGAATCAGATAAATTAGAGGGAAATAAACATAGAGGGGAATCATCTAGTTTCTGTCCGCCCCCGGTAGCTGAGTGGTCAGCGTGACGGAATGTCAATCCTAAGGGCCCGGGTTCGATTCCCGGCTGGGTCGGAGATTTTCTCCGTTCAGGGACTGGGTGTCGTGTTGTCCTAATCATCATCATTTCATCCCCATCGACACGCAGGTCGCCGAAGTGGCGTCAACGCGAAAGACCTGCACCAGGCGAACGGTCTACCCGACGGGAGGCCCTAGCCACACGACATTTCATCTAGTTTCTATGGCAGAAATAGGTATACGTGGTCCACTCTAGAGCCTCAAAGGAATGTGAGAACACCAGCCCACAACTTGATAATAAAAGTTCCTATACTGAAAGGCCCTGCAAGCCGATTGGGGGACTCATGCAGTCCATTGGAAGCGTGGGAGTGCTTGTTTACCAGAGATATGTTAGAAGAAATTGTGAGTCATGTTGTTGTTGTGGTCTTCAGTCCTGAGACTGGTTTGATGCAGCTCTCCATGCTACTCTAACCTGTGCAAGCTTCTTCATCTCCCAGTACTTACTGCAACCTACATCCTTCTGAATCTGCTTAGTGTATTCATCTCTTGGTCTCTCTCTACGATTTTTACCCTTCACGCTGCCCTCCAATACTAAGTTGGTGATCCCTTGATGCCTCAGAATATGGCCTACCAACCTATCCCTTCTAGTCAAGTTGTGCCACAAATTTCTCTTCTCTCCAGTTCTATTCACTACCTCCTCGTTAGTTATGTGATCTACCCACTAACTTTCAGCATTCTTCTGTAGCACCACATTTCGAAAGCTTCTGTTCTCTTCTTGTCCAAACTGTCATATCCAATGTGAAAATTTCTTCATATCGATCAAAATTTTCTGATCAGCAGCACAGAACTACGAGACGTGAACGTCAATGAACTTAGGGCACTATTTGGATTATTATACTTCAGTGCCATTTTCAAATCTAATCATGAAAATCTGGATTCTATGTTTGCAACAGAGGGCACTGGAAGAGATATTTTCCGCACCGCACTATCCATGAAGAGAGTGCTGATATTGCTTTACTGCCTAAGATTTGATGACAAAACTAGCAGAGATGAGAGGAAGAAAAATGACCCTGCAGTAGCAATTTCTTGCATTTTCGATAGAATGGTTCACAGTTCTCAGGCATCTTATAACATATGTTCACATGCATGCGTGGATGAAATGCTGATTAGTTTTCGTGGAAGATGCGCATTTAGGGTTTATATGGCTAGTAAACCAGCGAAATATGGGCTGAAAATAATGATTTTAGCTGATGCTCAAACAAATTGCCTGAATGCCTATTTATACACTGGAAAAGACAGTGATGGCGTTGGCTTGACACCAAAAGAAAAGAAATTTCAGAAACCTACTCAATCTGTCCTGAGACTAGCGAAGCCCATTTACGGTACAAACCGTAACATTACAGCTGACAACTACTTTGGCTCTATTGAATTAGTTTCGGAGTTGAAAAAACGAAAGTTGACCTATATTGATACATTGAGGAAAAACAAAAAGGAAATCCCTCCCGAATTCCAGCCATCTAAGAGGCGTGTGAAAGGTTTAACACTTTATGGCTTCACAAATGACAGAACATTGATTTCTTATGTCCGTAAAAAAGGAAAAGCTGTCATTTTGATGTCCAGTATGCATAATTCAAAAAGTACAGATCCAAAAACAGGAAAACCAGAAATAATTTCCTTTTACAATAGCACAAAAGGTGGCGTAGACTCTCTCGACCAGAAGTGTGCTACCTACAGCACAGGCAGACGAACACGCAGATGGCCTCTTGCTGTATTTTATGCAGTTCTGAACATATTCGGAGTTAACTCGTATGTAACACAAACGTCCAGCAAAAAGTACATACCTATTTCCCGGTTTGAATTCATCAAGACACTTGTCAGGCAACTTACTCAACCCTATCTCAATGAGAGATTGATGAATGGCAGACTACCAAAAGAACTAAGAGTAACAATCTCAGGACTTTTGAAGAAACCTCTACCAAAATCACAAATATCCACTCTGGATTCAAAGAGGAAACGATGCGCTCTTTGTCCACGTGCCAGTGAGAAAAAGGCAAACCAGTATTGTACCTGCTGCAGTCGCCCAGTTTGCCAAACCTGTCGTTCGGTTATCTGTAAAGAATGTGGAGAGGAGAATGCCGGTGATTATTGACGATTTGTGAAAAACTCTGTATCAATTCATATTTGATGTTCATTACATGCAGCAAATTTTTCAAACACTGTATATTATCTCACAGCAATCTATTACTGTTTCGTGTTATTTCTGATACAATAAACTAGTTTGAATTTCTATATTGCATTACATTTCAATATTAAGTAGTGTTGTATAAACTTGTTTTCCTTCTGTGATTTTTATAGAGATTTTTTTAGTTTAACTGAAGTTTTGTGTTGTAACATAGGCAATTAAGGAATTTATAAATAAATATTTCTAGTGAAAGTAAAGTAAATTAATTTTCATGGATAAAATTGAGTGGTATACTTTTGGACGCCACAACACCATTTATGATACTAAGAAGTCACCACTCCGTTTGAGGGCTAGTTTTGCTCCATTTCCTAGTTGTAACAGAGCGTTAACTTGTTATATTTCACACCCTGGTGCCAATAGCTCTCAATACACAAGTCACTTACCGGCAAGAAGTGTAAATCACGTTTCTCACAAATTCAACTATACAGTTCAGCCAATATCATACTTGCTGCAGACCCCGTGCCTACTACAATTCTAATGAGTACTCCCCTACGTAAGCCCTGAGTCCTGACTGCTACACTTTTTTATGTGTATTCTAACACTGTTTGGTGTTAGCATCTAAGTCTTTTCTTATTTCGAATCCTTTATCGCCCTGGATAAGCTGGATATATTGTACAGTATTTCACCATTATCCTATTCCTCGACCACATGGTAACGGCTCAACATGGATGGGTTTAGTTTTCCTTGTGATGTTCATAATCGGTTTACATTGTGCACCATGTCCTCTCAAAATTAATTTCATTCCAGTTTTTATAATTCCCCAGTGTGTACCACTGCTGTTTATTACTGCCATGGTTTATATATCCTGGACTGAATCTATTGTTAAGTCCCCTATGCTTCCCTTTGGGCCGGCCAGTGCGGCCGAGCGGTTCTAGGCGCTTCAGTCTGGAACCACGCTACCGCTACGGTCGCAGGTTCGAATCCTGCCCCGGGCATGGACGTGTGTGATGTCCTTAGATTAGTTAGGTTTAAGTAGTTCTAAGTTCTAGGGGACTGATGACCTCAGATGTTAAGTCCCATAGTGCTCAGGGCCGTTTGAACCATGGTGCATCAGAGTCAGCAGCTGTAAAATGTAATTATATTAGTAGAAGTGACGCAGTCTTATGACTATATACTGTAGGACTAACATTTTAAGTTTGACAAGGGCAATATCTGGCATGTTTTAATTTTAATTTTATATTGTGACATTTCTGAAGAATGCTGCATTATTATAGCCGAAACCTAGATAAAGTTTCTTTGCTTATGCAAATGGAGGCTGAAATTTAATATAACTACTGTTTCTATTTGCGGTGGGGTTTATCATGCATTCATTCTGTGGTGTCACCGCCAGACACCACACTTGCTAGATGGTAGGCTTTAAATCGGCCGCGGTCCGGTAGTATACGTCGGACCCGCGTGTCGCCACTATCAGTGATTGCAGACCGAGCGCCACCACATGGCAGGTCTAGAGAGACGTCCTAGCACTCGCCCCAGTTGTACAGCCGACTTTGCTAGCAATGGTTCACTGACAAATTGCGCTCTCATTTGCCGAGACGATAGTTAGCATAGCCTTCAGCTACGTCATTTGCTACGACCTAGCAAGGCGCCATTATCATTTGCTATTTATCTTGTGATGCATGTACCGTCAGACCGATGTTCACCAATTATGGATCAAAGTTAAGTATTCCAACAGCTACGTACTTTATTTGCTAGACTCAAATCCTTTAACTGTTCCAGACCTCACGCCAGCCTGCGTGAGCTTAAACGCGTGCCTTTCGGCTATCTCCTAGTGGCTTGGCTGTCTTGCCAAGTCACAACACATTCATGTTTAATTTTGTCCAAGTCTTTCCCAATTCGTTACGATCGAGCAGCAACATTACGTTCCTTCAGAAAACAGTATCGATGATGACGTCATCTTATAAATCGGTTGTGTAGGTCGAGATCTGTAAAGTGAGTAATGGAAACCTCGCGATCTGACCCTGAAGACCACGCGATAGTCGACCGACCGCGGTGTCATCGACAGTCGTTCATCGTCGGATGTGCTATGGAGGGGTAGGGGGTCGGCACCTAGCGACTGGAAGAAAGCGCAGGTCGTTCCCATTTTCAAGAAGGGTCATAAATCAGATGCGAATAATTATAGGCCTATTTCGCTTACGTCAATCTGTTGTAGAATAATGGAACATGTTTTGTGTTCTCGTATTATGACGTTCTTAGATAATACAAATCTCCTTCATCATAACCAACATGGATTCCGCAAACAGAGATCATGTGAAACTCAGCTCGCCCTATTTGCCCAAGAAATTCACAGTGCCGTAGACACTGGCGAGCAGATTGATGCCGTATTCCTGGACTTCAGGAAGGCATTTGATACGGTTCCGCACTTACGTTTAGTGAAAAAAATACGAGCTTACGGAATATCGGACCAGGTTTGTGATTGGATTCAGGATTTCCTAGAAGAAAGAACACAACATGTCATTCTTAACGGTTCAAAATCTGCAGATGTAGAGGTAATTTCGGGAGTACCGCAGGGAAGCGTGATAGGACCTTTATTGTTTACAATATACATAAATGACTTAGTTGACAACATCGGTAGCTCCGTGAGGCTATTTGCAGATGACACGGTTGTCTACAAGAAAGTAGCAACATCAGAAGACTCGTACGTACTCCAGGAGAACCTGCAGAGGATTAATGCATGGTGCGACAGCTGGCAGCTTTCCCTAAACGTAGATAAATGTAATATAATGCGCATACATAGGGGCAGAAATACATTCCAGTACGATTATGCCATAGGTGGTAAATCATTGGAAGCGGTAACGACCGTAAAATACTTAGGAGTTACTATCCGGAGCGATCTGAAGTGGAATGATCACATAAAACAAATAGTGGGAAAAGCAGGCGCCAGGTTGAGATTCATAGGAAGAATTCTAAGAAAATGTGACTCATCGACGAAAGAAGTAGCTTACAAAACGCTTGTTCGTCCGATTCTTGAGTATTGCTCATCAGTATGGGACCCTTACCAGGTTGGATTAATAGAAGAGATAGACATGATCCAGCGAAAAGCAGCGCGATTCGTCATGGGGACATTTAGTCAGCGCGAGAGCGTTACGGAGATGCTGAACAAGCTCCAGTGGCGGACACTTCAAGAAAGGCGTTACGCAATACGGAGAGGTTTATTATCGAAATTACGAGAGAGCACATTCCGGGAAGAGATGGGCAACATATTACTACCGCCCACATATATCTCGCGTAATGATCACAACGAAAAGATCCGAGAAATTAGAGCAAATACGGAGACTTCCAAGCAGTCGTTCTTCCCACGCACAATTCGTGAATGGAACAGGGAAGGGGGGATCAGATAGTGGTACAATAAGTACCCTCCGCCACACACCGTAAGGTGGCTCGCGGAGTATAGATGTAGATGTAGATGTAGATCGGACTCGCTGATTTTTCGACGTTCCGACCTTGGAACCGCTACTTCTCAGTGAGGCAGCTCTTCAGTTAGCATCATGAGCCTGAGTGCAGCCGGTCCAGTCCTCCCACCAGCGAAAAATCTCTGGCAGTACCGTAAACAGAACCCAAGTTCTCCGCCCGAGGGTCTGTTGGCTATGGAAGTGCACCGTCAAGAACTCTATAGGCCTGCTTTCTTGGGGAAAAATCGATATTACTTTCATTTCCGTTGAATATTCGTCATCCATTTCTAACATACTGGGTTCTATTACTGAAAAGTATATAGCGTTAATCTCATTTCTGTGAAGGTCTTACGAGCAATCTGTCTTGTTGATCGGATGACAATGCGTATAAGGTGTTCGTTTTAACTGAAGACATTGAAACATCCCGCAACCTACACATCGGGTCAAGGAAAGCTATAGTTGCAATTAGTTTGTCTTGGAAAGGAACATCGAACGGTACCACACTCGACTTCGTACCCTGCCCCGTGCTTGGGTGGCGGGGGGCAACTTTGAAATCTTCAATGGGGACCCCCGTTTATTTATTGTAGATTACGATTCTACGTCAAAATCTACATGTGATGTGTATGCATCCTTTCTTCCTTTCGCCACACATGGCACTGTAATCGGAGGAGTGGAGATGGGTACACTATCATAATTTACGACGTACTATTGAATGGCTCTTGAATAATCAAGGGCACGGGGGCACCGCCTCCATACTGCGAGGGTAGGACAGGCCAGTATTTTATAACTTCTAATCGGAAACCTCATTCGCAATAGGGTATTCCTCCGACACATCGAACAGGGGACTCCTAGACCCGCCACCGTGGCTATATAGCAAACTTTGACGTATTATAACAGGTGATAGCCTGTGACCGGAGCTCACGTATCTTGCAGACGTAGAACGTATAGCGGCTCTAAGCATTACAATATCTGCGCAGTGTTTATTGCCTGCACATCTACCTATCACTTGGAGAACAGACGTGCAAGTGGACTATGAATGTTGCACCCATAGGAGAAAAAAATTGAAATGATCCTGGTTTACGGATAATGTAGGAGAAATCTTGAGGCTGCTGCTGCCTTGTTTGCCGAGGGTTTTCCATAGAAAGCTCGCCCTCGTTCATTGTTTTACAAGGTTGTGAATCTGATGGCGGCGTACAGACCAGCAAAAGGAAACGAACCTAATGTGTTACAGCAGAAGCTAACAAAATAGCTGTACTAGCGGCAGTGTATCACAACCGACGGATAAGCGCTCGGAAATCACACCGCGACTCCGGTATGTCCATAGGTAGTACTGTCACAACACTGCATCGTCATAAGTGTCATTTATACCACGTGTCACCACATCAAGAACTTCATGACGCCGATTTCCATAACCAGGTGGTGTTTTGTGAATGGGCACGTCAACAAATCCAAATGACCCCTAAGTTCTTTGCTGAGGTGCTACTTTCCGAAGAGTCTACATCCACAAACCATGGTAGTGTCAAGCGCCATAACATGCATTACTGGAGTGTAGACAGTCCCTACTGGTTATGGAAAGTCGACCATCAGCGTCCTTGGTTGGTTAACGTATGGTGTGGCATCACGGGGAACAAACTCAATTGGTCCGTATTTTATCGACGGCACGTTGAATGAACACAAATATCCAACGTTTCTGGAACACGAAATACCGGTACTGTTGCAAGATGCCCTGGACGTTCGACAACGTTTGTGGTTTGAGCATGAAGGTTGTCCAGCACGTTGCGCAACTGAGGCGTGAAAGGTATTAGACCATCTACATTGGTTGGTGGACTGGCAGAGTTGACTATTAATTGGCCCGCTAGATCGCCGGATTTCTTTCTGTGGGAATATAATGCGTCCCAGCAAGTGCCAACAGACCATGAAGACGTGGTCGACCACATCAGAAACGCATGTGCTAACTCTCCCGCAGATATGCTTCTGTCCTGTGTACGGTCACCTGAATAGCGAATCACTAAGTATACTGACGCTGGCGGAACTACGTTTCAACATTTACTGTAATTTGAAAAGTAGAGTAGAATTTTCCTCGAGCCACGGCCACAGTGGGGCCTTGAATAGTCCCCTGTTCGATATGTCGGAGTAATACGACGTAGCGAATGGGGATTCCATTTAAAAGCTATGGAATACTGGCCTGTCCTACCCTCGCAGCATGGAGGTGGAGTCCCCCAAAAAATGTTCAAATGTGTGTGAAATCTTATGGGACTTAACTGCTAAGATCATCAGTCCCTAAGCTTACATACTACTTAACCTAAATTATCCTAAGGCAAACACACACACCCATGCCCGAGGGAGGACTCGAACCTCCGCCGGGACCAGCCGCACAGTCCATGACTGCAGCGCTTAAGACCGCTCGGCTAATCCCGCGCGGCGGTGGAGTCCCACGTGTCATTAGATATTCAATGGCCATTGAGTAGCCTGTCACAAATTACGATTGTGTACGCATTACAGCGACATTTGTGGCGAAACGAAGAAAGCGCTTCAGACAAAGCACATGTAGATTCTGACATAGAATCGTAATCTCCAACAAAAAATAAGTGTTCCCATTGAAGAATTCAAAGTTACGCCCCGCAATCCGCGCGTGGGGTGGGGTAAGGAGTAGAATGTGGTATCATTGAATGTCCTCGTTCGAGATAAACAAATTGGAACAATAACTATTTTTTATCCAACGCGTAGTTTTCGAGGTATTTCAATGTGTTCAGTTAAAATGAACATCCTGTATAGTGTGGAATACATTTCTCGACTCTTGATAGGCTATAGTTTGCAAAATGGCCTGTAACAATAAAGTAAGCAGCTTTTCGCACGAGCCTTTTTTTCCAGAGGCAGTGTTGATTGTATGAGACAATCTGCTTTCGCTACAGCAAACGTCATATTATTCGATCTTAACATACGCTCTAGAATCATACAGGAGGTGAACGTTAGTGACATCGGTCTGCAGTTCTGATTTTGTAGGGAAGAGTGAGTTGGATCTTTTTCAGCCATGCGGCAATACTCACTGATCGAGATACTATAAACTAATATCATCCAGGAAAGAGGTAATTACGTAATGTATTAAAGCAAAATCCGGTAATAATTCTCTCATAGTCTGTTACCTTGTCCACTTTGCGTAGCGTTCAGTGTTTTTGAACAATGGGATGTCTGTGTGAATACCTCTCGTTTGTGTGTGTGTGTGTGTGTGTGTGTGTGTGTGTGTGTGTGTGTGTGTGTGCAGCTTTTAAATATTAGTGCAGTAATAAGCTTGACCAGCATGTAGCCGGCCGGTGTGGTCGAGCGGTTCTAGGCGCTTCAGTCTGGAACCGAGCGACCGTTACAGTCGCGGGTTCGAACCCTCCCTCGGGCATGGGTGTGTGTGATGTCCTTAGGTTAGTTAGGTTTAAGTAGTTCTAAGTTCTAGGGGACTGATTCCCTCAGATGTTAAGTCCCATAGTGCTCAGAGGCATTTGAACAATTTTTTGACTACCATGTAAGTGTGTAACTTAACATTTCAATTTTCTGTTATTTGTCTTCGGTTTCAATCCCAGACTGAACAATAACATTTTCCTTATTGGACAGGGCTGTATACATAAGGAACATAGAAATATTTGTTTGACGCCGACATGCTGTTAGCAATTTTCGTAAATGTTAACCGAACTCAAGTCATACAGTATTCCGCAAAACCTAAGGCGGAGATACATAAAGTAACATAACATATTGACCGTTCAGTGGAAATGAATGAAAGCGTGTGGGAGTATTTCCAGGATATTTCCCAGTCGTGCACAGAAAGGTGGATATCACAAGGCATGAGGTCAGCGTGACTTTAGTCGAATGGGACTGACCCCGCTGTACGAGGCAGCTGGAGGAACGGGAAAAGACACCTTGTGAGCCAATCAACGAGCAGTTACGGTACCTTGCGATGGTGTCTTCATTGCAACATAGCCCGGAGACAACGTCTAGAAGACTCCACACGGGACACTGGGAACAATCATTGGGAAACTGAGAGGAGGACGAAGTGTGACGAATGCAGCTCTGGACTTTGGTATTGCTCACAGCATTGATTCACGTGCCTGGAAAGCTTTCTGAGGCAATCGACCTCCGTCGACTGCAGCAGCAGACGACCGCTACATGAGACTAGAATGGGCCAAGTCAAGTAGCGCGTGAACTTACAAACACATTTAACGGGATTTATGGGCATGCAGTCTCATGCTCCACAATGGCAGAGCGAATACATTGGGATGGTCGCTTTGACCGACGGCCAGTACATTGTGCTCCACTGCCACCTGCACATAGGTGGGATTGTTTGCTCTGCGCCCAGGAACATTGACGAACACGATCGTTTTGGTGGCCCAGGTATTATGGTGTGGAGAGGCATAAAGCTGGATGTAGTGAGCACCAAAGATTTGAAAACGGTGCATGCAGGTTATTGCGACACATTACTTCTTCCCTGTTCATCCGTGCGTCACTCGTGTTCCCGCCATCATGTGTATTACACCATGTTTTTAACGTACTTCCACCTCACTACGTTAATTTAAATTACTACTGTCACTGATGTGCTGCTTTGCCTGACCGTGAGCGGCGCTAGCAGCGCGTATCGATATATCCCCTCTCGTAGTATCTTTGCTCGACTGCTATTACTTCCCGGTCGTTGTCTGTCGTAAACCAGTTCGGGTCTGCCAGTCACTTGTAACGCGTCTGGATCGCAGTCCGGCCCTGCTAGTCGGGGAGTTGCAATGCGGCACGAGTGCAGTCGGGTTGGAGCAGCAGTGAGATCTGCGTTGACATGGCTCGCCCGACCATTGCCGCCACCCATCACTTGAACCGGGCCACGGTCTTGGTGGATCGCCGATCGTTCATAAGTCGGCTGTGTGTGTGTGTGTGTGTGTGTGTGTGTGTGTGCGTGTGCGTGCGTGCATTGACTCCCGATGGGTGCTTAGTTACTGTGGGGTATCGTTCAGGTCTTCGTGAAAGTGTTTGTCAGGTTGTGTGTAGTTGGCGTTATTTCCACTGACGACTATTTTACATGTTGTCGGCATTCTGAGGGCAGTCGGTCGGTTGCTGCGGACCGGGGAACCTATCTCCGCGCGGTGCAGTCGGCTGGGTCCGTTGGTGGTCCCTGCGCAGTGTCGGAGAGTGTGTGGATCCGTCCGATCGCTACGAGCTTCGTGGTTCACCGACCCAGGACGTCAAAATTGAGTAGTGGTTTCAAGTATCCAAGCCACGTCCATTCTGTTGTGTGATTCGTTTCGGTGGTTCACTGTTGGAGAGATTCTCCTGTGAGCAACACCGATGGTTTGTATTGCTGAAATTTAGCAGCCCTGTGGTGGAATTAACTATATTGGCTGACTACAATTCAAGTGCACCAGCGGAATTTTTTGCCTTGTGGCCGTTAGTGTTCCGGTTACCTGCCCTGGCCACTAACGTAATTTCAGGCAATGTCCTTTCCTCACCTGATGTCGCTGTCCAACACGGTGAGTAGTTTTAACAGCTTAATACACATACATATTTGATTGTGGATAATCACGCCTGTTACATTTGGTGTTTGAATTCTCATGTACCGATTGGTGGCAAGCAGATCGTTTGTCAGTCGGTCCGTGGCTGTCCCTTGGTTGGGTTCGGACGGATCAAGTGTAGTTGAGCTCCCAACCTGTCTCACCTAAGTGAACGAGGGCAGACAGACCCCCTGGAGGCTTATGGGTGCTGTTGTCTTTACTGCCTTTCTCACCTGTGTATTTATTTGCCTGTTTATATTCTATCATAGCCAATGATAAAAGAAAAATTCTTGGTTTTACTTTGTTTTATGTAAGTAAGTTTGAATTCCGGCAAATGGATATTTGCTGAAAGGTTATTGCCGTTGTGTCGTCTTGTCTTTTAGTCCGGTTTCAGCTACTTAAAACTTAAACCTTGTGGTTACATTTTTTAAAATTTTGGAAAATTAATTGTGGGCCTTCAACCTTGGAACCTTAGTCTTAAAATTACCTTTCAAGCTTAAACATTGCGTCCTTCTGCCTTTGAAAGGTTATGGTAATTTATTTTAAAATTTTGAAAATTTTACTGTGGGCCTTCAGCCTTTTGTATTGCATCCTGTTTATGTTTGTCTATCCACCCTTGCCTTGAGGCTTTCAGCCTAACTGTGATATATATATATATATATATATATATATATATATATATATATATATATAATTTAATTATTTTATTTGTAATTGTAACTGCCTGTTTTCAGTCACTTAAAATTTACGTAGTTGATTTTTTAAGATTTCTTGTTCGAAGGCTTTCAGCCGTGAAAGAATTACATTTTGAATCTCGTAGTTGTAAAGGTTCGGCTATGTGCCGTTTTGGTTTAAAGGTGTTATTAAACAAAAATAAATTAAAATTTTAAGGTGAAACTGACCGACACCTTATTTGGCCCTTTCCACAATCCTGATTACCTGTTCTGCCCAGCGGGTTTAGCGGGCGTATCACCTATGTGCGACTTTTCAGGGACGAATTCGGCTCTGACTTCATGTTCGTGGATGACAGTGTGGGACCGCATCGAACAGTGCAGTCGGAGGAGATCTTAGAACGAGAGGGCATTCAGCAAATGGACTGATCTGCACGTTTCCTTAAGTTAAACCCAATCGAGCATGTGTAGAAGCCATTGAGGAGACTTTTTTTCATCATGTACAGTTGTGTAAGGTATATATTATTCATTGTTATAGATGAGGAAAATGAGATTCTGGTAGGCGTATGCGTCGAGAATGATGACCAGTCATCACTTCCGTCTGGTATGAACTTTTTACTTATTTATTTAATTTTTTCGTAGTTATGTGTAATCAGTATCTCGTTGTAGTCAATTTCAGTACAATTTTGTTGTTGTTGTTTTCAGTAATCAATATCTTGTTGTAGACGACTTTCGTGTGATGGATCGATGGCTCCACAACAACAATTCCGGTGAGGGTGAGACGCTTGAGTGGGAACGTGAGATGGTGGCCAAGAAGGGCAGTGCGATCTCTGCCTTCTGGAACAGAAGATGGAGATATTTGACTGGGTGGGAGAACTACCTGACAGATAGACTGAACTGCTCAATCCTGGGGCCCAGAACATAAAATATGATTATAATCTGATCGTCACCGTTAAAGCATATAATTATTATTCAGGAATGGTGATTTACTTAATTGTCGTTGTATGTCTACAGCATATATTTTTAAAATATCTTTAGCATTGTGCTTAATTTTTTCCCGTTATTTTTATGTTACAGAGGTGACACCAACACCGCCACGCGAGGCGGCCGACGTGAATACGGCCGGGCCGGCAAGAGCAAGGGACTGCTACCAGTGGCAGTGTTGATGGGAGGGGGGGGGGGGGGGGTGATGGAGGGGCGGTGGAGAGGGGGTGGGGAGGCTAGCGGCCGCGGGGAGCCAGCCACGCCAGCATTGCACTCGAGCCCTGAAGAGCACCGCGGCGCGTATTAATGACTTTGCGATCGCAATATATGAAACAATGAAGCGATCGGACGTTAAACAAGAGTACCCCTGTCTTACAAAATGCAAATTATGCCCTCAGAGAATAATTCTCCGTTTTACCGTCCTCTGAATTGTGTATTTCCTATTACTACCACCTGTTCCAATTTTATAAACAATTTCCGATAATAGTATGTCCTCTGAACTTACAACTGATTTGTACATAGAAAATTCGGGACCGCCTCCAAAATTTGAAATTTCCACCAAAATTAGAAATTCCTGCCAATACGGGAGTATGGGGTAGGGAGTCGGTGGGGAGGGCGGGAGGGGGGGGGGGGAGGGGGGGAGGGGGAAGGCCCACGTGCAAGACGAGAAAAACACAAGACTTCATCTGGGGGGCGGGGTGGTTGGGGTGGGTGTGGTTGGGGGCAGGGTATGCAGGAGGTGGTGTGGTAAATTGAACAATTGAATCAGTTATCAATTTGATATCAAAAGTGTGCTGATGCTGCCCTACCACAACTTCCAGCCGTCTTCCTGGAAATTTAACTTAATTTATTCCCTGTTATGGAAGTTCATCTTAAAAAAAAAAGCATAGCAATCTCATGCCTTAAGGGCAAGACAAGGACATTAATTTAAGAGACATTAAAACTCGGCTGAAGGCCACACATCAACCAAATAACTAAAATCTAAACAGGGGAATTACTACATAACACACAAGAAACGGCGCTCAGAAGTTTCCAAGGGTCGGTCTGGGATTGTAACACTAACGCCCATTTAAGTGAGACAGGCAGCCTGTCCAACGACTTCTTAATCTAGAGGCAACCCAACCGACAGACAGATAGCCGACCGACCAATCAACCAAATCAGTTCCGCTTCACGCAACCAGCAAAATGAGCACAAGATTTCAACACTCGACACACAGAATATTGGCGCCCACACCGACCAACAACACCTCAGCTGTCGAGCTACACGTTGCACTGGACAGCTACAACACGTTGAGGAAAATAAACTGCCGAAAATTATGTCAACGACCAGGGCAGGTAACCGGAACGTCAACGGCCACAAGGCAGAAGATACCACTTGACTTCCATAACAGGGAATAAATTAAGTGAAGCTAAATTTCACAGGAAGATGGCTGGAAACTTAGCTGCCTTAAATACACACTCGTTGTTGCTCGCGGGAATGTCCCGAAAGCGACAACCAGGATCAAACGAAGAAATGTAGTTGGCCGGTGTGGCCGAGCGGTTCTAGGCGCTGCAGTCTGGAACCGTGCGACCGCTACGGTCGCAGGTTCGAATCCTACCTCGGGCATGGATGTATGTGATGTCCTTAAGTTAGTTATGTTTAAGTAGTTCTAAGTTCTAGGGGACTGATGACCTCAGAAGTTGAGTCCCATAGTGCTCAGAGCCATTTGAACCATTTTTGAAGAAATGTAAACGGTTGAGGCTCGATAGTAAGTTAAGTGAGGACTCAACTTTCATGTCCAAGATCGGTGGGCGACAAACTTCGTAGCACTCGCAAGCAGCACCTCACACTCCAACCGTACGTGCACGCCACCAGCGGCCCCAGCCCGACTTCGCGCGACGGGGGCTTGCTTGCTGCTCCATGCCAACCGACCGACTGGACTGCTGGTCCGTCCGCGACTGCTGCTCCGTCGCGACTACACTGCTGATGCGTCTCCCACTCACCGACTACCAGACATACAACGACCCGGAAATAGTATCGGTCGCTCCAAAGATGGTACGACAGTGCGCTTATCGATACGCGCTGCTGCTGCTACTCACGGGCACGTAAGGCAGGAAGTTAGTGACGCCAGCAAATGGAATAAGAAAACGAGGGGGCACTACCTGTAATAGAAGATGACAAACAATTAATGCGATGAACACGAGCCATGCACGGCTCTACCTCTCCCCCGTCAAACTCAATGCCGGGCGGAGTCTCACCCCCGGGCTATCTGAACATAACTTGGCTGAGGTGAACCCCGTATGGCTTACCAGAGCTGTTATCCTTCTTTCCTAAATCGCTCCAGGCAAATGCCGGGATGGTTCCTTTAAAATGTTACGGCCGACTCCCTTCCCTAAACTGCTGAGACCGATGACCTCGTTGTTTGGTCTCTTCTGCCAAAGAACCCAATCCAACTTCATGTCAGTCAGTTAGCCTTCACCAACAGATTCACCGGGCCTAAAATACGGACGATGGTGCAAGGTCGCAGAAAACGAGGAGTAAATTTACTTAGATTCCTGACACGCACCTGCCTTCTCGGGAAATTACGGACATAGACCTGATCTCCTGGCCTGCTCTTAAAGGTTCCCAGATTACGATTGTAACGCTCAGCTTGGTTATTATTGGCCCTGAGTATAATACGCCTGGCACGGTTCCAGTTTTCCTTGATGACTTGAGGACTAACATCCGCTGGAATTAGATCTTGAATTCCCCACATGTTTGAAAGAGGGGAATTAACGGGGTAGGAAAGGTTCAAGGAGACGGTCGTAGCTCTCAGAGCTTCATGACTGGCGGTATTAAAGGCAAAAGTAAGCCAAGGATGACTAGAGTCCCATTTACTAGACTTTTCTGATGGTAAACAATCAACGCGGATTTAAGATTTCGGTTAACTTTCTCCGCAAAGGATCCCTGCGGATATACGGCGTAGTAGTGATATGCTTAACACCGTTCTGAAAACAGAACGGCTTGAAAGGAGCCGAAAGAAAGGCTGGAGCATTATCACTAACAAGTTGCTTAGGTGGGCCAAAAACACTGAACACATTAATTAAATGAGAAGTAGTGGTGGTAGCGGTGAGATTACGGCTCGGAGGGAGCCAAGCAAATCTGGAGAACGCATCGATAATAACTAACACATATCGATGACTTTTCGTAGTACGAGGCAAAGGTCCTAGGTAATCAATATAACGTTTGATTCTTGAGTTTCTCCCGGCGTATTTGATAGTCAAAATATCCACGGGTGTGCTGCCGGTCTATAGTGTCCAACGGGCACAATATTTCGGCGATCATACATGTTGCCATCATCAGGTGAACTGACGGACTGAGCTCCTGTGAACGTGCCGGCACGGAGTTCCGTACGCTATGGCTGCTCAGAGGGAACTGGGGTCGGTCGCTTTTTTTTTTTTTTTTTGTTTTTTGTTTTTTTTTTTTTGCACTTTTCATTCCCACCCCTGATGGGGATGGGCGGGCTGTTTGAGGGCTTGCATTGCCCTTTTCAGCCATTTGCTGTACATAACTCGTACATTCATTTATTTATTAGTTCAATATTTCTTGCAAAGTGCATTTGATCATATTGAGTATACAAAGATATAGCATATATAAAAATGCAGAAATATAAAATAATACAATAATACAAAATAAAACAAAATATAAAGTAGGTACAAGGATATTAGATAGGTACAAAAATATTACATAAAATGAGGTTAGAGGTTGAGGTTTAAGTGTTAAAGATTTTAAGTCATGTTGTGATGTAGTGTTTCTTTATAAATTATACCGTATTTTCCGTTATGATTGTTTTCTTTGTTTTCTTGGAGTACTTTAGTGTGTATTGAGGTTGTAGCATACGATAGTAGTACCGTAGTTTGGTGTGTATGCTACTTTTAATGTTTAATTTGTTATTTCTATGCTACTTTTTAGATGTAGCTTAGGTCTACAGTTCTTGTGTATGTTTTGTGTGTGTGCGTGTGCGCGCAGGCGCGTTTGTGTGTATATTCTGGGGTCAGTTTCTGTGTCTTTGGGTGAGGTGTGGGGGAAGTTGGATGCCTTGTGTTAGTGGTTCCATGGTGGGGGCGAGGTCTGGGTATTTTTGGCTGGTGTTTTGTGCTACTGTACACGCTGGTTGGGTATACTTAAATTTTGGTCGTCTGTTCATTCGCGGTCTTGTTGTCAAAATGTCTTCCATGTCTGGGCGTTTCGTTAATATGTGTCTACCGTAGTTCGCTCTGAGTTTGGTCAGTCTGTTTTGTAGCGGCTCCACGCCTGTGATGTCATATACGTCGTCTCTGGGCGTGAGCCTTGGCAGTCTACAGATGCTGCGTAAAAGTCGTCTTTCGGTCGAGTAGAGTCGTTCGGCTACCGGTTTGTGCAAGCCTCCTAGGGGGGCTGCTGCATATTCTATCACTGGTCTGATGTACGTCTTGTAGGTGTGTATCGCCGTGTGGTCGTCACATCCATGGAAACGTCCTTGTACTTGTCTGATTAGGCGTTGTCTTTTCCTCGTCTTGTTTAGCAGATAAGTGAGATGTGTCTTCCAGTTTAAGTACTTGTCTAGGTACACTCCTAGGTACCTGGCAGTGTCATTAAGTCTTAGTGGTGTGTCCCACAGCGTCAGTTGTATGTCATTTGTGTTTTGTTGTTTTTTCGTCAGGTGTCTGTGTCTAAATAAAACCATTTGGGTTTTGGTTGGGTTTGGTCGGATTCTCCATGTCGTCATCCAGTTTTCTAATCTTTGTAGGTAGGTCTGTGTTTTTTGTTGTATGGTTGTCGTCCTCAAGTCTGTGCACCAGTAGGCGGTGTCGTCAGCATACAGTCCTACCGTTTCTTTGGGGGTTGTTGTCGTTGGTACGTCAGCCGTGTAAAGCGCGTACAGCAGCGGGGATAGGATACCTCCTTGTGGCACTCCTGCTTGGGGTGTGAATTCTTGGGAGTAGGCTCAGCCGACATGTACCTTGCACTTCCTGTTTGTGATGTACGTCCGTATTAGTCGTATAACCTTGGTCGGGAGGCCCAATTTGCTCAGTTTGTAGAGCAGTCCTGAATGCCAGAGCTTGTCGAAGGCACGCTCTATGTCTAAGAAGACTGCAAGCGTGCAGTGTCCTATGTTGAAGCCTTGTGTTATTCCGTTGGTCAGTCTGATTAACGGGCCGTTAGTGGAGTGATTTTGTCGGAAGCCTGATTGTGTCAGAGGGAGGATGTCGTTGCATTCTACATACGTTTTTATGCGGTCAGTTAGTATCCTTTCGTAAGTTTTCCCTATGACGTCGAGTAGAGATATCGGTCTGTAAGATCTTGGGTCAGTCCTTGGTTTGTCAGGTTTTGGTATCATTATTGTTTTGCTAGTCTTCCAAGTGGCGGGTAGCGTTTCATTTGTGAGACAATAGTTGTAGATGAGGTAGAGGATGGGTGTCAGGAGGTGGGCTGGGGCTTTCTGAAGGTGTATACGTCTTATGTCATTTTGTCCTGGAGCTGTGTTACGTCCTGAGTATATGGCATTGATTATTTCTGCGTTAGTGATTTCTGCTGTCAGCGTGTTTTCGTCTTCTGTTGCTGTCGTTAGGGTGTTTAGGATTATAGTCAGCTGTTGCTCGGCGTGTTGTCTGAAGTTGTCGTCAAATTTTGCGTCTTGTGGGAAGGAGTAAACTTGCTGCAGTACTTCTCGAAATGCATCTGCTTGTTCTGCTTTGTCTGTTGTCGGTTCATTATCCACTAGTAATGTAGTGTTTGTTGTCTGTCGTTGTCCCGTGAGCGTTTTAAAGCGTTGCCAGAATTTCCCCCCTTCCCTGTAGTTAAGTCTTCTGCATGTGTCGTCCCATTGTCTTTGTCGGTGTTCGGATATGATTCTTTTGACTCTGGCATTCAATCTATTCCATTGTCTTTTTAGGTCTGGGTTGTTGTCGCGTCTGATTTGTCTATAAAGTTGTTTTTTGTGTCGTATTAGGTTGAGGGCTTCCTGGGGTATGGCTTGTTTCCAATTTTCGACTACTATAGTGGGTATGGCTTCATGTATTGCTTGATGTATGGCAGTCTCTATTCTATTTGTGGCGTGTTGGAGGTCGTCGTCGTCTGTTATCGTCAGTGGTATTGCTAGTTGTTCCGTGAGTACTTCTTTATATTTGTCCCAATCCGCATTTGCGTATTTGCGGATTGTTCGTCTTGTGGGTATATGGTCTGGGGGCAGGGTGGCGCTGGTCGAAAAAAGGATAGGCAGGTGGTCGCTAGTTATCGAGGTGCCCACGACAGCATCTGACATTGTGTCGCTAATGTTGTGTCCATATAGTACGTGATCTGGTGTCGAGTGGCCTCGGTGTCCTATGAAAGTCGGTTGGTTAACTGGTAACCGTTCCATTGGTTCTGTTGTCAGGAAGTCGAATAGACTTCGTCCGTTTCCATTATCGGCTGTGTCCCCTAGCATA
Organism: Schistocerca serialis cubense; assembly: GCF_023864345.2. Taxonomy (NCBI): domain Eukaryota; kingdom Metazoa; phylum Arthropoda; class Insecta; order Orthoptera; family Acrididae; genus Schistocerca; species Schistocerca serialis. Next base: position 288,954,843 of record NC_064644.1, on the reverse strand, counting down.
TGGTGTCGTGCATTAAAGTCTCCTAGTATTATGTATCTATTGTAAGTCATCATATGTCGTAGGAAGTGCAGTGGCAGGGGCGTTCCGGGTGGGTTGTACAGGCATGCTATCGTAAGAGTGCGTCTGTTTTTGTCTCTTATCTGTACTATGATTGCTTCTAGGTTATTGAGTGGTGCCGGAAGAGGGATCTCCTTTGCTGCAATCATGTTCTGCACGAGTATAGCTACTCCTCCTCTTCCGTCCTGCCTGTCTTTTCGGAATGTATTGAACCTGGGGATGTTAAAGGCGTGTGTGTTCCTTAGCCATGTTTCGGTGATGCCTGCAACATGGACACCTTCCTGTTGTATGGTGTGCGTTAGTATTGGGCGTTTCGGTTTGACGCCTTGGGCGTTTACCGATAGGAGACGTAGAGTGTTGTCCATCGCGGAGGTGCCTGGGAGGGAGGGGGTTGGAGTTAGGGTGTGGGTGTCTGTTTAATTCGTGTCCTGTTGTGTGTGTTGCGGTGTGTGCTGGGGTGTGTGTTGTGGTGTGTGTCTGAAGCATGTTTCAGGGTGCCAGTGGTCACTTATTGTGATATGTATTTTGCTTCCTGTTTGTGTAACCTCAAAGTCTTTTTCTAGAATCTGTTTAGTAGCTAGTTTCAGTGACTTTTTGATGGCTTCCCTGCGATCCTGGAACAAGTCCAGCAGAGTTGCAGCAAGGACTCGCAGCAGACCGCGGCGGCGGCCGATTTAAATACCCTCCGCCCGCGGCGCGCTCACTCCGCCGTCCGCGCCCCGCGCCACGGTCGCGCGGTGGAACAGATTGCGACGGCGTCTGAGATGACGTCGATGTGATGGCTCTGTCCGCCGTGGTCGTCACAACTATACGTTTGCTCGATTTACTCTTGATTAACCTAATCGCTGGTTCCCAAGCCTTGCTAAGATTATAGCCACAGTCACGGTTTATGAGGTCGTCACTGGTGCGAATTTCGATCGCCTCTCTAACAACGCTGTCCCAGTATCTCGACGTCTGTGCCAGAATCCTCGTGCGGTCATACTCCATGGCGTGATTTTCCGACAAACAATGTTCAGCGACCGCCGACTTGCTCGGATACATCAGTCGAGTGTGCCTCTGGTGTTCACGGCATCGATCCTCGACGGTACGCATCGTCTGACCAATATACGACTTGCCACATTGACACGGAATCTGGTACACGCCGGCCTTCCTCAAACCGAGGTCATCTTTGGCGCTCCCCAACAGTACACGAGTTTTATTTGGAGGACAAAACACAGTTCCGACCCGGTGTTTCTTCAGAATGCGGGCGATTTTCCCCGAGAGTGCGCCCGTGTATGGAATAAATGCAGTGCCTACCTACATTACGCCCCTTTGTCAGCAACATCAGGGGACCTACATATTTGTTGGCCAAATACCTGACGGGAATATTAAGTCCTTATGTGGGTAAATGCCCTCATCACATCCGTAATTCCGTGGATTTTGTTAAACGCCTTGATAGCTTCAGGTTGGATGAGTCAGATATCATGGTGAGTTTTGACGTCGTTTCCTTGTTTACGAGGGTACCCCTGCGAGAGTCACTAGAATTGATTAGTCAGAAGTTTGACGAGAAGACCACTGAACTTTTTAAGCATGTCTTGACTTCCACGTATTTTCTTTTTAATGGAGAATACTACGAACAAACGGAGGGAGTCGCCTTGGGTAGCCCACTCTCACCGGTGGTAGCGAATTTGTACATGGAGAACTTCGAGGAGGAAGCCCTGTCGTCATCCGTATGGAAACCTACTTGCTTTTTCCGTTACGTGGACGACACGTTAGTCATCTGGCCACATGGTATGGATAAACTCCTTGACGTCCTTACACATCTAAACTCCATACACCCCAACATCAAATTCGCTATGGAGACTTTCCTTGACGTCTTGGTCAAGAGAAGGGCTGACGGCACCCTAGGTCATGTGGTGTATAGGAAGACAATGCACACTGATCTGTATTTGCACGCAGACAGCTGCCACCACCCTTCACAGAGGAATGGGGTACTTAAAACTCTAGTACATAGGGCGCGCACTATTTCTGACGCAGAGAGTCTACCCCAGGAATTGGAACATCTGAGAACTGTATTTCGAAAAAATGGGTACTCAGAGTGGCAGATTCAACGTGCTCTCCGCCCAAAGACTGCACCACAACCTGATGAGATGGATGAAGTCACGAGGGAGGAGATAGGCACTGCATTTATTCCATACACGGGCGCACTCCCGGGGAAAATCGCCCGCATTCTGAAGAAACACCGGGTCGGAACTGTGTTTTGTCCTCCAAATAAAACTCGTGCGCTGGTGGGGAGCGCCAAAGATGACCTCGGTTTGAGGAAGGCCGGCGTGTACCAGATTCCGTGTCAATGTGGCAAGTCGTATATTGGTCAGACGATGCGTACCGTCGAGGATCGATGTCGTGAACACCAGAGGCACACTCGACTGATGTATCTGAGCAAGTCGGAGGTCGCTGAACATTGTTTGTCGGAAAATCACGCCATGGAGTATGACCGCACGAGGATTCTGGTACAGACGTCGAGTTACTGGGACAGCGTTGTTAGAGAGGTGATCGAAATTCGCACCAATGACGACCTCATAAACCGTGACTGTGGCTATAATCTTAGCAAGGCTTGGGAACCAGCGATTAGGTTAATCAAGAGAAAATCGAGCAAACGTATAGTTGTGACGACCACGGCGGACAGAGCCATCACACCGACGTCATCTCAGACGCCGTCGCAATCTGTTCCACCGCGCGACCGTGGCGCGGGGCGCGGACGGCGGAGTGAGCGCGCCGCGGGCGGAAGGTATTTAAATCGGCCGCCGCCGAGACCGACCCCAGTTCCCTCTGAGCAGCCATAGCGTACGGATCTCCGTGCCGGCACGTTCACAGGAGCTCAGTCCGTCAGTTCACCTGATGATGGCGACATGTATGATCGCCGAAATATTGTGCCCGTTGGACACTATAGACCGGCAGCACACCCGTGGATATTTTGAATATAGCGTTTGCACATAGGTCAGAATTCTTGGGTTTAGCTACATTACACAAGCGACATAGGGATACCATCTCTCTCACATCCCGGTCCATGGAGGGCCAAGTTAAATGCTCCTTGATTTTTTGGAGTGTCTTATAAGTTCCTAAGTGCCCTCTCACCTACGAATCATGAAAGTAATGAAAGACAGGGCGCACCAAAGCTACTGGCAAACGGATCTTGCACTCCTTAGCATCCCCCACCTTCTTACATAGTATACCACTCTTAACAACATACTCATCCGACAACTCTCCCGCCAACAAGCGTTGCTTAATCGGGCCCCAAATAGGATCCTGAACCTGATGCTGAGCGACATCATCGAACAAGAGAGGAATTTCACCCAACACAATACAATTAGGACTGTCTCCCTCTATCCCCCGGTTTCCGTCAGTAGGAGTCGATTCGGCGAACATCCGGCTGGGGACATCCGCAAGGATGTTTTCAGAGCCTCTCATGTGCTTAACTTCAAACTGAAAAGCCGAAATGCGTACCGCACACCTGGCAATGCGGCCAGTTTTACGTGGCCTAGCCAACACCCAGCTCAAAGCCTTTTGTCGGTTTCTAACTGAAAAACCGGATGTTCAAGGTAGAAGCGGTACATCTCCAATGCGAACAAAACGGCCAACGCCTCGCACTCGTTGACGGAGTACTTAAGTTCGGCACCAGTTAACCGACGAGACGCTTAAACTAATGACTGCCTCTACCCTTCGAACTCCTGGAGGAGAACAGATGAAATACCAGCATTAGGTGCGTCAGTTTAGACAATAAACCTTTTATTAAAGTCTGGTACTCCGAGAACCGGAGGATTGGATATAGCTGCCTTAATGTGCTCGAACGCAGCCTCCTGGGCGGGTCCCCATTCAAAACGCACGCCGTTTCGGCACAATCCGTTCAAGGGTGCTGCCAGCTTAGCAAAATTTGGGACAAAACGCCTGAAATAGTTCGCCATGCCTATGAACCTAGCAATTCCGCGCTTCTCAGTAGGCGGAGGAAAAGTGAGTAAGGCCTTAGTGCGCGCTCTTGGTCGATGCGAATACTCTGAACCGACACTATGTGATCTACGAAGAAGACCTGCTAGGTTTAACAGTCAACCTGGCTCCCTGTAATCTCACAAGAACTTGCTGGATGTGATTCAAATGGTCCTGAAATGATCGGCTGTAGATAACTAAGTCGTCCAAATAATTCTACACATAAACTAACTTCAATTCACCAAGAATATTATCTAGCAAACGAGTGAGAACAGTCGCACCGGTCGCTAGACCAAAAGGAACTCTGTTAAACTCAAACAAATTCCAATCAGTACAAAATGCGGTAACATGTTTACACTCTTCAGCTAATGGAATCTGATAGTAAGCTTGGTTCAAATCAAGAACAGTAAACCAATTAGCGCCAGCAAACCAAGTGAAAGAATTATGCAGATCAGCCAGGGGCACAGATTCGAGGACAACCTAAAGCCGTCGGCGCACGGACCGTGCTGTCGAACGTTATTAACGTTGAGCGTGCCAAGTTCAACGTACTGCTGAACGCTCAGGAACGATGTTATTTGTGCATACGGTACGTGGGCCCCAACGTGGTATACGCGATCGCAACGCACTCCAGCGGCAGTTTGAGGGATGTTTCCAGTTCGTAAATCACACTGTTTACTCAACGGGCGAGCGTAAAATTACCACGTTAGCTCTATTAAAACGCACGTTTCCTCCATCGTTGACGAAAAGGAAAGTTCCATGTCCAATCAATAAAGACACAGGCTTATAAAAGTTCCATTACAAACAGTGCGGTACAAATTTGGAATACTTCTCCGCATACGATAAACATTATTTCATCATTCCCACATTTTAGTAAAACCTCAAGGTCAGTCTTACTTGATCACTGTTCCTACCCAGTAGCAGAATCTTTGAAACATGTGAATTACGAAGCGTAAAAGAAAAAGGAGCAAAATATCTTTATACAAGTAGCGCAAGCTGTCCTGTAGATTAAGTCAATCGAACAAAGTCACCCCTCAAAAAATGGTGAACTTATATTTACATAACACCAAATATTATAGCATATACTTATATTAAACTAATAATAAAGTATCAGAACCTAATAAAAACGTAAATGTTAGGAAAAAAAATTTGGAAGTGATACGACGCGAACCACCGCCTCAACAAAAACTCATTATCGGACAGAGACGCTAATCATTGCGCTTTTTTTTGTTTTTTTTGTTGGTTGATCTCATTTTGTTCTATGTTGTTCGTTCGATTCGGACGTCCGATGACACCTGTTGATGTTCTTCTTTGATACGTTCGCTCAGTTTTTTTCTTACAGAGGGTAGCTAACTCTCTGACCGAACCTGCTGAGCTACCGCGCCGGCAGCTAAACCAACAACACGCTTTTTGTACTTAATCATATTATGTTACCCCTTACTGAAAACGTTAATCGTAGATAATTATGTTACTAATTGAAATTTAATTATAACAAATTGTACCAAGAACAATGCGTTTTGGGTGGATCTTCAGTGTGTCTCTGCCTTCAAACAGCCTACTCTCATAATGCGCAAGTTACAATAATTCTTTTGCCACGAATATGATGTTTCTCATTATTTTATTGGAAACGAATCACACAACTAACTACGGGTTTTCCAGTGATTCTCAATTTGCTGGTGCTCAGAAACAGCATATATACATATGGGCTTGAAATGAATGCCAGTATGGCGCCTTATAACTCTGTACTGAAGGGACACGGCGAGCGTGTGACGTAGGTGGTGTTGTGCCATCTCATTGGTCAAACGCTCAAACGCACGCTCAGAATATCTGACATGCCAGATATCGCTGTGCACGTTCGGAAAGATTCCCGAACGTGCTGTTCCACGCTATGACGTCAGAAACTCAGCGCGCTCAACGCTCAACGTTCGGATGCACGGTCCGTGTGCCGACGGCTCTAGCGTTCAAACGGTGGTAATCAACCACAGGTCTAAAATCGCGTCCCTGAGCCTTAGGAACAAAGGAATATGGGGGAAGCGTAAGCAGATGTAGAAGGCCTAATCACTCCTTGTTGGAGCATTTCCCATATTTTAGCCTTGAGTATCTGCACCTTAGGGGGTTTTAGGCGATGTGGGGACTGCTTGACCGGAATATCGTCGGATAGACGGATATGATAATTAAGAACATTAGCTACCCCCAAGTTATGACTAAGAAGCTGAGGAAAACCGTGTAACAAACCTCGAAATTGAGAAGCCTGATGCGGCGACAGATGGGTAAGATCAAACTCATTAGCCGTCGCCTCAACGGCCAATGCGACGACTTTCCGATGCACAATACGTTTAGCGCACTAACAGAAACCAAACTTCTCTACAGGAGCGAACTTAAAGAAAAAGGTGTGTCCAGAATAATCCAAGACTAACCCAGTCTTATTGATGTAATCACACCCCAAAATTAGATCAACCAGCAGTTCCTTAAACAAAGCTAATGACGTAAGCCAGGAAAAATTCCCCACCGCAACACTCCCTCGGAACCAACCCTGCAAAGGCAACACTTGGCCATTGGCCACCCGACATCTCTGCACTAGAGAGGGAACCGACCAAAGTTTTGTAAGGTGCCCAAACTCCAAAAACCACTCGAAGCTCAATAATGAAAAGCGGCTATCAGGATCCAAAAGAGCACAAATCGGTTCGCCACCTACTCGAGAACAAACGTAAGGCAAAGGTGGTGATGAGGGAATGACAACACGGGTACGCCAGGGTCTAAAGGCTCGATATCGAGGTCGCTGTCCAGCCTGGCGTCATTTATTGGCTCCGGGTGTGCGAGACTGAACGCAAGAGCGCACCGAGGGCCTGCCCCTTAACTTCGTGTCGTACGTCGTATCGTTCCCAAGTGTCAATGACGCGTTACGGAGCTCTTCCCAGGTTGAAGGCTGCTTATGGAAGACAAAATGCGACTTATCCCCCGCGCACATTCCCTTGACAACAATACACACCAATTCTTGTTCAGGAAAATCAATCAACAAGGCCAAAGAGTCCGTCTGAACTCTATCGACATACGGATGTAACTGCTCCCTATCGCGCTGCACTTCCCAGCTGTTTCCGAACTCTGGTAGTCAACCTCCGCCTAATCACGAGCTCACTCAATTGCTGTAAGGAGATTCCTTCTGCCATGGCTCGCGAGAGGAGGTTCTGCAACTCACCTCTAGCCAGCGGGTACAACAGTGACAAAATTACTTGGTGCAGAGCGCGAAAGGCAGCCGCGTGTTGTTCAAAGCGAACCAACAACCACAATAATTCCTCGATCTGTTCAAGTTGCTCCAGAACTAATTCAGTAATATCTCAGAGGAAATGCGCCAGAGAATTGAGCAACTCGGCGTATATTGCGTCTAACTTGACATAGGATGTAGCAGTACGCCCCCGGGCTGGCTCTCGCCCTGCCCCTGACACGGCAAGTCCCGCTCTTCAATCCTCTTCCCATCCAACTCTAAACGCGTAAGCTTAAACTGTAATGCGGTAACCAAAGCTCCCAATTCAACTGCTAGTTTTTTATAATGATCTTCCATGCCTAAAACGCCCAATTCTGCTATCCGATTAGTTAATTGCGTTAACTGCGACCGCGCCCTATCCACCTGTCTCTCACTAGGTTGGGTTCTTTCCAAAATACAAATAGTGTCCTCAAGGCCTCTAACAGCCTTAAACAAAAATTGAATGGCCGCTCCTGTCCCACCCACCACCGCCGGTGTGACGTCAACCGGATGAAGAACGGCAGCGTGCAAACGGGCCACCAAATCCGGAACACTGCCCTCTATAGGTTGGCGCCTTATTGCCAACTTATAAACAAGATGGTCCTTCGTGAGCAGGCCAATCACTGGACACTGTCTACCCGCTATTAGAATACACCAGAAACAATCAACTACCAAAACAATATGGTGCCACAGAACAGAAGCAAGGGTGAAACTGACAGTAACTGGAATGGCAAGCAGAGTTGCGCAGTGGAAGCGTGCTGGGCCCATAATCCAGAGGTCCGCGGATCGGAACCAAGCTCTGTTACCAGTGAAACGCTTGTGCTTGCAGGACAGAGCGGATTAGGTTGTGGAAAGGCGCCAAAATACACTCCTGGAAATGGAAAAAAGAACACATTGACACCGGTGTGTCAGACCCACCATACTTGCTCCGGACACTGCGAGAGGGCTGTACAAGCAATGATCACACGCACGGCACAGCGGACACACCAGGAACCGCGGTGTTGGCCGTCGAATGGCGCTAGCTGCGCAGCATTTGTGCACCGCCGCCGTCAGTGTCAGCCAGTTTGCCGTGGCATACGGAGCTCCATCGCAGTCTTTAACACTGGTAGCATGCCGCGACAGCGTGGACGTGAACCGTATGTGCAGTTGACGGACTTTGAGCGAGGGCGTATAGTGGGCATGCGGGAGGCCGGGTGGACGTACCGCCGAATTGCTCAACACGTGGGGCGTGAGGTCTCCACAGTACATCGATGTTGTCGCCAGTGGTCGCCGGAAGGTGCACGTGCCCGTCGACCTGGGACCGGACCGCAGCGACGCACGGATGCACGCCAAGACCGTAGGATCCTACGCAGTGCCGTAGGGGACCGCACCGCCACTTCCCAGCAAATTAGGGACACTGTTGCTCCTGGGGTATCGGCGAGGACCATTCGCAACCGTCTCCATGAAGTTGGGCTACGGTCCCGCACACCGTTAGGCCGTCTTCCGCTCACGCCCAACATCGTGCAGCCCGCCTCCAGTGGTGTCGCGACAGGCGTGAATGGAGGGACGAATGGAGACGTGTCGTCTTCAGCGATGAGAGTCGCTTCTGCCTTGGTGCCAATGATGGTCGTATGCGTGTTTGGCGCCGTGCAGGTGAGCGCCACAATCAGGACTGCATACGACCGAGGCACACAGGGCCAACACCCGGCATCATGGTGTGGGGAGCGATCTCCTACACTGGCCGTACATCACTGGTGATCGTCGAGGGGACACTGAATAGTGCACGGTACATCCAAACCGTCATCGAACCCATCGTTCTACCATTCCTAGACCGGCAAGGGAACTTGCTGTTCCAACAGGACAATGCACGTCCGCATGTATCCCGTGCCACCCAACGTGCTCTAGAAGGTGTAAGTCAACTACCCTGGCCAGCAAGATCTCCGGATCTGTCCCCCATTGAGCATGTTTGGGACTGGATGAAGCGTCGTCTCACGCGGTCTGCACGTCCAGCACGAACGCTGGTCCAACTGAGGCGCCAGGTGGAAATGGCATGGCAAGCCGTTCCACAGGACTACATCCAGCATCTCTACGATCGTCTCCATGGGAGAATAGCAGCCTGCATTGCTGCGAAAGGTGGATATACACTGTACTAGTGCTGACATTGTGCATGCTCTGTTGCCTGTGTCTATGTGCCTGTGGTTCAGTCAGTGTGATCATGTGATGTATCTGACCCCAGGAATGTGTCAATAAAGTTTCCCCTTCCTGGGACAATGAATTCACGGTGTTCTTATTTCAATTTCCAGGAGTGTATGTTGCTTTCAGTTTCTCCCAACAAACAAACTTTATTCATCAACAAACAATATTACAACAAGGATGCAAAAAACTCAAAACATTAATCGACCTCATTTGACTAACTTTAGATCGGCCGAAGGTCACACTCAAAATCCAAGACATAAGGCCTAAGCAAGAAATTGAAATACAAGGTTCTTCTGGAGGTTTCACCCAAGAATATTTTCTAAATATTCAACTTCACAGGCTGAAGGCCTTAGCAATTTAAATTTGATAGTACTTGGCTGGAGGCTGCAAATTAGGCAATAAGAAGAGTTTCAATTAAAAGGCAGAAGGCCTTATTTCAAAACAAAGCATAACAATCTTATGCCTTAAGGGAAAGATAAGAAAATTGATTTAACAGACATTAAAACTCTGCTGAAGGCCACATATTTAGGCAATAAGAAGAGTTTCAAAAAGGCATACGGCCTTTTCTTAAAAGCATAACAATCACATGCCTTAAGGGCAAGACAAGGACATTAATTTGAGAGACATGAAAACTTGGCTGAAGGCCACACATCAAACAAATATCTAAATTCCAGACAAGGAAATTACTACATAACACACAAGAAACGGCGCCCAGAAGTTTCCAAGGGTCGGCCTGGCATTGTAACACTAACGCCCGTTTAGGCGAGACAGGCAGCCTGTCCAACGACTTGTTAATCTGGAGGCAACCCTACCGACAGACAGACAGCCGACCGATCAATCAACCAAATCAGTTCCGCTTCACGCAACCAGCAAAACGAGCACAAGATTTCAACACACGACACACAGAATATTATGTCAACGACCAGGGCAGGTAACCGGAACGTCAACGGCCACAAGGCAGAAGATACCACTGGTGACTTCCATAACAGGGAATAAATTAAGTGAAGCTAAATCTCACAGGAAGATGTCTGGAGTTATTTTTTTTCACTAGCTGCTTATATTTTATGACCCACCGTCTAATTTCTTATGGTGGGTCGTATATTGCCACTTAGCCGCTGTGACTGGGTCCGGGGTCCGCAGTGACTGAAAGTAACACCACACCGGCTCCCGTCCCCACTCACACCGTTGCCCGTGTCCCGCCACGTGGAGGCGGGCTCTGTTTAGATCCATTTGATATCTTTTTTTTTGTGCAGCATTAGAAAAACTTATAACTAATACAAAATCAAGTAAGATATTAATAAACAAAACGAAATTAAATATGTAGAAAGAAGGAAGGAAGAGAACTGAATAGAGAAGTTATAGGTATAATATTGCCCGTCACCTGGTTGTGGGCGGCGGCCCGGGTGTTGGAATGACCCTCAAGACGCTGGCCGTTGCTCACCATGCCTTTAACATCTACCATCCTAAAAACTACCTTAACTAGAAGAGATTAGGGTACGTTAAAGCTAGAAACTAAGACTAAGACCTCCATGTCCAGCCTGCTAAACAATTTACGATATACAATAGAGAGGTAACTGATTTTGTGCTTGGCTCAAAGTTGCTAATGAAAGGGTACTCGTGGTAAAAGTAATAAGGTAATGACGCTAACGGTTTGTGTTGAGCCTACAAGGCTCCTAGTAGAGTACATCAGGCGCAAGCACCTCCCGGCCCCGCCGACAACACGACCTGAACGGTGGTTTCCCCGATCTACCATAGGTATCCGTCGGGTTGGGCTCAAAAGAGAGGAACCACAATTAAGATGCATCCAGGACGTGCGCCGCCTCTTACCAGGGGGGCGTAGGTCCCTTGAAGAGGTGCCCAACTTTAAGCTTCAGATGAGAAGTTCTTAGTATAGTGGAGGTTGAGGTATAGGCTGTGTAGGTTGGTTGTACAAACAGTTCACACTGAGCCAATAAGACTTACAATGATACGTGGTGTGGCAGTTAGCACCTTCCGGCCCCGCCAGCAACACAGCCTGAGCGGTGGTTTTCCCCGATCTACCATAGGTATCCGTCAGGTTGGGCTCAAAAGAGAGGGACCACAATTAAGATCCTTCCATACAGACTGTGCGCTGCCTCTTAACGGAAGGCGTAGGTCCCTTGAAGAGGTACCTAGCTTTAAGCTCATATTGGACCTGGAGATGCTGTTAACTATTTATATATAAGGTGCAATCTGTTTTTAGGATTGTGTGTGACTTGTGCACCTCTTGTCGGTTGTTCCACTCTGTTCTTTGAATTTGACTTGGTTGACACTATGGATCATCCGCGCTGAACGCTTCAATATCTGTGTTGGTGCCCTGGTCTGTATCTGTTTCTCCTTCATCACTCGTAGTGCTAATCATATCTGTGTCCCCCTGGGCATCGTGACGTCTGTTTGGACCGACTTGCCTTCGGTAGGGTCTGTTGCGCAAGTATTCTATTTGTTGGATCTTCGAGATTTCGTCCGTTAGTTTGTTGGGTTCAGTCCACCTTTCCGGGTCGCGTATTATGGCATGTAGTTCGTTCTGTGTGTTCAGGCGATTTATGTGTACTGTGTGTCTTATGTTCGTGCGTTGTCCGCAGAAGAAGACAGTATGTTCAGGGGAACCTTCTTCCCCGCATGTGCATCTATTAGTCTGTTGCAGACTCACGCGGTACAGGTGCGTGGGATAAGGGTCATGTCCTGTGATGAAATGTACCATACCGCGGCTGGGATCAATATGTTTTAGTTTTAGTCTTTCCCGGATGTCAGGGAAGAAGTTGTATACACGGCGGCCCTTATCGCTGTTGGCCCACTCGCTCTGCCAGGTATCCACTCGCCATACTCTGAGTTGGCGTGTTGTCTCAATCGGTAGACCAGTGATCTGCCGAACCTGGTCTATTCTCCCCATCCTAAGCCAGTACATTGCTGCGCGGTACCTGATGATGATATCTATGGGGAAAATTCCCATGACGACACATAGTGCGTCATTTGATGTTGTGTTGAATGCCCCTGTTAGTCGAAGTAGAACACTTCTTTGGCCTCGACGTACAATGGTTCTGTTGGTTGAGAGATTTAACCTGTGGGCCCACGTACTGGCAGCAAAGCATAGTACTGACTCAAAGAGAGCGCAATGGTATGTTCGTGTCACTGACAGGGGTAGTCTGAATTGTTACGAATTTAGCCTAGCCAGTTTGTGTAGTATCTTTTCTGCTTTATTTGTGCATATTCGCATGTGTTCGTGGAAGTTCAATCGTTCATCAATGTATACTCCTAGATAGCGTGTGACTGCTAGTCTTTTTATGTTTGTGTCCCCGATTTTGACTATTGGGTTCCTGCGCAGGATACCCTTTAGCAATGTATAAATTGTTTTGTTTCCTGCTATCTTTAATTTACTATCTGTGCACCATTGAGTTATTGTCCTAAGTGTTCCATTGGCTCTTTCTTCTAGCTGGGCACGGTTATTTGCTGAAACTACGACGAGTAGATCATCAGCATAAGCGACAGCTCCATCTGTCAAGATGTGCTCCTCTTAGTAACTGTAGGAGCGGTTCTATAACTATGTCCCAGAAGATGGCTGGAATCTTAGCTGACTTAAATACACACTCGTTGTTGCTCGCGGGAATGTCCCGAAAGCGACAACCAGGATCAAACGAAGAAATGTAGCCGGCTGGTGTGGCCGAGCGGTTCTAGGCGCTGCAGTCTGGAACCGTGCCACCGCTACGGTCGCAGGTTCGAATCCTACCTCGGGCATGGATGTGTGTGATGTCCTTAGGTTAGTTAGGTTTAAGTAGTTCTAAGTTCTAGGGGACTGATGACCTCAGAAGTTGAGTCCCATAGCGCTCAGAGCCATTTGAACCATTTTTGAAGAAATGTAAACAGTTGAGGCTCGACACTAAGTTAAGTGAGGACTCAGTTTTCATGTCCAAGATCGGTGGGCGACAAACTTCGTAGCACTCGCAAGCAGCACCTCACACTCCAACCGTACGTGCACGCCACCAGCGGCCCCAGCCCGACTTCGCGCGACGGGGGCTTGCTTGCTGCTCCATGCCAACCGACCGAATGGACTGCTGGTCCGCCCGCGACTGCTGCTCCGTCGCGGCTACACTGCTGATGCGTCTCCCACTCACCGACTACCAGACATACAACGACCCGGAAATAGTATCGGTCGCTCCAAAGATGGTACGACAGTGCGCTTATCGATACGCGCTGCTGCTACCAGTCTTTGGCAAATAAGGTAGGAAGTTAGCGACGCCAGCAAATGGAATAAGAAAACGAGGCGGTGCTACCGTAATAGAAGATGACAAACAATTAATGCGATGAACACGAGCCATGGACGGCTCACATATCAATTTGATATCATAAGTGTGCTGATGCTGCCAACTCGCTACTACTGGAGTGCCCTACCACAACTTCCTTACCAACATTGTGGCCAACTTTGGGGCTCATTGTGGAGTATACACTGATGTCCATGCTGATCACACACCCTATTTAGAATCATGTCGTGTGTTTTGTAGTGTCCAGGGTACCATCATAAATCGCGGTTTCTTCAGTGTAATTACTGTCTTTGAATTGTAGTGTCATTCGTATTCGTCACATTGAGTATTTCCTTTAGTTACCTTCTGTTCTGTAGCACTTCTTTTCTCAGGGTGACAAATATTGAACTATATGAAAAAAAAGTAAATTAATTACGAATAACGGTGTGCGCAAACCTTATTCATCATGTCAGCGTCACTACAGATATTTGAATTTGGGCTATACCATGATCGATGTGCCTGCCATCACTGGCGATGATGTGGCGCAGACGAATATCCAAATTCTACATGATCCACTGAAGTGCCGGACATCGATGTTGTCGACGACCTCCTGAATGGCTGTTTTCAACTCAGCAATAATTTTGGGGATATTTCTGTATGTTTGTCTTCAATATCGCTTCACAAAAAGGAGTCGCATGTGTTCACGTCCGGAGTATCGGAGTATATGGCGGCCAATCGAGGCCCATGCCAGTGGTCACAGGGCATCCCAGAGCCAGAATACGGTCCCCAGAAAGCTCGACCAGGACATCAAACGACTCTCCTGCATCGATGGGGTCGAGATCCATCTTGCATGAACCACGTCTAGTCGAAATCAGGGTCACTTTGGATAAGGGGGATAAACCATCTTCCAAAAACTTCACGTACCGTTCGGTAGTAACTGTGCCATCGCGAAACATCGCAATGGTTATTCCGTGCCTGAACACACACTACACAGTCACCCGTTGAGGGTAAAGAGACGTCCCGATCGTTAAATGCGGATTCTCAGTCCCTCAAATGCGCCAATTTTGGTTATTGACGAACCTATACAAATGAAAGTGGGCTTCGTCGCTAAACCAAACCATGCCAGTGCGTACTAATTTTCTTCATGCCCTGTGGCAAACCGTGAAATTTGAACTTCCTAACGCAAACCATTCAGAAATTGCGACAATTTTATTTCATATCTCCCAGTATCTATGGTCCGTATTTCATCGAATTATGTTACTTGGCAGTGATTCATCATGCAACAGGTACTTTCGTTCTCAAGTTTTGCACACGATCGCACAATATCTGGACTCAATAAAGGATATTACATTACTTCCAACAGCAGTAATGTATTCGTATTTACGCGAATCTAGTGCGCCATCGAATGTAATGCGCAACCCAATTTTAAAACAAAATTAATAAAAATAAGGAATTTTGGCACAAAACTGGTAGGGTATTTTTGTATTGTTGAAACTTATTTTACAATGCTAACTTTATTTCAAGCGATAGTGGATGTAGAAATGAAATATAAAAAAGAACAATAACTTATTTTTAAGTTACTCATTACGGTAGTAAGTGACATTTTCATTATTAAAAAACAACGCCTAACTTGATGACCTACATGACATACAAAGAAACATACTGTAAATTACAGGCGTTTCTCATCATTATTCACTGATGCCTTCATTACTAGAATCCTGGAAGGGTCTACATCAGAAACAGATTCAATTTCTCCTTCCCCGCCATCTTCGGCGTCGTTATAGATCACATCTTCAGTGCCATCCAGAGTATTCGAAATACAGAATTTCTTGAATGATTTTACGATCATTGGTTCTTCGATGCGTTTCCAGGCAACCGAAACCCAGTGCGCGGTGCAGCACGTTTAATTTTTCCTGTCGGAGTCAGTTCACGATTTGGATCGCAAAACAATTTTTCGTACTGTTCCTGAACGTAACCTTTGAAAGGTTTATTTACACTAACGTCCAGGGGCTGTATTACAGAAGTCATTCCTCCAGGAATAATAACAAGGTCACTGGGTAGGCGTGGATCTTCTTTTTTACATAGTCAGTGAGATGACCACGAAACGCATCAAGACAAATCATTGATGGTTGCTTGGAAAGCCCAACAAGACGGAGTTCCCACACGTTGAAGAGCCAGCCAACCATTAAAGTTTCAGTCATTCATCCCTTCTCTTGATTCCGAACAATGACGTCATCAGGAGTCTTGGGGCTTGCTTTTCGCTTGAAGACTAAAAAAAGGGGGAAGTTTGTTCCCATCTGCTGTGATTGACAGCATTGCTGTTATGCGCTGTTTTTTTACACCCAGATGTTATGAGGGTAACTCCTTTTGTACCCTTCTCGCCAATCGTGTAATTACGTGGCGTGTGAAACCAAATTGGAGTCTCATCAGCGTTGCTTATTTTGCTCATAGAAACAGTCTTCTCTTTTCAAAGTGCGATAACAGACCGCTGAAATTCTTGAAATTTATTCTCAAAATCCTGTCGAAGCTTTTGGCATAGTGTTGTACGGCGTCGCAGAGAAAAGCCCGCTCGTTTCATAAAGCGATAAACCCATCCCCAGCTAGCCTTAAACTGTTGCTTCGGTATATTAAGAGCTGCAGCCACCTCTTTTGCTTTTTTTTTTATTATGGTGTCACTGATCAAGTGTTGCCCATTCTCCCTCCTTTCTCGCACGAATTCCGAAACATTCCTTCAACGTCAAGATGTCTTCCTTTTCAAGGTCAAGTGCATTTCTTTGTAGTAGCCGTAGTCGCAAGTAATCCCAATTTCTGTTTCTTCCATAAGCGAACGTTACTCTCAGCTACATTGAACTCTCTTCCTACCCTTCTGTTACCATATTTTTCAGCATGACGAATTACTTTAGGCTTGAATGTAGCTTCAAACGATATTCTTCTCTACTTGTCTTCCATTTCGTGACTACCTAATGCAAACAGAATTTGAAGTACTGTAGTAGGCCAACAATAATGTAAAGAGGTTGAGATGTACAACAATGCGTTATAATGTACGGGACAGTACGTAAATTTCAACGAGCAAATAAATAACAAACAAAAAATCTCTTTGAACCGACCACTAACGAAAATGTCCTCTCGTGGCAGTAATAGATTTTGTTCTGACCCCAGCGAACAGAATTCATAACTGGCAATATATATGGTATATGCTCTATTAACTCGATAATCTCTTATCAGATATACGTCTTCCTTTCTTTAATTCTCAGACACCGTAACCATGTTTTCTTGCTAGAGTTTAATAAATATTTTGCTACTTCAGATCACATAGGGTAAGAAAAACCGATGAACGGTTCAAGTTTGTACTCGGATGTAATGCGCCATCGAATCTTATGCGCAAATCAATTTTGAGTACTTCGTATGGTAAACGAAAGTGCGCACTAGATTTACGTAAATACGGTACTTGGCAGTGACACATCACTTGAAAGGTACTAAGGTACAATATATGGCATGGATTTCTCAACTGTGTGCTTGAGATGGCACTACACAATACTTATTACCATCAGACTTGTACAGCCAGCTGATGTGGTAGTTTCGATGGTGGTGAGTTTTCTCATCCTCGGGACATGTTCCTTCATGATTCGGCCACTTTCTGTGGCTATCATCTTGTTCCAGGGAAATGAGAAGGGTTGGTTCTAGCGTGTCATTTCCGTAAGTTAGATTTTCCTTCAGCAGGATCTCGAACGGTAAGTCCGGTAGATCAAAGAGTAAGAGATGTGTGCAGTTGTGGTTCCAGTGACGGTGGCGGATAACAGGAAGGTAGCTCTTGCAGTATCGCGTTATGTTACCAACAACCAATGCCCCCGAGTTCTAGTCACTGTGCACCACCGAAATTAGCTTCTTCGTAGCAGGTACAAATGACTACCGGTTTTGCCACTGAGAGTAGCAAATGTGACTCTGTCGTTTTAAGAGTTCGTTTCCACGTGTAATGACTTCCTTTAGGCACTCATTCGCATGTTTCTGGAGTGAAACGGGGTCTATTTGCATGACCCAGGAACTGTGTATATCCATTCTGTGCGGCAGAGAGTGATTTGCCCACTTTGGTACTCCAATCATGAGTAGAAAAAGAAATCCTGTAATACAATACTAGTGGTTTCTTAGTTGACATAACCACGTCGATTAACTATGTAGGCTTAACGTTGTGAAGCGATATGAAATGGAACGAACGCGTTAAGGTCGGTTGTAGGTAACTTGAATGGTCGACTTCCGTTAATTGGGAGAATTCTAAGGAAGTATAGCTTACCTATAAAGCAGACCGCGTAGAGAACATTTGTGCAATCAATTACTGAGTACTGCTCGAATGTTTTGGACCCCTGCCCCCTAGATCGGATTACTGGAATATATCCATACAATTCAGAGACGTGCTGCTAGATGTTTTGCCAGAACGTTTGATCAACACGCGAATGTTTCGGAAATGCCCCGTGAACTCAAACGGGAATTACTGGAGAAAAGAAGACGTTCCTCTCGTGAAATACTATTGAGAAACATTGGAGAATCGGTATTTGCAAAAGACTGTTGAATGATCTTACTGTCGTCAACATACGTCTCGCGCAAGGATCAGAGGACCAGGTAAGAGAAATGGGCTGTTACGGAAGCAAATAGACCGTTCCTTTTCCCTCACTCCGTTTACGAGTGGAACAGAGAAGGGAATAACTAACAGAGGTCCAAGGTACCCTCGCCACGTAACGTTCTGTGGCTTGCTGAAGGAGTATGTGGAGGTAGATGTTGTGCAGCATGTGGTTTCATTGAAACGACTACTCGCAACACAGTGAGTTTTTTATGTTCTCAACTTCACTGTGAATAACTCAGAATCCGCAGAAAATTATAGGGAACTGAAGGAAGAGGAGGAGAGAAGCATAGGTTTTCCAGGGATTAGTAGTTAACTCTCAACATGAACAAATGTAATGTACATAAATAAGCGGAATTACGAGTTATTGTACGATTAGATGATTACAGACCTCTCACTGGAAGCACTAACGTCCATAAAATAACTGGAAGTTCGCTTGTGGAGTGACTTAAAGAGAAATGACCACATAAAACATAATAGGAAAGACATATGCGAAATTCATTAATCAGAAGAGCCCACAGAAAATGTAGTCCATTCACGAGGAACGTTAATAACAAAAGCCTCGTTCGACCAATACCTGACTATTGCTCATCAGTCTGCATCCGTATCAGACACGAATGATAAACACTGTGTCATCAAAAGTATCCGGATACCCCCAAAAACATACGTTTTTCATATGAGGTGCATTGTTCTGTCACCTACTGCCAGATACTCCATATCAGCGACCTCAGTAGTCATTAGACATCGTGAGAGAGCAAAACGGGGCGCTCCGAGGAACTCACGGACTTCGAACGTGGTCAGGTGATTGGGTGTAACCCGTGTCATACGTCTGTACGCGGGATTTCCACACTCCTAAACAACTTTGGGTCCACTGTTTCCGTTGTGATAGTGAAGTGGAAGCGTGAAGGGACACGTATAGCACAAAAGCGTACAGACCAACCTCGTCTGTTGACTGACAGAGACCGCCGACGGTGGAAGAGGGTCGTAATGTGTAATAGGCAGACATCTATCCAATCACAGGGAAATTCCAAACTGCATCAGGAACCACTGCAAGTACTATGATGGTTAGGCAGGCGGTTGCTCATAAGCCACACATCATGCCGGTAAATGCCAAACGACGCCTCGCTTGGTGTAAGGAGTGTAAACATTGGACGATTGAACAGTGTAAAAAAGCTGTGTGAAGTAACGAATCACGGTACACAATGTGGCGATCCGATGGCAGGGTGTGGGTATGGCGAATGCCCGGTGAACGTCATCTGCCACCGTGTGTAGTGCCAACAGTAAAATTCGGAGGCGGTGGTGTTATGGTGTGGTCGTGGTTTTCATGGAGGGGGCTTGCACCCCTTGTTTTGCGAGGTACTATTACAGCACAGGCCTACAGTAATGTTTTAAGCACCTTCTTGCTTCCCACTGTTGAAGAGCAATTCGGGAATGCCGTTTGCATCTTTGAACACGATCGAGCACCTGTTCATGATGCACTGCCTGTTACCGATATCGAAACTTCTCCACAGTGCAGCACTCTGTGAAGAATGGGCTGCCATTCCCCAAGAAACCTTCCAGTACCCGATTGAACGTATGCCTGCGAGAGTGGAAGCTGTCATCAAGGCTAAGTGTGGGCCAACACCATATTGAATTCCAGCGTTACTGATGGAGGGCACCACGAACTTGCAAGTCATTTTCAGCCAGGCGTCCGGATATTTTTGATCACATAGTATAGGAGATCCAAAGAAGAGCAGCGCTTTTCGTCACAGGTACATTTAGTAAGCGCGCAAGCGTTACGGAACTCATATGACACCAGTTGCAAGCGTGCCAAGAGAGGTGTGATGTATTGTTTAATTCCGAGCGCGTATGAATGTAACGATTACTCCTGCGTATATCTCGTGAAAAGACCATGAAAGTAAAATTAGAGAGATTAGTGCTCAGTCGGAGGGCTAGCGTGTACATTTGGCGACTCGAACAAGATGGGGGAGGTGAGAGTGACAGTGGTACACAGAAGTACCATCCACGGTACACCATGATGAGACTTACAGGGTACGAATGTAGATACAAAGGATTCACTACTTGATAATCTCTATAGAAAGGATGTATTCGTAGTCTTACCTATCGAGACCAAAGCAACAAGCACTAATCTGTTGTTATTAGGTGACATCCTCAAGATGGACGCCTTAAATCACTGCCACTTAACTGCTCCGCGAGACTTGGTCTGCGTCTTCATCTAGCAACTGTTCATTGCTGAAAAGAAATACCTCAAGAACGCATTAGGAAAGCTGTAAGTGGCTCAGAAAGGGATGGAGTATGTAGGGACTATGATCTTCAATTAGTTATCCAATAACATAAAATGCCTGACCTGTAGCAAAGCCAGGTTTCAGTACGTTCTTAAACAGACCACTCTGTCTACTTTGAAGACGAATTTTTTTGCTAAAAACTAATAGACTGTATAATACAAAAGACCCAGTGATTTCCTGCAATCTTCAATTTAATTCTTTCTGTAATATCATGAATAGTATGGATAATTGGTAGTGTATATTCATTTTCATTACACTTAAACCAAACACAAACAAATCATGTACACATGCCTATAAACCGACTCGTTCCACATCAGTTCGTCACAAATTGTGCAAATTATTTATGGAACTTGAAACCAACAAATTAACGGACTAACTGCCTTGAAACGAAAGCGCATGTAATCAGAAAGGATTTATTCATTAAAATACATTAAACGGCAAACTACAGTTGATCGAAACGCAACGTGGTTAGTACATGAAGTAGCAAACCGAAAACGCATGTAAATAAGAGAAGGGACGCAATGGTCGTCTGCGCATACTAAGAGGTGAAAGCACTATAATGGCAGCTGTCTTTTTTTAATACGAGCGACTCGTTTGTTTTTCTGAAAACTTCAGATAGGATTTTTTATGCCATTATATTATTGACTTTGAAGGCTATTGACATTTTTGCAAGAAACAATGATCGTTTCAGTCGTTTTATGAAGCACCAAATGAAAGTAGTTTGCGTAATTGTGGAAATTTATTTGTGCGGACAATTTTTTGTGTCATCAATATGTGGCCTCCTGCCTCTCGTTTCTTCTGAGGAAAGGGTTTCACAGCTATATCTAACATCTCATGTCACTTACACCGGTTAATTATAAAACACTCGCATCGCACTTCTAAATTACAGTTGCAGAAAATTAGTTTTACGTGCGGTAAATACTATACATTGAATTATAGACTACGTTTTTTTTGTGGTTTTAGGGCGCAAAACTGCTACGGTCATTAGCGCCCGACATATAGACTACGTGACGGAAAGGAATATATTTCAAACAGATTCTGTATGGACAGAGACCCGAAATAAGTCTAACAGATTAGTAAAGAAACGTTGATGGATTTATTCTGTAAACAATTTTTTATTGTAATATTTTCGATGAGTGTCGTCCCAACTTGTGAAAATTAAATATACTCATTGAAGTTTGCCTCTGATATAAGAAACTTTCGTGAGTTCGAATTGGTGACGTGATGGACAGCATGTTCATGAAACCAGATCGATGTCCACTGATAAATTATAGTAGCAGTCCTCAGCAAGATGTTTATTCTGTGGTAGGATACAGCATTTGTTATGTTGTCTTGTTGTGGTCAACAACCGGGTATGGACGTTGGTCCTCGAGTGTGAAGAGGATGCTGACTTTTGCATGCAGCTTTCGAACATTCGACCAACGTGGCAGCTCCACTCTACTAGTTAAAAACACAATACTGTATTTCTGTACTTATGTTATCACGAATAAAATTTAGTGCCTCAGCATTAATGCTTCCTTCCTTCTGTTTTGTCGAAAACAGTGGCTGAATACAAAACACAAGTTGATTGTTTGCAAAGATGAAAACAGGAACCAGCTAGTGCTAATAACAGAATTTATTTACAAAAATAGCACCATTACCGGTTTCGCACCGACAAGTCCTTCTTCAGACATTCGTTCATGTTTGTATTACATTTGTTGTTGTTTATATTAGTTGTTGACTACTTTTTAGTAACGTATCTAAACATCAACATAGGTAATAAAACCATGAAAAGCAGTCTGAAGATGAATCTGACAGTTGGACACCGCTAGCGGCGTATTTCGTTTAAATAAATAGCATTACTGAAAGCGTCTGGTTGATGTTTTAATCTTTGCAACAATCAGCTTATAAACTCTACCTTATTGGCAATTAGAACCAGTCAGTTGCCTTGTATGACACTTTGAGCGTTCTCACTATTTTTTGGATGATACCGGTGTGCAGCATAATTCTGTGGTATCAGAATACTTTCTCGGTTTTTTTGGGTACTAATCAGTTATGTACATATATAGATATACACTCCTGGAAATTGAAATAAGAACACCGTGAATTCATTGTCCCAGGAAGGGGAAACGTTATTGACACATTCCTGGGGTCAGATACATCACATGATCACACTGACAGAACCACAGGCACATAGACACAGGCAACAGAGCAAGCACAATGTCGGCACTAGTACAGTGTATATCCACCTTTCGCAGCAATGCAGGCTGCTATTCTCCCATGGAGACGATCGTAGAGATGCTGGATGTAGTCCTGTGGAACGGCTTGCCATGCCATTTCCACCTGGCGCCTCAGTTGGACCAGCGTTCGTGCTGGACGTGCAGACCGCGTGAGACGACGCTTCATCCAGTCCCAAACATGCTCAATGGGGGACAGATCCGGAGATCTTGCTGGCCAGGGTAGTTGACTTACACCTTCTAGAGCACGTTGGGTGCACGGGATACATGCGGACGTGCATTGTCCTGTTGGAACAGCAAGTTCCCTTGCCGGTCTAGGAATGGTAGAACGATGGGTTCGATGACGGTTTGGATGTACCGTGCACTATTCAGTGTCCCCTCGACGATCACCAGTGGTGTACGGCCAGTGTAGGAGATAGCTCCCCACACCATGATGCCGGGTGTTGGCCCTGTGTGCCTCGGTCGTATGCAGTCCTGATTGTGGCGCTCACCTTCACGGCGCCAAACACGCATACGACCATCATTGGCACCAAGGCAGAAGCGACTCTCATCGCTGAAGACGACACGTCTCCATTCGTCCCTCCATTCACGCCTGTCGCGACACCACTGGAGGAGGGCTGCACGATGTTGGGGCGTGAGCGGAAGACGGCCTAACGGTGTGTGGGACCGTAGCCCAGCTTCATGGAGACGGTTGCGAATGGTCCTCGCCGATACCCCAGGATCAACAGTGTCCCTAATTTGCTGGGAAGTGGCGGTGCGGTCCCCTACGGCACTGCGTAGGATCCTACGGTCTTGGCGTGCATCCGTGCGTCGCTGCGGTCCGGTCCCAGGTCGACGGGCACGTGCACCTTCCGCCGACCACTGGCGACAACATCGATGTACTGTGGAGACCTCACGCCCCACGTGTTGAGCAATTCGGCGGTACGTCCACCCGGCCTCCCGCATGCCCACTATACGCCCTCGCTCAAAGTCCGTCAACTGCACATACGGTTCACGTCCACGCTGTCGCGGCATGCTACCAGTGTTAAAGACTGCGATGGAGCTCCGTATGCCACGGCAAACTGGCTGACACTGACGGCGGCGGCGCACAAATGCTGCGCAGCTAGCGCCATTCGACGGCCAACACCGCGGTTCCTGGTGTGTCCGCTGTGCCGTGCGTGTGATCATTGCTTGTACAGCCCTCTCGCAGTGTCCGGAGCAGGTATGGTGGGTCTGACACACCGGTGTCAATGTGTTCTTTTTTCCATTTCCAGGAGTGTATTTTTTTCATTCACCTGACAAATATCAATATTTAAATGTTAGATCTAAGGGAAACATTTTTTATTCTCCTTTGTCAGCGCACAGAGTAGATTTGCTGAACAATTTTAGTCATAAAATGTTCCATTTTATTTGGTATTAGAATATTTTAAAAATTTTGTGGTAATTAGTTTCAGCAGTAGTAAATATAGCTCGTACACCATGGCTAACTGTGCCACAAGAGCACGAAATGGTGGTTGTTTGTCCAGAATGTTCACGATTATCAACGTTATTATTTCGGTGATGGATTAAATTGAGGTAGATGATTTTATTATACTCGTAATTTTACCACCTCTTACGTTATGGTAAAAATAGGTATGTCCACTAAAATAGAAAACTGAAACATGAGATGAGGTAGAATCGAATGCTAGTTTTTTTGATGCTTTGAGAACATAGAAGCCTCACCTCGCAAGAATCAATCAGATGCTGAGACAAAGGAAGTTAGTTCAGCTACCTGCTCTAAACAATATCCAATTACCACAATGCATCGTAGTTTGGAGATTATGATAAAACGAATGGAAATTGAGTTGTCACAGGGAAACAGCAAATGCATAATGAAATGTTAAATCAGCTGTGATCTGAAATATCCAAATATGACGAATTATATAATGACATGTCATCTAAAGAAGATGAACTGCATAATGAGATACTGTCCAAGCATAATGAAACGTCATCTAAACTTGTCGACGCAGCAGGATGCTTTGACAAATATTATTACAGCATTGAAAACTGCATGTCAAAGCATGCCTGATGCGACGTGAGAATTATCTGCTGAAGATGTACAAGTAAGAAAGTCTTTTGGAAACTAGATATAATGATAGTTAATTTTATTCCTGAGCAAGTGTCTAAGACAAAAATTCAGTTTGATGCACAAAGATAAAGTTTTCTAAAGATATTTCCAAGGGGATTACAAGAAGGGAAACAAATGTAAATGAAAGATTAGATGCAGAACTACCACACGTTATTCAGCAGACAGAGGTGTTGTCTCAGTGTTGCACTTAAGGGGATATGATTAACAGAGAATGAAAACAAATTAAAACTGCAATGAACAGAGATTTACGAGAGTGGCGAGATAGTAATGTGTCACAAATTAGTAGCATGCAACAAGAATTTTCTGTTGTTAATCAGATAGTACGTGACACATCCCACCCTCTGTTGCTCGTATCAGTATTATAAATCACAAAGGTATGTCACCTAACCATGTACCATATGGGATGGAGGCAGCAACTGTATTGTCATCAGTTCTATTGGATGAAAGCTTGTTAAAGCACAGCATAGTAAATACTGCCAAAGCACAAGAGTATAGTGCATTAAGACGGAAGGTGCATACGCCAATAGTACACATTCCTGCTGCAGTCTAGTTGAGAACATTGAAAATGAGATAGAGCCTAAGATTATAGGGTCTACAACCATTGACCCATTGCAACAGGCAGAACTAAATGTATGATTTTAAAGTACCTACATGTTTTTGAGAATAAGCCATGTAGTATTAGTATACATCAATAGCATATGGAAGCTCACTTCCACAAATTATTCAGAATACATTCTCCATCCAGTGGACCAAGAGAGAAGCAGTCACAAAGGAAATAAGGTATAGGCTGGAGTGTAAAATAATAGAGGCCTCTACTAGCTGTGGCAAAGCCAAGTAGAAACGTTCACTTTGTTTTTGATGCAAGAGCTATTAGCAAAATTATTATACCCATATGAACTAGAGCAGAGAATTTAGATGAACATATGCAGAAACTTCATGGTGTTAAGTACTTACCAATATCGAACTGAGATGTTCATACTGGCAGGTACACCTATCAAACGAATCCAGAAAATACAGTATTTTCATCTTTGGAGGAAAGAATTGTCAGTTCTGTGTACTGCCATTCAGAATAAACATAAGTTCAGGTTTGTTCATTACACTTTGGACAGAGTCTTAGTACCTGACTTACCAGGTCAAATAACATTGTATGTTAATGATCTATTAATAGCCGCTCGTACTTGGGAAGGGGATGTAAATATTTTTGAAAGAATATTACACAAATTTTCAGAAGTAGGAGTTACAGCAGATCTACAGAAATTAAAATCTGTGAGCAACAATCTTAAACTCTGTGCCATTTAATTAAATCCACAGGAATAACATTCAACTCAGACAAAATCATTGCTATCAAGAATTTTCCTTTCAAGAACTCGAAAACAAAGAGCTTAAGGCCTTTTTTGGGTTGTGCTAATTTTTCAGGTGATTCATATCTAATCAGCTTTAGAATGACACAGTTTTATTAACCTTATTATGAAAAAAATGCACACTGGGCATGGATAAGAGATTGCCAGAAAGATTTTAAGGTTCTGACAGCAAACAGTGCTTTAGTTAAGTTTCATGTTTTATATCACCCAGGCATGTCCAAGATTTCTGTGTAGTGACTGATGTCCCATTCATTGGTTTGGGACCATGTTTATTTACGGAAAATGAAGATAAGTTATGATAGCCACACAATGTCAAAATATGAAAGTTCCTACTGTGCTACAGAGCTCTAGCCGTAGCGTGGGCTTTCAAGACATTCAGTTACTGTATTTATGGAAAAGAAACATCAAAGAATTCTGTAAACATCAGTCATTAAGCTTTCCTATGCCATGTAAACTACTTCATGCACGCTTAGTGCATTGGTCACTGTTTTTACAGGAGTACAGATTTGAAATAATAAATTTATCTCGAAAAGAAAATATAGTGGTAATTATCTTGCACAGCTACTAAAAGGTTTACTGAGTGCACATAGATGATAGTAAAAAACCACTCATTATTGTGTATTGCTAATGGAAGACAGTAATTACAGGCCATGTTATTTAGATGTGTGCAAAAATATGACTGACGTGCAGAATGGTAACCAGTGCTGTTGTAAAACCAAAACAATACTTTCAGAAAATCCAACTGAAAAATTAAGACAACATTACAAAATAAATAATGATGTTCTTTTTTATAGACATGATTTGCAACATGACAAATGATGTGTTTACATTCTAGCTGTACATGCTCTGGCATGCGTGAGACTGGTTCTGCTCTATCTTCCTACCACAGTTGCACAAGGATGTTCTGTGAGTGTTTTAGGAATTTGTGTTGAACCTACGGCCTGTAAGGTAGGAAGGTACCATCTCACACGTGCAGAGTACAGAAGAGTGCAGCAGTACGGACAGTGATGTAATCAGACAATGATCTCAATGTCGGTTCCACTACACTTCCTGTCTACATCTACATCTACATATATACTCCGTTAGCACTAAGCGGTGTGTGGCGAAGGGCACATTTCGCGCCAAAGTCGTTTTTGCCCCCCTCTGTTCCATTCGCGGATCGCGCGAGGGAAAATCGAATGTCTGAACGCCTCAGTACGAGCTCTAATTTACGTTATCTTTGAATGGTGATCATTGCGCGATTTGAAAGTTGGTGGTAATAATATGTGCTCTACATTCTCGGTGAAGATTGGATTTCGGAATTTAGTGAGCAGCCTCTTCTGTTTAGCGCATCGTCTATCTGCAAGTGTGACCCACTTCAAACTTTCTATGAGATTTGTAACGCTCTCGCGATGACTAAATGTACCAGTCACGGATCTTGCCGCTCTCATTTGGACCTTCTCAATCTCTCGAATCAGACCCAACTGGTAAGGGTCCCATACAGACGAACACTATTTCAAGACTGGACGAACTAACGTATTGTAAGCAATTTCCTTTGTTGAAGGACTGCATCGCTTCGGGTTTCTATCTATAATCCGCAATCTAGAGTTCGCCTTGCCCGTTACTTGTGTAATCTGATCATTCCATTTGAGATCATTTCGAATAGTCACACCCAGGTACTTGGCGAATGTTACCGCTTCCAAAGATTGGGCATTTATTTTGTTCTCGTACATTAATGGGGATTTTCGCCTTGTTATACGCAGTAGGTTACACTAACTAGTACTGAGAGATAGCTGCCAGTCATTACACCACTCATTTATTTTCTGCAAATCCTCATTGATTTGTTCACAACTTTAATGCGATACTACTTTCCTGTAGACTACAGCATCATCGGCAAACAGTATAATGCCGCTGTCAATACCATCAATCAGATCGTTTAGGTAAATAGTAAAAAGCAGCGGACCTATTACGCTGCCCTGGGGCACACCGGGATTTACGCTTGTTTCTATTGAAGTCTCCCCATTGAAGACGACATACTGCTCCCTGTCTGTTAGAAAACTTTCTACCCAACCGCATATGTCATCGGATAGACCGTAAGCACGCAGTTTTTTGAGCAAGCGACAGTGCTGAACTGAGTGGAGCGCCTTTAGAAAGTCGAGAAATATGGCATCTACCTGGGAGCCTGTATCTGGAGCCTGTTCTGAAAATGCACAAACAGGGCCAGCTGTGTCTCACTTGACCGCTGTTTCCTTAAACCGTGCTGGTTTATGCAGATGAGATTCTGTGTATAGAAAGGCCATTATGTCTGAATATAAAATATGTTCCATGATTCTACAACAAATCGATGTCAGTGAAATTGGCCTGTAATTATGTGCATCCGATTTTCTATCCCTCTTAAAGATTGCTATGACCTGGGCCCTCTTCCACTCCCGTGGAACTTTCAGCTATTCCAATTATCTCTGATAGATGATGGATAGGAATGGTGCTATATTTGTAGCTTAGTCAACACATAATCTTACGGGGATACCGTCTGGGCCAGATGCCTTCGTGGCGTCTAAGCATCTTAACTGTTTAACAATCCCAGATACACTAAACACTATGCCAGCCATCCTTGCGTTTGTTCGATAACCGAAAGAGGGAATGGTGCTCCTGTCCTATACCGTAAATGAGTTTCTGAAAGCTAGGTTTAGAATTTCGACCTTCTGTTTATCATCATCCGTTACATTACCTGTACTGTCAGCAATAGAATGTATTGAATTATTTGTAGCGTTCATAGATTTTACGTACGACCAAAATTTTTGGGATTATTTTTAAAATCTGCAGATAAAATATTGCTTTCAAATTCGTTAAAAGAATCTCTCATTGACCTTTTGATAGCTGCTTTCATTTCGCATAATTTCTGTTTGACAGTGGGGCAGTGACTACGTTTGAAACGACTGTGCAAAATTCTTTGCTTTCTCAGCAACTTCCTAATATGTTTGTTGTACCAAGGTGGGTTCATTTCCCTCCCCTATATTTTTGCTAGGCACATACTTCTCTAGCACGTGGTGGACGATACCTTTAAATTTCGACCAAAAATGTTCAATATATTTGTGTTCCGCGGTGAATGCTTGGAACAGACTATGAAGATATTCATTAATGACACTTTTATTTTCTTTCCCAAACAAGTTTTTTATGCAACTTCCACTGACATAGAAGCCACAACGACATTATGGTCGCTAATACCTTCTTCTAGATTAATTTCCTCAAAAAGATCAGGTCTGTTTGTCGCCAAGATATCTAATATGTTCCCATCTCGGGTTCGTTTTCTAACCAATTGCTCAAGGTTGTATGTTGAGAGCGCTCCTAGAATAACTTCACACGAGTCTTTGCTTCTACCACCTGTGATAAACGTGTAATTTTCCCAGCCAATGGATGTCAGACTAAAGTCTCCACCTATTTGGATATTTATTTCCTATATACTCAAGACTTTCCCTGAAACGTTCTGCGACGTTTGTTGCGAATGCTGGTGGTCTATAAAAACATCCTAATACAATTTTCAATCCCTGTCTGATTGTAAGCTTTATCCAGACTATTTCACAGTCCGATCCAGTATCAATCTCAACTGCGTTTAATGTATAGGAAACGTTATTGCTAATAGGAATTATGTATAGGTTCAGGCATAACCATATGTCATCAAAAATGAAAATCTTTTTCGTTATTCAGGATTATATTTTTCTCTAACTATGACTATATGACAGCCAATCATAATTATGTACAGGACGGTAAAATATTGATATTGGCTGTTCACAACTGTGAAGCGAAATTCCTAACCCTTCTAAGGTTCTTTAATAGTAAGGTAGTTGATGACCATGTCTGGGGTTTGGTGAAATACAAACAAATTAAATATAATCAATTAAGATAAAAATGCATAATGAAGGTACCAAAAAATGAATAGAGTCCGTATAGGGTACGTAAATGTCACTGCAAATATAACTGCACAATTAAAGCAGTTCAATGGCTTCGGAGTATAAAGCACTCGGCAGTGGCTGGTCAATCCTTTTCGCTAGACTGGGTATCTCCCGTTTCTGCTTCAATCAAGCCTGACAATCACGCATATGTTTAATTACAGGTCACAGTTGGATTTATGAAAAACTAGGAGAGAGTGAGACAACCGCAGTTCAGAGTGTCAATTGAATATCACTTGCTGGCTTAGCGCGAGCGCGCGTGTTTACCTTTCGTCGGCAGCGGCAGTGGTTGCCGTCGGCGCGAGCTGTGAACCTGATAATCTATTCTAAATCTCTTTCGACTGTTAAATACCAGTCTGATACATTTCCTACGTCTTTGGTGAAGCCGAGACTCCTAGTTGCTCCCTAGTTAAGTTAATTGGCATTGTACACGCTATTGGGCTGGAATAGCAAGTACGTCGTCGCACTCACATTGCTCGCAAGCGTTAACTGTCAGTGATCGGTGCAATTCTCTGTACTAGGAGACTCTGCAGTTTAACTCCTTAAGACTTAAGACGAGCCTGTGAACAAGTGTTCACATAATTAGTCTCGAAATCGTCTCAGCATGGCGCGAGTTGCCTTGCTCAAACACTTGACGATTTCTTCCAAGAGAAGAGCCAGTTTCTCTGTCTGCAATTTGCCTATATTAAAGCTGGTGGCCACGCTTTTTCTTTCTGGCCAATCAGAGCGTTTGTACTAGTTATAACTTCACCTACTATAATTACTGTAGTCCATCACAGGCGCCATTTCTTTCGTAGGGAGAGTTTCACTTCTGCTATTTAATATTGAGATAAACAGGGTCTTTGTTTTTATGCAGGTTGCCACAGTGAGTCACCAATGTTTTGAGTTGGATAGCTCCAGACGATTGTCTGCCATCTCCAGTTCTGTTCCTGTAGAAAGCTTTCTGAAGGGTTGTCATTAAAAGCAGGGACAAGGGTGGCTTTTGTCGATGGCCTGTGCAGTGGCTCTGGCATCTCATTGTGTCTGCTGGATGTCCCACTGTGAAGGTTTCAGTCTAACATTGGAATGGGCATTGCTGTAATAAAATTCTCCTTTAGTCAGAACTGTGTCTCGTAGATCAGGTCTGAGAAATTACTTGCAAGCTATTACTAGTGTGAGTGTTAGTCGTTTATATTCACAAAATGCTGGCTTGCTTATTTGATTTGCCTATCAATAAAATTCGTATATTTTCATTTAAGTACGCCATGTGACATACCGTTTTAACCAGAATTGTTTCAGGAATTCAATGTAAGGTGTGTTATTTGTCTGACACCTTACAATGAGAATGCCTTAATTTGCTACAGCTTCATGCACTGGGCACTGGGTGCAAGTAAATATATAAGAAAGATCACCTTGCGTTGCTATGTTACCAACACGAGGAAACAAATACAACAGCTGCTTAAAACATGTCTCAGAAAACATAGCCTGTAGACAAATGCTGTCATAGTGAATTACATGCTATATTGCAGCAAAAGGTAACATGACTTGCAGTACAAGTTGTTTCAGTTTATACTGCACGACCTTTGCTCTTAGGTACAAGTAGACTTAAATTGGCAATAGCATAGTACAATATTTTCTCAAAGTATGTTAAACTATATACAAGGTCTATTGCAGTAGGCCCAGTTATTGAAAGAATAATAAAAGATTACATGCCTACAGTTGACGAGAGTGGTGCCCTGCTGTCAGATAACGCATCAAACTTTACCTGTTCAGCGTGGTAAACTTTTCTACATGAATATGACTTTACACAAGTACTAATGTCAAGATTTCACACAGAAAGCAACTCCTCAGTACATATTTTTCGTTAATTAATATATTTTTGCACACTTATGTGCACGATTAGCAAACATTTTGGACAGACTATCTACAGCTAGTTGATTAGATCATAAATAATTTGGTACTTTACACCACACCATCCATGAATGGATAAACCCCCTCATCCAGTATTGTTCGTCTGTATGGGATCCTTATCAGTTGGGTCTGATTCAAGAGATTGAGAAGGTCCAAACAAGAGCGGCAAGATTCGTGACTGGTACATTTAGCCATCGCGAGAGAATTACAAATCTCGTTGAAAGTTTGAAGTGGGTCACACTTGCAGATAGACGACACGCTAAACGGAAGGGGCTGCTCACTTAATTCCGAAATCCGATCTCCGCCGAGGATGTAGAGCATATATTATTACCACCAACTTTCAAATCGTGAGATAATCACCATTCAAAGATAAGGGAAATTAGAGCTCGCCTGAGGCGTTCAGACAGTCGTTTTTCTCTCGCGCGATCCGCGAGTGGAACAGAGGGGGGGGGGGGGGGGGATATGACTTTGGCGCTAATTGTGCCCTTCGCCACACACCCGCTTGGTGGCTAGCGCAGTATGTATGTAGATATAGATGTAAGACAAACTCTAATTACACTCATTCGAGCACGCTTAAGGAAAGTTTGTTACGACCAGGTATTATGGCAAATCCAAAGATATCAGCTACGAGAAAGTATTTGATTAGAAACTCGCCTGAAATCTTTACGTCCACGTGAAAAGGGTTGTGAGGAATAGCTGCTTCACACACATCTGTACGAGGTAGTCAGGATTTCCCATGAAGGAAGTTACCTGCTAGCTTATCCTAAAACCAACAAAATTAAATGGGTATCTACCCACCAGGATCTTAATAAATATATACATAGATGATTTAACTTATTTGTATATCAAACATAATACTTGAATGTACCTGAATTATTAAATGTCTTAGCAGAAAACATAACAAGTGAGATTTGAGAAACCTTTTGAGCTCTATGTAGGCTTAGTATGTATATTGACTGAAACAAGGCTAAGTGAGTAGTACTACTGGTACTTAGATATTTATAAAAGAGGAAAATTTTGACTATAAGTATTTAAGTTAAACTCATCCATACTAGCTGTATATGTTGAATGAACTATTACTAACCACTGCACTGACAGTGAACTCAAACACTACATGAAATGTCTATGTAATTGCTAGTTATTAGAAATTCAAGGCCAAAAGTTCTAGTGTTATATATGCACTGTGTCAACAGCACACTATGATAAACAGAAGCTACATGTTGTGATGATATATTACTTGACACTAGTTTGGTGGTATTCTCTAAACAAAAGGAAGACACATAAACAAGGGTGAAACACATATATGTGCAGATATTTTGAATGGCAACTGAGAACAGTGTATTAAACAACATTACATCATTGTTTACTTCATTGTCAGACTACTAATTACAGCTATTAGGAGAGGTACATTTTTAGATCGGTTGGTACCTTCAAATACATGTGGTAAGACCAAGCCATTAATGCTAATGTTATCCCGCGCAGAACGTCCAGTGTTGAAGTGTGAAGGTGTAAAGACAGATCTGTTAGTCTATACTGCAGGTATAGCCCAGGTAGTGGTGAAGTTGCGAGCACGCAGAAAACATCAGGTACTAAATTATGCTATGTGTTTCTAGGAAGACCGTTTGATACAGAGAAAAAACAACCAACACACTAACGTGAGTACATATTAAGGTACTGGATATGAAATATCTGCACCTATAAAGGCTCATTCACATGTGTCTTGTTGAAAAATGGAACCACAATTCATTTGCGCAAGAGGTACATCTACATCTACATGCATACTCTGCAAATCAGATTTAAGTGCCTGGCAGAGGGTTCATCGAACCACCTTCACAATTCTCTGTTTTTCCAATCACGTATAGTGTGTGGAAAGAACGAACACCTATATCTTTCTGTACGAGCTCTGATTTATCTTATTTCATTATGATGACCGTTTCTCCCTATGTACGCCGGCGCCAACAAAATATTTTCGCATTCGGAGGAGGAAGTTGCTAATTGGAATTTCGTGAGAAAATTCATCCGGAACCGAAGAGCGCCTTTGTTGTTTTGATGATGTACATCCCAAATCCTGTATCATTTGAGTGACACTCTCTCCCCTATTTCGCGATAATACAAAACGTGCTGCCTTTTTTTGAACTTTTTTGATGTACTCTGTCAATCCTATGTGGTAAGGATCCCACTCCATGCGATAGTATTTTGAAAGAGGACGGACAAGCATAGTGTAGACGGTCTCCTAGATAGATCTGTTACATTTCCTAAGTGTCCTACTAATAAAACGCCGTCTTTGGTTAGCCTTCTTCACAACATTTTCGAAGTTTTCCTTCCAATTTATGTAGTTTGTATCATATGAAGACGCAGGTTGTTCATGACATACCACTGTGCTGCCATAAAAACAATGAGATATACATAACACTTCTTTATGTATTTTTCCAGTACTTTAAGTACAAATGAAATGAAAGTTTGGCACAAGGATGACGTCCTTACATTGACAATTATTTCTAATTACATAACATGCCATGTTGCTATATGACAAGGATGGGGAGTTAATTTAATATTAATAGTATTCAGAACCATGTAAGTAGTAACATCAGTCATGTAAGGTGGACTTGAATAATTATATTTGTCCTGGTACCACATGAGTTAAAAATTTATGTTTATTTCCGAACACACTAATTCCTCATTTCCAATTACTTAGTTTGGGACACTCTCCTCATAACATACCAAATTTGTAAAACACATTCACACATACACAAACACAGTTACCACATTTATATTTATGTTTTCAAGAGCCATTCACGAAACTGAATGCGAATATACTGCTTAACAAAATACATTGCCTGAAGAAAAGTGAAGCACGCAGAAAGGGAAGAGGAAATTAAATGATACTTCACTAGTTGAGATGTTATTTCAGTTATTACAAAATCGAGTCAAATTTACAAAGATCTTCGCAGTACGAACCCACCTGTAAGTATAACACTGTACCCCACCTCACCTGGGTGCAAGCACAATTCAGTTGGGACGGGTTTCGTACGTTATATTGGGGACATATCTGGGAATCTTGGTGGCCATGGGAGTAACTCAACATCACAGAGACAGTTCGTACAGCCCCATCGTCCTGTGTCCTATTACAAAATGGACCACAACACATTCACAGGAGACGTCAATGAAAAAGGAGCATGATGTGCACGACATACTAGTATGCTGCCAGAGTTCCTTCAATCAGTATCAGTCATTACCTGAAGTTATATCCGATTTCTCCTCACACCACGACGCCGGGAGTGCCTCTCCAAAACTCTGAAAGAATGGGGCTTCCTCCCAGGTAACCGCTATTCTTGCAGGGGATGTTCATTCAGAGTTCATGAAGAACAGTGATTGCTGAAAGCCATTTATCAGCAGTCCAAGCTTCCTGGTTACGGCACCAATCTACATGCAGTTCTGTTGTGGAGTTAATGGGAGCCTATGCATGGCATTGTAATTCCCTATTCTGACGGCTGTTAGTCTCTGATCCATCATGCAGGATGACAGAGAATCGAAGTTTACAGTACGCTTGGCGCACAATACGTCGATCGTCCGTTGTGATGGTTAGATGTGTTGGACTGGAAGATCAGACGTGCTGAACCGGAAGAGTGAAGACGAATATGCCTGCACTTACGTCCCCATGCTGTCCAACATTGGACCATTGTCACACTCAATGGTTTCAAAAAATCTTGATATTCCACTATTCGGCCAGCTGGCCAAATGGCGATCCACAACGAGGCCCCTTTCAAACTCAGCTCAGGGACTGACAACACTGTCTCACCGAGTGCGCTACATCCCCATCATTCACAGTGATCACTCATTATCTGACGCGTTGTATACACTGCCAGGCCTAGTAACAACACTAAACATAAACAACACTAAGGCATTCTGGTGGCCATTCTACCTGTCACAGGGAATTACTTGTCTAATCACCTATATAAACACTGATGGTGTATATATTTCCGTTGTGTATATTAGAATTAGTTACATGATTATTGTAGAACTGTGTCATTTTTCAGTGTAACAGGTGTGGCACTGAAACGGGTGATTTGGCAACCCTGACAATAGCGTGGTCCCTTAGGAATCCGGACAATAAATGATTGTCATTGACCCAGATATCAATGATCAGGTGAGATAGCATCATGGACGGTGAACAACACGCTGTTACCGTGAAGGCATTTTATAAAAACGGCAACTACGTGGGCTCATAGGATGTATCTCGGGCTTATTAAAATGTCGCAAGTTATGTCCCAGTCCCGTCAGCACATGCTGTCAATGCGTGGATACGTAACTTTCACGAAACATGTGATACCACAAGATAGAGGGGTGCAAGTGCAAAACGTGTGTGCACACCATAGAACGTTGCAAGAGTGGAAGAAGCCTTCAGCCGAAGTGCCAGGCATTCTGTACGCAAGCATGCACTGCAACTTGACATATCGGATAGCAGTGTAAGGCGAATATTGCACGAGGAACTGCAATACCACCAATACAAAATTCAGATAGCGCAAAATAGGAAGAGGATGACCTCCCAGAGAGACTTCGCTTTCGGTAGGAATTGTTGGAAATTATGAACGACAAACCAGGCTTATGTGATAATCTGATCATGTGCGATTAGGCCAATTTTTGTTATGTTAGGCTTTGTTAACAAGCAAAACATCATACACTGGTCTCTTGAAAATCCTGAAACACTTCGTGAAACGCCACTTCACGGTCAAAAAGTGCTAATGTAGTGCTGCATATCATCGTTTGGAATCCTAGGCTTTTTAGATGATGGCGGCAACTTCGTTACTGTGAATACACAACGTTATGTTCAAATGTTGAATCATTTTCTATTGCGACAGCTTGCTGATCTTGCTGTAGCTGCAAACACATTCCAGAGAACAGTAAGATTAGCAAGCTGACAAGACGGGGGCTACCTGCCATGCTTCGTGGAATTTCACTAACGAGCTACAGAATATTTTTTTCTGGTCATCTAATCTCCAAAGACGGGGATATTTCCTGGCCTCCCAGATCCTCTGACCGTTCAGCGAGTGATTTGGAATAATTTGAAAGCTCAGATCTTCCTGTGTGACCCACTACACACCATCCAGGAACTGAATGATCAAATTCTGGAGTAAATTAATCGATTTCCAGCGCCATTCCAGCAAGGTGTGATATCTTTCAGTGAAACACTTCAAACGTGTGTGAAGGTATATGACAGCCACCTACTTTACTTCATTTTCAAATGATAGGCATTTTAGATTTCAAGCATTGTAAATTCATGTTGTATTTGTTTTCTATTGCCGTGAATGAATTTGCATCGCTGGTGGAGATTTCAAAATCGTCCATTTCAATGCCTCAATACAAAATTATGAAGATCTAAAACAAATGAATGCGTAAATGTTTGAAAGAACAGACACTACGCCTTCTTATAACTGATTCGCCTCGATGGACAATGAATCCACCACCTACAGTGCGGCCCACAGTTACGTTCGACCTCATATGGAAATCTTAAAGGAACGAGCATGGAGAATGTGGACAGGGACTATGGATAGGTAACACTAGATGAGAATGACAGACGGCCGAGGGCGCACAGAGATAGTCTGCGCAACTGCGATGAACTCTGTCTCTCGGTGGCGCAGTGGTTAGGGCATCTGCCCAGTAAGCAGGAGATAGTGAGTTCGAATCCCAGTCGAGCACACATTTTAGTTGCCGTCACTGATTACGCATAAACTCCAGATGCGGCTGCCATCACTAGTTCATTTCCTTTCTTTTCTCCACCCCCCGTCGACCTCCAATTTACATAAAATCTAAAACATATGTAAGAAAACATCATAAATATTGTAATATATGTAATCAGATCATCAATAGGCTGTTGTTTTGTAGATATTGAACGTTGACTCTTACGGAACTCCACCGCTAGGGCGTTACGCTAGGACAAGCACGTGCACGTAAAGATCACTCCCGGACCAGCTGTTGCTTGAGTGGTTTGGATTTGCCTGTGAGGAGTGAAACTCATCATTAATCTTGCACATTTCCAATAACTGGGGCATCCAATGGAGGGAAGAGCACTTGTGCACTATTATAGTAAATCCCTTCCACGTAAACGCAGCAGGAGGCAAGAAGATCGTGGGAGCGATACGTGTGTAATCCTAGATTGCATAACATCGAGCATATCGGGGGAACTGTCATTAGTTGTTCCACATCAGAATACTAAAAGGTAAAGATACTTTAAATAGTCTACTTAAAATTGCAACAGAATACTGATCAACTTAATTTGTGAACTGATTATTTAAAACGTATTGTCGTAAACTTACCCTGTATTTGAGTAAATAATTGACTATGTTCCCGTCTGACTCTATTCATAGTAACCTTTAAGAAGTGCAGTATTGATGCTGAAATATTTATATGAAAAACAGTGCGAAGGAAGAACTACAGGACGGTTACAATTAAACTTTCGCTATTTGAGAAGTCTCCCATGAAAAGCAAGTGGTCGTAGAACAAAGGAACATTTTGGAAACATTTGTAAGGACATGCATAAGAGAAATAACGAATAAATCATTGAAAGAAACACATTGTAATTTCCACAGGAGAGGGAAAAGTTTGTTAAATGCGTACTACGTTTACGTTCCAGATTACAAACGTCGCTCAATGTGACGCCCATCTCCATCCATGACAGCACGGAGCAGCACTACAGATTGCTCAATTGCTGCCTAAAGTATCTCAGGTGGGATGTTGGCTACCTCCCTCACTACGTTGCTACCCAACCTTTAACACATGCTAATGTTCCATTGATAAACACTGTCCTTTATGTAATCTCACAGCCAGGAATTACAAGGGTTCAAATTGGTGATTCTGATGGCCACATAGTTTGGAACGAATAGGCAATGATTCGGTTTTCTCTAAATGTTGTGAGCCGAGTGACGTCACGAGCAATGTGAGTTGGAGCATCAAAGCAGATGAGTCCAAAACACCTCCCTCCCATAGAGCAGGGATCAAATGTTGGCGAAGCAGATCACAATAACGGCTTCTGATTCGACGATGATAATAAAATAACAGATTCTCTCTCAAACACGAAGACTTGAAAGTAAGGTATAAATGGTGGTAGGGCGTCACTGGCCGGGAGTTCCCAGGCGGGACGTCCGGGCGCCAATTGCAAGTCTTATTGAGTGCGACGCCACATTGGGCGACTTTCGCATCGACAGTGGACAATGGAGATGAAATGATGACGAGGACAGCACAACACCCAGTCCCTGAGGGGAGAAAATTTCCCACTCCAGCCGGGAATCGAACCCGGGCCCTCATGCGTGGCATTCCAACGCGCTGACCGTGTCTTTTTTTTTTTTTTTAAATATCGTTCGTTGCGTTTGCTCTGCGGACGTCACAGGACA
This sequence comes from Schistocerca serialis cubense, assembly GCF_023864345.2. NCBI lineage: Eukaryota > Metazoa > Arthropoda > Insecta > Orthoptera > Acrididae > Schistocerca > Schistocerca serialis. Next base: position 288,915,375 of record NC_064644.1, on the reverse strand, counting down.
TCTGTTCAAGTTGATCGTTGTTTCCTTTACTCAGTTTCTTTATTACAGAAGGCTAGCGCCTCTCTGACCGAATACGCTGAGCTACCGTGCCGGCTTAGTAGTGTTACATGCACCGTTCAGCCATTGGGGCGGACTTGACAGTAAGCTGATTTCAGAGGTTAACAAAGTAACACATTAGGATATTAATAGGCAAATACGCTTGTACGGGGGATATTTTAAGTCCAATGAAGCTGTCCTGAGTAAAACCAGTGTAGGAACAGAAAAGTTTATCCTGGATACAGTCAGATCATGCTGAACACCGCGGCGTCGGTCCCAACGACGGACTTCGAGAGCGTCCTATCGCGATGGGGTGAGTAGCAGCCGCCCGGAGACTAGGACAGACTCTCGAAAGGGGGGGAAGTGACCTGTGCAACGCTGGCGCCGTCCTTTATGGCGGCCGGTGGCGGAATACTCGCAGCACTATTTTCTGGTCATGTGTCGGGACCGAACGAGGTGGCGCAGTGATTAGCACACTGGACTCTCCTTCCGTAGGACGAAGATTCAAATCCGCGTTCGGCCATCTTGATTTAGGTTTTCCGTGATTTCCCCAAATTGCTTCCTTTGAAAGGGCACGGCCGACTTCCTTCCCCGTCCTTCCCTAATCCGATGGAACCGATAATCTCGCTATTTCGTCCCCTCCCCCTAATCTACTAACCATGTGTCCGGCGGAGGCGAATATGTCCCTCGAAAGCGGCGTCCTCTGCTAGCGCTGTTACCGCCGCGTGGTGTCCATCCGTTGCTGCGACAGGGCGAGTCCGCGACGCTGAGGCGTGCAGGGGCCATGTAGGCTGCACGCGTGACCGCGGTTCCCAAAGGGTTGCCGATCGTTTTTGCGGAGATCTCCGGTATAGCACATGTAACACTACTCACCGCGCAAATCGCGTAGCGCAGTCTGACCATAATTACTTTGAAGTTGGGTACCCATCTGGTAAGTGGTTTTGCATCTACTTTGGTTCACGCAGCCAAGGTTTAATTAAAAACCACCCGTATTTAGTGCTGCTTTACTACTTTGGGGAAAAACTAGTTCGTAGAGTAATTGCATAATGTAGAGTTACCATAACTTTTAGTTGCTTAAGGCCGTCTGCGAAATTAATTAGTTATCATTGTCTTATGTCTGACCTTAAAGAATAAATGTATGTCAGTGAAGTCTTTCAACAATTGGAAAAGATGATAATTAATTTAAACCCTCAACTGCCGACAGGTGTTGTTGATATACCTCGGTGGGAACAGCTGAAAATGTCATTCCCGACCGGGACTCGAACCCGGGATCTCAGGATTACACGGCAGACGCTCTGTCCATCTGAGCCACCGAGTTCACAGATGAATAACGCGACTGCAGGGACTTATCGCTTGCACGCTACCCGTGAGACCCACATTCCCAACTGTCCACCATGTACATACGTAATGTTCAAAATGGCTCTGAACACTATGGGACTTAACATCTGTGGTCATCAGTCCCCTAGAACTTAGAACTACTTAAACCTAACTAACCTAAGGACATCACACACATCCATACCCGAGGCAGGATTCGAACCTGCGACCGTAGCGGTCACGTGGTTCCAGACTGAAGCGCCTATAACCGCACTTCCATACCGGATGGCATACGTAATGTTCCTAAAGATATTTGCTCATCCACTCATTACTCGCACACACTAAGGTGACGATTCCCGTAAGAGTTCGGGCAACCTGTGCGCATTCCTGTCGGCAGCTGAGGGTTTCAATTAGTTATCATTTTTTATAGAGAAGCTGCACGGTCATCAGTGGTATCTGTTCTTCCGAGAGCAGTTACTATCTTCATATATACTTAAATGGCTATTCGTCATTGACCTTCGTCTGTGCGAATGGACACAGGTTGCCCGAACTCTTACGGGAATTTTCACGTTAATGTGCGCGAGTAATGAGTGGATGGGCAAATATTTATTAATAACATTACGTATGTAGATTGTGGACAGTTGAGAATGTGGGTTTCACGGGAAGCGTGCAAGGGATAAGTCCCTGCAGTCGCGCTAATCATCTGTGTCCTCGGTGGCTCAGGTGGATAGAGCGTCTTGCCATGTAAGCAGGAGTTCCTCGGTTCGCGTCCCGGTTGGGGGCGCACATTTTCAGCTGGCCCTATTGAGTTATATCAATGACACCTGTCGGCAGCTGAGGCTTCCAATTAATTATCATTTATTCTAGAGAACCTGCGCGGTCGTCAATGGTATCTATTCTTTCGTGAACAGTTACTATCTTCATATAATTGGAAAAGACGTTTGAAGTGTGTTCACTGGCCTTCCGCCATCAAATATCTTAAATAATCTGCCGTCTAACGTCTTGAAATAATAACATTCTCAGTGAAAGCAGATACGACTCTTATCTAAAAGCATAGAATGCATTAAAATTAGCATTTTGCAAAAATATTTGCCCAAAACTGTTACTGCAGGTGGAGTGCGAAAGGTGAGTACTAGCTCCGCTCTCAGTGCGTTTATGTTCCACTGTATTGATGCTATATAAAGTGGAAAGTAACTAATGTGAAGGCAAGGAGCCGGCCGGTGTGGCCAACCGGTTCTAGGCGCCTCAGTCTGCAACCGCTTGAGCGCTACGTTCGCAAGTTTGAATCCTGCCTCGGGCATGGATGTGTGTGATGTCCTTAGGTTAGGTAGGTTTAAGTAGGTCTAAGTTCTAGGGGACTGATGACCTCAGATGTTAAGTCCCATAGTGCTCAGAGCCATTTGAACCATTTGAAGGCAAGGAGTGAAATATAGCGAAGCGCTCCAGTAACGGCGAGTTAAGCCAGTCTATAGCATAACTTCGGAAAATGATAGCCTTTCCATCATTGTTTGTTCGTGTACTATACACTACATCGTAATACGGAGCACTAATTCGTTTGTTAATGAGTGTGTGTGTGTGTCAGCTTAGAGGAACTATGAAATGATCGTATGGTATTATTGGTCGGGAGACTCCATCTGAAGTTGATTCGGCGCGTGGTGCTAGTCTTTCAGTTTCATGCCACTTCGAGACTTGCGCTTCGATAAAAGAAAATGAAATGATTAGGACAACGCGAACACCCAGTCCTCGGACGAAGAAAATCTCAGCCTCGCTCGGGACTCGAACGTGAGCCCACCCGACCAACAGGCAGTAACGCTAACCACTACAGTATGAGCTGGGCCTAGAGAAAATATTAAAACTACGTAACAGGTTCAAACCACATCAGGCAAAAACAATCGTAAATTCCTGCAACTACAGTATATAAGGCAACTTTTAACGTAGATTTCTCTTCTGGTTAACACAGCTAATGATTTTGTAAATAATTACCTAAGCAGACATTAAAAGGCCAACAGAATACAGGCACTGTGAAGTTTATGTGTCTACTTTGGCGAGGGTATTGTAAACTAAATTCATGCTGACGTCAGGATGAATGTGGAAGAAGAGAGAGGAGTTTAAAACCTCAGTTCAAATACGTATGTAATTAACATTTCGGCAAAAGTAATAAAAACATAAAAAAGTGCCGTTATGTCTTATCTGCACAATTTGTAGCCTGAAGGCGTAGGGCACCCAGTGCCCATCTGCACAAAATTCTATAATGTTGACCTGTGGCACATACAAGCTGGCGATATGAATCAGTAATAAAGACTCATATACGGGGGGAGCGTATTTTAGATACCGAACTGAGCTTTCAGATTAAGATTATCCTGGACTTCTTAAACCACCGTAGGAGAACGCATTTTTTTTTTTTTCAGTCTACTGACTGGTTTGATGCGGCCCGCCACGAATTACTTTCCTGTGCTAACCTCTTCATCTCAGAGTAGCACTTGCAACCTACGTCCTCAATTATTTGCTTGACGAATTCTAATCTCTGTCTTCCTCTACAGTTTTTGTCCTCTACAGCTCCCTCTAGTACCATGGAAGTCATTCCCTCATGTTTTAGCAGATGTCCTATCATCCTGTCCCTTCTCCTTATCAGTGTTTTCCACATATTCCTTTCCTCTCCGATTCTGCGTAGAACCTCCTCATTCCTTACCTTATCAATCCACCTAATTTTCAACATTCGTCTATAGCACCAAATCTCAAATGCTTCGATTCTCTTCTGTTCCGATTTTCCCGCAGTCCATGTTTCACTACCACACAATGCTGTACTCCAGACGTACATCCTCAGAAATTTCTTCCTCAAATTATGGCCGGTATTTGATATTAGTAGACTTCTCTTGGCCAGAAATACCCTTTTTGCCATAGCGAGTCTGCTTTTGATGTCCTCCTTGCTCCGTCCGTCATTGGTTATTTTACTGCCTAGGTAGCAGAATTCCTTAACGTCATTGGCTTCGTGACCATCAATCCTGATGTTAAGTTTCTCGCTGTTCTCATTTCTACAACTTCTCATTACCTTCGTCTTTCTCCGATTTACTCTCAAACCATACTGTGTACTCATTAGACTGTTCATTCCTTTCAGCAGATCATTTAATTCTTCTCCACTTTCACTCAGGATAGCAATGTCATCAGCGAATCGTATCATTGATATCCTTTCACCTTGTATTTTAATTCCACTCCTGAACCTTTCTTTTATTCCCATCATTGCTTCCTCGATGTACAGATTGAAGAGTAGGGGCGAAAGGCTACAGCCTTGTCTTACATCCTTCTTAATACGAGCACTTCGTTCTTGATCGTCCACTCTTATTATTCCCTCTTGGTTGTTGTACATATTGTATATGACCCGTCTCTCCCTATAGCTTACCCCTACTTTTTTCAGAATCTCGAACAGCATGCACCATTTTATATTGTAGAACGCTTTTTCCAGGTCTACAAATCCTATGAAAGTGTCTTGATTTTTCTTTAGCCTTGCTTCCATTATTAGCCGTAACGTCAGAATTGCCTCTCTCGTCCCTTTACTTTTCCTAAAGCCAAACTGATCGTCACCTAGCGCATTCTCAAATTTCTTTTCCATTCTTCTGTATATTATTCTTGTAAGCAGCTTCGATGCATGAGCTGTTAAGCTGATTGTGCGATAATTCTCGCACTTGTCAGCTCTTGCCGCCTTCGGAATTGTGTGGATGATGCTTTTCCGAAAGTCAGATGGTATATCACCAGACTCATATATTCTACACACCAAAGTGAATAGTCGTTTTGTTGCCACTTCCCCCAATGATTTTAGAAATTCCGATGGAATGTTATCTATCCCTTCTGGCTTATTTGACCGTAAGTCCTCCAAAGCTCTTTTAAATTCCGATTCTAATACTGGATCCCCAATCTCTTCTAAATCGACTCCTGTTTCTTCTTCTAACACATCAGACAAATCTTCACCCTCATAGAGGCTTTCAATGCATTCTTTCCACCTATCTACTCTCTCCTCTGCATTTAACAGTGAAATTCCCGTTGCACTCTTAATGTTACCACCGCTGCTTTTAATGTCACCAAAGGTTGTTTTGACTTTCCTGTAAGCTGAGTCTGTCCTTCCGACAATCATAGCTTTTTCGATGTCTTCACATTTTTCCTGCAGCCATTTCGTCTTAGCTTCCCTGCATTTCCTACTTATTTTATTCCTCAGCGACTTGTATTTCTGTATTCCTGATATTCCCGGAACATGTTTGTACTTCCTCCTTTCATCAATCAACTGAAGTATTTCTTCTGTTACCCATGGTTTCTTCGCCGCTACCTTCTTTGTACCTATGTTTTCCTTCCCAACTTCTGTGATGGCCCATTTTAGAGATGTCCATTCCTCTTCAATTGTACTGCCTACTGCGCTATTCCTTATTGCTGTATCTATAGCGTTAGAGAACTTCAAACGTATCTCGTCATTCCTTAGTACTTCCGTATCCCACTTCTTTACGTATTGATTATTCCTGACTAATGTCTTGAACTTCAGCCTACTCTTCATCACTACTATATTGTGATGTGCTCCTGGGTACGCCTTACAATCCAGTATCTGATTTCGGAATCTCTGTCTGACCATGATGTAATCTAATTGAAATCTTCCCATATCTCCCGGCCTCTTCCAAGTATACCTCCTCCTCTTGTGATTCTTGAACAGGGTACTCGCTATTACTAGCTGAAACCTGTTACAGAACTCAATTAGTCTTTCTCCTCTTTCATTCCTTGTCCGAAGCCCATATTCTCCTGTAACCTTTTCTTCTACTCCTTCCCCTTCAACTGCATTCCAGTCGCCCATGACTATTAGATTTTCGTCCCCCTTTACATACTGCATTACCCTTTCAATATCCTCATACACTTTCTCTATCTATTCACCTTCAGCTTGCGACGTCGGCATGTATACCTGAACTATCGTTGTCGGTGTTGGTCTGCTGTCGATTCTGATTAGAACAACCCGGTCACTGAACTGTTCACAGTAACACACCCTCTGCCCTACCTTCCTATTCATAACGAATCCTACACCTGTTATACCATTTTCTGCTGCTGTTGATATTACCCGATACTCATCTGACCAGAAATCCTTGTCTTCCTTCCACTTCACTTCACTGACCCCTACTATATCTAGATTGAGCCTTTGCATTTCCCTTTTCAGATTTTCTAGTTTCCCTACCACGTTCAAGCTTCTGACATTCCACGCCCCGACTCGTACAACGTTATCCTTTCGTTGATTATTCAATCTTTTTCTCATGGTAACCTCCCCCTTGGCAGTCCCCTCCCGGAGATCCGAATGGGGGACTATTCCGGAATCTTTTGCCAATGGAGAGATCATCATGACACTTCTTCAATTACAGGCCACATGTCCTGTGGATACACGTTACGTGTCTTTAATGCAGTGGTTTCCATTGCCTTCTGCATCCTCATGTCGTTGATCATTGCTGATTCTTCCGCCTTTAGGGGCAATTTCCCACCCCTAGGACAAGAGAGTGCCCTGAACCTTTATCCGCTCCTCCGCCCTCTTTGAGAAGGCCGTTGATAGAATGAGGCTGATTTCTTATGCCAGAAGTCTTCGGCCGCCAATGCTGATTATTTTATCAAAATTTAGGCAGTGGCGGGGATCGAACCCGGGACCGAGGACGTTTTGAATATTAATCAAAGGCGCTACCCCTAGACCACGGTACGCATAAGCGGCCTATATCAGTTGCTTTCTCCATCTTTCTCCGCCAGACCTAGAGCCTAGATAGTACATCTATATCAACATGTACATCTTCACTCCACAAACCGCCTTACAATGTGTGGCAAAGTGTACTTCCTGCTGCATTAGCGAATCAGCGAAGGAAGAATGATTGTCGGTAAACGTCTCTTCCTTTCTTCGTTTTAACTTGCTTCTTAACAGGATCAGCATGCTAATCTCGATTTTGAAATGATAATGGTGTAGGGTGGCAGAATGCCCTTTCTGTCACCAAACATACGGTAAACCCAAACTTGTATGCTGATGCTTTATTTTAAAATTTAAAAGAAATTAGATTTTTGTGTAAAGCCCTGCTGAGTGTTGTCTAGACATAATAAAAAATTTTAAACATAATATTGAAATAATTTATACTTAAAACACACCAGAGCGTTAAACATAAAATATTACAAAAGATTTAGTAGATTAACAAACATATTTATTAAAGACAAACAGCTTTTAAGATGTGACCGGTCTCTTTTTCCATTAAATCATCGTAGAAGGAGCTGCGTGAAGAGCCCCACACACGAGAGTGTGTGCAGGTCACAGCAGCTGACGCGTGGTAAAGCGTCTGGCCACATCCCAACATGGTATGCTGATAAAGGCTACAAGTATCTTTGAAAATTTCGTAATAACTCTTATGTGAAAAATCACTTTATTGATTTAATAATTCTCCCGAGATCTACAGTGAATGGGTGTAAATTTAAAGCTCTTCTAGCACATTCACATAAAATGTCTTCGGAACTCTGGGCAGTATTTCCTGTTTCCCTGTTGTATGAAGTTCCTGTTTCTGTGCGCCCTGAATTACGTCCACTTATAGTGCCCACACCAACGTCTTTTGTATCGTACTTCAAAGTTTCGCTCAGTGTGCCCTACGTAATATTTGTTACACTCTGAATTTTTAAGGAGAGGACAATGACAAAATAGACGGGTTGTATAAACCAATGTGAATCATGGGTCTGACAGATAACTGAACTGTGGAATGGTTTGATCAGGACGTTGCTGGATACTTTCAGAGCAGATACTAACACACGAGGGTCATTTCCTCAAAGATCGATTTAATTATCACTTTCACAATGTGGTTGGTTATTTTTAGTAATTGGATGTGTGCCAGTGTTTCAATATCAGTCAGAGAACTTTCGAGAATTTCTTTAAATTTATGTGTATGATAGATAGCAATTTACATTTCACAAAAATTTAAAGAAAATTGGCAGTAATGCAGTTTGAAAAATTTTCTGCCATAGGAAGTTGTGTTAACTACGTAAAAAGTCTGTATCAAATTTCACTGTTTTCTCTGCAATGGTTCAGCATAAAATTTTCCTTATACACAGAAAAATGAAAATGACGGGAAATGCAAAAAGACGATTTCGTTAGCACACTAGCTGAGTGCCTGGCATAGCTCGGGTATGTGTGTATTCCAGTCTTCTAGTAGTCTGTCTCCTCCCCCCCTTTGTCCATCTCTACCACCTCCTCTCTCGGTCCATTTCCTCCCCTCTCCCTCTATTTATCTCCTCCTGCTCCTCTGTCTCTGTCGATCTCCTCCTCCTTCCACTCTCTGTCAATCTCCTCTTCCCCCTTTGTCCATCTGCTTCCCCCCCCCCTCTCTCTGTCCATCTCCTCCTCCCCCTTCTATTTCCATCTCCTCGTCCTCCCTCCTCTCTCTGCATTATCACACTCACCCCAATAAGAGGCCGGTGGTTCTTGTCCCATAGTTTTTCTTTCCAGATTGTAATTAAAACGTATATCAAATGTGATTGAAATTCTTCCACGAATTTAGGGTGTGCTTTACACACTTGGATTGGCCTATGTACCCACACGTCAAATATATTTCACATATACTTAACATATTCGCGTATATATACACGTCTATATCTTGCAAATATCCAGTGGTATACGTGCCTGCTGACTGCGAAATGTGTTGTGGCTAGAATTAGTAGTAAAGAAATAGTAACTTAAAACGTCATGCATGATGAGGCAGTTTTTCGCGGATTCCGTGTTTGTGATGTGTCTCCTGAAGTAAGTATGGCACAATGATGCATTGTGAATACTGTCTGCAAAATGTGTCACGAATGCAGTTAGTAGTAAGGGAGTAATAAATTAAAACGTCATGCTTCATGTGGCAATTTTGCTGCATGAACAGCGAAAATTAGCAATCGATAAACTTTTTTCTTTCATAATTTTGTGGGGGGGTCGTCAGAAGAAAAAGTTTAGTGAAGTTTCAAATTACGGGTAAAGTTTGTTGCAGATCTCTAGGTACTCCCACTCGCAGATATAGGATGACTAAAATAAAAGTACTCTCGTGTCGTGGGCTACACTGCTTTTTCGCTCCCACCTCCTTTCCTTTGATATGCGGGTGATTCTTACGCCCACAGTGATTCTTTCCAGGCAGTAAATGACGTGTGTACCAGCTTTGGTTGAAATCTGTCAAGTGATTTAGAAGGATGATGATGATGATGTTTGGTTTGTGGGGCGCTCAACTGCGCAGCCATCAGCGCCCGTACAAAGTCCCAATTTTTACACAGTCCATTTTCTTTTCACAATCCAATCTAGTCACTCTCACAAATGATGATGATGATGAAATGATGAGGACAAAACGAGCACCCAGTCCCCGGGCAGAGAAAATCCCCAACCCGGCCGGAAATCAAACCTGTTTAGGAGACGTGGAACATACATACATATGTACATACTGGTGTACTGTGCCGTGACCTCCTGCGATGCTCTTGCTTTCGCGGAGTTTTCTCTATGTAAACAATGTGCTTTGCAGAGCTCTGGTTGGTGAACGCCTCCATGATGTGCGGGGCCCGACGATCTGCGGGGCGAAGGAGTACGGAGCGAGTCTGCGTAGGGTATCTTAGTGGATCAGTAGGCAAGCAGTGTACTTCTGTGCCACACTGTTGTCATTGCTGTGGCTGGCTGTTGGCGAACGGAACTGGAGTGTGGCTGCAGTAAACAGTAAATATAGGGTCCGTTCAAGAATAGTTCCGCCTCAGCGCTGTGGCGAGACCCCCGTAGTTTGGCCTGACCTGTGCATCTACGGAAGGTCGCTGGATTATTTTTCAAATGATGAGCTATTTCTCTGGTGGGTTGTTTTCGAACAGTGATTATTTCGTATGGCCAGTCTGTTCAGAGGGCGTTCTTCTAAATTGCTTGAGTGTTGAATTTGCATTGCTATTAATCGCGAGTGGAATTAACAGACTTGTGCCCTGATTGAATTTGCTATCATTTCTTGATTACTGTCAGTTGTGACCGATATTTGGCGAGTTTGTATGTTATCTTAGTGAATTTCTACTTTTGCGATTTCTCAATGAATTCCTTGCCTGCGTGTTGTAGGTGAAATTTCAACTTAAGTTCGATTTTTCTGTGGCACTTTCCCCCCGTGGGCGGTCGTAACTTGCGCCGTCAATGCGCGGTATTCTTAGCAGTTAAATCTGTGTGCAGGTCTTCGTTCTTCACGAGGTCCGAGTCTTTAGTGGCTATACAGATTACCTTCCATGAATGTTAACTTGGTTCAAACTGTCTTAATTGCAGAATTAACATTAACTGTATCTCCACTTTATTACTCAGTACCGAATTTCTGAAGTTTTGAGCCGAATCTTATCTCCATTTGATTTCCACTTTTATGATGCTGTATTTTGTCATTGCGGTGATTTGTTTAAGTGAACTGTATGTTAATGTGGCTTTTGTATGTGTTATAGAATAGATTAGATTTACTTTGCTACAATTGATTCGTAGTGAGGAAGTCCTCCAGGGTGTAGAACATGCCAGAAAAACAATAATACATGACAAATATTTACAACTTCCCAAGTGGAATGATCGTCTTTCTTTTTTAATGAACTCTATATGAAAGGATCATTTTACAACACTCATTTACTAAGATCACATTAATGCACTAAATTTAAAAATTTAAAAGAAGTGTTTTTTTCTATTTACACGGTAGTAAACATATAATAGAACTACTGCAATACTTATTTACAATGAATACAATACTGCACTGAAGTGGTGCAGAAGTTAGGTTGTTGTACTTTATATATAACAAAATCCGATCGTTCTACTGAGAAATTCATCAATGGAATAGGAGCTGGCCACCAATAAATCCTTATTTTATCATTATGATGCAAATATTAATATCACTGAAATTTTTAGTTATACACATGCAACATGCAACTACATTTAGAGGTACAATTTTTTTTATCAGTTCTGAAACAGAAACTCGTCCATGGAATAGAAGGAGTTGTCCAAAAGAAATGATTTTAAGCTAGATTTAAAATTCGATCTGCTACCTGCTAGACACTGTATGTTGTTGGGCAACTGATCGAAGATTTTTGTTGCTGAATAATATACTCCTTTTTGAGCAACTGACAGCTTCAATAACGGATACGAAAGGTCATTTTTCTCTCTAGTGTTGTACATGTGAACATCACTGTTCTTTGCGAATTCAGATGGATTATTTATGACGAATTTCATTAGCGAATATATGCACTCTGATGGTGCAGTTAAAATACCTTACTCCTTGAATAGGTGCCTACATGACGTCCTTGCGTGAACACCACTAATTATTCTCACTGCTCTCTTTTGTGCAATCAATAGTTTATGTCTAAGTGGTGATTTACCCCAGAAACCTATTCCGCAAGACATTATTGAGTGGAAATATGCAAAGTACGTTAGGAGGCTGAGCTGTTTATTACCAAGACTAGCGATTATGCAAAGGACGAAAGAATCTGAACTTAATTGTTTGGGAAGCTCAGTAATATGTTTCTTCCAGTTCAAGTTGTCATCAATGTGAACACTCAAAAATTTGGAGAAATCTGCTCTGTTAACTGAGCCCTGTTCGTATGCTACTTCTAATGTTGGCATGACTCTATTTGGCGCACATAACTGGATATTGTGAGTTTTTCAAAATTAAGGGAGAGTCCATTTTCTGAGAACCACTTAAAATTCTTTGTAAGACATCCTTAACAAATTATCAGCTGCTTTTTCTGAAATGGAATTTATTATAACACTAGTGTCATCTGCAAAAAGCATTAGTTCTGCTTGCTGAACGTTAAGTGAGAGGTCATTCATATGAATAAGGCACAGCAGAGGACCCAAAATTGAACCCTGTGGGACTCTCTTTGTGATAACTCCCCTTTCATTAGAAGTTGCCACCCTCCCAACATTATTTGTGTCATTCAGTACAACTTTTTGCTTTCTGTTCGTTAAGTATGATTCAAACCAGCTGTTTGTGTTGCCTTCAATTCCATAAAACCTGAGTTTTTCTAAGAGTGTGAGATGATTTACATTGTCAAATGCCTTGAAAAGGCCACAAAAAATACCAACTGGCAATAATTTGTTATTTAGGGCTTGTACTGTTTGATGGGTAAATATGTAGATAGCATTCTTAGTCGAGTAACCCTTCCAGAATCCGAACTGTGACATGCTGAGTAAATTATTTTCACTTAAATGTGAGACTCTGGAATACATAACGTTTTCGAATATTTTAGAAAACGAAGTCAGCAATGAGATTGGTATATAATTATTCAAATCACTCTTACCTTTCTTATGAAGAGGTTTGACAACTGCATATTTCATTCTGTATGGAAAAATTCCCTGTGCCAGTGAAGCATTACATATATCACTAAGGACTCCACTTATTAAATTAGAACAACACTTCAAAATTCTGTTAGACACTCCATCAACACCACATGAGCTCTTGTTTTTCAGTATATTTATAACTCCCTTAATTTCAATGGGGGATGCAGGTGTTATTTGTAAAGACCTAAAGTCCCTATACAGACCTCTGCAGGATGTTCTTGAGTTCACAACACATATAACTCTTATTGCACGTTTTTGTGCCCAGAAAACTTTAGCTTGGCTTGATGAATTACCCCGAGAAATAATCCCATATGGCATTATGGAGTCAAAGTAAGCGTAGTATGCTAGCTTTTTCGTTTTTTATCCTCTGTGTCTAACAGAATTCGCATTGCAAATAGAGATTTGTTTAGATACTTCAGCAGTTCTTTGGTGTGCTCCTCCCAGTTGAATTTATTATCAAGCTGTAATCCCAAGAATTTAACATTGTCCACTTCTTCTATCTGCTTGACATCATATGTTAGACATATACTCATGGGACACACTTAAAAGTTATGAACTGCATATAGTGAGTTTCTTCAAAGTTTAATGACAAAGAATTGGGTAGGAACCAGTAATTAATGTCCACAAATACTTTACTATCCAATCTTTCTATGACTACACTTGATTTGCTATTTTTTGCAACATTTGCATCATCATCAAAGAAAACAAACTTGGCATCTGGTAATGTTACTGATGAAAGGTGATTAATATACACAAGAAAAAGTAAGGGCCCTAAGATGGAACCGTGTGGGACCCTACATGTAATTAGTTGCCAGTTGGATGATGCCTGATAGCTTAATACATATCTCTTTCCTAATAACGACCTTTGTTTCCTGCCAGAGATGTAAGATTTGAATCATTTTGCAGTATTTCCTGTTAAACTATAATATTCTAATTTACTTTAAAGGATATTGTGATTTACACAGCCAGATGCCTTTGAAAAATCACAAAATATAGCAGTTGCCTAATGAATTAAGTACATTTTCACTGTAGGTGTAGATAGCCTTCTCAATATCATAACCCTTTAGAAATGCGGACTGCGACTTCAACAGTATTTTATTTGTGATAAGATGGTTATCAAGCTGAATGTACAATGCTGGCAAAAGTGAAATTGCACGGAAATTTGACACTATTTCTTTATCTCCCTTCATAAAGAGTGGCTTAACTTCAGCATATTTCAACCATTCAGGAAACATTCCACTGATAAAGGACTGGTTACACAGCTTCATATTTTACTTAACTCAGAATCACATTTTTAATTAACTTTGTTGATATTTCACCATACCCACTAGAAGTTTTTAATTTTCATGATTTTATTATGGACGTTACTTCTGCTGGGGTAGTCAGGGTCAAATTCTTTTATGGAAGTTACTTGAAATGTCTGGTCTGAGGTATCCTAAGCAGCATCTACAGAACTGACAGCCCTATCTTTTCAGTAACAGTTATAAAATGTTTGTTAAAAAGTTGTGCAACTCTATACACATCTGTCATCAATGTATCATTTACTCTTAATGCTATTTGCCCTCTTCATGTCTGGTTGTATGGTTCTCCTCCTTCACTATATTCCATAATGTCTTTATTTTGTTACCTGTTATGACTACCTTTTCCTTGTAATATATTTGTTTTGATGTCCATATTACACTCTTTAATATTTTGCAGTATTTCATGTAGTGTGCTATAGCATCGACATCAGAACTGTTTCGGATTGACAGATACAGTTTTCTTTTTGTTTTACAATATACCTCTATTCTTTGAGTAATCTCTGGCTCTTTTGTAGACTTTGCTCTAACCTTGGCTAGCTTCAGGGGAAAACAGTGTTCAAATATGGTAAGCACTTTAGTAGCATAAGCGTTATATGTTTCATTCCTGCTAAGAGAACTGTAAACATCACTCCAGTGAATGTCTCTGAGGAGTATCCTAAAATAGCCAATTTTTGCCTTATTGATTACCCTCTTGAGTTCAGATTTAACAGATTTTATATCCTGTTCAATATTAACATTTAACAGAAGGAATTGTATGCCATGGTCTGAGAGCCCATTCATTTTGAGAGCCAATTTATTTTGTAATATAATTTTGTTCACTGAACTTTCTATAAAGATATTATCAATGGCTGTTTGTGAGCAACTGGCTACACTCGTTGGGAACTTTACAGTTGAATGATAGCGTTACTAACTCAAATGAGTTCTTATTGGGAGAATCTTTAAGGAAGTCACCAGCAACCACTATTTCTTTGTTTTTGGTTGTTAAATGAGCCAGCACAGCTTCAAGGTGGTTTATGAACAGGTTAAAGTTACATGCAGGTACTCGATATACACATAATACTATGAAGGATTTTTTAATGAAATTCTTCTTCTGTTGCACATGCTTTCATCTGCTGTTCTAGGCAAAATTTATGAATATCTATGTTCTTAAATTTATGACAGTTCCTGAGGAATGTGGCAACTCCTTCTGTCTCCATTTCTGATCTACAAAAATCGTATGCTAGCCTAAATCCTGTAACACTAAGTCTATACCAGTGGTTACATGATGTTCAGAGAGGCAGATTATGTCAGCTGGGTTTGAGGACTCTGATTCATCTATGCAGATAATTAATTCATTAATTTTATTTCTCAGTCCTCGAATATTTTGATGCAATAAAGATAGCTGACATTTCACATTGACTGAGTTAAAATTGGTTAGAGTTGAAATTTCTACTGATTGTTGAAAATTCATAAACAACAGGTGTTTATGCTGATGTAATAAGGCAGAATTATGTTTTTTGGTTTTTTTCTCAAACTATAGGTTTGTGTCAATCCTAACCTCTCTTAAAACTTGGTTTCTTTCTGTCCTCCCTACCTTAAAGAAGGGTGTTTTCTGCACCAAATAACCACAGGTATTTTATCACTAATGACAGTGCCTCCTCCCTTCAACTTTTCTGCTATTTTTCCAGCCAGTTTACCATTTCCTTTCATGTTGAGGTGAAGGTCATGCCTAGCATAATCCCACCTATTGAGAGAATCAACAGGAACGACACCAATGTGTGACGCAGCACCCAACATAAGCAGGAGGCGTTCCAACTCCAAATTAACTCTCCTGACAGAAGAGTTCAAATGAGGTCGGTCATGGCGCCTGAGAACACAACACTAGTATGCTTCGATGTTAATGCAATCTTTGCCAGGTCACAGTCTATACTTTACCCAGGATCTCTCGCAATACTATTACCTGGCTTATCAACTATGACCATGGTGTCTTCCTTAGTGAAATCTTTACAAAGTGTCCTAAATGCTCTGTCCCCTGCTCCAGACCAGCACTATGTTTAAAAAAATTGGTGACCTTGTGTTCTGATCCTAGTTCATACAGCAAAAGTTGGCCAACACCTTTTCCATGGGGTCTAACTAACAAGAGCACTTTCTTTCTCTTTACTGATTTCCTTACATTCTTAGTTTTCAATTTCCTGCTGAAAGTTTGTTGTGCCCTCTCCACACCTGCAACTGCTTGAGACTTACCAGCTTCTAACTGAAGCAACAGGTCAAATCTATTTTGCACATTCAACAAGAAGCTGTCAGACAAAGTTCTTGGCCTGTTCCTCCTGTTGCCTGTTGCCACTTCCCACCTCTCGTTACCCTTCTCCCTCCTTAACCTTTCAAGATCTCCCCCGGCCTTGTCTAACTCAGCCTGAAGGGCGGCAATTTTCCCCTCCTGTTCTTGTATCTTCCTATCTCTACCACATATCCTACTTAACCACTGATGAGTCTCATTAGTTCCCCTAATCCCACGTCACTACAGTCACCAACATGGAAAAAAACTACAGCACCCATCATACCAGAGTCCCGACCTAACAATTCTATGGCAAGTCAAGCACTTTTCACTCATGATAAACGCAATAATTAGATTACAGAGAAACAAGGGATTATGATTTCAAAAATTTGACTTATACGCAACTGTATGAAAACAAAAGCAACAGTGCAAAGTTTCTGAAACAACAATTTAAACTTTACGTTACTTTCCGGAAATGTGAGTTAAATAATGACGAGGTACGCTACAGTTAAATTGCTGGAAAGAGTTAAGAACAATTAAACGAAATTCTATAGATTTGTTGCGGCAAAACGTAAACAGAAAATACGACTATAACGCGACTGTTCGACCTTTTCGCGTTTTCTGCTGTATTACGTAAAGAAAATAAAACTTTTAATGGTACGTTTAAAAAGGACACTAATACACGTATTTACCACGTAATTAATACTAAACTAAATGTTATTAAAATCTAAAATGTCTTATCTTTACGAGAACACCAACACTAGCACTAGTCGCCTGGTTGCAGGGCTGACAACTGTTGTTGTTTTCCTGTCGCATCTAGCGCACAAAATTTAGACGTGCGGAAGATGCTGAAGGCCAACCGGCAATAGTGTGCTAATTTGTTTACTCTTTTCAGGCTTTTACATGACGTGATGATCACCCGATATTTGTTGTTATGCTTTTCTCTGTAAGCTGCAGGTACTTTGGTTATTGATCAGGTTGCTCAATTGTTACAGAGACTTTCGCTGTTAAGTCAGTTTACATCTGAATAGTTTATCACCTTCTAGCTTGCTATAAACTGTGTTATCGGGTTGACATTGGTAAGAGACTATCGTTTTGCCTGGATCATCAGTCGTTAAGTTTTATTTTAGTTGCAAAATTAATTCTGTGTAGCAGTAATACAGTTTTTACTAAAGCTTTGGGGCGTAAGACTGTTTGTCTTGCATACCTTCAATAATTGTTTGCTTAAATGAGCGGTAATTTGTTTAAAATTTTGTTTTAATTAATTCTGTAACCATCAGTATAACACTAGTTGCTTTTGATAATATAATTCTGTAACTGTGTTGCTTCTAATGTTTGCATCTTGGTATTGTCAAACCACACAGTGGTTCGGCAACTATCGTCGTACGAAAGCTGGACGGGAGCAGAAAAGGTTAGCGAACAAGTCAACACAGTGAACAGAACATTTACTTAACTTGTATTTCTCCAAGCGAACGAAGACTCAAGACAAATTACACAGCAACAAACAGAGTCCAGCTGTCTCCATGTCAAAAACGATAAGGCTCACTGCTTACAAGCACAAACTGTGGAGTCAGAGCTGCAACAGGGTAACGACTGTGTAGTGTACCGTAGCGAAGCGGCTCCGAACGCAAGTGACCTGAGCAGCTGCCGTCGGCCGTTCTATATCACGGGGGCAGATGGCGCTTATATTCCAGAGCTGCTGGAGGCGTGTCTCAGCGGGAATGCTCGATTGTGTCCACCGGATCCCGCACGACCACTGTCGGCGTTTAACGGAAACTTACCATTCTCTTACCAACCTTGGTATGCCATGCGGTGGTACTGATACGTCTCTCCTCCCAAACCTCCTCACCGCCGTCATGTATCGTAGATGGGCGAACTACGATGTTGGGGAGGGATTGGATGCACGCGGCCATGATGAGACGGGAACCTATCCCAGCATATGCCCTGAGATCGCCCAGGAACACCATCTTAACGACCGAGCGAGGTGGCGAGTGGTTAGCACACTGGACTCGCATTCGGGAGGACGTCTGTTCAATCCCGCGTCCGGACATCCTGATTTAGGTTTTCCGTGATTTCCCTAAATCGCTCCTGGAAAATGCTGGGGTGGTTCCTTTGAAAGGGCACGGCCGATTTCCTTCCCCATCCTTCCCTAAGCCGATGAGACCGATGACCTCGCTGTTTGGTCTCTTCCCCCATACAACGCAACCCAACCCAACCATCTAAAAACTTGGGCAGAGGGCTCGCATCCACATCCATAGGCGGAGCAGCAAACGAAGACGGAGGCATCTCGATTACTGCAGAGGAACCCAAGTCGGTACGTGGGAAAGCCGCTGGGAAGAGGGGCCCATCCCCAGACGGTGGTGGCTGTCGAGACGGTGACGACCGGGAAAGGGCGTCGCCTTCCGATGGCCCGGGGCCTACAGGAGCTGGAAGCAGAGGGGGCTGCTGCGTCGAGGCACGCACCGAATCTGAAAGTTAGAAGCCTACAGTAGCATCAAGCAGTTCAATGAAAAAAATCTGAATCTGGCGGCTTCCACACAATCCTCTCGATCCCTGCGGTATGAAGAGACAGTATCCAAGAAAATGCTGCTTCGCTCCCATCGGCTCCGTCCGGTATACAGTCTGTAAAGGGCAGAATCGTTAATTTGATAATCTCCCTGTCTGTGTGGAGTGTGCGTCGCCCGCCAAGGCGGGTACAGCAATTGAAGCGACGTGTGATGGCACCGTTCACCTGACAGTCATACCAGCGAAGGTCCATGATTGTGGCTTGAAGCGGTAGGAAGACAAAATAGCAATAGTCCCACCAATGGTGGGTGGGGGACACAAAGTTCGTCCACCTGTTTCTCAAATGTTCGTACAAAGCACTCAGGTTCACCATTGGATTGCAGATAGAGTGATCTGGTTCATGCCTGAGGTGGTGCAAAATTGCTCAAATTCAGCAGCAGCAAAATGTGGTCTGCTGTATGTCGTAATCACTTCAGGCAATACCTCGAGACAAAACATTGGCGACATGGCCTGGATCGTGAAACGAGCTCTAGAAGAGTGCATAGGAAACACGAAGGGAAATTTGCTGAAAGCATTAAAAATTATGAGCCAACGCATATTCTAGTAAGGACTCGCAAAATACGAGTGCGTACGTTGCCAAGGTGCCTGTGGTTTCGGCCATTCAGAGACCAGCTAAGGCGGGGCTGACTGATGTTCACAATAGGCTTGGCACTGAGACCTTTGCTCATCCAGACAATGCCAAATGCAATGACATTCCGCCAACTCTTTGGTGCGAACGACGCCCTTGGTGTACTAAATGAAGCACGTCAAGCTGGAGAGCCCGGGGAATCACAAAACATAGCTGGTTGTTGTCGGTGAGACGCAAGGTGACACCTTGATGAACTGAAAGGTCGTGCCAGTGGGCAAAATATCGGTGAATCATAGATGTACGAATCCATCTGGCTGAGCACATCCATCCAGCGTGGATTTAGTGCAACTTAATCTGCAAATCAGAATCCATGGCTGTGGCCTTGGCAGTTTTCCGGTGACTAAGGGGAAAGCATCTGTGTCTCGTGCGTCAGTGTAGCAAAAATGAGTAGAGGAAACATCCAGTGTTCAATCTGGACCAACAGGGAGGCGAGAAAGAACATCTGCGTTGCCATGCTTAAAAGAGAGCTGATACACAATCTCATATTGGTAATTTGACAAAAGAAGAGCCCATTGTTGCAGCTTCTGCGTTGTGCGAGTTGGGACTGACTGAAAAGAGCAAAATAAAGATTGAAGAGATTTATTGTCTGTCACCCACTAAAATTTTCTTTCCGAAAGATACTGGCAAAACTTAGTGACATCTTAGACAATGGCGTGAGCATCCTTTTCAGTTTGAAAATAATTACATTGCGCTTCGTTCAACAGCTTCGAGGCAAAGGCAAACATCCTCAACAGCACCAAATTTATACGACAAAATTGCATCGAAGCCGCAAGAGGAAGCATCTACCGCCAAGACCACAGGTTTCGCTGGATGAAAATGAACACGGTGTCGATCACTAAGCAAAGCATCTTTTAGCTTCTGGAAAGCAGGATGACACTCATACGACCAAACAAAAGGAACATTCTTTCTGAGCAAGCGATACAAGAGAACAGCGATTTGAGTGGCGTTAGGAATAAATCGAATGTAATATATGTGCTTTTCAAACACAGATGCAATTCCCGCACAGTGTGTGGTGCTTGAAGGCCACGGACAGCAAGCAAATGTGATTGCAATCTGTGAACACCCTGGCTATCAATTACATGTCCAGCGTACTCAAGTTCAGTCTGAAGAAACACACATTTGTCTGTGTCAAATTTGAGATCAGCTGCAGACAACACTTAAAGAGTGCGAATATAGATGTGTTCTGCAGGAGTACGACCTGAAAGGAAAGTTTCTTCTAAATAATTCGATAAAAAAAAACTGTTGCAATCAGGTGCTCCAGGAAGTGCTGAAATGTGGCGGACGCGGAATCTTTGCCAAACGGCAATCTCAAAAATTTGAAGATATCCGGACGATAGTTAATGCCAAAGACCTAATACGACTGCTCATCCAGAGGGATTTGCAAGTAAGCGTTTCGCAAATCGGAATTGGAAAAGTAACTACCGGCACATAAATTATCCATCAGTTCTTTCAGGCACAGCCAGGAATAACTGTCAATGACTGTTTGAGGATGCACAGTTTTCTTAAAATCGGCGCACAACCAGAGTCTGCCGGACGCCTTCTTTAGAATAACAAGCGGGGTGCCCATTGACTGGTTGCTACGACCTCACTGTCTTACAAAGCAATGAGTTCCTGAGCCACATGTTCCCAAAGAGCATGAGGGACTGGACGAGCTCTAACAAGATGTGGCTGTGCATTGTCCTTCATTGTGAGATGAGCAACAAAATTATTGACTTTGCTTAAACTCTCAGAAAACAAATCGTGGATGTCTGCACATAGCTTAACAACACTGTCCCGAGGATTAAAGAAAGAAACAGGAAGTATGTTGTCCTGACTGCTTAAACCAAACACATAAAAAGAGTCTAGGCCAAAAAATATTAGCACTCTCTCAGAAGGAAAGGACTATCTTCGTCAAATTTCGGAAAGTTTCCGGAAGGCAACAAGTGCCAAAGACAGGAATGTCTTGACCGTTATTGCCGTCAGTGTATGACACGATGCGCACTACTTTGGTTTGCCAAGAAATGCGTAAGTGTGACAGTTGAGCAAAATCGCGGAAGCTCCAATGTCAAGTTGCAGACTGATAGTCCAGCAATAATAAGAGACACAAAGATTTTTTTTCCTCTTGTAGCACTGTAGATGAGTTGGGGGCCTTTTCCGAATGTCTATTACACTGCTGCTTTTCACTGAGAACACTGTGGGGCTTTGCAAACACACTACACAGTTTTTGTGACTGAGGCCGCTGTTCTGAGCCGGTGGCGGGACCCGTTTGTCGCGGCTACCTACAGAACAAACGGGCGCTACCTCAAAAGTGTCCGCTGCGCTTTCGCAGTAATCGTGACAAATCTAGAATCTGCAGAACCAGTTGCAAGGAATCGTCTGGGTACTTTCCTGTTCCCGAAATTAGGAGTCAGCGACACTGTGCGTGAAGATATCATTAATCATTGAATCACCGTAATGTTTGCCACTGTTACATTTGAACCTACACTGTCTAATAAGACCCTGAATTCAGTCACATGCTGACGGTATTTCTGTCGTTGCTGCTTATGTAACCTAAAGAATTTGTAACGGTAAGCCGCTACTTGAACCGTGTCCTCATAATACACTAAAGCGCCAAAGAAACTGGTACACCTGACTAATATTGTGTAGGACCCTCGCGAGCACGCAGAAGTACCCCAACAGGACGTGGCATGGACTCAACTAATGTCTGAAGTAGCGCTGGAGGGAATTTACACTATGAATCCTGCAGGGCTGTCCATAAATCCGTAAGAGTACGAGCGGTTGAAGATCTATTCGGAACACCACGTTGTAAGGCATCCCAGATATGATCAATAATGTTAATGTCTGGGGAATTTGGTGGCCAGCGCAAGTGTTTAAACTCAAAAGAGTTTTCCTGGAACCACTACGTAGCAATCCTGGATGTGTGGGGTGTAACATTGCCCAAGTCGGAGAGTGCATAATAGACACGAATTGATACAGGTGATCAGACAGGATGTTTACGTAAGTGTCACCTGTCAGAGCTGTATTTAGAAGTATCAGAGGTCCCATATAACTCCAACTTCACACGTCCCACACTATTACAGAGCCTCCTATAACTTGAACTGTCCCCTGCTGACACGCAGAGTCCATGGATTCATGAAGTTGTCTGCATACCCGTACACATCCATCCGCTCGATACAATTTGAAACGAGACTCCTCCGGCCAGGCAACATGTTTGCAGTCGACTGTCAGTGTTGAAGGGCCCAGCCGAGGCGTAAAGCTTTGTGTCATTAAGTCATCAAGGGTACATGGGTGAGGTTTCGGCTCCGAAAGCCCACATCAGTTCTGTTTCGTTGAATTGTTCACACGCTGCCACTTGTTGATGACCCAGCATTGAAATCTGCAGCAATTTGTGGAAGAGTTGCACTTCTATCACGTAAACGATTCTCCTCAGTCGTCATTAGTCCCGTTCTTGCAGGATCTTTCTCCGGGTGTCGGAGATTTGATGTTTTACCGGATACCTGATATTCACGGTACACTCGTGAAATGGTCGTACGGGAAAATTCCCAATTCATCGCTACCTCGGAAATTCTGTGTCCCATCGCTCGTGCGCCGACTATAACAGAACGCCTTGATAACCCACCATTGTAGCAGCAGTAACCGATCTAACAACTGCGCCAGACACTTGTTGTCTTAAATAGGTGTTGCCGATAACAGCGCCGTATTCTGCCTGTTTACATGTCCCTGTATTTAAATACGCCTGCCTATACCAGTTTCTTTGGCGCTTCAGTGTACTTCGTAAGCATCTGCAATAGGTCCTCGTAAGGTACCAGTTCAGGACAGGATGTTGGAAATAACTTTGCGCACAAGCGGTAGTCGCTCCGGCTATGCGCAAGAAGTAAGGATGTTTGTCAGTACCTCGTACGCGATGCGCTGCGATGTGCGTTTTGAACTGTGTGTCGTACCCTGTCCAGTCTTCCTCCGCCTCGTCAATCTCACGAAATGGCGGCGCATACCCAGGCGGTGCGGATGGTAGCGCTGCCGTTGGATCCGGCATCTCGTGTGAAATGATATGCGCCATCCTGAAGCTATTCATCGCGTCAAGTAGTTGCGCCATTTATTGACTGTAAAACTGAATAATCTGAGTTGGATCAACTGCAGGCACCACAGTAGGCGATTGTGGCTTCATAGCTATATTCTATTAAGCAATGCACAAATACAAACAGCCAAAAGCAAAGATAGCGCAGAGAGCGGAAAAGGGGAGCAAAAGTAGCAAGCACGGTGAAACCTTCCCGTCTCCTCTATACCTCTTTTGTTAATGATAACCTTCCATTTTACAATAACCTATGTAACCTTCCGTTAGGATTTATATCTTTTGCTTAATAATAACAAATGAAATCGTCCCTTTGAAATTTATTCTCTTTCTCAATCTTCGCATACAAATTTAATTGCTGCTTATTAAAAGTGATTTTCTGATTATTTCGACGAAACATAGAATGTGTCGTCGTCGTGGCCCTCAGTCGTTATCTGCAATAACCCAAAACTGTTCCTTACTTTTTTTACTGTTACTGGATCGCCATCTGACTTCTACATCGAACTCCGACATGGATATACTTACTCTGGTTTACTATACTCTGGTGGGCTGTCATAATAAGTGCCTGTATTTATTACCAAAGCTGACGTTATTCTTTAATAGCAAAGCTGACGTTATTCTTTAATTAATTTGACTGAAGTTACGTAATTCATAGTTACACTTTTCTTGACAACAATAAAATTTTTGCAAAGTTTTATGTTGACGCTTTTTGGGATGGATTATAATCAGTAATGCAACATTGCTGGCAAAAATTAATTATATTCTGAAAACGCTTCAAGTATTTCCTGTTGGTAATGAAATGATTTTACAAACGTTCAAATGGGACTTACTTTTTATAATAATCTTACAACTAGCATTGCTCAAACATACCTTCAGTAGCCTTGAGTTTCGCAAAGAAAATAATTCAATAATATTAGTTCCTCTTATGATAGTAGTTAATTGGTGTCTCTGTACATCCGTTTATAATCTCTTGTAAATCATAGCTGGTGGCTGGCAGGCACATTACTCCTCTCAGCCTCTCGCTTCAGACCTGCTATCAACTCGCTTCACATCTCGCTTACTACTGTCTTCCTACGAACGCTAAAGTGCGGTCTCTACTGCCAAAACAGTGCTTTCTAATGGAGACAATCCCTGCTACCATTACAAAATGTATCAATGCGCGGTCTTTCCCGCTCTTTCCTTAAAATGTATCCATACGCGGTCTCTCCTAGAACATAAAGAAAACAAGCAAGACAAACACTGGGGACACTAAAGATAAGCAACCGACGAAAACCAATGAATAACAGCGAAAAAAAAGCAAAACGACGGCAGAACAGGAAGAAAACAATTATAATTGATGACTGCCACATTTAGGTGTCAGCAATCGTTGCTAGGTTTTTCGTGGACGACTTAGTACATAATGACAAGGAGATGTGAGCTACAGAGTGGTGCGGCAACTGTCATCGTACGAAAGCTGAGCAGGACCACAAAAGATTAACGAAGAAGTTAATACAGTAAACAGAAGATTTACTTAACTTGTATTTCTCCATGCGCGCGAAGACTCAATAGAAATAATGCAGCAGGGGAACAAAACCCAGCTATCTTAATGTTAACAACGATGAGACTCACTGATGTAAGCAAGAACGATGGAGTTGGAGCCGCATCTGGGCGGCATCTGCGTAGTGCCCCTTAGTGCACAGGATTCGAGCGGAAGTGCGCTGTGAGTGGCTGCCGCCGGACTACCTGTACCGCGGCGCCAGAGGGCGTTCGTAGTCCAGAGGCGCTGGAGACGTGGCTCTGCGGACGTGCGTCATTGGGTCCACCTGATCCCGCACGACCACTATCGGTGTCTAACTGAACTGAAACTTGCTATGCCGCTACAAATGTATATAAGCCTTGGACTGGTATCGACATATGATACCACACA
Organism: Schistocerca serialis cubense; assembly: GCF_023864345.2. NCBI lineage: Eukaryota > Metazoa > Arthropoda > Insecta > Orthoptera > Acrididae > Schistocerca > Schistocerca serialis. Next base: position 288,889,997 of record NC_064644.1, on the reverse strand, counting down.
TCCATTTTTATAATACGATTGGCTGGTTGGTTTGTGGGAGGGGACCAAACAGCGAGGTCATTGGTCCCATCGGATCAGGGAAGGAAGGGGAAGGAAGTCGGCCGTGCCCTTTCAAAGGAACAATCCCGGCATTTGCCTGAAGTGATTTAGGGAAATTACAGACAACCTAAATCAGGATGGCCAGACGTGGTTTTGAACTGTCGTCCTCCCGAATGCTAGTAAATAGTACTAAATACTGCGCCACCTCGCACGGTATAATACGTGTGGGTACACATTAAACAAGTACCGGAATTTTATTCATAACCGTGACTAGTGCAAGAATTATCGTACAATCAGCTTAACAGCTCATGCATCAAACTTTCTGACAAGAATAATATACAAAAAAATGGAAAAGAAAATTGAGGATGTGCTAGATGACGATCGGTTTGCCTTTAGAAAAGGTAAATGTACGAGAGAGGCAATTCTGACGTTGCGGTTGATAAAGGAAGCAAGACTAAAGAAAATGGCTCTGAGCACTATGGGACTTAACATCTGAGGTCATCAGTCCCCTAGAACATAGAACTACTTAAACCTAACTAACCTAAGGACATCACACACATGCATGCCCGAGGCAGGATTCGAACCTGCGACCGTAGCGGCCTCTCGGTTCCAGACTGAAGCGCCTAGAACCGCACGGCCACACCGGCCGGCCAAGACTAAAGAAAAATGAAGGCACGTTCATAGGAATTGTCGACCTGGAAAAAGCATTGGACAGTGCAAAGGGTAATATACAGTATGTAGAAGAATAATAATACTGGACGACTAAGAACGAAATGATGGTATTAAAAAGGGTGAAAGACAGGGCTTTAGTCTTTCCCCCATACTCTTCAATCTGTATATCGAAGAAGCAATGATTGAAATAAAAGAAAGGTTCAGGAGTGGAATTATAATCCGAAGTGGAACGATATCAGTGATACGATTCGCTGATGACATTGCTGACCTGAGTAAAAGTGAAGAAGAAATACATGATCTGCTGAATGGAATGAACAATCTAATGAGTACAGAGTATGGATTGAGAGTAAATCGATGAAAGACGAAAGTAATGAGAAGTAGCAGAAATGAGAACAGCGAGAAACTTAACATGAGGATGGTCACGAAGTAGATGAAGTTAAGGAATTCGGCTACCTAGGCAGTAAAATAACCAAGGACGGACCAAGGAGAACATCAAAAGCAGACTAGCAATGGCAAAAATGGCATCCCTGGCCAAGAGAAGTCTACTAATATCAATCATAGGCCTTAATCTGAGGAAGAAAAACCTGGAGTACAGCATTGTATGGTAGTGAAACATAGACTGTGGGGAAACCGGGACAGAAGAGAATCGAAGCTTTTGAGATGCGGTGCAATCATTGAACACCAGACAGGCGTCATATGACGCAATTTTAATTATAGTGGATGAGCAACACGCTATCTTTGGGAATCCCTTCCAAATGAGGTAATTAAAACTTTCGTTTGGATTTTGTATTCCACCATGCGTACATTTCCTTAATAAATATTGATGAAGTATGAACTGAAATGTTGGCTTTATGACATTTAAGACTTGTTGAAGAAAACCCCGTTTGCATGAATAAGTTCTGTTTGCTGCCTTTGTTTATATTTGCACCAGGAAATATCACACATTTCATGTACAGAATTTTCATCATTTGATAACCGTGAAAAAATACTGTCCACACTACCTTTTCCATTGCCTTCAGATGTCTTATGTTCCCCTTATTGCCTTGCCATAAAATATTTTCGAACTGTAGATCTCTTTGTCAGTGAGACTTTGTGGCCCACCCAGCGACATTTCCACCCGTGTTCACTTTACAATTTCAGAGCTGTTCGGGCCGCCCTCTTTTGAATATACTCCACACATTCTGCCTTTTCAATTTTGCACCTATTTCCATATGGTTTAATTTCTACAACAGACTTGAAAGCTCTAGACTCGTTATTTTCAAGATATTCCACGCATATAACTTCATGCCTCATTTCGCTTCGGTGAAATGTAAATTCATTACTGCTGCTCCATCCAGCACCAGAATCATAATAATTCTAGCTGCAAACCATTTTATGTTTCAACGGTCACTGCTTCTCTTCTTCGTTATAATTTAATGTCTTCGTGTGCAAGTAGTTCAGTATTTTCTCATCACCACCAAATCCAAAACTCTTTCAGTATTAGCACTTATGACTGGTGGAACACGTTGTAGAGAGGTGTGACCACTTTTCATCCATGCACTATCAAATAAACACACAGATCAGTACAACGCAATGTGACATTTACTAACGTCTGAAAGTCTTTGTTGAACAAAACTGCCTCTTTCATTGACTCTGACAACTGCTATTTCATTCTGTTTCCAAGGCCTCAACAGGATGATTGCTTAGTGTTGTGTAGCTGGCAGATGGAGGTGCCTATTCATTATTGCATAGAAAAATTTCTGGCTTCCCTTCCAACACTAAGATATTTCATTCCATAACAGAATCTAATGTTAGCTTCATAATCTCAGTTTTTAGCAGTCGGTGTTTTGAACTGTGTGTCACTTGACAATTGTCAGAAAATAGGTGCATATTACACATTATACCGTCCCTGTCATTGCTATCATATAATTTTAAAGATTTATTGCCACAGTTATCACGGACACAAGATGTTTTTCATAATGAAACAAATAATTTCTGAAGCAGTTATCTTAAAACCATTGTTTAGCTCATTTTTGACAGACCAAAACTTTCTACCACTTCCAAGCTTCTTATGTGAAATGCTCTTCTTGTTAGGTTCACAATTATCGCTCTCCGAATTACATTCACTCACTTGCTGAATTTATTTATTTAAACGCAGATGCCGACTTTATGTCACTTCCTTTAAAACCTTATCTCTGTGTCTTGGAGTTTTAAACGTAATTAATTACAAAAAGTTTACATACACTTGCGCCTCTTAGAGTTCACAGCACAATAAAAGTTTATATTTGTGCAACACAGAAAATTACGGCAGGCAAAGTAACGCATAGGAAAAGAGTTCACAGCCTTCTATGCACTTGAGATGCTTCTGTGATGACAGGAAATAATAAAACATCGCAATCAAGGACAGAGTCGTGCAGAAAAAAGGGAGTGGTATGTGCATTTCTTGAAGGAAGATGAATTTTAGATAATTTGTAGCACGAATTATGAAAATTGGAGACAGTATGTTTATGTCTTAATCCCTGTACAAATTTCCCTTCATTCCCATTTGCAACGGCTACTCTGTTTGAAAAAAACTGGCATCTCTTTTAGACGCTCCTGTAAACACTAGTATTAACTTCTACGTGTTGTTTAACGGATCCGAAGGTATTTACTTACTTCTAGTGTGCTGGAAGGCAATAGTCAACAACTTACTATTATTCAACAAAATTAAAAAACTTGGACAGAGGTTTGTTTTTATTTAAATAGTGACCATTCCGGACATATGTAGTCCATTATCAGTCCATCCACGTAAGACCTAACATACATCGTAATGTGTGTACGCTGGCCACATTTCTTGTGAGTGACAGAGTGCAAGATACTATTTGCGTACGACTGTCCAGCGCGGCATGCACTGCCTCCAACGTTATTCACTAGTTCAAATGGTTCAAATGGCTCTGAGCACTATGGGACTTAACAGCTGAGGTCATCAGTCCCCTAGAACTTAGAACTACTTAAACCTAACTAACCTAAGGACATCACACACATCCATGCCCGAGGCAGGATTCGAACCTGCGACCGCAGCGGTCGCGCGGTTCCAGACTGTAGCGCGTAGAGTCGCTCGGCCACTCCGGCCGGCTCCACTAGTTCGTTAATGTGTATTGTAAGCAGTAACGGACCCAATCACTCTCCCTTGCAATACTATTGAAATTAGCTTGACGTAGTTTCTGTTACTGAAAAAAGTTTATCTGCCATCCACCTCGTGCTCTTAAGAACTTAGCCCTTTATTTATCGTTTCTTTTATCTCTCCCTGTACTGCAAGAAATTTAGCTTCACATTCCTTGACGTTCACTGCTCTGCAACTGTCTGCTGCTTTCGTCTTTTCAGAGACATACTCGGATGGATTGTCAGATTCCTTCCAATTATCAAGAACATTTCATAAACTTCAAAGAAAAGTCGCACTTTTAGAAATTCGTCCTAAGGCAGAAGTGGTAATCCCTTAAAAGACAACTGGCTGATCTTCTCTTGTTAAGAGAGTTCTTTCGCTCAAAGGTGACAGAGAATAAGCCTTTATGTTTCCGGAGTGTCTTCCTGGAACAGCCGATTCATCTTACAGGTAATCTGTTGTTTCGAAAAGAATTCTGAGAAACACTGTCACTTTGGCGCTTCATCTTGCATATTTGCTGTTCTTCGTCTGTATAAAACGGTCATTATTTCGAGTGTAAGGAAAGACTGCCGGTAGAGGACAGGACGTGCTGCTTAATTTGTGTGCTGCCCCCTCTGCGTCTCTTTTACGTGTCCTCGGGTTTAGTTTCCTGTCGTGTGGGACCAAGCGACTTGAGTAAATTTAAGGCGCGTGAACGTTGCAAATTCATTCCAGAGTAAATGCAAGAGATCAGACCGCTCCTTTATTACGAGTTTCTCGGGCAATAGAAGCAGTATTCGTTATATTATTCTGAACCATGAAAGTTGCATTGAAATGTTAAACATGTACGAATTTTTGACAGCGGTCTAATCAAGGCATAATGACTGGTAAAAATATAGCCTGCATCACACCGTCGGGAAAGCAGTATTCTGTCAGTCTGAATGGATGCCATACTGTCTCTTTGAGTTCTAGCGATAAACCTGTCAACACTATAATGAAATTCTCGCCAACCACTAACAAATTGCTTTGACGGGAATTGCATGCAATCCTTTTATTTAGTTCAATTTAGCTAGTCAAGGGAAAAAGTTCTCTTTGCCGAAGACAGCAGTATTACAACACAGAGAAAACAAGAGAACTCTTTACAGGGTAAAAAAATTGAATTTCTTGGAGAAGTTTATAATTCGTCAATAGGCAATAAAGTGACATTGAACGTAAAGAAAACAAGTGCAGTGAATTTCAGTTTCAAGAGGGAAAATGATACTGTGAAATTAAATGCAGATGGCATCTCTATAGACTGTGTAACAAATGCAAAATTTCTAGGAATGAGTATTGATTCTTTGTTGATATGATATGTTGTGAACACACGAAGATACTTACAAACAGAATGTAATCAGCACGTTATGCCATTAGCGTCCGGTCATCAGTGTGTAACAACTAGTGTCTTTTAGTTACGCGCTTTTCATACATACACTCAGTTACTAGCTTTGGCATTCTTTTCTGGGGAACAAATGCACAAAACACGAACACAATTTGGGAAGCTGCAGGGAAGGGTCATAAGAATAATAATCAAAATAGTAGTCTAACTCGTAAAAATTTGTCCAAAACACTGGGGATTTTAACGTCACCGTGTGAATACCTTCGTCACTCAGTGGTACACATCGAAAAGAACATTGATAATTACTACACAAACAGCTCTGTCCATCACCTTGGAACAAGCTGTACATTGAACTTACATTTACCAAGGAAGAATAAACATAAAAGTTAAAACAGCATTCTCTGACAAGGAAAAAACTGTATAACAAATTACCAAAAAAGATTAAACAAACCGCTAAAAGAAACATATTTAAAAAGGCAGTCAAAAAGAACTTGTTAACCGAAACCATCTACAGGCTACATTGAAGGCTTACTTACATAACACAGAGCAGAGCTTTAGTAAAAAATCTAACACAAATGATAATAACTGTAATACACTGAGGAGCCAAAGAAACTGGTATCGCTCCCAAGCGAGGAATAAAGCTGTGTGTCGTGCAGTCATCAAGGGTGCACGAGTGGGTCTTCGGCTCCGAAGCCCATATCGATGTTTCGTTGAATTGTTCGCACGCTGACACTTGTTATTGGCCCAGCGTTGAAATTTTCAGCAACTTGCGGAAGGGTTGCACTTCTGTCACGTTGAACGATTCTCTTCAGTCGTCTTCAGGCGCCGAAAAGTTTCTTCGAGCATGGTCATACAGCCTGCAAGCCAAACAGCAGAGAAGACTCATCAGCAACTATGACATCCGGTCGTCAAAGCCTTCATTTTATGAACAAAAATCTTTGATCATTTGACCAATACCATTTCTGACACGTAGCACAGAAAGTTTTAAATCTAACATAAAATCATTTCTCCTAGACAATTCCTTTTATTACATGATCGAATTTCTATCTAAAAACTGGCACAGGATGGATAGAAACAGTCTGGAAAGCTTGTAAGAGTGTTGCAGGGCAGGCTATGCTGAGAAACAATTGTTATGAAAACAATTCGATACGCTGCACCGTCCCCGAGTTAACTAGCACTGAATTTCGCGAAACCAGGCGTACAGAGTAGCGTCAGGTGTTTTCTGGCGTATGTAATAGCTCGCGAGACTGCTCAGCCTTAGGCACGGCATCCATTCTCACTACCGTCCTATGTCCAACTTCCGTATCGCTCTCTTGTTCGAATTTAGGAAACAACATAAAACGAAAAAAAGTTGCACGCGCAACACCTTGATGGCTAACTTCACGCCCACGCACCCACTTTACACGCAGACACTCCGCAAGCCACGGTGCGGTGCATGGCGGAGGGTACCTTGTGCCACTACTAGTCATTTCCTCTCCCGTTCCACTCACAAATAGATGGTGGGAAAAACGACTGTGTATATGCCTCTGTAAGAGCCCTAATTTATCGTATCTTATCTTCCTGGTACTTACGCGCGGTATATGTTGGCGGCAGTAGAACATTTGGCAGTCAGCCTCAAATAACGGTACTCTAAAACCGCCTCCCCTCCCTCCTGTTTGTTGAGCAGTGAGAAACATACCAAACGTAGCTTCACTACCAGAAATATTGTCCTAAACAGATTGTTGTAGATTTTGTAAACAGCATAAGAAAACTTTGCATTGTAAAAACATAGTAATAATTTTTATAATGAAAGTAATGTAATAAATATATATTTTATTACGAATGCCACGCAAAACGAAAAATGAGCAAAGAAAGTCTCTGCCTCGACAAAACTCTTTGGAGACAACAACAGCCACACTCTTAGGTTTGTTTGTATTTTGTAAAGTATGTGGGAGTCACCATCGGTGGAAAAGTGCCTGATTCACCTGATATTTAACGATACTGGGAAGTACGCATTATGTTTTCCAGAGCAGTACCTGCCACAACAATAAAAACAGTGAGTAATACCATCAAATCAATTTCACAATAGTAATATTCTTTCCACATACAGTGCTCATTTTTTGGTCTCTGTATTTTCCACAGATCCACGACCCCCACAGTACTCCAAACTAAATTTTATCATCTGATGATGAATCGCTAGGCGATTCCAAACCGGTCATGAATAAATAAAAATTGAAGAAAGAACGGCGATTGGTTGCAGTAATTCCTGAAATCTTTAACAAGACAGTCGCAGTGTTCCAAATCCAAACTGGATCAAAGTTTTATTTATCAATAGTGTTTCTAGAAAAGAACATCGCCTTCCCTCCAGGAATATCCATTTGAGTTCCCTAAGCATCTATGTAATACTTACCTGTTCTTCGAACTTACCGGTAACAAATCTAGCAGCCCGCTTCTGATTTGCTTCGATGTCTTCTTTCAATCCGGACTGGTACTGATCCCCAACACTCTAGCACTATTCAAGAATAGGTCACACAAGCGTCCTATACGCGGCCTTCTTTACAGGTGAACACTCTTTCCTACAGTTCTCTCAACAAAGAGGCGTCGACCATTCGCCTTTCCAACCACAGTTCTAACAAACTCGTTCCATTTCATATCGCTTTGCAACGCTACGCCCACATATTTATACCAATTGACTATGTCACTATGTCACTAGTAATACTGTCTCCGACCATTAGGGGTTTTCTCTTCCTGCTCATCCCCATTACCTTACATTCATCCATATTTAGAGCTAGCTTCCATTTATCACATCAACTAGAAATTTTGTCTAAGTCGTCTTGTATATTCCTACAGTCACTCAACTTTGACACCTCCCTGTACACCACAACTTCATCAGCGAACATCTGCAGACTGCTGCGCACCATGCCTGCCAGGTCATTTATGGATATAGAAAATAGCAACGGTCCAATCACACTACCCTGAGGCAATCCTCATGTTACCCCTGACTCCATCCGTGACAATTTACTCGATTCTATTACTTAAAGAAATCTTCTTGACAATCTCACATCCGGGAGCCTATTCCGTACGCACGTACCTTCGTTAACAGTCTGCAGTGGACTACCGTGTCGAACGCTTTTAGGAACTTTATAAATATGGAGTCTGTCTGTTGCCCTTCATCCATAGTTCACAGTACATCATGTGAGAAAAGAGCAAGCTGAGTTTCGGAGGAGCGATGCTTTTTGAAACCATGCTGCTTCGCGAACATAAGCTTCTCACTCTCAGGAATGTTTTATGTTTTCGAACTGAGAATATGTTCAAGGAGTCTGCAGCAAACCGAAGTTAGGGGTAGTGGCCTGTAATTTTGCTCGTCCGTTATTTTACCCTTCTTATATATTGGCGTCACCTGCGCTTTTTTCTAGTCGCTTGAGACTTTATGCTGAGCAAGAGATTCTCGATAAATGAAGGCTAGGTAAGTGGCCAATGCCGTAGAGTACCCCCTGCAAAACCGACTTGGGATTCCGTCCAGACATGGTGATTTATTAGCTTTCAAATGTTTCAGCTGTTTCTCTACGCCATAGATACTTATTACTATGTCGTGCATACGGGAGTCCGTGGTGAAATGATGGTATCCTTGCGCGATTCTCCTATGTCAAAGAGTTCCCCAACGTGAAATTTAAAACTTCGGCCTTCGTTTATCTTCAAGTGCCACACCAGACTGATCATAAAGGGGCTGAATGGAAGCGATTTCACATAGGCCCAGAATTTTCTCGGGATCTCTGCCAGATCTTTTGATGAGGTGTGACGGTGGATGTGGTTATACGGTTCGCGCATAGATCTTTTCACAGACGCACGAATCTCTACTAACCTTCGCTTGTCGTCATTTGTGCGTTCTCTTTTGAACCAACAATGCAACAGCTTTGTTTCCGCAGCATCTTTCGAATTTCATTATTAAATCATGGTGGATATTTCCATCCTTGAAACAATTACTAGGCACATAACTCTCCAGACCACGATTTACAATCGGCGTAAACTTAGTCCTTAACTCTTCTACATCCATCTTAATGGAAATAAGTGATGTCAGTTCACTGTCTAAGGGAGATGTTAACAACTGCTGTGTCTAGCAGAAACACTCTCCTCGCCTTCTTGACTTATTTATTAACTTTCGTGCAGTTGCTGTTTCTATACTGACATAGTCGATAAGGTCCGTCCTATTTGTACCCTCAACATGTAAGACACGTCCACAGCCACCGAGCTAACTTTTCAAGACAGCTTTCGAAAACGTGTTCAAAAGTAATTCGCGTGACTGTTTCTGTACCCCCGGCAATGAATCGATAGACATCCCAGTCTATACTCGGTGATTTTAGTCACCTCCTACTAGTATTGCATGATCTGGATATTTACGCGTTAGTGACTAATAACTATCTTTGAATGACTCTAGAACTGTCACAGCAGAATCGGGTGACCGGTAAAAACATCCAACAATTAACTTGGCTTCACCTACACATTTTATACGCTAACAGACAATTTCATTGTGACACTCAAGACAATATTTTTGTCAACTGCAATGAACAGTCCCCACCTATGGCCACTAATCTGGCTTTCCGATGTACATTCCATGACTCGCCAAATATCTCAGAGGTCTCCAACTAGGGTTTCAGCCAGATCTCGGTCCCAAGAATAATTTCAGCACAGGAACTTTCTTGGGGGTGGCAAATTCGGAATTTCATTGCGAATAATTAGACAGTTTAATAAAAAAATTTTAACAATCGAATTGTCTTTATTCCGAACGCCGCTGACTTCCATAGCTGTGTGTCGACTGGCGAGAGTTCATCAGAGCAGCCTAAAAGCCCTCGTGTGCACTCCACAAGTACTCTGCTACCTGGGTAGCTGCTTCCTTTATGTAGTGCATCCCTGACCTATGAAGAGAAGTCCTACAAATTCCCACACGATATAGTAGGTCTAGAATCTGCATGCAAGATCGTCACAGAGTTGACGAAGCTTTTGTTTCAGACCCTCCACTCGGGTCCAGACCAAAGGACACAGAATGCTGCAAACTGCGAGTTCCACTTGAACCCCAAGTGCGAAGGTAGCAGTCTTCACCACCTCCGCCAGTCGCCTATATGATCTGAGGATCGCCTCAGAACCAAAAAAACAGGCATCGTTGGTGTCGACGTGAGCCAAATCTTGTAGGCGACTGCACCCTGCACGCTCGATAGACGTAGACAAGGCCGCCTACACATCTCGGATGAGGCCCTCCGGCAGATATACTGAGTGAACATTGGCTTCCTTGCCAGCCCTGAACTCTGTCTGCCTAAGGGGTTCCGTAACGAGCCTAGCATTGGAGTTCCGATAGTCAGGCAACCCCTCCCCCTGTGTGCCCTTTCGAACCCTGCTCAAGACGTGGCCACCTGTCCACCCACAAGGTGAATGGGCGAGGCCAGGCGGCCAATGTCCACAATTGTCCTCCACCTATAGCGACGCGAATGCGTTACCAACTCCCACGCACCCAATTGTGAGGGCGAATCCATTACGAGGTGTGCACTAGGAGGTGCTTCGGAAGCCCTTGGAAAGAGAGCCTGTGGACAAAACTAGTGACACCTGAGGTGTGATGCGCCAGAATGTCCGCCACCGCTACACCCCGAGACAGAAGCTTAAAGGTGAATGATAGTAGTCAAAAGCGCAGCTGTTCACCAGCTGCGGCCAGCTTCTCCTGCATCCGCACAAAGTATTGGCACATCCTAACCATCCTATAAAGACTAACTGAACAAGTAAACTATAAAAGCAGACAGAATCCTAGATATCCCCCTTGCTACCCTCCTGAGGTGTCACAAATGGACGCTGAAGCGGTTAATGAGCTATGTAGCTGGCTGTACAATGAGCAACGACTGCGTTGCAGTGTGAATGAATTTAAAGTTACGAAAACGTGAGATTAAAAGTCTTAAACAGAAAAAAATGCACGAAATTTAACAAACATATTTGGAAGAGAACGCAGAAAATTATAGCCGACCGTGGTGGACTCGGGGATCTAGGCGCTGCAATCCGGAAGCGCGCGACTGCTACGGTCGCAGGTTCGAATCCTGCCCTGGGCATGGATGTGTGTGATGTCCTTAGGTTAGTTAGGTTTAAGTAGTTCTAAGTTCTAGGGGACTGGTGACCTCAGATGTTAAGTCCCATAGTGCTCACAGCCATTTGAACCATTTGAACAGAAAATTATAAACACTCAACTTGCCGCTCAGATGTACATCAGCCGAGAGCTGGAACCGGAGTCAATGGCTTACTAAACGGGCGGGCGATTGCTTTCAAAACAAAACAAATGAGCAACTACTGCGCTACAGAGTGAATGAATTTAGGTTTACAAAAACGCGAGATTAAACCTCTTAAATAGAAAAACACGCACGAAATTTAATAAATATGTACTAATTAACTCTGAAACAGCGCAACGTGTTGAATTTTTTTCTTAACAATTACTTCTCAACACAACCTACCCTGCAACATCCTTACAAGCTTTTCAGACTGATTCTGATTACCCTCTATAAATAATATGCAGCTAAAAGACTACACGCTAGCCTTTTGCGAAGACAGGATCCGAAACCTGTAAAGACAAATTTATCAGCTCATCGATGAGTTGAATTTCACCTTTTCTGGGCTGCAGTTGGACCGTACAACAAATCACAGTCACAGATATACAGCGTGGGCCAGAAGTCACGATCGGAAATGTTTAATGTTATTACACTGAAAGAAGAAGCAACATGAAAAGCGAACAAGAACATGAAACGACTCCCTATCTCTAGCAGATATTGCAGTTAACAGAAAGAAAGTACATATGAGAATGGAATAACAAAGAAAGTAATGTTCTTACATTTTTCGTTCGTATTTCAAACTCCCTTTGTATGCTGAACATCACGTTGTGTATCATGACAATCATGACAATTCATTGATGTTGTCGGGTCGAAAGGAGCGGTAACCCCCCTTTCTCATCCAACAATGCATGGATGCTCTCGGAATGCTCATCTCCGCCGACCACTAGTTTGTCGATTTTGCTGGTGAACGAAGCAATGATGTATTTAAGCGTGCAAGGACTTCATTATGGTTGTCATATTCTTTGGATTTGCCGTTGCATTGTGCATCTGTCTCAGCCCAGCTGCAAAGGCCTTTCTTTCCAGTTACCCACTAGAGGTCAGTTATTATGTGCTAAAGTGCTACAGCACACTGTAAATACCACACTAAAAAATTGTGATCCTACCCTTCGAATGTAAGCCAGAAATTTCACTAAAATTACGCCATTTCTCTTCGAACGCATGCTTTATGCAAATAAAACGGACCAAAACATGTTTTGTAGTCTTCTCTCCACGATAACTAGAAACAAGTGTCGAATGTTGAAATGATGGTCAGCCTTGCTATGGTCAACTCCGAGAGGGTGTCCAGCTGTCTGTTTTCGGCTGCGCATAAATTAGTCAGGAGGATAGGCGAGTGTTTCTGCTAGAAAGAGCAGATAAGTAGCTGTTAGCATCTCACGTAGACAATGAACTGCAAGCATTATTTCCAGAATGCTCGACATAGGGGAATTATGGGCAAAATTTAAACAGATTTAAAATCATGATCTAGACAAATACGTGCCTAGTAAGTGGATTAAGGACGGAAAAGACCCACCGTGGTTTAATAACATAATTCGGAAAATGCTGTGGAAGCAAAGGTTGTTGCACTCTCGGTGCATGGCGGACGCGCAAATGATGACAGTCAAAAATTAGTGAGTCTGTGGAAAGATCAATGCGCGAAGCATACAACAACTAACACCGTCGTACCTTGGCTAAAGATCTGGTGGACAACCCGAATAAATTCTGGTCCTCTGTAAAATCGCTGAGTGGGTCTGAGGCTTCCATCCACTCACTCGTTGTCCACTCTGGTTTGGAAACAGAAGATAGTTAAACGAAGGCCGAAGTCTTAAATTCAAAGAAATAGTTCACATAGGAGTATCGTACAATGTTTGACCATCGTACAGAGTCCTCATGGAAGACACAGTAATAAGCATCCTTGGCGTAGAGAAACAACTGAAAGAGTTGAAATCAAATAAGTCGTCAGGTCCGGATGGAAGCCCAGTTCGGTTTTACAAAGAGTACGTCACTGGCTCCTTACTTAGTTTGCATTTATTACGAATCTCTCGAACAGCGCAAAGTGCCAAGCAAATGAAAAAAAAAAAAAAACATAGGTGACTCCAGTGTATAAGGGGCGTAAAAGAACGAACCCACAAAATTACAGATCAATATCCTTAATATCGGTTTGCTGCTGAATTCTTGAGCATATTCTGAGGTCGAACATAATAAATTTCCTAGAGACCGGAAAAATCATGTTCACGAATAAGCACGGCTTCAGAAAGCATCGCTCATGCCAAAACTAGATTGCTCTTTTCTCACATGATATACTGCGAACAATGGATGAAGTGCAACAGGCAGATTCCATACTTGTAGACTATTAATGAAGGTACGTGCATGTGGAATAGGCTCCTAGATACGTGACTGGCTCAAAGACTTCTTAAGAACCCAGTATGTTGTTCTCGATGGCAATTGTTCATTGGAGACAAAGGTAACATCAAGAGTGCCCCAGGGAATTGTGATACGACCGTTGCTATTTTCCATATACATAAATGATCTTGCACACAGGGTGAGCAGCAATCTGCAGTTGTTCGCTGACGAAGGTGTCGAAGTTGAGTGACTGCAGGAAGATACAAGACGACTTAGACAAAATTTCTAGTTGTTGTGATGAATGCAAAAAATGTGTGTGAATATGTGTGAAATCTTATGGGACTTAACTGCTAAGGTCGTCAGTCCGTAAGCTTACACACTACTTAACCTAAATTATCCTAAGGACAAGCACACACACCCATGCCGGAGGGAGGATTCGAACCTCCGCTGGGACCAGCCGCTCAGTCCATGACTGCAGCGCCTTAGACCTCTCGGCTAATCCCGCGCGGCTGTGATGAATGACAGCTAGCTTTAAATATGGAAAAATGTAAGGTAATGGGGATGAGTAAGAAGATAAAACCTGTAATCGTCGGATAGGGTATTACTAGTGTCCCGTTTGACATAGTCAAGTAGTTTAAATATCTTGGCGTAACGTTGCAAAGCGATATGAAATGGAACGAAAATGTGAGAACTGTGGTAGGAAAGACGAATGCTCGACATCTGTTTATTGGGAAAGTATTAGGAAAGAGTGGTTCACCTGTAAAGATGACAACGTATAGGACGCTGGTGCGGCCTATTCTTGAATACTGCTTGAGTGTTTGGGATCAGATTGAAAGAAGACATCGAAGCAACTCAGAGTCAGGCTGCTAGATTTGTTACCAGTAAGTTCGAAGAACACGGAACTGCTACGGAGATGCTTCAGGACCTCAAATGAAAATGCCAGGAGGGAAGGCGAAATACTATTGAGAAAATTTAAAGAATCGCCATTTGAGGCTGACTATTACACGATTCTACTGCCGCCAACATATATTACGGTTAAGAACCAGGAAGATAAGATACGATAAATTAGGGCTCATACGCAGACATATTGTGGTGTGCGTACTGCAAGACCTTCGGTACACACACCATCAGATTATTTGACTTGTCGCTCTAACGAAGTAGGCGAGTGTCAGCAATATGTCTCGTGGTCTTATTGTGGCGTGTTTATCTTCTGCCGTTAGGTCAGACGATAGAAATGCCACTGGCACGCTTACAGTAGCAGATTGACAGTGACCAACTTTAAACAGAACTTGATTAATTTTCACACACATTTACTGAAATAATAACAATCATGAACCTTACTTAACTTGATTCTGGATGCTATTTACAAGTGACAATCTGAAGTTCCTTTGGTCTTGGTATGTTAATCTCATTCTCAGATATCTCTGATACTTGACAAAGTGTCTATACATTTATCTTCATGGCTATGTACAATTTTATTAGGCCCAGACTGAAACTTGACTATAGACTGGTACAGACAAATGCAGACTAAATCAGACTGACTAATCGGAGGTCTGTACACTCGTTATAATACCTCGCGCGTTCAGGAGTGTGATCCGCGAGGAGGAAAGGTTCTACGTTAGCAGCAGTCTCATTGGCTGTGTTACATATTAATACGCGGATCGGCGGAAGCACAATTTGGTCCGTCTCTAAGACAGCGCCATCTCGTAGTGCGGAGATGGACGAGCACTGCGCCTGCGCTGTTGTTCTTAGCGGGGCGCGCTCTATTGGGAAAGTTGTGCACGCGCTGACTACACGGAACTATGTACACAACACATATAGATAGTCGTTTTTCTCACGCTGTACTTGCGAGTGGGAAAGGAAATGACTAGTATTGGTGCAGGGTACTTTCCGCCACGCACCGTATGGTGGCTTGCGGAGTATATATGTAGTTGTAGACGTACATTTTCTGATGTGATATCACCCCTGCTTGCACCAGGAGTGCTACATTTGTCACAGCACCTGGTCAATGTTTATCTTCGGAAATATGTTAACGTATTGCGCAAGACTAGAATGTGAGCGATTTTTGAGGAGCAGTTGACGTAATGACACTATGACCGAGTGGTGAAGGGCACTGAATAGGTAGTCTTTGGCACAGATTCCATTCATTCTGCTAAACATTTTTTCATTTATTTTTATTCCTCACAATGTTAAACGATCAATTACGAAATTGAAATGCATTGAAAGAGTTCAGTATGTACACATAAAATTAATATCTTCAATTTAGTAACGCTTATTACCATTGTAAACTAACCTAAACTCCTCCCGAACAGGCCTTGAACGCCCAACGGTACCGACCGGCTGCCGTATTATCCTCAGCCCACAGGTGTCCCTGGATCGGGATATGGAGGGGCATATGTTCTGCACACCGCTCTCCCGGCCTTATGTCAGTTTCCGAGACCGGAGCCGCTACATCTCAATCACGTAGCTCCTCAGTTTGCCTCACAAGGGCTGAGTGCACCCCGCTTGCCAACAGCACTCGGCGGACCGGATGGTCACCCATCCAAGTGCTAGCCCAGCCCGACAGCGCTTAACGTCGGTGATCTGACGGGAACCGGTGTTACCACTGCGGCAAGGCCGTTGGCATTCAAACGACCCTATGCCATCAAATTGTCGCACGTTGGCAACATTTTGCGCGAGTCGCCACTGAGGTATCCAACAATTTGCCTCCGTTGGATCTTCTTTGTTGAAGCAATAAAAAAAGTTTTCCCTAAATTCATCATATATCTCACCTGTTCGTTCTTTTTCACGCACCCATACGCTAAGAAGAAAATGTTCATCAATTATGAATCTGTTGGTATCCGCCATTGTAACACAAATATTTATAACAGTATCATCTCGGTAGCAAAATAGGACACGATCACACGCCGTTGCATTCGCCAGAACCACAAGCAAAAACCTATCACATGCTGTGCTTTCATGGAGTGACAAGTGCATTGCTGTAATTTTAAATCTGCCAGAAGACAGGCATATTACTGGCAGGGAACATTATCTTCAACCTAGAATACATTTCCAAGTGCATGTAACAGAGAAACGATATGCTAAGTTACTTGAATACTTTCCGATCGTTGCTTCTGGGCCACCTTGTACATCTACATCTACATCTTCATCTACCTTCACACACTGTAAACCTCTCCGAAGGCTTGGCAGGGGGTAATTCCCACTGTGTATGAAGCTTATGAAGAATGACTCCTTAAATGCATGTTTTTTACACTGTAAGTAGTCTAATCGTACCTTAGCAGACCACAAACAAGTGTTTGCAGCATATTCTCAGAGTCTTCACTTAGCGCTGACAGTTTTTAAGTAGGATCTCGTGCGAGTGTCAGGTACCTTCAAGCATTTGCCAGTTCAGGTCTTTCAGTCTCTATGTGAGGCTCTCCCATGAATCAAACAAACCGGTAATCATTCGTATTTTCCCTTTTTGTACATGTTCAATATAAAAAAAAGGTTCAAATGGCTCTAAACACTATGGGACTTAACATCTGAGGTCATCAGTCCCCTATACTTAGAAACTACTTAAATCTAACTAACCTAAGGACATCACACACATCCATGCCCGAGGAAGGATTCGAACCTGCGACCGTCTCAGGCGCGCGGTTCCGGGCTGAGGGGCTTAGAACCGCTCGGCCACAGCGGCCGGCTTTCAAATTACCTTTTTGGAACTATTTCGTATGAGTTCCGCACACTTGAGCAGTATTGTAGAAGGGATCACACAAGCATATACAACCTATAAAGACTTACTAGCTCTTACCCGTGGCATCTAAGACAGGCTACCTGAATAGCCCAGTCACTTGGACTGATAGAAGAAAATCTTTCAAACAAAAGCTACTTAGCTTGAAGGGGGGACATAGTATGGCGTCCATACTTTTTTCGTAGGTGGAAGAATAGAGAAGATATCATAGTCAACTTTGTTATTTTAAATGGATTGGTGTGGTATATTGTTTACCTTTTAATAACACCTTTGAAGATCTCTTATGTCTTCGCGAAAGGTTGGATTTTCGTTGTTATGTTGTTGTTTGAATTTATCCCCTAGTGCGAGTCCAGAGGCGTTAGGTCTGAAACTCGTGCAGGCCATTTGTGTTGCCAGACCGACCAGGTCAACAACCTTCACATCTGTTGTTCAGAACAGCTGTAATTCTCTAAGCAGAACGTGCAACACGTCCATCGTGTAGTGGGTATCGCATGACTTGTCGTACGTCCAGTGGGATGTCTTCCAGTAAGAGTGGCAATACCTCTGCTAAGAATTCAAAAGCCGTTGCTCTATTTAACCCTCGAATACCCAAGCTATTTCATCACGGTAGACACCTGAGGTGAATCTACGAGACTCAAAGGTATTTTTTCTTCATAAAGTATAACGTTATTTTTTCACTAACACAATAATAAAATGTGAATAAATACTGTTTCAATAGTGTTTTATTAATATCAATATAAATTTTTAATGTAGTTAAATATGAAAAAATCTGTATTTATTTTACTAAATGTCGCTGAATGACGAACCCTGAAAAAAAGGTTCTTATATTTATTATATATTTTTCTATTAGACTGATAGACTTTATTCCTGAAAAGTTGTTTCTGTGTCTTGTTTTCACAGAGAGCAATTATTGTATTTCACTACAGAGGTTGAATGCCCACCATATACGTTTTTTCTGCGGTTACTGCAAACAATTTTCTGCATTCTTCCTTTGTTAGGGTCGTACACGTAACTACGCTTGTTCTTTAATGGAGTTTTTCCTTTTCCTACTGCAATGGAGTCTTGGGGCTCATGAACAATTTCCATACAATGAAGAACACGTTCCTGAAGTTAAGGTTTTGGTCTTCTTTTGATATACGGTTGAACCAAATCTTCAGCGAGTTCCACAAGAAAAATCTGACGGCTACATTTCATGTTTTTGATGTGAATGTTGGGTATTCTGCCACTTCTTATACATCAACTGAGTTGTTTTTCTTCTGTAGGAGTAAGTACGCACTATCTGATTTAGTGTGGTCACTGCACCTTTCGTCTCGTTCTGGTACTTAATTACGTCAAGCTTCGAAGCATTTCAGTAGGTGCATTTAGCCTACAATACATTATAAAAATCAGCACTGCAATTTTACCCTCTTTTGGAATGTATGAGAGTAGAGTAAGATCGTGAATGGAAGCAGATTCTGTAGTATGTTTCTGCCAGATTTTCTTTGGCCAAAATTGTCCAAATACAAATATTTTATTTTGTCGAACTATTTCTACAGGTGTCAACCTATCTTGTATTAGGAGATCTGCCAGATCCACGGATATGAGGAAATTATCCATTGCGATATTTCGGCAACTACTGAATTAGTCTGTTGCAAGATGACTGACAACATTGAAAACAACACTTTTGCTTCTTTCGTTCCTCTTTCCCGAGGTACTGTAGCCCTTTCAGTGGGTAGAAATCGTTAGAATCACATATCCAGAAAATTTTTATTCCATAGTTATCAGGTTTTGGTCTCATATACTACATACATGCATAACGTGCATGGACTGTAAATAACTTTTCACAGACCGTCAAATTTTTGTTTGGTAGATAAGATTTCCCAATATTGTGATTTATGTCCTCCCAATATCTCTGAATTGAGCGAATTTATCTTTCTCTCGTCGGACACTTCTTGCAACTTTATCATCGAATTGCAGCAACAATAACAAATCTTCAAATCTCTGATGACCTATTGTGGCTCCAAACATTGGTGGATCATACTTCTTGTTCCACAGTGCTCTTACGTTGAACCCATTGCTTTTTAGATGACCAGCTGCTATCAAAAGACCGATCAGAGGTCTTATTTTTATACTATCGCATTTTCTCCAACTCCTCTCAAAATTATTTCCCTTATGCATCAACTAATTGCAGTTATTAGATTTCCAGTTGTATGTTACGTACCAAACTATGTACAAAATGAATTTTTCATACTCTACAAACATTCGTAAATTTTGCAAGGGTGTAGTAATCCAGGTTTAAACGGTAAATGATATAACATTCAAATCCGTTTAAAATAACAAATTTGAATATCGCATCTCCTCTACCCTTACAACTACGAAACATCAATGAACACCACGCTATATCCTCCTTCAAGCTACGCAAATTTTTTTAAAAAGATTTTCTTCTATCACAAAAAGTGGCTGATTTATTCAAGTGACCTGTCTTCAGTGCCTCAACCTGTATAGTGGTGTAGATAAATACATGTCTTTGTATGAATGTGCGTGCTGTCGATGTACAGATACCTAATGAATGTATTTGTATTATTTTGTCGCATGTAGAATCTTCCTAAGGTGACTAATCCATAACGAAACTTCCTGGCAGATTAAAACTGTGCCGGACCGAGACTCGAAGTCGAGACCTTTGCCTCTCTCAGGCAAGTGCACTACCAACCGAGCTACCAAAGCAGGACTCACGACCCGTTCTCACAGCCTTTAATGCCGCCAGTACCTCGTCTCCTACCTTCCAAACTTCACAGAAGCTCTCCTGCAGACCTCGCACAACTAGGAATTCTGTAAGAAAGGATATTGCGGAGACATGGCTTAGCCACAGCCTAGGGCTGGAGAGTGAAAATTTCATTCTGGAACATCCGCTACGATGTGGCTAAGCCATGTTTCCGCAATACCCTTTCTTCCAGGAGTGCTAGTCTTGCAAGGACTGCAGGAGAGCTACTGTGAAGTTTGAAAGGTAGGAGACGAGTAACTGGCGAAATTAAAAGCTGTGTGGACGGGTCGTGAGTCCTGCTTGGTTAGCTCTGTTGGTAGAGCACTTGCCTGCGAAAGGCAAATGTTCTGAGTTCGAGTCTCGGTTCGGCACACAGTTTCAATCTTTCAGGAAGTTTCATTTCAGCGCACTCTGCTCTTCAGAGTGAAAATTCCATTATGATGACTAATTGATGATTAACATTGTTAGCCGGCCGAAGTGGCCGTGCGGTTAAAGGCGCTGCAGTCTGGAACCGCGAGGCCGCTACGGTCGCAGGTTCGAATCCTGCCTCGGGCATGGATGTTTGTGATGTCCTTAGGTTAGTTAGGTTTAACTAGTTCTAAGTTCTAGGGGACTAATGACCTCAGCAGTTGAGTCCCATAGTGCTCAGAGCCATTTGAACCATTAACATTGTTAGTTAATGGATCATATTGAAATGCAGGCTCACCAAAAGACTCCCACTTTCTACACGTAAAGGCACGACGTCTCGCTGTTTGTCCTACAGCATTTAGATTACGCCATCGTTGTGACTCTTCAAGCGTCTCGGTAGCCATAACAGACGCGTGACGCTCAGCGCATAAAATGCGACAGGCTTGTGACTGTTCTAAACCGAGGTGACAAAAGTCATAGGTTAGCGATATGCTCATACACAGATTACGATAGTACCGAGTACTCAAGGTATAAAAGAGCAGTGCGGGGCTGTCATTTGTACTCAGTTGACCCATGTGAAAAAGATTCTGATGTGAGTATTGCTACACGAGGAGAATTAACACTTTGAATGCGGAATTGTAGTTGGACTTAGACGCACGGGACATTCCATTTCGGAGTTCGTTAGGGAATTCAATATTCCGAGATCCACAGTGTCAAGAGTATATAAAGAATACCAAATTTCAGGCATTGCCTCTCACCACGGACAAAGCAGTCGCCGACGGCCTTCACTTAACGACCGAGAACAGCGGCATTGGCGTAGAGTTTGTCAGTGCTAATTGATCAGCAAAACTGCGTAAAATCACCGCATAAATCGATGCGGAACTTACGCCGAACATATCCGTCAGGACAGAGAGGCAAAATTCAGCATTAATGGGCTACGGCAGAAGACGACCGACGCGAGTGCCTTTGTTAACAGCACGACATCGCCTGCAGCATCTCTTCTGGGCTCGTGATCATATCGATTGGACTCTAGACAACTGAAAAACCGTAGCCTGGCCTGATGAGTCCCGATTTCAGGTGTTAAGACACCACGATGCCATGGACCCAAGTTGTCAACAAGGCACTGTAAAAGTTGATTATGGCTCTGCAATACACTACTGGCCATTAGAATGACGTCCTAAAGACGCGAATTTTAACCGACAGGAAGAAGATGCTGTAATATGCAAAGGATTAGCTTTTCAGAGCATTCACACAAGGTTGGCACCCGTGGCGACACGTACAACGTGCTGACAGGAGAAAAGTTTCCAACCGATTTCTCATACACAAACAGCAGTTGACCGCCGTTGCCTGGTGAAACGTTGATGTGATGCCTCGTGTAAGGAGGAGAAATGCGTACCATCATGTTTCCGACTTTGATAAAGGTCAGATTGTAGCCTATCGCGATTGCGGCTTATCGTACATTGAAATTGCTTCTCGCGTAGGTCGAGATCCAATGACTGTTATCAGAATATGGAATCGGTGGGTTCAGGAGAGTAATACGGAACGCCGAGCTGGATCCTTACGGCCTCGTATCACTAGCAGTCGAGATGACAGGCATCTTATCCGCATGGCTAACGGATCGTGCAGCCACGTCTCGATCCCTGAGTCAACAGATGGGGACGTATGAAGGACAACAACCATCTGCACGAACAGTTCGACGACGTTTGCAGCAGCATGGACTATCAGATCGGAGACCATGGCTGCGGTTACCCTTGACGCTGCATCACAGACAGAAGCGCTTGCGATGGTGTACTCAACGACGAACCTGGGTGCACGAATGGCAAAACGTCATTTTTTCGGATGAATCCAGGTTCTGTTTACAGCATCGTGATGGTCGCATCCGTGTTTGGCGACATTGCGGTGAAGCACATTGGAAGCGTGCATTCGTCATCGCGATACTGGCGTATCAACCGGCGTGATGGTATGGGGTGCCATTGGTAACAGGTCTTGGTCACCTCTTGTTCGCATTGTCGGCACTTTGAACAGTGGACGTTACATTTCAGATGTGTTCGACCCGTGGCTCTACCCTTCATTCGATCCCTGCGAAACCCTACATTTCAGCAGTATAATGCACGACCGCATGCTGCAGGTCCTGTACGGGCCTTTCTGGATACAGAAAATGTTCGACTCCTGCCCTGGCCAGCACATTCTCCAGATCTCTCACCAACTGAAAGCTTGTGGTCAATGATGGCCGACCTACTGGCTCGTCACAATACGCTAGTCACTACTCTTGATGAACTATGGTACCGTGTTGAAGCTGCATGGGCAGCTGTACCTGTACCAGCTATCCAAGCTCTGTTTGACTCAATGCCCAGGCGTATCAAGGCCGTTATTACGGCCAGAAGTGGTTGTTCTGGGTACTGATTTCTCAGGATCTATGTACCCAAATTGCGTGAAAATGTAATGACATGTCAGTTCTCGTATAATATATTTGTCCAATGAATACCCGTTTATCATCTGCACTTCTTCTTGGTGTAGCAATTTTAATGCCAGTAGTGTAGTATGGGCTGTGTTTACATGGATCGTTGACTGGAACTGCTTATGTTCGGCTACTTGTAGACCATTTTAAGCCATTCATGGACTTCATGTTCCCAAACAACGATGGAATTTTTATGGATACTAGTGCGCCGTGTCACCAGGTCATAGTTCGTGACTGGTGTGAAGAACATTCTGGGCAGTTCAAGCGAATGATTTGGCCACACTGATCGCCCGACATGAATCCCATCGAACGTTTATGGGACATGACCGAATGTCAGTTCGTGCACAAAATCCCGCACCGGCAACACTTTCACATTTATGGTCGGCTACAGAGGCAGCAAGGCTCAATATTTCTGGTGGGGACTTCCAACGACCTGTGGGGTCCATGTCACGTCGAGTTGCTGCACTATGCCGGGAAAAGGGAGGTCCGATATGGTATCAGGAGACACCTCATGAGTTTCGTCGCCTCATTGTAATGTCTCTTTAGGTCTTAAAACTACACGACGTTCTGCATCTAAGTTCCGGTGGATCTAAGGATTCTCTGAGGTTTGTTGAGTTCGAGTAACTTTCGCAACTGGAGCTCTCTTAGATCTATGTGCTAAATCAGTCTTACATCGTAAAATGAATAATATTAATAATATGTTCCTTAAGACTTTCCCAAAGTAATAGATTTAAATACGTTTCTCGGACTTACTGTTGGATTTTATTTTTATGTGCCCGCAACATTTCGATGTGGAAATCGTTTAACGTCGTAAGTTAGTGTAGTAACTTTTTTTAATTTCAGAAACTGCTCACCAGTTAACATTTGATTCGCAGAGTCACCGAACAGTCTACAAACGTTCCGGGTCTCCGATCTCCTCCAAGGCGTCGTCCGCATCCCACTCACGTACACCATATTTAAAAACGTTAATTATATTAGAATACTTTTTTAAAATTTCAAATGTAGCCTGGTTTCTTTGTCAGAGTTCAAGCTACTTTCATACCACATTTCCCCAAAATCCGTTTAGTGCTTTAGTCGTGAACGAGTAACGTGTAGAGTTACATTCGCGTCTTTGATACTAGGATGGAAGTATGGATTACACTTTCCCAGTGTCCTACCGATGAACGGAAGTCTACTACTTGCTTTACCTACAGCTGTCTCTATGTGGTCATTCTATTTCATACCGATAGATGTTGTTCCGCCAAAGTATTTGTATGGGTTAACTGAGTCCATTTGTGATTCACTGATATTGCACAAGCAACCAGCTGATATGTTTCTGAAGCTATTTTCAGATAATACTTCACTTCATCGTTTGCAATTAGTTTACCATTAACACCAATACTATCAGTCAGGTGATTAATACACAACATCAACAGTAGAAGTCCCTAAACACTTTTCTTCGGCACATCTCAAGCTACTTCTGTATCTGTTGATGCCTCTCCATTCAAGATAATATGTTGCTTTCTATCTAATGATAAATCCTCAACCCAATCACGAATTTCATTTCCACCGAAAAAGATCGTACTTTAATCAGTATGTGCTGATGCAGTACTGAGTCAAATGCTTTTCCGAAGTCAAGAAATACTGCATCTACATTCGCCTTGATCCATGGCTTAATTTCAGCCGTCGATGCTGAGTTAGAGCCCAAGAACTTTCGTTTTTGCGAGATTGCCAACTCTGCTTACCTCACCCTAGTAAAGACATTCATTTAAGGGTATTCACAACTTCTCCTGTTAGCCGAGCGGTTCTAGGCGCTACAGTCTGGAACCCCGCGACCGCTACGGTCGCAGGTTCAAATCCTGCCTCGGGCATGGATGTGTGTGATGTCCTTAGGTTAGTTAGGTTTAAGTACTTCTAAGTTATAGGGGACTGATGACCTCAGAAGATAATTCCCATAGTGCTCAGAGCCACAACTTCTCCTGTCTTGCTCGTCATTCTTCGGGCAATTGGAATTTTGTGTACATGGCAGCTGCCTAGCCATGCATTTCCTAAAATTCTACGAAAATTACGTTGACAGTTACTTGATTCCAAAGTTACTTCAGGCTGATATCTGTAAATATAAATTGTTTACACACAACACAGAAGCTACGTTAAAGGAGCTGGGCAATGAATTTTCCTTTAAGATTACAGGAAAATACGTCCCTTCAAACCTTTTTGTTATTTGCGGCCTTTTTAAGTACACAGTGATAATTTATTTTAACAGCAATGTTACTCCTCTGGAGTTGTAATACGAGTACTTGTCAAAGTTGCTCTCTTTTTTTATTTCAGTACAATCAGTCCTGCGTGGCTCATATTTATAAATTGACGTAATTCATAGCGATAATTCATTATGATATGTTCATATATGGAAGAAGCTTTTTATTCATCGCGGAAACATCAGGCAACCAAAAATTCTCAACCGTAAGAAAGAAACAAAAAGGAAAATAAAAAAAGAAGTGCAGAGTGACGAAATATTCGCAGACAGCTGTATTAAAAATGGTAGACTCTCGTAAACTGAAAATATACGAACATTGGCGAAATGCAGCAAAATGAAATTGTTGTAAAATATTCCTCTTCGGCTGTTTTCGCAAAAAATAAAATATGCCACAGATCTGTCGGCTGATGGAGAAATCATAACACGAAAATAAAGATTCTGGCACGTTGAAATTTCCACACGTATGTAAAAATTCTCTAACAGCCAAAAGAACGTGCAAACCTCTGTGTTAATCGCTGGAGTCTCTCGCTTTCGAATGCACTGCCTCGTTTGGCCGCCTCTATAGCTCTTTCCAACGTTTGTACCATTATTTTTTCCTTTGGTAGCTAGACAGTGGAAAATTGTGATTGAGTTCATTTATAAACACTCCAATCTGAAAAATCTCTGCACGAATATTTGCTGTTGAAATTTCTTTCGAATTTGCTGCAGTGAAATGCGAAGAATAAATTGTAAAGCGTTTGCCGCGCTTTTGCGCGAACAGAGAGTCAGTTGCTTCAAAGGAACAAATCGATTTACCGATTGAACTTGTGCCGTGACATTACTCTGTTGTCTATTTATTTATTTCACGGCAATAATCCTGCCAATCAGTTGCGAGTGGCTTTGTCCTTTTGCCCGTGTGACGCGACGTGACGTTCTGATTAAAATGACAGCACACGGCACGTGGTACGGCGCGATTATTTTGTTGTTGTTGAGAAAAAAACACTCGATGTGTCTATCTTAAATCGAAAGTAAACAGCCAATATCGAATGGTTTCATCTGGACAGAAACCCCAATTGTTTTATTTCTCCTGTTGTTGCAGCAAAATGGCTCTGAGCACTATGGGACTTAACATCTGAGGTCATCAGTCCCCTAGACTTAGAACTACCTAAACCTAACTAACCGAAGGACGTCACACACATCCACGCCCGAGGCAGGATTCTAACCTGCGACCGTAGCAGCAGCGCGGTTCCGGACTGAAGCGCCTAGAACCGCTCGGCCACCGCGGCCGGCTTGTTGCAGCAATGCGGGAGTTGAAAGGCTGTTGTTGTGAAACGAAAAGTAACTGGAAAAAATTGCAGCGTTCCGTCTCTGAGAAAGATGTAAGCCAATAACCTACCCCAATAGGTCACTAACGAAGTGAACAGTTTACATTCCAAGTGAAAATAAGAATTACCAGCAGTTAGCTAATTCGCCTCTGCAACTGAGTGATCAATGCGGCTGCGTGCCGTGCGAAGGACACGGGTTCGATTCCCGAAACTGCCAATGATTTTCTCTTGGTGGGAGGACGGGAATGGGGTAGGTGCACCCATGTGAAGCCAGTGGTGGAGATGCTTGGACGACAAGTAGCGGCACCAAGTCTGTTAACCCGGCAACGGCTGAAAGAGCAGCTCGTTGAACCACCCTCTTTCATACCGCACCTCGATGGGGCCATTGACTGAGAATTACACGGCGGTCGATCGGATCCGAATGGTCCGGCTCGTGGCCAGAACTGCGGTGTTTCCGTTTTTTCCATAATTACTGAACAATTTATTCAGAATTGCGAGAGATACAATAGCCTGAACGCCATGACTGATAACCCGTCTCAAAGACTCCCTGTTAGAAACTGCGCTACACCCGTCTTGCTGAGGGTAGCTGATAAGGGAAAGAGTTCTGTAAGGGGCCGGATATCAAACAACATGATTTGCCCATTAGGGCAAGGAAAGAAACGCATTGAAGGCAAAACAGGAATGAATATGAAGATTAGACGTCGAAGCAGATACAGTTTCACACGTGTCGAACAAGACTTTGTTCTATAACGCACACTTGCACGAACACATGCACGAGCCAGATTAATATATTTTCAACTGGGCCTTTGATGTCGCAGAAAACAACTTAAGAGGAGGTTTACTATCTTTTGGTTCAAATAATCGATTAGTTTTAAGTTGTATTTTTGGATCCATAAAATTGTTTAGAATCCACCCCTGAAACGGTTTTTCCCAATACGGAATAGAAATGTTTGTTATTCGCTGTTGAACAAAAAAAATGCACCTGCCTGAAATCGGCCTTTTTCGCGCACCAGATTTTTTTTTTCCGAGGACGAGTTATTGTACCGGTGCTTGGGAGGAAACACATAAAATTCAAATGAAAGTTTGAACGCGTGTCTTTGGAAGTTAGCTCCCAAGCGTTTGCATTCTGGTGCGAAGACTGTGGAGACTGCGACTTTCCTGGCAGTGAGCAGCTTCAGCGAAGGGTATCCAGCAATTCTGAAGACCATGACAACGATGGACGTCACCCTGGGACTCTATTCGACGCAGTTCGCCAAGCATTCGGACGACCACCGGATTCAAGCGGCCGAAAACCGCTTGTCACCGGCCGTACGAGCGGCTCTGGAGCAGCACAGGATGGCCCAGATCGAGCAGAACGCCCTCTATGAGGAGGAGGAGGGACTGGTTTATGGACCCGGAATAGCAGATTTAACGTAAGTTGCATAATATTGCATTTATATGTAGTCCAAACTTCAAACGCATTTTTTTCGAAATGAACTTTTTTATCGCGCGGTATGGTAACTTCAAATCTACTCAACCGATTGGCATGATTATTTGTTTCCGACGAAGCTAACTAAATTGTCTAGGAGTTGTACCACTTTTATTCCGATCCATCGACTATAAATATTTTTAGTTGGCCGACAAAGTCGAAAAATCGACGAAAAAAACCCTATTTTTTTTCAAATTGCCGCTATTTTGTTTCCTATGGTCCAAATAACTTAAGCGAGGTACAAATTTTAAAGAATCTTAGATACTTCGCTAACGTCAACTCAATTTTGATTTCAGAAGAGCCGGCTGACCTGTGACATACCGCGCGTGGAGGTCTACATCGAAATTTTGTTTCATTCCGACTGCACTTACGCCTTTGCTCTTCGACATTTTCGGTCGAAAAAATTCCAGCTTGTAGAGGAAATATCAATAAACATTTTGACCAAATTTGACATTGATATCTATAACATATCTATAACACATCCAGAGACAAATTCTCAAAGAACATGCTTTTTTCGGGCCAAACATAGTAAACCTCCCCTTAACGTAGATACAATTCGCGCGTTCTGCTGTAAATTTCGTTTTCTTGGTAGGAAGACGGTGGAGAGAGGGAGGGAGGGTTATTCAGAGTAGTAAGGCAAGTTCCTGAATAGAAACCTCCCCCTCCCCCCCCCCCTCCCACCCCAAATATCATCTCACTGGATCCTGGTTGACGCTGTGTTTAAAAATGGGCAAAGATCTTAAATAGGCCAACCTGTCCACTCACGCCGGGACTGAAATGAGTGAAATGATTTAGATAAGATAGCTGTATCGTGCGAAAAGTGTCAATTGACCCTGAGTAAAGAAAAATGTGAAGTTATTCGCTTGGGTATTAAAAGAAATCCGCTAAATTTCGTTTACACGACAAGGCATACAAATCTGAAGGCTGTAAATTCAATTTAATACGTAGGTATTACATGTACAAATAACCTAAATTGGAGCGACCACATAGATAATGTGGTGGGTAGAGCAAACCAAAGACTGCGATTCATTGGCAGAACGCTTACAAGGTGCAACTACTAAAGAGACTGCTTACACCACGCCTGTCCGCCCCATTCTGGAGTATTGCTCTGCGGTGTGGAATATGCATCAGGTAGGACTGACGGATGGCATCCAAAAAGTAGAAAGGAGGAAGCTCGTTTTGTATTATCGCGAAATAGGGCAGATAGTGCCACAGACAAGTTACGTGAATTGGGGTGTAAATCATTAAAACAAAGGCGTTTTTCCTTGCGACAGGATATTCTCATGAAATTTCACTAGTTTTCTCCTCTGATTGCGAAAACATTCTGTTGGCACCCACCTACAAAGGGAGAAATGATCATCACTATAAAATAAGAGAAATCGAGGATCGCACAGAAAAATTTAAGTGCTCATTTTTCCCAAGCGGCTTTGGAGAATGGAACGGCAGAGAGACAGCTTGAAGGTGGTTCATTGAACCCTCTACCAGGCACTTTATTGTGAATAGCATAGTAATCACTTAAATGTAGACGTAGAAGTAGAAATAAGAGATAGGGCGATTCTTGCCTATAAATACAGTAATACCTCACTCACGAAAAGCAACGAATTGATGTATTGATTGGCCGCGCCGGATTAGCCGAGCGTTCTAGGGCGCGGCAATCATAGACTGTGCGGCTGGTCCCGGCGGAGGTTCGAGTCCTCCCTCGGGTATGGGTGTGTGTCTTTGTCCTTAGGATGATTTAGGTTAATTAGTGTGTAAGCTTAGGGACTGATGACCTTAGCAGTTAAGTCCCATAAGATTTCACACACATTTGAACATTTGAACATGTATTGGTTGGTTGCTTGATTTGGGGTAGGGGACCAAACAGCGAGGTCATCGGTCCTATTGGATTAGGGAAGGATGGGGAAGGAAGTCGGCTGTACGCTTTCAAAGGAAAAATCCCGGCACTTGCCTGAAGTGATTTAGAGAAATCACGAAAAACCTAAATCAGGATGGCCGGACGTGGGTTTGAACCGTAGTCGTCCCGAATGCGAGTCCAGTGTGCAAATCACTGCGCCACCTCGCTCGGTAACTGATGCATTAGGTCGGTACACAAGTTCGTAGCGTTTTGCGTATTGGTAATGCAGTTTCTATGGATTTATTTATCGGCTATAATGTTTTATTTGTAGTTCACTGTTGCTATGTGAGTTTACATACCGTCATTTCGTCATTTGCAGAGAGTGAGTGGAGCTTTGGACGCTAGCAAATGGCGTGCGATGTGTAGAAATCGGAACGTATTCGGCATGTTCTTCTGTTTGAGTTCAGTAGAGGGGTGATAGCAGCAGAGATAGCCAGAAACATATTCGACGTGTATGGGGATAATGAAATTCGACAGAGCATGGCAATAAAATTGCTTTTTTCGTTTTAAGAAGGATCGTTTCGACGCTAGTAACTCTCCACGTTCAGGGAGACCTTCGGGGTCTAATGAAGATCTTTTAAACACATTAATTAACAATGATCCACGTTAATGTACTCGAGAACTGGCAAATGTGATGAACTGTGGTCACTCCAACATCGTGCGACATTTGCGTGCATTGGGAAAGGTTGCTCTAAGCCAGTGGTTCCCAAAAGGTGGTCCGCGGACCCACAGGGATCCGCGAGCTATGTCAGAGGGGCCCGCAAGATGCTATTAGAATAAAAAATATATTAAATATATTTCGTATGATAGATTTTTTGTTTTGGCCGCTTCCTGCATGAGCAGAGCTTTACCGAACGCTAACTTCTACGTCCAGCGTCTTCCTAGAGTGTAAAGAGATCGGCAGTGAGCATCAGCAACTTCTTATTCATACGGAAGTAAGATGGCTTTCTCGAGGTAGGATCTTGTCAACATTTTTTTGAACTTAGAGACGAGGTTCGTGTCTTCCTTCTTGACACAAAGTACGCGGATTTTCTCACTAACTTCTCTTGGCTTTGCTCAGTTGCGCACTTAGCTGTTGTGTTTGAACACTTGAATGTGTTAAACTTGAGTTTACAAGGAAAAAATGTAGACATTTTCAAAGTTGAAGGTAAGATTAGTGCTTTGGTCGAGAAGTGTCGGATCAGGGCGTCAAGGGTATAACACGAGTCACTAACTAACTTTTATACTTTAAAACAATTCTTGGAGTCATCAGAGGAGAGTTTGGCTGACCAGATCAAGATCAATGTAGCCGAGCATCTACGCAGCCTAGCCACCACTTTTAGAGAGTATTTCCCTGAACATAATCCTGACGACAGATGGATTCGAAATCCCTTCAGCTGTGAAGAAAAGACAAAATCCAAGGCCTCACTGAAGAAGAGCAAGATCAACTTGTGGATCTGTCCAGTTGTGGTTCAAATGGCTCTGACCACTATGGGACTTAACTGCTGAGGTCATCAGTCCCCTAGAACTTAGAACTACTTATACCTAACTAACCTAAGGACATCATACACACCCGTGCCAGGCAGGAGTCGAATCTGCGACCGTAGCGGTCGCGCGGTTCCTGACTGTAGTGCCTAGAACCGCTCGGCCACCCCGGCCGGCTGTCCAGCTGTGGTACGATGATAAACATTTTCATCGGTGATAAAATTACAGACTTCTGGGCGGCAGCACTCAAGGACTACAAGAAACTTGGAGATAAGGCAATGAAAAAGTTCCTTCCATTTGAAACCACATATCGGTGTGAGCAAGCTTTTTCTTCCAAGTGTTTCGTGAAAAACGAATATAGGAATCGGCTCGACATGCCGTCGGATTTCAGAGTGAAAGTTTCAAGTTTGGAACCTAATAATTCAGAAATAATGGACTCAAAGGTCAGATTGAACTCATCTCATTAAGACCTGAAGATTAAAACTAACTGTAAACTGATGGAGTATTCTGTTTGAACTGTATTTTTTCAAATAAATAATACCTTGTATGAAATTAGTGTTTTCTTATTTTTCACACATGTCTACTCCTTGAAATCTCAAGTGTAGTACACTTGAAAGACCGGTACACTCAATTTTAAATTTTTCCTGTCATTTTCAGTTCATACTCAATTTTTATTTTTCAAGGAGTTTGTTATACGAAACACCCAGATTTGGAGACAAAGATTTTGACCAATAATCAAAAATTTAACAATAACAATGATGGCTCAATTGAAAAAGTTTTAAGCTCAATATTTTTTTCAATAATGAATATGTCAATGTTTTTTCTAAGTACCAAAAGTAGAAAACGTATAAAAGACTCTTAATGTGGCTTTTTTACGTACTTGATACAGTGATATGACAAGGTATCAATCATGCTCTATGAGGGGGTCCTCGAGAAAATTTTGTTGGGAATCCCCGCTT
This sequence comes from Schistocerca serialis cubense, assembly GCF_023864345.2. Classification (NCBI taxonomy): domain Eukaryota; kingdom Metazoa; phylum Arthropoda; class Insecta; order Orthoptera; family Acrididae; genus Schistocerca; species Schistocerca serialis. The sequence goes on along the minus strand of NC_064644.1, from coordinate 288,857,718 downwards.
TAAGCCAGTATCACAAAAATCAGCTGTTGGCCGTATGCGCATCTCCGCTACGTTGTCATCAATTGGTTCGTAAACAACGGCGACAATTCCTACGTTGTATCGTTACTGCTTACGAGAAATGATGTCTGTATGGTGAAATAAGGAAAATAAAGGAATGGTTACCCCCAAAATAAGCAGCAGCTCCCCGTAAAAAGACCTGCGGGCGTCCATAAAAGATAATGTTGTGTATATGGTGGAAAAGCTACTGTGTGGTGTACTCGGAATTGCTTCCCCATGGTGTAACCATCATTGGTGACATTCATTGTCAACAACTGAGATGTCTTGCAGACGCAGTCTAAGAACAACGTCTAGCAGACCGCATGAAGTGATGCTAGTCCACGATGACGCCCTCCCGCGGTCTGCCAGACTGACAGGTAACACTGTACAGGAGCTGGGTTGGGAAGTCATTCAGCACCCACCTTATTCATTTAATCTTGCGTTCTCAGGTTTTCGCCTCTTCCGCTCTGTCGAACAACGTTGAAGGAACTTCGTTTCCGGAAGAAAATGCGCTCCGAGCAAGGCTCGACGAGTTCATCGCCTAAAAACCGAGTGATTCCTACAGCCGCGGAATCGGAAAATTATCTAAGCGTTTGCAGACTGTTGTAAACAGTGAAGGAGAATATTCTTATTAATGACTGAAGTCTCTGTTATGTGTATTTGTTGTATTTATTAAACATAGGGACCCACGAATTCAGCAAACGCTACGAGCTTATGCACCAACGTAATGGAAACGAGCGTTTGGCGTCATTGGCAGGGAGGCCCTCACAGGGCAGGTCCGGCCCCCTTGGTGCAGGCCTTATTACATTCGACGCCAAATTGGGCGACCTGCGCGCCGGATGGGGATGAAATGATGTTGAATACAACACAACACCCAGTGCCTGAGCGGAGAAAATTCCCGACCCAGCCGGGAATCGAACCCAGGCCCGAACGACGGCAATCCGTCACGCTGACCACTCAGCTATCGGGACGAACACCAACCTAATACAACAGTAACAAAGAATAAGTTAAATAAATGTTACGAATAATGAGTATGCTTATCTTTGTCATTTATAAACTAAATTGTACTATAGTCGATGGAGTTTAGTTCAAATGGTTGAAATGGCTCTGAGCACGATGGGACTTAACATCTGAGGTCATCAGTCCCCTACAACTTAGAACTACTTAAACCTAACTAACCTAAGGACACCACACACATCCATTCCCGAGGCAGGATTCGAACCTACGACCGTAGCAGTCGCGCGGTTCCGGAGTGAAGCGCCTAGAACCGCCCCGCCACCGCGGCCGGCCCATGAGTTTAGTATTTTGTTATTTACATACTGTGTGTGTCATTTATATCGAAACTTGGAGCAAGCTTTAATGTGATTCAACGTCGGTGCATAATGTGGGTTAGGTACTAATTGTGCCTGAAAGAGCATTATCCATTGCGCCATTTTATTAGCCCAGCCACAGGACGCTTATGTGAAGTGCTTTAAGCAGCAGTACACAGTTGTAGTGTTTTGTGAGAAAAATACCAAAATTATCAGTGAGGAACAGATTTACTGTAGCTTTTTACCAGGAGGATGAATAAATTCCCTTGAGAAGCTTTACAGGACTGGCATCGCGTAAGACGTAATGGTTATTTGCGAAATTTTGAAAATTGTTCTTCATTTTTGCAGGTTGTGCAGGACACTTAAGGTCACAGTTATTCAAATGGTAGAGGATCATTAACTCAGTATTTTGAAAAAAGAAAAGGCGTTGATGTTGGTATAAAATATTACTGAGATAAACAAATTACTCATTGCGGCAACGACTTAAAGTGACTGGCGCCCTTCATACAGTCACACATAGTTTCCTGCAAACCCCAATTTTGATGAAACAATTTAAACATTAATAGGCAGAAGTATGCATTGCACACAAACCATAAGCACAGCAACATGTTTGCACTGGAATGTAAAAATCCATTCTGTACTTTAGACCCTGACATACAGTCAATATGAATTTTTCTTTTACTTTTAGGATTGTAAAATTTCATAGTCCATCCGAAACTCACTCATATTATTGACCACAGTGAAAGTTAACTGTTTCCTACTGGTTGTAGAATTTTTTTCCTGAGCTCTGTGACTTAGTGAAACATGTCGTTCACTTGTTACCATTTTATTGAACTTTATTCCTGAGCTCTGTAACGTACCCTGTGAATATTGGAAGTCAAAGTGACTATTTGTAGACATAAATAAAGGTTTACAAACATTCAAATTTAAGTTAGGCAACGGAAACGAAACTTTTTTATTTCAGTTAAGGTCAAGTACTTTATGCATTAATAACTTTTGAGTGGATCAGGATGGGATATAGCTAGCAAAGCAGAAGACCCAGGACTTGCTTAAGACTTCATGAATCAAATTTATTTCCAATTTCAACAGAAACCAGAATCGAAATGAGGCAATCAAAGGTTTACATAAGGCAAAAATCTGTGCTCATAAAAGACTGATCATAAACATGTAATTACAAGGAGTGCACTCCTGTTTATTTCAAATAGGACCTGGAATCTCAATGTAAGGGCAAGGAAGCGAACATGTGGATTGATAAGGAAAACGATCAAATACAGCATCAAACACTCAATCACTCATAAAAAATAGATGTAGCAAGAGAGAAGCTGCCAAACCCTCCATCTATTGAAACTACTGTAGACTGTACAGAAAGTAAATCATCACAATGAACAGGTACGAAAACCGGGAAAATTCGTTAAATTAAGAAAAATAAAAATTATTATAATCCCTCTGTACAAATATGTACTTGTTCTGCATCAGAGAAATAGAGAAGTCGCTTACAGAAAGCCACAGCACAACGCAGCATAACATAATAAGCGTGTGGACAGACAAAAACAACCATGGGAAGACATCAGATCGTAAATCAGAAACAGGTAAAATTTATCTACACCGATAAGTACTCATTTAATGATGAAAATTTAGCACAATTCAATGGTTAATACGAAAAGACACCTCAGCATAATCTAGTGAACATGTGATGGAACACTGACGAAGATATGAAGTACTAAATCTGTCTACTCAGCCACAAAAACCGAACCTTAATGAAAAATCATCCACATTCTGTACAAGCACTGAAAGTGCGAACGCTTATTAAAGACTACAATAGCAAAAGACATCGATCCTGTTACAGTATCGCACGAATACTTGGCTGAACCAATGACCCAACATAGAGTCCGTTAAAAATCGGGAAATTTTGAGTTCCTAAAGTGTGTTAAATGCGAACAGAGCTCTTTAACTTAACTCAAGCGTTGAGGATGAAACTTCTTGATAAAATCTCTATCTAAGCATTGTTCCTTTAGATTACCATCCCATGTAATAATAAAACTATCTGTAGACAAAGTACTACTCTTATAAATGTCAGAAGCACTCTCGTACTTACTAAATTATACTCAAAACGAACAATGTAAATTTTTCTCCTAACATTCTAAGACTGAATCATCACTATGAAACTAAACTATAACATTTCAATACCAGTATCCAGATCTCTGAGTGTCTACGGGAGACACAATCTGACTTACTAGGAGCTTGAAGAAGGGTGTCCGACAATTTTACTGACCAGCGCTCGCCCACTCCAAAAGGCATATTGAGGGAGAGCGCAAAACGGAAGACCGCTGGCGCCTGATACCAAGCCTTCTGTGAACTCTCATAAAAAAGCATCTGTTTCTACTAGTCGGTAAGCCTCTCCGCCCTTCTGCCTAGCCACACTACATTGGAAAAACTGCCCTCTCGCGCTACAAGACTCCCTTTACACACGAGAATACACAATCGTCTCACATACTCAAACCAGACACGCTGATTCAAAACACTGGGTTCGGACATTGGAAAAGGGATTAGTATAACAAAATAAAGATGTAGTGATTGAAAGAAAGAAGAAAACACTATTCCTTCTCCTTCCTTGATGTTTGCTTCATCGCATACAGGAAGCTAGGGGCATCTAGCACTAAGAAATGACACAACTAAGTGAAACAAACATGTGAAATAGATGACAGAAAAAAAGCCGTAACAAAGCTAGCAATACTAGGTTAGTTCAAAACATTCTCTAAAAACAACAAAAAGTCATGTATATATATATGATGAAAATCAATATCAACTAACATATATAAGTTGATATTGATTTTCATCCGCACAACTCTCTGTTTTATTTTATGAACATTTTATGATTGTTTTTGGCTTTAAGAGCTATGTGAAACAATATATATAAATGACCTTTTCATGTTTCTTTGTTTCACTTAACTGTGTCATTTCTAAGTGTTAGATACCTCTAGCTTCCTGTATGCGATTGAAGCAAACATCAAGGAAGGAAAACGAATGGTGGTTTTTTTCTTCCTTTCAGTCGCTACATCTATTTTTATCTGTATATCTATATATTACTACAATGTGATATAAAATACACAATAAAATATAGAAAAAATACATAAACTTAGAAAAATATGGTCATCATAATGTGTCAGTTTGGAGGTACATTACGTCAATAAAACATATTCGTTTAAATAAATGCATTACAGGATACGATATTATTGTATAGATTGCAAAAAGATTCCTGTGATAACTAATGAGGTTACTGCGTCTTGATTGTGGAAGATACCGAATCAGCCCATAGTTTCGACTTATGGAAAAAATACAAAAATACGTAAAGCACTGGACACTATCGGTACTGTATAAAAAGTGAAACAGTTAAAAAGCGCAAATATTTCAAATTAATAATTTCATAATACAAAATGAAAGTGATTTGTATAGATCAAAAATAACCAAAGAGGTCAGTCATAAAACAAACGTATAGTGGTATCCAGCATACTAGTCCAATCACTTTGACAATCCATCCAAAATCTCAATTAAGGTACAGTAAATGTAGGAAATTAAAGGAATATTTAAGTACACAGCAGAATCGTGTACATCAAAATCGCTACTCAAGTTTGACTTCAGGAAACTGAAATTTGAAATTTAGATACAGCTTTTCAATACAGGTATTTTGAAATAATTAAATCAAAACATCTAAGAGGAAAGTCATTCAAGGGAATACTTTTTTGCTACTCAAAAAGTACTTAGAACAAAAACATCGGAAGTAGAAAACTATTAACCACAACACAATGTAATCTAGTGTATACCGTTTTTAAATGATTAACTGAAAGTTATGTGACTGGCCTGCAATCTATGGTCGTCCTTGATCAACCCTAAATCATTACCTACAGAGACAAAACAGAATTTATGTCACTCGACATAGTGTCGTCCATAAAAATTTCAACCGAACAACATGAGTATTCTAATAATGAAATTGGCAGACAGCGCCTAGTTAACAGAAATAAAACGTCAAGCAAATACATCGATCGAAGCATGAAAGTGTCACTTATAACAACATTTACTCGGAAAAACAAACACATGTTCACAAAAACTATCTGGTGAAATGTATTCACATGTCACAGGTCACTGTTTGTACTCGCTGGAGGCATGTTATTGGGACATCGTAGTGGAGAGCAATTTTTCAAACCTGACTTGCAGGAAGGAAAGGGAGAGCATGGTTGAAGCTTTTCTGTGCAGGTGACAGTTCATCTGCAATGACTGCAACTAATTGTGCCTCTCTCGATTAACGCCGTGATGTCTCACAAATCAGCTTGGCTTGCACCACCCAGGAATAGGCAACCTTCATTATGATCGTATTAAGATGGACAGGACTGCGACTGGCACAAGTAACATGGTACCCATCCAGTTTACTACTCAGGAGTGGACAAATGTTGCCTTGTGGTATCTGTGCCAAGCTTACAGAAACCTCTTCTTCTCTTCATTGGTAAACGCTGTCGGGTGGCACAGGAATCACAGTCACACAAAATGTTTCCATGCCCACAAATGGTATGGTATGTAAAACGACTTACATCTGGTGCCTTGTCTGCCGACAGTGACCCTCTCCTCTCGTAACTTCCCGTATGGCTCTTCAGGTGTCACACTTCATTGAGTGCCAACAGCATTTGGGGTCCATTGCCATATAGTTGTCACCCGCTCAGCTAGACCATCCAGTGGCAATGGTCGAGCGCCGCTCAGCATACCACCAGCACAGACACACAAGTCTGGAACAGGGGCTGACCATCTACAGGCTTATCCAGTCATGGTGAGCCGTGGAGTGCTCAGCTAATCTCAGTGAGTAGCGGACCAACGAGATATACGGGCTCTGCAACGAACGTGCGACATCACACTACTCGGCTTATCTTACACTTCGGCGAACGCTCGACTCCTTAAAGGACTCATGGGAAATTATATGTAATTGAACGGTACCTACTGAAGCTCTTAAATTTCTGTGATAAACGAACAGTCAAGAATTGCTAAAGTCGTTTGTAATAGTTACTCGCTCCCCGCTGTAGACAACTGCTGGCACTTGTAAGACTTGCAGTGTCACGTGCTGTGACGTACGCGGCACGCCCTTTCTTTCTCATAGGCCTCGGCCATGGCATCAGAGTGGTTCAGGTGGCCGGTCGCGGTGGCTGAGCGGTTCTAGGCGCTTCAGTCCGCATCCGCGCGACTGCTACGGTCGCAGGTTCGAATCCTGCCTCGAGCATGGATATGTATGATGTCCTTAGGTTAGATGGGTTTAAGTAGTTCTGAGTTCTAGGGAACTCATGACCTCAGATGTTAAATCCCATAGTGCTCAGAGCCATTTGAACCATTTGGTTCAGGTGCTTGTCTGCTTGCTTTTCTCTGGTCCAGGTTCAATGACCCTCACTCGCCGCGACCCGTCAGTAACAGTGGTGCCTGCATTCCAAAGGCCCACTGGAAACCATCGTGTCCATCAAGTTAGTGAGCCAAGAAAGGGGACCCTCGCTTTCATGTTTGATGGTTTCAACAAAAACCAGCCTGGTTAATATAGCGTCAAAACCTTAAAAAATGGGGCTCTTAATCTAAATCCTACAGTTATCCAATGAGAGTTTTACATTAATCATCAACCATTTGAATTTTAGAATGGAATCAAAATGTATGCTCATAAATAAAATAAAAATGAAGCATTTACAGTCACAAAGCATTTACAGTCACTCATCGTTCATTCACTCACAATCCATTACATCACTCACACATCACAGGGTCAATAGGGAAAAAGATATGAGGACCATAACTGTTACATGAAGTTAATACATAAAAACCAAACTCTACATTGGCATCACATTCAATCTACCACTGCTACAAAAAACTACAGCATTTATCACTCCATAAACATGAAACAAACTGCAACTAAATAACATTCTATCACTACAGCTGTATACCAGTTCACATACTCTACAGCTACTTACTAGCAATGATCACTACCAGGGTACACTACTTCGCTGTGTGCTCGAAAACTACTTACTACTCCAATTCATATAATAGTCGCCGTTTGCCGACATAACACGTCACTTCATTGCACATGCAATACTCTTGTTCTCTGCCGTGTCAAAGAATCATCACGAACATACAGCACTCCCCATTATCACAACTCCATAAACAACATAGATCGCGTTTTCAGCGTCCCTTGATGACTTAAGAAATGTACCTTTAATCAAAAACATGAAAACTACCCCAAAAATTATTAACACTTGAAGCAGGAAAGAATTATGATGAAAACAACATATCTATAGACACCACTATCGTAAAAACAAACACAACCACAAAATGAAAAATCACTTTATACTCTTACTTTAAAAGTTAACTTTTCCATGTTGCACTTTTATATCATGCTATCTTTATGATAAGTCATCATCCTCTACAATATCTTTACTCTGTACAAGGTTCACCTTAAGCATATCTTCCACCTCTGTTCTCTATTCCATTCGATCAAAGAATCTAATCCCAATGCAAATCGTTAAATGAATCGTCGTAAAACACTCACCTGCAACTTAAACAAGAATCTGCACATCTTACTGATAAAAGATTCTAAACCTCTAACAAAATGTATACAATATGCCATCGACTAGGGATCATATCTCACTACATTTATACACTAAAGACATTCACATAAGATACAACAAATTAATAGAAGAAACAAAACATTGTTTACACTCGCCATGGTTTCAATAATCGCTGTTATTACCAGGAGCCTTTTCCGTGTCACTCTTTCCCTGCAATTCGATCCATAACTTTACATGGGATACATGACGCAAGTGTCGCAACTTACACATACATTTTGTCTCAATTTCAATAGCATTAGGGTATGGGATTTTCTGTAACCTGTGTGGATCGCTAAATACCGCGAAGAATTTCTTAGATAACGTACTGCATTTGTTAGTGTTGGGGTGTTATAACTGAATGTTACTATTAAGTCAGTCAAAACGTCAATGGTAGCAGAAAACTTAATTCCTACTATGGTTCAATAAAATGGGTGGCAGTTTGCACGCTAGGACTGCTAATTGCACACTTGCTTGACAAAGTGGCGCTAGAACAGAAATGTGACAACTCAGTAATAAGTAATAACATTCATTAAAAGTTACTTAACTTCAGTAACAGTTTGGCGTACTGTAATTGAAGTGCTGAGTCTGTGATATTATCACCATGACTGAAAATAATTACGCAGACACGCATTTGACTGTCCTAGTTCTTTGTAAACAGCGATTGCTAAGTTGAAATGTAGCCTTCAGAACAGAGCTCGTGAAACTGTGCTGCATAACTTAATGCAGTAAGTGCTTTCACAGCAGGAATAGTTTTGTATGTCCATCCTTTTGATTGGAGGTCTTGGGGACCACGACTGTTCACTATTGTAGGAAATGTAAAGTCTAAAACCGTACTTATAATCTTATTTATTCGCTAGCTATCAGTTTCGGCGCTTCAGTGCCCCATGTTTAGGCAGTAGTTAATGCTGAAGGGGTTATCACGTTCCATAGATACACTGCATCAGTGGCCAACATAATTGATTTAAGCAGATATCTGCAACCGTTGTGTCAGCACACCAACCGCGAAGCACCGAAACTGGTAGCTACACAATAAATAAGATCTGAAGGACGGCTGTAGGCGTTTCATTTTCTTACAACAGTAGGAATGGGTGTGCGGCAGGAACTGAACTGAGCTGGCTACGGGTACTGAATTGTGTCGGCTACAGGCCCAGAACTGTTTGATTCTCTGTCTGGCGGAAGGATCGCCATCTCCGCCAGTACAAGGCGGAAACAAAATAGTCCCTGACTGACAACGCCCTCTAGACTGCTGACAACACTATCGATGGACAAATACAGTGTACTGATTGACATGGTGGCAGATGAAGGAAGTGGTCCCAAATGGTGAGCAGCATTTAGAAGTCAGATGCTTGTGATTGAGAGCTGCCAGGTGTGTGATTGTACCTGTGTGGTCTCTCATGCTTTTAATATATATCACTTGAACAATGTAGACAACAGTTAAAAAATCGCTGAGCAGCTTCCAAAACTTTTTGCCAACAGGAAACATAACTGATTTACCCGTTTGTGTCCATACCTTATTCTGTGCTCTGACACTCACTTAAAATTATCTAACACCATATTTACGATTAATTGTTAACAGACTCGATGCTGCTTCAGCAACTGTACCATTTCCTTGATGGGGCTGGGAAGCTCTCGGTTGTTTAAGACAGACTTAGGGCAGGGACAGCGATCCATTCGAAGCTTTGTAAAGACTACTGTTATGGTACTCCACACTCTTCTATGACCTCTGGAATTTACGAAGCTGGGCGCGCCTTTTCCCTGGAGGGGACATTGTCTTTCTATTCTTGTCATCAACAATGCTCGAGCACTACTGATCATGTGCTGAGTTAGTGCGCAGGGAGCCATTGTTTGGGTTACGCACCAAGTAGATGGAGGTAGCTGTGTTGTGCATAGTTCATCAGAAGGATTTGTTAGAAAGTATGATTAAAAGTTGAGAACGTTACGTTGGAACGTAGAGTGAAAGTATGTACTCGCGGAGAGGTGCACAAGATTATCTAATGAACGTTGTGCATAAGATGACATCATGTTTCATAACAGGTACCTTCCATAGCGGAACGTATTGCTGTTTGTACATAGTTGCAAAAGGCTTCCTTATTAAAGTAATGTGGAAAATGCAATACGGCAATGGTTTCTTAAGCATGAATATGAAGTGAGCTTAACTGTTAACACAAGAATGAATGAGTTAGGGAGTGTGTTGCATGTCAAAGGAATCGTAAAAAGAAGTATATTGATTTGTACGGTTGTTCTTTCAGTGTGACATTGTCCATTTCATAACTAACCAACTAGTATTTGCAAGGTATTAGAAACACGTGTTCTTATTAGGAACGTGGTCAAGTTATTTAATAACGAACCGTGTTCTCTCAGCAGAGCTACAAACTCATAAGCGATAGCTGTAAAAATACGTTAACAAACTTCTGTAACAATAGGGATATATTGAAACCTCATCGTGGAATGACCGAAAATGCACGTCCAACGTTCTGTGCCATCTGAAACAGTGTCCGCCCCTGGTAGCTGAGTGGACAGCGCGAAGGAATGTCATACTTAACGGCCCGGGTTCGATTCCCGGCTGGGTCAGACAATTTCTCCGCTCAGGAACTGGGTGCTGTGTTGTCCTTATCATCATCATTTCATCCCCATCGACACGCAAGTCGCCGAAGTGGCGTCAACTCGGAAGACTTGCAGCAGGCGAACGGTCTACCCGACGGGAGGCCCTAGCCACACGGCATTTCAATTTGCATCTCAAACAGTGGAGTCTACGTAATTTACCGAGTTCTTTCATGACTCTCGCCTCCGGATTACATGAAGTATCATGTAATGAAGACCGGTTTAACGTTAGGTCTTTTCATCATGTTTTGCCACTGTCAAGATCCAAACTGTGGTCCATTGTCAGAAATCACTCAATTCACTGCACCAACTTCCCTCAACAAACGAGTCACGAAGGAGGGCTTCGTTGTCTTGCTAGTAGCTATTCGTAAGGGCACAAAAGTCAGAAATTTTGACTTCAATTCAGTTGCAACGCCGGCCTTTGTGGCCAAGCGGTTCTAGGCGCTTCAGTCCGGAACCGCGCGACTGCCATGGTCGCAGGTTCGAATCCTGCCTTGGGCATGGACGTGTGTGATGTCCTTAGGTTAGTTAGGTTTAAGTAGTTCTAAGTTCTAGGGGACTGATGCCCTCAGATGTTAAGTCCCATAGTGCTCAGAGCCATTTGAACCATTTTCAGTTGCAACAAAGTCGTAGGAGTAAATTTGTGTTAGTCCATGGAGTCAATTCAAACACATCAGCTCTGGCCAGATCGCATCAGTTCATCGGAATTGTAAAGTAATTCGCTCGTGCATACAATACTGTCTGATTTTCGCCTTTTGACATGTCTCACATATCCTCAGTACCTGGCGAATCCTCTTCCAACACATTACTGAAGTGGCAAGCTTCCTTTAAGTTACAAAAACAACTACATGCACCAGAATGAACGTAGTTGAGGTGCATGTACCACGCTAGTCATAACATTTGAGTTTTATTTCTCTCTCTCTCTCTCTCTCTCTCTCTCTCTCCAGAGCATCAGGAATTCAGATTTTCTTTCGATGTATATTGCTTCAGACTGTAAACGTCAATCTGCTCGTTGGAACTATAGTTCCCACCCAATCTTCTGTGATGAACTTCTCTTTAATCACTGCTATCATTCACCATTTTCCAAAGTATATGTAAAAGTTACAGGTTACCTTTCTCGTTACCAATATAGTAAAGAAATTCATGCGGTATTCACCATTCTTCACCAAATGAACTCATTCCTGGGATGTTAAACTCTCGCCTGTCTTTCTTTTCGTAACTTGCATGCAGAAAATTTAATAGTTACACCTTTTTATCATTGAAAGAAGGTATTATTTAGTAGAATTAGCTCCTAGGTAAAACAAAAACAGCTGACAACTAGTCCCGTTTCCCAATGGAGTAAATTTTTATTCATATAAGATCAAAAGTGAAATACACATACTTCAAAAAATGCAAACACACTCTGAATCGTAACAAAAAATTTATCTTTCAAATGATGCTTAAGAGAAATATTCAAGTCGTTGGTCTTCAGTACAGATAAGTTTCTGGGAACGAGTCATGTGCACAGCGAAGAGTCCAATGAGGTTTCTGCATATTCCACTTGAATCCTGTCTCAAAGAGTGTCTAGTTTACGAGCTTTTACTGTGCTCCATAAGCGCCGGAGACCGTAGGAGATGCACTTCTTATCCATACGCTTGGTGCATTTTGATCTATGCAGGCTCATACTTCTCTCTGACAGTGCGGAGAGGTAGAGCAGTGTGGATAATCTACCTCTATCGAACACTGCACGAACGGAAGGGAAAATGTACCAGGAAGATCTGTGAAGTACTTTTCTACAATTACATGACGTTCAAAATGGAGAGGCCCAATGAGACCGCTAGAACACAAACGTCCCCAGGAAAAATGGCAATGTTTTCAGCAGTAGCGTAGAGACTATCTTTAATTAAATAAACATAGTTATGCCTATTGACAGCTCATTAACTGTGAACTGTGCCTCCTCCAACAAAACAGTACTGATCATTAACCCTGTTCCACGCCTAAGAACCCCTTGAACCACTACTTACATCATTATGACGTGACTTAAGTCTTGATTTCTGTGATGAACGTCAGAACAGTTCCAGCACCGGGTTTGAGGATTCACTACATGTAGCCGGGCAATATTATCTTGATTCGCTTTTTCTGGACATCATACACTGATCCTTGGAATTGGTTTCGTAGATGTTTAGTTGTTAACCTTGTAGGTGGATCAGTCTCATAATCATGTCCTATTCCCTCTGAATGGCAGCATTATTTTCAACATGCTATGCCAGTTATTAGCATGCTTTCGCTATTCAAAACTAAAGCAGTCTTCATTATCTGCTGCCACTGGCTGGGTTTAGTACGTTGATCGACGGTTCTGCTGCCATGTAATGAGGCAACATAAAATAATCTTACAAGGTAATTTAACCTTGTAGATAGGAAAATAAATTATCCGTGGAAGTTAAGAATGTTTATACAATTTTCCCTCGTCCTAGATACATAGGTGTAGAAGCAGATTTCTAAACTCAAAAATCAAGTTAGCTTATTGTTCCGTGTGAAATGTTTCATTTTGTTTCAGTTACTGTGAATTGCACTACTGGTGTTTGTCAAACTACTAAGACTACACTGAAGCGCCAAAGATCCAAATACAGGCATAATACGGCGCTGCGGTTTGCAACGCCTACGTAAGACAACAAGTGTCTGGTGCAGTTTTTAGATCGGTTACTGCTGATACAGTGGCACGTTATCAAGACATAAGTTAGTTTGAACGTGGTGTTATAGTCGGCGCACGAGCGTTGGGACACAGCATCTCTGGTGAGCGATGAAGTGGGTATTTTCCCGTACGACCGTTTCCCCTTTCGTAATAATATTAACTTTTTTTTAATACCGTATCGCTTAGGTGCACGTTGTTCTTAGCTGGTTGCAGAGTGTGGTTTCGATCCACAGACTTCAGTTTATGAGTTAATAAATCACCTTATCTACAGGGTAGGTCCAAAAAGACTTTAGAACTTTTGAATGATATATAAATTTGTTGAGATAACTTACAGACTCGATAGATGTGTCATTTTGTAGCAAACAACCTTAAATTTGATTCATCAGTACTCCATTCCGCGACCAGGAGCGTCGGCGTAGCGCACAGTTAAAATGGCTGTTTTCACTGATGCAGGGAGTGCTTGGTGTGTGTTTCGGTTTCATGAAACAAACTGAACAACAATTGTGCGGCGTAAATTTTTACCGGATACGCCTAAAAAGCTCCAAGCAGGCCTACAATTCACTCTCGGCACAAGAACTTCGTTGAGACAGGTTGTTCACTGCGAGGTGATAAATCACCAGGTGGCCCGCATGTTGATAATTATGTCGAACAGTTCAGGGAGAGCTTTGTCCGCAGTCCACAAAAAACGACGCGACGTGCATCTCGTCAGACTGACATTCCATAAAAGAATGTTTGGCGAGGACTGCATAGACGTTTACACTCGAAACCATACGGATTCGCAATGGCACAGCACATTAGTGACGCAGATAAGGTTGCTCATGGGGAATTCTGTGCAGAAATGTTGCATAGGATAGAGAACGACGAGACATTCCGGGACACTATAATCTCCAGTGGTGAGTCAACGTTTCATATTAGTGTCATGGTGAACACCCACAACTGTACAATATGGGACAACAAAAATCTGTACGATATGGGACAACAAAAATCCACAGGTAATTCTGAAACACGTTTGTGACAGCCCCAAAGTTAATGGATTTTGTGCCCTTTCTTCTTCATGGAGAAAACTATCACTGGCATTGTGTATCTGGATATGGTTGAAAACCTTTTAATTCCACAGATCAATGAAGATGACCGAAATGGGATGGTTTACTACCAGCAAGAGGGTGCACCACTTCATTTCATCATGGAAGTTCAATACTTCGTAGGCCGGTGGATTGGCCGCAAAGGGCCAATCGCATGGCCACCTCGCTCCACGGACTTGACTACATTAGATTTCTTTCCCTGGAGGTTCATTAAAGACCGTGTGTATGTTCCTGCCCCACCAAACAATTTAGCTGACCTGGAAAATCGAACCTACGGTGCCTTGCACAATTTACGCCCAATTTGCTGCAACGAGAGTGGGAAGAAACTGATTACTAGTGGGATGTTTGCCGCATCACAGATGGTTGTCACACCAAACCAAAATGACACTTGACACTTTTATGTGAAACTTGAGGTTGTTTGCTACAAAATGACACATCTAACGATTCTGTAAGTTATCTCAATGAATTTAAGTATAATTTCAAAGTTGTAAAGTCCTGTTCGACTCACCGGGTATAAAAGTGTTGCGATGAAATACTTGGTTACTGTATGTTGCAGATATTGGTCCTCTGTAGTGGAAACGCACAGAAAAAAAATATGTTGCAGATGCAGTGATCTGTTAACCGACCAACCAAACTCATGGCAATAGCCGTCTTAGAAACGGCGAAGCTGGCCTGCTGTTGGCTTACTGCTGTCGGGAGCAAATAGTACACGTGCAAACAAAGTTGACGCTTGGCGCGATGGCTGATGGGAGCGACTGTAAAGGCATTTCCTATTTGCAGTCGATGCCATCAGCCACCGTGCAAAGTGTCAACTTTGTTTGCGCGAATATTATGAAAAGTGGATGAAGGGAGGTGCTACACGAGTAGGCGACCAAGTGTTGCACGTTGTAATGGTACTTGAATTACGTAACCATTACGGCACCTCACCTCAACCTCTCGATCCAGCAATATTCTACTGTGTTTCTGTAAAATAGTTAACATATTTCTGTGACAACATTCATATTTGATTTCATTAATGTAGAGGTACTTCGATACATCGATATGTATATATTGCAATGATATTGTTCTTATGCGTATTCTTTCTTTTGTCACTGTGTTCATTGACGTACTTGTAACTCTGATTTTTGGGCGCGTAAGCGGTTATTAGAGAGTCAAGCTTTGGTCGTCATGTTAAAAAGACGCAAATTGTAGTCAGTTTATGAAATGTGAACTTTAACAGTGAGGAAGATATTTTCATGTATGTTTTATATTATGAAGTGGTGTTTTGGAACGAGTTACGTGATATTGCAACAAAAGTAATAAAAAAGAAGTGTAGCTTAAATTCGTAGTGCTGATTACTTTTTTACATCACCATTGTCCTAACTTGCAAAAGTTTAATCTTCAAGAATGTTTTATGAAACACATCTATAAAACTTTTGAATATCGCAGAATAACACCTAGGCCTCTTTGCATCCGAGCTTGGAATCATCACTACCTAGATTTTCGACGATTGAGCCATGAGTTCACAACGAGAACAGCGTGGGAAACACGAAAAGATGAGTGCCTAGTTTATCCATTATTTCATGAAATGACTTTATTAACTGTGCTCTAATGACAGCTGCCACATAATATAACTTTGTTGTTGCCCGAAAATGCAGTATTTAGAAGCGTGAGCAACACTACAATCACAATTAATTTTTGACATTTGTTGTGATAGGGTTGTTAGAACGTCCACGCCTTATCACAGAACATGGAGATCAAAAGCCTGCCTGATATTTAAAGTACGAAAAGTATCTATCTGTGGCAGATCTGACGACAGAGTACATTGCACGTGAAGACACTCGTGTTTTTGAGCACATCTTTCAGCACACATTGTTGAATGTGGGAGTCCTACGTGGTCTCAAGTTGCCCCAGTGACATTGTAAATTACGTCTGTAGTGGGAACAGGATCATCTAAACTGGATTGTGGACTAATGTAAACGTGTCGTCTAGTCGGTTGAACGACGTTTCTCCTCACACCACATCGACATTTGCATCCAAATGCTGTTATTCAGGCTGCTCGAAGTACATAAGTTTATTATAAATAATTGAAGCAATTTCATAATTTCACTGTAGCTACAGTAACTGACATAATGTCACAAAACTGAACATTCATGCAGAAGACCTGAAAAAGTTTTATGTTGTTGCAATCGGACTTCACATTGCAGCTGTGAGCAAGCTGGCGACAGGCGTCGAGAAGACGTATATTGTGCTGCAAAAGCATTCACATGACAGTACAAGGACGTTTGAGAACGAAGTTCAACAAAGCTCGACCGACTGCCAGCTATATTCGGCGATGGTACACTCAGTTTAAAGCTTCACGATACCTTTTCAAGGGGAAATAAACGGATCGGCTTACGATGAGTGAAAAAATGGATGACTGCATCTGGGCGGCTTCCGCTCGCAGCCGACAGTAGTCGACCGAAAGAGCAAGTAGATAGATGAACGTACCACAACCGATCGTTAGGAAGATCTTCTACATCTACATCTACATCCATGCCTGTGTGTAGGCTCTAATCTCTTTGATTTTACCCTCATGGTCTCTTCGCGAGATATACGTAGGAGGGAACAATATGCTGCTTGACTCCTCGGTAAAGGTTGAAACACGTATGTAACATAGCAGCGATGGTGAGGCACGTTAAAATCTTTGACCAGAGAGCCTATTATCGTGGTTAGTATGCGCTTGACCGGGCGAGTGTTACGAGCAGTCTGTTAGTAGTAGTCGTGCAGTACAGTTCGCTAGTTGTCGTCATGTAGAGCAGTACGCTAGTAGTCGTCATGCAGAGCAGTCGGTCAGTAGTAGCAGCCCAGTGCGGTTGTGTGATGTAGTCTGTCGGCAACACTGGTCAAGATGCTGAATGAGGTATACTGTTACTTAAGATAATCATCGGATAATGTAAACTTCATTTATTGTAATTAATTTTCAACAAGTGCCCCCAATAATAATTTTGATTTCAAAAGCAATTTTACATAAAAATTTTATTTAATTGAAGTAACTATTTCGTTCCACTTCCCTTAAAGAAAAGTTTCAGTTTTCGGTTAAATAATAAAAAAAAAGGAATATTATTATTTGCAATGCAGTTCCTCCAAGCCGTGCGCAAGAATAAGAGCAGAAATTTGACTAGCAGTTACAATGAGGTAAGAATTTAATTCTGATTTTTGCACAGGGCCAAAGACCGATATTTCGGTGTAATTGAATTAACATTATCGGTGAGATTTTGTTGTCACTGAATTGACTTTAATTTTTTTGTGAAGAGCTTACACCAGAGTCAGATTGCGAATTTCACACTTTTGTTGTCATTAAATTTAATTGCTAGGGAGGTTACGTTTGGCTCGTATTCATTTATTATTTCTGTCTTTAAAATTTCAGTGGAGAGGTTACACTTAGCCCAATGTCCATTAGCATTCTTAAATAATATTGTCATTCTTATAAAATTTTGTGGGGAGGTTACACTTGGCGACACCCAGTCCAGGATCGTATTTCGTTGAGAGTCTTTTGAGCGACAGTCAGATATCTGCTCTTATTTGCTTAAATATAATTAGGATTTAGCGCAACGCTTTTATTAACTTATGACTTTCTTTCTACAGGTCAACGGCAATTCGTTGCTCTGTTGTATTTGTGTTGCTTTTGCATTGTGCTTATTTGTTTTGTGAAAAATTTTGACTATTGTAAAAATGCCGCGAAAGACTGTGAATAGTGTATCGCGAGGTATTATGAACGAAATTACCGACTTAAACAGCGTGACCGATAGTAATTGTGACACGCAGTGTAATGATGACAATCCTGCGTTCACTGACAATCAATGCATTCCAACTACCAATAATGATGTAGATCTTAATGATGAACAAACGAACTCAATTGTCTCGTCTGTTAATTTGACGACAATTGATGACGCGGGACGCTCTATTGCAATGAGCGCTGCCGAGCATAACACACCCGATTTAGAAAATTCAAGTAACGTACAGACAAATTTGTCTAATGAAAATGAACAGGATACACAAAGTACGACGGATTCATTTAATTCCGAAATAGTGAGTGACAGTGTACGTCCGACTGATAATCCTTTTTGTAAATTGCAGAATGACCAAATGGTCACACAAAGCGCGACAATTCCAGGTACACAATCAAACAGCACAGATAATGGAGTAGGTAATGTTACTTTGGATCAATTTATAGCAATAATGCTACAGTTTAGGAACGAACAGAACGAAAAACAAGACAAACTTAGTGAACAGGTCAAACAACAGAGTGTAGATAACAAACAATTTAAAGAGAATTTCAAACAACAGAATGAAAATCTCAAACAACTTAGTGAACAGCTCAGACAACAAAATGAAAAATTAGACGACAATTCCAGACAGCTTAGTGAACAAATTAGAGCCGTTGCCGCGCAGTGTCATGACACTAAGGAACAGTTGCGCGTGGAAATTGAGGCTTGTTCACAAAAAAATAGCGAAGAAATTAAATCTGTTGCGCAAGAATTAAGAGAAATGCAAACAGCCGCAACAGAAACACTCAGAGACGAAATTAGCGGAGTCGCTAAACAATGCTCTGAAAAAGCTACACAATTACGGGACGAGTTTAAAGCAATGACGGTAGAACTTTCGCGCACAATGGACGCAAAGATAGACGCGAAATTCCAACAGCAGAACACTCAGATTGACGAGCGCTTTAATCTTCACATACAAAACAGTGATACGCGTTTCCGCAAATTTATTCAAGATCAAAACAAAGTAAAACGACAAGTAATGGAAACAATCACAGCACTGAGACAGGAAGACAAACGTAAAATGTTTGCGAAGGCAAAAACGTATGTAGACAATAATATTACTACAGTGTCCGACAAAATTAATACCATAGAACAGTTGAACGCGGAATTACGGGATGAAATTTCTGATCTTAAATCTAAAACAGATACACACACAGTAAATATTCAAACAGTGACAGACAGATTCGAACAATTAGATCTAACACAGGATTGCGATGTCATCAAAACTGATGTTAAAAAACTGAGCGAAACTACGCGTAAGTTGCAAAAACAGATTAATGCGTCTGATTCTAAAACCGATGATCAGGTTAAAATACTGACTGAAAAATGTGATGAATTGGCCAGTCGTATTGATGTTATCGAAAATACTAATGACAATAAATCAGACGATACTGCACCGGTTTCATATAACCAAACACCTGAATTTCAAAATTTACAGCAGACAATTAATGAGATCGATTCATCTAACAACACGTTGCGTAGAAAATTGTCGAGTTTACAACAAGAAGTAACAGAGATGAAAAACATTTCAGTTAATAACATACCAGAACAGACGCCACTTTATGAACATTTGTCAGAGTCACGCAGCGTGTATAATGTGAACAATTTACAGAGACTACGCGAATTAAAATCCGAAAAGCCACGCGACTTAAAATCTGAAAAGCTATGCAACTGGAAATCCGAAATGACACAGACAAGCAGACTTTCACACAAACCTGAACGTGTTCTCAAAGTCAGTGACGAGAATGTTGATAATAAGCAGTTTGCATTTGTAAGAAAATGTAAGGAATTTAATAATGACAGCGTACAAGTACACGCTTTGCACTGTATACGACAATTTATCTTTGTACATTCACCGCTATTGCCTGTAACACAAAAGCTAAAATTTATTTGCAGTGCGTAAATGACCTCAGGGGATTCATTACGCTTTAATGAATATGTGCCGTAGCGAGCATAGGGCCCCGAGCTGTAGTAGTGCTATTTCATCTTTAGTTTTCTGCACTGCTGCCTTCTCTTCTACTATCCTTTATATCTATCAAAACTGCTCTTTAACTATTGCTCTACCTATAATTAAGAAAAATGACAAAGAAAACCCGATATGACAAATCTTTTACCGAATGTGACAATTTTCAGTAGGCACTCCCGTAATGACAACTACCGCCGTAATTTTAATAACGGATAAAATCGTAATCATCAGTATGTGTAAAATTAACAGCAAACGCATTTTTTTGTAACAATAGACGTTTTTCACCGCAACAGCATGAAAGTCAGCCGCTTAGCATACCTAACCAACAATGCAGTCTACAAGGTCAACCAAACTTTAATGTTTCGCCGCGTGCACGTATAGTCCCAGCTCCAACAAATAGTAACGCATGGCAGCAAAAAAATAACTACGTACAGACAACACACCATTTCAACTCGTATCGCACTACACTGTATAGAAATTACTATCAGGACAGACGTAAAAAGAATGATGAGCACAATTTTCAGCGTGCATTTAATAACAGTCGATCTTATGAGCAGCAAGAACATCAGCAACAACATATTATCATGAATGAAACAGACAATAGGTGTCATCCATAGCGTAACACGTCAGTAAGAAATAACAAAGCAGTTCATATAGTGGATATGCCACAATATTCTCCCGTATATAACAGCACGTACGATAGAATTTGACCAGACACAGTACAGATTGCATATTCCAATAACATAAGCAATAATTTAGGCACGCAGAATCTTGTTCACGAAAATGTTATTAATTTTGACGCCATCCGACACACGTTTGCATTAAAGACAGAATCACGACGTACGTAGACGACATTCTCATTGCAAAAACTAACTGGTCTGAACACAATATGATTCTTGAACAACTGTTGCAAACTTTTCATGCTCAAGGACTCACAGTTAATCTTAGTAAATCGCACTTTGGCAAAACTTCTATAAAATCTCTTGGACACGTAATTTCAGCAGAAGGCATTGCACCTGATCCGGAAAAACTTCAGGCTCTACGTGACATTAGTGTTCCTACGACGAAGAAACAACTACGCAGTTTTTTGGGCTTAATTAACTTTTTTCGTAAATTTGTTCATCACTCTGCTTTAGACACACCCAGATTATGTCAATTAACAGGTAAAAACAGTATTTGGTCTTGGGATAAGCAAGCACATTCTGAATTTGTGAACCTGAAACACGCTTTGTTGAATGCTCCACTGTTATCGCACCCAGATCTTACTAGAAGTTTTTCCATTGCCACCGACAGTTCCAACACCGCTTTAGGCGTACATATTTTCCAGGAAATTGAAGAAGATGGTTCTACAGTAATTAAAAACATCGCATTTGCAAGTCGCATTCTGTCACCTGCTGAACGAAATTATTCTGTTACAGAACTTGAAACATTATGTGTTGTATGGGCTTTCACGAGATTTAGGCATTTTCTTTATGGCAGACATACCACCGTTTACACAGACCATAGAGCGATACAATTTTTACTTTCGGCCAAATTCACTCACGACAGATTAAGCAGATGGAAACTTTATTTACATGAATTTAATTTTACAATAGTTCACATTCCCGGCACACAAAATGTTATAGCAGACGCACTATCGCGTTCTCTCAGCAACAATCAGCAAGACGTAGCAACCAACTTCTGCAAAACAAATTTCAGTGTCATGTACATTCAGCAAGTTGCATTTGAAAACTTTATTTCATCGTCATTACAGGACATAGCACAAGAGCAAAACAAAGACAATGTGTGGAAAGAAATTAAACACCTTTGGCAAGATAAGAATAATGTTACGATTAGACACCACTACACTGTACGCAATGACATTCTGTTTCGCCGCTCTCATCCTGACAGCAACAATTGGTTATTATGCATTCCTGACGAACTGGTCAACAAATTAATCTGGTACACTCATTTAAGTTACGCACATTACGGAGCACGAAAATGTTTTCTTATACTGAGACAGAACTGTTATTTTACCAACATGGAGAAACGTATACGACGAGTTTTAGCGTCTTGTAAAATTTGCCAGAAAGCTAAATCAGACACCACTTCACATATTCCTCCTTTATATCCCATTGTACCTGTTAAATTAAGACACATGGCCGCTGTAGACATTTTTGGTCCGATTCCGAGAACTAACAGAGGTTTTTGCTACATATTTGTCGCTGTTGAGCTCACTTCAAAATTTGTTACTTTCACTCCGTTACGCAAAGCTACTGCTAAAACTGTTTCGAAAGCATTTGTAAAACATTTTCTATTTCATGTAGGGCATGTGTTGAAAGTAATTTCTGACAATGGATCTCAATTTCGTAGTAGCGTATGGACACGCGTGTTACGAGGCAGAAATATTTCTCCGATCTATATATCCAAGTACCACGCTTCTTCGAACCCTTGTGAATGGTTAATGAAAGAAATTGGTAAGCTGTGCCGAATATACTGCCACAAAAGACATATTGATTGGGATACACACATACTCTCATTCCAAGATGTAATTAATTCCATTCCAAATGAATCCACTATGTTATCTCCGTCTGTTATACTGAAAAACGTTGAACCACCAAACAAAATTAAAGAATTAGTAAACTTCCCAAAATGTCGTCGACTAAGACACCACGAAATAATTGACATTGCGCTGAACAACATCAAACGTGCCGCAGAGCGCCGGAGAAGACAGCAAAAACAGGTTTGTAGACGCCGCGACTTTCACGTTGGACAAAAGATATTAGTGCGTACACACTATTTATCCAGCAAATTAAAAGGTAAGTGCAGTAAATTTGTACTTCTATACGCAGGTCCATATCGGATTCGCAGCATCCCTCACCCCAGTGTTGTACACGTCGAAACTTTGAGAACCAGAAAATCGAAAGGCAACCACCATTGGTCAAATATTAAACCCTTTATTGAATGAAGACACTGTATGATTCAACACACTATGATGCCATTTACTAATGCAATTATATTCACATGACTAATTACTGATGATTATCGTATTTTTTCTTGGCAAGTGCCCGGCAAGGTAAGGTTAGCAGGTCGCTTTTCTTGTCGTTACACATCAGACCGTGCACATTTTCCACTTTTTTTTATGTATGATTGTATTCAAGTTTTGTTTGTATGCACTGTGAAATAGTTAAGATATAACACACCAGTCGACTTTGACATTTTTTTGCCATATGACATCTCAAGATCGTGACTGTTTTTACGTTTTTTGCTGCTGCATTGTGATATTCTCTGTACATTTTGCCTTTGAACACTGTCTATGTTTTTGACATATTACGTTTTCTGTCATGTTATGCTGTATGGTTAATTATGTTACCATAAACCAGTCGTTATTTAGTGGATATATGATTTAAATGCAAGCCATTAATCTTTGTTCATCGATTTCAGAAAGAAATGATGCGTGTAAGAAATAAATTCAACAGAAATGGGAATTTCACCTACGGAATAAACGAAAGAAGATGCAATAACTTTATGAGAAAGAGTAAATGGATCAGGATTAACAAGCATTAACAAGAATATACTATACTCATTGTAGAATAGCAGTCTTAACTAATTTTTTCTTTCAGAATACAAGGTGATTGATGCAGGCTGTCAGACAGAACTACACATCTTAGTTTTAGTGATGAAATATGCTAGAGATAAGGAATAGTTGTATAATGAGTAATGAAGTGATTTTTTGCAGATGATAATGAATGCTGATGAATAATGATAAAGGATATGATGATATGAATAATGAAGTTTTTCTCTACAGGTGATGATAATAATGAAGTTTTGATGATATGGATAATGAAGTTTTCTTTACAGATGAGGATAACGTTGAAGTTATGTATTTATGCTATGTAGTTATTTAAGTATTTGTTGCAGTTTGCTTTGACAGCAGGTGTTATATTGCATAGTAGGATGACGGAAAGTTTTGGAAAGGACAGCTATGGAATACATTTTTATACACATTTCACTACCTGTTAATTCGAAGTTCACTACTTTTCAGCATAGTGTGCGTTTCTTCTTTCAGGTCAATAATCCATTTTGTATTTTTTCCAGGAGAAGCTTTTCATGATACTTACTAAACCTGTTACGTATTATACCTGTTCTAGTACTTGCATTTTTATTTTTTTTTACCCATTTGTGTCTATCATTTATAAATGTGATCACATATACTGCCTTGTTACATAACCTTGCTACAGCTGACTCATCACGAATGACGTTACCTATCCTCATTTGCAGCAATAGGTCAAAAGCAAATAGTGTTATGCCTCAGCAATTAATTATCGATCCCAACGCAATGCATTGCTAACAAAAAAAATGTATTACCAGTCCCAAATAGTGATACCAGTTTGAGAAAGTTCTGAGTAATGCTGAACAGCAATGAATAATATGTCACTTGGAAAATGACGAATTAATTATGGTATGCTTTATAATTGGAAATGAAAATGCTTTGTAATTAAGAGAAGACTAATGATTCTTACTATATTGAAATGACAAATGATGCTATGCTTTGTAATTAGAAGAAGGCTAATGATTCTTAATTATGCTTTGTAACTGGAAAAGAATGTGACTGTTTAATAATGCTTTGTAATTAGGAAAAAGCTAATGATTATTACTATTGAAATGACAAATGATTAATTAACTATGCCATACTTTGTAACCGGAAAAGAATGCGATTGTTTCATAATGCTTTGTAATTAGGAGAAGGTTAATGATTAATACTATATTGGAATGACAAATAATTAATTAACTATGCCATACTTTGTAACTGGAAAAGAATGCAATTGTTTCATAATGCTTTGTAATTAGAAGAAGACTAATGATTCTTAATTATGCTTTGTAACTGGAAAAGAATGCGACTGTTTAATAATGCTTTGTAATTAGAAGGCTAATGATTCTTACTATATTGAAATGACAAATGATTAATTAACTAAGCTTTATAATTGGAAATGAATGTGATTGTTTAATAATGCTTTGTAATTAGGATAAAGCTAATGATTATTACTATTGGAATGACAAATGATTAATTAATTATGCTATGCTTTATAATTGGGAAAGAATGTGATTGTTTAATAATGCTTTGTAATTAGGATAAAGCTAATGATTATTACTATTGGAATGACAAATGATTAATTAATTATGCTATGCTTTATAATTGGGAAAGAATGTGATTGTTTAATAATGCTTTGTAATTAGGAGAAGGCTAATGATTCTTACTATATTGGAATGACAAATGATTAATTAACTATGCTTTACTTTGTAACTGGAAAAGAACGCGATTATTTCATAATGTTTTGTAACTAGGAAAAGAAGGCTACTGATTCTATGTAAAACAATTAATGAACATTTTTCTGTAATACTGCATACTTGGTACAGAAATGTTCAATAACTGGGCAATGAATGCCGCAAACTACTAATGAAGACTGTAATTGTCAATATTATGTGACTTAATGTCCTTCACCTTATGAGCTAACTACCCTGAATTACTGCAATGTCCATTTGACCTGCCTATCCTAGTGATCATGGAGCACTATCTTTGGTTTTGCACTAATTCTACGTTGGTGTGCCTTGTAAGAGCGTGGTGTTGACACGACATGCTGTCCACCACCGTGAGCGATGAAGACGTTATTATGGTCCCACTGTGCGGTGTACCTAGAGTACTGCCAAAATGAGAACATGGAACATTACTACGACAGTTCAGTGTCTTGGCTACACTGATAAATTCTGATGGGAAAAAAACTTCAAGTTGTGTCACTTGGTGTTGTACTTCTGTGGAAAGATATGGACTTTCAGAACAGCTGTGTGCAATCTAAAGTGCTACAACCATGATGCAATCCTTCCCGTTCCTATCCTAATTCTTGTCACATAGTGAAAATCATTTTTTGCTAACATCATTTATGTTCATGGGTTATACATTTTTTTTTTTGATTCGCTGAACTCCAGTGCGAGTACACTTATGTCACTTATCGATATGAGTTTTTTGCCATTATGTTTATTTATTGCCAAAATGCTAAAGACATTTTTTTTGATTTGTTCTCAAGTACAGTATGTGCACTCTTGTCTTTTATATTGTATATACATTTTTTATTTTGATGATATGTTCTGAACTACAGTGCATGTGCACTTGTGTTAGGTGTTAATATGTTTTCTACTGAACTTCAGTGCCTGTGCACTTTTCTCATTTTTCAATATGATTTGTACTCATTCTGTATATTCAATACTTCAGTGTGTATGATTTTTTTTCAGTGCGTGTGCACTCTGTTATCTGTCAAATAATTTGTATATACAGTTTTCTGATTTGCTACTATGTTTTGTAATCACTTTGTTTTTGTCTGATATATTTTGTACTCGGTGCGTGTGCACAACATTTAATTTATGTACTAAATTTGAGTATTCTGTAAATTGTAAAAATTTCTTGCGATGGCAAGTCCAAATGACTCACCATCGCTGCCAAATTTTTGCCCCCCCAGTGGAGGGTTATGAAACACGTATGTAACATAGCAGCGATGGTGAGGCACGTTAAAATCTTTGACCAGAGAGCCTATTATCGTGGTTAGTATGCGCTTGACCGCGCGAGTGTTACGAGCAGTCTGTTAGTAGTAGTCGTGCAGTACAGTTCGCTAGTTGTCGTCATGTAGAGCAGTACGCTAGTAGTCGTTGTGCAAAGCAGTCGGTAGCAGCCTAGTGCGGTTGTGTGATGTAGTCTGTCGGCAACACTGGTCAAGATGCTGAATGAGGTATACTGTTACTTAAGATAATCATCGGATAATGTAAACTTTATTTATTGTAATTAATTTTCAACAAGTGCCCCCAATAATAATTTTGATTTCAAAAGCAATTTTACATAAAAATTTTATTTAATTGAAGTAACTATTTCGTTCCACTTCCCTTAAAGAAAAGTTTCAGTTTTCGGTTAAATAATAAAAAAAAAGGAATATTATTATTTGCAATGCAGTTCCTTCAAGCCGTGCGCAAGAATAAGAGCAGAAATTTGACTAGCAGTTACAATGAGGTAAGAATTTAATTCTGATTTGTGCACAGGGCCAAAGACCGATATTTCGGTGTAATTGAATTAACATTATCGGTGAGATTTTGTTGTCACTGAATTGACTTTAATTTTTTTGTGAAGAGCTTACACCAGAGTCAGATTGCGAATTTCACACTTTTGTTGTCATTAAATTTAATTGCTAGGGAGGTTACGTTTGGCTCGTATTCATTTATTATTTCTGTCTTTAAAATTTCAGTGGAGAGGTTACACTTAGCGCAATGTCCATTAGCATTCTTAAATAATATTGTCATTCTTATAAAATTTTGTGGGGAGGTTACAAGGTATGTTCTCGAAACTTCAACAAAAGCCCGTCCCGAGCTACTGAGCGTCTCTCTCCGTAACGCTTTCGCGATTACTAAATGATCCTGTAACGAAGCGCGCTCCTCTCCGTTGGATCTTCTCTATCTCTTCTATCGATTCTATCTGCTACGGATCCCACACCGGTGAGCAGTTTTCAAGCAGCGGGCGAACAAGTATATTGTAACCTACTTCCTTTGTTTTCGGACTGCACTTCCTTAGGATTCTTCCAATGAATCTCAGTCTGGCATCTGCTTTACCGACGATTAATTGTATATCGTCATTCCATTTTAGATCACTCCTAATGCCTACTCCCAGATAATTTATGGAATTAACTGCTTCCAGTTGCTGACTTGCTACATTGTAGCTAAATGATAAAGGATCTTTCTTCCTATGTATTCGCAGCACATTACACTTGTCTACATTGAGATTCAATTGCCATTCCCTGCACCATGCGTCAATTCGCTGCAGATCCTCCTGCACTTCAGTACAATTTTCCATTGTTACAACCTCTCGAAATACTACAGAATTATCTGCAAAAAGCCTCAGTGAACCTCCAATGTTATCCACAGGGTCATTTATATATATTGTGAATAGCATTATGCCTTTTAATAACCATACGTCTAAATGGGAACGTTTTGCAACCAAGACTGTGCAGTTCTTTGACAACAACCCTCATTATTATGAAATTATATGACATATGAGTAATTCTGTGGTAGATGAAACTACCTCATTATGATGCGCCGTACTGCCTGTTGTCTGCAAGGATACAAGTTGTTTTAAACATTTGAGCAAATCGCTAAGACTGTTTTAGTGATTATACATCATACGGTTTGAAGTTCCTGACATATGACGAGTTGCCCCACTTTGTTCTTGCTGTTGGTTTTGTACTCTGAAGATATGGCTCAACTTGCTCCCCATCTGTGTTTAATGAACGTTTAAATTTTCAGGATTTCACTATTTTACTTTAGATCTTGGGACATACCAACTGAGGAATTTTCTGCTTTCGTCTATGATTGTCGGTAAATAACCCAACGTTAGGGATCACCTAAAATTTTTGTACTGACATCTGTAAGTTATATCTAATTGTCTAACTTAATGCCTTAAGTGACTTTCGGGAGTGGTGTCTATAACACCACTTCTTAAAGGATTCTGTGATAGTCTTTTATACGGTAGTTGCTCTTAAAGTTTTACTAATGCTAAGGACGTTCTCTCTATTCACCTGTTCATTGCAAATGTGAACTGCTGGTACATTAATGACGGGTGTAGCCGTCAGAATGTTGAATGCAAGCATGCAAACGTGCATGCATTTGCTATATGGATGCCGGATGTCAGTTTATGGGGTGGAGTTCCATGCTTGTCGAACTTTGTCGGTCAATATAGGGACAGTGAATGCCGTTTGTGGATGACGCTGGAGTTGTCAGGTAATGTATACGTGACTGAGCAGGCCAAGGCAACATGTCGACACTCTAAAGTGCATGTTGGGTTACAACAACAGTATGTGGGTGACCGTTATCCTGTTGGGAAACAGCTCCTGGAATGCTGTTTATGAATGGGAGCACAACAAGTCGAATCACCAGACTGATGTACGAATTTGCAATCCGGGTTTGTGGGATGACAACTACAGTGATCCAACTGTCATACGAAATCGCTCCCCCCAGATCATAACTCCAGCTGCAGGTCCAAGGTGTCTAGCGCGCAGACAGGTTGTTTGCAGGCCCTCAACTGGCCTCCTTCTAACCAACACACAGAAGCAGAACCATCTTTCATCAGAAAACACAACAGACCTCCACTCGGCCCTCCAATGAGCTCTCGCTTGACACCACTAAAATAGCAAATGGCGGTGGTTTGGGGTCAGTGGAATGCACGCTACACGCCGTTTGGCTCGGAGCTGTCCTTGAAGTAACTGATTTGTAACAGTTCGTTGTGTAACTCAGCTGCTCAAATTGCTGCTGCAGATGCACTACGATGCTCCACAGCCACACGACGAACAAAACGATCTTCCCTGTAGGTTGGGCCACGAACCCCGGTCTTCTTGCTATCGTATATTCTCGTGACCACCACTGCCAGTAATGATGTACAGTGGCTACATTCCTTCCAAGTATTTCTGCAATATCGCAGAAAGAACACCTAGCCTTATTACATGAACTCGTTGAAACTCAGTGAGGTATTGATAATGGCATCTTTGTCGCCTTAAAGGATTCTAGAGAGACATCAACTTACCACGTCCAATGCGAAAGGTAGCTAACGCTCAAGACCGTTAGAACGGGTATTTGAAGCAAACTTAATTTGCAAACTTATAGTGACTCTATAGCGCCGCTATTATGCTACTGCCGCGAAGTATGACATCTTTTAGATGTACAAACACGCCTACCAACTTCCGTTAATGTCGTACAACTTATTCTTGGTGTTGCGTCTTTTTCTTTGTCAGTCTATTTCTGGAAGCAACAGACAGAGTGTATGGCATGGCATCCTAGCAGACTTTTAGCATGATGATATGATAAATAAACTGGCACTTGATAACACACATGTACTAATTCGTTGTGAGCTCGTCTATACTCATCCTTGCTCATATTTTGTGCTTTGTAATATGTAAGAAACCATCCTTACTTTGATCCCAACAGCCAGCACTGATGTTTTTGAATTCGTTGAAACACATTTCCGTCTTAATGTGTCCCTCAAATATTTGTTTTGCAATTTTGATATTTTGTATAAAGACAAAATTGAGATTAGCACTACCGTGGGACACCTATTAGGGCCATCGGGAAAATGTTTGAGAAACATCCACGATTGACATAGACAGTACTCATGTACCAGTCTTAGAAAAAATTATTTAAGATTTGAAAGAGGTCAGAGGATTAATGCAAAATATAGAATATCGAAGCAAAAGATAAAAGAAGAAACAGTAAGAAAGTAATGTAATATAAGAATCAGTATTCTTAATATCAAAGAATAAATTGAAAGGAACTGTAGAAAAAATAACAAACTAGTGGGAGAAAAGAACTGGAAAACAGAAATCCTTGATTACGGACATGTCGTTAACATCGATATGCAGCAGGATTTTGGAACATATATTGTGTTGGAACATTATGAATTACCTCGAAGAAACACAGTCAACATGAGTTTAGAAAACATCGTTCCTGTGGAACACAACTAGCTCTTTATTCACATGAAGTGTTGAGTGCTACTGACAAGGTATTTTAGATCGATTCTGTATTTCTGGATTTCCGGAAGGCTTTTAGCACTTGTCTCGTAGTGAAATTGCGTGCTTAAGGAATATCATCTCAGTTATGTAACTGGATTTGTGATTTCCTGTCAGAGAGGTCACAGTTCGTAGTAATTGACGGAAAGTCATCGAGTAAAACAGAAGTGATTTCTGGCGTTCTCCAAGATAGTGTTATAGGCCCTTTGCTGTTACTTATCTATATAAACGATTTGGGAGACAATCTGAGCAGCCATCTTCGGTTGTTTGCAGATGACGCTGTCGTTTATCGACTAATAAAGTCATCAGAAGGTCAAAACAAATTGCAAAACGATTTAGAAAAGATATCTGAATCGTTGAAAAGTGGGAGTTAACCCTAAATAACGAAAAGTGTGAGGTCATTCACATGAGTGCTAAAAGGAACTCGTTAAACTTCGGTTACACAATAAATCAGTCTAATCTAAAAGCCGTAAATTCAACTAAATATCTAGGTATTACAATTACGAATAACTTAAATTGGAAGGAACACATAGAAAATGTTGCGGGGAAGGCTAACCAAAGACTTTGTTTTATTGGCAGGACACTTATAAAATGTAACAGACCTACTAAGGAGACTGCCTACACTACGCTTGTCCGTCCTCTTTTAGAATACTGCTGCGCGGTGTGGGATCTTTACCAGATAGGACTGACGGAGTACATCGAAAAAATTCAAAGAAAGGCAGCACGTTTTGTATTATCGCGAAATATGGAAGAGAGTGGCACAAAATGATATAGGATTTGGGCTGGACATCATTAAAAGAAAGGCGTTTTTCGTTGCGATGGTATCTTCTCACGAAATCCCAATCACCAACTTTCTCCTCCGAATGCGAAAATATTTTGTTGACACCGACCTACATAGGGAGGAACGATCACCACGATAAAATAAGGGAAATCAGAGGTCGTACGGAAAGATATAGGTGTTCATTCTTTCCGCGCGCTGTACGAGATTGGAATAATAGAGAATTGTGAAGGCCCATTAATTATGAGAAAGAAATTTGGGTCAACACTGGAAGACCAAAGAAATCCACAGATACAGATGAGCTGCTTGCTGAAATCTGGCAAAATAACGGAACAAATTGGCAGTTTAATGTTTCAAGATTGAAATGTATTGCTAAGAGAATGACTCTCTTCTAAACGATTTTGTAGAACGTAAATCAATACTTATTCGTTAAAGAATGGGGGGGGGAGGAAAAGACATTTGAGTTTCTATAACGAATATTAAAAAGGGGACTCGACTCAACAGAATAATCCAATTGCAGAATGGTAAGTCTTATTTTATACGTCATAAAAACACTCACAAACACAATAAAAGATATAATTAAATGGAAAAGGTAACCAGAAGTTGAAGACCAGTTTATTTTTAGACTGAAACGGGAAGAAGAGAAGCCATCGTAGCACTCAAGAGCTTGCAAAAAGAGAAGCCATTAATGAAATAAGGATACTTTGAACTGTAAATGACAGTTTTAGCTGGCAGCACCGTTGAGGATCATGAAAAACAGAAAAGGTATAACGACGTTATACATAAACAAAAACTAAAATGTGAGGATAGATAGCAACAAAAAGTAAACATTAGGAAAGGGGTAAAACAGGGTTGGTCATTATCATTAGTTTTTGTTTAACCCTTTCATTAAAAAATCTGCATAGAACTTCATAGAAAAATATATGAAATTAAAACGAAAGGAATAGCTTGTTGTGATTCGCATAACGGTACGATGACAGATATCGCCTGAATGCCGTCAGCAGGACTGACCTGCTTCCACATGCGTTTGCAGGCCACTGCCGCAATTCAGTGGCGGTACAGTGGACCTTATGTTTGAACCACGTATAAAACACCCGGGAAAGCGGGGATTAGTGCAGTTTTAAAATGCAGTAACTTTTAAGCGAAACATTTTCCAGGCTCACAAGCAGTACATTATTTTTCAGTATTGTGACAATAAAAATGATTTAATGCGGTCCGTAATTCTGCTACCCTCGCGTTGCTTGTAGTTTTACTGCAGCCAGTTGCAGGTAATCATAGTTCTACGTAATATATTCGGAACTACAGCTGTAATAACCGCCCTCTAAAATTTTGTTTGAAGTCTGCTGCGTCAGTGGCAGCGATCGCTTGACATTTTAGTTTTATGATGGCAATAAAAGAGACAGATGTATCCGATAATAAATGAATATGGGAGACGACACTCCACTGCCATTCCATCTCCTGCTCTTTTCTACCCACTGTGTAAAATGGCAGACTTCCTTTGAGAACAACGTCATGAAGCTATTTACATATGAAGTAGAACCATCTGAATAGGCACAGATCTTTTCAATATTAAGATAAATCTGCCATCACCACACAATCACCATTAGAATCATCACCATCACCACCACCATTACTACCTTCACCATCGCCACCACCACCATTACTACCACCACCATCGTCACCATCACAACCACTACCATCCTTCATCTCCTCCTCTTACTCATCATCATCATC
The DNA here is from genome assembly GCF_023864345.2 of Schistocerca serialis cubense. Taxonomy (NCBI): domain Eukaryota; kingdom Metazoa; phylum Arthropoda; class Insecta; order Orthoptera; family Acrididae; genus Schistocerca; species Schistocerca serialis. Next base: position 288,824,564 of record NC_064644.1, on the reverse strand, counting down.
ATCAGCCACTTGGCATCCCCTGCTGGTCAGCGGCCTTATCGATATCTTTTCATGTATAATGGTCTTCAGTTATACCTATGCATGTCACTCCTGTCCAAGTTTTCTGATATCATCTACCCACCTTTCATTTAGTTGATGTCTCTGTCTTTTCTTACCTTCTGGAACCCAGAAAAGAACATCGATTTGCCGGATGACATTCATCACCCACCATTTTCATTCTATCATAATGATGTATGAGGTGTGACAATAAATTAATTAGACTGATGTGAAAAAAATGTTGCTTACCGTTTTAATCAAGTTTAATATTGTCTTCTTCAAAGTAGTTCCTTCTTATTGCACACACTTTTTCCAGCACTTCTGTCATTGATGGTAAAATTTCTGGAACTCATCTTCTGTAATATCCTTCAAGACCTTCGTCACAGCTTTTTGAACAACTTGTTTTGTTTGAAAATGGTGTCCCCTGACCGCCGGTTTGGCTCTTGGAAATAGAAAAAAGTCGCATGGAGTGTTATCTGGGAATAAGGTGGCTATGGTAGTACTGAATTTTGTTTTGAGGTTAAAAATTGCTGAACTGACAGAGCAGTATGGGATGGTACTTTATCGTGATGCAGACTCCAATTAATAGCAATGTTGGCATGGACACGAAGAATTCTTTTATGAAGTCTTTCTAAAATTTCTTTTTAGTAATATTGGTTAACTTTTTGACCAGGAAGCACCCACTCTTTATGAACAATTCCCTTGGAATCAAAGAAGCACACACTTTTCACTTTGACATGCGAGCTTTTTCGTTCTGCCTTCACTAAACATTTTATGCCAACGAAAAACTTGAGCTCTTGACATAACCCCCACTCCAAAAACCTTCTGAAGCTTACCGTAAGTTGTCATCACGTTTTCACCCAATTTAACGCAAAAAGAAATCTCATACTGTTGCACAATATTATGTGGTTCCATTTCCGTGACGTGAGACACAAACACGTGTTAACTTATTACAGCACAACTCACAACTGAGCAGTTGCATCGATGTGTCGCTTGGACTAGAAGCAGCTTATAGACCAAGGTCAAAGATATTGTGCCTACGCAAGCCTGCAGAGTTGCCACATCTTGCAAAAAAATGCAGTCTCATTACTTTATTGTCGCACCTCGTACTCCATGTCCATTTCCTGGTCCATTTGTCTGTTTTTCTGTATTTTCTACTAATTCCCAACACACATCTTTCCACTGCTCTCTGAGCAGCCCTCAGATTTTAAATGGTTTTTGCACTGAAATTAATGCAGATAAGCAGTAATAACACTCCATTAATATTCTATTGCACACCTAGACAGAGCGATGTCAATTAAATACCTAGACATAACATTGCAATGTGATATGGAAAGAAGTAGCATGTTAGGTCAATCGCAGGGAAGGCGAACAGTTGACTTCGGTTTATTGCGAAAATTTTAGGAAAGTGTAGTTCATTTATAAATGGCACCTGATACAGAACATTTGTGTGACCCATTCTACAGTACCGTTCATGTGTTTGGGGTGCTCACGTGATCGGGTTAACGGAAGACCTCGAAGTAACAAGGAGTCATGCTGCTAGATTTAATACCAGTAGGTTCAACCTGCCATATCCTGCAACTACATTTACCTTCACTACAGACAAGTGCAGTGGGTGCCGTATCGTAGGTCCTCCCACTGGTTCCACACAACAGGATGGATTGTATACCAACACAGCGGATGAGCAAAAGCCGCCGTCCTGTTTATGAGTTCAATCTGGCAGACTCCACAAGAATGAGCTGCGCCTCCGTCGACACCGGTGACACTTGCATCGTCGCAAGTGGCGCCATATTTGCAGCAGTACTTACCTCCGCTGCTGGTGTGTCCATTAAAACACTGAGGAAGTGTCATTCTGAAGAACCTGTAATTACATGGCTGCGTGGCTACAGAGCGACCAGTTCCAACTGCAGCCGCCAACAATTAGTACTGGAGCCATGCCTCCAAGACCTTGGCCTCGGTGGTTACTGTGCTCCTTGGACGGTAGACACCACTGAATTTGGATTTCGTGGTTATACCAACAAGTTGTCATCAGTGCCGGATGTCTGACTGGACTTACAACCATCGAAATTCTGTCAGTCTCTATCGAAGAACTAAAGTAAACTCAGTGACTTACCTTTTCTCTTGTGGATCCTATGCACGAAAAATTTATATTCGTTTCCTCCAGTCTTCCTTCCAAGTGTTTTCCTTTGGACATTCATTTGTGAATTACGTCCATTTCATGTGTTTGGAATAAAGTGCTTGTTATGTGTACATTTTTTAAGTGGGAACCATTATTTGGTTGTGTGGCCCCTCTCTGGTCACCATACGATCAACATGCAGGCGTAATTGAAATGCTGCATGAACTAAAATGACAATGCATGGAGGGAGGAAGAGGTTGTTTTCGCAGGAAACTTTGTAGAAAGCTTACAGAACTGACATTTTCAATAAAATGCAGAACGATCCTACTCCAACCAACATACATGGTCAAGTCACATTAATGTGATCACCGTCATGTGGACATGAAATAAGTACTCAGAGGGCAGGTGGCAGCACTAGCAGTGGAAGGCACGTAAAACATCCTGGCGCGGGAGGGAGGAGGGGGATGTGGAAACAGTGCATTCATTGTCATCATGTGGGAACAGAGTGATTATATGTCCAAACAACATGATCATTGGCATTCAGGCTAAGGGTGGAATCATGAACTATTCACGTGCAAGCATGATTAAAGTATACCGTGCATGGCAAAGTGGCTCTATCGAAAACTGCCACCAAGGCTACTGTTGTGCACCAGTCACCATAGATGACAGGGGTGAACAACATGTAAGTAGGCTGTTTAGGTTTTGATGTTGGTAACGTCACGTAGCGCTCTGTATGAAAATCACTGACTGTGCTGTGTGCAGCCTGTGGCTGGTTGGCACTGTTGGAATTTGCTGCTGTAGTGTTGGGCAGTTAGCTGTTACCAGCGGTTAGTGTTGCGCAGTTGAAGGTGAGTCGCCAGCAGTGGTAGATGTGGGGAGAGAGATGGCGGAGTTTTGAGAGTGGATGATCTGGACGTGTGTCCATCAGAGAGAGTAAATTTGTAAGACTGGATGTCATGTACTGATATATATATTATGACTTTTGAACACTATTAAGGTAAATACGTTGTTTGTTCTCTATCAAAATCTCTCATTTGCTAACTATGCCTATCGGTAGTTAGTGCCTTCAGTAGTTAGAATCCCTTATTTAGCTGGCAGTATTAGCGCTCGCTGTATTGCAGTAGTTCGAGTAACGAAGATTTTTGTGAGGTAAGTGATTCATGAAAGGTATAGGTTATTGTTAGTCAGGACCATTCTTTTGTAGGGATTATTGAAAGTCAGATTGCGTTGCGGTAAAGATATTGTGTGTCCGTTTAGTGATGATCAGAATAAGTAAAGAGAGAAATGTCTGAGTACGTTCAGTTTTGCTCAGCTGTTTGAAAATCGAATAACGTAACGGGGTTTACCAGCACAGTAATTCACTAATTTTTCTAAAGGGACGTTTCAAACTAATGTGGAGATGTTTACAGGCGATCAGACAAGCAACTGTGAGCAAGTGAGAGCCCAGATAAACCAAGAGACTATCAACAGTAGCCATTCAGTGAACGCTGCTGTGTATGGGCCTTTGCAGCAATCGCCTGATTTATGCACACATGCTGATTGCTGTTCATCAGCGACCAATACCGCAAATGGTCGTCCACTGATTGGCGACGGGTGGCCTTTTCAGATTAATCACGTTTTATGCTCGGTAGGACAAATGGTTGTTGTCGTGAACAGCCCAGCAACAATGGAAGGGCCCAGGCAAGAGGAGGGAGAGTTATGGTCTGGGGAGAATCATTCCCTGAGTGGTCTCGTCATTCTGTAAGGCACAGTTAATAAACTCAAGTATGCAACTATAATTGGGGACCACGTCCACCCCTACATACAGTTTGTGTTTTCCTTGGTATCATGCATTTACCAGCAGGACAATGCAATGTGTCACACTGCTCGCAGTGCACGTCTATAGTTTGAAGGGAACCAGGATGAGTTTGCAGTACTCTCTTGGCCACCAAACCCCCCGGATTTAAACCCAATCGAGAATCCGTGGGACTACCTGTATCGGGCTCTTCCTCAACCAAGAAACATGGCGCAGCTGGTCGCGTCACTGCAGTCAGCCTCTCTCCATATTCCTGTTGGTACCGTCCAGAAACCTCACTAACTCTCTTTCTGTACATCTGCGCTGCAAAACATGGCTATTCGGACTTTTGACATATGATCACATTAATATGACTGAAACGTGTATGTCTTACATAGGTACTGGGAAGAGAAGATAAGAGACATTAGGGTTCATACAGAGGCATAAACATAGTTACTTTTTCCTCGGTCCATTTGCAAGTGGAACAGAAAACATGAAGACTAGCAGTAATACATGATATCCTGCGCCATGCATCATGTGGTGACATGTGAAATATGTATGTGCATATAGGTTGAAAATCTGACGTACATCAAACTCAGTCATACACCCTGATTTAAAACTATACTATTCAGATATTTCGGAAATAGTCCATCTCATACACCCTGATTTAAAACTATACTATTCAGACATTTAGGAAATTGTCCATCTCGTCATTGTCGTCAGCTGCTATAAATAAAAAGACTTACCAACTGGTTCCATGATTTCATCGATAATTTTCAGTAATTTCCTTTCGAAGTATTCATTCACCAGTATTTTGATCTCATTGTAATTAGTCTCAAACCTACTTTCCAACTTTTTATATTAATTATTTTCAATAACTGTTAAGTTTATCTGCACTAGAGGTGAGTGGCACACGGTCATAAGGAGAAAAGGTTATTTTGATATGTTCCATAAATATATCACTTCTTCGCTTTCCCAGTTTGACAGTATGAAAAGGAGGACTCTTAGGAACCATTTTGGTTGTACGATATCTCCTTGCCTGGCTTATCTTCCAGTTATCAGTTTCTGACCATCCTGGTGTTAATGGAAGTCATAAAATCGACGTATACATTCTTCAGTAAACTAACTGTGTGTATGCTGTTAGTACAGGTTTCGTTAAAAAACTCAACTACAAGACTACTCAGAATCAATGAATCGCAAAATCATAATTCAAATTCATTGGTTCATTGTACAATTTATTCCACAACTTGTAACTATCTACTTTTAGAGACGGCTTGCTCTTTGCTCTTTTTTCCCCTATGTTATTTATCATAGTTTTGGAGAAAATCTTGCTCATTTTGGGGAGTGGGCAGATGGGTCTATAGTTTTTTGTGGCTTTCCTGTCTCATTTCTTGTGAGTGAGAGTAATTACAGCACTGTTCCAATTTTGTGTTACTATCTTCATCAGTACACATTTTATAACTGAATATTCAAGTTCCTTTATTTTTTCCATCCAGATTTAATCTTTTATTGCTGAAACGCCGCTGTCTTCAGACGCCTTTTCTTTGTTCATATCTTCATGGCTTTATACACATCATCTGGCAGGACTTTCTTAATGTCATATTTTCATTATGAATAATCTATGATTCTTATTACCACCTGAACTAGAAATGTATTTCAGAAATTGTTCAAATGTTTCTGTAACTTTCACTCTGTTGATAATTAGAGCAGTCTGCCATTTCAACTAGTGACATTTGGTGTGTTCCGAACGTTAGTTGCTGTTTTGTTTTCTCAATTTCTCTCATCAAATTTTCATGTAGTCTTCCTACACTACTTGAAAACATTTCAGAACAGTTTTTTTTAGTTCTATATTTTTATCATGTTGCTACTGTATTTTGATAGAAACTCACGCCATCATTTTAATAGCTGCGTCGTTATATTTGAGACTTTCTTTTACTCTGTATACTTGCAACATATTTTTCTGTTTCCAATAGCATTTCTTTCAAATAACTTCCCATCAAAATGTTCATATAGTCTTCATATACCAAGATGTACTTGTTACTTAATACGAGGGCCTTTTTTTTTAAAACATCCGATAGGCTATAAATAAAAGACAATTTCATAGAAAACAATGATTTTATCACCAAAAGTTTTGTACACTTATGGTTACTTTTCAACACAATCACCGAAAAGATTGAGACATTTATCGTACCTGTGGACAAGCTTTGCAGTATTCTCTTCAAAAAATGTTGCCGCCAATGATTTCAAATGAGCATTGACGGTATTTTGAAAATATTCGTTTGCTTGAAAGTGCTGCACTCCTAACCACGTCTTCAGTTCAAGGAAAAGGTGAAAGTCGCTGGGTGCCGGGTCAGGGCTGTACGGCAGATGATCGAAAATGTCCCATTGAAGTTGTTCAAGGAGCCATTGGGTTGTGCCAGCAGTGTGTGGACGAGCGTTGTCATTGATCAACACAATTCCTGGAGTCAGCATTCCTCTTTGTTTGTTTGGATTGGCTCTCTGCGAACATTGTACAGTTTCACAATAAGCTGCTGCATTGATAGTGGTTCCAGACTGCATCAACTCTGTAAGCGACACATCTTTTTGGTCCCAAAACACGGTAGCCTTAACCTTTCTGTTGTTGAATGTTTGTTTGAATTTTTTGGTTTGTTTAGTGAACTTGGATGCATCCATTGTTGTGATTATCATTTTGTTTCCGGTATGTCGTATTGGATCCAAGTTTAATCTGAGGTAAAGTTGATTTCAAAAAGTTCTCTCCTTCGTTGTGATAACGGTCAAGGGAATTCAAAGCTGACGCCATTCGGTGGCTTTTGTGGGCGTCTGTCAACATTATTGGAACCCAACAGGCAGAAAGTTTTTTGTAGCCTAAAGGTTCAGTAACGATAGAGTGTATGACAGATCTTGAAACCTACGATTTTCTCTAACCATTCTGTCAACTCGTTCAACAACGTCGGCTGTAACGACAGACTTGCGTCCTTGGCTCCTACATCAGGCATGTCATTTCGGCCATCTTTAAACTTTCGGCACCATTCACACACTACACCGTCAGTCATGACGTTATCACCGTATACTCGGCTCATTCTCCGATGAATTTCTGCAGCACTATTCCCTTCTGCTTGCAGAAACTGAATTACACTTCTTAACCCACACTTGGCGGGAGCAACAATGACGGCAGCCATGTTTTCGTGGCTGTAGTGCAACGCATACTGATGCCTTGAGGTAGGCAATGGTGGAGTGTGTAGGGAGAGAGTTGCGCAGTAGCCCACAGCGCATGCTCACTTTCTGCCGCTCGTGTAGCTTCTACACTAAGCGATCGGAGTTTAAAAAATAAACAGCCCTCGTACAACTAGGTATACATCCCTTTTCTTAAGTAAATCTCATTACAATCATTCCTAATCTGCTGCCTTATGGTAATTTTTTATTCTGACTTTGATCAAACACCTTCTGTACCATTCTTTCATTGTTGGATGAAAAGCAGCCAGTTTTATTTTTAGCTCTATTGGGTAACTACCAAGTCAAATTTCATTCGATTATATCAGGAAGTGTATGCTAAGGACAAACTTATTGTGTTTGTTGCCAAATTCTGTTAATGTCGTTTTTAGTATTATAATTAGGTATTTGAACTCAATTTATATCTCATAGATACAAATAAATTTAAACAGTTGGTAGGTAGAGAACAGAGGGGCACTTAAGAGTAACAAATATCATTCCACATTTCCAGAGCAGGTTGTGGGTATGAACAATAATCCTCCAACAGACACACTGACCTAAAATTTCTTAAATGCAACAACAGTCCTCTGTAGTAAGTTATAATTGAAGAAAATTACCTAGTACAAAAATCCATAGTAGAAGGAAAAGAAATAATAAATAATTACACAAACCTCTACGATGAAATTCTGGTTTCCGCTCTCAAAGAACTATCAGTATTGAAACACAGTAAAACACAAAAACACGCACCCACACACACAAACACAATGACAATGACAACAACAGGAACAACACACACACACACACACACACACACACACACACACATAAACACACACACACACACACACACAGAAATGCATACACAGAGAAACTGACACGCACACTGACATACCCATGTGAGTCATATGTCAATAGAAAGTTCGAGATTCTCGCCCAGTACACACAAAACAAGATAGCGTGTTGGGAATTACGTTATACATACATGCATGACAAGGCGGAAACTATAAAAAGCGATTACAAACAAATTACATGTAATCTTCCTCTATCCCTCTACACACACACCAATTTAGGAGGGTCATCACAAGTAACACGTTCTCACAACATTTCGAAACCTACTACAGTAATCTAGAAAACAATAATTAAAAGAGAATTAACACATCAGTGTTGAAATAAATAATTGCAATAACGTAATCTAACATTAATGACAGGAAAAAGAAGTTCCATTTTACAATAAAATTTTGGTAAACACATTTAGTTTACTACTGAGAAATAATGATTAGTTGCTGATCACAAGCTGCAGAAAAATACCACCTGTACTGCAGACCACAAAGAGCTAAATAAACATCAGTATTTGTTATTAAGGGATATATTTTGTTAATAATGTATTGAAAATGTAATTTTACAATAATTCCAAAACTACACACATCACCATGGAAAAATTATACCTCCTATTTGACATGAAGTAAATGTTATGTGACTGGATTCATGATTTCCAGTCAGAGAGGTCACAGTTGGTAGTAATTAATGGAAAGTCATGGAGTCAAACAAGTGATTTCTGGCGTTCCCCAAAGTAGTGTGATAGGCCCTTTGCTGTTCCTTATGTATATAAACGATTTGGGAGACAATTTGAGCAGCCGTCTTCGATTGTTTGCGGATGACGCTGTCGTTTATCGATTAATAAAGTCATCAGAAGATCAAAACAAATTGAAAAACGATTTAGAAAAGATATCTGAATGATGCTAAAAGTGGCAACTGACCCTAAATAACGAAAAGTGTGACGTCATCGACATGAGTGCTAAAAGAAACTCGTAAAACTTCGATTACACGATAAATCAGTCAAATCTAAAGGCTGCAAATTCAGCTAAATACCTAGGAATTACACTTACGAACAACTTAAATTGGAAGGAACACACAGAAAATGTTGCGGTGAAGGCTAACCAGCGACTGCGTTGTATTGGCAGGACACTTAGAAAATGTAACAGATCTGCTAAGGAGGCTGCCGAAACTACGCTTGTCCGTCCTCTTTTAGAATACTGCTGCGCGGTGAGAGATCCTTACCAGATAGGACTGACGGAGTACATCGAAAAAGTTCAAAGAAGAGCAGCACGTTTTGTATTATCACGAAATAGGGTGAGAGTGTCACTGAAATGATACAGGGTTTGGGGTGGTCATCATTAAAACAAAGGCGTTTTTCGTTGCGGCGGAATCTTGTCACGAAATTCCAATCGTTAACTTTCTTACTGAATGCGAAAATATTTTGTTGACACCGAACTACATAGGGAGAAACGATCACCATGATAAAATAAGGGACATCAGAAATCGTACGGAAGATACAGGTGTTCGTTATTTCCGCGCCCTACACGAGTTTGGAATAACAGAGAATTGTGAAGATCTTTCGATGAACCCTCTTCCGGGCACTTGAATGTAATTTGCAGAGTGTCCATGTAGATGTAGATGTCAATGTAACTTATATGCTTGTTAAAAACGAAAGTTATGTTTGCTTAAAGTGCGACCCAATTTTTATAATTATAAAAGGGAATTTAAGATTTACGATGGTAGATAAATTTTCAGTGAAAAGGTACTGATCCTCAAATTCTTTTTTGATTCACTTTCTGCAGAAACACAATTAGAGGTGGTGAAATTTTAACAGTATACGAAGGGTACACATGAAGTTTTAATTAGCATATCGAAATAATTAAGCTGTGATAGTGAAACTTCGTGATGATGTTATCCCCTGTCTACGTAGTTATACATCCTTGAATGCGAGACATTTTTCTCCAGGATGAATGACTTGGCGGAGACGTTGGTTGTAGGAGATTGCTTTTTGGCAACGAGAACGAAGTTTCTCGCGACGACACCGTCGTCCATAAAACTCTCGGTTCACTTAGTGCGTCACATTCTGAAAGTGTAATGTTGTCCCGTCATGCTTCAACGACCACCTACATTTTGCGTGGCGGTTAATTTTATAAGATGGCCGATGGAATGGCGATGGCTTCCCAACTTTCCCTGGCGGTGGCCAACTTCTTTATGAAGTATTTTTAGAAACTAGCATCAAATTTGACTCCATTTTGCCCATCTTCGTACTATCGTTATGTTGAAGACACAGTTATGGTCCGGCCACATTCGCCTAAGCGCTGGAGCAGTGCACTGATCATATGAATACTATGCATCCGGATGTCCGGTTTACTGTCGAGACAGAGAGGAGGAATCCTGCCATTTTAAGGTGTTTTATTTGAACGAAAATCGAAGGGGCTGCTCGGCCACTTCTGTATACCGCAAACCGACGCACACTGATTCATACCTCAGCGCGTAGAGCTTTCACTATCGAGTGAGAAGAGAGTTGTTTTAAATAAATATATATATAGACGTGTTACAGTTTCTGACAACGGATACCAGGGCTCCGAGTTAATCAACTGAAGTACATGATTCGAAAGAATGGCTATGCTTTCGAGATATAAAGTTAGAGCTCTTCAAGAAAACAAACACCAAAATCTCGAACAATAACTTGTCGATCCACCTGTTGCTACATCTAACAAAACAGCAACGGTCATAGGAAGAAGATATCATGTACACCGGGAGGGTAAGCCAAATAAAAGTTTTATCTGTCTCTCACTAATATTCTCTATTCTATGCTGGAGAAAAGGATCACGTTTATTGAAGAGCAACGATACTGGCAAGAGTCCCAGAACGATGCAGACCTACTCTGATCTATAACAATTACTTCTATAATTTCCTTATGGTTCTTTAGTTTCTGATTTATTAATTACTCATTGTACTTAATGGTCCATATAAGATCGGAATGAGATAATGGCTCTTCAAAAAGGTAATGTAACGGATAACTTTACTTTACTTAATTCCTTCAACCCAAGAATTAGAATACAGCATATAATTTTACAAATAAAAAGTTTTATGTTACTCCTCCATAGGCCGAGGATGGTGGCCGTGCGGTTCTAGGCGCTTCAGTCCGGAACCGCGAGACTGCTACGGTCGCAGGTTCGAATCCTGCCTCGGGCATGGATGTGTGTGATGTCCTTAGGTTAGTTAGGTTTAAGTAGTTCTAAGTTCTAGGGGCTGATGACCTCAGATGTAGAGTCCCATAGTGCTCAGAGCCATTTGAACCATTTTTTATTCCTCCATAAGTGTATTAAGGATGAAGAACGGGACAATAATATGGAAATCGTGATTCTCTTTAAAACATTCAGTCCAGCTGATTTTTTGATCGACCAGGGACAAATATACACAACGAAAACACGCTCTTTCAATACATGAAACGTATTCATAGTTTCGAATAAGAACCACCATCACCTGTACAAGGGGATGACGACAGTAAAAATCTGTGCCGGACCGGCGCCTGTATCCGGATTCCTGCTTTACGCGGGCGATCCATTAAGCGCTTCGGCTATCCGTGCACGACTCACCGCCACACCCAAACTTTCATACGTCGTCGATCCTGCGTCACAAGGTGTACCTGATCACACATTATGTAATTCCCGTACAGGGGAGGACATTTTAACTGAAAGTTGCTGCCCGATATCGACGGATATATACGATATTCCAGCGCCAGCGTTGTTAAGAAGGACGTTGCAATGTTCCTTCGGGCACATATACACGAACACTGTATCATTTTTAACGACACAGGCACTATAATATCGTATCACGCTCGTTGAAACTCTAAGAAACAAAAATGAACATCAGTTCCCATCACCAGAAACTAGTACGATGCCAACTGCGCGTTCAGAAGAGAAATCTAACTCAACACAGAGATCCCAAAACATGAAAAATCCATTAAATTCCACAAAATAAATGTAAAGAAAAATAATTTAAACATTCAAATATTTTTGTGGTTCAGGAATTTGGATCTACCCAATGAATAGTAGAAAATATAATTTCAATGTACTCTGAGCAACAGGTCGTCCAGCATGCTGCTATAAAAATAAATAAATAAAATAAAATAAAACTGAATTTAATATTGTGCACAAGTATCCCATGAATGTGAAGGTTTACTGAAAAGCTAATGAAGGTATGGACTCAGGTTGCAAGCTCCCCAAACCATGAAAAACCTGTTAAATCACACAACTCCAGAGGAATGAAAACTGAGAATCGTATTCTTAATGGCTCAATAGTAGCGGTTGAAAACACTTTTCTGCAAATGACTCACAGGAATGTTTTTAATAGTGCAATATCTTTTAAGTTAGCCCGATACAGATCAGTAATTAATAAACTAGCTCTGTTCTCAGGGTAGATACGTAATCGTCGATGGTTAGTTATCGTTTCCTTCTTCACCCAACGCCACATACACTCCTGGAAATTGAAATAAGAACACCGTGAATTCATTGTCCCAGGAAGGGGAAACTTTATTGACACATTCCTGGGGTCAGATACATCACATGATCACACTGACAGAACCACAGGCACATAGACACGGGCAACAGAGCATGCACAACGTCGGCACTAGTACAGTGTATATCCACCTTTCGCAGCAATGCAGGCTGCTATTCTCCCATGGAGACGATCGTAGAGATGCTGGATGTAGTCCTGTGGAACGGCTTGCCATGCCATTTCCACCTGGCGCCTCAGTTGGACCAGCATTCGTGCTGGACGTGCAGACCGCGTGAGACGACGCTTCATCCAGTCCCAAACATGCTCAATGGGGGACAGATCCGGAGATCTTGCTGGCCAGGGTAGTTGACTTACACCTTCTAGAGCACGTTGGGTGGCACGGGATACATGCGGATGTGCATTGTCCTGTTGGAACAGCAAGTTCCCTTGCCGGTCTAGGAATGGTAGAACGATGGGTTCGATGACGGTTTGGATGTACCGTGCACTATTCAGTGTCCCCTCGACGATCACCAGTGGTGTACGGCCAGTGTAGGAGATCGCTCCCCACACCATGATGCCGGGTGTTGGCCCTGTGTGCCTCGGTCGTATGCAGTCCTGATTGTGGCGCTCACCTGCACGGCGCCAAACACGCATACGACCATCATTGGCACCAAGGCAGAAGCGACTCTCATCGCTGAAGACGACACGTCTCCATTCGTCCCTCCATTCACGCCTGTCGCGACACCACTGGAGGCGGGCTGCACGAAGTTGGGGCGTGAGCGGAAGACGGCCTAACGGTGTGCGGGACCGTAGCCCAGCTTCATGGAGACGGTTGCGAATGGTCCTCGCCGATACCCCAGGAGCAACAGTGTCCCTAATTTGCTGGGAAGTGGCGGTGCGGTCCCCTACGGCACTGCGTAGGATCCTACGGTCTTGGCGTGCATCCGTGCGTCGCTGCGGTCCGGTCCCAGGTCGACGGGCACGTGCACCTTCCGCCGACCACTGGCGACAACATCGATGTACTGTGGAGACCTCACGCCCCACGTGTTGAGCAATTCGGCGGTACGTCCACCCGGCCTCCCGCATGCCCACTATACGCCCTCGCTCAAAGTCCGTCAACTGCACATACGGTTCACGTCCACGCTGTCGCGGCATGCAACCAGTGTTAAAGACTGCGATGGAGCTCCGCATGCCACGGCAAACTGGCTGACACTGACGGCGGCGGTAAACAAATGCTGCGCAGCTAGCGCCATTCGACGGCCAACACCGCGGTTCCTGGTGTGTCCGCTGTGCCGTGCGTGTGATCATTGCTTGTACAGCCCTCTCGCAGTGTCCGGAGCAAGTATGGTGGGTCTGACACACCGGTGTCAATGTGTTCTTTTTTCCATTTCCAGGAGTGTATATTATTCCAGGCTCGTGAGAAGTCGTGTGCTTATTGCACCAGAGAATATATCACAAGTCTGTTCGATGTAAACTACTGCAATACGTAACTCAATGTCGTGGTTTCGTCTCGATTCTCCAATATAACATAACAAGAGTAGCATCTACAAATGAAATCCTATAATGGAACTGGAATCTTGTGACCAGACCTTTTCTGCCTGGGATGTTATCTCGTTATATAAAGAAAAGCTGTAAGTAAAAATTGTTAAATTATTATCAGCGGCCGCCGAGCTCGTAGGATCTGACAGAAGGTTAATTGTCCTAACCGACGGCACGTCTCGTAGATGGGCTAAAAGAAAAATGTTAAAGATTTTATAAGATGGCGCCTAACAATGAAAATTCGTTGTTAAGGTCCATATCTACTTAGGACAATCCATGTATCAGTTTACAAATTGATTGACCGTATACACAAATTCTTTTGACAAAATAACCATTATATTTTTTTGGTTTTAAGTATTATTTACATTATTAGCTGTTACAGCAAGATGAGCTTTGCACAAGAACGTTCTCTTAGGTCCGAATCCAAGGATAAGATAAGCGAATGACAAAGGAAAGGTAGTTCATGCATAGAAGCGCAAGAGTCCATGGAATAACATGCTCATTGTAGGTCTATCTCTTCTTCCTTGGCGTAACTTGTCGGTTCTTTATAAAATTTATCGTAATATTTAGTAAGACCACGCAGGAGAAACAGTACAGCTGCTATTCGCTATGCTCTGAGAAACACGTAGCTGAGCACACCACGATTCACAAAGAAGAAAACCAACTTAATTACGAAATAAAAGTCAGCTTAAATTTGGAAACTTACCTAGAACATAACTCTGGCAATGAAGGTGTAAGTATTTACTGAAACTTAGAAGTCCCTAAAACTAAGGAAAGCATAAAGTTCAATCTCACACTTCTAGCAATTACAGTACGTTTAGTGAATTTATCTCACAGAATGAGATTGATTCCCGTGCACGAAGTACATGAGAAAGTAAAGTTTCTTTATGTTGCACCACATATGGAACCAGGCTTACACACACACACACACACACACACACACACACACACACACACACTCACACACGAACACACACACCCGCTCACACACAAAGTACTCCCTACCAAAAACGCAAAAAAATGATAGTAAATCCACTCAAGAAATTATTCCTACAATAATTAACACGATATCCCTACTAATGCCCAAAACACTGAAAGGAAGATGGCTAACTTCTGTACAGTAAATAATGCACATCCACACTTCTACAGACTGTATTATGAAGTGCACACTCTTACCCTGTTCTTCCAGGAAAGTGTGTCTAGCAAAGCTCAAGTGATAACCGCTTCTGCTCACTCCATGTTGAGGTTACCTACCAAAGATGTCTATGGTACCAACTTGCCAACCTAACTCCGCCGAAGTTACAACTATTGGCAAGACTGTAACTAGCAGACCATAGATAGTGGCTACTCTCATGAAAACACAGATTCACCCTCATGACTCACGAACAGTGTGTCTAATTATAGAACGTTTCTACGAGGACACAAGTCTACAATTAATAATGAAAATACAGACAATAATACGATTAATTTCCTTTCTACAGGCTTACTACCTTCACAAACAGGTATCGAGTGGCAAAGAAAAACAAAGAATCAAGAAATAGTAGAAATTTATATGACATAACGGACGGATCCGTCTCAATATTTTCCGACCAACCAAAAGGTTAAAGGAGTTGATCGTTCGTTTAAGGATAGTTTCGGTCTCAGGTTCATGGAATTTACAAAATCCCTTGGAAGGGCGAAAACAACTACATCGTCAGTTTGTCCGTCCCATTGCCGGCTGCTGAGCAGAACACCAAAGGCCTATTAAATATGGTGGACTCGAAAAGTCAACAGCCTCGAAACACTGTCTCACAAATAAACACTGAATAATGTCCATGACACTAAAATCTTGTCCCAGGCTTCTAGATTCTGTGATTCGGTTAGTAAAGAAAAAGTGAGAGTTAAAATGCACGAGAACAATTTCCTGTGGAACAGCGGCTGTAATGCTAGTTGTGCGTCAAAGTGAGCTCTCGATGCTGAGTAGATACAAAGGAATACGCTGAATCGTTTACGTTCCTACCAGAGCGCTGGAGCCGCCAGTGACGAAATGGACACAATCGGTGATATTATCGTGCAATGATTACGAACACCGACCCCTCACACGCCATCCGTGGGCTGTAAATGCTCAGAACAACAGCAGCTCCATTAGTCAGTTATTCCTGAAGACCATGGAATATTTCCTCAAAAGCGTGAGACGTTACACTGATTTGATGCGGCAACTAAACCATGAGTATTTGACGTCTTTTAGCTGCCCAGGAAATGTTTCACCTTGAAGCCATTCTGGAAATGCTAGCCACTAAATAGTTTTTCTATCCGAGGAAAGATGTATTCAGTGGGTGCCATGTCAGGAGAATACCGAGATGAGGCAAAATGTGATAGCTAAAGGAACTGGATGTACGACTGAGTCCTGTGCAGAATGAGACAGTGTAAAACATCTCCTGGGACAGATTCCCTTGACAACCTCCGGTAAACTCGTCAGGAGATTTCGGTAGTAAGCTCTTGTGACGGTTTGCTCCTCATGAACTAAGTCCCAAAAAACATTCTGTACCACCTTGCGCGATGACGGTTGGGGCTTCGACGTTGGTAGACCCACGTGTCAACATTCTTTGCTTCTTTTCTCGTAGTCATTGTGATACATCCCCACTCTTCCACGGTAACTAGACGTCTAAGGCGGTCAACTGATTTTGCCTGATACAACTCCAAAACTTCCGTTGGAGCCTCATTACGGAGGTCTTCTTGAATGGATATGAGCAGTCACGGAATCCAGGGAATGGCGACGTTTATAGTTTTCAAATGTCGTGTAAGATGCTGAAACTACAGGGTATTTCAAAAATGACCGGTATATTTGAAACGGCAATAAAAACTACACGAGCAGCGATAGAAATACACCGTTTGTTGCAATATGCTTGGGACAACAGTACATTTTCAGGCGGACAAACTTTCGAAATTACAGTAGTTACAATTTTCAACAACAGATGGCGCTGCAAGTGATGTGAAAGATATAGAAGACAACGCAGTCTGTGGGTGCGCCATTCTGTACGTCGTCTTTCTGCTGTAAGCGTGTGCTGTTCACAACGTGCAAGTGTGCTGTAGACAACATGGTTTATTCCTTAGAACAGAGGATTTTTCTGGTGTTGGAATTCCACCGCCTAGAACACAGTGTTGTTGCAAAAAGACGAAGTTTTCAACGGAGGTTTAATGTAACCAAAGGACCGAAAAGCGATACAATAAAGGATCTGTTTGAAAAATTTCAACGGACTGGGAACGTGACGGATGAATGCGCTGGAAAGGTAGGGCGACCACGTACGGCAACCACAGAGGGCAAAGCGCAGCTAGTGCAGCAGGTGATCCAACAGTGGCCTCGGGTTTCCGTTCGCCGTGTTGCAGCTGCGGTCCAAATGACGCCGACGTCCACGTATCGTCTCATGCGCCAGAGTTTACACCTCTATCCATACAAAATTCAAACGCGGCAACTCCTCAGCGCCGCTACCATTGCTGCACTAGAGACATTCGCTAACGATATATTGCACAGGATTGATGACGGCGATATGCATGTGGGCAGCATTTGGTTTACTGACGAAGCTTATTTTTACCTGGACGGCTTCGTTAATAAACAGAACTGGCGCATATGGGGAACCGAAAAGCCCCATGTTGCAGTCCCATCATCCCTGCATCCTCAAAAAGTACTGGTCTGGGCCGCCATTTCTTCCAAAGGAATCATTGGCCCATTTTTCAGATCCGAAACGATTACTGCATCACGCTATCTGGACATTCTTCGTGAATTTGTGGCGGTACAAACTGCCTTAGACGACACTGCGAACACCTCGTGGTTTATGCATGATGGTGCCCGGCCACATCGCACGGCCGACGTCTTTAATTTCCTGAATGAATATTTCGATGATCGTGTGATTGCTTTGGGCTATCCGAAACATACAGGAGGCGGCGTGGATTGGCCTCCCTATTCGCCAGACATGAACCCCTGTGACTTCTTTCTGTGGGGACACTTGAAAGACCAGGTGTACCGCCAGAATCCAGAAACAATTGAACAGCTGAAGCAGTACATCTCATCTGCATGTGAAGCCATTCCGCCAGACACGTTGTCAAAGGTTTCGGGTAATTTCATTCAGAGACTACGCCATATTATTGCAATGCATGGTGGATATGTGGAAAATATCGTACTATAGAGTTTCCCAGACCGCAGCGCCATCTGTTGAAAATTGTAACTACTGTAATTTCGAAAGTTTGTCTGCCTGAAAATGTACTGTTGTCTCAAGCATATTGCAACAAACGGTGTATTTCTATCGCTGCTCGTTTAGTTTTTATTGCCATTTCAAATATACCGGTCATTTTTGAAACACCCTATATATACGTGAGTGATTCACTATTTTGTAGATTGACATACGAAGATCTTGCAGCGGAGCCCCAGGCGAACAAATCCGCCGCTTGGGGCGGGAAGCTGACAGGGGTGTTTGAGTCGCCAAGATTTCTATACAGAATGTATCACAATTAGCAGAAAAAGAGACGCACCCAAGTGCAAGATTTTTATACAATGTTCATCGCAATTAGTATCGAAAACTGAAGTGGGTGGAAGTGTACAAGGGAAAAGGGGGAGAAGAGGCTCCAAATAACAGGTCGCTTGTGTGGAAAGGTGGTTTCGAACCAGCCATGCGAGAACCTAAGCCTGCACTTCTCTTGTGATTCCCCTTTTCTTTACAGAGAGAAGGTCTATCATTTCGTCCTTCGTCATTCATAACTGTTTGACGTAACTGGATGCGTCTGCACCCTCTAATCACCACGTCATATGATGGTTAACTGTTGCCCAACACTTCCATCTACTTAACATAGGGTATTACAGAGTTTCCCTCCTTAGAAAGAGGAAAAGGAGTTTTGTGGCGGCCGGTTATCATGTGGTAATGTGCTGCAGCACACTGTAAACATCGCACTAAAATTTGCCATTTCTCTTCGAATGCGAGCTACAAGCCGGCCGGAGTGGCCGAGCGGTTAAAGGCGCTACAGTCTGGAACCGCACGACCGCTACGGTCGCAGGTTCGAATCCTGCCTCGGGCATGGATGTGTGTGATGTCCTTAGGTTAGTTAGGTTTAAGTAGTTCTAAGATCTAGGGGACTTATGACCACAGCAGTTGAGTCCCATAGTGCTCAGAGCCATTTGAACCATTTTGCGAGCTACAGATCGCTCAAAAATTACGTAATTCCTCTACAAATGCATGCTGATATCCAAGTAACGATGCTGTTACCGAGTGGCGTACCATTCCCAGGCGAATAGGTTCTGCCCCTGCCGTAGAGCCGTGGGAGCGTTCTGTTTTCCCTTTAAATCTGTATGACTCCTTGCGCACGTCGCTCTTTATAGGATCTATTTTCTGTGTGTGTGTGTGTGTGTGTGTGTGTGTGTGTGTGTGTGTGTGCGTGTGTGTGTGTGTGCGTGTGTGTGTGTGTGTGTGTGTGTCTGTGTGTATGTATGCGTGCTGTTTATTATACATTTATTTGGCCTACTGTAAGAGGGCGTGACGTCATTTACATAAAGCTGTTAGATACAGCAATTTGCTTTAAAATGCTGAGTTCTTTACGTTTTTCGCTTTCGGCCAAAGGTAGACGAAGGAGCCGGTGAATCATTCAGGTGAAGAAGGCCTTTTTATATCGTGGAGGATGGCATGAAGTGGCACTGATGATACTGTCTCTACATGTAGGTTTTCTGAATATCGAAAACTTATGTTTGCTGTCAACTTTCTTAATAGTGAGGTCAAGGTAGTTAATGGCGCTCTCCTTTCCAAGTTCCGTAGTAAAAATTGTTTTTGGGTGCATGCTGTCTATTGCTTGGGCAGACGCGTTGAACTCACTAACGTTACCCTCTCTCAGTAATAAAATGTTGTCAACGTACCGTTTATAATAAGTCGTTTTTTTCTTTTAGCTGTGGAAACTTGGCAAACATTTACATTCTACATTGTTCACAAAAATATCTGCTGAATTACGAGCTAGACTGTTACCCGTCCCAGGTCCATCTTTTTCATAAAGTATTTTGTTATACTTCATTTTCGTGTCATTGTTCCATTCGCGACCAAGTCGCAGCATGTGAGAGGTTCAGGTTAGATAGAAATTTGTGACTGGTTTGTAGACACTATCAACGTAACTTTGGAAGAGATTCATACTACTTACTTCGATTCTGAATCGTATGTGTTTCATTTCGAGATTCTCATACCACTTCAGGTTGACAGGCTCCTTTTGCGTCATGAACCACAAGTCCCTGTCACTCATCATTACGGTTTTAATAGTATAATTCTTCTGGCAAACGCAGAGGTGGAATATACGAATGTCAGTGTGTTTGATCTTCCACCAAAAGTTAATGACTTTTCCTCAAGACCATCCTCTTTCCTTATGGTGACTTACGGAATATAACAATGGTCGCTCAATATCGTTTACAAGTTTACAGTGCTGTTCGATCCATATATATGGTGGTAAAACGAAGTATCCCCTATCATTAGCAGGTGAGTGGATACCCAGTACATATAATTTGCACAGGTTCACAGTCTTAAAATCGTCTTATGAACGTCTTAAAAGGATAACTTTAGCGGACGTCGGTCCCCAAGTGAGAGCCCTTGTGTCTAACCAAGTTCCTCAGGAGCAGTGCGAGTCATTGTATGAGGGCCCTGGTGAATTTACGCTTTTAACATCGCTTAGGGACTTTGTCGCGGTAGATTCCACGTCTCCGCCACTTCCACTTCAAAGCAGGCATAGATGGATGCAAGATGATGACGAGACGATTTCTCTTCCTTTCTCTGCCCTATTGAAAAGAGTGTTGGAGAACGCCTTTCCTCTCACTATGTTCAGACCGGACCATAACGTCAGCTACTGTTCAATCAGACAGCGTCCAGCACCCCGTCTGTAATATTTGCCAAGACCGAGACCGCCTCTTCGGGATCGCATGAGCATGGACATATTCTGGATCTCCGTACTACAAGCCGCTGCTGATCAGACCAGACCGGCGCAAGTCTGCCAGTGGAACACGTGGTGACCGTGAAAGACATACCATCAGCTTTCGTGTCCATTGATTGTCAGAAGCCGTACCGTCCACCTGTAGAGGGGTGGGGTACGCCGAATCTTTTCTCTGTGCCTTATACCGAATTTCTGTAGGACACCCCTCCCCTCTCCATTCCCGCCCACATTACTGCATGCGGCCGACGCGTTCACGCAAACTCGCAATAAAACAGCCTTTCCAACTTGAGCGTGCGGCGTCGAGAAATAAGAAAAAAACCTAAAGAGATTGGATGAGATGGTTCAAATGGTTCAAATGTCTCTGAGCACTATGGGACTTAACATCTGAGGTCATCATTCGCCTAGAACTTAGAACTACTTAAACCTAACTAACCTAAGGGATTCACACACATCCATGCCCGGTTCAGGATTCGAACGTGCGACCGTAGCGCTCGCGCGGCTCCAGACTGAAGCGCCTAGAACCGCTCGGCCACTGAGGCCGGCGGATGTGAGGGATCCAGCAATTTACATTCAGATTTATCCATTGAAGATTCATCCGTTGACTCTGCCATGGACTGTGAAACACTACCTTAAGGGTCAACTACAAGTTACCACCTGAATTGTTATGATAATGACTGCATACAGGCCGATGACTTTCTTACGTTGAACATGATCGTAGACTTGCGGTGCTGGACAATTTACTTATGATTCAAGTTCAGAGGTGATATTTTTTCAACAAGTGTTATTTGATCATTTTTCTATTCCCGATTTTTGTTCCTTCTTTAATGTGGCTCCTGAACTATCTACCGATACTACATTATTTTGCAGAGTGGGAATACCCCTGACAAAATTCGAATTAACGGCCAAGGGGTAGGCTAGTCTCTTTGTGCCCTTACTTTAATTCTTCCTTATGCCCCTTCAGAGTCTGGCCATTTCGAAAATCGAGTGCGTTTTTATTGGGAGGATATAATTTGTTTAGTTCGTAAAATCCTGCAGAAGCTTTGAGGGAGATTTTAATTATGTTTTGTGTCCTATGGATCACACCGTCAGTTCTAAATGCAATAAGGAACTGGATGATCTGATGCACACTTCGCAAGGACGTGATGCGTGGATCTGTTACTATCCCACTACCTTCACGTATACTCATTTTGCAGTTACTTCCAGCAGCAGATTCGATCCTTTTTCACCTTTCCTATTCTTTACGGGGGCCACTGTTAGCAATAAACGTGATACACGCTTGTTTCACTGATTACTGTTTCGTAGCTGTAACCTTAAATCATGTACCGGAACCAGTAAAACTTAATTGCTTCCCCTCGATGTTGAACACATCCCTCTTAAAAGAACATCCCGTTGAGAGGTTTGGACCTGACGCTTGCGTTCCCAGTACCGTTGTCCTTCTCTTATGGTTGGTGGTCAGAGCATGCAAAACCGCTGGTCCAGAAAGCACTGACGCGTTACGGTGCTGACAGAGCGAGGTATCTGTGGCAGATCCAAGAATTTTATTCGTGCTTCTTAGAACAAATTTAAGAAGATACCAGAAAAGCTCCCTTATGAATTATGCATGTTTGCCATATTAAGGTGAAGCTTCTTCAGTTAAAGACTCAAGAAAGCGAAGGAGTCAGGGTGCGATCAAATGCCGCTCATTCCTACAGGATGAATAAACCTCCTTATATCACCTTATCCGGTTGCGGGCATGTCGAAAAAGAGCGTGTATCGTGTCCCTCACTCACACCAATCGACTTGTACTGACGTCACAACGTGACAGTTACAGAGTAATCTGCACGGAAGCACCAAAGAAACTCGTATAGGCATACGTATTCAAATACAGAGATACGTAAACCGGCAGAATACGGCGCTGAGATAGGCAACGCCTATATAAGGCAACAAGTGTCCGGCACATTTGTTAGATAAGTTATTGCTGGTACAATGGCATATTATCAAAATCTGAGTGATTCTGAATGTGGTGCTATAGTCAGTGCACAAGCGATAGGACACAGCACCTCCGAGGTAACGATGAAGTGTTGATTTTCCCATACGACTATTTCATGAGTGTACCTTGAATATCAGAAATCCGGTAAAACATCAAATCTCAGACATCACTGCGGCCATAAAAATATTCTGCAGGAACGGGACCAGCGACGACAGAAGGGAATCACTCAATGTGACAGAAGTGCAACCCTTCCGCAAATTGCAGCAGAGTAACAATGCTGGGCCATCAGCAAGTGTCAGCGTGTGAACCATTCAACGAAACATCATCGATATGGGCTTTCGGAGCCGAAGGCCCGCTCGTATACCCTTGATGACTGCACGACACGAACCTTTACTTCCCGCGTGGGCCCATTTACACCGAAATTGGACTGTTGATGACTGGAAACGTGTTGCCTGGTCGGACGAGTCTCATTTCAAATTGTATCGAGCAGTTGAACGTGTACGGGTATGAACACAACCTCATGAATCCATGGACTCTGCATGTCGGCATGGGAGTGTTCAAGCTGGTGGAGGCTTTGTAATAGTGTGGGGCGTGTGCAGTTGAAGTGATATGGGACCCCTGATATGTCTAGATACAACTCTGACAGGTGACCGAACATAAGCATCATCTCCGTTCACCTGCATCCATTCATATCCATTGTGCATTCCGACGGACTTGGACAATATCAGCAGGACTATGTGACACCCCACATGACCAGAATTTATACAGAATGGCTCCGGGGACACTCTTCTGGGTTTAAATACTTCCGCTCGCCACCAAACTCCCCAGACAAGAACATTTTGAGCATATCTGGGATGCCTTTCAAATTGCTGATCAGAAGAGAACTCCACTCCCTCGTACGCTTACGGATTATTGGATAGCCCTGCAGACACCACTACTTCAGCCATCAGTCGAGTCCATGCCACGTCTTGTTGCGGCACTTCGGCGTGCTCGCGGGTACCTGTATGATATTAGGCATGCGTACCAGTTTCTTTGGCTCTTCGGTGTATAATTACTTTACCGCCCTTCATGACATCGAAGCTGTTCATACGATTTTATCCGATGCGTTACATGCTATCCTGAACTGAGTGGTTACTCCTGCAATAAATGATAAATTTCTAAGTCACCTTACTCGAGATGATATATATCACTTTATTGTTGGTTCACCATCGCAAAAATCTGTAGGACTCGATGGGACTGCTAAGGAATTTTATGGACATTTTTGGCCTCTTATAGGTGATACCATTAAACCACTGGTAAATGAGGTGAGACAGGAGGTTTGATTCCCGCCCGTTTCAAGGTTGGTATAAACGTTTTGATTCCAAAGAAAGAGGCGCGTCCTGTCATTGATAAATTCCGCCTGATTACGCTCCTTGATTTCGATTACAATACTGTTGCTGGGTGGTTAACAGCCATTTGTCGATGTAGCTAGAGAAAATTCTTGCACTTCACCAAAGCTGTGTGCCTGCGCGCACGATTCTTTTGTATTCAAATATCTCGGTGTCTGCAGCTACTTCTGTTTCTGGTGCTTTACCTTTTATTGATTGTAACAAAACATTTTATCGGGTCAGTCACAATTTCTTGATGCAGGCGTTCGAGGCGACCAGTCTCAATAATTCCATGTGTCATGTATTACCCAATCTTTTTACTGCTATTCAAGCGTCTGTCGTGGTGAATGGACAACTTGCTTCCCAGATTACAGTCCGAAAGCGCTTACTGAAGGGCAGCCTCCTCTCCATGTCACGTTTTGTCCTTAGGACCTCTGCTTTGCCGTATTGCTGCCCAGTTATGAGGCTAGGGAGAAACCATCTCGGTGCGTCCATGCATGGGTGATGTTATGGTATTGCTATGTAAAATCGATGACTTGTCCTTGCTGAAGGACATATTGGAATCCTTTTCTTCTATCTCTGGGACCGTATTAATGAAAGGAAAGAACACTGTTTCCAAAGCATGGTTTTTATCATTCTATGTAGACGGTGGTTGCTCATCGCAAATCGTTGGGATTTCTGTGGATTGCTGCCAGATGAAAATTGCTGCACTCAGTTGGCGAGAGGTGGCGGATCGAAATCGACGGACATTTCGTGCACACAAACGCTGTTCCCTTAGACTTCTTCACGAAGTTCAGGTCTTAGATTCCTACATTTTCAATAAAGTGTGTTATGTTGCACAAATAATCCCACTCCTCGCAATAATGACACGCAAACTGATGGAGTTTTCCGGTCGTTTCCTATGGATAATTCATTTTTTAGACCTATATGAATTGGTAGTGAGGCACCGTCCCTTTGGAGAATAGGGACTTCGCAATGTCAATATAAAGGCTTCAATATTGTTTGTGCAGCACGTCGTATCATGCACTCGAGCTACCATTGCATTATATCTCGCTTATTTACACGTTACCAGGTGTACCATTGATAAAGTGTTGACTTTCAGGAAACTTATTTGAATATACACCCTACCAGCACCCATGAACAAAGGACCTTGCCGTTGTTTTGAAGGCTTGCGTGCCGTACCGTAGGTGCAACCACAACGGATGGGTATCTGTTGAGAGGCCAGACAAACGTGTGGTTCCCCAAGAGGGACAGCAGCCTTTTCAGTAGTTGCAGGGGCAACAGTCTGGATGATTTTTTGATCTGGCTTCGTAACAGTAACCAAAACGACCTTGCTGTGCTGGTACTGCGAACTACTGAAAGCAGGGGGAAACTAAAGCCGTAATTTTTCCCGAGGGCGTGCAGCTTTACTGTATGGTTAAATGATGATGGCGTCCTCTTGGGTAAAATATTCCGGAGGTAAAATAGTCCCCCATTCGGATCTCCGGGCGGGGACTACTCAAGAGGATGTCGTTATCAGGAGAAAGAAAACTGGCGTTCTACGGATCGGAGCGTGGAATGTCAGATCCCTTAACCAGGCAGGTAAGTTGGAAAACTGAAAAAGGGAAATGGATAGTTTAAAAAAAATGATTCAAATGGCTCTGAGCACTATGGGACTTAACTGCTGAGGTCATCACTCCCCTAGAACTTAGAACTAATTAAACCTAACTAACCTAACGACATCACACACATCCATGCCCGAGGCAGAATTCGAACCTGCGACGTAGCGGTCGCGCGTTTCCAGACTGTAGCGCCTAGAACTGGGAATAACATTAACTGAAATTACTAAATTTCAATATCCAGCTGCTGGAAAACAACCCAAAAGGGTAACAGTATAAAATCACTTCCTTTTGGTAAAGAATATTAAATGAAGTAAAGAAAATACATTTATATTACACCCAGCAAAACATATTATCAAATGATTATGTCACAAATATCAATCATCGACTATTGCCAGTTATTATCACAACGCCACTGCGTTCGAAGTAGCCAAAATGACTGACAAAAGTGGTTCAAATTTATGATGAAAGAGGCGGCGACAGAGTCGACGGCAGTAGCAATAATTCCTCCTTCTCTACTAACGTAGTACGGCGGTTTAAACGGATTCAGAAGGATGTAGGTTGTAGTAGGTACTTGGAATGAAGAAGCTTGCACAGGGTATAGAAGCATGGAGAGCTGCATCAAATCAGTCTCTGGTCTGAAGACTACAACAACAACACCTTATCATCAGAAATTTGCTTTTCCATTGGGGAGTGAAGTTATCGTTGTGCCCTGTCGAAACTGCTGCGCCATTGATATACTAGAAAACAGTGTGGTTTCACGTTAGGTTTCCTGTCCTCCTGATGGAAAGCGCCTCATCATGGCATAGGGTAATTGATAATCTGACAGCAAAGAGCGCCTCCATTGCGTCTTCTTCTGACTGTCATCAACCTGATACAATAACATACAGGCTTGTCTCTTGTGGACGATACCACTGGCACTGAATTCGCTGAAACTGGCTTTTCTTACCTGTTCAGCTGAAGCTGCTGTCCTGGTTGAACTTATTGTCTCCCTGGACTTTACCGTTTTCACTCAGATGAAGACTATTATGATCTTGTGGCTCCATAGACACTACAGCTACTACAGTATGTAATCAGGTGTGACATCGATGCTGACTCCCATGCTTTTCGCCAATGTATGGTGAACATACATTGCAAATGGCCATATTTGAAAATATATCGCACATTGTCTTTAACCGTCAAGGTATTGGACAGTTTACGTTTTTTTCACTTATTATGGAATCTTGCTTCACTATATTGTTCCTAGATAAAAAAAGAAAAAAAATTATTTCTTTTGAGTCCTATAATTGTGGAGTATGCGTTCCTTTCGCCCTTTTATTTGCTATTAAACTTGACCAGTAACATTTCAGGACAGAATACACGTTAATGACTGATCAGTATTATTACTAACACTCACTTACCACACATTATTTTATAAATGATAATAATGTAATAGCCTATATTGCAGACTACTGGTGAATTAAAGCTTGAATAATAACTTTCAGATGGACTGAATAATGGGAGAAACCTGAGCAGTTCTCCCACACAAATACATTTTGTAAGTCAACACTCATGAGAATACTAAAATATAAAACTTCTAATACAAAGAATAATATTGCAAGAAATACTGATAAATGTTGTAAGGTCAATAAACTTTGAAACAGTATTTGGTTTGCAACAGCCTCAAGGAACAAGAGCATTCTCTAGTTTTAGTAAAAGTATTTTTCATGAAACTGTTACTGAATCAGTTTAAGTGAGTTGAGTGCTCTTAGTGCAATAGTCAGACTGAGTGAACAGTAATTAATTACCCTTCATTGTGTTGAAGATACAATGTACACTGCAGTGGCTGAAAATTATATTTATTGAATACAACATTTTATTTTACAGTCTGTTTCCAATTGTAAAAATGCAGTCACTAAAGATTATGCTTCCTATCATTCCACTGTTTAGCTTACGGTTAAATTAACTGGAAAGTCACCATGCCAATTCTGAACAGTATAAGCAGCGGCGCAATACCTATAGTCTTCAATATGCAGTTATGCTGTTTACTTGTAAATGACATCGTTGACAGTGGTTGAGTTATTTAATCAGAATTTATGGTATTGACTTGATTTACGTTTCATGCTCCCTTCCATAGCATGGATAGCAATGATTAACATCGTAAATTGGGTACACTTTAGTACATGTTATGACACAGGAAGAGTATGTACTCACTTTGTATGAAATGATAAGATCACACTATTTCGTCTTTCAGAAACAAATTATTATTCAATGAGATGAATAACATGAAAACTGGAGAAAACTTAGCTGCACAACTTTAAGAAATATTTTCTCAAATTATGTTGTACATAATGGCGTCTCAGTTGCATCCGTTCCTTTCACAAACGCAATTGAAAATAATACTTTAGTCTGTTACTATTTCTGTGAGCATTACTGTTGACCTCCCTGAAGATTGCTACACTTTTCCACTGCTGTAATATGTAGTTTTGATTCACACACATAAATGGCCTTAACCACATGCAACTGATCATCTACAAATGCAAAGCTTTCATGGAAGTCATGCATTGTGTCCATGTGGCATATCAGGACAGAAGCCGCACCATTAGTTGAGGATGAACGCAGCAGTATCTTTCGACGAAACACAGTTTTTCTGTCATGGATGGTTACTAGTAGCAATAATAAATGGTGCAAATGGCTCCGAGCACTATGGGACTTAACTTCTGAGGTCATCAGACCCCTAGAACTTAGAACTACTTAAACCTGACTAACCTAAGGACATCACACACACCCATGCCCGAGGCAGGATTCGAACCTGCGACCATAGCGGTCGCGCGGATCCAGACTGTAGCTCCTAGAACCGCTCGGCCACTCCGGCTGGCTGCAATAATAATCACGTTGCCTGAGGCTCATCGGTATTTGGTCACTAAAATTCACTTTCTACCATCATCTCTTCACATCGTTGTTCTCATTACTGTCTCCGTACTGTAAGCGTCGTCTTCGCGCTAAAATATGCGAATGTCAGACGTTCACCTTATGATGCACTAACTTTACTTAAAGACAAGCTTCTCGAATACATTTTTCCATATAGTTAATTTCGTAACCAGTGTACATACTCTGACAACATATACAAACATTAATACAATTACTTGTTCATATGATATTTGCATAAGAAATAATTTACTAGCTTCAAGTTTCGTTGGCGATTTGGCACGACACTGCATCTGCTACCCCTGAACTGATAATTTGTTTGGCTTTCTGAGTGGCAGTTGTTTATTATAGTGTAGTTAATCGTTCCTCCTGATAGAGGTCAGGAGCTTGCATGCGCCTCACTTCCCCACATTGTGTTTGCAACATGGTACGAATTGTCTGTTTATGAAATCTTAATTATCTTTTTCGTAAAGATTATCGTAGTCGACCTTGTCGTTTTACAAGTACCATGTGACTAACTAGCACAGTAACAGGTGGGAGGGGGGGGGAGGGAGGGAGGAGGAAGCATTGTGGCAGATCCTCTAGATTCGACTCCTGCCCACTGGTACAAGCATTTTCCGTTTGGTACGTATTAAAAAAAGTGGGCAAGGCGTTGGAATTACGGTAAAATACTTAAAAAATAAAAAAAGAAACAAAAACGGTAAGGTGTGTGCCTCGAAAGGTACAGGTCGTGAAGTCGATTCTCAGTCGGATCACTGACTTTTGATACTTCGTTTTAACATAGCCATCACCTCTCAACGATGTGAGGTGTCCAAGTTAAACTGTAGGTCTCCTCTGCCCAGCAGGATAACTGCGGTAAGTTGAGGACTCGCTAGTCGCCGAAAAGTTGTTGGAAAAGTATACCTATTTACGTTTTTTGTTTTATGAAAAATATCGTCTTTTATTTTCAACCGACAAAGATTTTTATTTGCTTTATCATTATATTTGCAATATTTTACTCGTGCTTTTTGTTCTCTACAAGGAAGACGTTATCCCTCATTTAAAAATAAGCAAGAAAAGGAAAATGAAGAAGAAGTGGTCAAGAGTGCTGAGTGGTAATTCATCGGCTTGTGTAAGATTCCTGCTGCTCCCATAATTTTTTTCCTTTATTTTATTCCTCAAAATGTTAAATATTAATTCTAAAATTTATATGTACTAAAACAGTCCTATTTATATGCCTAAAATTAATAAATTCATTTAAGTTACGAATACTACACTCGTAAGTGAAACTGCTGTAGGGCACCAGATGGTAGTGCACTCGTAAAATTTTGCACGAGTCGCGAGTGAAGGAATATCGCAAAATATTCCAATTTCACAATGGTCGGCGCCATTTTGTTTCGGCTCCTCTGGGGGTGTGCTAGAGTGCTATGGAATAGGAATTTCTGTGGGAACCAAGACTGAGGATATGTATAATATTTGCGTACCTGCAAAAAGACACAAAATATATGTAGAAAGGTAAGTAACAACTCACTGATCAATTTAGCCACTTAAACAATAACAAATAACTAAGATGTATATCACAGAATAAAATAAAGCAACACACATACACACACACACACACACACACACACACACATACAGAAACACTTGGCAATACTACATACATTATGCAAACCAAACCGAAACACAGTAGTCGAAGAAGTGATGTGATAAGTTGAAATATGTTTGAAAAACGCCGAAAATCGTTCTCCTGGATGGCACGTACGTACTAATAAGATTACAGATCGTGAGTAGAAACAAATATACCGGATATGCGACAAGAAGTCGTACAGCAAGTATGGGACCCTATGTTATAAATGGAAGAGTGTTCCACAAATGCTGAATATGTCACTTAGTAAAACGTCATCAACTGGTGAATGAATGACTTGAACATTGCTCGTTTCGGGATAACTTATTATCACAGAGCTGTGAAACAAAGAGTACATAGTCATGTAAAAAAGAGCGACAGCAATGAAATATGGCATCACAAAAATATCAAATTAGTAAAAGATACATACCAGTTACATCGAGCTGTACAGATGAACTGAAGTTATATGCTAGATACCTGTCAGAGGCGGACTAACGATTCCGCAGTGATAGCAGTGCCACGAAACAAAATCCTGCCGCTATATGGTGATAGTGTATCTTAAGTGTCGCTACACAGCATCAAGTAAGGGACTAATACTTAAGTGCTGCAATTTTTAAAAATGTACAAAGTCACATAACCACTTACAGGCTACAATCTAGCACACATAATGGTCCCGAGACAATTATACGTAAGTAAAACACGAAAAAATTTTAAAAATTGTACAGGAAATTTAAGAGATAGAGATCTACATGCATAAATCATATTACCCGCTTGCAATACTGAACAAACACTTGCTCTCCAATCGCCAACAGTTTTTTGATATTTTTAACGAAGTATTGGCTGCGTAATTCTTAGAACACCACGGTCTCCATCTAGCTACCTTTGCTTTATTCTTGTTGTAATGTATTTTAAATTTGACTAAGCTCGAGCAGAACACGAAGTTTCTTCGAGCTGTGAGGAAAACTGCTCGCCCAATTCGTTGTACTCAAGCAAAGCACTAATGTGAATGCTCACTTCATAGAATAATGTTCCTACCCTATCAGTGTAATCAGTGAACTCTTGTCTCAGTAAAAAGAACTTCTGTCGATTCTTGTCTTCTTTATCTTCGCCCATACCGCAGTTAGGCAGAAAGTTTTGATCCCATTATTACAGATTATTGTCTTAGTTCTGGCTTCAGAATTTATTCTCTGAAAGAGTGGCTAGAACATTATATTATCAGATTAGAATCAAACTGCAGTACTTCATTAGAAGACTCCACACAACAAGAACAAATCCTATCATTCACATATCACACGAATTTTACCATGTGTTTTTCATGTTATTGCAAATGGTTGCAGAATGTATAATCCTCCACAAATACGTATTTCACTGCTTTGTATCTTTACTGTGTACTTTATGCAGAAAACTGACACGTACCTGCTACACGATGCCGAGCTCCACGAGATAGCTAACTGAAATATGCTATTTGTCGCACTTCAGTTATCTTACTCCGTTGGCTACTGTCGCCAGAAACATGCCCGTGCGAAGTCCTGGCAGACGCTATGATAAACTGATTGACCGTTACGTCAGCATACGTTTGCAACCACCATCGGGATCAGATGGGAATGATTGATATTGGAGTCTACGTTGATGGAGTACGGTAATGAGAGTCCAGACGAATTTGTTGTAAGGCCATAATTGGCGAAAGTTTCGTTTCTGGTGACGATTGGTCGAGTTCTGGCACAAGCGGCCTCTGTATGGGAGCATGATGGAACAGAATAAATGAGTTGGCTCCTGGCCACTGCAAGAGTCGGCCACGTACTTTGAGCCCTTGCTGCACAGTGATTTCATTCGCAGTTTCACTTGTCCCACCACCCGGACAAACACTTTCTTTTTCGCGCTCGCTTTTCGATCGATCTCCAAGGCAGAGCCCATCTCCATGTGACAAAGCTAACCGCGGGTGATAGCTATCACCAGCACGCCGCCTGTCGGTGATATACGCAGAAGCCCCAGCCTTTCGGCTTTTAGTTGATTTTTCAGCTACCCAAAATTCGAATTGAGGTTTCTTAACGATGGCATCCTTAGAATCACTTTTCCTCCTTAGGTGATATCGTGCTGCTACATCCGATTACCCACTTGTTTATCGTTATTATACATTTCAACTGTTCTCCTTGCTTCTCGTTCTCATAGCAGACAAGCAAACTAGATTCCATGCGGTGTCGTTTGTACTAGGTTCTTAACAACATCTCTATCAAATGAGGACTGTTTGCATGCTTGCTTTACGTTATCACACATGATTGTTCCTTGTACAAAACCATGGTCAAATCTGTGTTCCATTTGATGAAGATAAATGTAACTGCAATTTTTAGAGCAGCATTTATCTGTTAAAGAGTCAAACTTGGAGGAGAACTTTGATTAGTTAATTTAATGAATAAATTATATAAGATGTTAGTCACCCCACATAGGATTTATATCAAGGCCATTACAAGACTGCGTTACAGATTCAATAACAACCCACCCGGGTGGGATTTGCATAACATCGTGATTCTGTAACATAAACTGTCTGTCAGTTAAGGGTCCCACGATAGCAAACGCTCGGCTAGTTTTCAAGCTTAGGGCTGAATATCTCATTAGGTGTGAGTTTCGTATGTAATTTTTGCCCTGTCTGTTCCATAAGTTAAATTAATGGACGTTGCTTAAAACTGCTACAGTATTGAATGATTAGTTGAATCTTTTTCATTATTAAAAAGAGTAATGTGTATAATTTTTAGACAACTGCTTGTATATATTAGTTACTGAACTGTTTAATTTTATATTCACTAACTTTTCCCTCTTCATGGCTGCCTTTGCTTACTTCTAAGATCGCTGTCTAAGTATCTGATGATCGATTCCCTGCATTAACCTTGCCGTCCATTCAACTGTTGATTATTTGAAATATGACTATCTTCTTCAGTTGTAATAATTTTCAGAACATTACCATGTGCTATGTGCTCAGTTTTTTGAGAAAAAAGTCTGTTTCTTTTCGATTATAAAACTCTACAATATTCCAGAACATTTTTTATGGTTGCCTCTATTCTTCACGTAAGACTTCTAATTTTGGTATGTGGATTCCCACTTTTTTTTCCCTCAAACAGATCAACAGTTGCTGCATAGCTAGAGTGGCACTTCGATACGCAATTAATTTACACATCTGCAAATTGTAAAAGGAAATCATTTACGTTGATTTGGCACTTGGCAGTTTATTTCCAGTTGTTTCATGCGAGTAATACCCGAGTAAGTAAACTACCTTGTGTAAAACAACTGCCTGCTTGCTACTGAAAGCGAAAGACCACCGGGGTGGACCGCGTTGGGTAGTGAAGGGAACAGGTGGCTTCAGCTCGTTCTCCACTCTATATACCTGTCTTGGCATCATCCCGCCAATTTGATTTGTATAATGAGAATGCATGTCGTTAACCCTCTAAGCCCCAATGGTTTCTGCCTGAAACTACAATTTCATCAACCATTTTTTAATAGGTTGCTTTTCTTTTTAATGTACCAGTGCCTTTCACATGACACCACAGAATCTATAGCAAGACACGACTTCTGGCGGTACAGTGAGGTACTTACACGAATGTAGTACGTAATAGCTGCCAGATATAGCTTTCAAAGATACAGTCGGCATGCAGATAGTGTACGTGATTAGGGAGATTTAGACATGAGTTTTTTATGGTGGCCATAATGAGGGGTCACTGATAGTGAAAGTAACCGTATTTAAGTTATGGTAACGTAAATTTGACTTTGTACTACTGGTTTTACGAGTATTATCGACATGAAACCACTGGGACACTATTGCTTGTCATACAAACTGTATTCAATTGTAGGCTCATTTTTGCTTCTTATTTAGGACTGTAATTTGTTTTAGGCGTTATGAATTTGGGGAAGTTCCGAAATGTGGGAATCTGTCTAGGGAAAATGCGAATTTTCTTTCAAACGTATCAGATGAAATGATGGCTGGTTGAGTACATGTCCCAGTGAATCAAAGTAAAATCTCCTTCTTGAAACCACTGAGTGTTTATCTTTTGCCAGTTTCATCTTATATTTGTTGCTTATTATGGTAATAAAGATCAGATTTTTGAAAAACTTTACATCTATATTCCAAAATGCTACCACCCCCTTAAGGCAATTGATAGTTTTATTATTGAGAATTTCATCTTGTATTCGTTGCTTACAGTAATAAAAAAACTGTAAACTCCGTCTGAACAGGTCTCGGAGGGCCCAACGGTACCGACAGACAGCCGTGTCATCCTCAGCCGACTGGTTTCACTAGATGCGGATATGGAAGGGCATGCGGTCAGCACTCCGTTCTCGCTGTTGTTGTCAGTTTTCATGACGGGAGCCTATACTTCTCAGTCAAGCAGCTCCTCAGTTGTCCTCATAAAGGCTGTGTGCACCCCCCTTGCCAACAGCACTCGGCAGACCCGGACAGTCACCCATCCATCTGTTACCCAGGCCCAGCACTGCTTAACTTCAGCGGTCGGATAGGAAATGGTATTACCACTGTGGCAAGACCGTTTGCGCTTGGTGTGAGAGTAAATGTTAATCATGTGAAAATACTAAATTTTTGTTTCATGCTGTTGATACTCAAAGTGTTACGGAAAATGAAATAAATATTGGACCTATATTATGTAATAAGTTTGTCATGCTGAAGTAATATTCTGCGAAGATTCTAGTTGTTTATTCCCCATTTCTATTTTTTTGCAGGCTTGGCAGCACTACTTCCCCTTATCGCACTAAGCTCATATTTCACACTGTCATTTTTGCATGGTTTGGAACTGCACTTGGGGGGGTGGCTCAAGAAAAAATTATCAAAAATTTTAGAAACTACCCAACAAAAGCCGTTATATTTTACACGTATTTCTGGCGTCAAAATAGATCATATGTAGTACGTAGAAGTGCAGATAATATTCCTGAGCTCTCATTAAATTTCCGTTGAGGGAAATACATTGTCTTATTTGCAGTACATGCCTCGACACCGAGCGCCAACCTAAATGCTGATAGGTAATTGATCACTTCAGTGGAAAGGGTACGTAAAAATTTATTTGGCGTTTTACTTAGAAATGGGCACCATTGCACAACTTGATATGTTTACATAAGACGGACGTTCAATAAGTAATGCAGCAAATTTGGCGCCATTGTACAATTTGATATCAGTGTATATAAGAGTGGCGTTCACTAAGTAATGCAACACATTTTTTTCTGGAAGCACATTGGTTTCATTCAGGATTCCTATACATCATATTATTCCATACTTTTTTGGCTGCAAAACCCTGTTTTTAAACATAACCACCGTTCAATGCGACGGCCTTACGCCACCTTACTTGGGAGGCCTGTATGCTCGCATGGTACCATAGTGCTGATCGACGTTGGAGCCAACGCATTGGTGCATCAATACTGCTTCACGTGGAGTGTATACTTCATTGAGCCAAATAGATGGAAACCGCAAGGTACGAGATAAGGGCTGCCCGGTGGGTGAGGAAGGACAGTCGAATGCTGTTTTGTGAGCTTCTCTCGGGTGCATATACTTACGTGAGGATTTGTCGTAGAGAAGGAAAAGTTCGTTCGCATTTCTGTGGTGACGAACACGCTGAAGCCGTTCCTTCCATTTTCTAGGGGTAACACAATACACTTCGCAATTAATCGTTGCACTATAAGAGAGAACATCAAACAGAATAACCCCTTCAGAGTCCCAGAAAACCGTCACCATGTCTGTGATGATGTTGCACTATCAGCGTCGTATCGTGCAAGCCATTCCGTACAGATTGTCCTTCGTTGATCCTTGCGGTCTTCTGTTAGGCGGTGAGGAACCCAGCAGGTATACGCCTTTGAGAACCAAACTGATGGATGAATGGGTCAGCACGGTCAACAGAGACGTCAAGTTGAGCAGCGAGGTGTGTGTGTGTGATCCGTCCATCATCTCGAACGAGAGTGTTCACACATTCCATTGTTGCAGGAGTCACAGCTGTGTTTGGCCAGCCGGCATGCAGGACATCGGACAATTATGCACAGTCATGTTGGAACGACTTCCGGCGTTCTCTGCGCGGTAGCAATGGAGATACTATCGAAGACAGTGCTGCCAAAGCAGAGTCACTAAACACAGCCTTCCGAAATGCCTTCACGAAAGAAGACGAAGTAAATATTCCAGAATTCGAATCGAGAACAGCTGCTAACATGAGTAACGTAGAAGTAAATATCCTCGGATTAGTGAAGCAACGTAAATCACTAAATGAAAACAAGTCTTCTGGTCCAGACTGTATACCAGTTAAGTTCCTATCGGAGTATGCTTATGCATAAGCTCCATACTCAACAATCATATATAATCGTTCGCTCGACGAAAGATTCGTACCCAAAGACTGGAAAATTGCACAAGTCACACCAATATTCAAGAAAGGTAGTAGGAGTAGCCCACTAAATTACAGGCCCATATCGTTAACGTCGATATGCAGCAGGATTTTGGAACATGTATTGTGTTCGAACGTTATGAATTACCTCGAAGAAAACGCTCTATTGACACACAGTCAACATTCGTTTAGAAAACATCGTTCCTGTGAAACACATCTAGCTCTTTATTAACATGAAGCGTTGAGTGCTGTTGACGAGGGGTTTCAGATTGATTCCGTATTTCTGGATTTCCGGAAGGCTTTTGACACTGTACCACCCAAGCGGCTCGTAGTGAAATTGCATGCTTATGGAATATAGTCTGTTATGTGACTGGATGTGTGATTTCCTGTCGGAGAGGACACAGTTCGTAGTAATTGATGGAAAGTCATAGAGTAAAACAGAACTGATTTCTGGCGTTCCACAAGGTAGTGTTATAGGCCCTTTGCTGTTCCTTATCTATATAAATGATTTGGGAGACAATATGAGCAGCCGTATTCGTTTGTTTGCTGATGACGCTGTCGTTTATCGACTAATAAAGTCATCAGAACATAAAAACCAACTGCAAAACGATTTAGAAAAGATATCTGAATGGTGCGTAAAAGTGGCATTTGACCGTAAATAACGAAAAGTGTGAGGTCATCCACATGAGTGCTAAAAGTAATTCGTTAAACTTTGGTTACACGTTAAATCAGTCTAATCTAAAGGCCGTAAATTCAACTAAATAGCTAGGTATTACAATTAGAAACAAATTAAATTGGAAGGAACATATAGAAAATATTGTGGGGAAGGCTAACTAAAGACTGCGTTTTATTGACAGGACACTTAGAAAATAAAACAGACCTACTAAGGAGACTGCCGAAACTACGCTTGTCCGTCCTCTTTTAGAATACTGCTGCGCGGTGTGGGATTCATACCAGATAGGACTGACGGAGTACATCGAAAAAGCTCAAACAAAGGCAGTACGTTTTGTATTATCGCGAAATATGGGAGAGAGTGTCACAGAAATGATACAGGATTTGGGCTGGACATCATTAAAAGAAAGGCGTTTTTCGTTGGGACGCAATCTTCTCACGAAATTCCAATCACCAACTATCTCCTCTGAATGCGAAAATATTTTGTTGTCTCCGACCTACAAAGGGAGAAACGATCACACGATGAAATAAGGGAAATCAAAGCTCGTACGGAAAGATATAGGTGTTCATTCTTTCCGCGAGCTATACGAGATTGGAATAATAGAGAATTGTGAAGGTTGTTCGATAAACCCTCTGCCAGGTACTTAAATGTGATTTGCAGAGTATCCATGTAGGTGTAGATGTAGATTTAGACGTCTCGCCCAACGATGCACCGTGCTTTTGTTCACTGCCAGCACTCCGTATACATTCTGCAAGCGCATGTGAATATCTTCTATGGTCTTGTTTTCCGCCAAAAGAAACTTAATGACAGCTCACTTCTTGGAACGCAGCTTCTTTACAGACGCCACTCTGAAGGCTACATAACGCGCTGCCACCTATCGGAACTTCATGAAACTAAAGGGGCTGAAGACGGATTATTCTCCGACATCCCACAGCTAATTCCGTCTTTTCTGAACCGAAAATGCCCGAGGAAAACAGTGTTGCATTACTTAGTAAACGCCTATCGTATTAAAAGTCCTTGTTTAGTGCATTCGTAAGTTTTCTTTATTAGTGCTGAGTCTGGGCAAAAGATGTCAGCTTTATTCAGGAGGTGTATCTATTGATTTTACGGATAACAGGTATGTAATGTTTTCTAATAAACACTGATGAGCCAAAACATTGTGACCACCTGCATAATAGCGTGTTCGTCCTGCCCTGGAACGCAGTACAGCATCAATTGGACAAGTCCTTGGTAGGTTTTAGGAGGACTGCGACGCAATGGTCATGCAATTCCACTCCATTACCGGCCGGTGGTACTTGGGCAGCAGATAGGGTCTCAGGTGTGTTCCACCATGTTCAGATCAGACGATATTGGTGGCCAAGACATCAACGAGCGCTCACTACCATGGTCCTCAAATCACTGTTGACCGAACCTGCCCTTCTGACTTGGGCTTCCTGCTGGAAGATGCCTTCGCTGTCAGGAAAGACATCAAGCATGAAGGAATGCAGACGGTCCTCAGTAAACTTTGTAACCTCCCCACAAAAATTTTAATGACAGTAAAAATGAGAATCGCAATCTGACTCGAGTGTGAACTCCCACAAAAAATATAATACAAGATAATTCACTGCTAATGAAACTTCAGTAACAATGATTTTATATGACAATATTATATAGAGATGGAGCCAAGAAGCAATATCGTCCCCATAGAAATATTTAAATAAAAAATATAATAATAAATGGGAGCCAAGTGTAACCTCCCGCAATGAAATTTACTGACAATGACAAGTAAACAAAATTAGCAATCTGACGCAAGTATAAGTTCCTCACAAAAAATGAAAGTCAATTCAGTGATAAGAAAATCTCAGTGATAATGAAAATTCAATTAAACCGAAATATCGGTCTTTGGCCCTGTGCAAAAATCAGAATTAATTTCTTACCTCAGTATAACTGCATGTCAGGTTTCTGCTCTTATTGTTGGCCACTGCTTGGAGGAAATGCATTACAAATAATATTTTTATTATTTTTTTTTTAAATTTAACTGAAACTTTTCTTTAAAGGAAATGGAAGGAGATCGTTGGTTCAATTAAAAGGTTCTTTTGTAAAAATTGCTTTGAAATCAAAATTATTATTGGGGCACTTGTTGAAAATTAATTACAATAAATAAACTTTACATTATCTGATGGTTACCTTAATTAACAATATACCTCATTCAGCATCTTGACCAGAGACCCATATCGACGCCTGCGACTGCGTCCCGCTCGCTACGTACAAGACCACTACTGCCGACATACTACATCACACAACTGCACCAACTGCTACTACCGACATACTGCACTGCTCACAGACTGCCCACTGACAGACTGCTCGCAACTGTACTGCACGACTACTACCGACCGACTACTGGACGCAACTGAACTGAGCTACTGCTACCGACAGAGTGCACTGTACGACGACTACCGACTGAGTACACTGCGCGACGACTACTCACTGAGTACCGCTCGTAACACTCGCGCGGTCAAGCGCATACTAACCACGATAAAAGGCTCTCTGGTCAAAGATTTTAACGTGCCTCACCATCGCTGCTACGTTACATACGTGTTTCAACTTGACATAGTCCACAATGGTCTCGCATCTTCCATTGCTGCTACACGCCGCATGGAATTCCATGTGAATATCCCCCAGAGCTCAACAATGCCCAAATGTGGCTTGCGTCCGTGGTGCGGTGCATGGTTTGAGCAGACTTTCACTAGATATCGAAATGTCCAGACACAACCATCGACCTGATGCAATAAGAAACGTTATTCATTCGACCAGGTGACACATTTCCGCTGGTCTACCATTCGGTATTGTTGGTCTCAAGCTCACTGTTACCGTAACTGACGGATGTCATTGGATCGACATGGGAATACGTAGAGATCGTCTGCTGCGAAGTCCCATGTTCAACAATGTGAGCTGAACGCTGTCTCCGAAACACTCGCACCTTCACTGGCACTGCTCTCTGTCGTCAGATCTGCCATTTTTATTTATTTATTTTTTTTTTAAATCTAACTTTGTTCGCTTTTGTTCGTTGCATCTGCTCGTGGCGGACGTCGTAAGACATCCGTTTAAGTTCGTTGTTGATCGATTAGCTCAGTTTTTTTTATTACAGAGGGCTGCTAACCCTCTGACCGAACACGCTGAGCTACCGTGCCGGCTACCATAGATCGTACTTTACAAAATCTGAAACGCTCTGACCTCCCCGTTCAAATGGTTCAAATGGCTCTGAGCACTGTGGGACTTAACTTCTGAGGTCATCAGTCCCCTAGAACTTAGAACTATTTAAATCTAACTAACCTAAGGACATCACACACATCCATCGCCGAGGCAGGATTCGAACCTGCGACTGTAGCAGTCGCGCGGATCCAACCTGAAGCGCCTAGAACCGTTCGGCCACAACGGCCGGCTGATCTCCCCGTCCTGAGATGAGACGTTGACGTCCAACACCTTGCCGTTTTCTCGTGATTACGTCGTCTTTCTGTAGATGATCACGTTAGTAGCACGAGAACTGTTAACTGCTTTCGCTATTTCAGAGATGCTAGTTCCCAGGTGCCGGGCATAACAATTCGCCCTTTTTGTCAGAGTCGCTTCCGTTAGCGTATTTCCCCCAGTAGCGACCAGTGTTGTTGTTGTGGTCTTCAGTACTGAGACTGGTTTGATGCAGCTCTCCATGCTACTCTATCCTGTGCAAGCTTCTTCATCTCCCAGTGCCTACTGCAGCCTACATTCTTCTGAGTCTGCTCAGTGTATTCATCGCTTGGTCTCTCTCTACGATTTTTACCCTCCACGCTGCCCTCCAATACTAAATTGGTGATCCCTCGATGTCTCAGAACATGTCCTATCAGCCGATCCCTTCTTCTAGACAAGTTGTGTCACAAGCTCCTCTTCTCCCCAATTCTATTCAATACCTCCTCATTAGTTATGTGATCTACCCACATAATCTTCAGCATTCTTCTGTAGCACCACATTTCGAAAGCTTCTATTCTCTTCTTGTCCAAGCTATTTATCGTCGACGTTTCACTTCCATACAAATACTTTCAGAAATGACTTCCTGACATTTAAATCTATACTCGATGTTAACAGATTATATCCTCTCTACTTCGACCATCATCAGTTATTTTGCTCCCCAAATAGCAAAACTCCTTCACTAATTTAAGTGTCTCATTTCCTAATCTAATTCCCTGAGCATCACCCGACTTAATTCGACTACATTCCATTATCCCCGTTGTGCTTTTGTTGATGTTCATCTTATACCCTCCTTTCAAGACATTGTCCATTCCGTCCAACTGCTCTCCCAAGCCCTTTGCTGTCTCTGACAGAATTACAATGTCATCGGCGAACCTCAAAGTTTTTATTTCTTCTCCATGGATTTTAATACCTACTCCGAACTTTTCTTTTGTATCGTAGCTAAAATGATCCGCCATTATTTTCTGCTCCACTTAATTACTTTCCTTACCTCGTCCCGTACCCGCAACCCTACCAAGAGGTATTCTGTCTCTCGATGGGCAGTGATAATGCTTTGGCTCATTGCTGGATGTTACCTACTCACTGTTATGGAAAGAAATGGGCTTGGAATATGGCACAACCTCATCTAACCCATAGTTGTGTGCTTGACGATCTGACCGTTTGCTTCCAAAGCATTAAGTATGTATGTAGCGTACACTCTAAGAAAAAAAGGAAAAATTGGATAATTTATTTAGGAGACAGAGCTTCACAAACTGAAACCAAAGGGGCTCTACTATGAAAAGAAATAACAACCCAGACACATTTTAGCTGGTCACAGCATCGGGTGATGGTCTGGGGTGCTCTTTCTTTTCGTAGCATGAACGCTTTGGTTGTCATCCACGGCGCGCTTATAGCACAGCGGTATGTCGACGATCTTTTACGCCCCGTTTTGTTGCCCTTCATGTCATTCCATCCAGAACTTACATTTCAGTAAGATAATGCCTGCCTGTGCACAACGAGAGTTTCTACCGCTTCTATTCGTGCTTGCCAAACCATATCTTTGCCAGCTGAGAACGTTTGGAACATTCTGGGCACGACCCTCAACCATCTCAGGGTTTTGGGAATCTAACACTCCTACTAGACAGAACGTGATACCACGTCCCTCAGGAGGACATCCCTTAACTCTATCAATCAATATCAAGCCAAATAACTGCTTGCATGAGGGCCAGAGATGGACCAACGCGTTATTGACTTGCTCAGTTAGTGAAACTATGTCTGTTGAATAACTATTCTAATTTCCCTGAAATTGTAACAATTTA
The DNA here is from genome assembly GCF_023864345.2 of Schistocerca serialis cubense. Classification (NCBI taxonomy): domain Eukaryota; kingdom Metazoa; phylum Arthropoda; class Insecta; order Orthoptera; family Acrididae; genus Schistocerca; species Schistocerca serialis. The sequence goes on along the minus strand of NC_064644.1, from coordinate 288,781,887 downwards.
TTCGTCAGTACGTGTACATCACAGCTACCGATTTCCACCCCATTCGGATAATTCCTTCGGGTTACGACGTTTTTTATTTGTAATAGAGTGTATTTCAAAATTGTGTCTGTGGTATGCAATGTTTAAACTGGCCATATGGCGATATTTACGCCCCTAGTAGCTGAGTGGTCAGAGCGACGGAATGTAATACCTAACGGTCCGGGTTCGATTCCCGGCTGGCTCGGAGATTTTCTCCGCTCAGGGACTGGGTGTTGTGTTGTCCTTATCATCATCATTTCATCCCCATCGACACGCAAGTTGCCGAAGTGGCGTCAACTCGAAAGACTTGCACCAGGCGAACGGTCTACCCTACGGGAGGCCCTAGCCACATGGCATTTCCATTATACGATGAGATAAACTTTTAAGTTGCCATATGATGACATGACTGTAGCCACTTATTGTAATATATTAAGAATTTTAGCAGTTTCTATGCTGGTATACAATGAAATGTCACAATATAACAAGTAACATTCACTGCAATGTGAATAATCTTCTAAGTCAAATAAAAGGCGACGCTGCTTCATCAGTTGTATACGTAATCATTCTGCAAAATTTAACACGATTAGTTCGGACATTTTCTACACATCCTCCAAGTATGGAACCATTCTTGTTGAGTGTCGCAATTTTCAGAACCGTTCGGGTGTAATATCCGCAAGTGGCTGATGAGAAAATGTAGAGCAGATCCACTAACCTCCTTTCGCCTCCGCGGAAGGATAAAAGGGCCGCACAAACAATTTAAGGTGAGCCAGAAACTCATGGCGCGTTTATATAGCGAGTAAGAAGGAGCACAGAGCAGCTGGAAAGAGAACGCTATGGCGCGCATTTTCGCATCACGCTGATATTTGTTTCTCAGAGCGGGTCGTCGCGGCGTTCGTTGCTCCAGGAGAAATATTACTTGCGAAATCATACCATCGAGTTTTTTTCCGAGAAATTAAATTCGTATGCGTACCTCTGGGATGAAATATCTCCCCCTCTCTTTACTTTTTGTATCTCGTTCAATTTTCTTGTATTGCGTGCTTTCCATTATGGAGGATGAACCTTTCGTCTCCGCTGCCTGTTGCCGAGCGAGGAAAAACCGGTCTCCCCGCAAAAATTTGCGTGAAGGAATGAGCTTTACAAATGAGTCGGTGTTTCGCTAGCGCCGTGGCCGATAATTCTGCTCTCTGGAGGAAGGCAACGCCAGCGAGGAACCGCCCCCCCCCCCCCCTCCTCCTCAACCCGCCGCCTTCCGCGAGCCAGAGATAACACAATAACGGCTGGCGTTTGTTTTTGCAGCGCAGTCACGACGAGTGGAATTTATCGCCAGGCCTGCCAACCTCCCACGGCTATTGGCCACTTGGGCATAAAGTACGTGTGTCTTTACACTCAGGAAACCGATATGTGAGTGTGCTTCCCAGCAGTAACTCATCTAATTAGTCTAACTGGTTTACTAGCTCAATTGTTACGCATTACAGGCTGGATCAGAGGTGGATCGTAACGCAGTTATATTTTCTGTGCTCGTGGCCGCCTGCCGTCAATGCAGTGTGTACTAATCCACACAAAGTTTCGACATTTAAAAATTTAAATAATTCTTATAAATTTAAATAAAAATGTCCAGTGTTATCTTTAATGAAGAAACTCTACATGTTTCACCGTATATAAACTAATGATGTAAGTTCATTTTCACTCGAAAGAAAGATACGGATGTACCTTATTGTCACCACTTTCAAATTATCTGACTACCATGATTTAAGAATTGTTTCTTATTAGCTGCATGGGAAGAATTACTTTCATGCATTATAAATAGAACCAAGCATGTAGATAATTGCTATTCTTTGATAAATATAATGTGGTATGGTAAGGAAATCCTGTCACTTACGGCTCACAGCAGTTGGACAAAGGCAAAATAAAATATTCTACGACCAAAAAAAAAATGTTAGTTAAATATACGGTGTGCCGTGCTTTTTTTTATATTTATATGGGAAAAATTAAGTTATTGGCAGATCATGCAGCATTGAAATGGTTGTGGTTGGAGGATACCTTAAGTTGGCCTATACAATGGGCGTTAAAACTGCGTCAGTTTGGCTTCGAAGTAAATTGACAAACCTGGCAATAAGCACAGTGATGCAGATGGGATTATCAGGAAAACAGGTGTAGTGTAGATACTACGTTGTAGTTACGCGAAGTGGCAGAGAGCACAAGTGCTGTTACAGATCGCAAAATATTCACAAATGCAGGCACAGTTCGCCGTTGACAGTGGAGTACTGTGTCGGACAACGGGTATCGGGCCTCGTGTGATAGTCCCTGCTGTGCTGCGTGAGGAAGTATTGAAGGAAACACTTGATTAAGTGTTATCCAGTCATAGGGGACACAGAACCACAGACTGAAGATTAGTTAAGCATTAATTGAGGAGAACACGTAAACAAGAGATAGAACTGCATGTAAAATACCATTTGCTCTGTGCGCAATATGTAAAATGGCTCTGAGCACTACCGGACTTAAATTCTGAGGTCATCAGTCTCCTAGAACTTAGAACTACTTAAACCTAACTAACCTAAGGACATTACCCACATCCATGCCCGAGGCAGGATTCGAGCGCGGCTCCAGACTGTAGCGCCTAGAACCGCTCGGCCACTCCGGCCTGCGCAATATGTAAAATTAAGTAGTTGGTGTGTAGTGGTAGTAGTAGTAGCAGCAGCAGTAGTGGTAGAAGTTATAGTTTTATTCATCTGTAGATTTCTTTTACAGGCATTCGACGGGTTTTGGTAGTACAATTTAAGGACAGTAAAAATAAAGTAATTGACATACTTGCAGCTCTCGTAAGACAAGGATGGGAGCGATAGTCAGCCATAATATTGTAGCAGAAACCATCCAGACATTTGCCTAAAGCAACTTTGGAATTCACAGAAACCCTAAATCAGGATGGCTGGACGAACACTGGAGCCTCCACCCTCTCAAATACAAGGCCACTCTATTTAATACAGTGCTGCCTCATCCAGTTCATCCCTAGTGACCATACTGCTTTATAAATAAGTTAGTTATAATGTAAAAGGCTAATGTTACAGTGCTCTTGCACTTCTCACTCACAGTCCCTTCACACGTTACACACACTATACACAAATTGTTTCGTAACACTGCACACACTATGAGGAATGAGGTGACGTCAGGACCATGATGTGTACCATACCTTCCCATTTTCTAGCCTGAAAAACGAAGTCATCCCTCTGTAACGAGTGAGATATTCAACTCAGAAGGAGGATAATGCGTTATTATTATTGCACAGCTTTAGGAGTATGTTTTTCCAGAAAATAAAAAAAAAAAAACGGAAGGAAAAACTAAGTGTTTTGTGGATTGATAGATATTTTATTGTCGTCATTATTATTTATTTGTGTTGCATATTTTACCAAATCTGTATTCGTGTTATGTAAGAAATTCTTCAATGCATATAATATGTTGCTTAAAAAGTTTGTTTTTGCAATTTCTTTAATCTCCTTTGGCAATTTACTGTACAGTTTCATTTATTGGTAGAAAATGCTGTTTTGAGTTTTGTGTTTATCTTTTACACAGGACTTCGTCCGGACTGAGCCAGTTGATGGGGGTTGACCAGTATATCATGAGGAAGCTGTGCAAGGTCGCCTCGGTCAAAGGCGTCTGCAAGATGTTCTGCATCCAGAATTCGAAGGTGTGGACCATCTGCTAAGAGGTGATAGGAATTGTTGATCAGGAGGCCCAGTGTCCAACTCCAGGGCGCATGGTACCCCCTCAATAGTGAAAACTTTCAAGGCCAAAGGTAGCAGCGCGGGCGATGGTGTACGACATGTGCATGGGAAATTTTAGTGGGTGTCCACCGCCAGCAGACACGTTGACCTCTGAAGTGGCCTGCGAAAATCCTTGTGAATCTGCTCCCATAGGGAGCGCAGAGGCGCCATGGGGAGACACGATGTGCCGGGTATGCCTGACTGAGAGAGCAGATACGGCAGGAATGGGCTGCATCTGCAGTGTCACTGCATGCACATGTTGTACACCATCGCCCGCGCTGCTACCTTTGGCCTTGAAAGTTTTCACTATTGAGGGGGTACCATGCGCCCTGGTGTTGGACACTGGGCTCTAGTTTTTGTTTAATCAGCGCCGACCTCCTGATCAACAGTTCCTATCACCTCTTAGTAGATGGTCCACACTTTCGAATTCTGAATGCAGGCTATCTTGCAGACGTCTTTGACCGAGGCGACCTTGCACAGCTTCCTCATGATATACTGGTCAACCCCCATCAACTGGGTCAGTCCGGACGAAGTCCTGTGCTGCCAGGCCAAAGCCTTCATCTGTCCTTCCGCAAAGGGACGCATTAAGGAGTTGGAGAATGTAAAGCTAACATACAGAGTCCTCTGTGGCCCATGCCAAGACTACCTTTGTGGTGTTGAGCAGATAGCGCGAAATAATTTTAAAAACCCTGGTTGACGTGCCTGGTAAAATTCTCAGGCCATCCTTTTTGGTCTGGCACAACTGTTCTTCATGGCTGGGTCGCGAGCTAACAACGTGGCCGCGACGCTAACCTAAAGTGGAAAATCGTCCAGGATTTGTTGTAACTGGTGATCCAAGGCAAAGAAACTGTTTCCTTGCGGGTGAAGTCCACGCCAGGGCCAGAAAGGAAGCGCAGCACGGCGTTGGCGTTGGCGTGTTGGGTGGTGGGGCAGAAATGCATTTCAATTGAAGACGCTACGCCGTCTTATCTATGAGCTTAGAGAGGTGGCCAAACAATGGAAGTAAGGATTTGTAGCCAGTCAAGAGGCGGAACTTGCAGACATATAAATACAAATGTAATTTCTTAATGCTACAAAGGGTCGATAGCACCTTCTTCTGAATTTGGAAATAGTTAAGCTGCAGTGACTTTAACATTTTAGGGGCTAAGGAAATTGAGTGCTCAGAACAGTCCAGCTGTCTTTACGACAAGACTGCCACAATAATATACGCGCCTGAGTCCGCTGCCAGTGTTCAAATGGTTCAAATGGCTCTGAGCACTATGGGACTTAACAGCTATGGTCATCAGTCCCCTAGAACTTAGAACTACTTAAACCTAACTAACCTAAGGACATCACACAACACCCAGTCATCACGAGGCAGAGAAAATCCCTGACCCCGCCGACAATCGAACCCGGGAACCCGCGCTGCCAGTGTCAATGCAAGCCCAGTGTATATGGCATTAGAGACTGCTCTTTCTTGAGACCTTCCTTAAAGCTCTGAAACGCCTATTGACAGGTGGCCAAGCACAGAAACTTGACCTCTTTCGTGCACAACTGATTATGGGTGTCCTCCATCTGTCCACTTCGAGAATAACTTAGCATAATACACTCCTGGAAATTGAAATAAGAACACCGTGAATTCATTGTCCCAGGAAGGGTAAACTTTATTGACACATTCCTGGGGTGAGATACATCACATGATCACACTGACAGAACCACAGGCACATAGCCACAGGCAACATAGCATGCACAATGTCGGCACTAGTACAGTGCATATCCACCTTTCGCAGCAATGCAGGCTGCTATTCTCCCATGGAGACGATCGTAGAGATGCTGGATGTAGTCCTGTGGAACGGCTTGCCGTGCCATTTCCACCTGGCGCCTCAGTTGGACCAGCGTTCGTGCTGGACGTGCAGACCGCGTGAGACGACGCTTCATCCAGTCCCAAACATGCTCAATGGGGGACAGATCCGGAGATCTTGCTGGCCAGGGTAGTTGACTTACACCTTCTAGAGCACGTTGGGTGGCACGGGATACATGCGGACGTGCATTGTCCTGTTGGAACAGCAAGTTCCCTTGCCGGTCTAGGAATGGTAGAACGATGGGTTCGATGACGGTTTGGATGTACCGTGCACTATTCAGTGTCCCCTCGACGATCACCAGTGGTGTACGGCCAGTGTAGGAGATCGCTCCCCACACCATGATGCCGGGTGTTGGCCCTGTGTGCCTCGGTCGTATGCAGTCCTGATTGTGGCGCTCACCTGCACGGCGCCAAACACGCATACGACCATCATTGGCACCAAGGCAGAAGCGACTCTCATCGCTGAAGACGACACGTCTCCATTCGTCCCTCCATTCACGCCTGTCGCGACACCACTGGAGGCGGGCTGCACGATGTTGGGGCGTGAGCGGAAGACGGCCTAACGGTGTGCGGGACCGTAGCCCAGCTTCATGGAGACGGTTGCGAATGGTCCTCGCCGATACCCCAGGAGCAACAGTGTCCCTAATTTGCTGGGAAGTGGCGGTGCGGTCCCCTACGGCACTGCGTAGGATCCTACGGCCTTGGCGTGCATCCGTGCGTCGCTGCGGTCCGGTCCCAGGCCGACGGGCACGTGCACCTTCCGCCGACCACTGGCGACAACATCGATGTACTGTGGAGACCTCACGCCCCACGTGTTGAGCAATTCGGCGGTACGTCCACCCGGCCTCCCGCATGCCCACTATACGCCCTCGCTCAAAGTCCGTCAACTGCACATACGGTTCACGTCCACGCTGTCGCGGCATGCTACCAGTGTTAAAGACTGCGATGGAGCTCCGTATGCCACGGCAAACTGGCTGACACTGACGGCGGCGGTGCACAAATGCCGCGCAGCTAGCGCCATTCGACGGCCAACACCGCGTTTCCTGGTGTGTCCGCTGTGCCGTGCGTGTGATCATTGCTTGTACAGCCCTCTCGCAGTGTCCGGAGCAAGTATGGTGGGTCTGACACACCGGTGTCAATGTGTTCATTTTTCCATTTCCAGGAGTGTATGTTATTTTCCACAGAAACACCTGCAACTGTTTGGTTTTTGACAGCATCTTTATGATAGTTTAGGCGTGTATCTGCGTGAGCGTAATACGTTTGAGAGTAAGAATGTACCCCAGGCAGTTGACGCTGACGAAAGAAACTACATTTTTCCAACTAACAACGCGAGCCATTTTCTTGAAGCCATTTAAATAGGTATTGAAGATGGAGGTAATGTTCTGTGTAAGTCAACACTGTGGCAATAATGTCGTCCAAATAATTCACACAGCGTAGAATACCCCGAATCACCTGTTCTGCATACTTTGGGCTATGCTCGCAACTCCAAACGGTAAGTAACTGCGCCACGTAAGCCGAATAGGGCGTTTGAGACGAGTAACCGATGTGACGCTCATCATACGGCAGTTGGAGATACACATCCTTTGACACTATCTTTGAAAAATAGTGCAACCCCCCCTCCCCTCTCAGCCAGATATGTGATATTAGACTGGAATTTAACAGTTGACTTAAAATCACCGCAAATGCTTAGTGAACGGTTCGGTTTTTCAGTGAGCGGTTATCGTTGACTGCCTCGTCAAGGTTCAGCTGGCTGGAGATACGCATACTTCGACTCTGTCACTGAAAAATAGTGCAATCGCCCCCCCCCCCCTTTCCGGCCAGTTCTGCCAGTAACTCCTTCGGACGAAGCTGGGGATAAATATCGATAGTAGACTGGGATTAAACGGTAAACTTAAGATCACTGCAAATGCTTCTTTAATGAACGGTGCTTGTTGACTGACGGAAACCAGAGAAATAACGCCCTGTTCCTGAGGCCATGTAGGTTCATCTTGAACATCGCTTAAAAATGGATCTCTGACCGAAGCAGAGGAGTGTGTCAAAAATTTAGACACTGCAGAAGGCTTTAGAGAAATGTGAGCTGTAAAAGCGTGTGCACACTTGAATGTAGGTTCCAAGTTTGCCTTATAGGAAGTGCAAAGGGAGTCCAGATGAGAAAATGGACTGAGTCTGACACTGGATTGACTTAGCAGCAGTGGAAAAACAGGGGCATCAGTGCACTTTGTTAGTGTGGGTTGCCTACATCAGGAGCAGATACGCGCTCAGGAGCAAACCTATTGTTCGCCTTTGTTTTTGACAGGTACTTAACCTCTTGTTCTCCTTTGATTGACAGGTCCTTAACCTATTGTGCTGCTAAAAGGATCCTTCCTTTTGATTGACAGGCACTTAGATTAGATTAGAGAACTGCTAATTTCAACTTTCTGCACTCGTCCAGTTAGGTACGAATTGAACCATTTGTGCACTGTCCCATTCATGCCACAATATTTGAGCTTGTCTAGCGGAATTTCATGATTTACACAATCAAAAGCCTTTGAGAGATCACAAAAAATCCCAATGGGTGGTGTTCGATTATTCAGATCATTCAAAATTTGATTGGTGAAGGCATATATGGCATTTTCTGTTGAAAAACCTTTCTGGAAACTAAACTGACATTTTGTTAGTACTTCATTTTTACAGATATGTGAAGCTACTCTTGAATACATTACTTTCTCAAAAATTTTGGATAAAGCTGTTAGAAGGGAGATTGGACGGTAATTGTTGACATCAGATCTATCCCCCTTTTTATGCAAAGGTATAACAATAGCATATTTCAGTCTATCATGGAAAATGCCCTGTTCCAGAGAGCTATTACACAGGTGGCTGAGAATCTTACTTATCTGTTGAGAACAAGCTTTTAGTATTTTGCTGGAAATGCCATTAATTCCATGTGAGTTTTTGCTTTTAAGCAAATTTATTATTTTCCTAATTTCAGAGGGAGAAGTGGGTGAGATTTCAATTGTATCAAATTGCATAGGTATGGCCTCTTCCATTAACAGCCTAGCATCTTCTAATAAACACCTGGATCCTACTATATCCACAACATTTAGAAAATGATTATTAAAAATATTTTCAACTTCTGACTTTTTGTTCGTAAAGTTTTCATTCAATTTGATGGTAATACTGTCTTCCTGTGCTCTTGGTTGACCTGTCTCTCTTTTAATAATATTCCAAATTCTTTTAATTTTATTATCAGAGTTGCTAATTTCAGACATGATACACATACTTCTGGATTTTTTAATAACTTTTCTTAATATAACACAGTAGTTTTTATAATGTTTGATAGTTTCTGGGTCACTACTCTCTCTTGCTGTCAGGTACATTTCCCTTTTCCGGTTACAAGATATTTTTATACCCTTAGTAAGCCATGGTTTGTTGCAAGGTTTCTTACGAGTATATTTAAATATTTTCTTGGGGAAGCAGTTTTCAAATGCATTTACAATAATGTCATGAAATAAATTATATTTTAAATTGGCATCAGGTTCATGGTACACCTCATCCTAGTCTAACTGCTGTAAGCTTTCCCTGAACTTCGCAATTGTTAAATCGTTGACTGAACGTACTACTTTGGAGGACTGTTTAGTATTGCTGAATGGAGCTATGTCATACATTGTAACTAGCTGTGCACCATGATCAGAAAGACCATTCTCAACAAGCTGAGCATTTATCTGGTTAAACTTATCTTGGTCTATAAAGAAGTTATCTATCAGTGAGCTGCTATTCTTTACCACCCGAGTAGGAAATTCAATAATGGGTGTCAAATTGAAAGAACCGAGTAACACTTCACAGTCATTTTTCCTATTACCCTCTTTCAGAGAATCTACATTAAAGTCCCCACAAATAATAATTTGCTTCCCCCTCTCTGACAGATAGCACAACAAAGAGTCCAAATTTTCCAGAAATAGATGAAAATTTCCCGATGGGGACCTATATACAGTTACAATTAAAAATGTGCCTTTATTTATTTTAAGCTGCTTCTATATGTTTCTCTACACAAAACTTTTTTGTTTCTATACTTTTTGCACAATGATAACTTTTGACATACATGGCAACTCCTCCTTTCTCCATATTTTCTCTCATTACATGTGCAGAGAGCTTGTATCCACTTACATTTACCTTATCCATATCAGTAACAATGTGATGCTCAGACAGGCATAGTATATCTATTTCATCCTCAACTTCTAGATCTTCTAAACAAACCAGAAGCTCATCTATTTTATTCTTTAAACTCCCAATATTTTGATGAAATATACTTACATTATTTTTAATTATACTTTTATGAGAACCTTTCCTTATTCTAACATTTGCAGTACTCTCCTGTCTGAGTTTCTCATTGTGCTTAGGCCTAGTTCCTATACCAGAGGTCACATGGTGTTCAGAGAGGCAGATTATGTCAACTGCTCCCCAAACCCCTTCCACTCCCCTCCCTCCTCAGGGAACCTCACCCCTCGCAGCTACAGGTAACTGTCAGGTCTGAACCTCTCCCTCTCTTGTAAACCCCACTCCCCTCCCAACCTCCTTCCTCACAACTGGTGGGAAAAAGAGTCAGTCAATTGGTTGTTTGGAGGGAAATCAGTTGCAATGTGTGGCATATTCTTTATGGCAGTGTATGGAATATAGTTTACTTATTTAATTAAAGAATTTGTCCAGAAATAAATTGCTGTGTATGGAAATTGTTTAAGCAATTTAGGTGATGAAACGATGAACATTCTGGAATTTAGACAATGTGAATAATATTATTTATTTAAACAATTTAGGGGAGTCAAGGCAGTGTATGGAATACATGGAATTTGTGTCTCTTTGGTGGAGAGGACAGATCTCATATAGGTATGAAAGGAGGGTCACTATAATTTCAACTACCTGTTTTCAACTACTTTTCAAGGTCATCTGACTACCCACTCTCCATAACCGAAATATATGCCCATGGATCATTGTATGTAGGAAATGTCTTAGGACTTTTGTATGTTAATGAATAAGACAAGCAAATATTCGAGTACCAAATCTTTATTATCTTTTGCATTTACATTTATGTACAGATGGCAACTCTTTACTTTTGTCAGGTATAGTTTTAATAATCTCCAGTTTAATTTTTAACTTATAACTTAAATCCCCATCTGCATCATGTATTTCTTTCTCCAGTCAGTAACTTGACAAATGCAGAGAAGGTATGTTTTCGAACTCCAGTATATGTCTAATTTTTTTCCTGTAAAATACCTCTTTTATGGCTTTAACAACTAGTTCTTTTCCTTCTGGCAGTTATTCTAGACGAGATTTTAATTTTTCCTATTATTTCCTCCATGGCACTGTCGTTATAACATTCCACATCCTCCTGGGTGTAGGCTGCCAGTTCTTCTGCTGCACATTCTTGCGGAATTTCGGTATAGAACTATAAATTTATAACTTTTGCAAAAGAATTGCCATTGAAGGTCGTTATTCCGTTGGTTTTAAGCTCTGCAGACGGTTCTTCTGTTGCTAAGTGTATGACATCAAGCCCACCACATTTCGAAACAATGTATCCCTCTTTTTTAAGCGCACCCACGAAGGAATGGAGTCTGATCAACAGATTTTTCGTGTGTCCTTTAACATAGCAAACATGCTCCATTCTGTCGTTTTCGGCCAGTAGTCCAACATATGGCCGCTTACCACTACTCTTTACTGTATATGCTATTATCTTGTATTCCCCAGTCGTAGCCAGACTTCTCCATACACTCTGTTTAAAGCCATATGTGACCCTGGCCTGCACATCTGCAATAGCCTCTTCCTTTTCCATTTGCAGCTTTTATTCGACCTTTATAGAAGTTGTCTTCTCCTCATACTCTAGCTTTCTTTTCTTTACTTCGATGTCTTCCATTTCCAGTTTCGTTTTCTGTGCACAAAGTAACTGTAGTTAAAGGGGTGATTTCTTTAATGGGAAATGGTTTAAGACTGTGGGCTACATTTACTCTTTTTCTTAGAACTTATAGAATAACGTTGGCTGTGTCAACCAATCCCAATTCTGCAATATCTATACTGGACGGTATTGAGGAGAACAATGTTGTAGACTGAGACAAATAAGTTTCTCCTGCTTTAGCACAACACTTCTGTATATTACTTATATTGTCTGTATTGGAGTTGGAGTTAGGATTCTCCACATAGTTTATAGATAGACAATTAAAACTGTATGCAGACAGAACATAACTGATAAGCTTTTTTCTGTCTGCCGTATCTGGAAGACTTACTTGTACACCTGTCAATTTTCGGGTATTCTTATTACCCCTGTACAAAAACTGCATAACGTTATTAAACACAACACAACAGTTAATTTGTATGTTATACGTTAATTGACACCACTTGGAAGCAAGAGGCACAGAGTAAAGTAGAGCACATTGTACTTACTGTTTATTGGTGTCTAATACACATAAACACTAGTGTACATGGACGAATACACGACCCATTCTGTAGTTGTATACTTAAGCCTCCAACATGGTAATGCTATGCTGCTTAGCCAAGGAAGACCTAAGAGTTTCTCGTAGTCGCATGTCTGGACACTTTATAAAATCTATAATGTGGTTACCAATATCTTTGTTCACTCCTGGACTTGTGATCTTACATATAAACATGTTGTATATCTATGCTCTGCAGTTGGAGTTTAGCCACGTTAGACGTTGTCCACAATCACATTGCTGTTCCCCTGACGATCTCCCCTCATGCAGAAGTCCTGGCTTCATATTAAGTAGTCGCAAATCTCCACTTTGTTAAAAATTCCGGTGAATTCTTGCGTTATATCCAAGTACAAAAAGGAATACTAGTCTACATGTAGTTGCTGCAGTATTGCAGGCAGCTCCTCCAATAGACCGTCCATTTTAACGTCAGATAATTCCACTTTATATGGTGTAACGAAAGGATTTTTATGTTCCTTCGAAATAGTTCCCAGTGCTCCCTTGCCGATTTTTCCCCGTATCCCTTTTGTTGCTGTCACGTTGTCGTTCCCGTGTTGGAGAAAAGGCAGCTTCGCTCTGACACCATGTCTTGCAGTGACGAAATTGGAGAATTTACTATGTTCCAATTTAAGTAGGAACTGAGCATAAATTGAAGAGAGATGTATCTATCACCTTCTGCAACATGTCTAGAAACAGAGTGCCCTGAGTTAGTGCGACTGGAGCATGTTTTGACCATTTGGTGGAACAGTACAACCTGTACGATGTTTAAGGTCAGCACCAAAGCCTGCTTCTGCAACACAAGGAAGTATAAAAGACAGAATGGGAACTTGGGAGAAGGGGGGGGGGGGAGTACGAGGACTTTTGCAACTGCATTGTGATGCACCACCGAACTATATACAAGTACTGCTGTCTGAAGCAGGTCTGTGTCCCTCAGGGCCCATTCACGTCCATCACCCCAACATGCTATCTTCGTTATTCTGTACCATCCAACAGAGAAGAATTACGAACTATAAAAGCTCCACTAACTTCATCCAATAGAGAACTCGATAAGATATTTATTGCATCTCTCTACTCCCATATACCGAAAATAAATACCGTCTGCATGCCGGCATCGAGCACATGTGGCGATCCTGTTAAATATATAGCTGTTGATCCATTGGACGGACCAATGTAAAGTTGCATTGCCTGTACTGTAGGAGGATGACTGTATCCCATAAACAATACTATAAGTCGAAGAGAGCCTCCCCTGTGACCCTGTGTCGTTGTTCGAAACATTGTTTTTTTCTGCTGTAACATGCTTTGTACACTGCCATACATTTCGTTTTTTCCGCCACGATTTCGAGGTCTGTGTCAGGTTCTAAATTGACATTAACACGTTCTGATCCACTGCCTCCCGCAGAAAACTAGACATTGCACCATATAAGTCATGTTCTTACTGCTGCTACCATAATGCACCACACACACACACATACACACACACACACACACACACACACACACACTGGATGATTTTAAATAAAAGACAGTTGCAACATAAGGAAACTGGAAGAGTTTGGCAGCATTGTGGGGAGTTTCCTAAATGCTGCTCTGAGGTGATTGATGACCTCTACATTTAAACTCATCTGTCACAGTGATGGAATAGATGATTGGTCTGCATTCCATTTCGACTCTTTCCTCATACTGCAGTCATGTACGTGATCACTGTTTTGGTGCTAGCCACCCCCAGAGGGTGGTACCCCTCCACCAAAGCTCTTTCTCCACCTCAAACAAGCAATGTCAGTCAATCATCATGTGGTAACCAACAGCTTACCAGTGGACGGATGCATACACATATGTTACAATTTTATTAATAATTGCAGAATCATATTTGTTCCCAAAAAACTTAAATTCATCAGTAATATCATAATGTTGAAGAGTAGAAAAGTTCTTGGCTTTTTCATCGTGTTTCTCCAAAGCAGCCATTTTACCATACTCAAAGCGTACACAATCGTCCATTGGCATTGTAAATGTACATATGAATTTTGTTTACATTTGAGGTGGGTATTGTTACGATGCTTGTATTATTTGTTGGACATTGCAGGATGGCATACAATCTCCGTTCCGCTGTGGGACTCAGAAGAGCAGAATATGAAAGCCTTACCCATAGTCGTCAACAAGCCCAAGGTCATGAACATAACACAACTAATTCTTCGCCGGAGTACAGGACACGTGAAGACCCTTCACAATCTGAATTTGACGACGGATGGGAAGTGCCGCTGTCGTGCATGCCACCATACCTATTCGGAGCTGCAGGGGCATCCACTGCGAGTGAAAACCCTGAGGGAGCCTCATTAGAAAGTCAATCGCCGCCACCTAGTATTACTAGTGACGCGATTCCGCGATTTAGGTCTTGCGCAACACCAAGGTCGCCTGAAGGGCCAGGACGGCCTGACCGGCTTGGACATGTTCGCGCCGCCGTGGGTATAAAAAGAGTAGCGATTCGTTTCTTATCATAGTCGATGCTTCTTCTGTTGGTGGCAAACAACACTTTGTTGACACTATTCTTTCTGTTTGGTCTATATTGGAGTATTGTGTGTCTGAGGAACCTTTTGCTCAAGGTAATTTGACGGATTTGCATTGTTATGTTAAGGTGAAAGTTAAGATGTTTTTGGAAGAAGTTCGGTCTGCCCTTGAATTTATCTATTAACGGTGTTTTCGATGTTCAAAATTGTAGAAGTCGGAAGTCTGATTTAATCTATATTACTAAACACGATTCACAACTGTTATGTAATTGTAATGACTATAGGCCACTGTGGTACAATTATTAGAACCTCAATAAAATAACCTCAAAAGTCATACTTCGGACACACAGCCGAAGGCCATCCTAGAAAATGGCCTCACGGGTAGTGCGGTCTCCTGTTCAGGGTAGAAACAAATATAGGCTTGCACGCAAGTTATCAAAAGAGAAACAGCATTGGCATTGTAAATGTTCTAATGAATTTTGTTTGCATTTAAGGCGGTTATTATTACCACATTTGTATTATTTGTTGGACATTTCAGGATGGCGTACAACCTGCATTCCGTTGTAGGATTCAGAAGAACAGACTATGAAACCGTTACCAATAATCACCAACAAACCCAAGATTATGAACATAACACTATTAATTCTTCGCTGCAGCACACGACAAGTGAGGAGCCTTCACAATCTGAACTTGATGACGGATGGGAGGTGTTGCTGTCGTGCATGCCAGCATACCTACTCGGAGGTGCAGGGTCATCTGCTTCGAGTGACCACCCTGTGGGGGCCCCATTAGAAAGTTCTTCGTCAGATGAGGATGTACGAGAAGTTTCGTGCTGCACGCCCTCAGCATTGGATACGCCGACGGACGAATCTAAGTAGGCCTATATTCGTTCGTATGTGGACGTAGCATACAGAATTTACGCAAACAGATGGTGTACGCTTTGAGAATGGTAAAATGGCCGCTTTGAAGAAACACGACGAAAAAGCCAAGAACTTTTCTGCCCTTCAACATTATGATATTACTGATGAATTTAAGTTTTTTGGGAACAAATATGCTTCTGTAATTATTAATAAAATTGTAACGTACGTGTATAGGGTTAATGTGAGGTTTGAAAGGCTAACACTTGACGATAAAGCTAACAAAAAGATATTTGAAGATAAGGGTGCATTGGAAAGAGTTCGTATAGCTTGTAATAATAAGATGGGTGCCTTTGACTTGAACCCACAGAAGTCAACTGGTGTACCCTGGCATAAATATACTAGGAGGAATATATTCAAGTTTGTAACGTATTCTAAACCTGAACAGAGTGCTGATATATCTAAAGTTAAATCCTGGACAGATTTAGAGAAGGAATGTAAAGTAAAAAACCGCCTGTTTCAAGGTACTAATCCATTTTATATTGGACTTCAAATTGCTGGTGATGAGCCTGAGAAAAATGATAATGTTCAAAGCGAAGTAAAATATGTAACATATGTTGTAAGGAATATAGTTTATATGACATTTTGTAACAGGAAAGG
Source organism: Schistocerca serialis cubense (assembly GCF_023864345.2). NCBI lineage: Eukaryota > Metazoa > Arthropoda > Insecta > Orthoptera > Acrididae > Schistocerca > Schistocerca serialis. The sequence goes on along the minus strand of NC_064644.1, from coordinate 288,765,801 downwards.
TAATGTTACTTTCTGAATAAAGGTATTTGTTTACAGCTAATGTCTGTGTTGGAATTTTTTTATGGCAACTGGGACCATATCCGAAATTACCCAGACGATCTACGCCTCACCTTCCTTGTTCCTAACAACCAGCAAAGGATTGATGAACTTGCTATTACATTTTATGGCAACAGGATTAATTATTCAGCAGCTGTTATTGCGTTGGAAGAATGGTGGTACTATAAGCCTAATTTGGAAGATTTGATTCGTCAATTTAGGGACGCTTATACAGAATATGTATTATGACAAATGGTATAAGATGTGCTAAGAGGTACTTTGACTTTAGGCAAGGTCGTTATAGGCCACTGTGGTACATTTATTAGAACCATATATGGCAATGTCACGGGCACCAGTGACGTCACAGCCGACAACTAGCGTATATAAGGGTGCACCAACAGCCCAATGGCAGCCATAACACTTGACAATGACCAAGGAATGCTTGGCCGAAAGCTCGTGTAGTTTTAACCAATTGACGCGGTTGGAAACCCGATAACATTTTATTCAATGTTATCGCCGTGAGACTCTGCATTCACACATCAAAGACAGAAGTCAGCTCATGTGTGTCACTGTTACCTCAGTAGACCTACAGTAGAATGCTGCCTCGACAGAAAAAAAGGTAACTGTTTCCCTAGTTCCTCATGCTTCCGTCAACATTTCCTTGTATTCCCCTTGCTGTCACATACTCGTTTCCAAGTACAAGAATTCATCTGCGCCAACCAGAAGACACGCAAGTGCTTCCTCAATTTCCCCATATTTCAGTGTATTTTCCTTCAATTTACACATATTTTCTGTCAGTTTTCAAAATTCTATCGATTTTTTATGTCACTTCTACTCATGTAATATTGACATCACCTCTCCTTCCGTGTTCTAAAATTCCTTGTAAATGTAGTACAGCTGCCAACACTTAGAGAAAATGCATTGATCGAGAACCGTAGTGTAGCACTGTACTCGATTGCACCCAGTCGTTTACACCCACATATTCCACAGCTGCAGTGCGTTTGCTCTTTTTTTCTGTATGTCTGCGTATGTGCATGTGTCGAGGATAGGTTCCAGGACTCGCAGTAGACGAGTGTTGGCGTTTGAATGTGGATCCGTTGTTGCGTTAAATCTAAAGTGATATTGGGACTTCGATCTACAATGTGTCAAGTCTGGGATAGGGTTGGAAGGTGGATCTGCCATGTGCGGAGTGATGTTGGGATGCAGATCCACAATATAGGACATTCGAGGTAGCGATCGAGTGTGTATCTGCAGTGCACTTTATATCCAGACCAATGTTCAGACACAGATCCACCACAAGTCACATCTGAGATAGGGCTCACTTGTGGACCTACCAAGCATTACGTCCTAAGATGTGTTCTGTATTTGAAGTTGGGTCCACCAGCGGCAGGACCGCATCCAGTGAGTGTGTGGTGCATTATGGTAGCAGCGGTAATAACATGACTCATACCGAGCGACGTCTAGTTTTCTGCGAGAGGCAATGGATTGGAACATGTTAATGTCAGTTTAGAACCTGAAACAGACCTCGAAATTGTGGCAGAAAAACAAAATGTATGACAGTGTACAAAGTGTGTTAGAGCAGAAAAAAAACAATGTTTCAAGCAATGACACAGCGTCACAGGGAGGGTCTCTTCAGTATTTGTTTTCGACATATGGGAGGAGAGAGATGCGGTAAATATCTTACTGAGTACTCTATCAGATGAAGTTAGTGGACCATTTACAGTTCGTAATTTTTCACTTTTGGATGTAAAGAATAACAAAGATAGCATGTTGGGGTGATAGATGTGAATGGGCCCTGAGGGATACTGATCTGCTTCGGACAGAAGAAATTGTATATAGTTTGGGGATGCACCACAATGCAGTAAATCCTTGTTCTAACCCCCCCCCCCGCCCCCCTGTACCTGTACTGTATTTTATACTTCCTCACTCATTGTACACATCGTACATTCCCACTGAATGGTCAAAACACGGTCCTGGCGCCCTAACTCAGGTGAATCTGTTTCTACACAGGTTGCAGAATGTGGTAGACACAGCTCTCTTTGACTTCTGCTCAGTTCCTACCTAAATTGGAACAGTCACATGCGCAACGCTGCAGAAATGGCGGCTGTTGCAAGAGGTATAGCGGTTATCTAAAATTTTACTGTAGCTGGTAGGTTCGAAAATGTGACTCGTTTCAGTATATCCAGCCATCGTTGATTTTCGGTCAGTATTATTTCGTATTGCCAGCAATCAGATATTGACAAAGTATTATACTTACAAGGGAACCTGCCTATCGCACCCCACTCAGATTTAGTTATAAGTTGGCACAGTGGATAGGCTTTGAGAAACTGAAGACAGATCAATCGAGAAAACAGGAAGAAGTTGTGTGGAACTACGAAAAAAATTAATAAAATGTACAAACTGAGTAGTCCATGTGCTACATAAGCAACATTAAGGAGAATGTAACCTGAGGAGTGCCGTGGTCCCGTGGTTAGCGTGAGTATCTGTGGAGCGCGAAGTCCTTGGTTCAGGTCTTCCCTCGACTGAAAATTTTATTTTCTTTATTTTCGCAAAGTTACGATCTGTCCGTTCGTTCATTGACGTCTCTGTTCACTGTAATAAGTTTAGTGTCTGTGTTTTGCGACCGCACCGCAAAACCGTGCCATTAGTAGACGAAAGGACGTGCCTCTCCAAAGGGAACCGAAAACATTTGATCGCAAGGTCCTAGGTCAACCGATTCCTCCACAGGAAAACACGTCTGATATAGTCTATACGACACTGGTGACAGCATGTACGTCACATGACAGGAATATGTTGTCGGCCCACCTAACTTGTACACTTAGCGAATGGGTAAAAAGATTCTTCTACCTTGCCCGATTTAGGTTTTCTTGTGGATGTGGTAATCACTCCCAAAAAAGTGATGAAAACATAAGAGTTTGTCACATAAACTGAAAATAAAAAATTAAAATTTTCACTCAAGGGAAGACTTGAACCTAGGACCTCTCATTCCCTAGCTACTCTCGCTAACCACGGGACCAGGGCGCTCCTTGACTCCAACTGTCCTTGATTTTGCCTCTGTTGGCGTGAACTAGTTAGTTTGTATATTTTACTAATTTTTTTTCATAGTTCCACACAATTTCTTCCTGTTTTCTCGATTGATCTGTGTTCAGTTTGTCAAGGCCTATCCACTGTGCCAACTTATAACTAAATCTGAAGGGGGTGCGATGGGGAGGTTCCCTTGTTAGTAGTAGGGGATGTGTGATAAGTTCACCATTAACATCAGGCTTATAAACTGCAAAGTGTCCAGTCTTAAGGAGGGCCTGGATTTGAGGTGGAATATTGTGACAGCAAAGGGAAGAGTATTTCAAGTTCAAAAAATGGTTCAAATGGCTCTGAGCACTATGGGACTTAACTTCTGAGGTCATCAGTCACCTAGAACTTAGAACTACTTAAACCTAACCAACCTAAGGACATCACACACATCCATATCCAAGGCAGGATTCGAACCTGCGACCGTAGCGGTCGCTCGGCTTCAGACTGTAGCGCCTAGAACCGCACGGCCACTCCGGCCGGCAGTATTTCAAGTCATTAGAATGGTAGAGATATTTCTATTTCCAGAGCCACAGCCATCAGCAGTGTGTGTTTCCAATACTTTGCTCATTGTTGAATGTCGTCCAATTGGGGCTGCAATTTTAATATTTAACTGTAAGTACAGTGATGAAACATATATGTGGTTGGTTTTCTAGGATGATTCTGCTTATGGATGCTGGGAGTGTAGCGCTGGTAACCTGTGGAGGGAGTGATTCGCGTTTATGGCTAACAGTAGGAGGTGTCCGAATGAAGAGGCCTGTTGGAGTGCAGAAATGTAGCTGACTTAACCGTATCGTCCTCTAGATGGCTGAATAGTGAACTAATGCTTAGTATGTGTTGGACAGGTTTCGTGATTGCGTGGAAATTTGAGAAGGTTCAATATGGATGTATGTTTGTGCTGCACCATTATTGCCTCCCATGTAAATTGTACAGTTGACTGCTTCTGCACATTTCACGCCTTCATTTAGTTGAGAGAACATCGATTGTGATGTGTGCACCTTGCAGGTGAAATACGGGTGGAAGACACATTTGCTGGTTCTCTAAACATGAGGAACACCTTAGTTGACTTTATAAATTATAGGGGAGATTTGGAATCTGTTACATCGTCGAAATTGGTATTCGTGAGTGGATATATCATTTTCCTCAATTTTTTTTTCGAGTTATCACATAAAGGTCTTCGCAGACAGGGTAAGTTTCTAGTTACTCAAGGGTTTACAGCATGATCCACCTTGCTAAGGTTTCAGGTTTGTAGAGTAATAATTTCCAGTCTATATCTTTGGCATTATGTTGCACAAGCGATATTGCTATGCGCTTGATATCGAGAAGTATTGCGTAAATGGTATAATATTCTGGCAAACCATGTGAAAAATACATATATTCTTGTAATCCCAGTGTCTAGAGATGAGTGTAGAAAAGCAAGCAAGCAAGCAGATCAGGGCCAGAAGCAGTAACGCTTTTGTGCTGAGGGGGGCCAAACCCGAATTTGTAGAACAGTTCTGAGTGTGACTTCGGTCCACTGAGGGCGCTCTGGTCACATATCAGGAGTGGATGGCCACTCGACCCCACGAGACATATCTAGTGCAGCGAGGAGTATACCAACAGTGCATGTCCTTATGCTGTCTGTCTTCGCAGTATGTGTGTGAGTGTCTGGCGGCCAACATTGCGGTATCTTGGTGAGTGTCTGGCGGCCAACATCTATACTAATGATGTAAAGGAGCGATTTTGTATGGTGCAGGATACGAATGTGTGTTTACTACATCGACACAGACGTGGTGATATGTTGCCAGGTTGGAGATTGGTTTCACGCTCTAATATTCAAGCTCCCATCTTCAGTGGCAGAACAGCGTAATTGAGTAAGTCTTTCCATATTTAACGATCTATAGGCTACTTTGCAGGGTTAAATTTTTGGTGGAATATCCCACTGAAAGTCTCAACAGCAGAAACAAAAAATAAGGCGGACAGTGCTTCTACACTGGCGGTATCCATAATTTGGTGGGTAAATTCAATAAGAGTCAATCATAATGCGCCATTCATTCATATGACACGCTTTGTGCCTGTACATAGGAGCCTCTGCAAACTGATTTGAACAAGATGGTGGCAAGGTATCTACAGAAAGTTCTGAGAAATCGAGTGTTCAAAGGCAAGTTGAAGCCAACTATCCATCTCCGGCACGGGTGCTGTCACTCATCCATCATTGTGTTATTAGGACATCTCCAGACCAATAGCTGTAGGATGCCTAAAATTCCTGCCATTTTTCTCTTCTGTAAGACAGTGCTCTGAACTCTGTTTGTGTAATCGTTCTGATTTCCCTCAATCTGTGCTTAGTCAGTGCTCTCTTTCCAAACAACAAGAATGGTTTTATGATTAACGGTGTTTTCTTGAGCATGCACAGACAAGATGAAGGTTTTAGTTTTGAGAATGTTTAACGTTTCTGAGACATATATTGACAAAAAGACGAACATTTCGAAGCAATGCGTCAACCATGCTGGACAGGTAAGCATGCATGCACTGCTGGATGGAGCTCACATGTCCTGTTAGGAATGCTAGGAACAATGCACCCTGTGCTATTTTGGGCAGCACTGGAATAGATTTCTATAGCGCTGGACCCACAGCTCTGTATCATCGTGCCAGTAAATGGTGCCTAGGTGAACATGTATTTCTACAGGAATTTCTTGGGTGTCAAGTATGAAAGAGATGCTGCTGCCTCATCCTCGCAGGTCCTGAACTGACACCTGCATATCGTTCAGCAGCTGACTGCTGCATTGTGAGGGCTGCTGGCGCACCCTGACTCCTAGGAGCACGTGCAGTAGCGTCCTGTGCAGTCCAGTGGGACAGCAGGATGTGTTTTTTACTAGCGATCTTTGGTTTAAATTATAGACCATCGAGTTCACAGACCAATAGGATGCTGCAAATTAAAAAAAAAAACTACCCCATACATGTGATGAATATCGATTTAGTTAATTTGCATAAATTTTTTATGTCAACATGGTGTGAGCAGTACAATAGTTAAGGGGACGGTGTGCATGAGTGGGTGGCATGGAGCAGAATAGCAGGTTAAGCGCAGAACACTAGGTTACTTTGCATAATTTTTATGTAAAACGCAGTACAGTAGTTTAAGGAGGTGGGTGACAAAGAAGAATGCACCAGAAATGGCGTTCAAAAGCATGTGAAATTCGGAAAGTGTACCAGAAAATGGTGGGAGGATATAACTAATAACTTAATTTGGTATCAAAGGTGGTACAATAGTTGAAGGAAATGGGGGTGATATGGAAAACCACTTAACAGATCAATAGGTTAAGGGCAACGAAGGGCTGAACATTAGGTTAAGACACCCAGAGTACAGTGCTGAACATTGGGTTATGCAACATGTTTGCCCCAAGGTTGTTTGCGTCTCTGCACATCAGTGTACTGCATTATTTATGATTAGTTTGCAGGTCTTTAGACTATTTACTGTGACCTTAAGCACATCAGGGTGACTGTTTTGTTTCAGTGTAATAAATATACTATGTCAAATCCGTCCCTAAATAAATTGTTCCGAAATAAATAAAGTACACTCCTTCCTCTCTCCAGCAGCCCAGAGCAGGCTGAGTCATTTTCCCATAATTTCCCCCCCACTTTGGATAATGTCACAGGAGAGACAACAGTGCTCTCTGGTGGCGGTACTGTGTACTAGGTCATTTGGACTCTGGATCTTGTGGTGGACACACTGGATGATAGTACTGCATCAATTTGTTTAAATAAAGACTGCCTGCAAAATAATGACTTATGTCCATCCTGTCTAGCGCAGGCTGAGTCCTTTTCCCATCAGTTCCTAGGAAGAGGCGGATGTTGGATGATTTAGGTTAGTGGAGGTAGCACCGGTGATCTATTTTCCCACCATGTTCTTAGGTTAGGGGATATAGCCATGGTGTGTTGCATTGCCCTGATGGAATTTGAACTTCCCGCCACATTGTAGGTGAGGGGAGGGGGGAGAGAAGGGGGTTAGGTTAATTGATTGATCAATTTAATTAAGTAGTCAATGTAATTGATAACAGTGAAGGGGGCTATTCCAGTAACTCAGACCTGGAAGTGTACCTGTAGCAGTGAGAAAGAAGATTCCTGAGAGGTGGGGGGCGAGGAGGAGGGGTCTGGGGAAATATAGGTTAGGTGCCTGTCAATCAAAAGAAAGGATCGTTTTAGCAGAACAGTAGGTTAAGGACCTGCCAGTCAAAAGAGAACAATAGGTTAAGTATCTGCCAATCAAAGTAGAACAACAGGTGAAATACCTGTCAGTCAAAGGAGAACAAAAGGTTAAGTACCTGTCAATCAAAGGAGAAAAATAGGTTTGCCCATGAGTGCATACCTTCCCCTGATGTAGGCAACCTGCACTAACAAACTGGAGTTCAAATGGCTCTGAGCACTATGGGACTTAACATCTGAGGTCATCAGTCCCCTAGAACTTAGAACTACTTAAACCTAACTAACCTACGGAGATCACACACATCCATGCTTGAGGCAGGATTCAAGCCTGAAACCATAGCGGCTGCGTGGTTCCAGACTGAAGCGCCTACACTGAACTTGTATGAACTCTGTTCCACTGCTCTTGGCCCTCTATGTTGAACCTAAAACTGGTAAAGGTGCCTAAGCTAACAATATTACTAGCAGCACAACTAAAAAGTTTGGATGTTTTCAACATTTTTGGACATTGCCACCAACGACAGTTCTCTGAGTAGAGGAATAGTACTGCAGCAGTAAGACAGAATATGGCATCAGGTTCGTCGCATCGGAGATGAACCAAGTCGGTGATACGTCACCTCATTCATTAAAACACCATAGCATCAGTGTAAAGCTGTTATTTCACAGAATAGTTGCTCAGCTCAAGTCCAACGGGAGCTATCATCATGGCAAGCAAGCTGCCTGCTCTGTAGCTATATTGATGTAGAAATTCGGAAATTTGTGGTAAGGACTACAGGACCAAACTGTTGAGATCATCGGTCCTTAACGCTAAGCACAATACACACACTCATGCCCGAGGGAGGACTGTAACCTACGATGGGGGGAGGGGGGAGCCAAGTGAACCGTGACAAGACGACCATGACCGCGCGGCTGGCCCACACGGCAATGAAGTAGACTGTTTGATGTTGCAGGTGAGCCACTGATATACCCCTGTGGTGAATTTATCCGTAAACAGATTACTCCCGATAGGAACAAGTGAATTTAGTTACAAGTGTTGGAAAATAGCTACCTTAATGAACTGAATTTTTAAACAGGAGTGGCTCTAGTGTAAAATCTTGAACACATGTGTGCTGTAACTTACAAAATGATAAAAAAAGAGGGTTCATCAGATTAATGAATGAACCAACGGTCGTTATAAAAATCTGTTTATTACAATTAATTTATTACAGTTCCTTGTAGATTTCAAGTTAAACGAAGTGCAGAAAAACTGTAACGTTTATGGAGTACTAAGAGAGGTTACAATGAAACTAAAGTATCAGCACCTTGGCGAAGATCGGATAATGAGTCTAACGTGAATTCGTTATGGTCAGCACAATATTTGAGGAAACAGCTGAGTTCACAGAAGTCGCACAGTGACTGCTGAATATGAATTAGAGAGGAAAGGAAGAAATACAGAAAAAAATCATGCATGCTATCAGTATATTTATTTAGCATATCTTGAGCTTGCGATTGCTAATGAAAATACTTGAATTAAAAATGGGAAAGACCTAACACCACTCTGAGGTCATCGTGTGCCCCCCTACAACTCGGTTAGCGAACGTTGCGGTTGCTCGCTATACTTAATCACTTACCGGTGCACGAGGGTGGCCGCTGTAGTTGCTGTAGAATTCCAAGTCATCTGGCCTGCACCGAAGGCGCCTCCGTGTCGTTCAGAATGATCACTTAACATCAGACAGTGTTCACGCCCGTTATACAACCTACCAGGCCTGGTAACAACACTAAACACGAACAACACTAATGCATTCTTGTGACCGTTCTACTTGTAACAGAGAATTGCAAGTCTAATCAATGAGAAACCTGCCGATAGCATGAATGTGTGCGAAATTACATAGACATCCCTCCATGTCTTCTGGGTGCTTCACTTTTTTTGTAAACTGTAAACAATATTTACGTGAACTAATTCTACTTGTGACTTTCACAGCAATAACATCTGAGATTAGTCAGAGGTAAGTGATTCAAAAATATAAGCATGCTAAAATCTGCAAATCCATACTCCTGATTTAAACACAGTTCACTTTGTTTTAAAATAAAAAAATTACTATAATGCTACTGTATTATTCTAGCTAAGGAACCCGTAGAGGCAATTCTCACTATGATATATGTGTCATCAGTGTCCAGAATCTTTGTAAGACTTGCAAAATATTGTGTTCCTTAAATGATGGTGACGAACCCATGTGGTGCACCGTAATAGCATATAGCGAATGTATTTTTTCAATTATGCAATAAGCACAGTTTCTACTTACACTTGGATATGTTTATAGCACCTTCTGTGCTGTGAATCAATGTTAATGTGTCTTCATCAGTACAGGTACATTATTCTTGCCACAGCGCTGTCTGGCAAACAGATAATTCAAGTGGGATTCACAAGTAAATTTCACGATGTAAAAGTAATTCACCTGATGATGATGATTATGGCATAACAACTGCAAATAAAAATAAAAATAAATGAACTGGATCAGTAAATTGATGAAATTTTTAATGTACTATCTAATCAGTAGCAACCCTTGTCAAAACAATTCATTTGAGGAAAATATTTCAAATGTTAAGTTTACAATGTACACACGCACTTGTAATTTGCTTCTCCTGTAACAAAGACTTATTATTCTATAGTACTTCTTTCGTAAACTTGACAGAAAGGAGGCAGCCTCTCCTTTAAATTAGTTGAATTTTGTATTCGTGTATCACTAATCTCTTTTCTACGTCATAGATGATTAACTTCAGAGTACTGTACTCAACATTTTTGCGAATGACAGAATTCTACGGCCCTTAATAGATACAGTTTTCACTGGTCAGTTGTCTCACAGTTGAGTTTTCCCTTCCATATTAGCGGTTTCCTTAAACTTATGAAACTATGAATCCATCAGAATTCAAAACTACATCATACTGCGCGTTAAAGGCAAAATAACGACACACTTACGACCAGTGACCATAATCGGAGTTTACGGAAGACTCTACAGGCTATCTTTCTTTCCCTAGTAACTTTTTTATTGAGTAGGTAGTAAATTTCGTACTGATATTGTTTAGTGCGTATATCATTTAGAATTTGTGTCTGACCAACGACTTTCTATAACGAGTTCGTTGTAAGAAACTAAAGTCCCAGAGATATATCATTCAGGCGTAGTGTGTGTGGATTTACGGAAGCAAGCCCTTGGGTGGAAATATCCGACAAAGTTTCGCGAAGTCGCCGGGAAGAGAGTGGTCTCGTTAAAGAAGCGGCTGGGTCTGGGCACGTCCTATAGCGAGGCGTAATCGCTTCCCTCGGGGTCGCGTTGAGCGATTAAGGTTGACCTCCCTGGGGACTGAGGAAGTCGGCCGAGTGACGTCAGAGGGAGTTAGTCCAGGGCTCCAGGAAGCGACAGTCGGCTGTCCGCGTGCGCCGCAGGGGCTGCCAACTCGCGTGCGTCACTTTCTCTCTCGTGGTCGTCCGGTCTCGTACTCACCACAGAGTAAAGTCGTAAAATAGGGGAAACTGATAAACGGGTAGAAACTAAAATAAATTCATCCATTTGGGTAGGTCACTCACTACGGAACAAATCTTTCTTTTCAGTACACAGAGAAACTTCTACTCGAAGTGTGATTCCTACGGAAACCACAACGAGCGATAATTCAGGTTTCACGTTAGTATAGTACCATAATTTGAAGATGGTTCAGATGGCTCTAAGCACTATGGGACTTAACATCTGAGGTCATCAGTCCCCTAGACGTAGAACTACTTAAACCTAACTGACCTAAGGACATCACACACATCAATGCCCGAGGTACGATTCGAACCTGCGACCGTAATAGCAGCGCGGTTTTGAAGATGGCATTTACAGCAATATCATCTCGTGAACCACAAGTAGACTGCCGCCAAAGCTTTGATACTCGTAAAGACAGCTGTATGTAGTGCGAATCTTCCACAAGAAAAACAAATAATATTTTTAGAACCAGATTTTTTTGTTACTAACATGCGCAGAATCCGGTTCCCATCAACTTATGGACAAGGCAAAAATATGCAGACTTACAGACTGAAAGAGTCGTTTGTATCTACTTTACTTGATATAATTTGTTGCCGCTATATCCTCCTAAGGCTGCAAAATGACTGGAAATCGATGGGGCTAGACATTGATTGTTGGTATGCAAATCATACGTTAGTAGGATTTTTACTCAAAGATTTTAATCTCAGAGATTAAAATTCAAGTTATGTCTACAAACTGTGAACATGTAAGCATTGTAGTGACGGCTTTTTAGATGTATCGAACAGATGAAATAGCGGAATACTTGTCAGTTGCTGACCACGATAAAAACGTGCGTTAATGTGTGAATTATCGTCATCAACATGACACATATCAGCAATCTTAAATCTACTGCTTCTACACATTTCAAAGCATTTGGTTGTCTTCAATGGACCTGTACGTGACCAGGTAGCATTTTCACCCCTTAAATTGAAAATTGCTCTACAACACGTAGCACGTTATGGTTTTACGTCAACATTGCCTAACATTAGGTAACAAGTACTAGAAATTATATTTTTTTGTCGATGGTAGTTTGGTCGGCCGAAGTGGCCGAGCGGTTCTAGGCGCTACAGTCTGGAACCGCGCGACCGCTACGGTCGCAGGTTCGAATCCTGCCTCGGGCATGGATGTGTGTGATGTCCTTAGGTTAGTTAGGTTTAAGTAGTTCTAAGTTCTAGGGCACTGATGACCACAGCAGTTAAGTTCCATAGTGCTTAGAGCCATTTGAACCATTTTTTGTCGATGGCAGTTTAATTGTTACGACAGTTTGTCTACTAGACGAATTTCAAATGCACGTTAGTTTTCTGTACCTTTTTTGGGGTGTCACTCAAAACTGTGACATGCTTCTCTCAACATCCACAGAAATCTATTAAGCCTCACATCTTTGGGGAAAATCCAAGGAAATGGCAATAATATTCTTAACCTAATCATTGTATTGTTTAAGGATTACTTTCAACAACCATAGATAATACACCCAAATTAAAGTCGTTTTGGCATAACATGTTTCTATGGATTTTGAGAGAAATCTGTCACTGTCTGAGTGAGATTACACGCATGATGCTCCAGATAACAGTACCGAAAACTAAAATTGCGTTCAAATTCATCTCGTAGACGTAATGTTGTAACAGTTAAACTATTATAGATAATATAATTTATGATACTGCTTTACTTAATGTTATATAGTTATAAAACAGCAACGTCATAGCTGCCATAGATAAGTACTTATCTATTCTCAAAGTATGGGGAGAAAATGCTACCTATATATATCCTGGTAAGCTTCAGCAACACGAATTCATTTCGATATTCCTTATTTTCTGATGTCAGCTATCCAGTTCCCATTACATCGTTTCGAAGAAATTACATCACAGTGAAATTGCACGAAGTGTGTATGAGTAACGTCCTCTACATTTTTTGTGTTTGGAAAGATCATGCAGCGGGTACCACATTCAGAAATCACATTTGGATATTGTTTGCCTGAGCAGGAATACCAGGGCGCGCTACTATGAGAATTCTTAATAAAGACGAAAATGTAGGGCACGAAGATCGTGAGGACATCTTACAGAGATGGGAAGATTATTTGAAGGAGCTATATGACACAGATCACAAACCAACAACTCTGGAACATGAATCCGTGTACAGTGTAAATGACAACGAGAAACGATCAAAAATCATAATGGAAAAAGTAACAGGTGAGATACTTAAGTGTTTGAACAAAGAAGCCGTGTGAGAAATATTGATGTTATGTAACAAAAGATATGACAGTGGTGAATGATCAGAGGAATTCCTCACAACATTAATAATGCCCATAACAAAGAAAAACAAGAACCAAGAGATGCAGTGAGCACAAGGCAATTAGCCGCAGTTCACATGCGGAAAAATTATGTTAAGAATAATAAATGGTAGAAGAGAATGTGGCTAAAGATCAGTTTCGTTTTAGACAGAGTACAGTCACGAGGATGCAATACGAGTAGTGTGAATTTTGGGAGAGAGGTTTATTGAAAAGGGAAGAGACCTATACGTATGTTTTACAGACCTGGAAAAGGTCTTAATAATGTGGCTTGGGATAAGGTTGCAACCACAATGATATAAAAGAGAGAAAACGGGGAAATCAGATGACTCATAAACTCATTATACTTAAATTAAAAAGCATCAGTGCAAGTGAGAGGAGAAAGATAGAAATAGGAAAAGGAGTAGACCAGGCTATTGTCTGTCTGTTACCCTTTATTCTGTACTTAGAAAATATGTTTGACCACTGTCCACTAGATGATAAGGGGATAAAAATTGGAGGTGTCTGAGGCTTGCAGACGAGATGGTCCCCGAAGAACAGGTGCAAAAGGTCACAAATAATTGCAGAACATACTGGATACCATTGAAGCTAAAGAAAAACATTATGGAATGAAAATAAACACAAAGAAAGCAAAAGTATGGCACTGGGAGGAAATAAAAAGGTAAACATAGTCTGGATGAGGCAGTATTAGAACATGTGTCAAGCTCAGGAGCAGAATAGAAATGGACTGGTAGAGCAGTACTGAAATGAAAACCAATATAGCAATGGTGAAAGAAGCATTTCATAAGAAAAGGAGAATTTTCTGCAGCAATATGTACAAAGATTTAAGGAAAAAGCTAATAAATTTTTTGTTTGGAGTGACCACTTGTATGATGCTGAAACGTGGACACTGAGGAGGAAAGATGGGGCAAGGCTGGAGGCTTCTGAAATATGGACATGGCGGAGGATGGAAAGCATATGTTGAATAGATAGAGTGAAAAATGAAGAGGTGCTGACAAAAATGTGAGACCAAAGAAAATTACTGAATATAATGGAAAGAAGGGAACGAAACTGGGTAGGACAGACATTAAGAATGAAGGAGGGGCTTATAAAAAACATTCTGAGATGGTATACGGAAGGTAAGAGGAGGCGAGGGAGCAAGAAATTTCAGATAATGAATGATGCGATGGACAGCAGCACATACACTGGCATTAAAACGGAAGGAATGGACTGTATGAAATGGAGATGCAAAGGACATGCTAATATAGTGGAAAACTGATGATGATGATGTCTGAGCGCAGAAAGTGTCATGCACAGTGCAATAAGGAAAAATATCTACTAAGAGATATTGGAATTAAACAGTGGGAAGATCATGTCTCTTCGAGATTTCAGTTTACTATTCTGCGTTTCAGATTATCTTTGGTTAAGACTCACAACTGTCGTGCTAAGATGGAATCAGTGGACTCAAGACGGCCTTATACAGCTCTGTTGCACAATTCTAAGGGTCGTAAGCTACTAGCAGCCTAGAAGAGAGACGTATAGTTAAATGGCTCATGCAGGAATGTTTAGCCACAACACGTGCCAAGAGTCACGTAATGGGATTGCTTCCAAAGACATAAGTATCCACACGGATGCTGCGACCATGTCTGCAGCATCATGGATTGTCAGCATAACGACCATCATCATGGCTTTGCTTGATGCTGCAGCAAAGAGAGGTGCATCGAAAGTGGTAAGCCTATTGACAACAAAGGAATAGCAACAGAACAACATCGTCTTTTTCAGATGAGCACCTGTTGTGTATACAGCACCACAGTGGAAATATTACTGGGTGGTAACTTTGAGGTTAGCTTGTCAAACTGCATTGATCATCGTCATATCAAGCCAGCAGCAGGTGTGACCGTACATGTTGCCATTAGGTACATAACACGATCATCTCTGGTTCCCACAGTTTGTAAGTTGGACAACAGCTATTACATTCCATGCTGAGGCCTCTGGCTGTGTCCTACCTTAGAGGTCTCCATGAAGTTATCTTTGAACAATGTAATTCAAGATCGCATTTTACCACTGCTGTTCTGATCTATCTGGGTAAAGAGTGTAAGGCGGCAAGATTTTGTCACCGTACAGTAAACATTCTTCCAGATTTATGTTTATATTAAAATACTGTTTACAATACACAGTTAGATTGTTAATCATTTCATTGGCTGATACCACCTAGCATCACATACTAACAATTTCTGTAGTATTGCATGTCTTGGAGTTAATCAGAGCTGAGCACTGACAGAAAGGGCATGTTCCTCAGAAGCCACTATCAGTTAAAGAGAGTCATGGGAAAGGAGTGGAAATTTACTGCTCTGAGAGAGAGCAGAGCGTTAAAGTGGTGATTTACAATGCTGGAGGCTGTAGCACAGACAGAGCAGGTGGGAGGTTGCCCTCTGGTGGGACCGGAAAGAAATTCAGAGTAGTATGCCTGAAGATAGTGTCAGGGGCGGAAGAAGGCGAATAGAAATCCTTTTAGTGCGAAGGAATGCACGGGGTCACCAAAACTGCTGGCAAGCCGACCTCAGAGGAGCCTTCTCATGGGAAGTACTGTGGCAGGCTTCACACTTTAAGACAGAGACGAGTCTTTGAATAGCAGAGTGCCCCTCGTGGTCTCGCGGTAGCGTTCTCGCTTCACGAGCACGGGGTCCCGGGTTCGATTCCCGGCGGGGTCAGGGATTTTTCCTGCCTCGAGATGACTGGATGTTGTTGTGTCGTCTTCATCATCATCATTCATCCCCATACGGTCTGAGGAAGGCAACGGCAAACCACCTCCATTAGGACCTTGCCTAGTAACGCCCATGGGACTTCATTTCCATTTCACTTTCACAAGGATATAGGAGCGGAAATGGAAACTTCCACAAAATCTTCTGAAAAGGTATGAGGTTCAGATGATTGGCTAGCAGATTCATGATCCGTGTAGTGGAAGATAATGACTTTGTAACGGCCACTCGGGTTCATCACCTGAGTGCAAATGTAGTCGCTGCATGTCCATGAGGGAGTGGGGTATGGCATGGGGAGGACGTTGTCACTTCACTGCTAGGGTCGCTGAAAGACAGTTACCTCCAGGGATCGGTCTGGAGACTCCACTGACAGGAGGCACAGTAGAGAATCTAGCGATTTAATTTTGCGAAATGTTGCTTTCATCACAAGGATTGTGTGAAGTCGTTTCTCTCTGACAGCGTTGTTATTTTATTTGCTCCAGTGAGTATTCTTTAGCTCTGTGTAGAGTCTGACACACATTGAAATGCTTCTTTATGGGGGAATATCTGAGTCGAATTTCTGTTCTTGGCTAATGAGCAAACAGAAATATTGTCTCTTGTTCTGTCTTGTACTGCTGTAAATAGAAATATTAAAAAAGGTAGAAAGATTTTTCTGTTTAGCAAAAGTGACAAAAATCAAATTTCAGAATACTTGACGGCCCAACGCAAAAGTTTTATCTCAAGCACAGATAGTGTTGAGGATGAGTGGACAAAGTTCAAAACCATCAAAAAATATGCATTAGATGAGTATGTGCCAAACAAGATCGTAAGAGATGGAAAAGGGCCACTGTGGTACAACAACCGAGTTAGAAAACTGCTACGGAAGCAAAGGGTACTTCACAGCAAACATAAACATAGCCAGAGCCTTGCAGACAAGCAAAAATTACACGAAGCGAAATGTAGTGTAAGTAAAGTTCTATGTCCTGACTTGGCAGAAAATCCTAAGACATTTTGGTCTTACGTGGTAGGTATATCAAAACAAAATGTCCAGACACTCTGTGACCAAAATGGTACTGAAACAGAGGATGACAGACTAAAGGCCGAAATACTAATTGTCTTTTTCCAAAGCTGTTTCACAGAGGAAGACTGCACTGTTGTTCCTTCTCTAGATTGTCGCACAGATGACAAAATGGTAGATATCTACATAGATGACAGAGGAATAGAAAAACAACTAAAATCGCTCAGAAGAGGAAAGGCCGCTGGACCTGATGGGATAACAATTCGATTTTACACAGAGTACGCGAAGGAACTTGCCTCCCTTCTTGCACCGGTGTACCGTAGGTCTCTAGAAGAGCGTAGCGTTCCAAAAGATTGGAAAAGGGCACAGGTCATCCCCGTTTTCAAGAAGGGACGTCGAACAGATGTGCAGAACTGTAGACCTATATCTCTAAAGTCGATCAGTTGTAGAATTTTGGAACACGTATTACGTTAGAGTATAATGACTTTTCTGGAGACTAGAAATCTATCTACTCTGTAGGAATCAGCATGGGTTTTGAAAAAGACGATCGTGTGGAACCCAACTCGCGCTGTTCGTCCACGAGGCTCAGAGGGCCATAGACACGGGTTCCCAGGTAGATGCCGTGTTTCTTGACTTCCGAAGGCGTTCGATACAGCTCCACACAGTCGTTTAATGAACAAACTAATAGCATATGGACTATCAGACCAATTGTGTGATTGGATTGAAGAGTTCCTAGATAACAGAACGCAGAATATCATTGTCAATGGAGAGAAGTCTTACGAAGTAAGAGTCATTTCAGGTGTACCGCAGGGGAGTGTTGTAGGACCGTTGCTATTCTCAATATACATAACTGACCTTGTGGATAACATCGGAAGTTAACTGAGGCTTTTTGCGGATGATGCTGCAGTATATCGAGAGGTTGTAACAATGGAAAATTGTACTGAAATGGTACGCATGGTGCAGGGAATGGCAATTGAATCTCAATGTAGACAAGTGTAATGTGCTGCGAATACATAGAAAGAAAGATCCTTTATCATTTAGCTACAATATAGCAGATCAGCAACTGGAAGCAGTTATTCCATAAATTATCTGGGAGTAGGCATTAGGAGTGATTTAAAATGGAATGACCATATAGAATTAATCGTCGGTAAAGTAGATGCCAGAATGAGATTCATTGGAAGAATCCTAAGGAAGTGCAGTCCGAAAACAAAGGAAGTAGGTTACAATACACCTGTTCACGCGCTGCTTGAAAACTGCTCACCGGTGTGGGATCCGTACCAGATAGGGTCGATAGAAGAGATAGAGAAGATCCAACGGAGAGGAGCGCGCTTCGTTACAGGATCATTTAGTAATCACGAAAGCGTTACGGAGATGATAGATAAACTCCAGTAGAAGACTCTGCAAGAGAGACGCTCAGTAGCTCGGTACGGGCTTTTGTTGAAGTAACGAGAACATAACTTCACCGAGGAGTCAAGCAGTATATTACTCCCTCCTACGTATATCTCGCGAAGAGACCATGAGGATAAAATCAGAGAGGTTAGAGCCCACACAGAGGCATAGCGAAAATCTTTCTTTCCATGAACAATACGAGACTAGAATAGAAGGGAGAACCGATAGAGGTTCGCAAGGTACCCTCCGCCAGACACCGTCTGGTGGCTTGTGAAGTATGGATCTAGATGTAGATGTAGAGAGTTCCATTTGCTTGTCCACTGAGCGTTTTCCGGAAGTGCCTGTAAGCATGTAGGACTTCAGTTTGTTACCGCTAATCAATATGAGCCAACTTGTGTTTGTCTGATAAAGGTGTGGTGCATGGCCGAAAAAAAGTCAAATATATGTTTTACCAGTCTCAGAATTAGAGCCGGCCGCGGTGGCCGTGCGGTTCTAGGCGCTCCAGTCCGGAGCCGCGCTGTTGCTACAGTCGCAGGTTCGAATCCTGCCTCGGGCATGGGTGTATGTGATGTCCTTAGTTTAGTTAGGTTTAAGTAGTTCTACGTTCTAGGGGACTGATGACCACAGCAGTTGAGTCCCATAGTGCTCAGAGCCATTTGAACCATTTCAGAATTAGATGCAGAGTAGAATCTGAAGAACGGATACCACGCGGGAACTGAGAGTAGCAAAGAAAGAGGAAATCGACAGGGGCTGCGGATAGTTGCCACTCGGTATGAATATGGATCGGGCGTAAGGTGTGCCGAGAAAGTCTGCACAGTCTGCGCAGTGGTTAACGCACCTGCGTAGTACGCAGGAGATCGCAGGCTCGAATCCCGATCCAATACACATTTTAACTCGTCGCTGCTGATTTCGCGTTATGTCCCCATGCAGGTGACATCAGTACAGTCTTTCCTTTCCTTCCTCCTCCCAGGCCCCTCTCCACCTTCAGTTTACATATAATGCATATCCGAAATAACAGACACAACATATTTGTATAACTGATTCGCTCAGATTGGCAATCGATCCACCTTCCTCTGTGAGGATGCACAAGTCCAACCTCTTGTGGGAATGTCACAATACCGAGTATGGAGGAAATCGACAGGGACTGCGGATAGGTGGCGCCCGGTGGGAATGTGAGTTCGGCCGTGAGGCGTGCTGAAATAGTTCGTGCAGCTGTTATAAGATTGTGTCCCGGATGGCGCATTGGTTAACGCATCTTCCTAGTACGCTAGAGATGCTGGGTGTGAATCCCCGTCAGGTACACCGTGATTCCGCGTAATGTACCGATGCAGCTGACATTCACAATTCTTCCCTTTCTTTTCCTTTCTATCCCACCTCCAACTTCAATTTACAGGTAACGTATCACAGCAGCGGATTCTATGTAGCGTCTGTTCTTTCGGACATGTCTGAAAGAACAGGCGCCATGTATTAACATAAAATACACCGATATGGCCGTAAACCAAGCGTTTAGGTGTAGTAAATCCATAAATACTCTAAGGGTGGGCACTGTACAAGGCTGTCGACGTCACTGGCTGAGAATTTTTTTCTGGGCAAGGAGGGCAGCTGTTATCCAGCGTTGTGTACGGAACACGGGCGGAGGCTCTAATATGTATTCTTGATTGAGTCCATGGTGCATTCTACACTCCTGGAAATGGAAAAAAGAACACATTGACACGGGTGTGTCAGACCCACCATACTTGCTCCGGACACTGCGAGAGGGCTGTACAAGCAATGATCACACGCACGGCACAGCGGACACACCAGGAACCGCGGTGTTGGCCGTCGAATGGCGCTAGCTGCGCAGCATTTGTGCAACGCCGCCGTCAGTGTCAGCCAGTTTGCCGTGGCATACGGAGCTCCATCGCAGTCTTTAACACTGGTAGCATGCCGCGACAGCGTGGACGTGAACCGTATGTGCAGTTGACGGACTTCGAGCGAGGGCGTATAGTGGGCATGCGGGAGGCCGGGTGGACGTACCGCCGAATTGCTCAACACGTGGGGCGTGAGGTCTCCACAGTACATCGATGTTGTCGCCAGTGGTCGGCGGAAGGTGCACGTGCCCGTCGACCTGGGACCGGACCGCAGCGACGCACGGATGCACGCCAAGACCGTAGGATCCTACGCAGTGCCGTAGGGGACCGCACCGCCACTTCCCAGCAAATTAGGGACACTGTTGCTCCTGGGGTATCGGCGAGGACCATTCGCAACCGTCTCCATGAAGCTGGGCTACGGTCCCGCACACCGTTAGGCCGTCTTCCGCTCACGCCCCAACATCGTGCAGCCCGCCTCCAGTGGTGTCACGACAGGCGTGAATGGAGGGACGAATGGTGACGTGTCGTCTTCAGCGATGAGAGTCGCTTCTGCCTTGGTGCCAATGATGGTCGTATGCGTGTTTGGCGCCGTGCAGGTGAGCGCCACAATCAGGACTGCATACGACCGAGGGACACAGGGCCAACACCCGCCATCATGGTGTGGGGAGCGATCTCCTACACTGGCAGTACACCACTGGTGATCGTCGAGGGGACACTGAATAGTGCACGGTACATCCAAACCGTCATCGAACACATCGTTCTACCATTCCTAGACCGGCAAGGGAACTTGCTGTTCCAACAGGACAATGCACGTCCGCATGTATCCCGTGCCACCCAACGTGCTCTAGAAGGTGTAAGTCAACTACCCTGGCCAGCAAGATCTCCGGATCTGTCCCCCATTGAGCATGTTTGGGACTGGATGAAGCGTCGTCTCACGCGGTCTGCACGTCCAGCACGAACGCTGGTCCAACTGAGGCGCCAGGTGGAAATGGCATGGCAAGCCGTTCCACAAGACTACATCCAGCATCTCTACGATCGTCTCCATGGGAGAATAGCAGCCTGCATTGCTGCGAAAGGTGGATATGCACTGTACTAGTGCCGACATTGTGCATGCTCTGTTGCCTGTGTCTATGTGCCTGTGGTTCTGTCAGTGTGATCATGTGATGTATCTGACCCCAGGAATGTGTCAATAAAGTTTCCCCTTCCTGGGACAATGAATTCACGGTGTTCTTATTTCAATTTCCAGGAGTGTATTTTCGCACAGGGCTTGCTGGGGTTCTGATGCCTTTTGCAAACACACTATCTATCTTCAACTTAGGGCTACCGCCACCTGAAGCGGGCCATTCGATTTTTTGGGCTAAGGAAGGACAGGTGTCTTTTCTCATAATCCTTGCTTTGTGCACGCACTGGCCCTAGGCCTTCCGCCAGCTACTTTCAAGTCAGACTGTACTTGAGTTTAAAAAAATGTAAACTAAATATTACGATAAATTTAATAAATAATCCATAAGTACTCCAAATAAGAAGAGATAGAACTACAATAGACACGTTGTTCCATGGAGTCTTACGCTTCTATGCATGAGCTATGTTTCCTTTGTCTTCCACTTATCTTATCTGCTTGGACTCGGACCTAAGAGGACGTTCTTGTGTAAAGCTCATCTTGCTGTACCAGCTGATAATGTAAAACCCGAAAAATATAATGGTTATTTTGTCAAAAGAATTTTTGTATGTGGTCAATCAATTGGTAGTCTGATGCATGGATTGCCTCAAGTAGATATGGGCCTTAACAAAGAATTTTCATTGTTAGGCCCCATCTTAGAAAAATCTTTAACATTTTTCTTTTAGCTCATCTACGAGACGTACCGTCGGTTAGGACAATTAACCTTATTTCAGATCCCACGAGACCGGAGGCAGCTACTAATAATTTAACAATTTTACTTATATTTTTTTTAATATAACAAGATAACATCCCAGGCAGAAATGTCTGGTCACAGGATTCCAGTTTCATTACAGCATTTCATTTTTAGATACTACTCTTGTTATATTATATTGGGGAATCGAAACGAAACCAAGATGTTAAGTTACGTATTGCAGTAGTGTACATCGAACAGACTTCGCAAATATTCTCTGGTGCAATAATCACACGACTTCTCACGAGCCTGGAATAATCGACAATTACGTAACTTCCCTGAGAACTGAGCTAGTTTACTGAGTGCTTATACACGTTGGGCTAAATTAAACAACAAATTACACTGTTAATAATATTCCTACATTAGTTATTTCTCTTTTATCCTGAGCCATTGCATTAACGTGTGTTTCGTTTTTATATAAGTCATATTCTTTCTATTACATTACCCTGATAGCAAAGAAAAAGAGTCACAAATAATTTTTATTTTATTACGTTACAAGACCAACAACGGAGAAACTCTGTTCCCACAATCTGAAAATAATTGGTCTTGTGCCTTTTTCGTAAGAATGTTAAACATAGTACTACAACAATCAATTTATATGCTGTCGCTTTGGAACATGTGACTAAATAGCTATGTACTCACGTCCTAGCGTTTGCACGGAATGGAAACAACAATTCACGTAATAATCATGGATAATCGCAGGAAAATCCACATTCCACAGCACAATACCAATTTCCAAGTTCTTCTGTCGGTTAATGTTCGGCGCGACATGATGGGTAACATTTTAGTAGGTACAGCCATTTTAGAGGAGCATGTCACGTGACAATTTTTTGGAAAATACGCTGGTGAACACTTTGAGGACGTTCCTTTGGCCTTGCGGACTGCAGTGCACTTCCAGCTTGACGGTGCCCTTCAAATTTTTCCAGACTTGTGAGGAGATACCTCAACCGCAGTCCCCCTAGTCGCTGGATTGGTCGTGGAAGTACGATTAACTGGCCACCAGTATCGTCAGATCTTACTGCATTAGTTTTTATTCATGGGGCTGGATGAGGCCTGAGGTGTAGAAATGAATGGTGAATATCCAAGGCGAACTGCTTGGTCGAATGGTGGACGCTGCCGCCCTCATCAGGGAATGTGCAGAGGCACTCAGAGAAGCAGCAAACCTGTTCTCCCAAGAGTGCACAAATGTACTGAAGCTGAAGGTGGGATATTCGAACATTTATTCTCAACTGTACAACTGTGAGGGAGGTGTTCAATAACGCTTCGAAGTGAATATGTTACACATACGTATTTTTCAATTGACACTATGTAAAAGTTAGCCGTAAAAGAAACAAAAGAAAACATTGGAGTAGGAATTAAGACCCATGGAGAAGAAGTAGAAACTTTGAGGTTTGACGACGACACTATAATTCTGTCAGAAACAGCAAAGGACCTGGAAGAGCAGTTGAACGGAATGGATAGTGTCTAGAAAGGAGGATATAAGAGGAACACCAACAAAAGCAAAACGAGGATAATGGAATGTAGTCATATTATATCAGGCGATGCTGAGGGAATTATATTAGGAAGTGAGACACTTAAAGTAGCAGATGAATTTTGCTATTTGGGGAGCAAAATAATTCATGATGGTCCAAATAGAGAGGATATAAATGTAGACTGACAATGGCAAGGAAAGCGTTTCTAAAGAAGAGAAATTTGTCAACATCGGGTATAGATCTAAGTGTCAGGAAATATTTTCTGAAAGTATTTGTATGGAGTGTAGGCATGTATGAAAGTGAAATATGGACGATAAATAGTTTAGACAAGAAATGAATAGAAGCTTTTGAAATGTGGTGCTAAAGAAGAATGCTGAAGATTAGAGGGGTGGAGCATGTAACTAATGAGGAGGTACTGAATAGAACTGGGGAGAAGAAGAATTTTGGCACGACTTGATTAGAAGAAGGGTCGGTTTGTAGGACACGTTCTGAGGCATCAAAGGATCATAAATATAGTATTGGATAGAAGCTTGGAGGGAGAACGAGACATGAATACACTAAACAGATTCAGAAGGACGTAGGTTGCAGTAGTAACTCGGAGATGAAGAAGCTTGCACAGGATAGAGTAGCTTGGAGAGCTGCATCAAACCAGTCTCTGGACTGAAGATCAGAACAACAACAACAACAACACCTGAGTAACACGCATGTCTTAATGTTTACAAACTGTATGTACGTTACAATATATTGAATAACACAGAAAATATGTAACAATGTGCATTAAATGTGTTCTATCTCGGAAACCATTCGGAATGGGGCATATGTCCACATGAAGTTTATTGTTTCAAGTGACCGTTATTCTCACGTAGCTGATTAGTGACCATTTCTCTTTGGACACCCTGTGATGAAGCATGCTGGGATAATTTTTAATCCCCTCTTGTTTTGCCATCTGCCTCCTTTAAATTCGTTTTGTTACATTTAACTATTTACCATTAGCATACATGAATATAATCGGCATTTCCATAAAAGAGGAAAATTGCCCCTGAGTTTTAAAGTAAATAACACTAGATCTAATTTTGTGCTTAGTTTTATATATGTAATTGATTTTATAATTTATTTTGACTATTACTAGTTAATACTGTCATTATAGGGCAAAATCAGTAATTGTTTCGTAACTTAAATTCTATTGTTCACATACACAAATATAAGTTCTGTACTAATTATAAACATTTGGAAGACGAAGTACTAGTAATCAAAGTATCAATTTAGCTCTATTCAAAAACATGTTAGCAAAACTAGCCCTTAGTTAATTCCAAAGTAATTAACAGTTTTGTCATAAGTATTGTTTGCGTAACAATATTTGTTTATTTCACGATTTAAACAAATAATTTGGCCTAAACCTCATAGTAGAAGAAACTGTTAAAAAGACACAATTTTTCAATGTAATCAGTTAACTGAGTGAGTTAAGTTTTAATTGTAATTTCTGTAAATTAAACTTTGAACAATGTATAGTTTCAGCACCTATTATTGAGATCATATGTAAGGGCCGGCATTTTAGTCATGAGACAGTCAGTCCACAGCTGAGTTTCAGACGAGTAACCTGTGCTGATTAGGACAACAAAAATGCTTCAATTTAACTGTGAAATAAGCGTTAAACAATTAGGCCGTGTGTAAAAACCAATGACAGTTATTGCTCCATACGCACCTGATTATTCTTCAAGAACCGTGAACTTTGTGGTTAGGTTTTATTGCTCGTAGTGTTCAACAGTAAACTGTTGTAGCAGTATGTGGAGTTTCGCCTGAGCCGGCTGGAGTGGCCGTGCGGTTCTAGGCGCTACAGTCTGGAACCGGGCGACCGCTACGGTCGCAAGTTCGAATCCTGCCTCGGGCATGGATGTGTGTGATGTCCTTAGGTTAGTTAGGTTTAATTAGTTCTAAGTTCTAGGGGACTGATGACCTCAGAAGTTCAGTCCCATAGTGCTCAGAGTCATTTAAACCAAGTTTCGCCTGGGAACTAATCATGCGGCTTATCTAAAGCTAAACAATAGTGCACTGGCCATATAACTGTGTACTACTAGTGTAGTGACATAACAAGACTGTTACGCCACTTGAGGTAGCCGATTGAAAGAAAGGCACGCGTACACACACGCCGACGGGCGTCAAGTCTGGAACAGGATAACTATTGAATGGTAGCAAGAAAAGTACGTAGTTGCTTTATACTTAACTTTCATTATGTGATGAATACAGCGTTCTTCTTGAGACATTTATACTATAACTCTCAAAGTAGGTAAGGCTAATGGCGCCTTGCTAGGTCGTAGCCATGGACTTAGCAGAAGGCTATTCTAACTGTCTCTCGGCAAATGAGAGGAAGGCTTCGTCCGTATGGTCTCTAGCAATGTCGTCGTACAACTGGGGCGAGTGCTTGTTCGTATCACGAGACCTGCCTTGTGGTGGCGCTAGGTCTGCGATCACACAGTGGCGACAAGCGGGTCCGACATGTACTAAATGGACCGCGGACGATTTAATCTACCACCTAGCAAGTGTGGTGTCTGGCGGTGACACCACATTCTCCCCCGCAAATCGGCGAACGGTCGTGAGATAAGGCTTCCGCCGCCGTGGGGAGGACCCCATGTTGACGTATGCGATGAGATGGGGAGCCTAACAACAGGCGAGGCTGTGCCACCTGCACCCGGCCATTCGGTCCGAGGAGAGCTAGGAAACGCCTGAAAACCTAGTCCAGGGTGCATGTCAACATGCGGGGTATGCGCCCGTAAAGAAACAGGAGGGGCCGAAGGGTCGACCTCCATTGCGTCGGGGTAGCCGACGCGCGATGACGTCATGTGGTCCGGAGCGGGCGGGAGTTCCATGGCGGAGGACAGCTGGTCACGGGAAGCGATCGGCGGCGCGTGACCCTGGGAGGCGCTTGGCGGCGGCGGCGGTGGCTGCGGCGGCTGCTGCGGCGGCGCGTCGCCATGGGGCAAAATGGAAGGCATCGTCGGTAACACCTGGGGATGAGGCGAGCCAGTAGATGGGTCCGCAGGGCGCTGACCGGACGGCACCGTTGCTGAAAGCAGACGGGGAGCGGCAGAACCCGTGCGACGACAGAGGCGCAGCTGATTGAGATGCCGACGCACCTCACCAGAGGCCCCCAAAACCACATACATCACGCGGCCGAGGCAGCGAAGAATGCGCCCTGCGAGCCAACGCCGTGAACCTCGATAGTTGCGATAAAATACAACGTCGCCTGGAGCAAAAGCAGGAGTCTGCCACTGCACAGGAACCTGATGCGGCGGATGCAGCAAAGACATCAAGGTGCGATGAGGACGACCGTGGAGCAACTCAGCCGGCGAGCGACCATCTCGGGGCTGAGAGCGATACGAAGACAAAAAGAGCAACAATGCGTCCTCCCGAGAATGCGACTCTTTCAATTTCAACATCTGTGACTTGAAAGTCCGGACCAATCGTTCAGCGGCACCGTTTGACTGAGGCGAAAACGGCGCGGATGTCAGATGTTGAATACCATTGGCCTGGCAGAATGACTGAAATTCTGCGGACATGAATTGTGGGCCATTGTCGGAAACAATAGTCTGCGGAAGACCTTCAATGCAAAAGATAGCAGACAACGCTTGGATGGTGGCAGATGACGTCGTGGAAGACATCCGGACAACAAAAGGAAAATTACTGAAGGCGTCGACCAGAACCAACCATCGAGCATTCCAGAATGGACCAGCAAAATCAATGTGTAAGCGTTGCCAAGGGGAAGTGGCTCTTGGCCAGGCAAAGACTTTCCGCAGCAGTGCGGATTGTTGTTCGGCACACGCCATGCAAGAAGAACACATATTCGTAATCGCAGCATCGATTCCGAACCAAGTACAGTGCTGACGAGCAAGTTGTTTCGTTCGCACTATACACCAATGTCCTTGGTGAAGAAGCCGTAAGACAGAGGACTGTAACGAACGTGGGACCACGACTCGGGACTGATCATTATCAGAACGCAACAACAAAACACCACGTCGAACAAAAAGTCTCTCCCTGTGAGCAAAAAATCGGCGAACCAACGGATCCGCAATCCGAGACTTCGACAAAGGCCATTGCGTAGCAACAAAACGCAAAACAGTAGCAAGGACAGGGTCAGCAGCGGTGGCTGTAGCTACACGACGAAAATCAATCGGAAACGATTCGACCACTTCATCGGTTTCCGAATCAATGAACATGCAAGCAAGTTCGGAAGAATCGAATGCTTTATCCTCAACAACCGGCAAACGGGACAACGCATCGGCGTTTCCGTGCGTAGCAGTGGACCGATACAAGATATCGTAGCGGTACTGCGAGAGGAAAATAGACCAGCGAATGAATTTCTGCGCTGTACGCGGAGGTACAGGCTTGTTCGGATGAAAAAGCGATGTCAAAGGTTTGTGGTCTGTGATGATGGTGAAGTGACGACCATACTAGAAATCATGGAACTTAGTAACACCAAACACGAGAGCCAAAGCTTCTTTCTCTATCTGCGAGTAATTCCTTTGCGCAGACGAGAGCAATTTGGACGCAAAGGCAATAGGGCGATCATGGGAGCCAACTTTGTGCGCAAGCACAGCACCGATCCCGAAATCCGATGCATCTACCATCAACAAAAGGGGTTTCTGGGGATCGAAAGGCGTGAGGCAAGTATTAGAAAGCAACGCCGATTTCAACTGGCGAAAGGCGCGTTCGCATTCCGTCGTCCAGACGAACGGAACACCTTTACGGCGTAAGCGATGAAGCGGAGCTGAAATGGAAGAGGCATTGCGCATATATTTGTGATAATAGTTAATTTTACCCAACACACTCTGTAGCTATTTCACATTGCGAGGGGAAGGTAAATCCTGTATGGCACGGAGGTGCTCTGGACTCGGATGTATGCCTTGGGCATTGATGACATGGCCCAGGTATGGTAAGTCAAGAGCAAAAAACACACATTTGTCCTTCCTCAAGCGAAGACCATTGTGTCGCAAGACCTGAAATAACGTTCGTAGGTTCGCAAGATGATCTTCTTCTGTCTGTCCGGAGATCACTATATCGTCCAGATAGTTTGCTGCAGTAGGGACCGACGCACAAATAGTTTGTAAATACTGCTGAAACAATGCAGGGGCGGATGCACACCCGAACGGCAGTCTTTTGAACCTGTACAATCCAAGATCCGTGTTAACCACCAATACGCGCTGGGATTCGTCGTCCACAGGTATTTGCAAGTACGCATCGGCTAGATCCAACTTCGAAAAATATTTTCCCGAGCACAGTTTAGCAAAAAGATCTTCCGGGCGGGGCAAAGGAAAAGTAGCAGTCACTAGTTGTGGATTCACTGTGGCCTTGAAGTCCACGCAAAGTCTCAATTTGCCGGAAGGTTTTGGCAAAATTACTAAGGGTGAGGCCCAGAGAGAAGCTTGCACACGTTCAATTACACCCTGTGATTCTAGATCGTTTAATGTTCTTGCGACCTCATCACGCAATGCGTCGGGAACATTGCGCGCTCTGAAAAATTTCGGATGCGCGTTGACCTTCAGTTCCAAATGTGCTTCATCGTTTTTAGCGCAACCTAAGCCTGGTGCAAAAATGTCTGCAAATTCGTCACATAAGCGAGAAACACTGTCTGAAGGCACAGTCTGATTCACTGATAGGACCTGATTTACAATAGACATGTTAAACAACTGAAATAAATCTAGACCAAAGAAGTTCACTGCAGTAGAAGAACGAAGAACGTAAAACGACACAAGTTTTGTTTGTCCCTTGTATGTTGCAAGAAGGCTGCACTGTCCTAACACAGGAATTTTCTGTCCGGAATATGTGGTTAGCTTAACATTTGCGGCACGCAACGGAGGTGCGCCCAGTTGTTTGTACGTGTCGTGATTCAGCAATGAAACTGCAGCTCCGGTATCGAGCTGGAATGGTATGACCTTGCCATTAAAGTCTAAGTCCACAAAAAGTTTATTGTCCTGTTGACGACAAGAGCGACTGTCTCGTGCAATTTGAACAGACACTGGTACAGAATCACTTGCTAATGGACGTGATTTCCGGCGACGTTGACGCACTCTTTTTGTGGGACGATCACAGTCACTGTTAGAGAAAGTGTCATTGGACGAAGCGGAATTAACGACATGAATGTCCATGGGCGAAGGTCCACGAGCCTGAGTGTCCTTGGTTCGATTCCGGCGTGAAGCAAAGGGCCTGGAATGATTGTGATTGTCTGATCTGAGCTTTTTCTGGTAAACACTTTGAACATGTCCTTTCTTATTGCAGAAAAAGCAAATAGCTTGGCGTGACGGGCAATGTTCACGCGAATGTCTAGTAGCACACCGCGGGCATGATTTCACTGCATTTGTGGGCTGGCGCGGCACACGTGGCTTAGAGCGCGGCGGCAGCTGCGTTTGTTTGTGCGATGGCAGTTGACCGGGCCGCGCAGCTCGCCTGGCGGGCCGGTTAATGATACACACTGCTGGCGAAGTGTCAAAAGATTCCTGAGCACAGTCAAGTGTGTCTTGTCTATCCAATATGTCTATCACTTGTTGAAGGGAGGGATTAACGAGTTTCAAAATTTGCTCCCGTATGCGAACATCAGAAACATTTTGTGCAATTGCATCACGTACCATTGTATCTGAATAAGAAAGACCACAGTCACAGTCAAAGGCACAGTCCCTAGTAAGTCCTTGCAATGTTGCTACCCACTCCCTGTTAGTTTGACCGGCCGTACGTTTTGTACGAAAAAACGTATACCGTTTTGCAACCACATTAACTGTTTCTTTGAAATAGGCATCTAAAGCAGACAAAATTTCCTCGTAGGACAGAGTTGCTACGTCGCGTCGGGGAAACAATTTCACTATCACACGGTGTGTGGACACACCGACACAAGAAAGCAAAAACGGCTGCCGCTCATTACCTTGAATTCTGTAGGCGGCGAGGTGGAAGGCGAATTGACGGGACCACTCTTGCCAGGACTCGTGGGATGCATCAAAGGGTCGGAATTGAGGTGCAACAGCTTGTTGTGGCTGCGGTAGCGATGAAGCGGCGGCCGCCGCATCGGTTTGAATGGCACGCTGACCCTGGACGAGCTGTCCAAGGGCATCCAATAACGCCTGCGTCTGCTGATTCTGCAAGCGATAAAATTCGGACAGTACATCTGGAGAATGTGGCGAAGCCATGACACAAGTAAATGTAAGCAATCAGAAAGAACTCTTTACTCGTCGCCAATCTGTAGTGACGTAACAAGACTATTACGCCACTTGAGGTAGCCGATTGAAAGAAAGGCACGCGTACACACACGCCGACGGGCGTCAAGTCTGGAACAGGATAACTATTGAATGGTAGCAAGAAAAGTACGTAGCTGCTTTATACTTAACTTTTATTATGTGATGAATACAGCGTTCTTCTTGAGACATTTATACTATAACTCTCAAAGTAGGTAAGGCTAATGGCGCCTTGCTAGGTCGTAGCCATGGACTTAGCAGAAGGCTATTCTAACTGTCTCTCGGCTAATGAGAGGAAGGCTTCGTCCGTATGGTCTCTAGCAATGTCGTCGTACAACTGGGGCGAGTGCTTGTTCGTATCACGAGACCTGCCTTTGGTGGCGCTAGGTCTGCGATCACACAGTGGCGACACGCGGGTCCGACATGTACTAAATGGACCGCGGCCGATTTAATCTACCACCTAGCAAGTGTGGTGTCTGGCGGTGACACCACAACTAGGGCGTTGTGAACAGTGAAATTAAAGCTCTGAAAAATGTAACTGTGCATCTGTCGGCTACATCATTTAAAGTAGTCAGTGTCGGAATCCACAACCCATTTTTCAGCCAGTGTAGCAACGGAGTACGACAGTGAGGACAACAAACAATCAACATAACGAAGAAAGAAAAGCTGATGAAACCGCCACAACCCTGATACTGCACCAGCATTCCTAAACAGCATCATGGTATCTACCAGATCATTTATGCAGAGTGTTTAGTATACATTGGCACATATTTTTAAAAGAGCTAGTATTGGTAAAAACTACAGGAAAAGTTCCTGTGATTATATATCTGGAAACCAGTATCATTTGAGATATGGTCTTTTTTTTTTTCATCTAAGCACTATCTGTTTGTTACACAGATTTAGACACAGTAGCAGTGCTGCATGTGGTTAACACGCATTATGATACGACGTTTAGCTCCTCTTCGTAGTGAAAACACACTCTTTGAAATATACCTAGCGCCATTCGGACTGCGTCGTATGCACTCCTGTAAGGTCTGCACGTTTTCGATAGACTGGGCGTACAGCACTGCTTTTAAAGGCCCTCTAAACCAAAAATACAGCAAATTCAGGTATAATGAACTGGAAGTCCATGACACGATAAATCCGTCGTCCATGAAACGTTACGCTGATATACTGTCACACGATACATGGAAAATGGTCTCTGTCCCATCACCCATAAACCACAGTCGTCTTTCTGTAAGGAAAGCGATCTCCGACAGCGCTGGTAATACTTCGCGCAGAAATAGGTGATATGCAGCTCTTGTTAATATGTTTCGTAAGTTTTACGTCCCTATTAGCATGTCACCGTCAATTCCTGCCCATACACTAATACTGAAGCAATGCTGATGCCACATATCTGTGATTGATCGAGTATTAGCACCAGCCCACACGTGCGTACTGTTGTAATTTACTACACCAACCCTTGAGAATCCTGCCTACACCACAGAATAGTATCATAGACTGTGCGGCTGGTCCCGGCGGAGGTTCGAGTCCTCCCTCGAGCATGGGTCTGTGTGTTTGTCCTTAGGATAATTTAGGTTAAGTAGTGTGTAAGCTTAGTAGTTAAGTCTCATAAGATTTCACACACATTTGAACATTTGAACAGAATAGTACACTTTACTCGTCACAAGTAAAACAGCCCATATCTCAAAAAGCATTGCGTTCTGCACATTTCATCATACGAATGTTCTTCTAATTTTGTAGGAATAAGTGATACGTTTTTTGAACACCCTGTACAACCATCATCAGGGATGTCACTGGAACACGACCTTGGGGAACTCTCGAAGGTAATTCATATCCAACGAAATGCTGTTTGAGTATAAAATATTGAGGTATGTATGATAGGAAGTTAAGCGTCCGTAATCAGGTTGCTAGTTTGGGTCTCCTTAATCACAAATGGAAATGTCGTGTTGCTAGGGCCTGCCATCGGGTAGACCAGTCGCCTGGTGCAAGTCTTTTAAGTTGACGCCACTACAGTGACTTGCCCGTCGATGGGGATGAGATGATGATGAAGAAAACATAACACTTAGTTCCTGAGCGGAGCCGGGAATCGAACCTGGGCCCTGTGGCATGGCAGTGCGTCGCAATGACCACACAACTACCGGGGTGGACTAACATTAACAGATTCAGCATTCAGAGGTGAAATGAGTAGACGATGTTTCAAGTTTCCATTAGAGACATCTATGTACGTCTATTTCAATAGTACAAGGTGACGTTAGCTTTCACAGGTGTTTCAAGCAATACGAAGACTTCGAGTAATAGGCATATATCATATCTATGTTTCTCAAACATGGAATGACCAAATGAATAAGATTTATTTGTTTGTTTAGCATATGGAAATATATACTGAAGTGCAACTAAAGTATCTGAATTGTTTGATTTTACAAAGGAAATACAATTAAAACAGTATATATACAAATTAATGTTTAACTTTAATCTACTCAAGGGATCCCATTCGAAGAGATCTTCTAGATTTACAGAGTGAGCCCGTCTGATACAGCTTGGTACAATGGATTTGATGGTCTGATGCCCATTGCCACAGCCACATTGAGAAGATGAAGCCTATCGCCATCGGTGGAGGCATTCTGCACGGAATCCGCGGCCTGTACAAATCTTGTTAATTGTTTTTCAAGGAGGTCGCGGTACTTTCATGCCGGACGGTCTTGTAGCACGTCTTATGATGGTCTGATATTCATCATGGGCAATGCAGTTCCACCTTTCTGATTACTTCCTGTTCACTTTGAGATCTACTGCTTGCTGCGATTCTGTCAATGCGATAGGTGATTGCCTGGATTTTAATCGGCTGAGTCTATGTGCAGACTGGGAGCCGGAGAATTTTAATGAATTTTTCGCATTTCTTGGAAAGAGCGTTATGCCTCCGAACGTCTGGTGGCGCAATAAAACTTAGAGGAATTAACAAGAGAAGAGGAGTAGATCTGATGCAAATGGTTATTAAGATGAGAGTTAATATTTCTCGCATAAGCTCTACTGGAGGAGAGTATTCGGCAGCAAAGTAGAAGAATTCTAAGGAAGAACATCGCAATTTTGTAGCTGTTGAACCCCCCTCAGGTACCACTCGGTTTGTGTATGATGTTACTGTGCGGTCTCGTCTCTGCTGTGGTGTTCTCTGTTTCTTGCAGAACAAGATTACATCAAGAGTCAGTCCTAAGTATTTTGGTAAGTCTTGGTGGTGGAGGACTTGACCGTTAAAGGTTGCTTTACATTGGCCACGCTGATATCTAGTAGAAAGCAGCTAAATTCAGTCTTCATTGGATACAATGTTAATCTCCGCCTTTTGAGGTATTCGTGCACAGTATTTAGACGTGCAGAAAGTGTATTTTCGCCGGCCGTAGTGACCGAGCGGTTCTATGCGTTACAGTGTGGAACCGCGCGACTGCTACGGTCGTGGGTTCGAATCCTGCCTCGGGCATGGATGTGTGTGATGTCCTTAGGTTAGTTAGGTTTAAGTAGTTCTAAGTTCTAGAGGACCGATGACTCAGAAGTTAGGTCCCAAAGTGCTCAGAGCCATTTTAACCAAGTATATCTTCACCAGCTTCAAGACTTCTCTGTTGAGTGACCAAAGCAAAATCTCAAAGTCTCGTGGCGGTGACATGGTATAAAAAGTTACCGGGTTTCCAGCCGCCTCAAGTGAGCTTTGGGCCAAGCACTCCTTGCTCATTGTCAAGTGTTATGACTGACGAGAGTGCTGCCGTTTGCGAATGTGCCTGTCAGAGACTCTTTGGACCTGGTATCCCAGTTCTTCTTGAGTAACATTGTCGATCTATTTAGACACACTCTTAAGTCTTCTCAATTTCTGTACAACGCAAGTATTACAATCAGATAGGCGGCGTTGAATTAGGAAGCCCTTTATTTCCAGTACCTCTTCGTGGAGAGTTTCTAGGATGTTGGCCTACACACGGCGCCATTAAAGCTTAGTTATTTCACTCAATAAGTTGACGATAAGTTCATAATATGGCCCCACAGAAGTGAGAGACTTGATGAATTCTTGGAACAGCTCAACAGCGTTAACAGTAACATTCATTTTATTACGAAGGTGAAAAAAGACAGTGCATTGTCCTTGCTCGACGTTCTCGTCCGCCGCAAACGAAATGCACGCCTTGTCCACAGCACCTATAGAAAACCTACTCACACGAACGTGTACTTATACGTCGTCAGCCATCGTCTTCATAAAAGCGCACAGAAGCAGAATGGGTTATAAACATTGGTGCATCGTGCAAGAATAGTATCAGACGCTGATAACATTCGCCTTGAGCTGAACCACCCACTCAATATCTTCAGGAACAACGACTACAACGTTCATGAAATAAATGAAGTGGTTTCAAGCAAAAATCACACCATAACGAGGAGCAGAAAAAAGATACTAGATTTCTTGCTGTTTTGTGGCTCTGTGTCGGGCAAAGTAATCCACCTGCTGAAAAGAAGCGAGATCGAATCGTTCTTGAAGCCTGAGACAAAAGTTCGGCAATTTATGAGACTACTTACAGATGCAGCAGGTCTCAGAACAATGGGGTCTACAAGGGACATTGCGGGTGAGCCTAGTCTTACTTCGGACAAACAGTACAAAGCCTACAGGAGGATTTTATCGCTTACGCTACCCCGAGAAATCCAGTTTAGCTGAGGTTGCTTTGGAGAACTGTCACAGTATCAAATCTGATGAAACCCTTGTCTGGGTTCGCAGTAACGGCTTCCGGAACTGTGTAATAAAAGAAGGCGTTTAAATAAAAGTCGCCGATAACACTCTTAATAGAGACAGCGGCCTGCAGTTCATCAGGGCGAGGGATCCAGTGACCGCGCGATGGATGTGGTCACATCGCACGATAAGTCAACGTATGCCCTTATATGGCGATGCAACGAGCATGAGTGACGTCACAGCCGACAGCTAGTGTATATGAGGCTGCACCACCAGCCCACTGGCAGTCATAGGGCCAAGGAGTACTTCACCGAAACCTCGTGTAATTTCAATAATTTGACGCTGCTGGAAACACGAGAACTCTTTATCCAAAGCAACATCGTCTGCAGAAATGAACGTCATCGACTGTTTCAAGGACATCAGATGTACCGTTGTCTATAACAAAGCTGCACACGGAGGTCCAGTGTTGACTGTAATTGTCGCTTGGCAGCAAAACTTTGTGGATCTGCTAATGCGTTAACGTGGACTGATTCACGCTGGAAAACATTAGTTTTGGATACCAGGTGAAGATCTGGCGCTGTAGAGCGGTGCTCATATTGAAAATACTGTGTAAGCGGCGTTTAATAATAAAACTAACATTATACCTGTGGTGTCACCGCCAGACACCATACTTGCTAGGTGGTAGCCTTTAAATCGGCCGCGGTCCATTAGTATACGTCGGACCCGCGTGTCGCCACTGTCAGTGATTGCAGACCGAGCGCCACCACACGGCAGGTCTAGAGAGACGTCCTAGCACTCGCCCCAGTTGTACAGCCGACGTGACTAGCAATGGTTCACTGACAAATACGCTCTCATTTGCCGAGACGATAGTTAGCATAGCCTTCAGCTACGTCATTTGCTACGACCTAGCAAGGCGACATTATCAATAGATATATAACTTGTGATGCCTGTACCGTCAGACCGATGTACACCACTTATGGTTTAAAGTTAAGTATTACAGCAACTGCGTCCGTTTTTCTAAGTTCCCATTTCCTTGTAATGTTCCAGACCTCACGCCAATCTGCGTGAGCTTAAAAGCGTGCATTTCGGCCTCCTCTAGCAACATGGTGTTGGCTCTTCTGCCAACACTTCCTATGGCGACGAGGATGGGATTTAGCGTTCGTATTGCCCTAATTTACTTGTGTCATGGCTTCGCCACAATCTCCAGATGTACTGTCCGAATTTTCTTGCTTGCAGAATCAGCAGCCACAGGCCTTATTGGATGCCCTTGGACAGCTCGTCCAGGGTCAACGTGCACTGCAAAACGATGCGGCAGCCGCCGCTTCACCGCTACCGCAGCCACAAAACGCAGTTGCACCACCTTTTCGTCCTTTTGATGCGGCACTGGAAAGCTGGACGGAGTGGTCACGCCAATTTGGAATCCATCTCGCCGCCTACAGAATTCAAGGTAATGAGCGGCAGCCTTTTTTGCTTTTGTGTGTGGGAGTGCACACGTACCGTGTGATAGTGAAATTGTTTCCCCGACGCGACGTAGCCGCTCTGTCCTACGACGAAATTTTGTCTGCATTAGATGCATATTTCAAAGAATCAGTCAATGTCGTTGCAAAAAGGTATACGTTCTTTCGTACAAAACGTACGGCCGGTCAAACTAATCGGGAGTGCATTGCAACTTTGCAAGGCCTTACTAGGGATTGTGCTTTTGAGTGTGAATGTGGACTCCCTTATTCAGATACTATGGTATGTGATGCAATTGCACAGAACGTTTCGTATAAGGGAACAGATTTTGAAACTAGTCAATCCCTCCCTGCAACAAGTGATGAACATATTGGATAGGCAAGACACACTTGACTTTGCTCAGGAATCATTTGAAACTTCGCCAACCGTTTGTCACGTTAACCGGCCCGCCGGGCGCGCTGCACGGAGCAGTAAACAGCCCTCGCGCCTGTCCGCGCAGCTGCCGCCAAACTCTCCGCGTGCCGTGCAAGCCAGCAAATGCAGTGCTAAAATCATGTCCGCGGTGTGCAACTAGACATTCGCGTGAGAATTGCCCGTCACGCCAAGCTATTTGCTTTTTCTGTAAGAAAAAAGGACATGTTCAGAGCGTTTGCCAGAAAAAGCTCAGATCGGACACTCACAACCATTCCAGGCCCTTTGCTTCGCGCCGGAATCGGAATCGAACCAAGAATACTCGGGCTTGTGAACCTCCGCACATGGAAATTCATGTAGTTAATTCCACTCCGCCCAGTGCCACTCTCTCTAACAGTGACTATGTTCGTCCCACAAATAGTGTGCGTCGACGTCGCCGGAAATTCCGTCAAGTCGCAAGTGATTCTGTACCAGTGTCAGTTCACGTTGCACGAGACAGTCACTCTTGTCGTCAGCAGGACAATAAACTTTTTGTAGATTTGGACATTCATGGCAACGTAATAGCATTCCAGCTCGGTACCGGAGCTGCAGTTTCATTGATCAATACAGACACGTACAAACAACTGGGCACACCTCCGTTGCGTGCCGCAAATGTTAAGTTAACTAGCTATTCCGGTCAGAATATCCCTGTGTTAGGATAGTGCAGCCTTCTTGCAACATACAAGGGACAAACGTAACTTGTGCCTTTTTACGTCCTTCGTTCTTCTTCTGCAGTGAACTTGTTTGGTTTAGATTTATTTCAGTTGTTTAACTTGTCTATAGTCAATCAGGTCCTATCAGTGAACCAAACTGTGCCTTCAGCCAGTGTTTCTCGTCTTTGTGAAGAATTTGCAGACATTTTTGCACCGGGCCTTGGTTGCGCTAAGAACTATAAAGCACATTTGGAACTGAAAGTAAACACGCAACCGAAATTTTTTCGAGCGCACAACGTTCCCCACGCATTGCGTGATGAGGTCGCAAGAACCTTACACGATTTGGAATCACAAGGTGTGATTGAACGTGTGCAGGCTTCTCTCTGGGCATCACCCTTAGTAATTTTGCCAAAACCTTCCGGAAAATTGAGACTTTGTGTGGCCTTCAAAGCTACAGTGAATCCACAACTAGTGATTGCAACTTTTCCTTTACCCCGCCCGGAAGATCTTTTCGACAAACTGTGCCCGGGTAAATATTTTTCGAAGTTGGACCTAGCAGATGCGTACTTGCAAATACCGGTGGACGAAGAATCCCAGCGCGTTTTGGTGGTTAACACGCATTTTGGTTTGTATCGCTTCAAACGACTGCCATTCGGGTGTGCATCCGCCCCTGCATTGTTCCAGCAATATCTACAAACTGTTTGTGCATCGGTCCCTACTGCAGCAAACTATCTGGACGATATAGTGATCTCCGGAAAGACGGAAGAAGAACATTTCGCCAATCTCAGAACATTATTTCAGGTCTTGCGACAAAATGGTCTTCGCTTGCGGAAGGACAAATGTGTGTTTTTTGCTCAGGACTTACCCTACCTGGGCGACATTATCAATAGATATATAACTTGACCGATATATAACTTGACCGATGTACACCACTTATGGATTAAAGTTAAGTATTACAGCAACTGCGTCCGTTTTTCTAAGTTCTCATTTCCTTGTAATGTTCCAGACCTCACGCCAATCTGCGTGAGCGTAAAAGCGTACATTTCGGCCTCCTCTAGCGACACGGTGTTGGCTCTTCTGCCAACACTTCAATACCTTTCTCTCTTGTTTGACGCTTGCAGCTCACTTCTTGTTCCTAATCCATTACACACAGAAAGCTTTCTGTGATGTCACCGCAAGGCACTACACTGGCTAGGTTGTAGGCTTCAAATCGGCCGCGGTTCGTTAGTACACATCGGACCCGCGAGTCGCCACTGTCGACGCTAGCAGACCGAGCGCCGCCACTCGGCTGGTCCCACGAGATAAGCTTGCGCACTGCCAAGTTCTACAGCTGACTTTAACAGGAATGGTTCACTCGTTATAGCTTCAGAGATCTCATTTGCAGAGACGCTAGCTAGCATAGCCTTCAATTAAGTCAGTAGCTACGACCTAGCCAGGCCCCACATACAGTTTATGCATTGACAATTGATCCATATGTGTGAAGCAATCAGAATTGCAAGGAAGTATTCACAGTTCAGTCTACAACTGCACTTGTAAATATTATTGCACAAAGTCAAGATCGACGTTCACCGCTGATGCTCAATTAAAGCAAGTATTTAATTGTATTCCTGTCTACTAACTTTCTAATCACTTCAGATGTTCCAGATACATCCCGTCAAGTATAGTTCATTGACCCTCACGTCAGCCTACGTGATCAACGCGTGCAATTAATGGCCACATCTCGTGATCAGATTAAGAGTCAAATTGCGTGACTGAGCCGGGTAACCCTTTTTCCATGAGGCCTATAGTTCCGCCTCATGCATAACACTTTCAGTACGTTATTCTTGCATTCACAGTGCCAGATTTGCAAGAGGTGGCCAAATCTGGAACTAATTTTTTTCTAGTTTAAATCGATTCTGTGTTAACGCACTACGATATCTACCCAGTTCCGCTG
Organism: Schistocerca serialis cubense; assembly: GCF_023864345.2. Classification (NCBI taxonomy): domain Eukaryota; kingdom Metazoa; phylum Arthropoda; class Insecta; order Orthoptera; family Acrididae; genus Schistocerca; species Schistocerca serialis. Next base: position 288,725,952 of record NC_064644.1, on the reverse strand, counting down.
CCCTCGGATACCTGCTACCTACACTGGATCTCTGTGACTAGATGCACTTTAATTACAGCCGCCCAGTTCATAATCTGAGCAGAAGTGGTGCAATAATGTTACAGATCTCTTGGCTTAAACACGATACGCAACGACAATGAGTAATAATGAACGCCGAACGGACGCTATCTTGTGACGTGGTTTCTGCGCTACTTATTTGCTATCGGGAAATCTCCGTTCGGACCACTGAGCGAAGAGCTATGCGGCTCTTCCCGGCGAGGCTTCGAGTGTGGCTAAATTAAACGCTCGAGCTGTTAATTAAGCCTCAAAAAGTCTCGGGATTAAGTGACGCAAGTTTCCTTTTTCATAACGGCATTTACTGAATTTCGCGGCGGAAAGAAGGAAGGAATTTGTGGGCGCCGCGGCGGCTGAAGTTAGCGGATCTGGACGAATATCCCTTTATCAGGCGCCCAAAGTTTCCCGCGCGCCGCTGAGGGGAACTGACGATTCCGTGTTCGAAACGCCGCCGCTGTTGACTCTCGCGCGGAACTTCCGAAAGCCGCTCAGCGACGGCCGCCACTTTGTCTCCACCAGATTAGAAGAAAGAGGCTTTTTATTTCTCCCTTGTGGGAAGGCGCGCTACTGCCACCGTGTCGGAATGTGGCCGCCGCCGGAAACGCAAGCCTGCCCTAGTGTCGCCAAGGACGGTACCCACTTTTGTCAAACTAACAGCCGAGGCGATTACTTTCTTTGCCGACCGGCTTATCGTCTGTGTCTTACAGGGAAGGTGCATTTATTTTCTAAGTTCTTCGAAGAACAGCACCGCCGAATCCTACCGGCAACCCCCCGAGGCTACCATTCCCTGCAGTATACATACACAGAATACAATATCAGACGAAAAGTATCCGGATAACCGTATGTGATGCAGAATTGACCTCTAGATGAACGAGAGGCATACCCACCAGCATAAAAAGAGGCGGGGAATATTGTGTTCGGAGCTGCGCTGCTGCTACTGTCGCAGGTTCGAATCCTGCCTCGGGCATGGATGTGTGTGATGTCCTTAGGTTAGTTAAGTTTAAGTAGTTCCAAGTCTAAGGGACTGATGACCTCAGATATTAAGTCCCATAGTGCTTAGAGCCATTTGAACATTTTGTTGTCAGAAGCGAAGCAGTAACACCAGAATGGGTCGGTCAGGACAGCTCAGTTAGTTATTGGATGTCATATGACTAACAAATCAGTCACGGACATTTCATCCTTTCTAATGAAATAAAAGAAAGATTTATGTGCAGGATTAAAATTCACGGTGAAAGGATATCAATGATAAAATTCTCTGATGACATTGCTATCCTCAGTGTAAGTGAAGAAGAATTACAGGATCTGTTGAATGGAATGAACAGTCTGTTGGGTACAGAATATCGATTGAGAGTAAATCGAAGAAAGGCGAAAGTAACGGTAAGTAGCAGAAATGTGAACGGCGAGAAACTTAACGTCAGGTCTATGGCCACGAGGTAGATCAAGCTACGAAATTATGTTACCAAGGCAGCAAAATAATCAATGACAGAAGGAGCAAGGAGGACATCAACAGCAGACTAGCACTGGCATAAAGGGCATTCCTGGCCAAGAGAAGTTTACTAGTATCAAACATAGGCTTTAATTTGAGGGAGAATTTTCTGAGAATGTACGTTTGGCGCATAGCATTCTATGGTAATGAAACACGGACTGTGGGCAAACTGGAACAAAAGAGAATCGAAGCATTTGAGATGTAGTGGTACAGCAGAATATTGAAAATTAGGTGGCCTGATAAGGTAAGCAATGCGGAGGTTCTGCGCAGAATCGGCAAGAAAAGGAATGGCTGGAAGAAAGAGCAGGATGACAGGACACCTGTTAAGACATCAGGGAATAACTTCCATGGTACAAGAGGTTAAAACTGTAGGAGGAGGCAGTGATTGGAACATACCCAGCAAATAATGATTCGACTGTTGGCCATTTGACTGTAATATGGAAACTCGAAGGTAGAATCACAGCCAAATCAAGACCATTAGTCGCTAGTCACTATATATGTCGCATATTCCTTGCTCTGGATGTACGCAAGGTAAACATTAAAATGTTATTTCTGCCGGACCTCTCTGTGTGGTGCTATGTTTTACGTGACTTGCTGTATTAGCCTCAGGTAACGTCAAGAAGTTCGTCCTCAAGCTGCTGTGGAGAAAATTATTCTCGCAAGAAGCTTGGCCTGTGGTGAGGTGAAGGTGCGTTTACCTCAGGCTGACGGCCGCGGTGGCCGTGCGGTTCTAGGCGCTTCAGTCCAGAACCGCGAGACTGCTACGGTCGCAGGTTCGAATCCTGCCTCGGGCATGGATGTGTGTGATGTCCTTAGGTTAGTTAGGTTTAATTAGTTCTAAGTTCTAGGGGACTGATGATCTCAGATGTTAAGTCCCATAGTGTTCTGAGTCATTTGATTTTTTTTTACCTCAGGCTGCTGCAGAGAAAATTATTCTCACAGCAGGTCAGGCCAACGTGCTGTCAGCCTGTTTTGCGTTTGGTAACCCAGTTCCATGATGAGCCAGTTGCGGGACTAAATCACTTTTCGTAGAAGGCACGTGCACTCTGCCGGATTCTATCCCGTAAAAGCGCAATTCTAGTGTCTTCGTGCAACAGACAGCCTCGGGAGGCAAAGAGCGAGTTTGACAGCTCGGCTGTGCACCCTCTGCGGATCCGCGATGTGCGAGTCAGCAGCGTTTCCCAATGCCATGGAAGTGTATTACAGCACTGGTCTGATGCGTTTAGGCAGACCATTTTGCCATGGTGTGGAAGCAGCGACGGCCATCGATTAGACATGAGATGCAGGGTGCGTGGGAGCCCCACTGCTCTGCTTCTGATGTCATGTATACAGGGTGACTCACCTAAAACTTGCACCGTAAATATTGCGAAAATGGAAAATGATATTGATATGCGGTTTTCTCAGAATGGATTGGTAGTCATGGACTCGTATTGTTAGCCAACAAGTAGACTGCAATAATACTTATGAAGAATATTTTTTGTGCAAACATTCACTTTTTAAAGGAGAAATACATATTGACATTCACCAATTAAAAATCAGGTGAGTTAGAATGTCAGTCGTGTTCGTTACAAAATTCGTATGCGAGTCGTTTACGAGATATTGCAATTTGAAAATTTTCCAGACTGTCACTTGTCTGTGCCATTCAACCTGCACTGTTGCTTCATACAATGCTGTTATATTTATTTATAGTTTACTTGTGTTTTCCTTGAGTGCACTGCGACTTGCTAGTCAGTTAGCGTGTGACAGTCCAAGCAGCAGGTCATGAGTGGACGATGGGAGCAATAAGCTCATGCTAGTAGTAGGGCTTGGGCTTTTGTAGCACATTTTGTTAGTGCGGGTTGCCGCCATCAGGGGCAGGTATGCACTCAGGGGCAAACCTATTGTTCTCCTTTGATTGACAGGTACTTACCCTATTGTTCTGCTAAAAGGATCCTTCCTTTTGATTGTCAGTCACTTAACCTATCATTCCAACCACCCTCCCAATCTCCCCACCCCCCTCGCTGCTACAGGTACATTTTCAGGTCTGAGTTACTGAAATAGCCCCTCTCACTCTTATCAGTTTGATTGACTACTTAATTAAATTGATCAATGAATTAACCTCTCGCCCACTGGTAAACCACCTCCCGTCTCCTCCCCAGAAAATAGCGGGAAGTTCAAATTCAATCAGGACAATGTAACACACCACGGATACCTACACCAACCTGAGAAAACGGCGGGAAAAGGCACTTTGGCACCTCTACTAACCTAAGTCATCCGACCGCCACCTCTTCGTAGGAATTGGCTGGAAAAGGACTCAGCCTGTGCTGGATAGGGTGGACATAAATCTTTATTTTCAGTCTTTAGTTAAACAATTACAGGCAATACTGCCATCGGGTGTGTTCACCCCAAGGTCTGGAGTCCAACTGACCTACTACGCCGTACTGCCACCAGAGGGTGCTGTCATCACTTCTGTGATGTAATCCAAGATGGCGGTCTGATGGTGGAGAGGAAGGGTCTCAAAACTTGAAATTCAAGGGTATATTGTTTATTCATAAAAAAATCAGTTTTTAGGGGTTGGATTTCTCTTGCTCATCATTTTCTGTTTGGAAATATGTAGATCTTGTAAAAACTAATTACGTGGAGCAAACATGTTGCATAACCTAATGTTCGGCCCTTCACCTAATGTTTGGTGCTTTGTTGGCACTTCACCTATTGTTCTGTTAAGTGGTTTTCCATTGCACCCCCATTTCCTTAAACTATTGTACCGCCTTTGATACCAAATTAAGTAATTAGTTATGTTCTCCCATCTTTTTCTGATACACTTTTCGAATTACACATGCTTTTGAACGCCATTTCTGACACATTATTCTTTACCACCCACCACCTTAAACTACTGTACTGCGTTTTACATAAAAATCATGCAAATTAACCTATTGTTCTGCACTTAACCTGTTGTTCTGCTCCGTGTCGTCGACTCAAGCACACCCTTCTGTTAACTATCGTACTGCTAACACCACATTGATATAAAAAAATTATGCACATTAATTAAACGATATTCTTCACATGTATGGGGTAGTTTTTTTTAATTTCCAGCATCCTATTGGTCAGTGAAATCGATGGAATATAATTTAAACAAAAGATCTCTAATAAAAAACACATCGTTGCCACTCAACGCCCAACACCGACACCGACTACTCTGCACATGTCCCCAGGAGTCAGGATGCACTGGAGGTCCCCACGAAGAGACGATGTAGCTGTCAGCTGCCAAACCACACATAGGTGTCAGTTTGGGTCCCACAAGGATGATGCGGTGGCATCTCTTTCATAAACGACACCCAAGAAATACCTGTCGAAACGCGTGTTCACCTAAGCATCGTTGCTGGTGAGATGATGCATAGCTGCTGTGTGGGTCCTGGACCGAGTTGTTACAGTGCTTCCCAGAATAGTACAGGGTGCATTCTTCCTAGCAGTCTTAATGGGACAGCCAGTCTGTCACTGAATTTACCTGTCAAACTGCTGCTGCTGCTGGTGGTGGTGTGGTAGCACGGTCCACCATTGTTTTCTGCAGACGAGACTTTCAGCAGCAAAATTATTTTGTTCAGATCGCTACATTGCACTGATATTTAAACCCCGCAAAAGCTGTCTACAGGTCATCAAATACATACAAGACTCACAAGAATATTGGGAACCAGGAATACATTTACCAGTGAAATTACAATTAAATATTACAGTTGCTGCTGCAGTCTGAGACCGATCGATGTACAAGTACTGTCTTCTTTTGATGGCAGTGGTTCTGGAATGAATCTCAGTCTCTACAGTGCACACAATTTTCCACATAAAAATCTCTCCCATAACCTCACGGTTATCGATGCGGTGAATCTATACGTCCCTCACGATAATACACACGCTCATTTTCTCTGTTCATGCCACAACATAAGAGACCAACCACGCGTTATGTCCAAAGATGTTTTCTGTGTTCGAAGTTGGGTCCACCAGCTTCAGGACCTGATCCTAGGAGCCATCTGCGACACATACACAGACATACAGAAAACAGAGCAAACGTTCTGCAAATGTGAAATATGTGGTATGGAGGCGACTGGATACAATCTAGTACAGTGCTGTACTATGCCACCCGATCAGTGCATCTGCAGTAGGAGACGGCAGCTGTACTACATTTACAAGCAATTTTAGAACGCGGAACGAGAGGTTATGCCGTAAAGCACATGGGCAGAACTGACATAAAATCGACAGAATTACGAAAAATACGTATGAATTGAAGGAATGTACACCGAAATGCGGGGGAATTGATGAAGTGCTTGCGTGTTTTCTGGTCGGCGCAGAACAATTTGTACATGGGAACAAGCAAGAGGAATCCGAGAAAACGTCCACATGGAATCGAAGGGAGTCAGGGAAACAGTCACTTTTTTCCATCGAGGCTGCATTCTACTGTATGTCTATTGAGGTAACAGTGACACAAGCGGATTGACTACTGTTTTTGACGCTTTTAAGGAAAACAGAAAACCATCTGCCTCTAAACTTACTTGCATCTGCCTTAAAGGATGACATAGAGTGGATAGAATGGTTGGTTGAGATGGAGTTGTAGCAAGGTACAATTTAACTCTAGACTGATGGTGCATTCTAGAGAGAGAGAGAGAGAGAGAGAGGGGGGGGGGGGGAGTTGTTGCAGGTCACTTGACCATTTTTTCCTGATTTTCTGTCAGGATGTATCAGTTGTGTGAACTGGCCTGCATTCAACTCGTATAGAACCGCGTGTCCTGTATTTGACTTAGAGCACTGTCTACTTGCGATTGTTAACAGTAAACTTCTCTGCCACCAGAGGACTTCCATCTCATGTGTGATGAAACGTGACACATTCCGCTAAAGGAGTGAAGATATGCGATGTACTCCACCCTCTTGTTGCATCTTGGGTATAAAATCGAGATTTCAGTTTCATGACTAAGTTAGCGATAGGTGTTTGCGAGACACTGCAATCCCCATGTCTATATCTGCTTGACAGATGTGCTGTTTACAGAGTTAATGGCGGCATTTATAATTTCACATACCGGCCGCCGCTGCTATGCCTTTATCTGTTTCCTTGTAAGAGGTATTCTCCATTACTAACGGTCATTTTATACAGGACTGATGTGGGCATAGTATAATTTCTGGACCATGATCAGATGTGAACAGTGGACGCTATACAATTATGCAAAGCTACATTGTGCATGTATCTCACAGAGCCGCTGTTTTAATTAAGTAGTTTTTTCTTTTTACAGTTTGTTACCATAGTTTATCGTAGAGAACCTGCAAGATGGATTTATGTCATGCGTTGGAAATATATTTATTACGAGTACATTGAAATATTAGCAGCGCTGCATTACACACGACTGATAGGTCAGAAACTCTGTGTGTGTGTGTGTGTGTGTGTGTGTGTGTGTGTGTGTGTGTGTGTATGTGTGTGGTTTGGGATCTTATGGGGACCCAAAGGCGAGGTTATCAGCGCCCTGACATCGGACCTGAAGCAATCTACCATTCTAGCCTGTTTTAAGTGCAGAACCGTGTAGCCTTAGGAGTGTGTGTGTTTATGTTCCCTCTTACCAATACCCTCCTGATACTGGCCCCAGACACTGGAACAATAAAATTGATAGTGTAGTTGATTTACGTAAAATGCTTCGAACTCCATCCATCTGGAGCTCCATCATGCATAAAAATCACGTTTCTTGTTCTTCTTAACCTTCTGCTATTACATCACAACAGTTTCAAATCTACTACTAACACTGATAAAAGGTGCAAACTTCCTCGACATGGACGCGTCTGGAGAAATCTTGTGCACTTGGATCGGCAAGGACTCGGCAAGCTCCATTCATTCACGAGATGTGGAATGTAGCTGTCTACTTCCGGTCAGCTGCATATTAAATCGGTAACGGTGCTGCAGAGCAGGTTGGTTAGTCAAAGACAGTACGAGGGGATCTTTCAGTCTCTAATTTTATCCTAAGACTGCGAGAATGCTCTGCAACGCCAATCCACATAGAGATAGATCGAAAATTAAGCACAATGCTTGAAGTGCTAGAAGTATTTCTGGTATACTTAGATGATGTATATGTTCGAGAATTAACAATGAATGGAGGTACTGCGAAGTCATATCTCTACATTCACAATGATACTTGAAACGTAGAGAAGGGATGGTTTAGCTATGATAGTGAAATTGGGAAACAAGCTGTCGCGTCATTGGTCTGTGTTGAAAACTACTGTAAAATTGTTAAAACTGTTCACATATCAACAGTGATGCTTATTATTACAGTACATCGATGCGTCTTTTCCATCCAATCCATCCACTGGTATGCTGTTGGTTACCGCATAATGATTGACTGACATCGCTTGTTTGATTTAAAGAAAGAGTTTTGGTGGAGAGGCAACAGTTTATGGGGACGGCTATCACCGAAACAGTGATTGCGTACATGACTGCAATATGAGGAATCACTCGAAATAGAACGCAAAGCCATCAGCTATTCCGTCCTTGTGGAAATGCAGTGGTCATCAGTCACTTTCGGACAGCAGTTTGGAAACTCTCCACAACGCCGCCAAACTCTTCCAGTTTCTTTATGTTGTAGCTGTCATTTACTTAAAATCATACAGTGTGTGTGTGGTGTGTTATGGTAGCAGCAATAGCAACATGACATCTAGTTTTCTGTGAGAAGCAATGGATCAGAACGTGTTAATGTCAGTTTAGAAACTGACACAGACCTCAGAGTCATGGCGGAAAAAAGACAAAAGTATGACAGTGTACAAAGCGAGTTACAGGAGAAAAAAAAAACAATGTTTCAAACAACGACACAGGGTCACAGGGAGGGTCTATACGCCTAGAGTACAGGTGATGCACCTTTACACTCGTCTGTAGAATGGATCAATAGTTGTATATTTAATAGGATCGTCACATGTGCTCTAAGACAAAAGCAGATGGTATTTATTTTCGATACATGGGAGGAGAGAGATATAGTAAAAATCTTATCGAGTTCTCTATCGGATGAAGTTAGTCGAGTTTTATAGTTGGTGATTTTTCTCTGTTGGATGATACAGAATAACGAAGATAGCATGTTGGGGTGATAGACGTGAATGGGCCCTAAAGGACGCGAATCTGCAGTATTTCTATGTAGTTTGGGGCATACCACAGTGTAGTAGCAAAATCCTCATCCGTCTCCCAGTTCCCATTTCCATCGAATGGTTAAAACACAGTTCTCTCGATGTAACTCGGCTTAGCCTGTTTCTACATGGGTTGCAGAAGGTGGTAGATTCTTCTCCGACTTCTACTCAGTTCCAACTTTCATTGGAAAGATCACATGGGCCAAACTACAGGGTTGGTAGCACGGAGTCTGAGGGAAAGTTGCAAGATGCATAGGGACTACCTACAACAAAGCTGGAATTTTACTGTAGCAGATAAGTTCGAGAAATGTGACTCGTTTCGAGATATGAGAGTGGGAGAAATATGTTTCACTACTGGCTGTAATCATTAAAGGACTTTTCCATAGCATCCAACGCAGGTATGTGGTTGAATGGAAAGACTCGATTCCAAATCCCAGACAGCATTTCCACCGAAAGCGTAGCACAAGAGATCTGAAATGCTAATGTACATTTCTCACGATTTCAGTCAGCACACCATCTACTATTGTTTGTGATCCTTCTCAATCAACCATCCCCTATAACCCATTCAACGTATCACCGAACCTCTGACATGGCATCAAGACAGATTGCGTTACAAATACTGGACCAATATCTAGCGGCGGCAGTGTAAGGGAGTTGCAAGTACCGGTTTCATAACACGCTCCTTAGCTGAATCACTTTCAAAATTCGGTAATTGTAAGGGAGTTGCAAGTACCGGTTTCATAACACGCTCCTTAGCTGAATCACTTTCAAAATTCGGTAATTTTATTACGAGGTTGCACCGTCGGCGACGTGTAACTGCACTGCTGATTTGATACTATAAACTCCGGCAAACACCGTCTGTATTCAGTGTCACGATATTTGTCTGGAAAAAACCACTTCATTCAGAGGTAATGTCATATGTAGATTTATAAAGACAGTATATCTTTTAACACTGATACTTGTATGCACCTGTAGAACCAAGACCGCTTGTGATAGTAATATGTTTTTTTTTAACATCTGGCAGTTTGTAAGACAATTACACCTCTCTTTCTAAGATACAGTGGAACTGCTCGCAAGAAAACTTATGAGACAAGTCCACCCATCGTTGGTTCTCGCTCAGTATTACTTTGTGTCGCCATCAATCATTTATCGGTGAAGTATTATACTTAATAGTAGAGGGTGCATGATATGTTCTCCTTGAGCATCAAGCTTATAAAGTATGTGTTTGTATTCCGACATGTGCAAAGGAAACGACTATGTCCAGTCACAAGGAAGGCATGGATTTGATGTAGAATACTGTGATAGCAAAGAGGAGAGTATGTCAAGTCATAAGAATGGTATAGATATTCCTATTTCCAGAGCACAACCGTCAGCAGGGTGTATTTAAAATAGTTCACTCCTATTTCCAGAGCCACAACCGTCAGCAGGGTGTATTTAAATAGTTCACTCATTGTCGAGTGTCGTTTAATTGAGATCGCAATCGTAACGTTTAATTGTAAGTATAGTGATCAAATATACATGTAACCGATTTCCTAGTACAATTCTGCCAAGGAGTGCTTGGCATGCAGTGCCAGTGTCCTGTGGCAGTAATGATTCGCGTTTCCCGTTAACAGTAGGAGCTGTCCGTATGGAAATATCTGTTGGGAGTGAAGGAATGTAGCTGACTTAACCGTATCGTCCTCTAGATGGCCGAACAACGAACTAATACTTAGTATGTGTTGGGTAGCTTTCCTGTCGTGATCGCGTGAAAATCTGAGAAGATTCAATATCGACATGTGTTTGCGCTGGGCCATTATTCCCTCTGATGTAAATTGTTCGGTTGATTGCTTCATCACATTTTGCGTCTTTATTTAGTTGAGAGAACATAGATTGTGGCGTGTGCATCTAGCAGGTGAAAGACAGGTGGAAGACACGTTTGCTGGTTCTCTAGACATGAGAAACACCTTAGTTCACTTTGTAAACTATACAGATGATTTGGAATCTGTTACAACACCAACATCGGTATCCGCAAGTGGAAATATCAGTTTCGTCTATTTTTTTCGAGTTCTCATGTAAAGGTCTTGTGGTGTGCGTACTGTAAGACCTTCAGTACACACACCATCAGATTATTTGACTTGTCGCTCTAACGAAGTAGGCGAGTGCCAGCAATATGTCTCGTGGTCTTATCGTGGCGTGTCTATCTTCTGCCGTTAGGTCAGACGATAGAAATGCCACTTGCATGCTTAGAGTAGCAGATTGACGGTGACCAACTTTAAACAGAAAATTGACAATCTAAAGTTCCTTTGGTATGGGTACGTTAATCTTATTCTCACATATATCTCTGATACTTGAGAAAAGTTTCTATACGTTTATCTTCATGGCTATGTACAGGAATATGGTATTCTTATTAGGCGCGGACTGATACTTGACTATAGACTGGTACAGACAAATGTAGAACTCGTACAGACTGGTACAGAGTGTACGTGCTGACTTCGTGGAACTATGTACACAACAGATCTTCTTTGCAGATGGGATAAGTTTCTAGTTGAGTTTGTATAGAAATAATGTCCAGTCTTTATCTTTGGAATTATGCTGTGCGTGCGATCGGTAGAATACTGATATGTGCTTGATATCGAAATGTATCACGTAAGTGGTATAATATTATGGCAAACCATGTGAAAATACACGTGTTCTTGTAATCCCAGTGCCTGGAGATGTAGAAAAGCAAGCAAGCGAACAGGTCGGGTCCAGAAACGTTTTTACCGAGGGGAAACGAGCCCATCTTTGCACAACAGCTCTGAGAGTCACTTCGGTCCACTGAGGGCGCTCTGGTCACGATTTCGGAGTGGATGACTACTCGACCTCGTGGGAAATATCTAGTAGCGCGATGATACCTATGGTGCATGTGATTATGCTGTCTGTCTTTGTGGTAAATGTAGGAATGATGTAAAAGGGGCGATTTTGTATGGCTCAGGATACGAATTCTATGTTTACTACATCGATACGGTAGGTGGTGATATATTGCTGACTTGGAGATTGGTTTCATGCTCTAATATTCAAGCGCCTGTCCTCAGTGGGAGAGCAGTGTAATTGAGTAATAGACTTTCCGTATTTGACGATATGTAGAGGCTCTTTGCCGGATCTATTTGTCAGTGCAATATGGTGATCTGTGTAAAATAGTTTTTTGCCCTGAAAGTCTCATCTGCAGAAAGAAAGAAAAGGGATTACAGTACACCAACCTGCATCCGTGATGTCTTTCCAAGCATTATGTCCACGGGTGCAGTATTCATTATCACACACAGTTCTGGATGCATGTCCTTCATAACACTAGACTGATTGAATCTTGGCAGCATGAAGTACCTTCCAGAAGCGCTGATTAGAAAACTTTGTCAGATAATTTCCTAGGACTGAGGAGAATCAGGACATATAACCATTGTGAGTGTAGGCATACCATAATATTTTTGGGCACTGCACAGATATAAAAGATAACTGCAGCATTTGCATAAAATGTGTATATATTGCAGTGTAATGTTACAGACGCTTATGTTGTGGCATGACCAGAGAAAAAGAGTGTCTGTCCTATCGTGAGGGACATATAGATTAAGTGCATTGATAACCGCAAGATTATGAGAAAGATTTTTACTTGGAAAATTATGTGCACTATACATAATGAGATTCATTCCAGAACCACTCTCGTCAAGAGGAGACATTACCTGTACATAAACTGGTGTCAGACTGTAGCAGAAACTGTAATGTTTAATTGTAATTACACTGGTAAATGTGTTCCTGGCTCCCAATATTCTGGTGACTCTTGTATGTATTTGATGATCTGTAGACAACTTTTGTTTGGTTTAAATATCAGTGCAATGTAGCGATCTGTGCAAAATAATTTTGCCACTGAAAGTATCGTCTACAGAAAACAATGGTGGATGGTGCTCCTACACCGGCAACAGCAGTTTGACGGGTAAATTCAGTGATGGACAGGCCATCCCATTAGGATTGCTAGGAAGAACACACCCTGCGCTATTCTGGGAAGCATTGCAACATCTCTCTCGGTCCTAGACCCACACCGCAGCTATGGATCATCACGCCAGCAATGATGCCTAAGTGAATACATGTTTCATCAGGTATTTCTCAGATGTCATGTATGAAAGAGGTGCCGCCGCCTCATCCTTGCGGGACTCAAACTGACACCTACATGTAGTTTGGCAGCTGATGGCTGCATCGTCACTTCGCAGGGACCGCCAGTGCATCCCAATTCTTGAGGATGTGTACAGAGTAGTCATTGTCGGCGTCGGACGTTGAGTGACAGGAAGTGTTTTTTATTAGTCATCTTTTGTTTAAACTGTATTCCATCGAATTAACTGACCAATAGGGTGCTGTGAATTAAGAAAAAACTACCCCATACATATAAAGAATATCCATTTAATTAATTTGTATAAATTTTTTATATCAACGTGGTGTTAGTGGTAGAATAGTTAACGGGAGGGTGTGTGTGATTGGGTGACATGAAGCAGAACAGCAGGTTAAGTGCAGAACAATAGGTCAATTGTCATAATTTTTATGTGAAATGCTGTATGATAGTTTAAGGGGGTGGGTGACAAAGAAGGATGCATCAGAAATGGCGTTCAAAAGCATGCAAAATTCTAAAAGTGTATCAGAAAATGATGGGAGGTCATAACTATTTACTTAATTCGGTATCAAAGGCGGTACAATAGTTTAAGGAAATGGGGGTGACATGGAAAACCACTTAAAAGAACAATAGGTTAAGTGCTTACAAAACACCAAACATTAGGTTAAGTGCTGAACATTAGGTTATGCAACATGTTTGCTCCAAGTAAATAGTTCTTACAAGATCTACATGTTTCCAAACAGCAGAGAATGATGAGCAAGATAAATCCAGCACAAACTGATTTTTTATAAATAAAACATATACCCTTGAATTTGCTTATATGAGAACTTTCCTCACCACCACCAGACCGCCATCTTGGATTACATTATAGAAGGGATGACAGCACCCTCTGGTGGCAGTAGTGTTTACTAGGTAAGTTGGACTCCAGACCTTGGGGTGAACACACTTGATGGCAGTATTGCCTCTAATTGTTTAAAGAAAGACTGAAAATAAAGACTTATGGCCATCCTATCCAGCACAGGCTGAGTCCTTTTCCAGCCAATTCCTACGAAGAGGTGGCGGTAGGATGTCTTAGGTTAGTGGAGGTAGCCAAAGTGCCCTTTTTTCCTGCCATTTTCTCAGAATAGTGGGGAAGCCATGGTGTGTTGCATTGTCCTAATGGAATTTGAACTTCCCTCCAATTCCTTGGAAGGAGAGGGGAGGGGGGAGGGGAGGGGGTTTACCAGTGGGTGAGAAGTTAATAATTTGATCAATTTAATTAAGTAGTCAATGAAATTGATAAGAGTTAGAGGGGCTATTCCAATAACTCAGACATGAAAGTGTCCCTGTAGCACCGAGGCAGGAGGGGGGTGGGTGGAAGTGGAAGGGTGGAGAACAATAGGTTAAGTGCCTGTCAATCAAAAGGAAGGATCCTTTTAGCAGAACAATAGGTTAAGAATTTGTCAAACAAAGTAGAACAATTGTTTTGCTCCTGAGTGCATACCTGCCCCTAATGTAGGCAACCTGCACTAACAAAATGTGCTATAAACGGTCTGGCCCTACTATTCATGCTGTATGGAGAGTGCTGGGAGGATGCAGTTCATTCTTGGATAGAGTAAGTGGCAATATATCCCAATAGACAAAGACCTCAGGAATTACTTATCAGCCACTCCAACCAGTTATGTGAAAGTGATGGTGTCACCCCTAGACAGCGTTACAGAAGGAAGCATATGACAATAAAAGAGGGGGAAATGTTCTTGCTGCTGTTGCAGTTGATCTGCACGTTAGCTCCCATACAATTACATGAGGAAGTGACATTTGTCAGGTAAATGTCTTACTCATTCTCCATCGATATTGGTTCCATCCATATCACATCTCTCTCCATCAAGAGGTGTATGGGCACTATTTTGAGAATCACTTTAATGTCTGTACATGGGCATTAAGACGGGATACTCGAGATGTGTCATGTATGTTGTTTAATGGAATCCACATTTACCAATCACTGTCAGGTAAACCGCCGAAACATGCACTACGGGTCTGTTGACATTTTCCGTTGGCTTCCTCAGGTGGAACAGGAGTGTCCATGGAGTGTAAACGTGTGGTGTGGGATGGTCAACCATCAGTTCATGGCTCCGTTTTTCATAGACGGAACATTGAATGGGCATAAGTATCGCAACCTCCTAACACACCATCTTCCATGGATGGTAAAAGACGTTCCTGTGCAGACTGGGAGGTACTTACGTACTGCAGCATGTCTTCACAAACACGCATGACCTGTACCTTGGCCAGCCCATTCCCTGCATTTGATGCATGTAGACTTTTTTGGTGGGGAAACCTGAAGGACGCTGTCTACAAGGACATACCAACTACAGAGGATAGTATGCTACGATGTATTACTGCAACCTACTCGAACATACCTGCTGAAACGTTAGCACGTGTTTAGCTCTCGTTCCAAACAACACTTGAAAAGTGTATTGCCGCTGCTGGTGGTCCTTCTGAACACAACCTGTGATGGTCAGTAGTCTCGTTACTGTTCAGAATCCACATAACTTCTGTATGCACTTGTGTTGTTCTTTAGTGAGTGCTACCGTAGTTATTGCGCAAGTGTCAGAGTGGGAACGTTTCAAAACACGATACCTCGTAAACGACTCACACGAGACTCCTGTATCAAACTCCTCTGACATTCTAATTTACCCTACTTTTAATTGGGAGCGTAACAGCTTGAAATGCATGTTGATGTATGCGTGAAGACAGACAGTAGTACTGTCTAATGGCACTGCTTCCCACAGGTGGCTATTGAAACAGCACTTGTTCTGGTTTGCAAGTATGCTGGTGGGCACCGCTAAGACAATATGGAAGCAAGTAGAGCACTTGCCCGCGAAAGGCGAAGGTCCCGAGTTCGAGTCTCGGTCCGGCACACAGTCTTAATCAGCCTGGAAGTATAATATCTGTGCACATTCCGCTGCAGAGTGAAGATTTCATTCTGGAAACATAGAAGCAAACAAGCGTGGGTAAAGGTGGACAGTATGGTTTCTCCGGAGGGAAGGAGTGACTGCTTCAGACATCCACAAGAGATCAGTAACCATGTGTGGGGACACAGAACCTAGTCACAGATCCGTGTATCGTTGGATATCAGAGCTCAAAGACGGCAGGGACTGTGCTGCATATCTCTAAGCGCCCAGAGACTGGGCGCAAACCAAACATTGCCCAGCATGTCACTGACTTGACAATGGGACACAATCGAATCACGTTTGATGAACTGGAGAAGCTAACAGGTCTATCACGGGGAACCATCCATACCACCACCGATGAAGATCTGAATTTGAAGAAGGTGCATACACCATGGGTATCCCATTCCCTCACCAGAAAGATTGCGCAGAAAGAGAAGCGCGTGTAGATATGCCAACGGTTGGTGCAGACAGGAGTTATTTGAGCGTCTGGTCACCGTCGAGTCATGGTTTGTTTCACGAGACTCCAGGAAAGAAACGGATGTCCATGGAGTGGAAACGTACTGGGAGCCCTTGTCCGAAGAAGTCACTGCCGGGATTGTTCATGCAGAAAAAATGGGAACTGTGTTCTGGGATCGGGAAGGGCTACTGCTAACAGACTGGCTCCCTTCCAGTGCGAACCTCAACGGTGATCGGTACTACAGTTCACTGCACCAACTCTGTCGACGCATTCAACGACGCTATGGAAAATGGGGCCGTGGCGTCCTGCAAAATTGGTAATTTGTCGTAAGGTCTTATGGGACCAAACTGCTGAGGTCATCGGTCCCTAAGCTTACGCACTACTTAATCTAACTTAAACTAACTTACACTAAGGACAACACACACACCCATGCCCGAGGGAGGACTCGAACCTCCGACAGGGGAGGCGTTCGGTTTCAACAAGACATTTCATGACCACATGTTAGTTGCCCGACCATTGCCATCGTGTAATAGAGTTTACTGTGCTGCCACATACTCGATATTCGCCGGATCTGTCTCGAAGCGGTTAGCCCTATTAATCTCAATGAAACATGTCATGTGAAGTAAAAGTTCACCGCCAATGAGGAACTTAAGTTACTTGTCCACCACTGGCACCGGGATACCCCTCAAAGAATGGTTTGACACGCAAATACGATGGTAAAAGTGTATAGGCATTGGGGGAGAATACGTCATTGAAACTGTATTCGTTTGTTCAGTAAATGGTTCTGTGTGAACAGAAAAAATTGTAGTAGCAATCATTTTTGAAGCCCCAAGTACATCCATACTCTGCAAACCATTGTCGCACTAAATAAGGCTTTTTTTACCGATTCCTTCCGCGCATGCAGTATGAATAGCGAGAGCAGTGATCGTTGAGAAACCTCTGTGCACGATGTAATTAGTCTAATCTTGTCTTTGCAGTCCCAACTAGAACGATACGTAGAGGGTTATGGTATAGATTCCGGCAGAATGAGTAGTAGGATTTGAGTCAGTAGTAAGATGTCGCTCTTGCACGTGCACGGAATATGTAAACGCGCGCTGCAATGAGTAAAATGGTTCAAATGGCTCTGAGCACTATGGGACTTAACATCTGAGGTCAGCAGTCCACTAGAACTTAGAACTACTTAAACCTAACGAACCTAAGGACATCACACACATCCATGCCCGAGGCAGGGTTCGAACCTGCGACCGTTGCGGTCGCGCAGTTCCAGACTGAAGCGCCTAGAACCGCTCAGCCACAACGGCCGGATTGATTGGCTAACTTCAACGCTAATTAATTCGGAAACGGCGCAAGATCTAGATTTTTTCCTTAGTAGTTATTTCTCCTCTCCAACGTCCTTACAAGTTTTTCAGATTGTTTCCGACCACCCTGTGTATTCGAAAATTCTCAGTTAATACTGGTTTTTGGCGTTAGTAAGTATGATAGTTGGTGTTTAACATCAAGCTTATACCAGGCCTGCTTTTCCAGTATCTCCTCAACGCTGTTCCGTTGATCATATTTAACTCTGATCTTCTATGTAAACGTTCTATGCCGTCTATTAGTCCCACTCTGATATGATTTTCACGCACTTGCATGGATCACACGAGTTTTTTTGTAAACAATCTCGTTTGTAGAATTACTGTATTTTCGCTGCATCCTGCCAATGAATCGAGGTCTACTACTTGCATTACCCGCTAATGTGCCCATATGATTATTCCATTTCATATTCTTAAATTTTCTGCATCCAGATAGTTGTGTGAGCTGACGAACTCCAATTGTGAGCCATTGATGTTGTAGTCGGAGGGTACTATGCTTTTGAGTTTTCTGCATTTTAAATTTCTGACTTGAAATGACCCTAACAAGGATAGATTATAAGGCTCAGCACATAAAGATCGGGTGGAGGAATTCCCCAGAAACAGCAACATCATTCACAGCTTGCACAAATTTACAACTCTCATCAATTACTATAATTGTAGACATGAATTAAGCAAATATCTTTCTCGTAAAACGAGTAGAAAGAACAACAGTTATACATAATTACATCAACACAATTTATGAAGTGGTCCGCAATAATTAAAATTCTGATCATCCAGCAACGGTTTAACCAACATGAAGACTGACAGTAATTTTAGTGTTAACAGAAATCCCAGATGAGGTAAAATATTTTCCAAACGCTACACCATTCGTAGAACTAGTAATTACTCAGCGTAAGATTAGCCACATCAAATCTCTCCAGAATTACCTGTATTTAAGTAGATGTGTATTCAAGATAAAAGCGCCACAACACCCATTAGATTATTAACTACAAAGCATTGCTTAGTCAACATCAAGATACGTCCAGCTGTTTAAACAAAATTTGTGTTCCTTAAATAAACACGTCGCAGTGCTCAATAAAATTAATAATTACTAAGGGTAACTTGCTCAATATGAAGATGAGTGGATAACACTTTAAATAAAATTAGTACAATATTTAAGATCAATACACCACTGCAGTCATTAGATCATTAGCTATTAACTAGAGCTTGATCAACGTAGAGATCTGTTAGTAAGAAGTTAAATGAAAATTGTATTTAAGAAGAATGAGCCACAGTGCTGACTAGAAAGTTTGTTCATAATAATTTAAATGAAAATAATATTTATGAAACATGTGCCACAGCGCTCACTAGAAAAATTAGTCCATAACAAATTACACGAAATTTTTGTTTAAGGAAAGCATGCCACAGCTCTTACTAGATCGTTAATTAAGCGTGACCTAGCTAAACTTAACTAAACTACACTACTGGCCATTAAAATTGCTACACCAAGAAGATGACATGCTACAGACAGGAAGAGGATGCTGTGATATGCAAATGATTAGCTTTTCAGAGCATTCACACAAGGTTGGCACCGATGGCGACATCTACAACGTGCTGACATGAGGAAAGTTTCCAACCGATTTCTCATACATAAACAGCAGTTGACCGGCGTTACCTGGTGAAACGTTGTTGTGATGCCTCGTGTAAGGAGGAGAAATGCGTACCATCACGTTTCCGACTTTGATAAAGGTCGGATTGTAGCCTATCGCGATTGCGGTTTATCGTATCGCGACATTGCTCCTCGCGTTGGTCGAGATCCAATGACTGTTAGGAGAATATGGAATCGGTGGGTTCAGGAGGGTAATACGGAACGCAGTGCTGGATCCCAACGGCCTCGTGTCACTAGCAGTCGAGATGACGCATCCTGTCCGCATGACTGTAACGGATCGTGCAGCCACGTCTCGATCCCTGAGTCAGCATCGGGGGACGTTTGCAAGACAACAACCATCTACACGAACAGCTCGACGACGTTTGCAGCAGCATGGACTATCAGCTCGGAGGCCATGGCTGCGGTTACCCTTGACGCTGAAACACAGACAGGAGCGGCTGCGATTGTGTACTCAACGACGAACCTGGGTGCACGAATGGCAAAACGTAATTTTTTCGGATGAATCCAGGTTCTGTTTACAGCATCATGATGGTCGCATCCGCGTTTGGCGACATCGCGGTGAACGCACATTGGAAGCGTCTATTTGTCATCGCCATACTGGCATATCATCCGGCGTGATGGCATGGGGTGCCATCGGTTACACGTCGCGGTCACCTCTTGTTCGCATTGACGGCACTTTGAACAGTGGACGTTACATTTGAGATGTGTTACGACCCGTGGCTCTACCCTTCATTCGATCCCTGCGAAACCCCACATTTCAGCAGGATAATGCACGACCGCATGTTGCAGGTCCTGTACGAGCCTTTCTGGATACAGAAAATGTTAGACTGATGCCCTAGCCAGCACATTCTCGAGATCTCTCACCAATGGTCAATGGTGGCCGAGCAACTGGCTCGTCACAATACGCCAGTCACTACTCTTGATGAATTGTGGTATCGTGTTGAAGCTGCATGGGTAGCTGTACACGGCATCCAAGCTCTGTTTGACTCAATGCCCAGGCGTATCAAGACCGTTATTACGGCCAGAGGTCATTGTTCTGGGTACTGATTTCTCAGGATCTATGCTCCCAAATTGCGTGAAAATGTAATCACATGTCAGTTCTAGTATAATATATTTGTCCAATGAATACCCGTTTATCATCTGCATTTCTTCTTTGTGTAGCAATTTTAATGGCCAGAAGTGCAAAATCTGTCCGAACCGGCCATGAAGGCCCAACGATGCCCACGGGCATCACTGAATGTGGATATGGAGGGGCATGCGGTCAGCACAATGCTCTCCCGGCCGCTGTCATTTGTCGTGACCGGAGCCGCTAGTTCTCAGTCTAGTAGCTCCTCAGTTTGCCTCACAAGTGCTGAGTGGACCCCGCTTGCCAACAGCGCTGGACAGACCGGATGGTCACCCATCTAAGTGCTAGCCCAGCCCGACAGCGCTTAACTTCGTTGGTATGAGGGTAACCAGTGTTACCACTGCTGCAAGGCCGTTGGTAATTAAGCGTGACATACCCAATGTTAAATAAGTTCCAAATTTCAATACTAACAGCCATAAAAATAAAGTCAAATATGTTTAAGAAATAAAATAACAGCATTCAATAAATGAAATGATATTTAAATGGACACCCTAGCTGCAAATAGGCGTTGATATACTTCATTGGGGACATGTTGAAAATGTGTGCCCCGACCGGTGCTCGAACCCGGGATATCCCGCTTACATGGCAGACGCTCTATCTATCTGAGCCACAGATGGCACAGTGCACCTGCAGGGACTTATCCCTTTCACGCTCCCCTTGAGACCCACATTCCCAACTTAATGTCCACACACTACATTCGTAGCGCGCCTAATAGATGTTTGTCATCATACTCATTACTCGTGACAGATTAATCTACCAAGTCCCGTACGAGTTCGGGCATAGCGTGTGCGTTCGCACAAGAAGGTCTATGGCTGGGAAGCCATATTTTAACTATATATGACGGTAGTATTTGTTCCCGAAAGAACAGTTACCGTTGATGATCATGCATCTTTGCCAGAAATGAAATGATAATTAAATGGACACCATAGCTGCATACAGGCGTTAATATACTTGATTGGGGACATGTTGAAAATGTGTTCCCGACCGGGACTCGAATCTGGGATCTCCTGCTTACATGGCAGACGCTCTATCGATCTGAGCCACCGAGGGCACAGAGGATAGTGCACCTGCAGGGACTTAACCCTCGCACGCTCCCCGTGAGACCCACATTCCCAACATGTCCACACCACTACATTCGTAGTGCGCCTAATAGATGCTTTCCCATCATACGCATTACTCGTGGCAGATTATGTTGGGAATGTGGGTCTCACGGGGAGCGTGCGAGGGATTAGTCCCTGCAGGTGCCACTATCCTCTGTGCCCTCGGTGGCTCAGATGGATAGAGCGTCTGCCATGTAAGCAGGAGGTCCCGGGTTTGAGAACTGGTCGGGGCACACATTTTCAACATGTCAACGCACGTTTGCAGCTAGGGTGTCCATTTAATTATCATTTCATTTCTATCAAAGCTGCATGGTCATCAACGGTAACTGTTCTTTCGGCAACAGATTCTACCGTCATTCAATAAAATTATTAGGTGCAGTTTTCGGGCCATGCCCTTGGGCAGTTAGCAGACTGACATTAGATCGCTTGCAGAGGTATACAACGAACCAGGTCTGCCCACCCAGGACCGCAGCCATGATTGCCGGTCGAGCCTCCACTCGCGCTGCCCGGTCAGCAGGTCGAGCCGCCCCGGGGCCCACCAGGCAGCCTTGAGCCCCGCCAGAACCCGAATCACGCTCGCACCAGGCTTCACACTGTTGAGGGCGCTACACGAAATCTCCGTGGCAAGTTTACCAGCAGTTTCTTTTTATTTCGCACAGTAGTTAACGAAACAGTACTTCACCTCCAATCTTATATTAAAATGATACCTGTAACAGCAGCTTGTAATTCTTAAATCAGCTTACCGATATGTGCATGTGAAAAACCCCTGTACCTTACGATGCAGAGAAAATAATTAGTGAGTTGGTGCACTGCTGGCGCCAGTCTCCATCGATTGTCATCTCGATCGTAGTGAGTCGATTTTCGATGCCTGCTTATCTTCTTCGCATCTTTGGCGGATGGCTATTTAACTGCGGTGCGCGCGCTCTCTAGGGACTTGCTGTAGGGTACGTGCCGAGTAAAACTGTGAGGGACGGGAAAAACCCACCGTGGTTCAACAACAAAGTTAGGAAACTACTGCGAAAGCAAAGAGAGCTTCACTGCAAATTTAAACGCAGCCAAAACCTCTCAGACAAACAGAAGCTAAACGATGTCAAAGTTAGCGTTAGGAGGGCTATGCGTGAAGCGTTCAGTGAATTCTAAAGTAAAATTCTATGTATCAACTTGACAGAAAATCCTAGGAAGTTCCGGCCGTACGTTAAATCAGTAAGTGGATCGAAACAGCATATCCAGACACTGTGGGATGATAATGGCATTGAAACAGAGAATGACAGGTGTAAAGCTGAAATACTAAACATCTTTTTCCAAAGCTGTTTCACAGAGGAAAACCACACTGCAGTTCCTTCTCTAAATCCTCGCACGAACGAAAAAATGGCTGAGATCGAAATAAGTGTCCAAGGAATAGAAAAGCAGCTGAAATCACTCAATAGAGGAAAGTCCACTGGACCTGACGGGATACCAATACGATTCTACACAGAGCACGCGAAAGAACTTGTCCCCCTTCTAACAGCCGTGTACCGTAAGTCTCTAGAGGGACGGAAGGTTCCAAATGATTGGAAAAGAGCACAGGTAGTCCCAGTTTTCAAGAAGGGTCGTCGAGCAGATGCGCAAAACTATACGCCTATATCTCTGATATCGATCTGTTGTGCATGTTTTTTGCTTGCGTATCATGTCATTTCTGGAAACCCAGAATCTACTCCGTAGGAATCAACATGGATTCCGGAAAGAGCAATCGTATGAAACCCAACTTCTTTTATTCATGAGACCCAGAAAATATTAGATACAGGCTCCCAGGTACATGCCATTTTCCTTGACTTCCGGAAGGCGTTCAATACAAAAAAAAAAAAAAAAAATGCTCAAAAGTGTGTGAAATCTTATGGGACCTAACTGCTAAGGTCATCAGTCCCTAAGCTTACACACTACTTAACCTAAATTATCCTAAGGACAAACACACACACCCATGCCCCAGGGAGGACTCGAACCTCTGCTGGGAGCAGCCGCACAGTTCATGACTGCACGTTCGATACAGTTCCGCACTGTCGCCTGATAAACAAAGTAAAAACCTACAGAATATTAGACCAGCTGTGTGGCTGGATTGAAGAGTTTTTAGCAAACAGAACACGGCATGTTGTTGTCAATGGAGAGACGTCTACAGACGTTAAAGTAACCTCCGGCGTGCCACAGGGGAGTGTTATGGGACCATTGCTTTTCACAATATATATAAATGACCTAGTAGATAGTGTCGGAAGTTCCATGCGGCTTTTCGCGGATGATGCTGTAGTATACAGAGAAGTTGTAGCATTAGAAAATTGCAGCGAAATGCAGGAAGATCTGCAGCGGATAGGCACTTGGTGCAGGGAGTGGCAACTGACCCTTAACATAGACAAATGTAATGTAGTGAGAACACATAAAAAAGAAGGATCCTACATTGTATGATTATAAGATAGCGGAACAAACACTGGTAGCAGTTACTTCTGTAAAATATGTGGGAGTATGCGTACGGAACGATTTGAAGTGGAATGATCATATAAAATTAGTTGTTGGTAAGGCGGGTGCCAGGTTGAGATTCATTGGGAGAGTCCTTAGAATATGTAGCCCATCAACAAAGGAGGTGGCTTACAAAACACTCGTTCGACCTATACTTGAGTATTGCTCATCAGAGTGGGATCCGAACCAGGTCGGGGTGATAGATGAGACAGGAAAGATCTAAAGAAGAGCGGCACGATTCGTCAAAGGGTAATTTGGTAAGCGTAATAGCGTTACGGAGATGTTTAGCAAACTCAAGTGGCAGACTCTGCAAGAGAGGCGCTCTGCATCGCGGTGTAGCTTGCTGTCCAGGTTTCGAGAGGGTGCGTTTCTGGATGAGGTATCGAATATATTGCTTCCCTCTACTTATACCTCCAGAGGAGATCACGAATGTAAAATTAGAGAGATTCGAGTGCGCACGTAGGCTTTCCGGCAGTCGTTCCTCCCGCGAACCATACGCGACTGGAACAGGAAAGGGAGGTAATGACAGTGGCACGTTAAGTGCCCTCTGGCACACACCGTCGGGTGGCTTGCGGAGTATAAATGTAGATGTAGATGCAGATGTAGGGGCAACTGCGTGAGCGACAGTGACGTGTGGCGCTGGCGAGTGGCCGAGTCGGTGCGACGGAGGAGCGTGGGCAGCTGCTGCTCCGCGTTTAGCGGTTTGAATGCGATCTGCTGCCGACGGTGAGTGGGATTTCCTTGAGATGTGAAGTACAGA
Source organism: Schistocerca serialis cubense (assembly GCF_023864345.2). Lineage (NCBI taxonomy): Eukaryota > Metazoa > Arthropoda > Insecta > Orthoptera > Acrididae > Schistocerca > Schistocerca serialis. Next base: position 288,701,328 of record NC_064644.1, on the reverse strand, counting down.
TTTCCTTCGCGTCTGTTACATGTTACTGAAAGTGAATGAACTGGAGTCGTAGAATTGTGCCTTGGTGGATTCTGTTCATGTTAATTGAATACCCGAGTGCACTGAGAACTACCTTGAGTGTTTCAGTTACTCGTCTCTGTATTTGGTCTGGGGCCCTGATATGTTGACGGCATTTAAGGGAGTGCTAGCTACGCACAACAAATAGACATGAAGCCGTGCTTAATGCGTAGCTAGAGGTCATGCCAAATAGTATGTAAGTCTGTGCCTGACGTTAAAGAACGGGCCGAAATAATTTTTCCTATTTCCCTTTCTTGTGTTATTTTTTTTATTCTTTTTTTCTAGAGAACTGGCTAATCAAATTTTAAGCGCCGTTACTGGGCAAGTGGTCACGTAGGTTAGTTCGCCGCGCGGGATTAGCCGAGCGGTCTAAGGCGCTGCGGTCATGGACTGTGAGGCTGGTCGCGGCGGAGGTCCGAGTTCTCCCTCGGGCATGGGTGTGTGTGTGTTTGTCCTTAGGATAATTTACGTTAAGTATTGTGTAAGCTTAGGGACTGATGACCTTAGCAGTTAAGTCCCATAAGATTTCACACACATTTGAACACATTTTTTAGGTTAGTTCTGCTGGGGTTCATTTGTGCATTGTATAATTAAAGGTTTATTTATAACCAGTTGGGCAGATATGTTTTGTGTATCTGATGCGCCAGAATGTTGTCTACCGCTGATGTGTTTATGTTTCCGATAATTAGCAGTGATCGACGCGAGTAAACTCCGATCGGGGTATCACGGTGGAAGAGGGAAATTTAAGGACCGGGATCGGTGTCTGTGGTTACGTTGTTAGTGTCCTGCAATTCCTTCTTTCCGGTGAAGCTTTGCGGTTTGCTGGAAACTTAATTGTAGCTCAAAATTCAGTATAGTTCCACTTTACCTTCCGGCCCGCGAATCTCCTGTATCTGGTAGATCCTTTCGGTCTGGTCGCGTCCATCACTAATTTTCAACGTAAAATTGAAACGGCTTCATTTTAAGACTATTTAATATGCTATTACTATATTCGGGCCACGAAATGTATGTGAACCTCATACCTGTGGGTAATACTAGAGAGCCGCCGGTGCGGCCGAGCGGTTATAGTCGCTTCAGTCTGGAACCGCGCGACCGCTACGGTCGCAGGTTCGAATCCTGCCTCGGGCATGGCTGTGTGAGATGTCCTTAGGTTAGTTGAGTTTAAGTAGTTCTAAGTTCTAGGGGACTGATGACCTCAGCTGTTACGTCCCATAGTGCTCAGACCCAGTAATACTAACGAGAAGTTTAGTTGAGTGCATTAATCTGATAATACTTTTAATTTGTTACAGTTGCTTAAGATCAGTCCATGGAAGATGTCTTAGTTGTTGGAAGCAGTTTTAGAATTTGATATGAGTTATGTGAAAGCCAGTTTCTATGTAAATCATGAAGCATTCGGTTATGTCAGTTATAGTTGATTAATGGTGGTTTTTATGAACATTGTTTTAACTAGTGAAAATTGGTTGAGTAAATTTTGAAAGATCTGAAATATCCCACTTAAATGCATTAATATTCTAAGCCGAGTCCTGCTGCTGGTTCTGTAGGGCAGATGCCTTTACTGTAATCGTTGTTACTGTTGGTTTCATTAACAGCATGTATTTGTAATAAAGAAGTGTATGGCAACTACAAACTGGTTATGTGTTTAATTTCGATGTTTTGAAAGGAATAACACATCAATTAATTCTATCAACGGTCATCCTACTAATTAGCGAATTTCTGTAATACTAAACTAAATATTTTAAAGTTTTTCTTGACTAACACGGATGTAAAATTGTTATATCACAGCAGAACTCTTCTAACATTGTATCGTTTATATTTTTCTGGCCAGGCATACATTTCCCCAGGCAAAGTCTGGCTTCCGACTGTATCTTATTTTACAAAAATTTTGTTAAAAATCAACAGCAGAAATTTACAACTTCACGGACCAAACAGCAACCCGTCTAATGTGCAACACCACATCGAACCGTGTATTAATAACCTTGGAGTTTTGAAAATCTCTCAAAAAAAAAAAAAAAAGTGGGAATGCGCGTACGGCATTGTGGGCCGGGAGTCCCCCATTTGGGGAAGTTCGACCGCCGAGGGCGAGTACTTATTGCATTCGATGTCACATTGGGCGACTTGAGCGTCGGATATGCGTTCAAAAATGGCTCTGAACACTATGGGACTCAACTTCTGAGGACATTAGTCCCATAGAACTTAGAACTACTTAAACCTAACTAACCTAAGGACAGCACACACATCCATGCCCGAGGCAGGGTTCGAACCTGTGACCGTAGAGGTCGCGCGGTTCCAGACTGTAGCGCCCAGAACCGCTCGGCCAACCCGGCCGGCTCGGATATGGGGACCAGCTTACAGGGGCGGACGGAAATCTTTCTAAATTCCAATCAAATTGAATTGTTCGATACCCTTCGCTATTTCCTAGTGTAAATTCATCTTATATCGGATGGAAATGCCAATAATGAAATTCAGGAACATTTGAAGGTATTTGGAAAAGTATCAAACCCTATTTTCCTGTTCTATCCAGTAATAACAACTGGACTCACAGTCGCTTGGAAAAGACAATAATTTTGGAATCCAAATGAAGTGTAAATTGAAACGAACAGCTTCTCGGAAGTTCCAGTGACTAAGTTTCAGAAAATAAATCTTTATCACCTATAAGTTTCTGGTTAAGCTTAAGGACGGAGTTTCCGAGGCTATCGAATAAAGCGGTAACATGTTTATTACCGGTCTCATCTACATGTCTGCGCGAAAAGGCGTCTCTTTCTCACACCTATATAAAAAATAAGTCCAGGCACAAACTTCACAGCGAAAGTAATTCGAAGCTGTCAAAATAAAAAATAAAAAATAGTTCTAATGGCTCTGAGCACTATGGGACTTAACTTCTGAGGTCATCAGTCCCCTAGAACTTAGAATTACTTAAACCTAACTAACCTAAGGACATCACACACATCCACGCCCGAGGCAGGTTTCGAACCTGCAACCGCAGCGGTCGCGCGGTTCGAGATTGTAGTGCCTAGAACCGCTCGGCCATCTCGGCCGGCAGCGGATTCTCCTCAACGAATTCCGAGAGGGCGTTGAACCCGTTAATACCATAATGAAAACCTTCAGAGCAAGAGAAAGATGTAAAATACTTGAATATAGTATACTACCCCTACCTACTGTGCAAAAGCTTCATCAGCCCTTTGAATGTGGTACAGGTGAAATGTAAGGCGTTGGAAAAGCATTAGGGCTGTGAAACTATCTGCCTTGAATTCAATTACTTCCAAGTTACCATAAGTACTTTTTTGTGTTACATCCATCATTTTACACTGCGCGTTATTTAATTATGTAAAGGATCGAGACAGCCCTGTTCATAGCAAACCAAACCTTCACGATCGTCGAAGAAGTGCATACGGTTTAGAAAGCAATTTTGCACATGTGTGGTCCGTCAATCCCGCGTTCCCAGAGCTGCCTGTTTCCCGGTTGCACCGAGCCCCTTTGACACCCGAGCCCGGCGGGGTACCCGAACGAGACGTGGGCCTCGACGGCGCATCGCGGCTCGCGCACTTCGTAGCCGATGCACTGGAGCTCGGCTACCCGCAGTGCGCGCAACAGGATGGAGCTGTCGTCCGCAGCCGGGCTCGGGCAGGTAAATGTGGCGCGACGCACGCCTCTGATCGCTCGTCCGTTTTAAATGTAGGCACCTAGTCCGCCCAGTCAGCACCGCTAGACTAGGGGCCAACCAGGACAGCGGAAAACTGCGCGAAACACTTCCCCGTTAACTGGGAGAGGGGGGGGGGGGGGGTTGTACAGGCTGACATACTGGACTGAACTGCAACAGACTTAGACTCTAAATTTACAATTTGTTAATTATGCGGTAGAAAACTTTCAAGTGGGGAATAAATACAGATTAAGCTCAAAGAAAATCACATTTACTATGTCAGTTCGTATGAAAAGCTCCTTTACAAATTAGCGGTCTTTAAAATTAAAGCTATAAGAGATTAAAAAATTTAATCTACAAATCAGGCAATGAAATCGTTACCATGTATTAATAAATGACCCAAAACTTAGCAATAAAATAACAGGCTTATACGGGCATTGCAAGCAGCATAGCCGTCACGACCATATAACTGCTGTGGCCTTCTCCACCAGACATCATGGCGCCTAAAGTATCAGCAACCAAACTGACAGCCTGCAGCCGCGGGTTGCCCGCACGCAGGCACACCCAAGCAATACACAACCGACAGGCAATATTGATGAACGACCACAGCAACATCAACAACAACAACAACACAGCAAAGATACCAGCGGCCACCAGGGGCCACTACCGGCCCACATAAACATAAGGAAGAGGTCGCTGCAGATCCCGGAACAATTTTCACACATCAAACCACGTGATGGAAAATAGTTCCGAGGTACTCATCCGCCGAAGCGCTATAAAGGCCGGCGCTCGGCCGCACATCGGCAGCGACCATCTCCCTGTCCTCCTCACCGTTTCAGACGGTCGTCGCCCTCGCCCCCGACCCTCGTACTGACCCTCCCCCTAAGTATGTCCACGACTATTCCCGTGCCGACTGGAATGCCTACCGGGATACCCTTTCCACCCAGGTCGATAGCCACCCCTTCACCTACCACCACCCTGACGATGTCACCCATGCCGCCTCCTTTCTCCAGCAGACCTTGTCTGATGCCGTGGAGGCCCACGTCCTTACTGTCGCCATCCACCCCCACCATCCTACCTTACCCCCACAGGCCATTCTTCTCCTCCGTGAATCCCGTCATCTCTACCGTGCCTTCCTCCGCACACGTGACCCGGACTCACTATGACGCCACCGGCAACTCCAGCGACACATTCGTAATTTGCTCGCGACTAAGAAACGCCGGGACTGGCGACAGACATGCACCCGTTTAAATGCTACCCTACCAATCAACTCGTCCAAGTTGTGGTCGGCCTTCCGTCGCCTTACCAGAACTAAACCCTCCCCCTATTATCCTCTTCTCCATGATGATCACCCTTTCCCTGACACCCTTAGTAAGGCCAATCACTTTGCCTCCTACCTCTCCGAAGTATTTTCCATCCCCGATGATCCCCAGTTCGATTACTCTCTCTTCCCGGATTTCCGCGATCGAACTGACACCTCCGTCCCTCCCCTCGCTCCTGGTTTCCAGTACTTGGACAACATTGCACACACGGAACTCAATGCCCCTATCACTACACAGGATCTCATTGCCACACTCCGCACAAAACGCAACACCGCTCCTGGTCACAATCGTGTTACCTGCCGTCACCTTCGTGAAGCTCCTGTCTCTTTCCTCTCCACCCTGGCCAGGTTATACAATGTAGTCCTGTCCACCGGTTACTACCCTGACCTGTGGAAAACCTCCTGCATCCTCATGTTCCTTAAACCTGGCAAACCGCCGTCGGCCGTCTCCTCCTACCGTCGCATCAGCCTTACCTCGATCTTCAGCAAGGTCCTGGAATCTATCCTCACCCGACGCATCCACCAGCATCTCCGCCAGCACCGCCTCCTTCCCGTTACCCAGTGTGGCTTTCGGCCGTCCTTCTCTTCCGACGACCTTCTCCTTCACCTCACTCATCTCCTTTCCGAACAGCTTAATTCCCATCGCTCCGCAATCTTCCTCTCCCTGGACCTCGAACATGCATATGACCGCGTATGGCATTCCGGTCTCCTCTTCAAGCTCCAAACCTTCGCCCTTCCCATTAACTACGTCCGTCTGATCGGCTCCTTTCTCTCCCGCCGTCCTTCCTATGTCACCATCCATAACACAGATTCCTACACCTTTTTCCCCTCTGCCGGTGTGCCCCAAGGCTCCATCCTCTCCCCCCTTCTGTACCTTTTGTAGCCGGCGGACATGCCGCCGCCGTCAGCCCCCGTCCATCTTCTCCAGTTTGCCGATGACACCGCCTTCCTTGCCCTTGCCCCCACCCTACAGCGCTCCCAACACCTTCTCCAATCCCATCTTGACTGGTTCACCGCTTGGTGCAACCAGTGGATGCTCAAGGTCAATCCCTCCAAAACCCAGGCGATCATTGTAGGCAAAACCACCCCTTCCTTCCGCCTCCTTGATTTCTATGGCCGTCCTATCACCCTCACTCCCACCCTTAAGTACCTTGGCGTCACCCTCGACCGTCGCCTCTCCTGGACTCTCCACCTCCGGACAATCCAAGCCAAGGCACACTCCCGCCTCAGTCTCCTCAAGCTCCTCTCTGGCCGTACGTGGGGTCTGGACCCCTCCACCATCCTCCACACCTATAAGTCCCTCATCCGCCCTATCCTTTGTTATGCCCATCCGGCTTGGATCTCCGCCCCCCCTACCTTTTATAAATCCCTCCAAATCCTTGAACGTCATGCTCTCCGCCTCGCCTATCGCATCCGTCTCCCCTCCACCACACGGATCCTGTACAATCTCATCCCCTTCCCACACCTCTTCCTTTTCCTTGAAAGGATACGGATCCTGTACACCTCCCGCAAACTCGATCCTCCTCACCCGCTCATCTCCCCGATCCTCTCCCACCCCCGCCCGCTGCTGCGCCTGTATTCGCACGTCCCACCCGGTCTCCATCTCTCCACCCTCCTTACCCTCTCCCAAGGTGGATTCCGCCAGCTCCCCCTCCCTGATGATGTCCTCCTCCCCTCCATCTACCCCTCCTATCAACTTTGACCCTGCCCCACCCCCCACTTCCGGTGTCCTTTCCTTTGGGCTCCCTCCCTCCCTTCTCTTCCCTTCCCTTCTCTTACCTTTTCCCACGTCCCCTCCCTCCACCCCTCTTCCCCCGGGTTTCCCCAACTCCTTCCTCCCTCCCCCCTTTCCCCCTTGCCCGTGGCATCTCTGCTCTCCCCTCTCGCTCTCCCACTCCCCTTCCTCCTCCTCCTCTCTTGGCAGGTCCCCAGACTCGCACACGCATAATGAACATTCGCGCGCCGGAGATCATCGACATCAGTATCTCGTGTGTGTGCTTCGTTTTGTGTTTCGTGCAGTTACGACTCCACTGTTCACATGTGCCATCGCCGTTCTCCGTGTTTTGTGCGCCGTGTCCACAAGTGTTAGTGTTTTTATCGTCCGACGTGAACGGCTTCATGTTTATTGTTTTTTTGTATCTCCATTTTTTGCCCGCCGTTTTTTGTATTGCCTGTATCACCTCTATGTCATGTTATTGTTCCACTTAAGGCTGAAGAGCAGCGTAATGTGCTGCTGCCGGCCCGCCTGTATAGGTGGTTAAAATTCCAATAAAGGAAAAAAAAACCGCACATCGGCAGTTAATCGACCGCCAGCAGACGTGGATAGCTGCCGCCCCGGCAGTCCGACTTGGATCTTCTCGCTGATCTCTGGATTAGGCTTGGTATATCGGGGAAGTCTCTGGCGGAGACTAGTAGGAAATTATTTCAGTTGTTTTCTATATTATTCTTGTATGTAGTTGTGATTCGAAGACGGATCAGTGTTTTATGTTGGTGTTATACTTGGAGAATTTGTTTTGGTTACTTGAACAGTCCAATAAATTGTTTTCAGACTTTGATCGTTAGTTTCTTCTGCTTACGCAGACATATCAGTAACATTTGCACTACAAATACAATATTGTCTCGGAACATTGCTTGTCTCATAGCCGGCATATTCCGCCACGACTAAATGCTTGACATTCTTGTCCCCAAGCTCCAAGGGTATAATACGTTCTCCTTTACATACGAACGTGCTCTCATCAGACAAATGCGTTTCAGAGACTGGAACTGGTCACATGTGGCCTCGAGAAGTCCGGAATGGAAATGTAAGGACCACAAGACGGTCGCTCCTCTCAAATAGGACTATAAATATTTTTTCAAAGTATCAGGAATCCGATATGTCGATATTTAAAAAGAAGTTATCGGCCTTCTATACACCGAAGAAATAATCGATATATCGATACATCCACGGAAAAAATATGCGTACTGGCCAAAAAATAAAAATATCGTCTGCATATTGTAAATACATTGCCGATTTTAAAGCTATATATTTAAGTATTGATTTATTATTAGATGTTCTGTACGTCAATAAGTTAGCAGCATGCTTACCTCACTTAGAGCAAGAATTGAAAGGAAAAGAAGATGCACGTTGACGGTTGGCGATAACACTTTGCTAACGGTGGTAACTGTTGGTAACTGTCACAATAAAGTGTCCGATGGGTCCGTTGTTCGGTTTCTTCACGTATCGGCTTTGTCAGGTACACTTTATATTCACTTCCCTGTTTTTTAATTTCTGCAAACGCCATCGAGCTAGCAGTTGCAATGACAAAACTGGGTAGTGAAGTTAAACGTTGCAGTTGCGTCGATTACGTTAGCATTTCCCCTCACATGTCTCCGTCCATCGCAGAGACCAATCATGTGATCTAGAAATTTTTTTTGTTATTGCCTTCACAACACCGCCCACCACCCCCTCCCAACCGCTCCCTCAGTGCAATCGGACTTTTTCTTTGTGCCATCTATTCGTGCTTCACACAAAGACACCAAAAATCCTCAGGGCTGTCCATAAATCCGTAAGAGTACGAGAGGGTGGAGCACAGCACGTTGTAAGGCATACCAGATATCCTCAATAATGTTCATGTCTGGGGAGTTTGGTAGCCAGCGGAATGCTTTAAACTCAGAAGTGTGTTCCTGGACCCACTTTGTAGCGATTCTGGTCCTGTAGGATGTCGCATTGTCCTGCTGCAATTTCCCAAGTCTGCACAGTAGATATGAATGGATGCAGATGATCAGTCTCCTGACAATCTAGACTTATCAGGGGTCCCGTATCGCTCCACCTGCACACGCCCCGCACCATTACAGAGCCTCCACCAGTCTGAACAGTCCCTGCTGATGTGCAGGGTCCATAGGTTCATGTGTGTCTCGATACCCGCACACGTCCATCCACTCAATCCAATTCGAAACGAGACTCGTCCGAGCAGGCGATATGTTTCCAGTCATCAACAGTCCAAAGTCCTTGTTGACGGACCTAGGTGAGGCATAAAGCTTTGTGTAGTGCAGTCATTAAGGGTATACGAATGGGCCTTCGGCTCTGCAAGCCCATGCCGATAATGTTTCGTTGAATGGTTCGCACGTTGATGGTTCAGGATTGAAATCTGCAAGAATTTGCGGCAGGGTTGCACTTTTGAGCACTGAACGATTCTCTTCAGCCGTCGTTGATCCCCCTTCCTGCAGAATCTTTTTCCGGCCGCAGCGATGTCGGAGATTTGACGTTTTACACACTCGTGAAATCTTCGTACGGAAAAATCTCCCACTCCATCGCTACCTCGGAGGTGCTGTGTTCCATCGCTCGTGCACTGACTGTAACACCATATTCAAACTCACTTAAATCTTGATAACCTGCCGTTGTAGCAGCAATAACCGATCTAACCACTGCGTCAGACACTTGTCTCATAGAAACGTTGCCGACGGCAGCGGCATAGTCAGCCTTGATAGATCTCATGTATAATATTGGTATCTGAATCGATTGTGAACAAGCAGCGATGTTACAAGCTGTAACGCAGAAGTTAAGTCAGTATCTCTGAGCTGCGCGAGGGGGCAGTGGAGCAGACAATGTTTAGCTTTGGTAGAGAGGGCATTCAGAGTTCAGTTGTGTTAGAGTTAGGCTGACAATTTTAAGCAGTGTCTGAGTAAGGAGGCAGACAGTTTTAAGCTGTGTTAGAGTGAGGAAGCAATGCCAATATTGTATTTGAAATGTAAAGTCTCAATTTATCAATGAATTATTTGTGAAGGAGGAAGTCTAATGGAATAACAGGTAAATGTTATAATGATGTTATTTTTCACTGTTGCTGTGCCATCGAACTAACTTGGTTGTTGTACTCAAAGTTGTTAGATTTGAGAGATAGGAAAGTGTATTGTTTGGATGATAAGTTCATTAAATTTAAAATCTGCTGTGAGCATTTTTTCTCAATATAAAAGAAGAGGTTCATAACTTTCTGAACAGCATGGCGGCGAGCTGGTATGACAAGGGCATACAAAAACTGCCACAGCGTCTAAAAAAAATGCATCGACAGCAATAGTGATTATGTCGAAAAATAGATAAATGTTCAAGCTGTAAACTGATGTAAACCACTGTACAAATAAATACATCGATGTACTTATAAAAAAAATAGACCTTACTTTTGGGATTACCCTCGTACATAACGGATGTACAAGTCGTAGATGCATGGCTGACGACATATGGAAGTTTGATTCCGACCGTGTGTCATGCACGGATAGCCAAATGGTAAGGCGACCGGTCTCGATAAGTGGGAAATCCGGGTTCGAGTCCCGGTCCGGCACAAATTTTTCATTGCCATCGTACTGATGGTAGTTCTTATTCGAATTTGCTAATTCATTAGATGTGAGGTGTTGTCGGGCTTGGCTAGCATCTTCCGAGCGCTGTTGGCAAGCGGGTTGCGCTCAGCTCTTGTAAGTCAAGTTGAGGAGCTACCTGATTGAATAGTAGCGGCTCCGATCACGGAAACTGGCAACGGCCATGAGAGTGAAGTGATGACCACACGCAAATCCCTATTTGCATCTAGTGACGCGTATAGATGAGGGTGACACGGCGGTCGGTCAGTACCGTTAGGGTCTTGCGAGACCTTTTCGGACGGAGATTGGATTGGAGAAACTTGATAATTCGGTATGCTCGGGGTTCTGTCAATACCAGATTATTTTTGAAAGCCTGGTTTATAAAATGGGACAAAAGCAAAAACCATAGTTTCCACGTACAAGAGGAAATAACTGTTATTTATTAAACAATAACAGGAGAGATTACAGTATAAAAAATGGAAAGTATTATTACTTTAAACATTTTTGAAAGGTGACTGTCAACAGCCGTTAAGTCATATATAAAATGCAAATTGGAACCACCATCTGCTTTTATTTTAAACCAAATATCAACCGGCTTCAGTCTTGGACCATCTTCAAGGATAAGGGTTAAAATGGTTTAAGCCACCACATTATATTAGTTCAAATGTGTGTGAAATCTTACGGCACTTAACTGCTAAGGTCATCAGTCCCTAAGCTTACACACTACTTAACCTCAATTATCCTATGGACAAACACACACACCCATGCCCGAGTGAGGACTCGAACCTCCGCCGGGACCAGCCGCACAGTCCATCACTGCAGCGCCTTCAGACCGCTCGGCTAATCCCGCACGGCACATTATATTAGTCATTACTTAAATAATGTGTAGTGCATGCCATGAATATCAATATACAGCATAGGACTCTTAGAAGTAAACATACGAATACTAAACGTACACAGAGCAGCACTGAAATATTCGTATCTTTGCTTTTAGAAGTCCTGTACCGCATATTGCTATTCATGGCATGCGCTACACATTATTTAAGTAATGATTAATAAAATTTGGTGGCTTAAACCATTTTAAGCCTTATTCGTGAAGATGGACCAAGACTGAAATCGGTTGATATTGTGGTTTAAAATAAAAGCAGCTGATGGTTCAAATATGCATTTTGTGTGTTATTACCTTTCTGTAGAATCCAAATTGAGTTAAAAGTCAAATAAGGTTCAAAGTTTTCGAAAATTTCAGCATCCATAAATAATTTTTTGTACGCCAGTTACGAAGTAAAATGAGCAGCATTGGTCTGAGAAGTCAAGAACAAGTTAATTAATAAAAACTGTTACCAGGAATGTGACGTAGTTTAACTCAAGTTACGGTCTTTAGGAATGCCATAGAGAACTTACGTTGTCGAGAGCGTGGAATACGTCGGACTGATATCTACTACTGATGGTTAAGCTGAGTTTTTTCTCTGATTCGCCTGTGACATTGCAGAAATGCTAACCTGTTTCTCGGATTGAGCTCGTTTTTGACAAATATTATTTTTTTATAATGAGCAGATTCATAACTTCAGAAGCGCTGTATTGTCGTCGACTCTTAGCGAATTTCACAAAAGTGTTTAAAGACTTCTGAAGTCTCAGACCTAGTGATGTGAGTTGTAGGAGTTTCTTCACCGTCACTCAGTTTCTGGTGCCTTCTGTGAGTTGAAAATATCTTGTACTATCACACATCGCCAGTCAGATCCTTCTTCTATAGATTAATTACTGATAATAAACTCGCTCAGGGAGGCAGACAATTGTTACGACTAGGCGTCGTGCTGAAGAATGCAGGGCAGCTCGTTCTGTACTACAGCAAAACAAGAGGATGTCATGGATATAATATGCGACGAATTGGGGTAGAAATCATTAAAACGAATGCGCTTTTCGTTGCGGCGAGACTTTTCACAGAATTTCAAAGAGCAACTTCCTGCTCCGAATGCGAAAATATTCTGTTCATGCCCACTCACATGGTCATCATAACGAACGAAGAGAAATCAGAATCGCACGCGAAGATTTAGGGGCTCGTTTTTCCCGTGAGCTGTGGAAGGAAGGTGGTTAGAGAACGCTCTGCCACGCACTTCAGTATGAATGGCAAATTAGTCATGTAAATGTACGATTCTGCTCCTAATTCGTGGTGATGACGTATTTCTTTTCAATTCTGCCCAGATTGCACTAAGAACGGTTTTAGCTCCTACACAACTTTTGCTCTAAACGGAGGTGACAAAATTCATGGAATACCTCTCAATATCGTGTAGTACCTCCTTTTACCGTATGCAGCGCATAAACTCAATGTTGCAAGGACTCAACAAGGCGTCGAAAGTCCCTGCAGAAATATTGAGGCGTGCTGCCTCTACATCTGCCCGTAATAGTGAAAGTGTTGCCGGTGGAGGATTTTGTGCACGGATTGACCTCTCGATTGCGTCCCATAGATACTCGATTGGTGGCCAAAGCATTGGCTCCAACTGCGCTGATTGTTCTTCCTTCTAATCGCGAAGAATTGTGACCTGGTGACATGGTGTATTGTCATCCATAAAAATACCATCGTTGTTTGGGAACACGAAGTCCATTAATGGCTGCAAATGGTCTCCAAGTAGCCGAACGTAACCATTTTCAGACAATGATCGGTTCAGTTTTACCAGAGGACACAGTCCATTACAAGTAAACACAGCCCACATCATCACTGAGCCACCACCAGCTTGCACAGTACCGTGTTGAGAACTTGGGTCCGTGGTTTCGTAGGGCCTGCGCCATGCTTCAGCCCTCTTGTCAGTTCTTACGAAGTGAAATCGGGACTCATCTCACAAAGCCGCGGTTTCCAAGTCCTCCATGGTCCAACCGATATGGTCATGAGCCAAGGAGACAAGCTCCAGGCGATGTCGTGCTGTTAGCGAAGACACTCTCTTCGATTGTCTGTTGCCATAGCCCATTAATGTCACATTTCGCTGTACTGTCGTAACGGATACGTTCGTCGTACGTCCTACATTGAAATCTGCGATTATTTCACGCAGTGTTGCTTGTGTGTCAGCACCGACAGCTCTACCCAAACGCCGCTGATTTCAAGCGATCAGTGAAGGCCGTCAGTCATTGCGTTATCCGTGGTGAGAGATAATGCCTGAAATTTGGTGCTCTAGGCACACTCCTGTCACTGTGGGTCTCGGAATATTGCATTCCCTAACGATTTCCGAGTCCGCCTCCGGTAGCTGAGTGGTCAGCGTGACAGACGGTGAATCCTAAGGGCCCGGGTTCGATTCCCGGCTAGGTCGGAGATATTCTCCGCTCAGGGAATGGGTGTTGTGTTGTCCTAATCATCATCATTTCATCCCCATTGACGCACAGATCGCCGAAGTGGCGTCAACTTACAAGACCTGCACCAGGCGAACGGTCTACCCGACGGGAGGCCCTAGCCACACGACATTTCATTTCATTAACGATTTCCGAAATGGAATGTCCCATGTGTTTAGCTCCAACTACCATTCCGCGTTTAGGGTCTACTAATTCCCGTCGTGAGGCCATAACCACATCGGAAAACTTTTCACGTAAATCACGTCGGGACAAGTCACAGCCTCGCCAAAGCGCTACCCTTTTATGACTTTTGTACACAATGCTACCCCCATATGTATAGATTCATATCGCTGTCCCATGAATTTTGTCATCTGAGTGTATCACGTTTGGGTGAGTGCAATCAACGGACTTTATCTAACGATATCGGATGATTTATGATTATCTATCTGGCGAAGTGTAGTCTTCGGGATGCAGCAGTTTCTTGCCACACAATCCAAATGAATTCACCAGCTTCTACAGATTTAGGTTCAGTGACAAGTTAAAGCAGATGCAAGAAGCTGTGTCTTGCTTGTAACGGAACACAGTAAAGGATGTGATACATGGCACGCCGTAAATAATACACGGTCCAAATCGAAGAAATTGTGGAACACGTTTCAAACGATTAAAAGCGATTTCTCAACTTGATGTAGAATCATTTAGAACGTACTGAAGGTTAGGACATATGAACACTTCTAATAAATCACATCACTGACAAAAGGCAGTCTAGTGCGAAAGTAGCAGCACTACAATCTACGAAGTTTGTCTCTAGTTTCAGAAGCATCGAACCCATATTTACTTAAAGTTTAATCTCAAATAAGAAATAACACTAAAAAATGTACGAGAGTTAAATGCAGTCTTCACACGCTGAACTTCAGTATTTAGTTCGTAGTTTATCGTAGTTTATAATCCGTAGCAACGGTGTTTTCAGGCCCGAGTGTCATGTAATCTGCTAAGCCATCTAGTGAGGACGTTTTTGAATTTACGGGGGTTTACTTCATATGTGGGAAATCCGAATTTTTCTAGTTGTGCCGTGCCTTATCTCGTCTTTCAGTGTTATAATAGTCTTCTGTTTTAGTTTAAAACAGCACCGACGTTTTGATGATTTGACGGCAATGATGAAAGAATTAAAGGAAATAAGATACTGTTTCCCGTATTTGCAAAATGATTCTAGAATTATCACAAAAATTTGAGAAAACTGGCGAGTTGATAAACGAGCGAAATTCGTGAAAAACGCTACATGTACATGATTATTCTGCAGTTCACAATTAAGTGCCCGGCAGAGGGTTTATTGAACCGTCTTTCAGCTATTTCTCTACCGTCCCACTTTCGAACTGCGCGCGGGAAAAACGAGCTCTTAAACCTTTCCGTGCGAGCTCTGATTTCTCTTATATTATGTGTTAATTGAAGGGATCACTGCTATCAGCTGCAGCGGGACATTACGCGGAATCAGCGGCGATGAGCGAAAACGTGTACCTGACCAGGATTCGGCTGCTTATTAGGCAGGTGCGTTAATCACTATATCACTCGCGTCATGGAAATTGCGCGGACAACTCTGCGCGCCTCACAGTCGATCGACATTCCTACCGAGCGACACTTGCAAGCAGTCCCTGTCCATTGACTCTATGTTCGCCACACTGAGATTCGCTCAGGAGATCGGACGTAATTGTGCATCCTCGCTGAAGGAGGTGGGTGCATTGCCCAGCTAGGCGTATAGAATTGTATTCATGTAATTCTCTTATATTATGATGATGATCGGTCCTGCCTATGTAGGTGCGCGTTAAAAAAATGTTTTCACACTCTGAGAAGAGAGTTGGTGACAGAAATTTTATGAGGAGCTCCTGCAGCAACGAAAAACGTCTTTGTTTTCATTATTGGCATCCCAACTGTCGTATCATGCGCGATACTCTCTCCCCTATTTTGCGATAATACAAAACTTCCTGCCCTTCTTTCAGCGTTTTCAATGTCCTCCGTCAGTCTTAGCTGATGTAGATTCCGCATCGCACAACAAGACTCGAAATGAGGGCAGACAAGTGTAGAGTAAGCAGCGTCTTTAGTAGGTCTGTTGTATTTTCTAAGCGTTCTGCCAATAAATCGCAATTTTCGATTTACTTTCCCCAAAACATTATCTATGTCATCGTTCCAATTTAAGTTACTCAGAACCTAATCCCTAGGTATTTTGTTGAATTTAGGGGCTTTAAATTTTTGAGATTTATCGTGTAACCGAAATTTAGCGGATTACTTTTAACACTCATGTGGATACCTTCACACTTCTCATTATTTAGAGTCAATTGCCAGTTTCCGCCCAATACAGATGTCTTGCTTAAATCGATTTTGATCATCTGATCGCTTTATAAGACGGTAAATGACAGTAATCTAAGAGGGATGCTGAGATTGTATCCTCTGTCGTTTATGTAGATTGGGAGCAGCAGAGGGCCTCTAACACTTCCATGGGGGACGTCTTATATTGTTTCTGGTTTACTCGATGACTTTCCTTCAGTTACTACGAACAGTGATGTGTCTGACAGGAAATCACGAATCCAGTCGCGCACCTGAGACCATACTCGATAGGCGTGCAATTTGATTAGAAATCGCTTGTGAGTAACGGTGTTGAAAACCTTCTGGAAATCTAAAACTATGCAGTGAATTTGACTCCACTGTCGATAGCGCTCATTACTTCGTGAGAGCAAAGAGCTAGTTATGTTAAACAAGAACGATAATTTCTGAATCTGTACTGACTGTCTGTCAATAATTCCTTTTTTCGAGGAAACTCATAACGTTCGAACACAGTATATGTTCCAAAATCCTAATCCAAATAGACGTTAGCTATACGGGTGTGTAATTCAGCGGGTTACTTCTATTTCCGTTCTTTGAAATGGCTCTGAGCACTATGGTCATCAGTCGCCTAGAACTTAGAACTCATTAAACCTAACTAACCTAAGGACATCACACACATCCATGCCCGAGGCAGAATTCGAACCTGCGACCAGAGCGGTCGCTCGGCTCCCGACTATAGTGCCTAGAACCGCACGGCCACTCCGGCCGGCTCCATTCTTGGATATTGATGTGACTTGTGGAACTTTCCAGTCTTTAGGTACGGATCTTTCGACGAGTTAACCGTTGTATATGAAATCTAAGTATGGAGCTACACCGAGGATATCCACATCTAAGATACATTGGCAGTTATTCTCGATTCGAATTGTGCAATATTTACTTCGTCCTTTTTAGTGGAGGAATTTCGAAAACTGTGTTTAGTAACTCTGCTTTAGTAGCATTGTAATCCGTAACTTCACCATTTTTATCGCACAGTGGAGGTATTGATTGTGACTTTCTGCTGGTGTACTTTACACACGACCAGAATCTCTTTGGATTTTCTGCTAGATCCTGAGACGACGTTTCATTGTGGGTACTATTAAAAGCATCTCGCACTGAAGTTAGCGCTAAATTTCGAACTTGTGTAAAACTTTGCCAATCTTGTGAGATTTGGGTTCTTTTAAATTTAGCACTTTTTTTCGTTGCTGCTGCAACAGTGTTCTTTGTGTACCACGGGGGATCAATACCACCTCTTATTAATTTGTTTGATATATCTCTTAATTAACATCGATAATTTTTCCCTGAATTTAAATCACGTCTGGTCAACGCTTATATAGTTTGATTAGAAGGAGTCGTGACTGTCTCTTCAGAGGAAAGTATCAAGCGAATTTTTATCTGCTTTTTTAAATAGATTTATTTTGCATTTATTTTTAGGGGGTTTGGATGTTACGGTATTCAGTCTATCTACGACAACCTTGTGGTCCCCCCAATCCCTGTATCTGTAATGATGCTCCCTATTTGCTCGCAATTATTGGTAGCTAAGAGTCAATTATATTTTGAGAACCATTTGCTCTTCAAGTGGGATCCTGAAGTAATGGTTCAAAATAATTTTGTGATAACGCATTCTGAACAATTTCAGACGACTTTCTATGCCTACCACAGACTTTAAACATGTACTTTCACCAAGATATAGAGGGTAGATCGAAGTCACCAGCAGCTGTAATTGCATGAGTGGGGTACTTGTTTGAAATGAACTAAGGTTTTCTTTCGACTATTCAGCAACTATATAATCTGAGACGAGTGCCAGTAAAAGGAACCAATTATTAATTTGTTCCGCTTATCAAGTATAACCATTACCCATACTAATTCACAGGAACTGTCTACTACAATTTGACTACAAAGTAAACTACGTATGACAGCAATAAACACTCCACTACCAACAGTATATAATCTATTATTTCTCAACACAGTTAGGTCCTCTGTAAAAATGTCATCTGAACTTATTTTCGGTTTTAGCCGGTTTTCCATAACGATAAGGAACTGAGTTTCAGTGCTTTCTATCAGCTCTTGGAGCCCTTATTCCTTTCCAACACAGTTACGATTTACTGCTACAATACAGATTGTTGCTAGGTCGACCGTTCTGTGCTTGTCCTTCACCCTTTTAGACTGACTTCCTTTCTGTAGTTTCCTGAGACCCTCTAGCCTATAAGATCGTCCAGTGTCCTCCACACAGCCCCCGCTACCCGTATGGCGCTTCATGTGTGTAGTGGATTTCTTAAGTGGAACCCAGAAACCCACCACCCTATGGAACATGTCGAGGAATCTGCAGCCCACTCGGCCGCAGAACCGCCTGAGCCACTGATTCAGACCCTCCACTCGTCTCGGTACCGAAAGGTCGCAGTCGGTTCTATCGACGATGTTACGAATGGTCAGCTCCGCCCTCATCACCCAAGTATGACTGGCAGTCTTTACCCACTTCAGCTTGCCGCCCGAAATCAGAGACAATCTCCTCGGATGCAAAGCGACTCTCATCGTTAGTTACAACAGGAGCCACCACCTGCAGTTGGCTACAAACTGTGCCCTTCACCTGATGAGGAAGCAGCCATTTTACATCTGGAACGACTCCTATCGGTACGCGCACAGAGTGCACGCTGGATTCCTTACCCTCCTTGATAGCCATATTCCTAAGGCGCCCCACTATCTGCCTAACGTTGGAGGTCACAACTACCACAATCCCACCCTCTGCGAATGCTCAGACCTAGCGGGCCGAGAGGCTTGCTCTGGAAGAGAGCGAGAGACTGGCTCAGGGACTTCGTTAGTTATAGATAGCCCTAGAAACCTGTTCGTCAGACGATCCGAGGGAGCTATCCTATTGGCCCCCCGAGAAAGCCTTTCGCGGCCCACTACACCTTGGGTCAATCTCTCACAGTTGATACATCAACTTCAGTGTGGGCAGTACCTGGAACGGCCACAGTAGTGGAGCGATCAGTGAACACGTGCGACCTGCCTGACGTTCCTCGGATCCCCCCCCCCCCCCCCTCACCCGCCCACATAGTGACGCCCACTGGGAGCAGACTCCAGCTGTATGACTGACAAGGGGACCCTCCATACCGTAAATCACGGATTTTGATGCCCGTCAAATATGTTGTAGAGGTTTCTTACCCTAAGTAACTGGCTACCCGTTTTCTTAGCGATAGGCTTTGGTTTTTGAGAAAATCGATTTTGAAGTTCATTGCGCGATTTGTATACCTGTAACATAACATATATATTGAGCAAGTGAGCGTAGCGCAGCGGTAAGGGTTCTCAGCTACCGCGATGGAGGAACCGTGTTCGAATTCTGCGAGTGTTTTCTTTTTTGTTTTTTTTTCTTTCTAAATCGACCGAATTTTTCAATTTTATTTCAAAGAATATCAACAAACAATGTAAGGTGTGCGAAATTATAAAGATATATTCAGTTATTAATTTTTGCTGTCATACAATATTAAAAAATCTTATTTTTCATCGTCCACATTGCTTGATGTGCCAGAATAATATTGTGGGTGATACTTATCATAGAAACAACCGAAGCAGAAATTTTCGCAGCACCACGCGTATTTTACGAAAGCAACCGTCTTACAGGCGCACGGTTTCTTCATGAGTGATACCGGGAAACACAATTATTTTGCATTCAAAGATATTTCTCTTTCATCCGCTAATTTCGATGCGAGCCATGCGTATCTAATCATGCTTTTAAAATTAGGTGCCCTGAATTGATGTAGGATTAGCGAATGTAATCTTATCGAATATTCCCTAGAAGCGATCTCTACTGTCTTTCATCAAGTCGGGAGTATTCTGAATAATTTTCGTGAAGATTTTCACCTGTCGGTAAAAATAAACATCGCACGGCTGGCAATAAGGAGTGCACTTTTGGTGGGACCACTTTTAGAGTGCAGGTACTCGCTTTCCATTCATCAATGAATAGATGATCGTTTAAAGTTGAATCGGTTTGCCCTCCCCACGAATCGATAATTTACAAAAAAAATTTGTCTTACGTACGGAAGAGCTACAGAACGCAAAAATTCTTCGTACATCAGTTTCGTGAACTTATCGGATTTCGTGCAGGACACGATTACATTTCTGTATTTACCAGTTAATTCGTCTACTCGTTTTTGAACCTTAGGACCAAATTTTCCGGACGGTTCCTGCATACTTAAGAAACACATGGGAGCAAGATTCGAACACTGTACCTCCAGCGTGGTAGCCGTAAACCCTTACCTCTGCGCTACGGTGACTCCCTCGGAATGTACGTGATTTTACGGGTATACAAAGCACGCAATGAACTTCAAAATGGATTTTCTCAAAAACCAAGGCCCTTCGCTAAAAAACCGGATAGCCAGGTACTCAGGTTAAGTGCCTCTACAACATATTTGAAGCGCATCGGAATCCGTGATTTACAGTATGGAGGGTCCCCTTGTGAGTGCAGCACCACCTGGAGCTGTGCACGAAGGGTCACCAACTCAGCATACATCTGAACATAGCAACCTCAGTTCCTGTTCACACAAAAGAGGGCAAAACTATACACTACACAGATTTTAGAACACTAAACTGTGCTTAGTAACTACAATAACGTAAGAAATTAAAAAAAAACTAAATTAGTAACGAAGCTGATAGCTGAAAATAAGTCTCTCCTGTTTGAAGTTGCCAAACGCTGGCAGTGGTCGGTCAAATGGACATGTACCAGTGGATACCTCTCTTACGTCACGTGGGAAGAAGAATCCTGACAAGCACTGTGCCATCTGCAGATGAATCTCCTGAATCTTATGTGTAATGTATTGGAAAATTCAAAAAATGATATCACGAGTTGTGGGGAAAACGAAGCTGATTTGATGATTATAAAGGAGTTCAAAGTTAATGAAATCTTTGATTTCAAATAAATGTGAAGACGTCACTGAGCCGTTCACGGCTCTTGTTCGTGCCGTTATTGCTTGACATTTTGTCTTGGCGGTACGCCCGCCTCGTTTCTTATTCGATTTACTGGCGTCACTAAGTTGCTGGCTTGTCTACCAGTGAGTGGCAGCAGCAGCGTTTATATTTAAGAGCACTTTCGTACAATCTTTGGAGCGACCGCTAGTGTTTCCGGGTCGTCGTGTGTCGGGAGTTCAGTCGGGATGGAGCTCCAGTAAGGTCTGCACTGCCGGTACTCGCCGACCGCTGGCGACACACATGCACTGTCCGGCGGTAGGACACTTGAGCGGGGACGACCGTTGGTTAGTCGTTCGGTCGGTCGCCTCATCGGGTGACGTGTATTTGGTCTTCTGACCGCTTCTGGACCCCTTCAATTGGTCATTTTGCGGGACTTGGGTCGGTTCCTTGTGCAGAGATGTCGGGTGGCCAATGCGCCGGTGTTCCCTCTGCGTGGTTGAGTCCGAGTGTCTCCGGGTCGTCGTGTGTCCGAGTTGTGAACGGACATCAAGGGAGCAGCAGTGAGGTCCGGACAGCCATGACTCTCCCGACAATTGCCGACACACATGACTTGAGTGCGCACGACGTTGTTAGGTCGTTCGTCTCATCGGACGACGTGTATTTGGTCGCCGACTGTTTCTGGATTCTCTGTGTGTGTCGACTTGTGATTCGTCCTTGTTGTTGTTCCACAGTGACCGTTTCAGTATTGTTCGAGTTGGTTGTGGAAATGTTTCGTGGAACCGTGTGTAGCTTGTGATATTGACTGACCAGCTATTGTAATGCTCTCTGTGTGTGTTATAGGCAGTTGGTCGGTTACGACAGAGGGAATTGATTAGGTTGTTGGTTGGTTCTTCAGCCGTCCCCAGGTCGTGTGGCAACGCGATTGTTCAGTGTTACGCTTGGCTGCCTGTCTCACCTAAACTGCTTTTAGAGTTTCCTCCCCAGGCCGACCCTTGGAACACTTCTGAGCACCACTGTTTCTTGTTTGTGACAGTCCCCCCTGCGGGTCCGGGGTAAGAATAGGCCCGAGGTATTCCTGCCTGTCGTAAGAGGCGACTAAAAGGAGTTTCAACCGTTTCGGCCTTCCATGTAATGGTCCCCCTTGGGGTTTGACCTCCATTTTTCAAAATTCTACAGAAGTACGAGCCTTTTGGGGAAGGACACCTTACATGGTGTACCACTGGTCCTAAGTGCACTAAGACCTTGGCACTCAGCATTGTAACGGCGTTGTAACCATACCCACTATTCCTCAAATTGGGCCTAAACGCCTGATGGGTTGTCCAAGTTACGCCCATAGTGCATCTCCATCTGCACCAGCGATCATGATGGACTTTCCATGGCACCAGAAATCCAGCACGGTAGCCAGCCCATTGTGGTGGGGTCGTCATGTACCATCTAGGTTGTAGCATCCTGACAACACAGGGATCGTACTGCTGATACCTGAGCTGCACCCTCCCCACGTCGGCCAAGGAGTAGATGCCCGTCTCCTTGGAGCATCAGGACTCCCGGCAATGGTCATCCTGCCAGGTGGCCCTTGCAGCGGCTGGGTGGCGCCCGTGGGGAGAGGCCCTGGTCGGAGTGGGTGGTATCGGGGCGGACGTTTCGCAGATGAAACGTCAACATGTATCAGGTCGCTCTGCGGCCGAGTCTTTCAAAAGAAAAGGTACCGTTTCTAGTTCTGGTGCTCCTGCCCTTTCCCCCTTGGCCACTCCATGGGAGGAGGGACAGGCCCGCCGGCTTGGGGCGAAGTACTTCCCCCGCTATTTGGTCTGTTCTCGAACCGATGGGGGGACGTTCGCCACCTCCAAGCCCATGTTCTTTGTTCAGCACATTGAGGACGTCTTCGGGGAAATCGAGGCTCTCAGCAAGATGCGTTCAGGGTCTGTCCTTATCAAGACCACCTCCGCCACACAGTCGGCGGCGCTGCAGGCGTGCGACCGCCTAGGGGACATCCCAGTATCCATTGTCCCACATCTGGCACTAAATAGGACGCAGGGGGTTATTTTTCATCGTGACCTCCTGCTACAATCTGATGAGGAGCTCAGGGCCAACCTGGAGCGCCGAGGCGTGCATTTCGTCCGGCGAGTCCAGCGCGGCCTTTATCCTCGCCTTCGAGGGGGACGTTCTCCTGGAGAAGGTAAAGGTGATGTGCTACCGGTGTGACGTGCGACCTTACGTCCCGCCTCCTAAGCGCTGTTTTAGGTGTTTGCGCTTTGGGCACATGTCATCACGGTGTGAGGCTGAGCCCCTTTGTGGCGATTGTGGACGTCCTCTTCGTGAGGAACATACATGCACCCCACCACCTCGGTGCGTTAATTGTCCTGGCGTCCATTCGCCTAGATCCTCAGACTGCCCCGCATATCAGAAGGAGAAGAAAATACAAGAAATCAAAACTTTGGATCGGCTCTCTTATTCTGAGGCCAGGAAGAAGTACGACCGCCTCCATCCCATGCCGTTGACCACTTCGTTTGCCTCAGTTATGTCCACTCCTTCCGCGGTATCCTCACCCCTATCCTGTCCCCCCTCTGCCTCCTCCGCCCATCAGGGGGCTCTGCCTCTGCCTCCCAAATCCCTCCCTTCCAAATCCTCCTCCCCCGTGGCCCCCACCCCCTCTGCCCCAGGGGCCACTCTTCCTCCTCCTCCTCCCTCCACGCCACCTGAGAAGCGATCCTCTTCTCAGGCGTGCATCAGGGAAACGTTCCGGACTCCAGCTTCCGAGGTCCGGCGTTCCAAAACGGACCCCGCGCGTGAAGACCTTCTTCGGGTCCAGCCCACCATCCCTGTGCCTCCTCGGCCTTCCAAGAAGGCCTCCAAGAAGAAGTCTCTATCCCCCTCTCCACCCCGGCGCGTTTCGTCTGACGCTCCATCCGTGAGTCGCTGCTCCCGGCCGTCCTCAGTTTCGCCGGGATGCTCTGCTGCCAGGCGCTCCTCCGGCCTTTCGTCGGCAAATGATGTGGCCCGTCCTACACAACCAGGGACAGCGGCCGCAGCTGGCGACGAGTCGATGGAACCGGATCCGCCTCCCGTCGGTTGTAGCGTAGTTCCCTCGCAACCTGGCCCTCCGCGGCCGTCGAGGTGACCAGCTCTTCCCCTGTCTCGTTCCCCCAACCTTTTGACTAGCGATGGCGTTGTTTCATTGGAACATAAGAGGTATTCGATCTAATCGGGAGGAATTACAACTGCTCCTCCACCTGCACTGTCCGCTCGTCCTTGGTCTCCAGGAAACCAAGTTGCGCCCGACTGATCGTATTGCCCTTACCCACTATACCTCGGAGCGGTATGACCTCACCCCTGTGGACGGTATCCCAGCTCATGGTGGGGTCATGTTGCTCATTCGGGACGATGTTTATTACCATCCCATCCCATTGACCACCCCACTCCAAGCAATAGCTGTCCGCATTACTCTTTCTGCTTTCACTTTTTCAGTTTGTACCATCTACACTCCACCGTCATCTGCTGTTAGTCGGGCTGACATGATGCACCTGATCGTTCAACTTCCCCCGCCGTTTTTATTGTTTGGCGACTTCAATGCCCATCATCCCCTTTGGGGCTCTCCTGCGTCCTGTCCAAGAGGCTCACTCTTGGCGGATGTCTTCAACCATCTCAATCTTGTCTGCCTCAATACCGGCACCCCGACTTTCCTCTCGGACTCTACTCATACCTACTCCCACTTGGACCTCTCGATCTGTTCTACCACTCTTGCCCGTCGGTTCGAGTGGTATGTCCTTTCTGACACCTATTCGAGCGACCACTTCCCCTGTGTCGTTCGTCTCCTGCACCACACCCCATCACCACGTCCTTCGAGCTGGAACATACTGAAAGCTGACTGGGGACTTTACTCCTCCCTGGCGACCTTTCGGACCACGATTTTCCCAGTTGTGACAGTCAGGTCGAATACCTCACGGCTGTTATCATCAATGCTGCCGAACATTCCATTCCTCGTACTACTTCTTCTTCACGTCGCGTTTCCGTCTCCTGGTGGAACGAGGCTTGTAGGGACGCTATCCGTGCTCGACGACGTGCTTTACGCACCTTTCGCCGCCATCCTACGTTGGAGAATTGTATTGAATACAAACGACTCCGAGCGCAATGCCGTAGAGTCATCAAAGACAGCAAAAAAGCTTGTTGGGCCTCTTTCACCAGCTCCTTTAACAGTTTTACTCCCTCTTCTGTCGTTTGGGGTGGCCTGCGCCGGCTGTCGGGCACTAAGGCCCACTCCTCAGTACCTGGCCTGACCTCAGGTAATGAGGTCCTTGTTGATCCTGTGGCTGTCTCCAACGCCTTTGGCCGCTTTTTCGCGGAGGTTTCAAGCTCCGCCCATTACCATCCTGCATTCCTTCCCAGGAAAGAGGCAGAAGAGGCTCGGCGACCTTCCTTCCACTCGCTGAATCTGGAAACTTATAATGCCCCCTTTACTATGCGGGAACTCGAATGTGCGCTTGCACTGTCCCGGTCCTCTGCTCCGGGGCCAGATGCCATTCACGTTCAGATGCTGGCACACCTTTCTCCGGCGGGCAAAAGCTTCCTTCTTCGTACCTACAATCGCGTCTGGATCGAAGGTCAAGTCCCCAAGCGTTGGCGTGACGCCGTTGTTGTTCCTATACCCAAACCCGGGAAGGATAGACACCTTCCTTCTAGTTACCGCCCCATTTCTCTTACAAGCTGTGTCTGTAAGGTGATGGAGCGCATGGTTAATGCTCGGTTAGTTTGGATTCTTGAATCTCGACGACTACTTACTAATGTCCAATGCGGCTTTCGTCGCCGCCGCTCCGCTGTTGACCACCTTGTGACCTTGTCGACATTCATCATGAACAACTTTTTGCGAAGGCGCCAAACGGTAGCCATGTTCTTCGACTTGGAGAAGGCTTATGATACCTGTTGGAGAGGAGGTATCCTCCGCACAATGCACAGGTGGGGCCTACGCGGTCGCCTGCCCCTTTTTATTGATTCCTTTTTAACGGATCGAAAGTTTAGGGTACGTGTGGGTTCCGTATTGTCCGACGTCTTCCTCCAGGAGAACAGAGTACCTCAGGGCTCCGTCTTGAGCGTAGCCCTTTTTGCCATCGCGATCAATCCAATTATGGATTGCATTCCACCTAATGTCTCAGGCTCTCTCTTTGTCGATGACTTCGCGATCTACTGCAGTGCCCAGAGAACATGCCTCCTGGAACGCTGCCTTCAGCATTGTCTAGACAGCCTCTACTCATGGAGCGTGGCAAATGGCTTCCGGTTCTCTGAAGAGAAGACAGTTTGTATCAACTTTTGGCGATATAAAGCGTTCCTTCCG
Source organism: Schistocerca serialis cubense (assembly GCF_023864345.2). NCBI lineage: Eukaryota > Metazoa > Arthropoda > Insecta > Orthoptera > Acrididae > Schistocerca > Schistocerca serialis. Next base: position 288,675,096 of record NC_064644.1, on the reverse strand, counting down.
CCATCCTTACATCTCGGTCCCGTTGTTCTCCCATTCATGGACACAACTAAGTTTCTAGGGCTCACGTTGGACAGGAAACTGTGTTGGTCTCCACATGTCTCTTATTTGGCGGCCCGTTGTACACGTTCCCTTAATGTCCTCAGAGTTCTTAGCGGTTCATCTTGGGGAGCAGATCGCACTGTCCTGCTTCGCTTGTATCGGTCCATAGTCCGATCGAAGCTGGATTATGGGAGCTTCGTCTACTCGTCCGCTCGGCCGTCCCTCTTACGCCGGCTCAACTCCATCCACCATCGGGGGATACGTCTTGCGACCGGAGCCTTCTTCACTAGTCCTGTGGAGAGTCTTTATGCTGATGCTGCCGAGTTACCATTGACCTACTGGCGCGACGTACTGCTGTGTCGGTATGCCTGCCGGCTGTTGGCTATGCCCGACCACCCCTCTTACGAGTCCTTCTTCACCGATTCTCTCGACCGTCAGTATGGGTTGTATGTGTCTGCCCTGCTGCCCCCCGGAGTCCGCTTCTGTCGCCTGCTTCGACAATTGGATTTTGCCCTCCATACCACCTTCAGAGAGGGTGAGAGCCCGACACCACCTTGGCTCCAGGCTCCGGTTCCTATTTATCTCGACCTCAGCTCACTCCCGAAGGAGGGTACTCCGGCTGCAGAGTATTGCTCACGGTTTGTCGAACTTCGTGCTCGACTTGCGGGTCACACCTTTATTTACACCGATGGCTCCAAAACTGACGATGGTGTCGGCTGTGCCTTTGTCGTCGGGGCCGCCACCTTTAAATACCGGCTCCTCGACCAATGTTCCTGCTTTACGGCCGTGCTTTTTGCTCTCCATCAGGCCGTTCAGTATGCCCGCCGTCACCGCCATTCATCGTATGTACTCTGCTCTGACTCACTCAGTGCTCTTCAGAGCATTGGAGCTCACTATCCGGTCCATCCCTTGATTCAACGGATACAGCAGTCCCTCCATTCTTTCGCTGATAATGGTGGTTCTGTCAGCTTTCTCTGGGTTCCCGGACATGTAGGAGTGCCTGGGAATGAGGCTGCGGATGCTGCAGCCAAGGCTGCAGTCCTCCTGCCTCGGCCAGCCTCCCATTGTGTCCCGTCATCTGACGTTCGTGGGGATGTATGTAAGAGGCTTGTGTCGTTGTGGTGGGATGCTTGGTCATCCGTCCAAGGAAACAAGCTCCGGGCAGTAAAACCGCTCCCAACTGCTTGGACAACATCCTCCCGACCATCTCGGCGCGAGGAGGTCCTTCTGACCAGGTTGCGGATTGGGCATTGCCGGTTTAGCCACCGCTACCTGCTCTCCGGTGACCCAGCCCCGCAGTGCCCTTGTGGTCAGGCATTAACAGTGTGCCATGTTTTATTGTCGCGTCCCCGTTTTAGTCAATTTCGTGTTATCCTGTCCCTGCCATCTACTTTACCGGATGTTTTAGCTGATGACGCTCGAGCAGCTGCTCGTATTCTGCGTTTTATAACTTTGACTGGTTTGTCCAAAGACATCTAACCTTTTTACTTCTTTTATCTTCATCTTTGTCAGGTCCTTCTGGTGTCCCCCCATCCCCTTGAGTTTTAGCAGATTCCATGTGCTCTAACACCAGTGACTGGGCGCTAATAACCTCAGCAGTTGAGCGCCCTTAAACCCTACCAAAAAAAAAAAAATGTTTGTGACAGTCATTTTATTTGGTCGCAGGTACTGTGCCAGGCCTTCAGCTGTGTATTAATATAGTCTGTTTTATGTTTAATGTATGGATTTCAGCCTAACTTCATAACAACTTTAAGATTAGGCCTTCAGTCGTGTTTCATTTACTCTGTATTTAGGCCTCCAGCCGCCTTTGTTTCAGAATCTGTGGCTTTAATATGTAAATCCTTGTCTGTAAGGTTTCTCTTTAATTATTTTGAATTCTTGAAACGGCCTTCAGCCGTGTTCTTTAAATGTTTATCTTAAGGTTGTCTTTAATTATTCTTGAGTAATTGCTTGGGCCTTCAGCCGACAAGATACTTCAAGTTTTTTTAAGATGTTTTTCTGTTGTACTGTGTAGAGGCTTATCTTTAAAGTCTCTCTTTTATTACGTAAAGAAAATTTTTTATTGGGCCTTCAAAGGAGAATTAATTTGAAGTTTCCTTAATATGATCTTTAGCCGGAATTTGTAAATGCTTGGCTTTTAAAGAATTCCTTAGCTGATCTGAAATATTATTTCGGCCTTTAGTCGATAATATATTGTACTTTTGCTTAAGCTAAGCCTTCAGCCGTTACTTTAAATCCTGAAGTTTTAAAAGCAATCATTCAAACTTATTCTGGAGAAGTTACTTGAGCCCTCAGCCGTGAATTGATCTTTGTTGTTTTAAGGAGAAAACTGGGCATTGGTCTGAGCAACAAAGGTGTGTGTTTTCTTGTATTACGAGGGCTGTCCAGAAAGTAAGTTACGATCGGTCGCGAAATGGAAACGACTATGAAAATCCGATAAAGCTTTGCAAAGATGTGTTGGGCAGTGTCTCTAGTATGACTCTAGGTAGAATTATGTCGCTCTTTTCGTTCCTGAGCTCTTAGTGAGCGCGTAAAGATGTTATAGAAGATAGTGTATCCCGCCAAGTACGAGGGCCTGGTGAGAATTTTCCCCTGAAGCTATGCCACCAACATTACATAACTGTCGTGCAGTTTCTTCTTCAAGACAATTCTCAGCCTCATTCTGCAGGGGCAATGAAGATGTTCTGGCATCGTTTCAATTGGAAATGTTTGGTTACCCACAATACAGCCCGTAATTGTCTCCCACTGAGTTTCATCTCAGCTCAAACGAACCGCTGGCTATGAAGACAACATTTTGGCACAGACAACGAGCTTTAGGCCAGCGTAGAGAATTGGCGGAAAGCACTGGCGGCTGTCTTCTGTGCTGAGGGTATTGGAAAGTTGGTACAACGCTACGACGAATGTCTGAGTCAGAACGGCGACTACGTAGAGAAGTAGCTCAAAGGTGTAGCTAACTGTTACAAATGAAACATTTCTGATTTTCACTGTGATTTTCATTTCGCGATCAATCGTAACTTACTTTCTGGACAGCCCTCGCACTACCAATAATTGACCCTTGGCCCCTTTCCACAACCTGATCCACTCTGTCACGTAAAACCAGATTTCAGCCACTATGAGAGGCACCCACATGCCTTGCTCATACTGTGGCATCAAGCAGTCAGGCCTGCGAGATGAGTGGTCTGCCAAGCGAGTGGACTCATTCTTATTTATCGAGTAACATTAACTCTAGTACTCACAATTAAGTTACAAGTTATTTTCCTGTTTGAATATTACGCAACGGAAACGGAAACGCACATCTGACTATCAGTAATTTACACAACTCTGACTGTTCACTACGCACTGGCAATACCACATTTTTCTTCTTATTTAACGGCTTTGATCAACACGTGGCCATCGCACTGATTATGAATGGCGCACACATTATAAATTCTGGGTATCATGACAACATACTATTCGAAGGAAAAGGCCACCAATCTTTTTGTATTCACTATCTTATTTATTCCGTAAATTCTATAACCTACAACAATAACACATGAGAAATTCCGCCCAGTAGGCATAGCTTTACATTGGTGATTCTCTATCTTATGGTCTCCTAATTAATTAACGCTAAAGTGCACTTTCTGGACGGGATGGTGATCTTTTGCTATATCTCACACTTCGACTCTCACACTCATCATCATCACGAAAATTTCCTCCAGACCGAGCGATACAAAAAAGGAACATGCATAACCCACTGCCTCTGAAACTATCTTGTTACTCTTCCATGCCAACCACACATACTTAAATTTCATGAAATACATCACACTGGCAACATACAATGCAAAGAATAGTCACAACGCTATAATCACATCACTTTCAACTTTCCCACTTCAATTAATGTTCATCCCAGTTTCACACGTCACTGTCCCACTTCGTAACTTTCCTTTCCTACTACGAACTCTGGAGGATATATGCACGTCTTCCTGTGCAATGCAAGCCAAGTGGCGTTGCTGGATAGACGGCTGACTCATCTTGCTTCTCTCTCTCAGAGTATTATAGTTTGAATGAAGCATCACACGGAAACATAACACGCAAAGTAATATTAAGAACATATTCATCACACACGCGAGTCCTCAACTGATACCATGGACGAGTACTTATCTTTATCCTTTGTCTCATACACAGATTGAGACTCACACAGTACTCACCACGTGGAAGTACTCGTCTCTAATTTCAAGTCCTGCACACGCCATTTCTTAAATATTTCCAACTTATAGTACACACGCTAGTAATTCAGCTTAACTTAAGCACTCGGAAGTATTTCAACTTATTGCTACACGTGCTTTCATTGTGACCGTTGGTCACTTTCGAAGATTACTACGATCCCCTTAATATTACCTGCCTGACATTTAATTTTCCCTACAAAAGTTCCTGAAATAGAGAAATTATTATTCCAAACTACTGTTAAGTATTTCACATGCATACCATGTCTCCTCTCTTTTGTCTTTACGGAGCACACCTAAGACAGGTCTTACCAACACTAGATTCAACGTCAGAGTGCTGAAACATGGCCGTTCTTCAGGTCATCTCGCACCTCCGTCGAGGTGGGGGAAGACCATGCTACCGTATTGGTCAGCCACATTTCAGGCACTCAAAGCTCAAGTAAGTTTCATCTCTTTGGTTCCACCAAAGGTGACCAAAGGACCGTCTCAAAAATGATCATATATTGCACATTCACTATCTGTGGTTATCAGACGACCATTCATTCATTCATTTCGCAGATCTCACCAAATTGGATGTAGGGATTTATTTTGTGGGAGTGCACATGTGATCAATTAAATAAATAGATTGTCATTCTTTCCTACACTGGTATCCGGCTTCTGTGTATTACAAAAAATATGTTGTTCTGACAAGAATAACGAAGAATGTTGTACCAATTTTCAATGTCGAGCGGTATTGTACCCTTTCACCACCGGCTACCCATGCAGAAAAAAATGGCACGGTACTATCCTTGCAGTGCGAGGGTAGTTCCGAACCTTTTTTTAAGAAAACTGTATTAGAAAAAACGTAGCAAGTCATCAAAATAACCAGGAGGGGACCTTAGCCCCTGGTAACCTCAAATAGACGACCAAATGCTGTTACTTTACCAAATTATTGACACAGTTGTTGCATTATTGTACTCTACACAATCCGGAGTAACGTACACATACAAATTTACAACAATTCAAATGACAAATAAAACATTACATCATCCAAATATAAAATAATGGTGAGATAAAAATTTGCTTAGTTACCGGGATCTCCGTTATTTTTAGGAGTAATCCAAACTTCACTAATTCTATAACAAATAAAAAAATACTAATTATACCCATGAAATTTTAAATAGCTCACTGTCCAAACACAGAGCAAGTAATCTGACATTCATAAATTGCAGGGTCATAATCTTTAAACAGCAATGTCTAAATACAAAACAAAATCAACAAAAGAAAAAAATTGCGTACACTAGTTACATGTAGAAGTCAGGCACCATATCATTACTCTAAAATGTACGTCAAACCTACCGAGAAATTAAACTGAGAAAAAAACAATGAAATATACCACAAGTTACATACTGGTTACGTAATATAGTATGTCTAAGACATCATGTCATACCTCATTAACTATCATCACTTAAGCAATTACCACCACTGCTCGACTGTGAGTTTAACCTTATCCTTGTCCACCAGTACAAATACCTGGTGCTCAGCTAGTCAGTCCATCAACTTTGATCAATACACGCAGTAATTAGTTAGCAATAAGTGCTGAATCCTCCAGTAGCTCTTGTATTTTGCTCTACTGCTCATTTCTCTGGTGTTACATATTTAGACGACAAGAACTTGCTTTTCGACTAGCCTCCGTTACACTTCAATGTGAAATATCACCACTGTGATAATGAAAATAAGTGACTTCAGTCAACACACCAACAAGATTATTACTGTCCACGACATCAAAATGCATGAGTTAATTCCGATATTCGTTGTGCAATGCAAACTCTTGTCCCCTGTGACAACCTTACTGACCAATGCAACAAGAGCAGCTACGTTAGTATTACGCCACTGGCTAATAATTAAAGCATCCTTGTACCAAATATTCTAATAAACATGCTACGTGAACTTGATCACGTAGAACAAACAAACAAAAAAAAAACACTAACTATTCTAAACACAAATGTTAATGAAATACAATTACACTTGCTGTCCCTTCAGGAATGAAACATATAAAAAAATTTACACAATTACAAGTACAAATACATTATTCCCTATCTTCCGAGTCACTCGTAATCATTTCATTCTGTGATTTTCTTGTGGTCAAAAAGTTGCTGATAGTTTTCCTAGAAACACTATCTCGGTGTCAAAGCTCTCCCATGGTTACCCGGACGAAAGTCTTCAGGTCACTCAAATCGGCATTTTGAACATGCACTGAACAGTAAACTATATCTCACATCAACCAAAAATGTCATAGTCACTCTCAGATTACCATCCACACGAATCTGGTCGTCCAAAAATGGCCCTAGAACTACTATTACCCACGGTTCTGTCCTTGCAGTTCATGGTGTAATTAAAAGTCGTAAGTTCCAACAAACAGCACTTATTCCCGCGCCAATTAAAGAAATGTCTGCTACTACAAATGCAAATGTCAATATCCCACTTTAGTTTCTTGCGTTCCGACAATAATTAGTCACCAAACAACTGTCCTCTTTAAGTATAACAAGCGTCCCACATGCAATTTACAGAGCACACTTAACAAGTCACTGCCAAAAGTTTATGGATCCCACCGTTCAGTGGTCAAGACAAAACAATCGTCCTGTCTGCTACGGACAAAATCTTTTCCACCACTCACAACGTGGAAACACCAGTCCTTCACTTTCCAACTTACTGAGACACACGAGTAGTCATCTTGTTTCATGGCTCCACAGTCCAGTACTAGTTAATAGCTGCTGTTAAAAAAATCCCCGCCGGACTCTGCCGCGCGTAGTTCAGTCTGCCGTCGCGCTGCCGCCACCGCGCGAGACGTTGAGCAGAAAACCACCCGCTGTTGCCTCTGCGGGATACTGTCTCCAGTCGTAAGCGTGGCGCAACTTATGAATGGAGAGTGGTAGGTGCGTGTCGCCCCAGGGCGTTGACCTGAAGCAGCGGGCGCGTGGGGTGTACCTCGACCGGCAGTGGAGTGGGGAGCACAGCGGCTCTGTCTCCTCTCCCATGGCGACGTCAGCTTGGCCTCCCGCATTGTTATGCGGTACGAGCGCGTCAGTCGGACCCTTCTGTGCATCTCGCAACATTACATACAAAGGGATATTCTTACAGTATTTAAATACTCATTGATTACATGTATTATCTATTAGATGTTGTTGTTGTGGTCTTCAGTCCAGAAACTGGTTTGATGCAGCTGTCCATGCTACTCTATCCTGTGCAAGCTTCTTCATCTCCCAGTACCTACTGCAACCTACGTCCTTCTGAATCTGCTTGGTGTATTCATCTCTTGGTCTCCCTCTACGATTTCTACCCTCCACGCTGCACTCCAATACTAAATTGGTGAACCCTTCATGCCTCGGAACATGTCCTACCAACCGATCCCTTCTTCTAGTCATGTTGTGCCACAAACTTCTCTTCTCCCCAATCCTATTCAATACTTCCTCATTAGTTATGTGATCTACCCATATAATCTTCAGCATTCTTCTGTAGCACCACATTTCGAAAGCTTCTATTCTCTTCTTATCAAAACTATTTTTCATCCATGTTTCACTTCCATACATGGCTACACTCCATACAAATACTTTCAGAAACGATTTCCTGACACTTAAATCTATACTCGATGTTAACAAATTTCTCTTCTTCAGAAACGCTTTCCTTGCAATTGCCAGTCTACATTTTATATCCTCTCTACTTCGACCATCATCAGTTATTTTGCTCCCCAAACAGCAAAACTCCTTTACTACTTTAAAGTGTCTCATTTCCTAATCTAATTCCCTCAGCATCACCCGATTTAATTCGACTACATTCCATTATCCTCGTTTTGCTCTTGTTGATGTTCATCTTATATCCTCCCTTCAAGACACCATCCATTCCGTTCAACTGCTCTTCCAAGTCCTTTGCTGTCTCTGACAGGATTACAATGTCATCGGTGAACCTCAAAGTTTTTATTTCTTCTCCATGGATTTTAATACCTACTCCGAAATTTTCTTTTGTTTCCTTCACTGCTTGCTCAATATAGAGATTGAATAACATCGGGGAGAGGCTACAACCCTGTCTCACTCCCTTCCCAACCACTGCTTCCCTTTCATGCCCCTCAACTCTTATAACTGCCATTTGGTTTCCATACAAATTTTAAATAGCCTTTCGCTCCTTATATTTTACGCCTGCCACTTTCAGAATTTGAAAGAGAGTATTCCGGTCAACACTGTCAAAAGCTTTCTCTAAGTCTACAAATGCTAGAAAGGTAGGTTTGCCTTTCCTTAATCTAGCTTCTAAGACAAGCCGTAGAATCGGTATTGCCTCACGTGTTCCAATATGTCTACGAAATCCAAACTGATCTTCCCCAAGGTCGGCTTCTACTAATTTTTCCATTCGTCTATAAATAATTCGCGTTAGTATTTTGCAGCCACGACTTATTAAACTAATAGTTCGGTAATTTTCACATCTGTCAATACCTGCTTTCTTTGGGATTGGGATTATTATATTCTTCTTGAAGTCTGAGGGTATTTCGCCTGTCTCATACATTTTGCTCACTAGATTTTGTCAGGACTGGCTCTCCCAAGGTTGTCAGTAGTTCTAATGGAATGTTGTCTACTCCGGGGGCCTTGTTTCGACTCAGGTCTTTCAGTGCTCTGTCGAACTCTTCACGCAGTGTCATATCTCCCATTTCATCTTCATCTACATCCTCTTCCATTTCCATAATATTGTCCTCAAATACATCGCCCTTGTATATACCCTCTATATACTCCTTCCACCTTTCTGCTTTCCCTTCTTTACTTAGAACTGGGTTTCCATCTGAGCTCTTGATATTCATACAAGTAATTCTCTTTTCTCCAAAGGTCTCTTCAATTTTCCTGTAGGCAGTATCTATCTTACCCCTAGTGATATATGCCTCTACATCCTTACAATTATCCTCTAGCCATCCCTGCTTAGCCATTTTGCACTTCCTGCCGATCTCATTTTTGAGACGTTTGTATTCCTTTTTGCCTGCTTCATTTACTGCATTTTTATATTTTCTCCTTTCATCAATTCAATTCAATATTTCTTCTGTTACCCAAGGATTTCTACTAGCCCTCGTCTTTTTACCTACTTTATCCTCTGCTGCCTTCACTACCTCATCCCTCAAAGCTACCCATTCTTCTTCTACTCTATTTCTTTCCCCCATTCTTGTCAATCGTCCCTTATGCTCCCCTGTAACTCTGTACAACCTCTGGTTCTTTCAGTTTATCCAGGTCCCATCTCCTTAAGTTCCCACCTTTTTACAGTTTCTTCAGTTTTAATCTACAGTTCATAACCAATAGATGTGGTCAGAGTCCACATCTGCCCCTGGAAATGTCTTACAATTAAAAACCTGGTTCCTGAATCTGTCTTACCGTTATATATTCTATCTGATACCTTTTAGTATCTCCAGGGGTCTTCCATGTATACAACCTTCTTTCATGATTCTTGAGCCGAGTTTTAGCTATGATTAAGTTATGCTCTGCACAAAATTCTACCAGGCGGCTTCCTCTTTCATTTCTTACCCCCAATCCATATTCACCTACTACGTATCCTTCTCTCCCTTTTCCTACTACCGAATTCCAGTCACCCATGACTAATAAATTTTCGTCTCCCTTCACTATCCGAATAATTTCTTTTATTTCATCATAAATTTCTTCAATTTCTTCGTCATCTGCAGACCTAGTTGGCATATAAACTTGTACTACTGTAGTAGGCGTGGGCTTCATGTCTATTTTGACAACAATAATGCGTTCACTATGCTGTTTGTAGTAGCTTACCGCATTCCTATTTTTTTATTCATTATTAAACCTACTCCTGCATTACCCCTATTTGACTTTGTATTTAAAACCCTGTATTCGCATGACCAAAAGTCTTGTTCCTCCTGCCACCAAACTTCACTAATTCCGACTATATCTAACTTTAACCTATCCATTTCCCTTTTTAAATTTTCTAACCTACCTGTCCGATTAAGGGATCTGACATTCCACACTCTATTAGATACATTGGTAATAAAAGAATATTTGTTCTAAAAAACATAAAATCATACACCATAGTTTTCTACACATACAACATCAACATTTATCCCTTTTCTATATATAGCCCACACTTGTACTATTGATTGCACCTGTCGTCCCGCATACAAAACATGAAAGTGTTCAAAAAAAAGGAATAAGAAACAATCTATACAGCTCATAATTACAATATCAAATAGTAGACTACTTTAACATCCTACCACAGTGAACATATTAGAAACTGTTGATCCTAAAACTACAATATACAACGCACCTTTGTGCTTGTGACAGACAGAAATTAGTATGTTGTTGTTGTTGTTGTTGTTGTTGTTGTTGTGGTCTTCAGTCCAGAAACTGGTTTGATGCAGCTGTCCATGCTACTCTATCCTGTGCAAGCTTCTTCATCTCCCAGTACCTACTGCAACCTACGTCCTTCTGAATCTGCTTGGTGTATTCATCTCTTGGTCTCCCTCTACGATTTTTACCCTGCACGCTGCCCTCCAATACTAAATTGGTGATCCCTCGATGTCTCAGAACATGTCCTACCAACCGATCCCTTCTTCTACTCAAGTTGTGCCACAAGCTCCTCTTCTCCCCAATTCTATTCAGTACCTCCTCATTAGTTATGTGATCGACCCATATAATCTTCAGCATTCTTCTGTAGCACCACATTTCGAAAGCTTCTATCCTCTTCTTGTCTAAGCTATTTATCGTCCACGTTTCACTTCCATGCATGCCTGCACTCCATACAAATACTTGCAGAAACGACTGCCTGACACTTAATCAATACTCGATGTTAACAAATTTCTCTTCCTAAGAAACGCTTTCCTTGCCATTGCCAGTCTACATTTTACGTCCTCTCTACTTCGACCATCATCAGTTATTTTGCTCCCCAAATAGCAAAACTCCTTTACTACTTTAAGTGTCTCATTTCCTAATCTAATTCCCTCAGCATCACCCGACTTAATTCGACTACATTCCATTATCCTCGTTTTGCTTTTGTTGATGTTCATCTTATACCCTCCTTTCAAGACACTGTCAATTCCGTTCAAATTCTCTTCCAAGTCCTTTGCTGTCTCTGACAGGATTACAATGTCATCGGTGAACCTCAAAGTTTTTATGTCTTCTCCTTGGATTTTAATACCTACTCCGAACTTTTCTTTTGTTTCCTTTATTGCTTTCTCAATATACAGATTGAATAACATCATGGATAGGCTAAAACCCTGTCTCACTCACTTCCCAACCACTGCTTCCCTTTCATACCCCTCGACTCTTATAACTGCCATTTGGTTTCCATACAAATTGTAAATAGCCTTTCGCTCTCTGTATTTTATCCCGGCCATCTTCAGAATTTGAAAGAGAGTATTCCAATCAACATTGTCAAAAGCTTTCTCTAAGTCTACAAATGCTAGAAAGGTAAATTTACCTTTCCTTAATCTTTCTTCTAAGATAAGTCGTAGGATCAGTATTGCCTCACGTGTTCCAACATTTCTACGGAATCCAAACTGATCTTCCCTGAGGTCGGCTTCTATCAGTTTTTCCATTCGTCTGTAAATAATTCGCGATAGTATTTTGCAGCTGTGACTTATTAAACTGATAGTTCGGTAATTTTCACATCTGTCAACACCTGCTTTCTTTGGGATTGGAATTATAATATTCTTCTTGAAGTCTGAGGGTATTTCGCCTGTCTCATACATTTTGCTCACCAGATGGTAGAATTTTGTCAGGACTGGCTCTCCCAAGGTTGTCAGTAGTTCTAATGGAATGTTGTCTACTCCGGGGGCCTTGTTTCGACTCAGGTCTTTCAGTACTCTGTCAAACTCTTCACGCAATATCATATCTCCCATTTCATCTTCATCTACATCCTCTTCCATTTCCATAATATTGTCCTCAAGTACATCGCCCTTGTATAGGCCCTCTATATACTCCTTCCACCTTTCTGCTTTCCCTTCTTTGCTTAGAACTGCTCTTGATATTCATGCAAGTGGTTCTCCTTTCTCCAAAGATCTCTTTAATTTTCCTGTCACTATGCTGGTTGTAGTAGCTTACCCGTACACCTATTTTTTATTCATTATTAAACCTTCTCCTGCATTACCCCTATTTGATTTTGTATTTATAACCCTATATTCACCTGACCAGAAGTCCTGTTCCTCCTGCCACCGAACTTCACTAATTCCCACTATATCCAACTATAACCTGTCCATTTCCCTTTTTAAATTTTCTAACCTACCTGCCCGATTAAGGGATCTGACATTCCACGCTCCGATCCGTAGAACGCCAGTTTTCTTTCTTCTGATTAGTATCTCTTTACATATTTTACCTTTTATTATATATAACAACATTTCTAGGACATGTATGTACCATCCACCTGACGTCATATCCTGACCTGCCATCGAGGTTTATCCAAATCAAACAATAAAGCACAATAATGTTTTAGTTATGGATTGGTAGCATCCCCTTTACAGGACTCTACGACTCTCACTCAACAGACACCACATTTTCCTTTTCATGCAGTCCATTAATACACTAACAGAATAGGTCTAGAAGTCAGCTAACCTTAACACCACCACACTCACGTCAACATACCATACCTCTGCTCCCTTATACTCAACCACATAACACATGGAGTTGTTTCGGAGATAGCATTCCAGTCTCCGAATTCGTCTTTTCACTCTGGCTCCTCTATCCATCGGCTTACCTCTGCATTCACTTTACCGATTATTCATCCTGCTAAATATCAACTTAGAATTGCGACATTTCATCTAAGAACAAAAAAATACACAAATTATTCATCCTGCAAAATAACTGTACACATTCTTGGTACCGTTTTGATTAGTTATACTGGTACCAGGCTTCAACAACAACAACAAAAATTATTTTTGTCATATTGCCAATGTTATGGTAAGAATTAGATTTACACTTATATTACATCTTACGTCAGTATTCCACAACGTTCACCATCTGGATCTCATACTCCCTTTATGTCCTTTCACGTTGTGCAGTTGTCCTCCTCTCTTCATTCGTATTTCGGCTCTCCGTCCGTCCATTATTCCATCATTTCCAGGTCTTCCTTCGCCATTCGCATCAATCTCGATTGCAGCATACAAAGGCCTCTCTGTAACATACATCTAAGACATCTCCACTTTATTAATTCTTCTCACCTTTATTTACCATTGTTTCATCACGTCGAATCTCTCTTTATTAATCACCCTGCTTCACGTCGCTTCTCTCCTTAGATATCACCTTTATCAACTACTATTTATCACGTCGCTTCTCTTACTATCTACCATCTTTATCCACTCATTACTCATCACGTCGTTTCTGCTTGATCCTTATTCATATGACAAAAAATACATACATGCACCACTCTGTCGACTCCTGTTCATGACTCATTCGACCAGTCTATTCCGTCATACTTCCTGACAACCCACCTGAAAATTCTTATGTTCGATTTGACCCTGCACAACGTTACACACGACAAATAAATACACTGACTATCTACCATAACTTGCCTACTTTCGATCTATCCTTAACTTTTCCATAATTTGATGTTAGAAATGTGATGGAGCCCACGCGATTGTTTTCCCTCGATTGTCTCAACCAGTACAGCATTTTCATGGACAATCCGCCTCACTCTGAATGGTCCACTATACACAGTAAAGAATTTGCTAGTTAGGAATCTGTGCTTACACGAAAATTAAATGTGTGCAGAGAATATACAAGCTGGGAGAAAGGGACAGCCCAAGTGTTAGAAACTTTGGTGCTAGTGGCCTCTTTCCCTAACACCAGATTCCGAACCACCATACGGAGCACCTCATTATAACCGTCACCACGACAATGACATACTATAGATCAGATGGCATCTAATTTAAAAACTTCGATAACATTACTGATGTTACCTGTAACAGCAGTATACTTGTATCCCATGCCATACAGATCACAATGTTGACTTTTCTTTTTCATTACGTGTTAAGTACCAGCAATAGTCAAATCGCACTAATTAAACTGGACTCATTGGCATTATTACATAAGATTTTTTTTCACCTTTGCTTAATGTCTTTTTGCTCTGAGAGAGCAGCCTAACAGATGCCATTACTGGGATTTTATTCTATGATCAGAAGTATGGTATTTGCATTCCTACATATATGAATGTTCGAACCCCGTCTTCTGTGCCTGTCTACCGGACTTTACCGCGAGACATAATGCTAAGTGTGCGTTATCTTTAGCACACAAGCAATTGTCGAATCTTAATGTAATTTCCTCCGAATCTCGTTTCTACTCCATCGAAGCATTTCTCATGTTGACGACTGCTTTATATTGGTTCAAAAAATTGACGCCTAATATCCCTTCAACAGTTAGGGACGACACAATCATGAACACTGCACTAAACCTCTTCACCTGGCACACAATGTCTACCTGCGCTTGTAACTTCACCTCAATTCCCTTTCCTGTAACTGCCCCTCTCACTTTTGTCCTTTGCGATGGCAACGTTGGCCATGATTTTGTAAGACTACAACACTTAAAGACATCTTCCCCCAAAACACTCATTACACTGCCTGTGTCGATGACACATGGTACGATTACATTATTTATTTCTACGCTAATTATTGGGTGGACTTCACTCCCCACATCTCCTACCTCCTCTAACAGATTCTCCCTTAGTTTTCCGTAATCGATATACCTAATATTTACATCATTAATAGTCCTGGCTTGTACCGCTCTATCATGTAGGCACCTTCTTGTTCTTCCGTCATTGTGACAGTGCTCGTCCTGTCATGAACCAAATGACTGCCTATCCTCCCTTCGCCCATCCTTTTCATTTTCCCTTCTTCTTCCATCTCTGTCCCATCTTCTATTTTCCCGGTTTGACAGTCGATATCCCCATGAATTCTGCCCCCAATTTCCTCGCCATCTTCCATTTCCGTCATTCCTCTGATTCCATGATCTCCTGTCAGTCTGATAGTTTCTGCCGTTCCTATCCTCGACTCTGTCTGACCTATAAATCGTATCTCCGTTCACGATGTTGCTCTCATTACCCAGTTCCTGTAACAAGTGCTGAAATGACGCGGAATCGTCTACGCCTCTGCCTACTATCACTATATCTCTGAGCAATTTCACTGGCAACTTCGTTATACAGATCCTAATGAGCTCCCCAGGTTCGTATGGCACATCCAAATACCTATTTCGTCTCAGCATCTCCTGATAGCACGCCACTGGATCTCTTATGCCACCTTCGTTACAATTTGGCGTCATCAATATGCTTTGCTTAACCTGGTCCTGCTTACTTTTCGACCAGAATTCATTTAAAAACTTGTCACAAAATATCTTGTAGCTACTACAGTCTTTAATAACTTCCTGCATTTTCGCTCTAGCCTCGTCCCTCAAATGGTTACACGTAAACTTCATTTTGAGAAGCGGCCCCCACGATGAAGGTAATGCACCTCGAAATTGAGACAGCCACAGGGATGGTAGTTATCAGGATCCGGAAAAAAAGTGTACGTTTGTACCGACACGAAGTGCCTCCTACTTTCTTCCTCCGCATTTATATTTTCCGACCTTGGACTATACCCAGTTGGGTTTGCCACCTGTTTTATCCGACACAACCGTTCTTCTGACTCTCTGAATTCGTCTTCCTCTTTCTGCCTATTTTCCTTTTTTGAATTTATCTCACTCTCCGTCTGCAATCTACCTGGTGGTGTGTCACCTTCGCTACTGCACGTTATTTGCAACTGTGCTAGTTCTTCCATACGTTTCCTATTTATTTCTAATTATGCTTCTTTAAACTGTAATAGTGATTGTATCTCCTCCTGGTCGGCATAAACCTCTCGCTGCGTACTGTCAGAGCCTGTCTCGCCTCTTATACTGATCTTTTCTACATCTACGCTAATCTTATTCATTCTGACCACTACCTCCGGAACTTCATCCCTGTTTTTATTTAGCGCCGTTTCCTGTCGGGTGACTTGAGCTTCCACGCTGTCTAATGCCCCTTGTTTATCTGCAAGCAAGTCCTCCACTACCTCTTTGATTCGCTCATCCGGCAACACGTCCCTACGTTCTGTAATATCACTCTCTATTGCAATTATTCGTATCTCCAAATTATTGGCTTTTTCTTTCACGGCGTCACATACTTGCTTCAACGCACCCAGATTCTTCTCCCCCTCATCTAACCGATTATTAACTGCGGACAGACGCTCATCGATAACTGAGTGTAGCTTCCTCATTGCCTCTTTATTTCCCTTATCCATTGCATCCAATTTTTCCTTACTATCTTTATCCATCGCTTCCAATCTTTCCTTATTATCTTTATCCATCGCTTCCAGTCTTCCCTTAATCTCCCTATCTCTCTCTTTATTATCTCTATACATCCTCTGTAAAAACTGCAATAGCACATTGTCATTTGCTACTTTCGGTGCACTCACCTCGTTCGCCTGAGAAACCGTAGCTTCGCTAAGGGTAGTTACACTTTCACTGCATAGATGACCTAGTCCCGGCTCACCAGCGTCGTCGGGAAAAGCCCCCGATTGTGGACAAAGCCCGCCGCCTAACGGATCATCTAGCCGCGGTCCGCCGACCCATTCAGCCTCTTCTGAATGTTTGCCGATCTCGCTCATTAGTTCAAGATCGACAACTACTTCCTGCTCCACTATGCCGCTTACTACGTTCACCCCAGAATCACTCTCCTCCATGGTGACTACACATTTCGACTGCGACCTAGTTACTACGGAAGTTACGCAAAAAAATTTATACAACGATCTTCCAGCCTTGGAAGATATAGCAATTAATTTCATAAAAAAATAAAAGGTCGTCACCAATCCAGAAAGAAATTGCAAACAAAAAATTTTACTTCTTAGCGCTATCACAAGATATCCCATCAAAAAAAAAAAAAAAAAATCTTAACAGCAAACCCTAACAGCACAATCCTGGCAGGGTCGAAATTATGAGAGGCACCCACATGCCTTGCTCATACTGTGGCATCAAGCAGTCAGGCCTGCAAGATGAGTGGTCTGCCAAGCGAGTGGACTCATTCTTATTTATCGAGTAACATGAACTCTAGTACTCACGATTAAGTTACAAGTTATTCTCCTGTTTGAATATTACGCCACGGAAACGGAAACGCACATCTAACTATTAGTAATTTACACAACTCTGACTGTTCACTACGCACTGGCAATACCACATTTTTTTTCTTATTTAACGGCTTTGATCAACACGTGGCCATCGCACTGATTATGAATGGCGCACACATTATAAATTCTGGGTATCATGACAACATACTATTCGAAGGAAAAGGCCACCAATCTTTTTGTATTTACTATCTTATTTATTCCGTAAATTCTATAACCTACAACAATAACACATGAGAAATTCCGCCCAGTAGGCATAGCTTTACATTTGTGATTCTCTATCTTATGGTCTCCTAATTAATTAACGCTAAAGTGCACTTTCTGGACGGGATGGTGATCTTTTGCTATATCTCACACTTCGACTCTCACACTCATCATCACGAAAATTTCCTCCAGACCGAGCGATACAAAAAAGGAACATGCATAACCCACTGCCTCTGAAACTATCTTGTTACTCTTCCATGCCAACCACACATACTTAAATTTCATGAAATATATCACACTGGCAACATACAATGCAAAGAATAGTCACAACGTTATAATCACATCACTTTCAACTTTCCCACTTCAATTAATGTTCATCCCAGTTTCACACGTCACTGCCCCACTTCGTAACTTTCCTTTCCTACTACGAACTCTGGAGGATATATGCACGTCTTCCTGTGCAATGCAAGCCAAGTGGCGTTGCTGGATAGACGGCTGACTCATCTTGCTTCTCTCTCAGAGTATTATAGTTTGAATGAAGCATCACACGGAAACATAATACGCAAAGTAATATTAAGAACATATTCATCACACACGCGAGTCCTCAACTGATACCATGGACGAGTACTTATCTTTATCCTTTGTCTCATACACAGATTGAGACTCACACAGTACTCACCACGTGGAAGTACTCGTCTCTAATTTCAAGTCCTGCACACGCCATTTCTTAAATATTTCCAACTTATAGTACACACGCTAGTAATTCAGCTTAACTTAAGCACTCGGAAGTATTTCAGCTTATTGCTACACGTGGTTTCATTGTGACCGTTGGTCACTTTCGAAGATTACTACGATCCCCTTAATATTACCTGCCTGACATTTAATTCTCCCCCCAAAAGTTCCTGAAATAGAGAAATAATTATTCCAAACTACTGTTAAGTATTTCACATGCATACCATGTCTCCACTCTTTTGTTTTTACGGAGCACACCTAAGACAGGTCTTACCAACACTAGATCCTGCGGCAGAGTGCTGAAACATGGCCGTTCTTCAGGTCATCTCGCACCTCCGTCGAGGTGGGGGAAGACCATGCTACCGTATTGGTCAGCCACATTTCAGGCGCTCAAAGCTCAGGTAAGTTTCATCTCTTTGGTTCCAACAAAGGTGACCAAAGGACCGTCTCAAAGATGATCATATGTTACACATTCACTATCTGTGGTTAGCAGACGACCATACATTCATTCATTTCGCAAATCTCACCAAATTGGATGTAGGGATTTATTTTGTGGGAGTGCACATGTGATCAATTAAATAAATAGATTGTCATTCTTTCCTACACTGGTATGCGGCTTCTGTGTATTAAGTGAAATTGAGTTATTATTACAAAAAATATGTTGTTCTGACAAGAATAACGAAGAATATCTATTTTCAATGTCGGGCAGTACTGTACCCTTTCAACTATAATAAGGGAGTTCACATGTGTATATGTATTACAATTGAGCAAAGATTCAGAATATGATCATTATTCTTTAAGTAACCATTATCTAAAACGAATTAGTCAACATGTATAACAATTAGCTTTCACATTAAAAATGTTCAAAATTTCATTGAAATCTCATACTTTTTTTCACATTTTCAGATGTCACCCAAAGACTGTACTGCAGACAGGTGCTGTACGAATCGTAACTACCGCGAACATCTATACTGCACGTAAGGCCAAGTGCTTTTTTATGTGAATTTCATAGGAAGTAAAACATATAAAAACGATTGTCGAAATGACAATGGTCCAGGGAGTAGTGACAGTAGCAACACGACTCCCTTTTCTCATGGTAATGGAATACATGCAATAAGCAAATTACGATCACACACAGGACGGGTACTTTAGAGAATATATATATTAAACGATGTCAGTCAGTTTAAGAGATGAAAAGTAAGGTTTTAAATGCGTAGAACGAAATGAACATTTAACAGTGAAAATACAACAGGCTTACTTGGAAATTATCTGTAACACCTTAATCGACTTTTCGCCGCAAGGATTATGTACACAGAACAGCCTGTTGCGCTAAATCCTGGCCTTCCGAGCGAATGTGTTTGTGGCCCATACACTCTAAGATAATTTAATTTTTAAATCCTTTTACCAGGCTGTGCTAATGGACAGAGGCTTTCTGTGATTTAATTTTTTATAGCTGGCTTCATTAAAGTTCGCCGACACATACGCATCCTTTTCGACAAACAACTTTTACATAATGCAGCACGGATTACTTTAATGTGCTTTCAGAATGGTACTGCTGTATGAGTGTCCATCGATCTTGTCTGCTCTTAAGTGAGCGATAGTCAGAGTACTTCTCACAGATGGCAATCATCTTCCTCGAATATCCATAGTGTCTGAATGGAAGTGTTAGTTTTCTGTGTCTTCACAGAACAACAAACCATGGTATCTTTGGAGATTTAGTCTGCAAGGTTTGAAGGAAGCATGCTCTGAGTGGTACCCGCAGAATGGGCCAATAGGAGCGCTGTTCGCTCACAGACCATGGATTTTGGTTTCAAAACTATGCACTACTCTGTTGTGGACTGCAGCGACATGGGGTATGCCTGGTGTCGAATTCGGCTTCTCGCTGCGTTGCTGCTTAGTGAAATGGTTTGTTATTGCGGTTGTCCTTAGACACTGCTGATCTACACAGTTATTTATTTAATCATTCGACAGGTGCTTGCATCAATTGGCTAGATTTTCAATGATGCACGTCGTGAAACTGCTATGGACACCAAGAACGGACTTTTTTCAAGTGCAGTTGCTCATCTTTTGTGTCATGGTGCGGAATACTACTTTCGTCACTTAATTCAAAGAGTATTACAGTAAATTTAGTACTCCTCCCCACAGTTATCTCACTTGGGCCACTCTAGAAGAAGATGAGTGTTTTGAGCCACACATAATATACTTAACACTAACAATTACTGATGAAAAAAATGGCGGTCAGTGATATATAGTTAGCACACTTAAATAATTTATTCAAATCTTTATTCTAAAAAGGAAGATGGAATTAATTTGACGCTTTATACATGATATATCCTTATATAGGTAAATACAAATCGTAGAATGAATGTGACAGTCATCTCTTAATTCCTGAAAATAAATAATAGCATCATGTCTGATCCAACTGGTCGCAGTTCTCAGTGTCTTCTCGAGGTGTTCATCTGAGATTTTGGTTGTATTTTTTTTCTTTGTGTGCTTTACTCTTGAAAATAGCTGTTCACAAACGTATGTCCTTCCAAACAAAGATGGCACATACAATGCATGACTGTACATTAAAGGATATTTGTTTCTGCTCAAATACGACTTGTAAAGTCCAACAAAGATACGCGATTAAATTTTTCTTTTAGCTGGGCTTCAGACTGAGACTCTACATATGCCATCTGCACATCTTCTGGAAAAGGTCGCAAATAAATACAAACATTTTATTAATTTTTTTCGAAAATGTTGAAAGCGATTTTCTAATTCTTGCATTGGATCGAAAATTATGGCTGTGTAGTTCATCCTGTGTTTATGAATATGTTTCGACAACGTGTTGAAATGAAAAAAACGTTTGCATTTAACTGTGTTTGACATGATTTCAGTTTCATTTGGAACGCGTTTATTGTTCGAAACATTATAATGATAAGTGGGTTTCTACCTTGAGGACGCCTGTTTAAGTCATCTAAATAAGCAGTCAAATGTACCAGAAATGATAAATCTCCCACCCAATTGGCATCGTCTTGTTCTACCACAGATTTTGTTGATGTTATTAACTACTGTATTTGATTTAATTAATTATGTTATACATTTTTTAACGTTTCGCCTCGGTTCAGCCACCTTACTTCTGTAAAATATAAAATACCATCATACTCAGCATCCAGATATCTGAAAAATTCTTCGAATTGATGATTCAATCCCACAGGAAGCCAGTCTGTCGGCTGTCAGGAGAAGAAATAGAATAGTATTAAACCTCATCTCTTTGTACTGATCATTTGCTGTGGTAGATATTGCACACGAAAGTAAAAACGTTTCCATGAAAGCTGGTATAGAGATGTTCGATTTCAGATATGGTTCCTACTTGTAGCAATCGATATGATATCAATTTATACCTGTTACAACAGAATTACGGTACTGTAGGATAGCAAACGTTGGCAGTAATTGCAATCCACATGAAGGTTCCTAATTCTACTGATTTGTATTTGATCAGAAATATAGTAGGATTTTATCACAACTCAACAGAAATAACACAGAATTTCCCTGTTTTTCCACAAATTAATTTCATTATGCGTCTGTAAATCTCTAATTTCGCAGTTGGAAATGAGGTAGTAGTAAAATAGCAAGCCAGCGCATGTGACGGATTGGCCAGTTAAGAGAACGAGACTTTGGGTGTTCAGATACAGCACGGGTGTCAATATTAATAAACTGATGGAAAAATGAGAAAACAGCATCGTGTGACGGAGTTTCAAACTCAAATTATTTACTTTTTTATAATTTTACATATACGGAATTTAATTGATTTTTTCCAGACATGTGATAGATGCTCACTTCTTAGTTGCATTGATGCTTGCTTGTTTGCTCCCGCATATGGCGCTGCGGGCCGCAGGGTGGACACGCCTGGATAAGCTTATGAAGTGCTTTGTGTCGTGTATGGAAATTCTGTTCACATGATAACTACGTATTTG